>NC_071511.1:75298159-76548159 GCF_027887155.1 Malaclemys terrapin pileata | reverse complement strand
GTGCGCTACTCAGGACAGGGGAAGTGCACGGAGCTGCCTCTCCTGTCCCCTCCCAGCTGGGGGTGCACAGAGACGTGCCGGCAGCCAGTCATTCCGGGAATGGCGTGGGGCCACCGGCCATAGCATGCAGGCAGCCTGCCTGCCTGAACTCTGCTGCACCGCTGGCCGGGACTCAGGTGCTGGTTGTCAGATATTTGGCTTGCATTTTTGGGGTCCCCCTGTTGTTGGGGGCCCCGTGCCACTGCACAGTTTGTTTAATGGTAAATCTGTTCCTATCAGCTGAGCATCTGGCTTTAACGCTTTGCAGAAGATCTCTGGGTCTGATCCTGCAGTCTTTGCTACATAAACTTCCATCAGCTTCAGTGAGATTTTTGTTTGAATAAGGCCCACAGGACTCTTAACACTTTAAACAGCTGTTCACAACTCATTCAGACTTTTGAAATAACGCTAAATATTTAATGAACATTATCAGCCTTAGAACAGTTCTCATGGTGTTTCTAATGCTGAGGCTTTTTCAACTTGTCATGAATTCAGAAATTAATTTCATTAATTCCCTGATAGAAAAATGCTTGTCTTCAAACAAATAAATAAATAAAATTAATAAACAAAACGCTTTTTGTAATTTCCTGAATGTAACACTTGAATGGAGCAGTTTGTCGAGAGCAGCAAAATGCCAATAAACCAATATGTTAACAAAGAAGAACTGTGGCTGGAGGAGCAAATTTTGTTAGGCTTCCCCCCCACCTTTTTTGTATAGACATTTGGGGCACTGCTGTAAAGTTGTTGAGTCTGTGTTGAGTAGAACCAGATGTTTAAATAATTCTTATGGGACAAAAAAACAAGAAGAACACAAAAAGCCCATACATTTTTGAAGAGATCCAGTGTTTCAGGGTTTTATACTGTCAGAGGACAGGTAACCACAAAGTGAGATAAAGGCCTGTTTTGTGTTGTGGTAAGAACTCCAGAGCAGATGCTCAGGTGGTCCAGGGCTTATGTTTAATTCTCTGATCCACTCTGTATCTAGGGAGAAGAATGGCCGATGCTTAAGAAACAGAATACTTAAGTATTTGCCTAACTATAAAAAGTTAGGCACCAAATCTCCAAGCATATTAAGTCTCTCACATTATCATTCACCAATAAAACAGCAGCTTGCAAAGTGAGGAGAAATGGATAGCACAGTAATTGCTTTTCGACCTGATAGAGGCTGCTAACATTTGAAAAGTGGTGTGCTTCATTAGAGTCCAGAAAGATCCAACAAAATGGGGGGTAAAGGGGCAGAAGAATAACTTTTTACATTCCAATAAAATGAAAATTTCACAACATTTTTAAAGGTTCATACAATTTTATCACTGTCGGTAGAAACCCAGAAACTGACAGACTTTGAAATGAAGGTGTTAGAGCTACATGCAAATTCGTGCTGTGAAATATGAATTCTATGAAATTATCCTTAGAGGTACAGTACTTGAAGTGAATTAATTCAGCAGCTCTTTGTGGAAAATGAGTATAAAATAGTTGAATGAAATGCTGATACCAGATACCAGAGTGCAAGTATAATCCCCTTTTAATTGCTGAGCCGTCAGTCACAAGCCTGTTTGTGCACATGTGTAGGGGGATGTAAGGAGGCAGAAGTAACTATCTACCCCTTTGTTGGTGAGGATCTCTAGGGAGATGTTGAGCATCCTCAGTTCCCGCTGAAGTCATTCGGATCTGAAAGTGCTCAGCATCTCCCAGGATTAGGTTGTCTGCACAACCAAATGAGCCTGTAAATCTTTCAGCTTCTTCCCAGTGGAACTTGGGCAGTACCACTGCTAGGAAATGTCTGAGCTGGAAGAGCGTTCTGGATAAGGATGAAAGATGAGTGAAAATTTTCATCCTAAACTTTTCATTTGGTGACAAATGCAGATTCAGGTCAACCGAAACATTTTATGAATTCACTTTCACCAAAATATTTGGCTGGGAAAAGCCAACCAAAAAGTAATCTGAAAAAAAATGGAAATGTTTCATTTTGACATTTTTGAAATGAAGCATTTTGGGTTTTTTTCAGTGCAAAACAACTTCATAAAATCGAGTTGAAATGTTTCATACAACCCCAATTTTTTTTTTAAATTTGTACCACAAAGTTTTGCCAAAAAAATCATTTTGAGTCAACCTGAAACAAATCCCCAGCCCCCCCCCACACACACAATTTTTCAGCACTTCCAGCAAACCAAAAAAATCAGTTATTCACACAACTCTAGTAAGGGTACAAAAATGAGCACACCAAATACATCTATAGATACTGGAGTGCCTATACCAAAGGTAGCTCTAACAAACATCTTTTTAGTTTGAACTGGGGTTTTACAAGCCAGGGAAAATATTGACAAAATTTAAGCATTCCATGAACTATTTGTTTTATTGTGCTAACAAACAGTCAAAACTGGACACTGGCTCATGCTACTGTCTGACTTATTTAAGACACAGTCTTACAAAAAAGGTCATGTTTCTAGCCAAGCAAATTTCCTTAAATAAAATATGTCTAAAAATATCAGCTAAGACAGAAAACAGCTCAGGTGAGGCTTTCCAGCAGTTTATACACAGTCACTTTCCACACGCTATCAACTCCAAATGATCCTTGCCTCTGTGTGCACTGGTACTCCTATGTATACATATTCCTGCTCACTTATGTGCACAATCAAATACCTGCCATATAACTCACTGGTTCCAGAATACATATTATTGGTATTATGACAGGTTTTATGAGATCAGTTCAGGTATATGACCTTTGTTTTTAATTTCTCTCTTATGTGCTTGTTCTTGTCTGCTCACATTTTTCAGCAATCATTATTTAAAAAAAATAATCTTCCCTAAGAACATAATGAGCAATAAAGATTCCCTCGTTTAAGGCTTCATTTCTAAGCATTTTTGAACATTTGCAGATCCCATTAAAGCCCTTCTTGGGAGCAGATCCTTCATGTTCATCACTTCAGAAATGGCCTTGCAACTGTTCACACAAATGGAAGATTCTGAGATTCTGTCAGTGATATCATAGCAATTTCAGAAATGCCTCATCTGGATTAGACTGCTGGCTTTTTTCCCTGTAGTTTCAGTTTCAAAACATCAATAAGTCACTCCTTGAATGGCATTATTAAAGGATTCTCACTGTCACTGTTAAGGTCCCTCAGCCATTAGAAGTCTCTCATAAGACAACCTGAAATATCGACTTTGATAACATAATTGTTCATTCATGGGTGTAAGTTAGAGTTGATGCCAATTCATAGGTTGAGTTTTAAGTTAATATTCAGGCTGGTTTTGTGAATCAGGTTAGGGCAGGGGTGAGTTTGAAGGCTTGGACTAATACACAAACAAAATAAGCCTGGGGGCCTGACTGTAGGCTCTAGCTAGGATTAGATTTGGGGTGAGTTCCAAATAGGGGTCAAGCCTGAGGTAATTTTGTAGGGGCAAGTTAAGCTTATAGCTAAAATCCTTTCTATGAACTATGGTTAGTTACAGTGCCAGTTGAAGGGTGTATGCTAAAGTTAATTGGGGAGCTGGTTTGTAAACCCGAGTTAGGGTTAGGATTGACACCAGTTCCTTGGCTTGTGCCAGGATCAGTACAGGGGTCTGATCAATGGTCCAGCTTGTGAGCCCAAACAAGTACTGAAGATTGGGCTGTTTCTTGGGATGAAGTAAAGGAGAGATTTGGGGCTGGTTTGTGGGTCTTGGCTGAGGCTAGGAATGGCAGTAATATGGGCCCCATTCTGGTTTGGTTTGCAGAGGTGGTTTTGGAGGTGTTGGTTTGGGAGGTGGTTTTGAGCCTGAGCTTAAGTAGAGTTTGGTGCCAGTTTGAATGCAAGATATGAGGTTGATTCTACTTCAACAGCTTGAGTGTCATTCTGGCATTGAAAAGGGTCCTTAAAGCAGGTATAAATGATAACACCGGAGAGGGGTCTTAGTATAAATGGGGATCAAACCTTTATGTTCAGTAATATAGTAACATCCTAATTCCATTATTCTTTTTTACATCATTATATTTATTTGGAATATTTTTATTTAATTCTCGGAGTGCCATGGTAGCAGCTGGAGGCAATTTAAATACACTCATTTTTTATTAATTCTAAATAATTACATACATTAATGAAGGGTTCATTTAGCAATGTGGCAGACAGATGGAAATCTACAGAAAGAACACAACAAAGATAGAAATAACAGTTGACGGGCAGAATTAGGTAAAAATAATGTGATTAATTCACTTCCTAGAGAAGAGAAGGTGGAGGAAGCAGGACACTGGGTAAAAAAAACAACATTACTCCTGCAGCAGTTCCTGCTGAGTCAGTGGGTTCCAAGATGAGTTCAGCAAAACTGCATCTGGGTCTCCGTACAGTGATTTTACTTTGCAAACACCACAGGTGTGCAGCCTATAAACTTCACAGAGGGTCAGGGCATTCAAGATGAGTGTCAAAGTTACATATGAATACTAAAAGAACTGGCAGTAGCGACAGTGGCTGAGACATCAGTCTGCTGTCAAACCTCCTTGGTTCTTGGCACATTACATAAAATGCACATTTACGTCAAAGTCTGCGTGTGCACCTGCCACTTCTGTAAAGCACAAACTTAGCCCAGGGAGAGTTTCAGACAATTTTCTTCCTCTTTTTGGGGACTAAAAAAGGAATGAAAGAAATCAAACAGAGGATGCATAAAATGAAGAAAACAGATTATGAAATGCACAGTTTGGGGGGTTACAAAGCATACAGATGCTAATCAGTGTTTGCTACAACTAGGATAAAGCCACGTAGAATACATATGATATCAGGGTTCAAAAGGGCAGGTTTCCTAAATTTAGGAAGTGAGGAGGAAACTGTGGCTTGGATATGATCATTATATCTGCATTTTTTTCTATTGAGCCCATAGAAAGGAGAGGACAGTAAATGAAACTAAGCAGAAGTCAACATTAATTTAGCTTAATTTAGCACACAAGGACAACCCATCCCAAATAACATGTCTTGGGCATACATGCCCAGTAGTTCAACGAATGTGGACATAAAGAAAGCTAATGTAACTTAAAGGAGGGGTGAGCAGTAGCAGATCATCTCATTCCATTAAGATATTTCCGTCAATCAGCTAGGCCAAAAGTAGGTTGTGTGTTTGTGGTAAGGGGGCACTTATGGAGTGAAATCAGAAAAACACTCAGTATTTGCAGAGTAACCCATACACATCCAGCAGATTTATATTTACAAGGGTTAAAATTAAAGCAATCCTATTTTGTATGACTTCACATATTTCTTGAATACTTGATTTAAAGGCATTAAATTCCTGTCTACGTTCAGCAAGGCTGTTTTGTTCTCATGAAATGTTCCCAGGCCATTTGTGTAGCAGTTCAGATGATACGCTTAACAGTTGGGGTTTTGTCTGTGTAGGAAAGAGAGAGCCTATAGCACTGGACCTGGTGCAAGAGCTGAGCCTGAACCATAGTCAGCAAAGTTAGGCCATGTGTGGAATCAAAGTCAGGCCATGGATTAAAGCAGATGCTTACAAGTTCACTGTTTGATACATGAATTTGGCAAGGGCACTGCTAGCGTTGCTAAAACACAGGCACTCCTAAGAAGCAACAGATACTGGGTACGTATGTGAACACATTCCAAAAGATTAGCCCAGGTACATCCTGACCTAACACCAGATAAGAGGGTTTGACCAAAGTGTTGAATAGGGATGTTTTGCCGAACAAATCGAGCAAGATACAAGTGGAGGTAAGATGCAGATGTTATGAAACATGTAAGGTGGTACATAAGTTGTTTGTCACAATCTATAAATGTCAGGTTACCTCACCATACCCCTTTGTCCAGCCTAGAGGTCAGTAGCGAGTCCCATGGCTGACTGAAATGGTCCATTGTAATGGGCATACATGTGTTAGGGTACCTGTAGCATCTATGGGGCATTAGTGCCGTAATTCGTTGACAATAAACCTGGCTGAGTGCCTTCACCATTGAACAGAGTCTGTGATCTTTCTGGCAGTTCCATCAAGGTCTACTGAGCCAGCTAGGTGCGCAGAGTTGGGACAGCCCACGGAGAGAATATACATATGCAAGTCAACTAACAGCAATCTGAACTAGGCCAAATTTTGGAACCCTTTGAAAATTGCATTTATCAGTAAGGGCCTAATTCCATGAGCATTTCCATTAATTCAACATGAGTTGAGGACTGTATAGGACTGAGCCACAATATTCCTAATAGATGTGCATCACAAATAGTTGCACTAATATTTTTAATAGATACCCAGATGCTACAGAAACCTCAAACAAGCAACATGGCCAAGGTCCTACATATTGGGTTATTCAAGAAAACAAACAAGAAAGCAAGTTCTAATCCTGAGCACCACAGCTAGAGCTTTGGGATCTGAATGTCTTAAATTGGAATCTATGACAGTGATATGGTGTTCCTGAATCTCCCCCTTGAGATGCATCTAAAACAATGCAATTATTAGTGGGCCATCACATCAGATCCTTGTGCAGTGAGCAAATAGTCTTGGCATTAATAAAATACTTCTTGGTTTAGCATCAGTACAAAGGATCCATGGCTAGAATTACCTGATTAGCCACCCCTTCATACTGGAAATGAATTAAGCCTATTTAGAGTGGGAGGTTTTTCCCACATGTGGAGCTTTGGCCCTGGGCAAAATGGTTATTTTCTAGGATTAAGAGTCTTTTACTGGGCTAGGCAAATGTTGAAAAGAAATAGCCTCTTCCTAGCATGGAGCAGTTAATTATTAAAAGTGAGTCCATTTTTGTTATTCATAGAAACTGGCACATTACCCCTTGAACAGTGGGATGGTTCCCCCCTAAGTGTCCAAAAGGCAACATTTTGTCCGCTTAAATGTAGTGTCTCTCCTAAGACACCAGTGATGGAAGGGCCTAGATCTAAATGAAAGTACAGTAGAAATAGCTCCTGAGAGGGACAAGCCTGCCCAAGTGCGTCTGGGTAAAACACCTTCTTTTGCAAAGTGAGAACAGAGCACAGGAATATGAATTATGGCAGCTGACAGGCCGATTTTATCATTGGTAGAACACTTTCCAAAACAATTCCACTGAAGCAGCAGTCTCTTTCTTTACTGTTTACTGAAAAATGTCTCACTCTTTTAAATGCTGAGTGCCACAAGACATGTAGCACAACAGGGTATGGCATAATCCAATAGGACACAAAAGAAAGAAAATACACTACCACATAACATTGAATCCCACAGTGAAATACAACATAATGCAACACAAATAATATACTAGAACATAACAAATACTTGGAGAGGCCTTCTTTCCTAAAAAATACTGAAGAAGATGGTTCCTGGGATGTAGATGGATTGGTTAATTAGCTTGGGAGACTGTGACAAGCCTGGGATAAGCATACTGTGAAAAGGAGAGGAGGAGAGTAGAAGAAGCCATTTCCCCATCCATGCCCACTTTGTGCCCTGGGCAGGAGCTAATCATGATCTCAGTTTTTGCACTCCCTGAGCACAAGGATAAGGCAAGCAACAGTAGTATCCTCACTATAAGGAGTCATGAGGGTTGTGGTTATGCAGGTACTATTTACGTCATTCCTCATGATTTTATAATTATTCTCATGATACTTGGTGATTTTCTTAAAGCCCCAACTCCTGGACTCCTTTGATTATGTGAAAATCTCAGCTTTCACTAAAAAAGCTAAATTTCTAGCCCTTGGGTTTGAAGATAAAAGCCTGAAAATGCTATTAGAGTTCACACTAAAGTCTCAGAAACAAGAAGGCAATGAAAAAAGAATCCCAAAACCTATTTAAAAAAAAATCTCCTGATTTTGAGGCTTGTTTCGTGTTTTTTGAATGCTTGGGGTTTGCTATAGAAGAGGCACCAGTGTGTGACCTTTCCTCTACACCTCAAACTGGAACGGGTGCAGAGAAGGGCGACTAAGATGATCAGAGGAATGGAAAACCTGTCGTATGAAAAGAGATTAGAGGAGCTTGGGTTGTTTAGTCTGACAAAGCGAAGGCTGAGGGGGGATATGATTGCTATCTTTAAATATATCAGAGGGGTTAATACAAGGGAGGGAGAGGAATTATTCCAGTTTAGTACTAATGTGGACACGAGAACGAATGGATACAAACTGGCCGGGGGGAAGTTTAGGCTTGAAATTAGACGAAGGTTTCTGACCATCAGAGGGGTGAAATATTGGAACGGCCTTCCGAGGGAAACGGTGGGGGCGACGGACCTGTCTGGTTTTAAGGTTAAGTTGGATAAGTTTATGGAGGGAATGGTTTAATGGTAAAACATAGTAGCCAAGGAAGACCAAGCAATGGTACATGAATAGCATAATGGCCAACAAGGGTCAGGCTAGAGACTCTTGCCTATATGCTCGGGGTATTACTGATCGCCATATTTGGGGTCGGGAAGGAATTTTCCTCCAGGGTAGATTGGCTGAGCCTCTGGAGGTTTTTCGCCTTCCTCCGCAGCATGGGGCAGGGATCACTAGCAGGAGGGTCTCAGCCAATTGAAGTCACTAAAACACAGGATTGGGGACTTCAACGGCAGAGTCCAGGGAAGGGTCTTGCGGCCTGCATCATGCAGGGGGTCAGACCAGATGATCATAATGGTCCCTTCTGACCTTAAAGTCTATGAGTCTATGAGTCTATGAACTAGCAGGATGGAGCCATTTGAAAGCTCTGACCTGTGCTCTTTCAAACACAAAATATCTGGGAGCTCCCACCTGGTTCATGCACCTCCATAACTACAGCCCCCTTCTGTGTGATTCTGCCTTAAAGTACAGCCCATTGTCATAGCTCCATTCATTTATATGAATGGAGGATCTGTCCCTCAGAGTTTAGACAAATCTGATCTATAGATAGTCCATTCCATGATCATAGAATCATAGAATCATAGAATATCAGGGTTGGAAGTGACCTCAGGAGATCATCTAGTTCAACCCCCTGGTCAAACCAGGACCAATCACCAACTAAATCATCCCAGCTAGGGCTTTGTCAAGCCTGACCTTAAAAACCTCTAAGTAAGGAGATTCCACCACCTCCCTAGGTAACCCATTCTAGTGCTTCACCACCCTCTTAGTGAAAACATTTTTCCTAATATCCAACATAAACCTCCCCCACTGCAATTTGAGACCATTACTCCTTGTTCTGTCATCTGCTACCACTGAAAACAGTCTAGATCCATCCTCTTTGGAACTCCCTTTCAGGTAGTTGAAAGCAGCTATCAAATCCCCCCCAGTACTCTCAGCCTCTCCTCATAAGTCACGTGCTCCAGCCCCCTAATCATTTTTGTTCCCCTCCGCGGGACTCTTTCCAATTTTTCTACATCGTTCTTGTAGCGTGGGGCCCAAAACTGGACACAGTACTCTAGATGAGGCCTCACCAATGCCAAATGGAGGGGAATGATCACGTCCCTTGATCTGCTGGGAATGCTCCTACTTATAAAGCCCAAAATGCTGTTAGCCTTCTTGGCAACAAGGGCACACTGTTGACTCATATCCAGCTTCTCGTCCACTGTAACTCCTAGGTCCTTTTCTGCAGAACTGCTGCCTAGCCACTTGGTCCCTAGTCTGTAGCAGTGCATGGGATTCTTCCGTTCCAAGTGCAGGAACCTCATCAGATTTCTTTTGTCCCAATCCTCTAATTTGTCTAGGTCCCTCTGTATCCTATCCCTACCCTCCAGCGTATCTACCACTCCTCCCAGTTTAGTGTCATCTGCAAACTTGCTGAGGGTGAAATCCACGCCATCCTCCAGATCATTAATGAAGATATTGAACAAAACCGGCCCCTGGACCGACCCCTGGGGCACTCTGCTTGATACTGGCTGCCAACTAGACATGGAGCCATTGATCACTACCTGTTGAGCCCGATGATCTAGCCAGCTTTCTGTCAACCTTATAGTCCATTCATCCAGTCCATACTTCTTTCACTTGCTGGCAATTGCCTCCAGTTGCTTAGAGATTTAAAGATGTAATACACACAGACACACACAAATTAAAAGTTATACACACTACAAATTCCCTTTGAAAAAATCTGTGCAAAGATGTTGTTTCTTTTGTCTACATGGGTTAACCACTCCTTAGATTTACTTTGAATTTCACTTTCAAATGAAGTGAAAAACTCAAAACAAAGCTTAGTCTTAGGTAAAAGTACCACATCTAAAACGTTTATCACTAACTATCATCTAGGGAGATAATTGTGGAAATAACAAAGAGATATTGATGCTGATGCTTCAGCTTTTATCCATCATGCCTCAGGAGACTATTTTTTTCTGCCTAAACAGATAGAAGATTATTTAACAACTGTGTCTAAATTAAGCTAAAGATGTTTTATGTATTTGGTTGGTTTAAATGTAATGCTATTTTAAGTGATTTTTTAAAAATTATATTTAATTATGTTTTCTCTATTAAATTTTGGAGGGATGGCAAATGAAAAGCTTTTCTGTGATAAATTCTAATGCAACCTGCACCTTTTTATATGACAGCATTTTATATTTTAAGTCTCAAGAAAGGGAGAGCAGCATTTGGGAGGAAGCTAGGATTCATTGTAATCATCTGTGTTTCTGCCTATATACAGAAAGCAGAGCAGAGAGCACAGTTACAAGTAGTGTGAAAAATCCCAAAGGTCCAATGCTACCATTCAGAGTACAATATTTTTTATATTCCTCGTACGCTCTATTGAGGCTGACAGAGCTGGAAAGGAGATAAGTTCATATATAGGAGCTGATGGGAATTCCTCTCACACTCAGCCAGAAGAAGCTCTAAGAATGTGGTTGCTGTCATGACTGAGATTTGCAATATTTAAATTAAGCAATGTCTACACAGCACAGTTAGCTCGGTGATGGGTACCACATTTGAGCACCCAGATTTGCGTAGCTCAGTTGTGAACATCCCCACTCCAGTGCTGTTATTGTTTCTTCACTATTTCTGCTCTCAGACATATATTTCTGGGGCATACTCCAAGGCTGTTTGCACTGAGAAGCTCTAGGAGTCCTTCCTAGTCAATTGTATCAGTTGAGAGAGAGCTTGTCATTCCTTTGGGAGAAGCTGTGGGAAGGGCATTGGAAGACTGTCAGCACTCCAATGACTTAACCTGCATCCTCACTGCAGAGTTACAGTGAAGCGCAGGCTCTAAACCAAACCCGCAGCTAAGTCAGGTAGCTTCAGGTTAAAGCACTTCCAAACCAAGGTCAGATTTGTTCTGTGTGGATGGTAGATGGGTTAAGGCTGAAACCCATGTAAGAGCCCAGATTAACTCTGCAGTATAAACATACCATACGAGTTACTCAAGTCTTTACCCATTGTACAAGTAATGGATGGTTCACCATGATGAGTTTTACTGACATAGACAAAGTGCTGAGAGAGGAATTTTTGTCACTTCCAGTTGCTACAGAGCCCCTACAAGTTGTTTTTAACTATTAGCCAGTTGCTTTAAATTGGGAATCTGTCTCTTTTAATGAGGAAAAGAAAAGAGGCAGAAATCAATGAGACTAAAGGTTTGTAAATATGTTATCTGAGTAAGTGGGGCTTATTGGGAAAGGCTAGTGTTGTGTGTAAGTGGAGCCCTATGAAAATCCAGGAAGTTAATTTCATTTTGATGTTGTTCCGTGGCTGCACACATGATTTCCTATCTGACCAGACAAACTAAGGAGAGAGAGAGACAGCCATTAAAAGCGTATTGAGCTCTGTTACTTTGAAGGACTTGCAGACTAAGCTAAGAAGGCAGAACCAGATGATAAAACAAGAACGAGAGCCAATGCAGATTTCAGTCCTGTTGCCATATAGGCCTAAAGTGCTTAGAATCCCTTATGGTTATGTCCAAGGGAACTAAAAAGTGTTACGTGATTTTAAGCGTATTGAACTCATGTAAGACATGCCCACAAAAGGAATGGAAATGTGCCTAGGGTATGACCAATTTTTTGTATCTACAGCATGACCTATTTTTGCAGCTGTATAGGGTAGTTTAACCACATAAAGTGTTATAATATAAACTGGCAGAACTGAGTTAGGTACCACATGTGACCAGAGGCCCATGAAGCTTTGCAGCTAAGCTAAGCATGAAAAGTTACTGGTGTGGTACATATGCTATCAATTGTAGCAAATAAGGAGTACACTTGTTAGGCAAAATGTGATTGGTTCTCTTACTAGAAGAACAAGTTGTGTAAAACTGAACCAAAGCAGGAATAGGTAGGCAGACATGTTGCATACACATAGAGTATAAAACTAAACAGTACTGTGACTGCTTTGGGACATTAGGCGCAAGTGAGCCGTAACTAATGCAAAACTGTTTCCCAAATTGGCAAAGTATTAACCTTTCTATATTGTGCTGTTTAATCTTGTCTAATAAACTGATTGCACCTGATTATCTGACTTCTTATCAATAAAGGAATTGATTCTTCAGTATTCCCATTCTTTTTAGATAACTGAAGAATTCAGGAGACACTATTATTTTAAATTGGAAATTATCCCGATGTGGCTGATAAGCAGCAATTCTAGGCAAGTTGAACATTTAAAATATAAATGTAATTCCCAGAATTGACACCTTCAACCTTTCTGTGGGCCCTATATGCTAAGATAGGCACAGCTTGGAGTTTGGTCAGCCTCTAGAATGTTTATAGCTTTAAAAATTGTATTAAATTTGAACTCTGATAGTATTGTGATTTTAGAGCATAAGAAGTTCAACTATTTTCATGACAGTTGTAGAAACAAGATGCTGTCACTGAGTCAAATTCAGGCAATAAAACATAGAAGAAGTGGTTACAACTTTATTAAATGTCTTTATGCTAGGCCAAAATCAACGAGACGAGTATGAAAGTGTCAGTTAAATGACAGGTACAAATCTGTCATAAAACTGGTGTAAATGGATCTAAGTGACAAAATAACATAACTTCAATCAATTTAGATGCACAAAACTAGTATTATGTGCATGCCAAGAGGTGGGAGTTTAGCAGGAAACCAGGGGCAGCTCCAGGCACCAGCGCAACAAGCGCTTGCCTGGGGCGGCAAGCTGTGGGGGGCGGCCTGCCGGTCGCTGTGAGGGCGGCAGGCAGGCGGCTTTCGGTGGCTTGCCTGCGGGAGGTCCGCCAGTCCCGCAGCTTCAGCGGCAATTCGGCGGTAGAGACACCGATAGCGCAGCACCGGCGGACCTCCCGCAGGCATGCCACCAAATCCGCATGACCAGCGGACCTCCCGCAGGTGCGCCACCGAAAGCCGCCTGCCTGCCGTGCTTGGGGCAGCAAAAAACATGGAGCCGACCCTGCAGGAAACCATCTAGCAAGAGGATGACAGACAATGGAAACAGGAGATGGCTTTAACTCTATCGGCACCTCTTTAACACTCGTAGAGCCAAATTCAGGCCTGGCTCTGGATTTCACTCCCAGAAGTTTTATTCGGAGTTGCATAACTTTACTCATTTTGCATAATCTCAGAATGCCAAATCAGGGCTGCTTCCTCTATTGCACAATTTACACCCATTTCCTGGGCAATTTACACCCCGGGGAAGATTTTTGAAAGCACAAAGTGCCCAACTCCCACTGAAAGTCAATGGATCTTAGAAGCCTAACTCCTAATAGAACACTTGAAAATTCCTCCTCATCCCCAGTGTGTACCATATTTATATCTATATATATTAAATGTGGCTCTTTATGTTGGCCTCCATGTCTGAAAACATCAGACTCATAGGGTTTACAGCAGATTGTTAAAATACATTTCTAATTTTCTGCAAAGCCAAACAAACAGTCCTTGGTACTCTACTAATACCATTTCCATAAAGGAGCAAGACTAATTCCACTGGGACTAAGACAATCCTGTGATTTGACAGATTCAGATAGAGATGTGCTCAGAAAGATGTCTGGATGAGTATGCATAACTATCTGATGCCAAAAGCAGGAGATGAGAAGGAGGAGAATATCCAAATCCAAAGATTATTACATGTAAGAATGACAAGACACTCCAAAGAAGCGTTCTTGAACAACAATTTGCACTCAGGGCAGACTATGTTAAGGCAGTAAAACACAGTTTGAGGCCTCTGGGAGACCGTATGCTGCAGTCTATCATTTAAAAAGTAATGTGCACAGCGGCTGCTTGATAAAACTCCACTCAGGAAATTTAAACTGGCATGTAACTTACTTTTTAACTGGGAAAGCTACTGTCAGCTCTACAACAGCTTTCCCCATCAGCTCAACCAAAAACAAGAGAGAAAGAAGTAAAAGAAATAGTCTATTAAGGAAACTGGCACAAGCAAAAGGTTTCTACAAAATACTTAGTAAGATCCCACCCAGGGGTACGAGGAAGAAATCTACCTAAATCTACCCTTGCAGAATTTATATCTGCCTGTCTTCGTGAGAGGTCCAGAGGTATGTCTCCACCAACACAGGATGAGTCCTGAGTCCCATCCAAACCCAAAGGATCCTGGGTAATCAGTAGGTATCCAGGACCAATCAGGTAGAGGACCTATGTCTTTGTAGTAGCTGTAGTCATTGGGGATGGTTAACTTTTTGCAGAGTTGCTGTGCACTTGCAGCTCCAATTTACATCATTTTGGAGCTGGAAAGGATCAGCATCTCTAAAATCAGGGCCAACATTTGATCAGCACCTCTAAAATCTGGACCACTATTTCTAAAAGTGGGCCTCAAAACCTTCTTTTGAAAATTTGGCCCTTGGTGAGTTACCTGAGGTCATATAATGGGTCAATGGCAGAAATAGATTCTGGGTTATCTGATTCTTTCCAGCCCTGCTCCTTTAGACTAGACACCCTCCCTCCTTAAGAGTAGACATGGTCTTCATAGATATGAAGGCTAATAGTAGCACTGAATCAGGCACTGAGAAGAGCAAGTATTTGGGCCAGATTCCCCTCCACAGCTTTACCAATGCCCTCAACACCACTTTCTATTCCAGTCCTGGGCCTCACAAAGCTCTTCCAATTATTCTCAGTACTGAATCACAAAATCCTGCAGTACAGCAATACTACCTTACCTGAACTAAGTCAACCAATATGCTAATTTTCTGAAACAAACAACAATTTAGCATGAAAGTCCTTTCTGGATGGAGCTAGTAGTAATGCTGATGCAGAATTTTTAAATATCATAATATAAAGTGAAGACAACCAGACTAAATCTCCTTGCCCCTCGCCTCCTACATAATCTGCTTTTGCCATTCTATGCTCTGCTACAGGCTACTTGTGTGACCTTGGGTAAGTCACTTAACTTGTCTGTACTTAGGGAGTCAATCCTGCTAAGTGCTAAACACTTTGGCACTGATCCAGAAAATCACTTAAGCATATGCTTAACTTTAAGTATGCGAGTGATCCCACTGAAGTCAATATTGCTGGATTGGAGCCAGAGAGCTCAGCACATTGCAAGGGTGAGCTCTCAGTTGCTTTTCTTAGTACACCCCTCTCAGTATGTAAGTCACCCTCTGTCTGTAAGTCACACTCATTTTGTTTATTCACTAAATGTCAGTTTGAGACAGGTATTACTAGTTTATCAGGTGTTCAGACCAATTTACACATGACATGTAACATACCCAGCCTGAATTTGGTCAAGACACGTTGTCCTTATTGTTAATTTGTACCCACAACAAGGTATATTTGCGCACAAATTACTCACAGAAATTCTTTGGCAAATTATGTTTGAATAATGAATAAAAAATAGAAAATTCATGATGTGTTCATAGACAATACACACAAACAGAGAGGTGAAATTTGTCAACTCCACTATTCACTACAAATTATTCAGCCATCTCTAATATACATGCTTTCCTTCTCTTTAGAGGAGAGCAAGGAATACATTCTTAAATGTATTCCATTTGATTTCTGCACTTGTCAAAAGAGTTTCATTTGAAAACCATATAACACTATCAATAACCTTCTTGAAAATGGTCTAGTCCCCTATGCCAACCTATGATTTCTCATCTCAGTCCTGTCCTTTCAATCTCACACCTTTTTACACTCAAACATTAGAACTATAATTCCAAATTTCCGGAGACCTAGAAGTCTCTCTCATCTTGTGATCTGGGAGGATTCACAATGCTGCTAGAGCAGAACAGACAGAACAAAATCATTGTGTTTTTATTTTAAACAGCTGAGTTTTCCCTTCTATAAAGTTAATAGCCCTAGACTAGATCAGCTGCAATGAAAAAAACAGTATTGTAACCCTTCTGCTATAACAAGAAAGTGATTTTCTTTGCTCTTTGGAATTCTAATTCATCAGGTTAAATGTTTTTGTCTATCTATAAAGAAAGTGGAAAACAGTGGACTTTCAAGAGTGACATTTTTCCTGAGTTTTGTTTGCAAATGTTGAAATTTAGAAATCTGGGACCACTCCCCGCCCCGTTCACACACACACACCTATTAACTCTAGTAATTTTCTGTACTAGGGGAATTGAGAGCTGGAGGTGTACATGTTATTTAGAAGTCAGGACTGAGATGCATTGAAGAGCTATTTAGGGCCCAGTATTGCAGCCACAGTGGTGTTTGCATGTGAGGATTGAGTAGCACTAAGACATCTATGGGCATAGTCCAGGACAGGAGTTCTAGAGTAGTGGTTCTCAACCAGGGGTACATAGAGGTCTTCCAGGGAATACATCAACTCATTTAGCTGTTTGTCTACTTTCACAACAGGCTACATAAAAAGCACTAGCGAAGTCAGTACAAACTAAAATTTCATACAGACAATGACTTGTTTATACAGCTCTATATACTATACACTGAAAGTAAGTACAATATTTATATTCCAATTGATTTATTTTCTATCTATATCATAAAAGTGAGAAAGTAAGCATTTTTTTCAGTAACAGGATGCTGTGACACTTTTTATTTTTATGTCTGATTTTGTAAGCAAGTAGTTTTTAAGTGAGGTATTACTTGGGGTATGCAAGACAAATCAGACTCCTGAAAGGGGTACAGTAGTCTGGAAAGGTTGAGAGCCACTGCTCTAAAGAGTATAGTGGGGCTGATGTAGGTCAGTAATTTTCTGTCCTGTTCCAGATTGCCATTGCCTTTTTATGAGCACGACATTCACCTAAGTGTTTATAAACAAAGGACTTCTTCACATTTTGCTCCCTAATGTTGGCTGACTAATAATTGACAGCTTCCATGTTTTGTAAGTTTATATATATATATTATGAGAGAGAGAGAATGTTTAACTTCTTCCCCCATGACACTGGCCTGAGTGATAGAGGAGAAAGCCCTTCTTTTTGATACACATTTAGAGCATGAACTAATGTGCATTGCAAGCTGAACTGGGTCTTCTTGCAGGGAGGTACCACCCTGTGTTGTGGGGTGTGGAGGCTTCTTGCCCAAGTGAGACTCTGGGAGACACCTGTTGTGTTAATTTAAATGTAATATATGGTCTAAAGGCATTAATGTGACCTTGTCACTGCCCACCATCAAACAGTGTTACAGTCCAGTGCTGGATACACAGAAACTTCAGCCTGCTTAATAGCATGGCAAACATGCTATAAAACTCAGTCCAAAGGTTAGAAGTTTATTGATTGAAAGAGACAAAAGGAAAAGAATCAAAATGAGGTAAAGAACATTGAACTGAAATTGATTGTTTATGCAAAACAAACAGATAAAATCTATCAAAGTCCTTTCTGGAGACATTGATTATTGGTTAAAGGCTCTTAATCAGCCAAATGGTCCTTCTTAGTGGGGAAGACAGGAGTTAGTTCTGTTGTTCAATTCTGAGATGAGAATGAAAGTCACTTTCCTGCCTTAAACAAAACAGATAGACACAGAAAGGAGGGATGAAAGAGGATAGTAAAGATGAGGGAAATATAGCTTTTGTTGACATTCTCATTATATAGGGTGGTTGGTCAGTCATGGACAGAAGCTTTGGGCTGGCAAATAGGCCATGAAAGTTGTTGCTTTAGATCTGGGCTCACCTCCCCCATCAGGGACATCATCTGGTTGGTCTGGTCAGGTTCCTCTCCTTCACTGCTCTTTCTCAAGCTGGGCAGAGCTGGATGGATCATTTCATCTTGCTGGGCTGGTGCCGTGCAGTACAGTTGATTTGGGGATCCAGTGAAAAGCTGAGGGAGAGACAGAGGACAGGAGATAGATGGGGTGAGGTCAGAAAGGAACACACGAGAGAGGGGAAGACTGACCAAATTTAGTGGAGGTATGTTAAACTTATCTGTTCATGGACTGTGCCCATGGGTGACAGATGAATGGACCATTGGGGGAAGCTAGCCCCCAGGTCCCTCCCCTCCTGAGGCCCCACTCCTTCTCTTCCGCCCCCCTGACCCACCGAAGCCCGGAGTGCACACACATCCCCACAGCCGCTGGCCCCCACACACACCCCCAGCGGTAGACAGTGCAGCTGAAGTGCCTCCAGCCCCAGCACTGGGTGGGTGGGCAGGCGGCGCGGCTGGAATGCCCCCCGCCCTGGAGTGCCCCGGTCCCAGAGCACTAGGTGGGTGGCGCAGTCCCAGCGCTGGGTGGATGGATGGGAGGTGCAGCATGGCCTCAGCCTCAGCACCCCCAGCCACGGGTCTTGTGTGCATTGTCCCAAGCCTTCCTGCCCAGCCTCTTGGCCACAGAAGAGCTGGAAGGGAACAAGAAGCAGGCAGGAGGGAGCCTGGGGGTAGAGCATGGGCGGGGCCATACCAGGCTGTTTGGGGAAGCACAGAAGTCCCCTGCCTATGCTACCCGCTGCCCATGACTGTGCCTATAAAGCAGAATCACTCACGTTTTCACAAAAAAGCATCCATCTATGTAACTGGTAACATTTGAATACTGTAATGTAGTTCAGTATATAAATTTAATACTTAGCACATCCATAATCACTATACCCAAAGGAGGACATGTGGTTGAGTATTTGTTTTGCAAGCTGGAGATAATCTGTGGAACCAGCTACAGCTGATCAAAGATTTCATCTCAAAACTTTGAATTATGTAAGTAATTTCCATTTTGCAGGGTTCAAAATGAAACTTTTCTTTGTTTTTATTTTTCAATTTTTTTGTTTTTTAATTTTTTTTCCAATTTTTCATATTTCAAACAAATTGAATTTTCAAAAATGTGAATGTTTATTTTTATGCCTTTTTGTTACTCAGTGCAATAAAATTATATTTTGTTCACTTTTACATTCATCCTTTTTGCAACTTTGTAACTTCTGAATTTGTTGCATAGTGGCAATTTGTTTGAAAAAAGTTACGTGGGGCAAAAAAGAAAATGAAACTCTGTTACTTTCAAAAACTACTCTGGCTTATGACTCATTGCAGATTTTATTTTTCTTTTGCCATTATGACTTTTCCAAAATTGAGGGAGTTTTGAAATGTCAGAGGGGCAAAAGGCAAAATGTAAAAGTGAAAGAGAGAAAGAGCTATTGTACTGCATTCAGAGAGAAAAAAAATTGAAATTTCTAAATGTTCTATTTCCATGAAAAATTACAAAATTCAAAGAAAATGTTTTTTGTGAACATTTTTTAAAGGCCATTTTTGGTTGTAAAAAGGTAGGCAAAGTTTTGAGTGTAAAATTTAAACCAGCTCTAGAAGTAGCATTGGGAGGATTAGCAAAGAAGTAGTTGCTACAAGTGCCATGCATCACATACAGATATAATCAGCCTGAATTTGACTCATTTTTGGCTATAACTAATGTATCCAATTTATATTCAGTAGACAGTATGAAAATAATTTGAGCTCAAAGGGGACTATGAATCAGAAGAAATGCCAAGAGACTGGGATTCTTGCACATGTTCCAGAATCAATTTTTAGCTAGAGCAGAAAGGCGGTTTTCTCTACCAGACAGCAGGACAAAATAAATATTTGAGTCTTAGTGGGTTAACTTGTTAACTTAGTAGGCCTGAAAGACTTGATAGGTTCAGATTCATACCCACTGAATTGCTAAAGGTGGGGTGGGGGAAAGCTGCCTGTGAAACCTCTCACCATACAGTCATTTCTTCGATCTCCTATTCAGGAACTGATGACCTCCCTAGTGGACTGCCCTATCCTCTGCTAACTTAATTTTAAAAAAGAGTTCACATAGTAGTTTAATGAACTGAAACTCAGTGAGTAGCTGCCTGGTTATACAATAATTCCTTCCCCATAACTATCTACTACAGGGATTTTACTCAATGTTGCATTAAGTCACACAGGAATGCTGGGTGAGCATCCCTGGCAAGGAAAGATCAGTGTCATCGTACAAGTGGAAATGTGGAGAGATTAAATAATTAGAAGGTGAGACTGGTGGCTTCTGGCCTTGTAAGGCAGTAGAAGATACCCCAGGATGTTTGGAGTCTCCAACAGCAAGACAAGACTGGGGGATGAAGTGGATTCTCCTTTCCCTCCAACTTCTATACCCCAGTACACATAACCCTGTGACATTTAACTTCCTTTCTTTTCCTTTGATTCAGTACAGGGTACACTAGGTACGTCTGGACAGTACATGGTAAATTCATGAGCACGAATCTTCATATTTATATTTGGATGTAGACATATAAAGTGTTTTTTTTACTGAGAGTTGCTTCAATAAAATATAAATAAATAATAGAAGAGTAAACATGACATGAATAATGAACAAACAAAAAAGATCTATAAGGAACAGTGAATAACTTAGTAAGCACTGTGAATGTGTGATCCGTTGGCACAATTATGATATATGTTTCCAGAAGGAGAAGTGAAAGCCACAAATAAGAAGTTTATTTTGACACAAAAATCTGAAAGTAAATGCAAGTATTGACCTCCCTGCATATTCATAGTTGGCACTAATCATGCACAGACTTACCAACCCTATAATGCAAGCAGGCATCTAGGCGTCCAAAATCTAAAACCTTTAGTATATTCCTCTCTTCCCATATATCATCCCTACTTTTTCCCTCTCTTTTCATAGAGGGCCCCTGCTCACCAATAATAGCCTGTGGTTTTAACTTTTTGTTTATTAGGCTAGAACACAGTAATCTCCTTAGATTCTCGAGGAAAGGCTCTTCAGAAGTAGAATGCATTTGTGTAGATATACTAGTCTTCAATGAGCATAAGGGCTGTTCTACATTATGTTTGATTAATAGGGATTGTTGCACTAGCAAAGGATCCCATACCTGCCTCTTTCACGCATCCCCCCTACCCAATCCCAGCCCCAGCCATGTCCCCATTTACCCCCAGTACGTCCCCCTACAAAGAAGGGACAGTAGATGGCATCCAACTACTTACACCAGCTTTTAAGACACTAAATTATTTGCTAAATGATCCTAATTTGTCCCTGTAGGGAAGTTCTCTGGCTGCTTTCTCAGAAATACATAGCAGCTAGACCCCAGGGGCTGAGACTTGAGACCATTGGATTAAAATAATAATAATAATAATAAAAAAGCTGGCATTAACAAGGCCTCAAGAACAAGGAGGCAAAGGAATGAATGATAAAATAAAAGTACTTCATACAACAATCTGCCCTTCATCAACATATGGTATTACAGTTTACTCCTCCAAAAACCTCCATTACCAGCTCGTGCAGTCAGTAAGATTGGCTCATTCTGATCTTTCCCAGAGGAATATTTGTGAACTTATCAACTTTCATAATGCAACAGCAATGTTATCCCTGTGAATCTCTTCAGCTTAGGGATTCAGATATTGTATCTTCCAGATGGTGCAAAGGAAATAGAGTAGGATTATTTAGAAATGCGGGTGCTTTCCATGAAAATGTATTTTTCCAATTTTGAAGATATTGATAAAAGATCGTTAAAGGGGAGAGTTGCCAAAATATTGTTGGTTTATGTTGGGGAGTGGGGAGACAGGGTAAGGAGGTAGAGAGATGATGTTAACTGTGTCTGCATGCTAAACTCAACAAGTGCTGTGCAACTAAATTTAACTCTATCCAACACTTATAAATCTATAAAAGTTATCCATCTTATAACTAATAGGATAGCATCATTACAGATGCTCTTATGGGCTTAGTGGTACAGTGGATTACAGTGGACTCCTATTCTTTAACATATGGAGACCTGCATTCAGATACTGATTTAGGCCTC
This sequence comes from Malaclemys terrapin pileata, assembly GCF_027887155.1. Taxonomy (NCBI): domain Eukaryota; kingdom Metazoa; phylum Chordata; order Testudines; family Emydidae; genus Malaclemys; species Malaclemys terrapin. The sequence continues at coordinate 76,526,228 of NC_071511.1, read as the reverse complement.
ATGTGGAATTCAAATTATTGATTCTCTTCCACATCCCTCTTTATCCATATCATAAAACTATTCTGCAGTTTGGTATAATTAGCAAGGCTGGGGCAGTGAACAGGTGATGTTACTGATCAGAATGGAAGAGCACTGTGGCCAACTAGAAAGGTTGAGTAGCATTAGCACAGCTGTACAGAGTGCATTCACAGCAGCTGTTTGCACTCAATGTCCAATGTCAGTCAGTGGCCAATGTCAGTCCCTGCCCTGGCAATAAAACTGGTGTGGTATTGTAGTGGGCACACAGGGAATGTGCACCCTGCATGGCATTGATCCCTGTTCCACAATAACTCCCTGCACACAGGTATTAGGTGAGAATGGGGCTGGATTCTTGAACTTGCTGTGTCATGGTTTGAAGGCCACTTCAGTCAGCCAGTTGATATACTGGTAGCCTCCCTGGAGCCCAGGGCCGGCTCCAGGCACCAGCTTGCCAAGCAGGTGCTTGGGGTGGCCACTCTGGAGAGGGACGGCATGTCCAGCTATTCGGCGGCAATTCGGCGGATGGTCCCTCACTCCCACTTGGAGCTAAGGACCTTCCGCTGAATTGCTGCCGCAGATCGCAATTGCGATTGCGGCTTATTTTTTTTTTTTGCTGCTTGGGGCAGCAAAAACCCTGGAGCCGGCCCTGATGGAGCCAGTCCAGAGAAGTTCCAAAGCCTTCCACTCCCAGACCTCTGCCTAACATCCAGTCCAGTTTTTTGTGAGGATCATGAAGGTTTGTCGCTTAGGGAAATCTTATACCAGTGATTTCTGTTCCTCAATTTCTTAAGCACCAACATCATTTGAAAAGATTAATAACATAAACAGATTTCCAGCTTTAAGGACTGCTTTTTAGGGGATTGTGTGACACGTGAAAAAGTCCTATATGTTCAACCCCTTGTGTGTTAGAAAAAATATCTTGCATTTGGAATTTGTCAGTGCTGTGATATTAATTTAAGAGGATGAAAGTTCACCTTGCCAGAGATTGCATTACTTAGCACAAGGCCACAGCAGCACTGTCCCACACTGTGCAAGAAGAAAATTGTGAGATTATAGCTTATGATCTGTACATTTTCCCTGGATTCCTATATTCTAGGCTCTGTACTTGGTTTTTCCTCTCTACTTTGCATTGTTACCCAGTGGGTATAAAAGGGTTAAGACTACTGCTGGACTAACACAGGAGACAGGAGATGTGTGTGTCACTCCTGTCAGGGTGGAATGAATGGGTTATTAAAGAACTGGTTGAAACTGACACCTATCAACAGAGGATCTGAAAAAACAATGAGACCATCCCAAGGACTGATCAATTGACACCTTCACAGCAGGAAACCCAAGCAGGTGGAACTAGGCTGGAGAACAAAGGGGGGAAAATGTCAGAGGGTGGGAATAAGGCCAAAAGGGCTTCCCTTAGGAGGGAGTCAGCATCTCTCATCTGGGTCTATGGACAAAGGAGGAAGACAGAGACAGAAATGGAGTCCATTACATTGCACTGGGTTAGCCAGGATGGCTTAACCTTTGCCTCTCTTTGCAAACCTAAGGACTTTCAGATTCTGTATGCCAGGTGACTAATAAACTGTTACCTCATTTTGAAAATGACTGCGTGTCACTAAGAGAATTTCACCCTGAAGGGTCCAGTACAAGCATCCAACAGAAGTATGGCTCAGCTGGATTCACTGCAGGGAGCCACGGATCGCTAGAGTCTGAAGGCCAATTTTCATAATCTTGGAGGCTATGGAGCTACCCCTATGGAACTGTGTGTTTCTTGGGGCTTGGCACACTAAAAGGGTCACTCTGATCTATGCCCCAGACTGTGTCCAGTCTGGGGACACAGTCTGGGGCATAGATCAGACCTGTTTATCCATGACATGGCTGATACAGAACTCAGCCATGTGTCTGTTGTTTTATTCGTTTTGAAAGATTTTATCGTGTTTCTCATATAAACACGGTGGCAGCACATTAACCTGTTCAGAACAGACAGACTTCATGGTAAATCTCACAAGCAACAGAAAAAAAATTCTAGTACATGAGAAATTATTTTAAAAAAATACATTTTAGGCAAATCTGTGAATAATGGGGAATGTTTGTCTAGAAATTTCAATATGGTGAATTGTTGTGTTATTCAGATGGAAAGTGCCTGCAGGAATTGCAGTGTTATTTAGCTGGAATGTGCTTTTCTATTGATTTCGGTGGGTGACTTCACAAAGGGCACTTCACAAAGGGCACTTAAGCCCTATGCAGTTTTCCCTATGCTACAGGACTGGCAAAATGAGGCCATCTTTAAACTTGTGAAATCTCAAAAAGTTTTTGTGCTAATTTTCTGCAACCTTTCAAGAATATTTGTATTTTTGCGATGAAAAAAGATACTGAGCAAAATATTCTCTTGAAATAATTGCATTTATTGTGCATCAGCATTGTATCGCCTATTAACATTCAAAGAATTGTGTGAATCATTAAAAAAATTGCTGCCTCAAGACTGAACCTTTTGTCTCTGCATGTAAAGGTTAATTGGCTGGTGCTGTTGTTTAAGAAGCTAACTGGCAACTTTGCATGTTGCAGGTATATTAACTTAGCTGTTCATGCTGCTACCTCCTATTGTATTATAAAAGGGAAAAAACAGATCTGCACGACATTCCTGTGATATTAATTAGTGGATTAAATTGAAAGCTGTTGATAGCAACATTGAAGGGCAACTAACTACAGACCTGGCTCCTAATCCCTGTTTGTGCTGAAACATAATTTTAGGGGTTCTTTTGAGTCTTATCGGATTTGAAAAAGCTTTGCTGAGCCAAAGTTAAAGAGTTAAAAGTGACAAAAGACCATTTTTAACTACAAAATACAGTATGTCATGTAATGACAATAAAAAACAAGAACAAAATGGAATCCAAGCACTTGCATGAACTAAGTTTGTTTAGGCTATTATGAAGATGCTCTAAACAAGTACACAACAAAGTGGGGGTTGGAAGGGGCGCAAGGGACCAGACTCCCTCCCTGGCCCCTTCCCCCAGCCATAGACACTACAGTCTTGGTCTCTTCAGTGGGAGTGGGGAAGAGGTTCCATCCAGTATCCAAGGCTGATCCTTGGAGATAGGAAAGAAGCAACAATTTAAGATGTTAATGACCAGCATGGCCTAGAGAGAGTATAGCTCCTTCTGGGGCTCTGGTTCCGAGGATCACCTTCTCATGCTGCCTCCTCCTCCTCTTAAGCTTCCAGGCTTGATCTGGAATGAGACATAGAGCTCAATGGTGACATACATGTGCGGTAAGGCAAAGTGAAGAGGAGGAACTCCATGCACATCCATGCATGCATTTTGGAATGCAATGCCTGCATAAAGCAGGATCACAATGATGAGGAAATTAGGAATGTAGTGACCTTTGCTACTAGTCAGGTACTTGGTCCCCTCCTTAGGAAAATTCTGGTTGTGCTCTGCCTCTATGGATATAATGAGGTCACAAGTTTTTATTACAATGAACCAGAAATAGAGCTGCGCAAACATTTTCAGATGAAAGTTGTTTTGGGCAGAAAAATGCAAATTCAGGATGACCAAATGATTTTGCAAACTTATATTGAATTTGCTAAATTGTTTTGATCAAAACCAAACACTAAAAAGTCAAAATGTTTCATTTCAACTTTTCATTTATAAAAAAACCTGTTTTGTTTAGAACTTTGTTTCAATTCTGTTAGTTCTTTTTAAAATGCAAAGAAACCCAAAAGAAAACAAAACACAAACCCTCAAAAATGAAACAAAGTGTTTAGTTTCAGATTGAATGAAAATTTTAATGCAACCTGAAACAATTGTGTTGTTACTTTTTCAGTTCACTAAACCAAAATATTGTTTATTTGAACAGTTTTGATTGGGCACTGTGTAGGTAGGATCGTGATAATTGACCACAAGCCTTTGGGGCATTTTAGAGAAACCCAGGGTATGTGTTTGCAGGATCCTTTTGAATCTGGAAAGTTCTCATAGTGAGAGAACACATTTAAAGGACAACAATCTGGGGATTACAGGGAGTACATTCAGGTTGCAAACAGACTAACAAAGACAGCAGGAAATTGATGGCTGAATCTTAAGCAGCCTCTTCCCTGTAAAATTAAAGAACCTTCTTTTCCCTAAAGTATCATTTAACCCCCTACTATTTTTTCTTTCCTATTTTTCTTTTTGTTTTCTGTCTAATTGATTACAAAATTGATAGCTTTGAAATTAACTAAACTCCATGAGATCGTTGGCATACCCAGAATGACAGGCTAAATCACAATGAGTAATCTCATCCCAGCATGAAGGAGGACCGTTGGGAGAAGGCCAGAACACTCCAGCCAGATGTCATTCCAGACTGGGCAAAGGACTGAACCCAGAAATTAAAGTGCTACTGTGTATGACTGACCGGTCTGTGCATGGTATTCTGCCTGCAGCATGTGAATGATGCAAGGGTAACTGAAACAGAACATTTCCTTTCACGTCCCTTTATGAGTGTGTAATGATCAGCTAGAGAGCAGGAATAACCTTACAAATAATCATTGAGCCCAACAGTGGGTTCATATTTTCTTTTACCCTAGAGAGAGTTTGGGTCAAGAACCTTTTTAGTAATTATTTTTTCCTTCAAAAGAGTTTGTGATGTAAATAAAAGAAAGGGGAATTTCCCCTGAATGAATAAGTAAAAGGAGGTGTCTAGTAACACCACACTGAATATTCCTTCTTCACAACCCCCCGCTGGAAAGGATGGGAAGATAGCAATATTTTTAACTCAAGAATGCAGCTGACCCTTTCTCAAGAGGTAGAGTTTGTGTGTATGTGTAGCAATATAAAGGAACAGGAGCATTCCTATGAGTTTTGATTACAAAGCTGCTTTCGTATCTCGTGAAAGACATGTTGCAGATTTACTTCTTCAGAGAAACCCAGCACATGACTGCTAGCCTGGAACTGAAGCAGTAACCGCCTAGATATGATACGCTGTGACTCAGCTTTCCTGCTTGTCGGCTGGTGTGACTGCTCCAGCTGTTGTAGAGTATTTTTTCTACTGAGAACATGTTTGACAGCAGTTAGATCAGTGCTCATTACAGTACCTACAAAAGCCTTGTATCAAAGCTCCTGCTGCTGTTTGAAATTCTGAAAGGCATTTCTCCAAAGCTCGTCCAAAGGTAGTAACGGCCAAGATTTATCTTGGTAATTTTGGTCTTGGCCCATTGGAAATGTTTTCTAGCCTTCAGACTTGCTGCTGGCCAAAGCCTTTCCAATGGGATCTGAGCCCTAGACTTTCTCAGTCATCGTAGCTGAATGATTTTGCTACTCAGCTATGCAGAAGCAGCAGGCCTTCAGGCTAATTAATAAATCATCAACGCATTTGTGGTGTGAAAAATGAAATATTTATGCTTGCCAGAGTAATATTTCTGTCTTGCAGCCCCATGCTCTGTTGATGCCTGATGGAGGATGAAGTAAATACCAGCTGGTGTAGAATGAGCAGAATATAATTACTTTCTACAGAGTTAACTGAATATTAAAAACAGAAGTCAGAGAAACTAGTGAAAATAAAATATAATAAAAATAATGACACTGCATGAAAGGCAGGGTACAGCCATCACAAGAAGCTTCATGGTGCTGCAGGGCTTGGGAAACTGCAGGATCCATATTGTGTACAAATGGCCCCTGCAGAGGTCCTTTTACTGAGTAGTTAGTGACCAGCTGGAGTAGTTAAAGGCCTGAAAGGAAGCCAAGAATACTTTCATGTTCCAGTAGGTCATCATTAGGGGACTAGTGAAGGACTTATAGCATCAGATGCTGTTGCTTTTCTAAAACATATCCATTATTTTAAAAAAGAAAATGTTACTGTTGTTTTTTTTAAGGCAACAAGGAGTCATTTTTGTTCTTTACGCTCTGACAATGCAGCAGGTGCAAGGGAGATGCAGGAGGTTTAATTCTGATTTTTGCAATCACTTCTCCAGTCCTTTCCCCACATTCAAAGTATGTGAGCACCAGATCAATCAGGCAACTCAGGAGAAAAGAAGTATCATGTACCTTAAGGAGAATTTAACCCTTTATTTGAACAGGTGAGACTCTTTACTCTAATCATATAAGAGCAATCTAGATGGGGAACTGATTTTGATATTGATGGCAGCTGCAATCAGTGAAATTGAAACAGTCAACCATTGCAGAAAGCTATCCAAAGGGATGGCTGTAAAGGGCAAGCCTTAAGATTTTTTTCCAATTCTGATTTTAGTGTGTGGGTGTTCGAAAGGTTGGGGGTTTTTTGTTTTTTTTCGGGGGGGGGTAACGGTTTCTGGCCTTGGTTCATCCCTTCACCTTCTGCTCAGGTGTTTTAGGGCCTTGATTATGGGATTACCTGTGTGCTTTGCTGGATTAGGACCTGTGTGTGTAAGCGACTCTCCCTCTGTCCTTGTCCCCCCCCCACACACACACACTTATGCATTCCTATACTGGACAAGACATATTTTGTCTTTCTGGAGAATAATATAGTAAATAAATATATATCCCAGCATTTATAATTATATGTTCATGGAATAATCTAGGGATACATTTCTTGTTTTTAATCAGGTAAATTTCCAACCCACAACGGGGAGATACTGATTGCTCAAGAGCTCCATTTAAAACTATGAGGCCCCACATGAGACTTCTTGGAGAATTCTTGAAATACGAAAAAAGAAGTTTGGTTAGATATTTTTTTTCTAGCTCATTTTAATTCAAGTCCAGTCCCCACACATTCACATGCACATTGCTGGGTTCTGTCCACAAATGTGCCAAACTCTGTAAGACATCCTGTTCCTGTGAGATTTCTCACTGTCTTTTGTGGACCCAAGAGCTAGGGTTTGGAAGAGCATCTGAACTTGAATCTGTGACTGAACCAAACGTGAATGCTAAATCTCAGACGTGGCCCATCACTGTTTATTTCCATACTGGTTTGTTTATTGTAGAGTTAGCCTGGAGTGCTGGGCTACTGGCAATATTAAAAAAATACTGAGGCACTTATTTGAAAAATAGAAAATACATATATGCCCCTTCCTCTCAGATGCCTTTGTCAGTGCAGAATTACATTGTTGTTATGAAAACAACAAGGAGTCTGGTGGCACCTTAAAGACTAACAGATTTATTTGGGCATTTGTTGTTTTTGTGGATACAGACTAACACGGCTACCTCCTGATACTTGATTGTTGTTATGTACTCTTTATGGTGCCACACCTTCAATCAAGCCAGAAACTGAAGCTGATAGAGTAAGAGGTAACCAGTTCATTTGGTGTCTCGCTGTGATCATTTCACATCAGAGTGGAGGAAGGAGCATTTGTTTTTTGTGGATAGATTGTAGTTTCTATGTAAAAAGGTTGCTTGTTTGGTACTGCTATTTTATGCTCACTATTGTTTACATTACAGTTTATCTAGAAGATCTAATCAACATCAGGGCCCCCTTTTGCTAAGTGCTGTACAAATTCATGGCAAGACAGTCACTGCCCCAAAGACCTTGCAATCTAAAGGAACCAGACAAACAAAGAGTGGGAGAGGAAAGAGAGACCCAAAGGGGTGAACTGACTTGCTCAAGGTCACTCAGCAGATCAGTAGCAGAGAGGGGAATGGATCGAACCCAGGATACCTGCTGAATCTCAGAGCAGTGTTGTGTCCATTGAACCACACTGTGTTTTTAATGATCAGGTGGGGCATCTAGAGACTGAACTAGGTATTCTTTTTCTATCTATATGCTGGGGGGAGGGGAGGGAAGCATTCAGGGAATTTGTAAAATTGTAAACATTTCAGAAGAAGGTTACTTCAAATATTAGATTTTGTGGCTATCCGTTTGCGAATGCCCCTTTAAAATTGAAATTTTACAAAGGGTAATAAATGCTTTTTTCATATTTCCAACAGGGATTAGAATTAAATGTCATATTTTAGCTCTCATGCTTACGTGTTTGCTTCAATGAGAACAGACAATTTAAATGCCACTTATTATAGCTTGTCAATAAATTTCAGAATCTAAGCAAATTGAGCCTACATGACTGACAGCTATAAATTAATTTAGTTTCTTTTTAAATAACCAGCCAGCATTGAGCTGCCATTGTTGACAAGCATCAGTGTGTAACACTAATAGCTCAACAAAGCATGTGTGCAGTTGTGTTGTTATGGAGTGCAAATTGTGCAGACTTTACTTTTCTTTAAAGAGAGAAATATTTAGGGCCTGGCAATGTTCCTTTGGGGAAAAAGCTCATCGGTGTACAAAATCATAACCACCAGTGTGGATGGTTAAAAAAAAAATAGGCATGTTCTGTTACAGGAGAACAGCAGAAATATTGTTGGAATTATATAATCACACAGTATAAAGTCAGTGGGAGCTGCCAGGTGCACAGAACTTCTGCAAATCCAAGCCACTAAGTCACACACTAAAATAAGGGCTTAGGAATCTATGTTTAGACACCCATTTGTTAAAAAAATATTGGTGTATGTAAATATTAAAGGTTTGTACCTAGTAAAATATTGTACCTAATGAGATTATGGAACAGCCCCCAATAGGAGTTGTGGGAGCAAACAATGTGTATAGTTTTAAGAGAGGGAGCTGGACAAATGTATTTGTGAGATTGTACAATGGATGGGTTTCTTTGTGATGGTGGGGCTCAGCAAACTGGGGGTGTCTTCCAGTTTGTCTTATGTTCTTAAAAGCCCCATCCCTTGGGACTTCAGCTGGTCACCTGAAAGAGTCAGAGAGGGATTCCCCCCCGCCATCTGCAATGTATTCTGGTTCTGGTCTCTTTCCTCTGAGGCATCAGAGCTGTCCAGGGCTAGAGATGGGACATTGCACTGGGTGGGACAGAGCTCTGAGGTGACCCCAAGCATTATCACTCTCATGTGCATAATAGCTGATTCTTGCTCAAATGTTCAGGGTCTGACTGCCAGTGTTCCTTTGGGGAAGGAATGTTTGCCTAGCCAGTGCCTTGGGGGGGTTTCCCTTCCACTGCAATGTGGGGTGCAGGTCATTTGTTGGGATTATATCTTAGGGGCTGCAGGCACTGGTGCACCTTTGTCCCACCTATTCTCTGCCTGTGGCACATAATGGTTTAGTCTTCTTTGGGCTACAATACTTTGGTCTAATTTTGGTTGTTGGATTTAGTGTGCAGGTGCTGGGTGGTGTCAATGGCCTGTAACATGGAAGAGATCATCTGGTGATCCCCACTGTCCTTAAACTCTATGATTCTAAGACTCCTCTCTCTGATGCCTATCAATACGCTTGCCTGTAAAGGCTCTACCCTGTTCCAATGGGAGCAGGCTCAGGTCCTAAGTATGGAGGTAAAATTTACAATAGTCAATCAATCTGGTTCCCCAAACACTCTGACCCTTCAGAAATTCAAAGATCTCTCCGAAACAACATACAGTTAGGCCAGTTGGTGGGATAGACTGCATAATACATTGTAATAGACTTTTAATGGGTTGTTCTGTGGCTATTGCAGCTCAGCACTACCACTAAACACACACACACACACACACACACACACACACACATTATTGTTGCACTTTCTATTGATGTCATAATCGTATTTGTCTCAAATTCCCAACAGCCTTTCTACATTGCATTCTAGTGTTCTGAAATGTGGGGGCATCAGTGTATTTATATGAGTCAAATATTATGCCAAATTCTTGCCCTCCATACACGACTCTGCATGTGCCCATAATCAGCCAAATTTTCCAAAGAGCTCAGTAGTCATTGGATGTGCCATGAGTTGTGCGCTTTTGGAATTCTTGCTACTTCATTTCAGTGATGGCATGTAATAATCCAGACTCTGATAAATATGTGAACTGGAAGACGCATTGAAAGTCAGCTACCAGGGTTATCCAGGTTTTTGAAAACCCTGACAGCTTGTTCCGCAGGCAGATTTTCCCAAAACTCCCTCAGCTGTAATCTTAATGAGCTAAAATCATCCTATTAGGCTCATGCTGTCCCAAGCTTATTAAACTGTTCCTGAGACATTTAGCTTCAGTCGGTGACGTCTTGCTCGGGTTCCCCACTACTGTGAGCCACTGTGCTTCTGTTCTGCCTTAGCAAGAGTGAGTTTTGCTGCTGCTAAACTGAGTGTCAGGTCCCTGTCACACCAGCTGGTCAGCCTTGCCACCAAACTTCTCAGGACTCTGACAGTCCAAGCCTTGCCTTGCAGGTAACAATCAGTGATCCCCAAGTCCTGAGTTCCCCCAGAGACATCTTCCTGCAACACCCAGTCTCTCTCACTAAATACTCACACAAATTATTGTTTGCTGCCTCCAAAGACACAGACACTTACCAGCTTATTAGGTTAGCTGCAGAGCCACACTTCAGTTTAATCCACAGCACAGAGGTGGTTTTGTAATAAAGCAAGAGTATGTTTATTAATAAAGAGCAGAGATTTAAGTAATAAGTAAGAATAGATGTGGTTACAAGTAAAACATAACAAAACATGCTTTCTAGTGACTAAAACTTAACTTGAGCAAGTTCTCATCTTTGTCTAAGCACGTTTTTCACCTGTAGTCAGTTGCCAGAGACTTCAACCCCCCTGGCTCAAGGATCCATCTTTCTAAGTTTATAAGAGCTCTAGCCAGGTGATAATGCCATTGAGGCTTTCTGCCTTTGTTTATATTTCCCAAAGACTATTGTCTCTGTTTCAGGAGCCAGGAAGGCTTCTTGGAAGTAAAGGTTCCATCTCCCCTTGTGATCGTTAAGGGGTCTTCCCCCAGCTCATTTAGCTTGATAGCTTTGTTTACCTTCTATGTAGATGTACTTTTCATTGTTCTCTGAGGTGTTACTTGGTTCAGTTTACATCGGAAACAGAGATGAAACAACATTCCTCTGCATAAGCTTATGCAGTATTTGCAAAACACCTTTTAAGAACATATTTCCAGCACTCAACTGCAATGCTTTATACACCCCCCACATATACACTAATAATATTAATGACCAATGTGTTTCCCCCCCACATATACACTAATAATATTAATGACCAATGTGTTTGTGTACGATATCTCCCAGGAGACCTTTTAGATAAAGATTATGACAACAGTTTGTTGGGGCAATGAGTATGTCAGGTCTGACATGCGTTCTTATGGTTTGCCTTCTGCCAGTTTGCACTGAGGGACCTCTGGGTCACATGGATTTCATCTCATCCATGTGTAAGTGAACTTACTATTACAAAGAATGAAATATTTACAAACATTAAACTCCTGTGTTTCCTGCCAGAAAATGCTTCGCTCCCTGTCCTCCTAGCTTTCTGGATCTCTATGGAATTGATTGATTGGTTGAGAATGTTACAAAAATCCCCAATATTCACATGCCATAAATGTGTCAGTCCAACCTCCTATGCAAACAATCCAACAGAAAAAATGAATGTGGTATAAATAGAATACGTAATGAAATTGGTTGTGGTCTGAAAATCATCAATCTGGAACTCATAGACACTGTAAACTCAACAGGTAATAGATAAAAGGTCACCCTATTTCATGCACCTGGTTTTGAGATAAAATAGCTGCTAGAGTTAATAATTCTCACTATAAATCTTTGTACTGTAAGGAGCGCTGTTATACAACTCAAGTTATTTTTATCACAGTGACCTTAATTATTATAATGATCCCTTCATTGTCACATAATTTGCTTAATCAAATATATGCAGAGACTGCAGGACTCCCCAAAACAACCACTAGGGAAAGGAGCAGATAACTTCATAGTATCTAATGTACAAGGGATAACTTATATCTAAAATTAATTGACTAGTCATAATAGATTCATGAACAAATTACATAATCTTTTGGCTACACATAATTAAGTGTATGCTAGGAAGATGCTTGAGTTTAACCTTAAGTTTAACAGATGTGTTCAATTTGTTTAACTGATGTGTTCAAATTGTTTTTATTTATTATATATATGGCTAGATATTGCAGGTGAGCAATGTGGGGGAGAGTTTATAGCGGGCCTTCTGGCTTTGTGCACCTGTGAATGGGAAGCTGGGATCTCACTGGTTGCACAGGAGGGAGTTTTAGTCCACAAGTGGACATGGACACTCCAAAGGTGAAGGGATCACGCACAATGTAGCACATAATATATATATCTATATTTTACAATCTCCAAAGAGCTATATAATACAATAAAGGACATGGATTCCTGCAACTGTATTGATGTTCTTTTTTAAACCCTAAACTGCCTCATGCTGGTATCAGACCTACTTGCTGGTATCCAACCTTACAGGTATCCAACCTTACACACCTTCGGAATGGCATCATCTTATTTCTGTTCCAGGCAATATTTATTTATTGAGTGATCTTTAAACAAAGAAGCTTGAATTTTTATATGAACTTAATAGGGTGTATTTAAGTACCCAGAGTATGTGGCCCAAATGTTTTAGAGCTATATGAGGAGTTCTAGGGTATGTCTACATTACACACTAATCCTGGACTCTGATTGAGGTCTGAGCTCAAGCCCCTTTTCTGTCCACACCCAGATCAGTCTGACTCAAGTCAGCCAGCACTCAGCACCCTAAAGGGGGAGAGGCCAAGGCCTGACTGCCACTGTGACTTGGGTCCAAGCTCTGTCATTTTGCAGTGTTGATGCAGCTCAAGTCACAAACCTGAGTCAGAAAGTCTGTGTGGTGCACTATGGATTAGTTAGCACGGCTGTGAGATCTGGGTCCAGCAACTGTAAGACCAGATTTACAATGCAGTGTGGACACTCAAGCACAGGCTTGGAAACACTGTATCTACAAGCCTGAGTCCCACAAACCTGGGTTTACATTGTAGAGTAGACATACCCTTAGCCAAGGAGTACCAGAACGGGGGGAGGGGGCAAGGGGTCCTGGCCCTCCCACTTTTGAAAGTGGACAGGCCTGGCCTGTCCACTTTTCACCACAGGCCCGGCCCCTGCCCCTCCTCTTCCCCTGAAGTCCTGTTCCCAGCCGGGTGCATGGAAGCAGGGCCTCGGGGGCCTAAGAGCCACAGCCAGACCATGGTAAGCGTTGTGTGGGCACCTGTAGGGAGGCGCCGCGAGCCCTCCACCTGCCCGGGATGGGGGGATTGAGAGCAGCCCCCAGCCCATGTCCCCACCCCTCAGACTCCCCCCTCCCAGGGCAGGTGGAGGGTCCACAGCTCCCCACAGCTGCCCACACAATGCTTACCATGGTCTGGCTGTGGCTCTTTGGCCCCCGAGGCCCTGCCCCCATGCTAGGTGAGAAGCCAGATCTGGGTCGGTGTAAGAGTGACAAGGCTGTGGGGAGCCGCGGATCCTCCACCTGCCCTGGGCAGGGAGATCGGGGGACTGTGCTGGGGGCTGATCTAGGGCCCCCACACCACCCCGGGCAGGTGGAGGAGCCCAAGCTCCCTGGCCCAGCTCCGGCTTCAGCCTCTGGCTTGGCTGAGGGGCAGGGCAGGGTCAAAACTCAGGGTCTGCCAATGTTAATGTTGCCTGCACAACCTTAATTCTGTCCCCCCATGTGCATTCACTAGGAGCCTGACGGAAGTCAATTGGAGTCTTTCCGGTTATTCCAGTGGGATATGGGTCAGACCTCAGGCTAGCATCTTTAATTATATGTTTGTATACTGCTTCTAATAATACAATATAATGCCATATAAGTTTGCCACTACATCACAAGGGGGGTGTGTGTGTGTGTATATATATAAATCAAGCCAAAGTAAGTAAAAGTGAATGGAAACTGCAAGAACACAGAGAGGCAAAATACAGGCAGTAATTTTTTGACATTAGTACATACTGAATGTGTGGTTTCATTAAGAGTTCTGCCTCCTGGTGATATGTAACCTTTTTTAAGGTGTTTAGCATTTGAATTTCCCAACTGATAGGTATATGGAACATTCAGCATTTGGAATTTTGTAGGTATTGACAGTATATTTACTTGAACCATCAATTCTTTTTCCCTGAAGGTACTCATTAGAGATTCTGTAACTGTTTTTTTGTTTCTTTTAAGTGCTCAGCATTAGCAAACTTAGCACCAGTCATTTCTTGTTAAGAATAAAAGCAATGTCTGTCACTTTTCATCTTAAGGACTGTACATTTATTCAATTCTATTTTGATATTTATGATTCTTTCAGGTTCAAAGATATTTAACAAGTGCAAGAGATGGAGATCATAGGTATTTTTTGGGAGTTTAGTTAAGCAAGCTGTCACTATGCAAATTTTAGTAGTTCTTCCTGAATTGCTTGAAAGCAAATACTAAATAAAATCTGAGGAGGCAGTGATTGACTGGTGGGCAGAAAGGTCAGTCAGCTATTTTAGAGAAAGCTTTAATCTGTTCCATACCACTTTCTTCCTTTATTACCAAACCTCTCTTCTATCTATCCATGTTTTAACAGTCCTCCAATATTGCCTGTGTCTGTAGATTTCCATCAAAATCCTTTTGTTGCTTGCACTGTTAGCTACTGCTCCTGTCAGAATTCATAAAAGCTCCCAAAGATTTCCCTGCTTTCTCCAACTGCCTTGCTATACTTTACAGTACCTTGGAAATATTACCTATGGGCTGCAAAGGCCAGATCATCAACTGCTATAAGTTAGTATCACAACAGCGATATGTCCCTATGCATAGGCAGGAGGAGAAGAACACATAATTAACTAGCTAGGCATGGTTCATTTTGTATCATAGCAGTTAAAAAACTGGAGTAAATTACATCCCATTAGAAGAATAATATACATGGAAGCCAGAGCTTGAGTAACACTTCTGCCAGGTGTTGTCAGCAGCAACAGGGATGGATTCAAATGTCTAGGTGTTCCTCTAAAAAATTAAGAAACACCCCAACTTGAGCCTCTAGCCAGACACATGGGAAAACTCAACACATTCCCTGGGCAGCTTTCACAGGCAATAATTCCCAACTTGCATGTGTATGAAAAAAGGGGAAGCTTTATCAGGGGACAAGGGAACACAGCATCAACTTGGGAAAACACAGCAGCAATAAATGAACAATATATCTATATGAATAATAAGTAAAACACCCCCTATTCCCGTGGTAGCTTTGGCTGTTGTCTTTCACCTCAGTTCTCCACCCACTGGTGTGCATGTCCAATAAGCAAATGTACCCTTAATACACTACATCTGCCTCCGCCACACCCCACTCATGGTCTGATGTCAGAGGGCAGCCTAGTCCCAGAGCCCAGGAGTGCACTCGGGCAGTTCTGTATCCAGCCCCTCCAGCCTGGACCTGTCCTGAGGCTCTACCACCTAACCCAGCTATAGAGATTTCAGATTTACTGGTGCTGGGTAGGGGTGTCAACACCGGAGATCACTCAGCTCTGTTGCTGCCCTCTGCAGCTTCAGTGAAGAGCCAACTCCGTGCTGCCTCCCACCATGAAGGTGACCCTTTCCCCCTGCTTCTCTTTCCTTCTCAGTTCTGTTCTACTACCTAACCACTCGTGTTCAGTTCTGGTAACTCCCCAAGGTGTCACATGGGTGATAGACGGGTAGAAAGTAAGGTCTTTTTATATCAGTACATTCCCTTTTCAATAATAATAGATGGTGGCAGAGAGCCCCTTCCCTTATGGAGCTTCTGCCTGCTCTTTCCCCTATTCTACAACAGATGGTAGCAGAGAGCTCCCTAGCCTGTAGAGCCTCAGGGCACAATTTTGTTATTTTGCTTCCCTTGCTATCTTTAACCTTGTGGGGCCAGATCTTCAGCTGGTAAATTGGTCTAGCTCCATTGACTTCAATTGAACTGCATTTAGTTGCACTCGCTGAGAATCTGGCCTGTAGTCTTTTAGAGTGTTTTTTGTTTAATCATCCTGTAACTATTTTGTTGATGTATGACAGTTTAGATCAAGTGTTGCAAACATGACATCACAGCATGCTGCAGTTGTGTATTTTAAGGGGGAGGGAGGACACAGAATCTGTCTGGAGTCTCCAGGGGATCACAGCTCAGTCACTTCAAAAGAGGGGGAGAGTCTTTTAGTGACTTAACCTATGGGTTCCATTTAAGGTCTAAATATATATATGAATTCTCTCAAGCTTATGATAAATGAGGTATGACACTTCAAGGAGAAAAATCTATGGTTTACCATAAAAAAACCCACCACCTCTTTGATTTTCTGCCATTTGGCTTGACTATTACATTGCGCAAGCAGAATAAAAATTAATATGCTATTAGATTACATTAAATTAATGTTGCTCACAAAGCAACGGCTTTCTGGGCATCATTCTTATGTGAATAATTATACTATAATTATTTGTGAGATTGTTTAATTTTATTATGACCTTTTATTTTTTATTGTTTTGTTTGAAGTATGCCTATGTTTATAGAATTGATTTTTTCCCCTGTGTAATATATTGAGGGAGCTTATTCAGTGAAATATGACCCTGTCTATATGATTCTTTTTTATCTACTGCAGTTTGTGAGCTATTTTGACTGTGTATCCATTGTACATGAAAGCTTTGTCTCAAAGGACTTAACCTGTTAAAATAAAAGTTTTGATTGACTGAATAGCCAAGCAGTGATTTCTCCTGTAGTTTACTGCATAGTATAGGACGGGCAAGTCTTGCGCTAGGAAGAAGTTTGCACCAGGCTGGTTGTGTTTGGTTGAAAATCCCACCTTGTTAGCAGGTGGCAGTCCTGCTGGAAAAAGTTAAATGCTTTTTGCTAACTCACTTTTGCGTGTGACTCATTACCCTACTCACAAAAGGAAATGGGAGTGGCTCTCTATAGAGAGGATATAAAGTGTACGCTGAGTAATCTTCAGGGAGGAACCCTGGGAGCTGTCAAGGCTAGGAGACAAGCTGGACTTTGTGTTATTTCATTCTGAGTTCCTTTGAGGGATTTAAATCCCAGGCAGAAATATATTTTCTATCTTAAATATTTAAGTTGTTTGTGGCAGGGACTGTCTCATATTATGTGTATGAACAATGTCTAAGAGAATGAGGCCCCAATCTCAATTGCAGTCTGTAGGTGGTACTGTGATTCAAATGTTTTCCAACAATAAATCCATTAATTCAGTTTCTCGCTAACTTCACCTGAAGATGAAAAATGCCTATCTAATCTATCTATCTATATATAAAAGTATACCAAAATGGGTCTGTAAAAGTGCTGACAGGGAAACAGCTGTGTCTTTTCTCCCTATTCCTAAGTGAGGCTGTTGAAGTTTTGTGTGTGTGTATATGGAGAGTATTCTTGGAGGTTCAAGTTCTAACTTGCCACATTGAGTTAACCTGCAGAGTTAGTCTGGTACCAAATCTTGCAAATTGCCCTTAAGAGTCTGGTTTGTATATAATGCACAAGCAGAACCCTGTAGTTGTTGTCCAGATCTAATTATAGATCCCATTATGCTCTCTTTAACATAAAATAAGAGGTCTGTCTAAAAGACATGCTCTCCTAGCTTAGCCAGAAGTTTGGGTTCGATGCAGAAATTACCGGGTGAAATTCTATGGCTTGTATTACACAGGAGGACAGAACAGAGGATCACAACTTCTGGCATTAATATCTATGAATTGTGTAATGTTATATCTTGATATAGGGGCCAGTTTGCTCAAGGTAGAACATAAGATGCTGGAATCTATAGTCTCTCTAGACTTCAACTCCATTTTAAAGATGAAAAGATTGTTGGGCTGCATTATAGAACTCCATTATTCATATTTGACCCATGGGTAGTACTTTGGCCATCATGACTCTAGATTTATGGACGCAACAAAGCAATTTTTACAAATGTTCTTTGGCAGAAAGAGGAAGAACATGAACACTTGTCTCGGTGATTGCTCATGATCATTTAATTAGGGTTTTGAGGTCACAGGGAAAACAACATTGGAAAAACAAAAAACACTGAGGCACAAATGCAACATTTTCCAGGAAATCATACATATCACTCTATTATATTTAGTGTCCTGGGAGTAAAGAGAGTGCACTACGTTACATTATTTTATTGCAAGGCTTAATAGGCTTTGCCTTCCGAAAGCTTCCAAATAATTTGTCAGGTTGCAATTCATCAAGAAATATATTTGATGTAAGTCCAAAAGGCACTTTCATAACTCAGCCTTTCTCTTGAAACACCACTGAGCTAGAAGTAAAATTGCAAATTGGTTGTGTGGTTGATCAGGGCAAAAGGATTTTGCAATGAAAAAAGAACAATAATCCTAAAACTAGCCTAACAAAGAGGGTTGTGGACTGTGTCATCACTCATGGGGCAGTATTATTTATTATCTGCCACTGATGGCCTTAACTAATGGGACTGAAACAGTTATTCAATGGGCCTGATTCACTCCCCCACTAAAAACCCAAGTTATCTGTCTCTGATAGTAGAAAACTTGCTCAGAATGGAGTGAAGGTACCTAGAAAATGCACTGAGTTAGTTAATTTCCCACTAGAAAGTAAAGCTGCCAGATGAGGGCAGGAGCCTGGGAGGGAGAGTAAAGTTGTACTCCCACCTCTGGCATAGCTGCCTGGGTGAATCAAGCCCAATGGGTTTCTTTAAAAAAAAAAATTACAGATCACTCATAAAAAAGATAATCGAACAATAATATAGGCCCTTGACAAGGTAGTTCTTTGATTAGCAAGGGGGATCCAAATTACAGTGTCTTTGTTTTTAAAATGTGATCCATTTTTGTCCTTTTTGTTCAATCTCCCTGTGACAGTCTGTATCCTCCCACTTGTACAAAACTGATACATTTCATGCCTCGAGAAGTATCATTTGAAAACTCATAATTCACTGATCATTATTGTCCGGGTAAAATGTGTGTGGTAACATTGTAGGTAAAGTTATAAGATTCTTTTGTATGACTTTACTAATACATGCTCCAAGTTTAGAAAATCAGGCACAGACCCGTTCCTCAGAGACAAGAGGCAAAGTGATGCCTCAACCAGGTGTCAACAAAATCAAATGCACTATCACTGGATCAGTGGCCATTCTTTGGCAGGAAGAATGATGTGAGTGAGAAAGTTACATCTTGGCAATAGGATAGCTGAAGGTTCCCGTATAAACCTGAACCCTACTGGAGATAAACCTCAAAAAGGGGAGAAGGGTATAAGAATCAGACACCGAGGAGCCCAAATCTCCTTTCTCCCCTCACCTCTACTCATGGCAGCTACAACGTTTGAAAGACAAAGGAGGCATTATTAAACTGGGGGAGGGGTCCTGGCTGAAAAATCCAGCCAGACTACTGTGAGCATATGGTCAGACAAATCTTTTGCTTTAAATTCACATACCTTGTTAAGTTAGTTCTGATTTTTATGGCTCATTACTTGTAATCACTTAAATCCAAACATGCTGGTTTAGATAAAACAATAAAACAAGTTTATTAACTACATAAAGATAGATTTTAAATGTTTGGGAACTCCATTTGTGATAACAAGGTTTGTGCATATCATTTTCTATTAATGAGCTTTTACTGTCCAGAAGGAAAGAGCTGGGCAGTACAAGACGCACATTTCTGGGGACAAGTCGGGGACTGAGAATTTGCTGGTATCACTCTGCAATATAATTCAGGAGTGACTGGCTAGAGCACTCATATCATTCAGCTGGGAGTGATTTTGCATGCTAGAGCTCTATGTGAACAGGCCAGGAGGGGTTGTTCTCACAGCAAAGCAGTGTAAAAGGCACCCTATGTTGGGGAGTTGAGAGAACGAACAGTGTGCAGTTTCTGTCTATCTTTGGACTAGCTAGGTGATGAATATATCAGATTCCTTTTCTTCTGGCCCAGGGCCTGACTCTGAATTGGATCAAATCTATTCTGTTAAGATTAGAACTCTAGGTACATGAACCAGAAATGAATGAAAGTGGAGTTAAACTAATATAAAAATGCAGGGCTGTAAAACTCCTTACAAAGTCAGTATGACTCAAGTGACAGACCTCTCACTGTGAGTTAGAAGGGCACAGGGTCAAATTCCATTGCCGGCTTCTAGTCAATGTACATATTACAGTGTAGTCCTGGGAAGGATGCTGTTATATGAATCCTGACACAGCTGTATAAAGATGGAGGCAGAAAAAGAAGCTGGAATTTGGGCAATGCTATTGATCAGCTAGTTTGCTGATCAATAACAGCTCCTCCACTTCCTAGAACTCCACAGCTGAAGTTTTAGAGTGCTGTGGTCTTCTGAAGCAGCCAGAAATGGTGTAAACGGGATGCTCCTTTTTAACCTTTCTCATAATACAAGTGTAACAGGGTCTACAAACCCCACACTGAGCATAGACAGGAAAGTGGGGGAGAGTCCTTCCTGTTTACAAGCAAGTGGCTTAATCACCACCCCATGCAGCTGTCAGAGCTTCCACTCACAGATGCAGGTGTAAGGGGACTGTTGCCCCCTTACTAACATTCAGTGGGGGTGTTTTGGTTGGCTAGCTCCCAGCACTAAAAGGGGAAGGGTCGATGGCAAATCAGGAGCCTGAGACTGACAGTCCCCAGGAACAATGGGGAGAGGCCAATGCTCCAGATCAGCCTGATTGACAGGGCGGGCAGGCTAATCAGGGAGTCAGGAGGCCGGAGGGGTCCCGTCCTCCGTGCCTGGATCAGACAGAGTGGGGCCAAGCTAAGGAGAGAGCAGGGGCCTGAGCTAAGTTGCTGGAAGCAGAGCTGCAGCCCCAAAGCCAGAGCACGGCCCAGAGAGAGCAGAACTGCCCTGGGAGCAGAGCTGTAGCAACCAGAGCCAGAGAGGCCAGAGAAGCAGCCCAGGGAGCTGGAGCCAGAGCAGCAGCAGCTGTGCTGAGGCCGAGTGGAGCTGGGGCTGGAGCTGGAACTGGAACAGTCCGGAGCTGGGTGCGGTGAGCAGCTGGGGATAGTGAGGGGGACCCTGGGCAGTGGGCCCAGCACAGGGAGACACCTCAGCCAAGAGGCCTTGCAGGCCAGACTTGGAGGGGGATCATAACCCCTACCGGGCGGGGGCGATGCTGGGAAAAGGGATCCTGCCACCTAGAGCCTGAGAGCGTGTGGCCACCACCAGAGCAAGTGTCCAACCCGCAGCGTCTCTGCAGCACAGCCGGGGCCTGAGAAGGAGCCTGGGACCTACAAGGAACAGACTGTGACCTGCCCTGACGTTCCAGAGACACTGTTTGTAATGTTCCCTGCCACAGAACAGGGTGATGTGTTTTCCTTTAACCTTTCCCATTTTTCCTTATTCTTTTTTAAAATTAATTGTTAATTAAACAACTTGTATTTGCTTTAAATTGTATGAAATGATAGTGGGTCAGGGAGGTGCCCAGTGCAGAGAGAGTACCCCAGAGTGGGGACACCCTAGCCCCTGTCTTGGGTGACCACAGCAGGGTTGGGGGTCAAGCCCCCCAGGAATCCTGGGCCCAGCCTTGTCGGGGTTTACGAGGACTCTGCCAGACAGGAAAGTGGAAGGGGAGTCCTCAAGGGCAGGGAGGCCTCTGGGCAAAGGAAGTGGGAGCGAGGACTCGGATCCTTTCGCTAGCCCACTTCACCGGGGTAGTGCAGAAGCCAGGAAAGTTCCCCACAATAGCGGGACCATTCCCCCACTTACACAGGCACCTACAACTGCAACTAATAGAGGAAACAAAGCCTGCTATAGAGGGGTGACTGCAGAGAAGGAAAGGCCTGGGACAGCAAATGGGAAGATAGCCCCACACCAGGCTGCATTCAAGAAAACAGCCAGGAGACTGCAAGCCCAGAAAGTGAAGGGCTGATAGGCTTAATTGAAGGTGAGGGTCAAAGAATTGATCTGACTGAGAGCAAACTAAGGAGGGTCAGTCAGAAGAAGCTGAGGCCCCTCGAGAGACCATCCCAAGAGGCGATGACAAGAATAAGGGTCTATTCAACATGACTGAAACTGAACAAACTTAAAAATAATCACAAGAAATATGTATTATACAATGCCAAAGTTACATGTGGAATTCATTGCCACAGGGTATCACTGAGGTCAAGAAATTAGGAGCTTTAAAAAAAAAGACTACAGATTTAAAGGAACAGGTGAACGAAAGAGAAATAGGCTATTGGGGCTATATTCAAAAGGAGGAGTTAAGTACCTAACTTCTACTTTAGGCTCACAATCTGGTCAAGTCTGTAAAAATGGTGTGAAGTCTAGATTATATTTAAATGGACTGATTTCTTACAGCACAAAATACTTTTTTATTTACTTATTTTCATGGAAGGACTTTAATTTTGGTTAGCCCTTATTTCCCTTAGCCCTTAAGCCATGCCCTCTGGTTGGCTAGTTGTTAAAAGTTTATATGTAAGTAGTTAAAAATTCAACTTGATGAGTGATAGGTTGTTATTATCTCTGCTAATTGCTAATATTTCAACTCCATCTCAATGTCTAAACTTCAAGAAAGTTATTAAATCTGTGTAATCCATCATGCAATCTGTTGCGTGTTCTACTTTTTTCACACAAGGAAACGTTAATGCATTTAAGATCATTTACATATGGCCTAGCAGTTATTTAAGAAAACAGTAATTAAACATGTTGCGATAATTAACAGTATGCATACGATTAACAATGTGCATAGAAAGCTTTTTAGATGCCAGGCATTAATGGAGTAGATGCCAAATATATGTAATCCTACACTTCAGTTAAGATTTTAGTTCCTAATTACATTAATTTGCAATTTAAAAATAAAATCCTCTATTCAGAGTTCACTCATTTAAAAAAATAGAGAGGCTAGAAATCACTGCCTTCCACTTTGTGGAGTCATTTATGCCTGTGCAAAATGAGATCACACTGACACCAAATCAAAATAATAGCGTCTAATGCCGCACTTTGCAATGGTGTAGATTAACTCCACGAGGTGCAAGTCAGTGGAGATTCTGCCCTTAGATTTTTTTTTTCATTCCAAGCATATTGACATTGGTAATGCTGAGTTATCTAAGTAGCAGTACACTATACAAGATAGGCACATAGTCCAGGTAAAAGGGACAATGCAATACAGTAAAAACTAGAACCACAGTTTGACTCATTCAACTCATTCACTTATATAACACTGGTCTACAATTTTTGAGAAGTTGTCTGCTTCAGAGATAAAATGTGCTATTTATTATGTATTTTGATGTGCTGAATTCAAATATGACAATTAAAACAACTGATTGGCTACTGTTTCTAAGATATTTAAGTTTTTACACTTTATGTCTATGTATATTGTGTAGATAGTAGAGTTTTAATAATAAATTGTAAACCTAGGTCTTTTCATGTGTTTATGGTTGCTTTACATGATAATATTTCACCTGTCCTGTTTATGTAACACTTTAAAAATCAGCAAAAGAGTTATATAAATAAAATGTATTATGAACCAAAAGGCAAAATATTATGTACATAGTTTAGTCCTATTCAGTGTCTACTCAGCGCTTCTTGGCTTGTCTCTTGTATTCATTAAATGGAGGATCTCTTGTCACTGTCCAGCAATAGTCTGCAAGCATTGATGGGCTCCATTTGCCCTGATAGCGTTTCTCCATTGTTGCAATATCCTGGTGAAATTGCTCGCCATGCTCGTCGCTCACTGCTCCGCAGTTCGGTGGAAAAAAATCTAGGTGAGAGTGCAAAAAATGTATCTTTAGTGACCTGTTGCAACCAAGGCTTTTGTATGACTTGAGGAGGTTTTCCACCAACAACCTGTAGTTGTCTGCCTTGTGGTTTCCGAGAAAATTTATTGCCACTAACTGGAAGGCTTTCCATGCCGTCTTTTCTTTGCCACGCAGTTCATGGTCAAATGCATCATCTCGAAGAAGTTCACGAATCTGGGGACCAACAAAGACTTAGCTTCATTTAACCTTGGAAATTTTCCATGGAGGTACTTGAAAGCTGCTTGTGTTTTGTCAATGGCCTTGACAAAGTTCTTCATCAGACCCAGCTTGATGTGTAAGGGTGGTAACAAAATCTTCCTTGATTCAACAAGTGGTGGATGCTGAACACTTTTCCTCCCAGGCTCCAATGACTGTTGGAGTGGCCAATCTTTCTTGATGTAGTGGGACTCTCTTGCATGACTATCCCATTCACAGAGAAAACAGCAGTACTTTGTGTATACAGTCTGCAGACCAAGCAAGAGAGCAACAACCTTCAAATCGCCACAAAGCTGCCACTGATGTTGGTCATAGTTTATGCACCTCAAAAGTTGTTTCATGTTGTCATAGGTTTCCTTCATATGGACTGTATGACCAACTGGAATTGATGGCAAAATATTGCCATTATGCAGTAAAACAGCTTTAAGACTCGTCTTCGATGAATCAATGAACAGTCTCCACTCATCTGGATCGTGAACGATGTTGAGGGCTGCCATCACACCATCGATGTTGTTACAGGCTACAAGATCACCTTCCATGAAGAAGAATGGGACAAGATACTTTTGATGGTCACGGAACATGGAAACCCTAACATCACCTGCCAGGAGATTCCACTGCTGTAGTCTGGAGCCCAACAGTTCTGCCTTACTCTCGGGTAGTTCCAAATCCCTGACAAGGTCATTCAGTTCACCTTGTGTTATGAGGTGTGGTTCAGAGGAGGAGGATGGGAGAAAATGTGGGTCCTGTGACATTGATGGTTCAGGACCAGAAGTTTAATCTTCTTCCTCTTCCTCGTCTGACTCAAGTGAGAATGATTCTGGTGCATCAGGAACCGGCAGTCCTTCTCGGTGGGGTAGTGGGCGTATAGCTGATGGAATGTTTGGATAATGCACAGTCCACTTTTTCTTTTTTGACACACCTTTCCCAACTGGAGGCACCATGCAGAAGTAACACTTGCTGGTATGATCTGTTGGCTCTCTCCAAATCATTGGCACTGCAAAAGGCATAGATTTCCTTTTCCTGTTCAACCACTGGTGAAGATTTGTTGCACAAGTGTTGCAGCATATGTGTGGGGCCCACCTCTTGTCCTGATCTCCAATTTTGCAGCCAAAATAAAGGTGATAGGCTTTCTTAACCATAGTGGTTATACTGCGCTTTTGTGATGCAAAAGTCACTTCACCACAAACATAGCAGAAGTTATCTGCACTGTTCACACAAGTACGAGGCATCTCTGCTCACTTTGGCTAAACAGAAATGTGTCCCTTTGCAAAATCAAACACTGACAAATAAGAGAGTACGACGCTGTGTGATTTCTAGAGCTGATATAGGGCAATTTGTTCAGCAGAGTGATGTAAACTTCATTATGATTGCATCATCCATGACTTCTAGGAATAACATGATGCAATTCATATCATGTATGATGCAATACCAGCTTCAGATTGCATCATTCATTGTTTTGCCTAAAAAGCAAGTACTGTCCAAACCCAGTCATAGATTTATTCATAGATCCAGTCAAAGATGTATTTTAGTCATTTCTGGTTTAAATTGAGATCCCTTCCCTTTATAACTCACTTATCCTCTGCCATTCCCAAGTCAAGGGTTGTATATACTGACCCAATAGCATATCTTGAAAACTAGAGCCAATCAACAATTTTAAGCATCATTTTCGTTCTCAGTGACCCAGAATTAGTAAAGTTTGACTACATTTATTTCAGAAGCATTTTGGCTGTAGAGCAGTGTAATTCGTTTTCTAGCTAATGTACCACTGATGTCAAACCAAATGAAAACATTATGGTGGTGTGATGTGTTTGAGCTTTCCCTGGAACTAAATTATTTAAATGACCTGTTATTGTTTCAAAATTTAAGGTTGCTAAATGGCTGCCCTTCTGGCCCAGTGGTTAGAGTATCATACTTGATATTGTCTAGCCTGAAGTTGGAGGCTAATAGAGGGTTATCGCCTCAACCTTTTCAACACTAGATTGTTTTCTTTAAAATGTCCCATCGTTGCTAAGAGCGGTTCAGTTCTGCTGGTGGTAATACTGGAGGCACGCACCAGTGTAGATACGGCACCGGCAGCTACACCATGTTAGCTATCATGTTATACAGACTGTCTCTTGGCAGGTTTAGGCAGTATAATGGTTAAAATGGCGGTAACTGCCTGGAGTGTTGACTACATTAATTACTACCCCCAGTAGAGCTGCGCTGGTTTTAACGATGGTGCAACATTTTTCAGAATACAATCTAGTGCAGAGAGATTTGCAGTGTCTGAGTTGATTTTACCAGTGGTAGCTGGTGTACTGGGGAAAAAAATGTTTATTTTCCATTGGAATTGCCTCCAAGGTGGTGAGGGGGAGGTGATATGTGAGACATTTGGAAGACTTCTCTCCAAAACTCTTTCTTTACAGAGATGCTAGCATTTTAATTCCCAGGTTTCTCTTTTGCACTGTGATGGTTTTGACACCAAAAAAGAGCTGCATAAAATCTGGCAATTAGTCCTTTAAATATGCCTCTTTGTCTAAGTTTTCTCATTTCAGTTTTCAGTGTGGACATCAGTGGGCATATGTTTTTTGTGATGATATTGTGTTTAGGAACTACTGCAGCTGACGATAATTATGAAAATCTGACCTTTTTAGTTTGTACTGTTCAAATCATTTTAGGGCTGGGAAAGCTGGTCTAATTGAGTCAATTTCCTCTGCTTTTATTGAACTGCACTGTGTCATGGAAGAAGCTAGAGATGAACTCTGGGGTATCAAAGATATGTATTAGTTAGATTCACATATTTTAAAGGCGGAAGGGAATACTATCATCACTTAGTCAGATGCTTTGTGTAACAGGCCATAGAATTTCACTCAGTGATTTTTTTTAAATGGATCCCAATAACTTGTGGTTGAACTACAAGCAGGATAAAATACCCAATTTCTTTTATACATCTTTCCAGCTAAAGGACCAGATCTTCACTCGATGTAAATAAATACATGCAGATTTGAATCAGCTGAGAGTCTAGTCCAAATTGTTGAACCTATTTCGCCCTGAAAATGTTTTGATATTTTTATTGTCTATAAAAGATACTGACTTAAGAAACACAGTGAAAAGGGCTAATTGTTCCTACATGTGTGATCTCTGAAATGCATTATGGGCAATATTTAAAGGAGAGGGTTAGTTAATAGTGTATGGTAACGTTCTGTTCTTAAACACACAAAGAAAGCTCTACATGAAATCAGTGGGACCAACTAACATACAGCTGTATCTCAGGGAAGAATATGAGCCACAAATGGAGAGTATATTCCTCACAAGGAAGGCCCCTGAGTGGATGAACACCGAAGGGCTAGTGGGTTATTGTAATTGAAGAACTGAAAGCATTGTCCCAGTGCTTGTTGGCATGAGGAAAAACAAAGACAATGTTAAAATGAATGAATAAGATTAGTGAATGCAAATCAAAGGAAGTTATTCTAAGAGCTGGGTGAACTCACATTTGGAATATTGTGTTCGGTGTTTATTGCCTATTTATACTAGGGATGTTACAGGAGAGATACAGTGGAAGCCAAGCAGACTGATTCAGTGACTCAGGGAGCTTTGCTACACAAAAAGACTTGAGACTCTAGGCCTTTATTTTGGTGGAAAGAGAAGAATGAGAGGTGAACTCTTAGAGGTATGTAAGATTCCAAAAGGATTAAAATGTAGAGATGGTACAAGACAATTTGAGTTTGTGTCAAGGCATAAACTAAAGCAAAGAAAGGGTAAAACTTTAAAGGAATTCAGGCAACATTCATTTTCACACAAATGCTGCAAAATACTCTTTTTAAAAGGCAGAAATCAGAGCAATGTATATAAATAGTTTCAAAAGGAGTTAGACCATTAATCAGAGAGAAAAATAGTGTGGAGTGCAAATGCTGACTCATCATAAAAGTCAATAATCTGGACAGGTTACCTGATGTTCTTCTATCCGTTTCCTATTATTTAATAATAACGGTGAAGGAACATTAGGCACGGAAGTTAGTCATGATAACACTGAATTCCTTGACTTCTAGGGGTCTGTTTCTAATTCTTGCTGTTACTCTAATTGCAGCAAAGCACTTAAGCACATGCTTAAATTTCAATGTGGGTAGTTGTGACAGAATGTATGTGAGTTGCTGGATTAGGACTTAAAAGCTCTTAGACATCATGTAAAAACATGTCATCTTCATTAAAGAGATAGTACAGTAGGATATTTTGGATTATTCAGTTCAGTATTTCCTGTCCTGTGGTTTCAAAACTCATGACTCAGGGCACAAAAATTGAGAGATTGGCTTAAAATTCATGTTTGTTTAAAATAATATATTTGGGGTTATTTGGAGTTCTCTTTATCGGCATCCTGATTATTGCACCTTTAGGGTACGCTCAAGTCAATTTTTCAAGCTTTTCTCCACAACTATGAAGGTGGAAAATTCATATATATAATGATGAGATTCTTAAATGATTCCAGGATCTGTGGCTATTTAAAAAAAAAAAAAACCTACCAAATATTGCAAGGCTTGTATAAAAGCATGAGAATTGGCAACATTATAAATACCCCGTTTGTTATATTAGGAAAGCAGATTCATGACAGAGTCTTATAAAAACGTATGCACTTGTTTAACTTTAATGATATGTGTAGTCCCATTAGCTTCACTTGCACAATTGGGCCTAAAAATTACTAGCTGTAGCTAATTCTACAAGGTTACGGGACAGTGCTCATCACATATCAAGGCTCAGAATCTACCTTTACGTGTCTGAACAAATGCTTGGTTTACTTTAAAACAATCCAACAATCGAATGCAATAAGAAACCACATATCCTGACATTGTTTGAACGTAACAATGAAAGAAGCTATAAGTGCTTCTATTGTTTGTATGAAGAACTTCCCCTCTTGAAGAAATCCTACTGAGTTAATCTTCCTCCCCACATTTTTATTTGTATGACAAAGCACTGCATGCTTGAATGTAGATAGTTATTTTTCCATTGAATAAATTTTCACCTGCATTTTTGGCTCTGGGGTCTTATATATTTAAAGCTGTTTATTTTAAAA
Organism: Malaclemys terrapin pileata; assembly: GCF_027887155.1. Lineage (NCBI taxonomy): Eukaryota > Metazoa > Chordata > Testudines > Emydidae > Malaclemys > Malaclemys terrapin. The sequence continues at coordinate 76,497,525 of NC_071511.1, read as the reverse complement.
GTCAAATATAATTTCTAAGTAGGGAAGATTCCTAAAAATGCAGAAAAACTCAACTGTTTAGCTTCTTCTGTAATTATAACAACATTGTACTTAGTGGCAGGAAACAGTTTCACTTACAGAAAGGGTACTTAGCATGCCATCCCCATTGTTTAATGATGTTTTGGATTCTTGGCTAAAGTTTAACCCAGTGAGTAGGTTCAAAAGTAAAAGTGACAGCTCTCCAGGCAGAAAGTATGTTTTTTTTAAAAAAAGAGAACCATCAGTGTGCTGTGATCATAGAAATTTATTTTATTCCTAATGTGAGTTCTGGCAACAAACTGAGGCATCATGTAGTGTGACTTTTGTAGCTTTCTGTGGCAATCTGAGCTCAATTCAAACTATAATTAGCTAATCACTGGCAATTTTCAGATATGAGTCAAGCTAATTTCCAGACAATCAACCCATTAGATGGTTTCATTGAACAGCACTGGAAACAATGTTTACGTTTATGTCCATTAGCATTGTAGCTGATGGTAATGTTGAGCTGTGAAGAAATAGGTCTACAACCCTGAATTGCAGAGCATAGAAGACTGCCAAATATTTTGTACCCACTTCCTCATCTACCAGCTAGGCTTATTTAATGGAGAGGGGGTGTTTGGAGATGCAGAGGAGTCATTTAGGACACTTAGTCTAGTGTGAAATCATGGATTAGCTTTTGTTCAGCTTTGAAGGTCAGAGTTTTGACAGAGCATAAAAAGTAGTGAAAATAAAAGCATTCTTTTAATCTAGGTCAGTCAATGTGTTTATTTCTTTTTCAAGAGGTTTTGTATTCAAACTCCATGCAACACCACTGACATATATCAATGTACAATATGTAAATCAGATGGTATTTAAGACCTGTTTTATTTAAGTTTTTTGTGTCTCCTATTGCTAATTCTTCAGCATCTTAGAACATTAAGGAACTTATCCAGACAACATCCCTGTGAAATAAGGAAGAATATTATCCATTTTACAGAGACTGAGTGACATGTTGCAAGCCACAAAGGGAACCTATGGCGAAGGAGAAGAAAGATCTCCTTAGACCAAGTCCAGCGACTAAACCACAAAATCAGCCTTCATTTGTGAAAGTGTTGACTTGCTTCATAAGATCCATGTGAGTTAAAGGGAGCAAAAAAGATGATCCTTTACTCTCACAGATCTTGGGAGACAGACCTGTCCTCGCTTACAGACAACCCCCCAACCTAAAGCAAATACTCACCAGCAACCACACATCACTGAACAAAACCACTAACCCAGGAACCTATCCTTGTAACAAACCCCGATGCCAACTCTGTCCACATATCTATTCAAGTGACATCATCATAGGACCTAATCACATCAGCCATACCATCAGGGGCTCGTTCACCTGCACATCTACCAATGTGATCTATGCCATCATGTGCCAGCAATGCCCCTCTGCCATGTACATTGGCCAAACCGGACAGTCTCTACGCAAAAGAATTAATGGACACAAATCTGACATCAGGAATCAAAATACTCAAAAACCAGTGGGAGAACACTTTAACCTGTCTGGTCATTCAGTGACAGACCTGCGGGTGGCTATATTACAACAGAAAAACTTCAAAAACAGACTCCAAAGAGAGACTACAGAGCTAGAATTGATATGCAAACTAGACACAATCAACTCCGGTTTGAATAAGGACTGGGAATGGCTGAGCCATTACAAACGTTGACTATCTCCCCTTGTAAGTACTCTCACACTTCTTATCACACTGTCTGTACTCGGCTAGCTTGATTATCACTTCAAAAGTTTTTTTTTTTTTTTTTTTTCCTCTTAATTAATTGGCCTCTCAGAGTTGGTAAGACAACTCCCACCTGTTTATGCTCTCTGTATGTGTGTATATATATCTCCTCATTATATGTTCCATTCTATATGCATCCGAAGAAGTGGGCTGTAGTCCACCAAAGCTTATGCTCTAATAAATTTGTTAGTCTCTAAGGTGCCACAAGTACTCCTGTTCTTCTTTTTAAAGGGAGCAAAAGTTACTTAGACAGAGTGTGATCCCTGCATCATTAAGTCCAAGGGAGCCTTTCCATTTAATTTAATGTTGGGTCAGATCAGTCCCTGAGGTCTGGTTCTTGGAGTAGTAATATTCAGGACACAAACTTCACCAAAAAGGCTTTGTAGCACATGACCGACATTGAAATTCATTTAAATAAAAAATGCTTTGAAGTCATTTCCTGCATTCCCCTGGCCATCCAAGGTCCCTTGATGACAAACTGGCGGACAGTCAACTCCCTTCCCCTCAACATCTTAGAAGCATGGAAGGAACCTTGAGAAATGATCACGTCCAGCCACCTGTGCTGAGGCAGGACTTAGTAAACCAAGACCATCCCTGACAGGTCTTTGTCAAGCCTGGTCTTAAAAATCTCCAGGGATGGAGATTCCACAACCTCCCTTAGAAGTCAATTTCAGAGCTTAACTACTCTTTTAGGTTAGATATTAGAAAGTTTTTCCTAATCGTATCTCCCTTGCTGCAGATTACCCCATTACTCCTTGTCCTGTCTTCAATGGACATGGAGAACAATTGATCACCATCCTTTTTATCATATTAGCATCCCTTAACATATTTAAAGACTGTTATTAGATCCCACCTCAGTCTTCATTTCTCGGGACTTCACATGCCCAGTTTTTTTAATCTTCCTCATAGGTCAGAGTTTCTAAGCCTTTTATCATTGTTAATCTTGTCTGGACTTTCTACAGTTTCTTTCCTGAAGTGTGAAACCCAGAACTGGACACAGTACTCCAACTGAAGCCTCCAGTGCCAAGTATGACAATTACTTTCTGTGTCTTACATACAACACTCCCGTTAAAACACCTCAAAATCATATTATCCCTTTTTTGCAGCTATATCACATTGTTGACTCATATTCAGTTTCTCATCCAGTATAGCCCTCAGAGGTTTTTCAGCAGGGCTGCCACCTAGCCAGTTATTCCCCATTTTGTAGTTGTGCATTTAATTTTTCCTTTGTAAGTGAAGTATGCTGTACTTGTTTTATTGAGTTTCATCTTGTTGATTTCAGACCCGTTCTCCAATTTGTCAAAGACATTTTGAATTCTAATCCTGTCTCCAAAGTGTTTGCAACCCTGCTGAGCTTGGTGCCATCCACAAAGTATATTCTCCACTCTATTATCAAAGTTATTAATGAAAATATTGAATAGTACTGGACCCAGGACTGACCCTTGTAGGAACCCACTAGATACATCCTCCCTGTTTGACAGAAAACCATTGATAATTACATTTTGAGTATGATCTATCAACCAGTTGTACACCCTCCTTATGGTAATTTCATCTAGACAACATTTCCCTAGTTTGCTTGTGAGACTGTCATGTGGGACAATGTCAAAAGCATTCCTAAAATCAAGGTTTATCACATTTACTGCCTCTGCCCATCAACTAGACCAGTAACCTTGTCAAAGTAGGAAATTAGATTGGCCTGGCATAATTTGTTCTTGACAAATCCACGCTGGCTATTCCTTATGAACCTGTTATCCTCTAGGTGCTTACAAACTGATTGTTTAATAATTTATTCCAGTATCTTTCCAGGTTTAGAAGTTAGGCTGGCTGTTCCCCTTTTTAAAGAGGGGTCCCATGTTTGCCCTTCTCCAGTCCTCTGAGAGCTCACCTGTCCTCCATGAGTTCTCAAAGATAATTGCTAGTGGTTCCAAGATTGCTTCAGCTAATTCTTTAAATACTCTAGGTTAATTTAATCAGGCCCTGACAATTTGACTACATATACTTTATCTAGATATTCTTTAATCTGTTCTTGCCCTATTTTGGCTTGCTTCTTCTCCTTGTTGTTAATATTGATTGTGTTGAGTTTCTGGTCACCATTAATCTTGTTAGTGAAGATTGAAGCAAAATAGACATTGGACACCTCAGCCTTCATGAAGTAATCACTTATTAGTTTTCCTTCCCCACTAAGTGGAGGACCTACATTTTCCTTCATCTTTCTCTCCTTCCCAATGTATTTAAAAAATCCTGGTGCCTGTCATGAAAATGGATTCTTTCAACAACTTTCAGGTGGTTGTGGAAAAACAACATTGATGTCTTCTATTATTCATCTCAATGCTCTTTTTGTAGAGAATGGGAATATGGAAGGCCAGGTCTTCTTTTCAACATGGCAGGGTATTCTAAATGTGCACCCACTTAAATCCTTCAGGGAAAATCCAAATACAGTCCTGGTCCAGTAGAAATAACTTCTTAATTAATAAGCAAGTTCTAGTGACACAGTTTAATATATTTATTGAAGATCTTGAAAAAGGGCAAAACAGTGTAGTGTCAAAATTTGCAGGTGACACAAAAATATTTATGGTAGGTTAGTTGAGATTAGAGTAGGCTGTGGGGAACTTAAGATTGATATTTTAAAAAATAACGTAGATGATGGCAGATGAAACTTAGCAGAAATGAATATACAGTAATCCACAGTGTAAGGAATGATTTAAACTGCTCATACACATTACGGGATTCTAAATTAATGGTAATCACTCATGGAATAGACATTTGAGTCACTGTGGACATCCCAAGAGAGACCTCTGCTCAACGTGCAGGGGTGGTCAAAAAGGCAAACAAAATGTTAATGTGTATATCAATGGAATAGGCATTAATAATCAAAATAGCATAATGCCCTTATATAAATCAATGCTATGCCTCCATCTGGAATACTGTGTTCAGTTCTGCTCACTCTATCTCAAAAAATAAATAGCAGAAATAGAAGTTCAGACATGGGAGACAAAATGATTGTTGGCATGAAGAATCTTAAATATGAAGCGAGATTGAGAGGACCGGGACTGTTTAGTATAGAGTAGCTGATGATAGAGTTATACAGAATAATGAATGGTATAAATATGCTCATAATGTATCTTATGAGATAAAAACAAAATAAGATTCAATTCATTTAAAGGGAAACACATTTAATATTAATAAAAGTGAATTATTTTTTTACACAATGAATATTTAACCTGTGGGACTCAAAGTAAGTGATATCACTGAGGCTAAAGGCTTACTATGATTCAAAAAAAGATTGGACATGTATATGGATAGTGAGAACATTCCCAGTTACATTGGAGATGATTATATAGAGAGAGAAACATAACCTATAGTGGTCATTCCATGACTGTCCACTAAGGCTTACTGGTGCCTTCATTTGAAGTATTTAGAAATGACTAATGGCAGAGAAAAGACACTAATCTAGATAAACTACTGGTTTAATCTGGTCTAGTAATTTCTATGTTCTGTCATGCATTAGTCTCAAAACAGGTACAAAATAATGCTGCAAAAGAAGCCATATTTTGCCCATCTTAGCAGTTCCTTTCCAACGCTCTTACAGCTGCCAGTGCAATTGCTTATGACATGAACACACACAATCTTAGCAGCGAGAGCCCATGGGGAGGATAGGTACTAAATTGCAAATGTTTTTTTGTAGAATAGGTCAAGAGTTATGGGTTTGGGGAGGATACAGGAGCAAAAACGTGTCCAGCTTGACTTTGTCTTTTTCCTGTACACAAAAAAGACAGCCTGAATTTCTCCTGAGATTTGCAGGAAACATGAATATCCCCAGAGCTATGCAATTTGGGGGGTATGGCAGACGTTCACAGATTCTCATCCTCAGTTAAGTATTTCAGCCACACTTAAGCCATTGATTGTTTGTTTTTGAGAGAAGCACAGATAGATCTGACACCATAATTTTGCTCATTGTTTAATAGTTTTACTGGATTTGTTCTGATCTGGGACATTGCATTGTATTGTCTGGGAAAGATTAAGTATAGTAACTAGTACTAACATTCTAATGATTGGCAAACCTGTTTTGATAAAAGAAGAAACAATGCAATGTGTAAGTATTAATCTAAATGAACCTGAACCCAAACTTTAGAATTTTGGACAAGTGTATAGATTGTATTTTCCTTGGTGCTCACAGGATCTTGTCTCTCTCATCCAGTTTGTAGTTTCTGCAGTTCCCTTTTACCTGGGCTTTGCTTCTTCAATGAGTATTTTGCATAATTATATTTAATCTTTTAATTGAGGGCCCATCACTGTGTTACCTAAATGCTGCAGAGAATAAAAGAGCGGAGAAGAGAGGTGTTTCTATATCTTTGTTCCCCTGAAGCAGAGGAGCATAACTTCACATGTAGATTTGTTGGGTTTTTTCTTTCTTTCTTTCTTTCTTTCTTTCTTTCTTTTGGTTTAGTTTTTTGTTTTTACTTAGAGCAGTAATTCTGTGTAAAGACTGTATTGAAAAGTTGTGTTCTGAACACCTTCATTCATGCTCAGTCTGATCTCTTCCAGCAAGTCTCTGAACAGCCAGGCTCCTCGTGCTGCTGAGAATACTCTGTGCCCAGTGCCTGATAGCTGGAATTGGACCTATGCAGCTGCACCACCCCTGTGGAGTGTAGTCTTGAGGGATCATGGAGGGCAAGGTGATTTCAGAAGTGGATAGGTTCCAGTCCATTAAGTGCCTGGTAGATTAGGACCAGGACTTTGAACTCTGTGCTGAAGAAAATGGGGAGTATGTGAAATTTGCAAACCACAGGTGTGCATGTGATGCATTCCCATCAGTCTGTATGGCTAATGAGGCATGCTGCTGCGTGCTGTCCCAGCTTCAGTCTTTTGGTAGCGGTCGTGTCCACACCCCACACAGTGTAAGTTACAATAGACCCAAATTTGGGGATAACAAAAGCAATGGAATGTGCATTCTCCTGTGTCAACCTCTTTATCTTCCAGTTTGCCTGCTCTGGTACATTTCACTGTGTGATCTGCACAAGTGCATTATGCACTGTCTTCTGTAAAGGTGCATTGAGCAGCGTGTCATCCATAGTTTATTTGCTCATTTTATTTGTGCTATACAGTTATTAGAAGTGCATATCAACTCACAGGCTAAAACAAAGTATCTGATCCTTTTGCTGTGAATTTTCTCCTGTTTTGTGATTAGATACATAAAAGTGCATGCAGAATTATAGCTGCTTTGGTGGCTATTTTGTTAACATTGTGTTGAGCAACCAGTGCTACGCTAGCCAGAGAAATGGACCCCAATCCTGATACTGAGGGACTTTTACCATATTAAGTATATCACAAGAAAACGTTGATACTTGATGAGGTTTCTAGCACATTTATTTTAATGAGTAAAAAAAAATTAATTTGACAAATGTATCCTTAATTCCTCATCACATTGTATCTGTGAGCAAATTGCAATTTCCCCAAGTGTATTCATTATTCAAAATAATTCAATTAATTTTATATGTATATTTTAACATAATAGACTGATTGCAAACAGTTCTCTTCAAATATTTTCTCATTTTATGCTTTGATTCTTCTGTGTTATTTACACTATAAACTTATTGGGGCATAGATCATCTTTTTCTCATGTGTTATATGGTGCCTAGCACAATGGAGGTCTAGGCACTATTGCAACACAAACAGTAATATTTGATATTCACTGTTCTCTGTTGTAGTTATGATGGTTAGCTGTGATTGATCAAACAAGTTACATGATTTGGTTTCTGTTCACTGATTGGATGAGTGTGGGAGCATTTCCAACATGAATACTTACAAGGGCAAGTTTGAAATTGTCTTTCTATGAATATTTGTGTGAGGAAAAAACCAACTGTACAAAGGTTCATCGAAAAGTAGAGTCAAAATAAAGCAAAGGTTAAAAAAAGATTTCTAAATTTGTGTCACTGACTTTAGTTTTTTAATCATAACTGAAGCTCCAAACTCTGCTGGATGTTGATATTTTTAGTCTAAAGTCAGGGTGAGTAATAGACTATAGTAATATTACTTTGCATTTTTGTAAGAACTTCTATTTAAGGAGCTCAAAGTACTCTATAAACACCGACCAATTTAGCCCCACAATATCCCTGTGAGGTTGGGGTACATTATTATCCCCATATTACAGATATGGAACCTGAGGCACAGAGAGATTCAGTGATTTGCCTGTGCTCATATAGGAAACCTGACAGATCTAGAAATAGAACCCAGGTCTCTGGACTCCCAGGTCATTCATCTAGCACCAATGAGCAGACCTAATGCCATTTTTTCAAGGAGCTACTCTCCTCACTGGTGACAAAGGTGAGTAGTTCTGACAAAGTTATGATAAAGAGAAAGGTGTAATATACTGGGAATATACTTCAGCTTCTTTGAAAAGACAGACCAAGTGGATTGGAGAGATTATGAAATCAATATTTCAAGTCTAAATAGGGATTAATTTAGTCACACTAATTTGATAGATAAACAATTTTGCATTAAAAATAATTCCAGAGCAATGGACAGGAGATAGGTTATAGTAAAAGAGAAAGAAAGTGGAAGAGTACTTGGTTCAGAGACAGAATGAACTGTAATCTGTCTCTGCTCCTCTCACAATTATTTTCTAGCAAGATTAAGATTTATTGAACCCTGTTTGTTCAAGATGAACAATGGTTTCCTCCCCAAAGCTAGTTATTGAACTGAAAGTGTTCATTCCACAGGGCTATGTAGTGGATGCCAATTTATCTCCTTTTTAGGGCCATACTTTCATGAAAAATGATTAAGGATGATGTACGAGGTAAATACACCTGGTAAAGCTTTCAGACAAATCAGCATCCTAACTTAAATGCTAGCTTGAACCATTGCAAAGTAAAAAAGACCACAAAAACCATGTCCTCCTTAGAGTTACCCAGAAGGAGCTATCCTTACAGCATATACCCAACTATGTGAGCAGTACCTATGCAGTGCCTACAGGTTTGCAAGGAATCGAGAAAGGACTAGGTTACACTTGCCCCATAGTTTATAGTTCAATAATCCAAGACTAAAATGAGGCATATGGTTTTTAAATGAGTTGTTTGACTCTTGGAGGTGAAGTAATTTGTGCAAGGTTACTCAGTGATTCATTGAGATTAGAAGAGAACTCAGGATCCTGCATGCTCTGAGGCCTATCTTTAATTATCAGTACCATAAAGCTTCCTTGTAATATATTGCTCCGGACAGCGCATACTTTGCATAGGATTAATATTTATTCACATGACAGATGGCCACTCTGTGTTACCAGGAAAATTCTATAGCAACCCTAACCTCTCCCCACGTAGGAGCCTCAGGACTGAATGATTCCAGAGTGACTGGAAAAGGGATATCCAGAGATCACAATTGTCCCCTAAGTGTTCTTATTAGCACCTACATCATCTACTGCCATCTGGCACCTCTTGTTGAGAGGTGCTGTAAACAAGAATTGAAGAGTCTAGATTTAAAAATATACATATCCTTGAAATATATCCCCAGCTGTGTGTCCATGCTACATATGTTTCTGGACTCCCATCTCCTCTTCTTTCATTTCACTTCCCTAATGAATCTGCATAACAAGAGTGTGTCTTGTTATTGCAAACTATAGTTTATAGAATAATACTAAATGATGATACTTTTAAGTTTGTTCTTAATAGTAAAGGGCAAATCTCAAAATGTTTAGAGGTTTTGTTTTGTTTAGATAAGCACAATTTTGGATGCTTATCCATACCTTATGCCAAGTCACCTAGACCCGCTTCAGTAATAAAACACAGCTGAAGTGTAACTGGCTTTCTCACAGCATCCCTAGAGAGGTATGTTTTTAGCAAGAAGTAAAACCTTCTGCATGGGAAAGCATTAAAATGAAAATATACCCTGAGAGATTAGACTGGGTGACAACACTGGCAATTCTCAGACAGGATTTGTCTATGTTACAATCAGAGTGGGTGATTGCAAAGTGTGCAGACATACCCAAACTGAAGTCTGTGCTGCTACAATTTCACTACTATTTGTATTCGTGCTATTGAGATTAAAGCTAGCTCAGGTATGCCTACGCATGCTGCAGTTGCAGAGCAGACACCGTAAGCCTGAAGCTAATCTTTAGTAAAAATTGGGTCCGGAATACATGGTGGTTTTTTTTTTCCAAAATAACTTGCCTTAAAAATGGCAGCTGTCTATCTGATGAGTTAACATGGTAACATTAGTAGTTACAAACATTATTGTGCTCAAGAGCCCACAGTTCAGAAAGGAAGCTTTTCGGACTAGGGACTATTTTTTTCTTCTTTTGTTTGTACACAGGCTATCACAATGGGACTCCGATCCATGATTACCTCAAGAAAAATAAATAATCATCATTATTTGACTAACGTTGGCAAACCATTCACTGCTATATGTCCTCTCATAGTCACACATTCATTATCATTTTGCACTCATCATAAACATCAACCTCTTTCCCTTTCAACAGCTCCCTCCATCAATACAACTTGCTAACAAAGAGTAAGGTCAAAACTGTAGTCAGTGCAGTTATATTATATCTGCATAAAACCTGAAAAAAGAGACAGCATAGAAGAAAACAACAGAATAGTCTGCATTGTGACAGGAATTCACTTAAACAAGTAGGTCCTGGATTCTGTTTGAATTCTATTGGCTGTAAGAAAAAGTTGTCCAAGGTTACCATAAAACATAGAAGACAAGTGTATTTTTCCTTCCCTTTTGCAACACCTAATTCTTGCTTCCTAAATGGAAGGGTTAATGGAATATACGTCAATCACCCATGATGAGATTCTTTTTGTTGCCAGTAATTAAGTTTGGCTAAATGGAATTGTACAGTAAATCTTAATTACGACCAGATGTGTTTGAATACAGACTTTCATCCCTTGAATTGCCCAATATGCACTCTCTTGCATTTTGAATTTATCTCATTAATTTACTCATTAAATAATAACAGACAACTATCTCTGATATAACTCTAATGAGGGCTCTATTAACTCAGGAAAAAGAAAAAGAACTAGACTGTGATTTCGAGTAACATTTTCAAAAGTATCTAAGTCTGATTTTGACGTGTTACTTAGAGAATAAATGGGGCTTAGGCTCAGAAATGCGTAAAACACTTTTGAAAGTGAAATTTTTTTGAAAAGTCAGAATGGTTAGTTTTGGCTATTTTGAAATGAAACATTTCAACTTTTTGTTTCAGAACATTTTATTTCGACTATTTGGAATCAAAACAGTTTGACTTCTCTTTCACAAAGCTATTTAAGGAATGTATCTAATTAACATGCGCATTAAAAATGAAATGTTTCATTCAACCAAAACCTTTTTTCTTTTCTCTTCTTTTCTGTTTTGTTTTTGTTTCAGCAAGAAAAAATGAAAAAAGTCAGTTTAAAATGATTTTTTTTTGTTTGACCCCCCCAAACCAAAAAACCCCCCAACTAGTCACTCAGCTGTAGTCAAGACCTATTGTCTATAAAACCATGTGGACTGGCATTAATTATCATTCTGTCCTTTAATTCTTTATCAATTGAATCTCATATCAGCTTTTCCATTATTGTGCCTTGGATTGAGTGCAGCCTAACTGGCCTATAGTTACCTGAATCATCTCTCTTGCCTTTCTTGAATATTGGTCCAGGATTAGCATTCTTCCATTTTCTGGAATTTCTCCAAGTCTGTTAGGTGATTTTGAAAATGTTATCCCTGGACTATATGCCGCCACAAGACAATAAGGCTACATTTATACTTGGAGCTAAGGGTGTGATTCCCAGTTTGCATCCTGAGTACACCCCATACACACACTCCAAGTTCTGGGGCAATGTACTCAGCATGGCTAGCCAGTGGTGCTGCTGCCTTTGCTACCCCAGCTACACTACTACTTTTAGCATGCTAGCATGTCTTTGTGAGCTGGGAATTACATCCCCAGCTCCCAGTGTAGACATACCCTAACATGGTCTACCTGTTCCTTTGGCCTGACAGCATAGGAAGGAGCAAGCTATTTACCTTGCAGGAGCAAGTGAGTGCGGAGTGGATGGGGAATGGGAAGGGCCATATTTGCTGTTCAGAGTTGATGGATGGTTAGTAATTTACTGCTGCTTTAGGGAAGTGTTCAATCACCGCGTCCTTGCCCCCATAGCAAGAAGGAAGGAGGGGAAGATTTTGACTCAAAAGTCGGTCACTATGCCTCCCAGGGACATTCCTGTCACTATTCCGAGTCACTATGCCTCCCAGGGACATTCCTGTTGGTACAGTTTAACCCATTGTTCAAGGCTTTTCCTAAAGTCACAGCCTAGCACACGCAATTTTCACTCTCATAAAAGAAGGAGAGCCCTTTGCCTGCTGGAAATGGAAAAGTCCTTTAAAAGAAGAGATAAGCAGACCTACATCTACAGTGAATTTCTTTGCCATTTTTATGAGCTGTCAGTGGAATTAGCCCTTGTTGTTTCATCTCTCTCCAAACTGTCTCTCTTGTGTAAACTTGTGTTTTCTAAAATAATATCTCCCACTAGGGAAACAAGTCAGAGCTTTTAGCATTTATTCTGGAATGTTTGCTGAATGGACTTAAAGCCCTGATAAAACATTTTTCCAGCAGCTTATTTCAAGAGTTTATTTAATATAGCTATCAAAGAAATTGATATTCTCATACCAAGCAACATCCAGGGGTGCTGATTCATAAGGAACAAATTTTGCTTATTAAAGAAAAAGGTAATGAATCTTTCCAATTCCTTTTGAGTGTATTGAAGCCCAATCAGCTCTCCATCACCAATATTGTATCATTCCTTCCATTTGTGCAGAGAAGAGATTATCACTGGACAGTTATGTGATTAATAAAGCAAATATATAGTAGACATATTTTTCATCTCCATATCAATAAGCACATGATAATGAAAGAGTTGTGAAGCTAGCTTTTCCCATGGCAGAATTCAAGTGATGAAGGTGACAAATTTGTACAGTGTGTTGACCTGAGATGTCCAGAATAACAAGGTTTAGAATGAAGAAGGGTGTGTGGAAAATAAACCCAGGGTTTAGGAATGAAAAAGAAATATTGTCTGCACATTGCAAACACCCATATTCCATGAAGGGCTGAGAAAAGTAGCAAGTTCAGGTTTGGGACGGTGAGAAAATGGAAGGAAGATTTTAAAGGCAGAGCTTTGTGCAATATTCCATTTTTGAGGAATCTACAGTTAAAAATAAAGTACTTTTGCTGTGTTAAATGTTTGAGCCTCATCCCAGATGATCTCCCCTGGCTTCAGAAATAGAAACCTGCTTTCCTTAGGACTCATAATCCCCCCCACCACCATTCCCTCCCCTCCTCTCTTCCCTCCTCCCCCACTTCAAGTACTGACCTAACCAGATTTCAATGAATGTGTTCTCTTCAAGAAGCATTCATTCCTGGCAGTATTAAAGGCTGTCTGAGAGATGATGGGTTTACAAAGTCTCATGGAGTGAACTGGCACATAGCATGTATATGACCCAATACAAATATGTCAGGGAGGCTGCTGAATTGATCCCAGTTCTGTACTGTGGAAATACTTTCTCTGAAAAAAAAAACACTAAGCTTTCTTGAAAAAAGCCTTCCTTGCCAGAACTTGATCCTCCTCCATGAGAAAGAGTAGACTTGTGAAGCCTGTAGTTGAATTCTGAAAAACAACAGCTGGGGCTCACAGCAGGAAAGTCATGTCCTACCTTTAGATTGCTCTGGAATGGAACAATTTTCAAAATGGAGGATGGGCAAAAACTGATTTTTGAATGTTCAATAGCCTCTCAATGTACCCAGCTTGTTGTATGTTCCGGCGCCATCTAAGTGCCTTCCCATCTGGATTTTTAGAAGGTAGCTGTTTTGTGAGACTATAGTACCCAGCTGCAACAGTGCCCATTTGTTGGCAAATGGTAGCAGTTATTTCTCCTGCCACCTGCCTGTCCCACTCAAGTAGACAACATGCTGAATCTATGTAGTGAAGACTTATAAGAAAAAACTCAGATTTATGATCCATGCAGGCAAGGTGCTTGGATGTATCACATGCATCACAAAGGCCAAGGTGTATAGATGGATGGGCACCTTCTCTCTTCAATTGTTTAATTGTTTAATTGTCAGTTTAAGATCACCGAAGGAGTATGCAGAAAGCCACTCACACAAGCTTTAGAAAATTCCACAATGATTTCTAAAGTGGGAAGGATATTTTAATAACACTGAATGGGTAATGTTCAGTTTGTTCTCATGGAATTGATTTACAAAATTAGCAATTTCTACTTTTAGTACCATAAATCTCACTTTAAAAATATTTCCTCTAATACCTAAAAAAAGGAAAAAAAAGTGAGTGAATTTAATATGTGTGAAAGTGAGGGACTAATAGTTCATTCATGAGTCAGGCATAGTGGGTGGGCAGCCGTGATGCAAACCTCATCATCCAGCTCTGCCAGTGCATCTTACATACATCCCAAATCGCAACATTCCATCCTATTCTAACTCTGGTTCTCTCACACGGTTTTTGCCAATGCTGCTTTATTCCTGCCCTGCAACAGCCTTTGCTATATTAGTCCTGGACCTCTACACAACTCTGCTATTGCACCTAATTCAGGCCATGTAACACCTCTCCAATCCCAGTCTCTCTCCTATTCAGAGACTGCCAATAACGACAAAGCACAATGTACATTTACAGCACTGTATAAAGGATTGTAGTAAAATTGTGGCAATTTGCCTTTAGTGGGACAAGTTGTCCACCCCTCATTTTCACCTTTCTGAGGACCCTGTACTCCGGAGGTACAAAGATATTGTGCTAAAATAATCTACAACCCAGCACTGTATATTTTCATAGTTTACATGTAGACCAAATTGCTTCCCTGTATTCTGCTTATATGCTAGAATGTGTTCCTGTGTGCATAACCCTAGTGAGTTTCAAAACATGATTTCTTTTTGTTGCTTTTCTTAGTTTGTGTCCAAGACCGGGTACATGATGACTTGACTCCTTGGGGCTTGATTAATCATAATTTAGTTGCTATAAAAATTCTTAGTCTTAAACTACAGTCCACCTAGTTCAAGGGCTGTACTTTCTCCTTTTCCAAGTAGTGAACTTTCTTCTTAGACCCTGATTCTTCAATGACCTCTGCATGAGCAGACCCCCAGCTCCCAGCACTGACTTTTGTAGAGCTCTCGGGTGCCAGAGAATACCCACATGTAGCTTACTGTAAGACTAGTGCCTTAGTTATTTCTCAGTGTTTTGTGTTGAGTTGTGGGCGTTAACCTGCAGCTTCCTTGGTTTGCATCTCTAAACCAAAGCCAAACTAAAGCATTCTGCTTTAAATGCCCCTCAGTGATAGTTTGGAAACAGTTATTTAAAACACAATAAATGGCTGTTTAAAATGCCAATTAGTTTAAAAAAGAAGGGAAAAGAAAAGGCAAACAGGCACAGAAAAAACTAAACTACATTTCCAAATATAAAATAAAAGCTCCTTTATTTTTAGGCCCGAGAGCAACTCAATGGCTCATGTGTCATTTTTGTGATTCCTTTCTCTTTCAATGAGTGAAAGGCAGTGAGAGGAAGAGACAAAGAAATATTTTTTTTTTAAAGAAAAGCTGTATCAGAAGCCTTCTCTAACATGATTTTCTTTGTTAAATCATCCAAAGACAAAAATAAAATGGAATCTATCTGAATAAACTTATAATTTGGCAGCTTTGAGTAAACCTTACCTTAGAGATTAGCCTAAATAGATGTCATCAAAGACTTGATAAGTGCAGTGTGGGATTTTAAAGATTTCTAAGTCTAAGCATGAGCTGCAGCAACAACTCCAGAGGAGTGAGAATTCAAAATGTAGTGGAAACAGAGACTGAACTGGGGAAATTGGGGTACGAAGTGCCCCACCACATACTGCTGAGAGGGAGATTGGTTTCAGTTTTAAGGAACTACACTGGGATTCAGGTGATCTAGATTCAATCTTTGGCTGTCATGCATTCACTGTGTGACCCAGGATTGGTCAACTGTCTCCAAGTATGCATCTATACAGACCCTAACTAAAAGGGGCCCCAATCTTAGTTGGGGCATCTAGGCATTAGTGAGCAAACAATAATGTAGAATACCTTTACCTCTGCCACAGCACTCATTGTCAACATCTATGCTGCAAACAACTCCCTTGAATTCATTACATTTTTTATTAGTTTGAAGAAATTTTTTTTGTTCTGAGATGTATTATGGCCCTGGAAATATCTTAGGGTTACCATATCTCATAAATAAAAAAAGAGGACCCTCCACGGGCCCTGGCCCCACCCATTTCCCCACCCCTAGCCCCACCCCAACTCTGCCCCTTCCCTGCCCTAACTCCACCCCCTCCTCCCTCCCACTCCCAGCCAGGGGGAAAGGGCTGCCCCAGCGCTACCAGCTTCAGGGTTTTCCAGGCAGCCCCCAGACCCTGCGCCCCCAGCCGGCGCTTCCCCAGCGCAGCTGGAACCTGGGAGGGGAAGCGCCCAGCCGGGGGCGCAGGGTCTGGAGGCTGCCCGGCAAACCGTGAAGCCGGTAGCGCTCGGGCTTTGGGCAGCCCCTATGCCTCCAGATCCTGCGCCCCCAGCCGGGTACTTCCCCTCCCGGGCTCCGGCGGCGCAGGGTCCGGAGGCATGGGGGCTGCCCGAAGCCGGTAGCTCTCGGGCAGCCCGGCTCTTAAACAGAGCCGAAGAGGAGCAGAGCCTCCAGCCGCGGCGGCTCTGCTCCTCCCCGACTCTTCAGCTCTGTTTAAGAGCCGGGCTGCCCGAGCGCTACCGGCTTCGGGCAGCCCCCGTGCCTCCGGACCCTGCACCGCCGGAGCCCGGGAGGGGAAGTACCCGGCTGGGGGCGCAGGGTCTGGAGGCACGGGGGCTGCCCGAAGCCTGTAGCGCTCGGGCAGCCCGGCTCTTAAAAAAAATGGAGATATCCCATCTCCTAGAACTGGAAGGGACCTTGAAAGGTCATCGAGTCCAGCCCCCTGCTTTCACTAGCAGGAACAAGTACTGATTTTGCCCCAGATCCCTAAGTGGCCCCCTCAAGGATTGAACTCACAACCCTGGGTTTAGCAGACCAATGCTCAAACCACTGAGCTACCCCTCCCCTGGTTGTCCCATTCTCCTTCATGGAAGGTGATCTTGTAGCCTGTAACAACATCGATGGTGTGATGGCAGCCCTCAACATCGTTCACGATCCAGATGAGTGGAGACTGTTCATTGATTCATCGAAGACGAGTCTTAAAGCTGTTTTACTGCATAATGGCAATGTTTTGCCATCAATTCCAGTTGGTCATGCAGTCCATATGAAGGAAACCTATGACAACATGAAACAACTTTTGAGGTGCATAAACTATGACCAACATCAGTGGCAGCTTTGTGGCGATTTGAAGGTTGTTGCTCTCTTGCTTGGTCTGCAGACTGTATACACAAAGTACTGCTGTTTTCTCTGCGAATGGGATAGTCGTGCAAGAGATTCCCACTACATCAAGAAAGATTGGCCACTCCGACAGTCATTGGAGCCTGGGAGGAAAAGTGTTCAGCATCCACCACTTGTTGAATCAAGGAAGATTTTGTTACCACCCTTACACATCAAGCTGGGTCTGATGAAGAACTTTGTCAAGGCCATTGACAAAACACAAGCAGCTTTCAAGTACCTCCGAGGAAAATTTCCAAGGTTAAGTGAAGCTAAGATAAAGGAAGGTGTCTTTGTTGGTCCTCAGATTCGTGAACTTCTTCGAGATGATGCATTTGACCATGCACTGCGTGGCAAGGAAAAGACGGCATGGAAAGCCTTCCAGTTAGAGGCAATAAATTTTCTCGGAAACAACAAGGCAGACAACTACAGGTTGTTGGTGGAAAACCTCCTCAAGGCAGACAAAAGCCTTGGTTGCAACATTTCACTAAAGATATATTTTTTGCACTCTCATCTAGATTTTTTTCCACCGAACTGCGGAGCAGTGAGCGACGAGCACGGCGAGCGATTTCACCAGGACATTGCAACAATGGAGAAACGCTATCAGGGCAAATGGAGCCCATCAATGCTTGCAGACTATTGCTGGACAGTGACAAGAGATGCTCCATTTAATGAATACAAGAGACAAGTCAAGAAGCGCCGAGTAGACACTGAAGAGGACTAAACTATGTACATAAAAGTTTTTTGCCTTTTGTTTCATAATTTCATAAGGGTTATTTATATAACCCCTTTGCTGATTTTTAAAGTGTTACATAAACAGGACAGGTGAAATATTATCATGTAAAGCAACCATAAACACATGAAAAGACCTAGGTTTACAATTTGTGATTAAAACTCTACTATCTACACAATATACATAGACATAAAATGTAAAAACTTAAATATCTTAGAAACAGTAGCCAATCAGTTGTTTTAATTGTCATATTTGAATTCAGCACATCAAAATACATAATAAATAGCACATTTTATCTCTGAAGCAGACGACTTCTCAAAAATTGTAGACCAGTGTTATGTATATACAGTAGAACAGCTTCAACAGGAGAAATTATGGGGCAGGGGGGCTACATCAGGCTATCCCATAGCTCAGTGTTTGGAGCCCTCTCCTGAGAGGTGTGGAAGACCCCTGTTAAATTCCTTTCTCTCCCTCTGCCTGAGGCGGGAATCGAACCTGCGTCTCCTACATCCCAGGTGAGTGCTCTAACCACTGGGCTAAAAGTTACAAGCTGCATGGTCATACTATGGTGCAGGTGCCTACCTCATTCTCACAAGAAATTACTTAGTCTCTTGACTCTAGGAGAAGGGGTCCCAGTTGTGGATTGCTAGAAGTCATAGACACCTTCCTGCAGGTGTCTATCTCTGTGAGAGGGGCAGGACTTAGCACACATCCCTCTCATCAGTATTTCCTATTTTAGGCTTTTTCCCACCTAACATTCTGGTTTTGTGGATCACATTCTAAAGCATCTATCTCTCCCCACTCTTTGTACAGGGAGCCTAGGAGCCTAAGTCAGGCTTTGTGAAGTGCAGTGTTATTCCTGAAATAGTCTCGGTGCCTAAAAGTCAGGTACTGCAATGTTTTAGGATGGGCAATGTCCAAGAGCTTGTGTAAAGAAAAGATAAACTTTTGCTGTAACTCTGAAAGTCTGAATTGTGCTGTTTGGCTGTACAACCCATTTCTAAGCAAAGTCTATAAATAGGGATTATACATACAAATAGATTGGTATAATAATGTATTCATCAGGAGTCTGCTATGCACTTACTTCCTCTCCTAAAAGTGATAACTCATGCTCCGGTCAAGTGTGCTAACTGCTCAGTACTCCCAGATTAAAGAAACTGACTGTCACATTAATGATTAAAACAGCATCTGGCAATAATTTGGAGCAGGTTAACAAGCTTAAATACCTTGGAATATGCGTAGATCCCACTCTTATTATTAGCAAATTGGCCTGCAGTTGGGAGTACGTATGGTTAGCCAGTACCAATGCACACTGTCATTCTACTACATAACACAAGCTAAACACAATAGACTAGTCATTAAGCACATAATCCAACTTCCATGAAGACTTTCCTTTTGACTTCAGTGGTGGTTGATGCAGGTGGGACATTGTCAGGACAAAAGACAGTTCCTCAGCTACTGTATGTAATGATGTTGATGATTCATTAGGTGGCATTTTGTTCACAGGTCACTATTCAGTCAACATCACATTTTATTAAGCACTGTGTTTTTGGAGAAGCCATCTTTGGATGAGACCATCTAGTAACAGGAGCTCAAATTCCCTGCTCCGTGACCAAAATCAGCCCTGTGATCATTTCCCTGCCGTGCCCAGAGTTCAGATAGTCACAATCTCAAACAAAACTAAATAAATAGTATTTAATTACATTAAACATTTTATCATTTGGGCCCAGTTTGAAGTTCTTCCATTTAATCATTTCTCCCTCTTCCACTCAATGAAATGACCAAGTAAAAACTTCAGGATCAGACAGTGCATTTGATATAGACATATATGAGTCACAGTGCAAAGATCAGAGCTCATAATAACAGTTTTTAATGTATATTAGAATTTATATTCATATACCATACGTAATTTTTAAAAGAATGACACTGTTTTTCATTGTTCAAATAAAGGCCATTGGTAAAGCTAAAAATCTGAATATGTGTACAGAATCTGTTTTAAATTTTTCCTTTTTCTTCAGGTTAATTATCCCAGGGTGCAAAATGTTTTTTAATCAGAATTACATGATATAATTTCTGTTTCTCAAGAGAAACTAATCTAGACATTGTTCTATACTATATTTCAATATTGAGAGAAACGAAGAACAACATTAAGGCCAGTATTCCCCAGAAAAGAAATCTAAACCATGTTCTGACATATTCCCACTGGAAGACCTGAACATCTGTCATGCATCTGATGTTCTCTTGAAATGGAAAGATGAAAAATCAACACAACATCTCCAAAAGAAAAAAAGCCCCAAAGTTCACAGCCTCAAACAACATCAATATTCATTTTTATGTTGCACCAGGACTTGCAGAAAGAAGCTTCAAAAGCTGACTTTTCTCACAAAGGATACTCGAAGACTGTGATGCTAACTGTATCAGCAGAGGATTCTTCAGGTTAGGAATTCTTCATTTTATGTCTCAATTTACTGACCATTAGATTGGAAAGGTAATTTTAACTATCAAGGTGGTTTTAATAAGAAACATGGAAAATATTCTCCCAGGCAATGGAATTTCCGGACAGAGCCTATCATATTGCTGTTGGACTATAAATCGTGCACAGTACATATTAAAAAGTAGTGCTGGAATGAGATAAAGATACCACTATTTGGATTCAGTTGAAATTTTTATTCACAAGTCCTCGTATGTGGATGATATTTACCTTCAAATCTCATATGAGGTGGGAATTGAGCAGATAAACTTTTCAACTAAGAACTTCATGCAAATGATCTTGAGTAATAAAGAAGAAAAAATATACTGCAAATATGACATTTCAACAGAATTTTTATTAAAAATAATAGATTTTTCAAAACTGTCTATTACACCTCACCAACTATTTAATACTTCCAAAAATGTAGGTAAACATTTGATTCCAATCTAATTAGGTCTAAAGTTTTGTGACTACCGTTGGCATATACCGTTAGTTCATTTGATTGTATCTTGAAGAAACAAACATTTTTGTTGATTTGTATTGCATTTTCACTTCTCAATTTAATAATTTTCAACTGGCAAAACTCTTGGATAACTGAATGTATAAATAAATGTCTGAGTAAAGTAAAGTAGCCAGTTAAAAAGATATAACTTGTTTTCCTGCATGAACAAGTCAGGGTGTTAGAAGGTGGAGCTCTTTTTGAGAGGAAATGGCTATTTTATAGCTACTGTGTTGTTATGATTCAACAAACGTTACATTATTCCTTCTTGATAGACATGATGAGCCAGATTGTGACCTGCTTACTTGCATTGGACAGCAGTTACTTACACAAACTGTTCCATTGCCTTAAGTGGAACTACTTGTATAATTGCTGATTGAAGTGAGTTACTATAGTCATAATCTCGATTTATATACTTGGGATAAATTACTAAGCATGCTGCTGGGTTTTTTTATTCAGTGAGTCAGAATTTAGATCTGTTAACCTGACTATAAATACCTAGGTCAACAAGATCTGAGATTCCTGCTCATATCCTCTGGTGATATCCTCCTTTAGTCTGTGCAAGGAGTGATGTTAGTAGGCTCTGGAGGAAACCAGGTCTGACTAAGATCTACAGTAGGGGAAATTATCATTACATGAAGCTTTTTGTGGAAGGAAGAGGTGGGCAGGGAGTAAACAAAGAAGTTCCTAATGTCTCCAAAGGATTCTGAGGGTACCCCACCTCAGGCACAGAAAGAATTTTGTTGTAGTGTAACGCTAACAGACCCCCATTATCAGTGGGTGGGATTGAACCTGGGGCCTCTGGAGTTTAGTGCAGGAGCCTCTACCACACGGCATGAGCTAAAAGCGATCTGGCTGTTAGCTAAAGCTGTATAGCAGACCCATGTTCAGGGCCAGCTCCAGGCACCAGCTTAACAAGCAGGTGTTTGGTGTGGCCAAGGGAGAGGGGCGGCATGTGCGGCAATTCGGGGGCGGCAGGTCCCTCACTCCCTCTAGGAGCGAAGAACCTGCCGCCGCCGATCGTGGCTTTTTTTTTCTCCCCCCAATTGCCGCCACTGGCCACGATTGCAATCGCGACTTTTTTTTTTTTTTTTGCTTGGGGTGGCAGAAATGCTGGAGCCGGCCCTGCCCATGTTCGTTTGTTCTCTCTCTCTCTCTCTCCTTGGTGTCACTACATGAGACAGAACACCACACCCAGAACGTGTGTGGTTACAGTAGCACAGTGGAACATGTTAATAGGGGTCACAACAGAGGGACTCTATTGTGTTGGCTGTTTTAACAAATGTCTTCTTAACACAAAAGACTGCAAAAGAGCATTAGGACATCGTTCTTTGTGAACATGTCACTTGCAGACATGTACTTCAACTCACTTTCCCCACATTTAAAATATCCTGAAGTGCTTTACTTTCTGGCCACATTACCAGATTGATTGTAATGCTATTAAAGCTTGACTGTGATGCAGATAGCTGGAAACATGTTGGGGGATTTTGCCTTTCACAACAGTGAGTTAACATAGAGGAGACAGGAAACCTCACAGGAATACCTGGTGGGCATTAGTCAGAAATTTCATTCTGAATGCTCTGACACTCTCATGAGGGTCACATGTCTATCCAAGACAAACTGTTAATCTCATCAGATTAAAAGCAATGGAAATGGGCTGGATGGCTCAAAGGGCTGCTCATGGGATCTGGGGCTTTTCAACTTTATATCACAGATCCAAACCCAGCTCAGTCTGATAATGACTGCAATAACATAATGGAACATTTTTAATAGTGGGCCTGCATGAGATAGGTTTGTTGGCCTCAGTCCAGTTCCCAATGCCCCACTGACCACATCACAATTGGTAATCTATTGGGCTGCCTCAGGAGTTGTCAAGTTGTTAATAATACTTTGTTCTTATACCATGCTTTACATGCCTCTCAAAGTGCTTTACAACGGAGGTCAGCATCATTATCCCTGTTTTACAGATGAGGAAATGGAGGGACTTGCTGAAGGTCACCCACCAAACCAGTGGCTGAGCTTGGACCACGCCTCCTGAGTTCCATCATAGTTCTATGTCCAGTAGGTTACACTGCCTGCCTATAGTTAAGGGCTAAGGGCCAAATTTTCAAAGATATTTAGGCATCTAAAGCTGCAAATAGGTTCATAGTGGGATTTTCAAAAGCACCTAGAAGCCTCTGGGAGTTACATTCATAGATGCATTGGAAAATCCTACCAAGTGCCTATTTGCATCTTTAGGTGCCTAAATACCTTTGAAAGTCTGGCCCTGAAGGCATATAGAACACTATATTGTCCCTCCATACATATAAGGGGTCAAACGAGAAGATTGCCCTGCTACTGCCCCTCCTGTACCAGAGGATAAACAGACTGACTTCCCTGAAAGCTGTATTTATTACTCTAACACTTTTTATCAGCATTTTAAAAATTACACAAAAATTATTTAAATAAATAAGCAGAAAACACTCTACTAGTAATTGAAATCCCAATTTATCTGTGTGTTGTTCACACTAACAGTTTATTTTCATGGTTTTAGCAAATAATCTCTTGATTGAGAGACAGTAATAAAAATTCAGAAGAGCAGAGCATTTGGCGTCTCAAAATGTAAAAGTTTGCTAGGATTAAAAAATAAAAGGATAAAAACCAAGGCTGTAAGAAAAGCCAAGAACTTCTCATCCTTGAAATATGTGTTTTAAAATTCCCCCACTCCTCATAAATCAAAACTGAATAAACAGATCCTAGAGTTGAGGAGCAGGTGGTAAAACTGACTAAAAATCTTTTTCTATATTTTAGCAGAGAACGAATTTCATGTTGAAAAGAATGTATCATTTTTACTATTATTTTAGCTACATGGTTCCAAGGTACCCATTTTGTGAAGCTTTATCCATTTTCACTATGGGTCATTTGTTTCCGCTACAAATTTCCTGGAGATGTATGAATCTGATGCTCATAGATTTTTTCTTTGTATGTTTTTGGCGGTGCATAATGATGATTGGCTGGATTATCTTTTCTTTAACCTGTGGAGGACATGACAGAGAGAGCAAAAATCTTATCCTGTGTCAGATTGAGCAACATTTTGATTACAGTGGTTGAAAGAGACAGAAGCACTGATGCCCTATAAATTGCCCATTTTCCACTTTCTTCTAGGCCAGCTGCAGCCACTAAAATCAATTCTACTAGTCACAATTCTCTTGGAAATAGAGGGATATAGGTGAGAGCTTTTCTGGAAGAAAACTGATTGCTAGGAGGGTTTTGAGGAATGGGTGCCTATTTATTTTAATATCAGGGTAATATAGTTTCCCTCTAATAAAATGAATACTGGTTTATACCCATATTATGCATATGTTACATACAAGTATACAGTTAGATATCACACACATTCTTAATTCTTATGCAGAAAGAAAAATGGAAACTGGGACAAGACATTGAGAGTTATTCTGCTCACATGATCAGTCCCATGGCATGTGGAAACCTAAATAATTTTCAGTTTGCTGAGTGTACTGAATAGGAATTTATCTCCAATTCAGGCTGAATGTATTAAACATGATGTGTGACTGTGTAAGGAAATGTATATACACAACATGAAGACAGATGCCTCATGTATTTTAGTAAAGTCAAGAACAGATTTTAAGCCATTTCATTTTTATCTTGTTTGCATTTGATGGAGACTGTTTCCAGCAAACCACTGAAAAAATTAGCTTTTTTCAGAAGTTTACACCAGGATGATGTATAAAGCTTTGAATAGCACATCATGTTAAAGGATAAAGGCATTAATATATAACATCTGAGAGAGATTGTCACTGAGCCTATATGAAATTAGGCTATCGAGCAGGGATTGGCAATCTTTGACACCGACTTCTCAGGGAAATCTGCTGGTGGGCCAGCCTGGTTTGTTTACCTGCCACGTCCGCAGGTTCGGCTGATCACACCTCCCACTGGCCGCAGTTCGTTGCTCCAGGCCAATGGGGGCTGCGGGAAGTGGCATAGGCCAAGGGATGTGCTGAGGTCATGTCGGGACCCTCAGGGAGTTGCCAAGTTATTACATGGGGGGTCACAAGCTGTCAGCCTCAACCCCAAACCCCACTTTGCCGCCGACATTTATAATGGTGTTAGATATATAAAAAGGTGTTTTTAATTTATTGCGGGGGGGGGGGGGTCGCACTCAGATGTTTGCTATGTGAAAGGGGTCACCAATACAAAAGTTTGAGAACCAATGCCCTAGATATTGAACCCAGCCCTGTTTGCTGCTGGCTCCACCTGGAAGAAGGGTTACAAAGGTTATCCATATCACTAATTTCTACCATAAGGAAATGAGCAATTTATGTGTCCCAGAAGTAGTAGGCCTGTGCAACTTAAATGCAATAGCTGTGACATTGCTGTATATAAGTGTGTGTGTTTTTTTTTCCCCAGCATAGTGAAAGATAAGACGGATGTTGGGTAATGATTATGCTGAGCTTAGGCTCCAATAACATGATTGTGGGCATGATGGAAACTATATAATACAGAAATATTGTTCATGATTTATGATTTCTGAAATGAGATGAGTTTTGCTGCACTTCTGTACATTTAGCTCAGAGCACTGAAAGAAAGGATTTATTTAACAGACAAGCCGTATATTTTAAAAGAATGCCATTATACTTTGAAAGTACTGTACCAACTTTTTCTTTTTTTAACACATTGAAACTATTCCTTATGCCTGCTAATTCCTCAATTCCCTAGTGATATTCTGAGGGCCCTTTAGCTTCTTTCTGAAAGTATGAGCATTGTCCAGATTTTTCTGCTTTATTGTTAAATAGTTGTTGCATTCCATTTTAGGGGTGGTTGCACGGCAATAGTAGATCAATTGAATGTACTTACATAAATTTCCTCATGCAAACCCGTATCACACATTTTTTCACTTGGTTCTGTGCAGGGAAAAAACATACCACAAATGCAGAATATGAAACAGAAACCTACCATTCAGACTAAAGAGGAGATTATAATATATAAATAAAATGAACACATACACAATGTTTGTGTGTGTGCACGCGCACGTACACACACAAATATGTAGTATACACATACATATAAGATTCTCAAATATTCTATTTTAACTCTAACAACAACAATAGTATCATACATATTATAGATATTCTTTTTATTATATGGGTTTTGTGGATTTAATGAGAAAATGGCCAGATCACATGGTAATGAAAACATAGCTGTCACTTCATGAAGGAATGGCTTCCAATCCATAATAAAAAAAGGATTGATACTTGAATCTCTTATAGAGGCTTTGTGCATACAACAAGAAAACATAGTCTCTTATCTAGAGTAGATCATGAGGAATCAGGGTTCCATCACCTTGGGCCTCTCCTTTGTGAGCTTCACAGGTCCCAGCATTCACTTCTAGTTAGTCATTGCTAATACATGTCACAAACTAACTCAAGGGAAGCTCTCACCTCCCCTGAGATCATGTTTTTCAACACTTCTTCTGTTGAAATCTCTTTTTTAGGATAGCCTGGGGATATATACCTTCATTAGAGCTGGTCAGAAAATTTTTATTGAAACAGGTTTCTATCAGAAAATGCCATTTCAACAGAACTGGGGAGAAGGGTGGGGAAAGGGAGACACAGGAAAGAGGGAGGCCGGGTGTGTAATTATATTGATTTTACCAAAGTGTCGTTATGGAGAAAAGTGTTTTGAAAATGTTCCATTTTGACATTTGTGGAATGAACAGTTTCAATTCTTTTTGAAATTTCCTTTTAACTTATATGTTAAAAAATTAAAATAAAAACATAACATGTTCAAGTCATCGAAATAAAACATTTTGATTGAGTCAAAAGAAATTGTTTTTCAGAATCTTTTTTTGTGGAAAAAAAATTAAAATCTTGAAATATTTTGCTGGATGAAAAACCTTTTTCCCAAACATCCTTTCACCATGTCCTAGCATTTCTCCTTCCATCTGTTTTCTCTCATGTTCTTTTCCATCTTTCTATTTTTGGTTATCCTGTTTTTTTTTTTCTTTCTTCTTTTTGCCCTCTCTCTCTCCTCCTTCTTTCAGGTACTCTTTCTTTCTCCCAAACTCTTCAGAAGCTTATTTGACACTGGGGGTGAGGACAGCTATTGGTACTGCCCCAGGCTGAGCTGAGCACTTCAGAGACAGTGATCTGAATCTGCAATCCTATATATGTCAGATATCCCTGCAGCTAGCTGCAGTAGGGTGTCCCAGTGAGAGCAAGGATGGTAAATACGTAGCCTCCAAGGAGCCTTCATCTACTTTACCTGTAGATATGGAAGCATAAATGCAGTGTGTATGTGAAAGGCCTGAACTTGAGGTCTGGATCTGGGCTCCTGCAGCTTTCTCCACTCACACTAATCTTCCCTGTTGTCACACACCCTTGAACTAGTCTATAGGCCCTGCAGCGTAGAGGGTGGGGTAGTTCCTCCAGATGAGGAACAACTGCCCAAAGTATATCTATCCCTTGACTAATTATCTCACATTTGTTATGCAAAGTTTCAGGGCCCTGAATACATTCTGCTGTTTATGCAGGGAGCATTGGAGCTTAGAGTACAGCTGGATTATATCACTCACAAACCTTGGTTCCCCCAGCAGAGTAGTTATCACTCCAAGTCTTCCCAATTAGAGTAACAAGTGTAATCCTCAATTGTCAGGCACGAGAAATCGTTACTTTCACTCACATTTACCAGCTTATTGTGATTTCGCCCAGAACTGAAATTGTCTTGGGTTAATAGGAGGCAAAAATATTCAGGGAAATCTCCATATGGGACTTCTTCACATTGGTTAATGGCTGAACTGGTTCCTAATTCAACTTTGTTACTGAAAGGCAAGCACTTTGGAAGAGCAGATATAGCTTAGATCATTAAAACCAGCCTGAAAATTAGACATGTTTAAAGCATCAAACTGAAACAGCAGATAAAATTAAAGGGCATAACTGTAAGGATAGAATCTGGGCCCTAAAGTGCCTAAATGGCACCTCAACTCACTTGAAAACCCATCCTCGGTTACGAGTACTGCACGTTCGACAATCTAAAATGTATGGGCTAGTGTAGAATTGAAATTACTGTGTAGTACATTCAGTGGTAGCTCACAGCTCAATTGAGGGATCCTGTTCTACCCACGAATAAAGAAAAAAGTAAAACAAGGTGAAAAGATAACCCATTTACAGTTAAATGGTTAATTTTTTTTATGCTTGATTATACATTCCAGTTGCAGTAATTTGTTTGTAAATTAACAGGATTATTTTTAACTGACTGAGGTTAACAGCATTACCTGTTTAGGTTTCATTTACAGAGCATAATCATAAAAACTAAATTCTGTGTAATTAGTTAAATTACATTAGTTAATTTAAGTTGCCGTAAAAATATATAAATTGATAAAATTACAGACAGCTGGGTGCATGATGAACTGCAATAAACTAAACCAAATCCATACTCAAAGGAAAACAGAAATGCTAAATTAAGTGTGTCAGGTTAACCATTTAAATGAGCTAATTTAACAGTGATAAAAACAGTTTAAATCCAAGTCCTGCCTGACTTTATACCATATGGATGTGAAGTTGTGAATAACTACTGAAAACAGACTGCTGCTAAAGGACAGCTGGGGAATGAGTGGCTGGACCAGTAGTTCTTTCCCGACTAATTTCCCATGTTCCTAATAGTTTTCAGTAAAAACTTCAATCAGGGAAATTACTTAGGCAAGATTGATTTTTGTCCTGGAAAACTATTAAGGGATAATGTTCATAGCAGAAGAGCATACAATGCAATAAATGGCTTTTCAGGATTTCTTGAACAAAGAAGCAAAGCTGAGGCATTTGATAACTGCAGAAGATGGTCATTTCAAATATACATTGCTGCTGCAAATGCATGACAAGATTTTTTAATAAAGGGATCCCATAAACTAGAACACAAAAAATATTGACAAAAATATGATTTCCTTTCTACCTGTAGGATTGAAAGCCTGAGCTGCTGACAATGTCACATTGGGGGCAAGGCTGAAGAAGATAACTGAGCAGGGATTCATTTAAAACAGAACTGCAAGCTAAAGGTAACTGCTTATCTGGAAAAAAGAACAGGAGTACTTGTGGCACCTTAGAGATTAACGAATTTATTTGAGCATAAGCTTTCGTGGGCTACAGCCTGCTTCAACAGATGCATGAGCAGAACACCTCCGATGAAGTGGGCTGTAGCCCACAAAAGCTTATGCTCAAATAAATTTGTTAGGCTCTAAGGAGCCACAAGTACTCCTGTTCTTTTTGCGGATACAGACTAACATGGCTGCTACTCTGAAACCTGCTTATCTGGAGTTAGAAGTGTTGTTACTGGACACACACACTCTCCCCTTTTTCATCGTCTCCTCGTGATTTTTTTCACACGTCCCTTTAGATTTGAAACAGTGTCTCTATCCAGGGTCGGCTCTAACTTTTTTGCTGCTCCAAGCAAAAAAAAAAAAAATCCACCCCGCCATAACAACCCCCGCCCCCAGCGCCGCCCCGTCGAACCAAAAAAAACCCAAACCCCGAGTGCCGCCCCCGCCGAATCAAAAAAAAAAAAAAACACACCCCGAGCGCTGCCCCGCCGAAACAAAACAAACAAACAAAAAACCCAAGCGCCGCCCCGCCACCCCAAGATTGGCCGCCCCTTACATGGTGCCGCTTGTTGTAGCTGACCCTTACTAGTTTGTGTTATACTTAAGGAGCCAGATGGCACCCTCCGAGCCAGTCATGTATCTCACTCGCTGCTTGAAAAGGGGAGTCCGCTGCCTGCCCAGAATGTTGGACCCTGCAGAGAGTTCACTGCAGAGTATGGACCCATTTGGGAAAGGGTGGTAAAGACTGGACAAGTTGGGGCTAAGGGACAGGGCAGTCACATGTTTATGTGGTGGCACAGGACCATGGACAACCACCTCTTACCTCTATATTGACCCTACAGAGATTGACCCTATATTAACCCTCAGGAAGGTAATTCAGCCAATGGCCCTCTGTGGTACAGAACCTCTCCCCGCACACACAGAATTTAGTTTTAGCATATCCCTGGAGAGTCATGCTACCAGACAGCAGTGGGGAGACCACTGGATCTGTAGAGCCAGTGGACATGCAGAGCCTTGATACTGGGTACTGAGTCATAGAGCTTTAAGGACAGGCCCATGACTCATTCTGCAGATGATGGGGACCCCTCCCACCTGACAGAACACAATGAGTAAAACTCCATGAACAGAACTCATTAAGTTTTTTTTCCTTGTACCCCTATTCCAGGGATTTTACTATGGAAGGAGATGTAAACTGACCTTACATTAAAGTTCCAAACCACCCCCTAACCAGAACTGTCATTGAAGAGAATGAGAACTCGGTAAGCAGAATGCACGCAGGCTCAGGACCCTTGCTTGTAAATTTCTTGAAGCAGGGACCTTGTCATCCTTTGTCTTTGCAAAGCACCCACGGATGCTTAGTTTGCTATACAGATAATAATACAAATATAGGATCGATAAAATTTTAAGGTCAGCTTCATTAATGAGACAATAGTGTTTGATTTTTCTATGCTATGACTGCCTGCAATCCTCGCTTGTCACATTGTATCATTCATAATAAAGGTATTTATATGCTCTAATATTTTTAATTGGTTCCCATCATATACAGCAGTGAAGCACTGTTTTAATTTGCAATTTAAAATGTGTCAAGTAGATTCACAGCCTCATGTTCAAATCACAGAATCAAAAGAGAAGATAACTTAGAAAAATAATTTTGCATGTCAAAAGCATTATTTGGAGTTGGCTACTAAATAAGAAGTTTTCTTTTTGGATATTTGAAATGTAATTAAGTTTGATACCTACAGGTTTGAAACTCTAATTTCAAATATATTAAGGTTTACAAGATGTTCGTCACCAATAATTTGATAATTAAAAGAAAAAGCTAATTAACTACAATCAGTCTCCTCTTAGCTATATGTATTAAATGCATGTGTCAGAATCTATGTTCCTCCAGTATACAGAAGACCTCATCCCCCAAATCCCAGGTAACAAACAAGAGAAGAAATTATTTTTATAACATTTTGAGATCCTATATTACAGTTGTATGGTGTGTGGTCATGAAATGTATGTCAAAGAAACAGAGACAAATTGCTACATACCATCCATCGCTTTTCTGGAACGCAAAATAACAGAACCTGACTATCACACAGAAGGAATGATGATGATATAACCCTCATACATCGACCTTTGACACCC
The DNA here is from genome assembly GCF_027887155.1 of Malaclemys terrapin pileata. Taxonomy (NCBI): domain Eukaryota; kingdom Metazoa; phylum Chordata; order Testudines; family Emydidae; genus Malaclemys; species Malaclemys terrapin. Next base: position 76,466,449 of record NC_071511.1, on the reverse strand, counting down.
TTTTCCCCCTATGTAAATGTTTTATAAGATCATTAGTTTCCTTCCTTCACATAGCCATTGCATTCCCCATCTGTTTGTGTTTACATCAAATGAGCAAAAATTAAAAAAAAAAACATACAACAAATTGACATTATGGAAATCTTGAGATCTTATAAACATGTAAAATCCATTTGGATACTAGTCATGAGAATGCTTTCAGTTGATGGTTTCACAGGAAATCACTGGCTAAATTTCATCATCCACTCCTTCAAAGATGAAAATTCCTAAGATTAACATACCTTTAATGCTTTGTTTGTCTTGTTAGGAAAGATATCTGAATACAGAAAATGAGAGTTACAGATAATAGATGGAACGGATTTCAAGTGGACATATATGTCAATTACCATAGTACAGTGTTTCTCAAGCCCCCATTGCCCTGGAGCAGCGAACCGCAGCCAGTGGGAGCCGCGATCTGCCGGACCTGCAGACGGGGCAGGTAAACAAACTGGCCCGGCCCACCAGGGGCTTTCCCTACACAAGTGGCGTCCCATGTTTGAGAAACAATGCCATAGTATATGCAACCTTTTTTGCATGAGTAATCCCACTGACTTTAATAGGGCTACTCACATAAATAACCCATGTAAAGAAGTGTTGCAGGATCAAGCCCTTAAATCGGGAGCCTTATTAGTCGGGACTATTGGGCCAGGTTCCGCTTCACCCATGTGAATCCAGAATAATTCTCTTGTCCAGATTTACACTAGAGATGAATGTAGACTATTGTCTTTTACTTGTCAGTAAAGTATCATACATATTTACAGTAACAATAATCAGAAATGATTAATTGCAGCTATTGATCTGATTCATCTTCAAAGGCGTGCTGATGGATATGGTATTATAAGTGGAACTGACAATGTCACCTAGAGGTAAGGTTGCCTGATGCTTCCTATTATAAGACCCTATTTGTTCAGTTGCTTATAACTTTGTCAAACTTTAACAGTTTGGGCTGAAATTTTCTATGACAGGTGTTTGCCTTAGGCTTAACGTTTTTAACATTTCAGCAAACATGGTTCAGCTGTTTCCAAGAATAAGCATAGTGAAAATTCATTGTTTTGTTGTTGTTTTTAACAGCGTTTTACTGAGATACTCCAAAATCTCCATGCTTTGGAGAAAGGACTTGAAATTTGGTCTTTGTGTCAGGAATGTGCCCTTTTGCCATTCCTGTGGGGGACAATGGCCATATCTGGCCAAATTATAAGGCATGAAAATCTTTGACTTTGCACATTGTCTGTAGAGACTTTTTAGAGTTTGGTAGGTAAATTCTTTAAAGAGTTCATCTGCACTGAACTTGCTCCTGCCCAGGTCTGAAGGTGCTGACCAGGCCTTTCCCTGCTATTGCTATTCCTGGCTGCTGCAAGCTACTATGATTGTGGGCAAAAGACAGATTGGAGGCAGAGATGGGCAAAGAGACTGCAGACACTGGGACCAGCTAGGTAAGGAGCCTGTCTGAGGAACTTTCTCATTCACCAGCATGAGAACAATGGCACAGTAACGGATGTTGGAGTGAGGTAGAGCTAGGGGTTGGCTAGGTAAATATCAAGATGGGGAGAGGGGAAAGAAATCTAAAATAATGGAGAGCATGGAGTGGAGATGATCAATGACTGAGTCAAGGGAGAGGTGAAGAAAGAACGGGATCAGGACAGACAAGAACCCATGGATGTTTTTGATGGATGAGATAAATACATTAATAACTTTTATTAAGTCATTAAAACATTTGTAATCACATTCTTTGGGGGCAAAATAGCTGACCTCTCTACGAAAAGGCTTGGCTTTTGAACAGTCGATTTATGCTTGTTTAAAAGATATTGGTTTAAATTTCCAGCTAACAAGATAAAGCTCAGGGGCGTGGATTGATAGTCCATTAAAATTTAGTATAGCATGCACTTCCTAATACAAATAAAAGTTGTTTTCATGTAATTAACCAATTGCTTATTATTCCAATCATTAAGTGGAGAACAAATACCCAATTGTTCCCCCCTTCATTGTCAAGCTGTAATGGGGAGCAGTAAACTGTCTCATGGGTTTCCTTCGGTTTTATTTTCAATGCTGATCTAATAAATCCTATGAGATAGAAAAATGGGTAATGAAAAAAGTACTACTTCATCTTCAAGCCAGCCAGTGCATTTCATCCATCACACACACAGTAACTTCATTAGTTGGCTACTATTGTGGGGGCACTGTGTGAAGAAAACAGGGCAAAGGAACAAGCAACTATGTCTGAACCGGACTGGCCAGTTCTCAGGATTAGAGCTGGTGGAAGCCAGAGGCTTCTTTTCACATTGGAATGATACTTGTAATCAGAGTAACTTCTGAATAGTATTAAAACATTAGGAACTTTGATGTTTGGGTCTGAATGATATTTGTGTTCAACTTATTCCCTCATCCCTACTGTCTGCTGCATTCCAATGAGATAGCGCTGTAGCAGGGGTGGAAAAGTGATCTCTTTCTACCAGGGCACCAGATTTCTTTAAAAAGTTCAGAACCAGGTTTTCAAGTGCTCAGCACCCACACTCAGAGCCAGATTTTCCAAAGAGCTCAGCTGCCATTTGTAAGGGCCAGATTTTCAAGAGTTCATCACCTAGCAGCTCCTATTGTGACCTTTCAGGGCAGATTTTCCAAAGAACTCAACATGTTGCTCTTTGGAAAAGCTGGCACATACTGTTCAGTTTTTAAAGCCGATTGGAATATTTGGGCCACCCCTACATTGTAATATTCAATGATACTCTTCTCAGAGTACAGTATTAAAGTGCCTCAACATACACATAAAGTTTCAGTTGTATTTTGTTTACAGAACTAGAACAGGAATAAATGGAAATTTACTAGCTGTATGGATTACTACATACAATTCATATCAATATCATGCCTAAGAAACCTTGGCAAAACTTGTAGTACAGAAAAAGAAAATAATATTATTGTTTGATTACTAAATATTTCAGAGGCATTCAGTTATGAGCATCCCTCCATTCCCCCCCCCTTTTATTAAAATCACGGTTACTGGAGAAGAAAGTCACTATCATTGTGGTTTTGCTACCGTTGCACTAATAGGGCAGTCCATCTTTCCAAAGACTGCTTTCTTTGAAGAAAGCTACAGTAAATTGTTTAGCACATTCACAATTCAATAGCTCCCTCCAGTATTGCCTCCATCTTTCACTGATTAATAATGAAGAAATAATGAAAATGTTCCTCTCTGCCTCTTTGTTCCCACCGATTAAACATGTTTCAAAAAAATGCAGCCTTTGGAAATTGTTGTTTGCCTTACCATCTAGTAAAGAATTACATTGTGTACTAAGAACATTGGTAAAACAAGAGCTGCAGTCATAGGATTCAGATGGGTAAAGATGGATCCTTAAGCTGACATTTAAGAATCACTGACTCTCAAATACCACATTAGTAATCACAAAATCAACGGTGTTTAGAATAAATGTAATTACCCCTGTATGCTCTGTTTGAAACCAACACTGTAGCTATTTTCCTGACTAAATGCCAAAGAGAAGAAATGGGAAATATGATGGTTTTATTGAAATGCATTATACTTTATAATTTTTCTATGAAATGACATTACTGTAGCTCAACATGGGTTTTTCCCCTATTAACCAACTGAATTTTTGGAACAGCTGCCAATCTTTCTTCTGCTATGATCTTAATTAAATATTAGATTAATTAAAGGAAGTGGTATAATATAAGTGGGTCAAGTATGTGGTAGATTATCAATATGTCTTCATTTCATCTGTATGTGAAAGTTAGTGAGGCCACAGTTTGTACTAAATTCTATTATACATCATTATTAATTATGGATTAATACAATCAATTAAGTGTTGGGGAGGTCAAGTAAGCAGATTACAAAAACCTGAGTTCTGGACACTGTTGGTGAAGTTACTGTGGAGAGAGATTTTTTAATAGGATACAGGACAGTTCATTAGCTCAAATACAGCCCACATTGGGAGTGATTTAAAGTTGTCATGATTTCGCAGCTCCTTAGCAGTTCATGTGAAACAACTGGTGGTCTCAAACCATTTCATGATGGAAGGTGGCCATGTTCCAATTTCCATTAGTGGAAGTCTCGGGAGGGAGACTATGGGTTAAGGACTTGATCCAAAGTCCAGTGAAGTCAATGAACAGATGCTGATACACTTCAATGGACTTTGGAACAGGTTCGAAATTGGCATGGAAATTTAACTGCCACTGTATCCCTAAAGTTGGTCCTTCCAGAATATGATGTGGAACAATTTTTAAAAAGCATGACTGTACTGTGGTTGTAGGATCCAAGACAAGCAAACTACTTTTTATTTTTAAACACAAAATAAAATAATAAAACAACAAAAAAAAATAGGGCACTGACTGAAAGTATCTGGTCTTTAGCAGTTAGAAGAAATAGTTCCATCACAAAGCATCAGGTCTCATTCAAACTTTGTTCAGCCGCTAACCAAGAATTTATGAACTACTTGCTTCAGTTGAGTTCAGAGATGTATCCTCTGTTCCTCCCTCTGGTCTCTGTTATTCACAATAACCTACCATTACATGTTCAGGGCCAGATTCTGCAGTACATTCCAGCTGCTTTCACTATTCAGGTGACGTAAAGCAGGCATAAAGCCTGTGTAACCAGTTAGCTAAACTAGATTTACAGCAGCTTTTCATCATGAGAATGTTGCAAAACAACCAGTGAATGCTGTGGACTCTGACCCTCTGTAGTCTCATGTATTCATGGTCTCTGAAGCGGAATAGTATTGTAGTATCTGAGGACTTCACAATCTTTATGTACTCAGTCTCACCTCCCGCCCTTCAAGTTAGGGAAGTACTGTTGACCCCATTCTACAGATGGATAATGGAGGCATGTAGAAGCCAATGCTCAGATCTTCACAAGTGCTCAAGCATTACTCTGTGCAGCACGGAAATGGGGTGAACCCCCATTTATTTAATGTGTGCATAGTCGTCTAGCCAAGCGATGGCATCTTCAGTGGCGTGATGCAGTTCTTCTAGGCCACCACTGAACCTAGTCAGCAGGCATTCAGCGACAATGTGTGTCATTGGCTGTGTTGTGCCATAGCTTCACAAAGGCCCCAGTGATACTGGTTGGAACCCACATGGGGAGAACCCAAGCTAGGGTATGGTTTGTTTTCAGTGTCTACCTTGACTCAATCTCTCTCCCTATGCTGTGTTCATTTGATCCTAATTGATTATTGTGACTATGGGACATTGGTTCACTACTTCTGTGTGGTTCAGTTTAATTTCTTGGGGTGGGTAGAGTAAAATATTGGTTTTAAAAGGCAGTTACTAACCGGAGACACTGTTTCAGACTTCATTTCATAACATGCAACGCTTTCCAGATGAATATTTGGAAGGTTGGAACCAAGGAATATACTCAGGTCCCTACAATCAGTTCAGGTGATGGCCAGCAGAGGAGTCCTGCAAGTTCCCAGAAATGGAAACAGTGGCTCTGGAGGCATTTTTATCATGGTTGATGTACATGTTAATGATGCAATTAGCTAACTGTTGGCAGTGGGACCACTGTAGCTGGAAAAGTGCACCCAAATTGCTACCAACCCTGATCTATTAACATCCTGATCTATGACAAGCTCACCTTAAACACCAGCCTGTGGGGAAATGGGATTGTGTTTTCCTATTTATGATCAGATCTTCATTTGAGAGATGACAAAGGTGGTTCTAAGGCATCTTTATGTTCACCCATTCTCTGATGCAGACACCGGCATTATTTAGAGCAACCTTGGGGGGTGCTCCAATTTACTGTGGCTTGTAAGAGCCCCGGAGGAACCATTTTGCCAGCTGAGGAGTGACAGCATGCCCCCTCCTGCAGAGGCACCAACTCCGTGGGTGCTCCGGGGCTGGAGCACCCACAGGGAAAAATTAGTGGGTGCTCTGCACCCACCGGCAGCCAAGCTCCTCGCCCCGCCATACCTCACCTCCTCCTCCGCCTCCTTCCCTGAGTGCACCGTGTGTCCGCTCCTCCTCCCTCCCTCCCAGTGCTTACCGGTGCCAAAAAGCTGTAGCAAGCTCCATGAGGGAGGGGGGAGAAGCGGGAATGTGGCGCGCTCAGGGGAGGAGGCGGAGAAGAGGCGGTTCTGGGCGGGAATTTGGGGAAGGAGTCGAATAGGGACAGGGAGGGGGTGGAGACTTTGGGGAAGGGGTTGGAATGGGGGTGGGTGGGGGCAGGGCAGGGTTGAGTCGGGGCGTGGCCAGGAGCAGAGGAGGGTCGAGCACCCACCAGCGCCATTAGAAGTCAGTGCCTATGCCCTCCTGCCTCTAACACTGCCAGAAGTTGGGAAGGAGGCAGATATTGGGGTAGCTCTGCTGATTCAATGCCAGTCAATGGTTCCTTTCTGAGGCATCTCTATGGCCCCTTTGTGCAATTCCAGATCTAGCCCTATACTTTGAAATAGTTAAACATTTACACTGGCAATAAAAGGCAGAGAAAAACTAAAGCTTATGACACTTTTTTCCATGAATATTACAGTAGAGACTAACTCAAGTTAATGACATTTATTGTGAGATAAGTATTATTATTTTGATGCCAGTCACAGCTAGAACTTGCTATTTTTTAACATAATGCATTTGTATAATGTCCTTATCTTGTTAACAAAAACACCTCAGCAGTGTAACGTAATATCACCTAAACTGGAGGATATTGCTTTGTGAGAATAAAAATCCATAAAGCACAAAATCCATAAAGAAATGGATAAGGACTATGCATTGGATTTAAGAGAACACCACATTTTAAATACAGATCTGCAAAAAAAGATAGAGAGGAGGGCAGCGTGCATTTATTAATTCCCCCCCCACACACACACACACACACTTATTTCCATTTAGCATATTGACAAAGTACACTGATCTAGCCATGTAAGGGACCTTAAAGTGGATGAAATTACACAACTTTGACAGCATAAATAGGCCAAATGTAAAGGGTCTTATTGATCAGGCTCTTCAAAAAAAAGTTCATTTTTTCTTTCCCACTAATTATTTCTTTTCATGTTCACTGCCCTCTGATCTCCGTCTGGGATCAGAAGTGAAAGTGCTAAAATACTGTAGGAGGCACCCACTTATAGATGTCCTAGTATGTGCAGGACAGTATGCTTCAACAATGTCTTAGCAAAATGGCTTACAGATATAGAGTTTATGCACATTATTGTCAGTTTCCTGCAAGCCATCAGAGTTTCAAAGTCCTGGACACTCGATATCCTACCTTGTAAGGGTGGTTGTTTCAAATTATATTTCTTTACACAACATTTTTTGAAAATTTATATGGAAATTTATTAAAGTTTGTCTGGGTAGGTATTCAAAATTCCAAAGCCATGGTTCATGTTGCATGTGCAAACTTAACTCTACACCCTTGTTCATATGCATTATGATGTAAGGCCAGCTCCTGATGTTAATAACAATGAAAAGAGAGGAAAACAACAACAAAAAAACTACTCCAGCAGAGGATTTGATCTTTATGACCACAGACTATTTCTCAAATACAATAGAATTTTTTTAAAAATGTCTACACCCTTAGTTGCACATTGGTTGCACCTGGCATTGCTGTGAGAATCCACAGAAGTAATGTATGGGAAGTGCTCAGCAAGCCACATTAACACGACAATTTACTACACTTTACCATATTGTTGTGTACTATATACTATAGTATTTAATACACAATACTGAATAATAGTGATATTTGGTAGGATATATATGCCAACTAATCTTCTAATTCTCAAAACACATGCATGGACTACGAGTGGGACTACTCATAGGCTAAGCACTTGCAGTATCATTGTCTATATTTACAATTAGCTTATCTTAATCAAAGCTAAGTGCCTCAGTCCCTGAATAATGACAGGTTTCAGAGTAGCAGCCCTGTTAGTCTGTATCCACAAAGAGAACAGGAGTACTTGTGGCACCTTAGAGATTAACAAATTTATTTGAGCATAAGCTTTCGTGGTCTACAGCCCACTTCACTGGATGCATGCAGTGGAAAATACAGTAGGAAGATATATATATATATGTATATATTCTCTCTCTCTATATATATATATATCTTCCTACTGTATATTCCACTGCATGCATCCGATGAAGTGGGCTGTAGCCCATGAAAGCTTATGCTTAAATAAATGTGTTAGTCTCTAAGGTGCTACAAGTACTCCCGTTCTTTTTTCAGTCCCTGAAGTGCACCAAAGGAAGGCTGTGCTGGTGTATGGGCAATTTATTGTACTTGGACATGAATGGACCTGTTTGGCCACAATACGATGCAGATAAAAGCTTTGCATATCCCTAAAAGCAAACACAAAAAAACACTTCTGGAGAATTTTTTGTAGTTTAACACTGGTTCATTTAGTGCTGCCCCGTCTTGAAGAGCTACTACAGCTCCGTTCTGACGATGTTCAGTAGCGGTGGCCACAAATACACAGCATATCTGTGAAAGTCCAGATCTCTAAGGTGTTGTAAATGTGCAGTAGGAGTCCAAGCATCATTACCTCTTATTGCAGTGGAAAGGCCATGGAATTTCCTCTAAGAAAATTCTACAGCTAGAAGGGCAGGGGGAAAACTGCACAGTGGAGATAAGCAAATAATTCTTAACAAATCATTTATTCAACTAATTTAGCCTGTTTTTCTGTTTAAAATTGCCCATGAGCAGATAAAGATTTTCTTGAACATATTGGTTACTTGATACCAAATAATGTCTGTGAATAATCCTTGTTTTGTAGCTTCCAATGCATTTGGATCAATGGTTAGGGTCAAGTTTAAGACAATTTCTTTCATTTACAAATTAAAAACGTACTGTTTACACAAGCATTTCTGCCCAGGACAGACATATTCTAGCAGAGTCGCAGAATGCCGATGCAAAACAAAGTCAAAATAACTGCATTTCAAAAATTGAAAACCAATATCTGTGGAATGGTTTACCATATCCTCCCACAAATCTGCATAACTTCCCCTAAGAGGGATGCTACCAGGGAAGAAATAAAGCAGCCCCACAATAAAAACACATGCCACATGTGCTAACATACATAACGGTGAATATCTGAGTATTCAATATCCTGGATATTGAACCAATGGGCAATGTGATATGCAAACTGGCAATACGGTTTGGAGGAAAGGTACTTACGAGAATTTTTTGCAATTGGATTCTCAAGTTTAACTTTGAATTTAAAAAAACATTTTCAAAGTGAAATATCCTTGACTTAATAAAAGTAAAAAGAGGAAAAAAGAAGAGAAACAATGATAAATATCCAAGCTAACCCTGCCTTACCCTGGTGTTCAAACAGTTCTGTGCCCTGCCTCCTCCTAATTGCAACAGCTGAATCTGACCCAGTGCCCAGGTTCCAAGCCCTTCCAAATCTGAGAAATGAATAAGGAAATATAATGGCAGGGTGGAGAAGTTTAACAAGAACTAACCGAAATAGCACCTGCAGTTTGCCTCCTATTTTTCTTAGAAGTCTCCCATGCAAGCCCTACCATAATGAAATCTTGCTTAGTTTATGAGATCTGACAAATCACAGCCCTTTGATATCAGCTATTACTATCATAGAGAAAAACATGACACCTACCAGTTATTCTCATAATGTCGCCCCTTCAAGTTCTAATAATACCTATGGTTAGCATTAAAATTAGGCAACATCAAGTTTATTCAGACCAGTAAAAGCACCTGCTTGAAGCACTGAGCAACAGCTCTTTGAGCTACATCTTACCATGATTCCTATAATTTATTCAGCATAGAATACACTCATAACCTGCAATATATAAAATAGGATTCTGAACAGTTATGAGCCTGAGGCCAAGCTCTTTAAGCCGTATACAAGTTTGCTGTATGATAACCAGACATGACTGAAAGACTGCATAGTATTCTAAAGCATTATTTGATTTTCCTGGTGCATTATACTCAGTTGGCAGCCACTTCCTGCCCAGCATCATATTCACCACTATGATTTGGTGCTATATCAGGCTCTGTCAGGTAAAATTTTGAAAAGTTCCTAAAGGTACGTCTATACAGCAAATGAAGGTATGATTGTAGTGTGGGTATGCAGACCCATGCTAACTTTCGTCTAGTTAGTGCTGCAACAATGATGGTGTATATATGGCTGCATGGGCTTCACCATGGACTAGCAACATATGTATTTACCATGGTCCCTGGCAGACATGTACTGGGGGAGCAAGCCCACATTGGAGCTCATGCCACCATGTCATCACTACTATTGTTACCGGCGTTAGCTATATTAAAGCTAATGCAGATATGTCTATCTGTGCTCTAATCACATCTTCATTTGCTATGTAGATGTACCCTAAGTGATATAGGAGTCTAAGTCCCATTGATAGTCAACTAGAACATGCTGCCTTTGGTAATTAATAGCTTTAGCCAACAATGTAAATGTCATACGTAATAAACAAACAAACAAAACTCACCAAAATCCTTAAGGCTGTTCTTTTATTTAAAACATACCTAATATCCTATTTAGTGGATAGACAGACAAACAGAATGTACTAACCCCAAACCAAAATGTGCTAGACATATTCTTAAAGGCCATTTATGCTTTTGTGTAGCTTCATGAATGGGAGAGTGCTAACAGCTTCAAAACTGCAACTAAGTTCAAGTTTTAATTTTTGAACCTAATGTGTATTGGAATCATCAACCTATTTTGAGTAAAGCTCATCAACTGAGCAGTGCAGCTTAACAGGAATTCTGCTTAACTTTGCTTCCTCATGCCCTCTGAGCTATAGGGACTAAATACAAGAAAAAAAGCCTAATCATAAAGCTGGATACCATCCAGAAGTGTAGAGCTTGCAGAAGAGCTCTGTGGTGAATATGAAGCTACTTAACATTTTGACTTTCCCCATCTGTTTTGGAAATAAGAAAAAAGTATCTAGTTTTAATTAGTGGTCACAACAGACTTTAGTGTTGTTAACTGCAATAAAATGTTGCAGGTTATAGAGATTCAGCACCAGCATGTCTCTGTGTTAAGGAATACCTGAAAATGGTACATACTGTACATCTCTCACTGAAAAATACTCAGACCAATGCTGTCAATATTTCAGCCTCATTTTTAGGGCTACTGACAGTCTATGTGTAAAAATAAGGAGGGGCCCCTGTAACATTCCAATGTTTTTATCACTAAAGAAGACAGCAATGCACTACAAAGGAGAAAACAGCTTTTAAGACAGCATTTTGCTGGCAAAATTACTCTATTATGGATTATTTTAAAACTCTGCAATAAATGCTTTGAAGAAAGACTTTCTCACTGGGGAAAAAAGAAATTCATATCCTTCTTATATACAAATCTTTGCATTTGTAGTTTGCCTCTAAATGCTAATTATCATATGTCCTTTATCATGGGAATATACCCTCCCCTTGCTCATAGATGGAATTAACGATCTAATAAGTATTCTCCTTCTATGTTTCATTTTCAAAAGGGACTCCACTTCCACATTTCCTAGGCTTCTACTGCTTATTCTTATAGAAGGATTTTAGCACAGACTCTGTGGCATCTTATTTCATAGCATCAGGCTAAGTGATATCCTAAGTAGTAAAAGATAAAATGGGTTCAGTCTGGAGAAATATCTGAAAGTATGGACACTTATTCAAACTTCTTTAGCCTAGAAAGCAGACTGGCATATGTAATAGGAGTACACTGTATCTCAAGATCTTCAGTACTACTGATTTCAGACAGGTCAGAATTAATGCAAAGATAGACTCTTGTGTTTCTCACTTCAGAAAATGTAGATGTGCACAGAACTGAAAAGTAATAAGCTTTCACCAAAGTTCTTAGAACCTCAGAAAAGTTTCACTTTGGATAATGGCTCCATTATCAGACTCTTCATATGACAAATTTTCATTTTACCTACACCAGTTAACCAAACCTAAGTATCTGGCACCAATGCATTAGAGATTACCAGAAGACAACAATTCTGTTTCACAGCAGCTTTCACTGTTTCAAAATTTGTTTTTGTTCCATACTGGAACATGTGGCATTTGACAGAGGTTACTAGAAGGTCAGGCTGACTGATGAGTGTTAAACTGTGTTGGGAACTATCCATATAGTAAGTGAGTATGCACCACAGGTAAGAGAGGACCAAAAGGCAAAAAAAGGAGGATTTTTGATGAGTTGTGTTTTACTGGAAACATACCATCCAGTGAGAAGATAATCACCAGAGCAGATCTAAATACATACATTGGAACTGTGAAGGTTAGATATGGAACAGTCCATGGAAGGCATGTCTTGGAATGAGAAACTGAGGGGGAAATGGGGCCTACAAACTTGCCCAGCATTGGACTTGATGATTGAAATATATGCAGATTCAGACAAGAGAAAGCCACCTCATCACTTATGCCAGTGGAGGACACAAGTCCTAAACTGATTTCTTTTTAACAAGAAGAAGATAGATCATGAATAATCAAATGTAAGGTAATATGTGGTGAGTACATTGTAAGACAGCACAGACTTCTCCTTATGGACTTCAAAATGCAGCGACATGGAAGCAACTGAATCCTTGGGCACCAGAAAGGCCTAAGTTGTGGAAATTCAAAGATGGGAATGAAAAAAAAACTTTATGCAAGGAGTAATGCTTAGACTTCCTGATTACATCAAGGGATGTATGGAGGACAGCTGGTATAAACTAAAGTTAGATTTGCTGAAAATAGCAAATGAAGTCCTAAGAGTGATTAAATTAGTGTTAAAAAGGCTAAGAAGGGAGAGACGTGGTTATGGAACACTCAGGTTAAAGAATCTGTTGAGAGGGGGAAAAAAAGGTAACCTTCAAAAATGGCAGGCTAGTGGTTTGAGCTGTGATAAGATGGTGTACATGGAGGCAAAAACGGAGGCCAAAGGAAATTTTGCAACAGCTAAAATATGGCCCCTGGTATGCTATATAATCAACTAGGAGGACATGAGGGAGCAAAGATCATCTGTAGACTTTTCAAGGCAAGAGAGCAAATGACGAGAGATGTGCTCAAGTTTGCTGACAGTAGAAACAAATGTTGCATATTGCAAACAATGGTGAATCAATCAAAAAGTTTGGAGTGCTTATTTTGAAAGAGTGGTGAATGAGGAGAATCCAAAGGTGGAACTAAGAACATGTCAGCCAAATCAGGGCGGGTTAGATCGCAGGAGGCAGAGGTTGCAGATACACTTAGAAAACTGAAAAAAAAGAGACAGCATCTAGGCCAGGTGAAGTACCAGTAGATGCACTGAACTCACTGGGAAAGGAAGGCATTAGGTATCTTACAAGACCATTCAATGATATTCTTAACAGAGAGAATGCCTGAAGAATTATGTAAAAGGTTTGTGGTGCCTTTTTTACATGGCCAGTGGGTCTGTGACCTGTGGGGTATACAGGCCAATCATAAGGGATGAGTAGCAGACATTGGATTAATCTGCAACCTAGTGTCTGTTGCAGCGACAGCATAATTGTGTAAGGCTGCAGAACACTGATAGGAGAAGAGCTAGTCTAGCCCCTGAATAGGACTTGCATAGAAAGCCCTGTTACTTGGCCTCCAGATGAGAATTTGTCCGGAATTAGCATTTTCATAAAATTATCATGATGTATTTGAGAGTCTGGAAGGACTCCACTCAGGGAAATGCATGATGAGGCAGCTGCATTGCCAAACATCTGTTAATTAACTGTCATTAAAAAAACTAATAATCAAAAATAGACTGTCAGAAGTCAATTAAAAATCTACATGTCAGTAAAAGAAATAGCAAGCTCATTTACAAAAGTATTTTCCTCTAATGTAGTATAAATTACCAGACTGTGGACAAAATTGGGACCTGAGCTACATCTCTGCAGCCTCATCAAATTCACTGAGCTTGTCCTGACATATCTAAGGGCAGTGATTTACTATTTAAATCACATTTGTCGACATTTTGTTGATATAGTATCAGTTTTTACACAATTTCACTCTGACCCTGAACAGAGGTTGTACTAAGCCAAAAGTGCTTTAAAATACTAATTTTTTCAGTTATATTTTTAATCCGTGAGGAAGGCTGGGTATGATAGTTAAGGCACTAGACTAGGACTCAGGAGATCTGGGTTCATTTCCTGGGTCTGCAAGAGACTTTTTGTATGGACTTGGGTAAGTCACTGAGGGCAGATCCACAACAGGCTTCCGGTGCCTAACTGCCACTTTAAGCATCTACATCCAAAATGCAGGTCCTCAAAACTCACACTCAGCTTCTGCCTAACCCCATAAGCGTCTAAGTTTCCACCAGTAAAGTTCCCTCAATTTCTGCTGGTGAGCATGCACAAAGTCACCGAAGTCCAGACAGCGCTGAGCAGCGCAGCACCTAAGTGCCAGCATGATGCTCAAAGTAGGCACTCCCCAACTTCTCTCATCTTGGGGCATGATACAGGAGGAGTTCTCAGAACACCCCCCCCTCCCCCCAGAAAAAAACTGTCTTTCAACTTCCCCTCCATCAAAAATTTCATTGGAATAACCATGTTCCCGAAAAAGATCTTAATTTCTACAAAATTGTATTTGCTGATGGCAAGCTGTTCAGCCTAATTGTAAGTAAATTGGGGTGGGGAGGAGAGGGTTGTCTGGGAAGATTTGTATCTTGAGTAGGCCATAATTCCACACGTTAGTTAATTGGCACATCCTTCCTGCTGTATATATATAAAATATATATATAAAATCTCCTGGTGCTTTTTTACATTATATATATTTTATACACACACACCTATATATATATATATATGAATATTAAACCAGCAACTTCCTGGGCAGAGGAATGGTTTTGTTTTCTGATGCGGTTGGGTAGAGAAATAGGATTTTTAGCTATATTAAAGGTGCCAATCCATTGTTTTGAAGACGTGAATGAATACAAATGACCATAATAGGCTGAAATTTGTGTATGTCAAATCTCAGGCCAGACAAAATGTTGGTGACTAAGGACCTGTTCCAAAGCCTACAGAAGTCAATATGATTCTGTCCATGGACTTCAATGGGTGTTGGATCAGACCCTGTATTAATACACGGTCCCTAGCTAGGTACATATAAAAGTACCCTCACTAGCAAAAGCGTCTGTTCAGAGAGTGAGTAAGAATTGGGACTAGAACTCTTGAATTTTCACTACAAAGCATAATACCACCACATTCACCACTTAATCGAAGGGGAATCTTCATTCAGTACAGTATCATTAATACAGTATTAGGTTCTGTGTAAACCAGCTTCACCAGGTCTGATTCCATTCAGATGAAGGCAGTAGTGTGCATGTGCACACAAGTCTGAATATTAAAGAAAACCAACACATATCCACAACAATGACCTTCCAAACCATGACAGCATGGTTGTATCCTTAAGCAGATAAGATGGCAGGTGATCCCCATTAATATCTCCACAGTAGCACACATCACTATATTTATTTCCAGATACTGGAAAATTTCTTATTTTCAAATAAATGTGGCATTAAGCTCCATAAAAAGAACTGAATAGGGTGATTCAGTCCAATTAAAGATGCAGTAGATTTTAAAACATGCCCATTCACTGATGCCAGCGCTGTTATATCAAAAACTGGTCTAATGAAACTCCATTTCCCTCTTGGGTTTTCTTTGTGTTTATTTCTCCTCCCTTTCTATCCAGGAACAGAGAGAAAAGGAGAGATTTGTCTGTGTTTTCAATATCAGCTACAGTTAAATCTGAAGGGTAAAATAAAAAGCAGATGATACTCTGAAATATAGCTGTGCCAGATCTGGAGTTCCAGCACAGCCAACTGCAACTCACAGCTTCTAGGTTTCCTCTCTCTGACCTGTTCTTCCTGGCTATGGTAGTTATTTTCCCTTAAAATATAATTTGTGCTATGTGATGAGCAATGGAGATGTAGTATTAACTGGGCATTGCTCCACTGTACATGGCATAGATTTCATGCATCATAAAATATTGTTTACGTCCTAGGTAACTGTTAACAATTTAGTTATATGGCAAACACTTTGCAATTACTTTAGAAGCTGAATGATATACATTATCACTTATCTCCTGTAAAAGAGATGGCAGATTACATAATACAGGGAGTTCCACTTAAAACAGGTGTAGGTTGTTCAAACAAGTGGATAAAATTGAGTCTCTCATAAAATTAAAAACAAATCTTACATATATTTTTGTCATTACTGAGCTATAAAGTGGCTTTTGTGTTTGGCTTAGATATTTTCTTAACCTGCTCTTCTCCCCAGCCTGATCACATTTAAAATCCTTCTCAGTCTTCATCAATCAGTCCCTAAATTCTCCCTGTACTGTCTTCACTCACCTATCTATTGGTTTGCCAGCACACTTCCCTCTTCCTCTTCAGCTTCTGTCTCCTTTTCGAAAGTTCCCCTTTATTAATGAACTTTTAACAAACCCCCATAATTACTTTAAATGGATGTTTGTTAAAACAAAGATCAGGCCTTTTCAGTGAATCCATTAGAATTAGCTCACACTAAATTTACTGCTGTTTTTTTAGTTGCTACATTATCTAATACAATTGTTCTTCAATCCTATAAACATTTATGAATGTACTTAAATTTACATACGGTGAGTAGTCCCCCTGAACATTCTTGTGTAAAGTTAAACACAGGCATAAGTCTTCACAGGATCAAGTCCACATTGCATGACAATGAATGAGTCATTTATCTGAAAAGTTAGAGGCCACTCTTCCATCACCAACATACATATTCTTCAGCTCTATAGGCCTCAATCTCCCATACACACCCTTGAAACTTCCACCCATCTGCCTTCTTCTGCTGAAACTGATTGTTCCTTCCACTTCTCCCTGGTAAGATTCCTTGCCCAAACCTTTTGCTCCTCCTACCCACTTTCTTCCTATCCACAAATAAAAAGATGGGAAATTCAAAAGTGATAAGAAGAAATACTTTTCCACATGAGGTGTAATTAAATTGTGGAACTCGTTGCCACAGGAATTCATTGAAATCAAGAATTTAACAATTTTCCAAAAGGGATAGGACATTCATAGAAATAACAAGAATAGCCAGAGGTATAAGTATTGACAACAAATTTTGGAAGGGGTATTAAACTTCATGCTTCAGGGAGTAAGCCAGTCTCCAACTATTAGAGACCAGGATGAGAGGGCAGATTACTGAATATCTACCCACTGCTGCATTTCTACCTTTCACTGAAGCATCTGGTAATGGTCACTGTCAGAAACAGACTAGTGCAGTAGATGGTCCTTGGGTCTGAAGCAGAAAGGCAATCCCTGTGTTCCACTATGATCAGCCACAGTTCCCTGACCTTTCAACATACACTGTTTCATTACCTCACTGATGGACCACAAGTGCTTGCCTTATGAAAATGTTCTTTAGAATTGAATGGAAAATTATAACCTTGCTACTGAATCATATACTATACTAGTCTATAGAATATGAGAATTGTATAGAATTAGAATTCAGTTGGACAAGTTTTTGTTTTGTTTTAATCTACTGGAAGCTTAACATTATCTATCAAATTTTATAGGTTTTTAGAGTAATTTTCGTATAACTAATTTCTATTAACTGAAGGAAACACCATCCAGGATAAATTAGGCTGTGACATTGCAGCAATGTACTCATAAATGTCACAGTCAAGGAGAATAAATCATTTTAAATGTAATATACATAATTTTGCCATTAAACTAATGTTTTGCTTTACTATAGGTATTAGTCATTAAAATATTATTATTTACTATTTGCATTACCATAGATTATGGGATCCCTAGTCATGCACCAGGATGCCATTGTACTAGGCACTGTATAAACACAGATATATTTTTAAAGAGTTGAGGATTAAATCAACGACAAACTGCTAATGTTGCCATGCTGTAAGGTTAACATGGGGCTGTTACTGGTACAGAATATTTCCTTTTTCTTTTCAACCATTTATAGAGATTAAAGGTAACCTTGCTGTACTTTAATATGGTGTATATGCCTTGAGTTTCACACAAATACCTGAACTGCCCACATACCTTTAAACAAACCCTCTGTTAAGGACACCTCAACTTGGTCACATTAAATAAATTAATCTCAGCCTGTATAATTACTATAGCCCTATTCTATCTCCTGTATGGGAGCTCAGGATTAGACCTGGGCAAACTATTTGTAGTGAAAAATTTATTCTCACGTAAATGCTTTTTTCCTGTTCATAAATTATCTGCAGAGACATAAATTTGTTTGTTATTCAGAGGTCTTCAAAGAATGGTGTATGTAAACATATGGGAATGTATGGATTATTTATAAAATATTTGAAGGGAGCTAGCTTCACATATTTTCTATTCATGCTGTGTTATTCATATGTTGTTACTGCCATCTGATTGGATAGTTCCCCAACCCACATAACCTTCAAGATGGCTCCATTTCTGGTACAAATGCCCTTTAAATATATATACACATAAGGGCAATCACAAGTAAATGCCTGCATACGTATATATTCAGGAAGGAGGGGAGAAACCACCTGGAAGACTTGGATTGTCTGTGTTTTAAGATAGAGAAATAGGGATGGAAAGAGCAAGAAATTCAAGTACCAGAAGCAAAGGCATCCTCCACTTTCTAGGAAGCACTGACTAACAGTTTAGGCTAACTAACATCTGAGTTAGCTGTGTTGGTAGCTTGCCTGATGCCTGCCTCCTTCCCTCCCCCCCCCCCCCCCCAAACCTGTAGGTAATCAGCCAGAAGAAGGGTATGAGTGTTTGTTTGGGGGCAGTGCTGGCATGGAGGTGGCTCACTTCCTCACCCTTTCCATAAGGGGAAGTGTGTAACTCCACATATGATGAGAGTCCCCTCCACAAGGAGGGCATGATCTGCTTTTCAGTCCTTTAAATATATGAGCCAAGATAAAATGCTAAAAAATTTTGAAGAGCCCAATCCTATGAGATTTCTCTCCTCCACCCTGCCCAAAAAAACCCCGTTCTGTTTAAAAAGCAGTCAAAATTGAAATAGCATTAGCATTTGCTCTGTTGTTCAAATGCCTTTGAATATACATTGTAAACAGAATCCCTCCATGACATGATGGCAGAAAGGCTGGGAATTCACAAGTAAGGTATCACAAGTAAGGTGAGCATGGGACAGCTTCCCCTCATGGACCTTCCAGGTACCACTAAACAACTATAGGTCACCCTGGAGGGAAGAAGTCTCTGTCCCTGGTGTCCACTGAGGTGAGCTCTTGCCCCTTCAGTCTTCGAGGAGGCAGTTGAACAGGCCTAACCCCAAAATGTTCTAAACAAAAGGTAAACAACTCAATACTGAGCCACCCAACAGCCTGCCCTTGGGGTGTTCCTACCCTTTCCATCAGGTTTGGTTGCCCCAACAGCCTCTTACTCATAATGTCTCTTGCTCCTTGGGATCTCCTGTGGCTGCTCTCCCTTTAGACAGAGCTCCATCTTCCTTCTTGGCCAGTCAGCCCTGAACTGAGCCAGGCTCTTTCCATTTATTTCCCTTTGGCAGTGGCTGCAGATATAGTGTGCGTGGGGGGGGGGGGGGGAGACCGGTGGGGGGAGGGTGGACAGGGAGTGCTCTAGCTGGGTCCATAGGTTATCCTTAACCCCTGCTCTGCTGGCATGGCACCTCTCTGCCCAATCACAGGTATCCAGACCCATTGCCATGTAGAGTAATAGAGTCTTCATCCCTAATCCTGCTGCCACAATGTCAGTATCGGGGCTCTCATTGACTTCAGAGGTACTAGCATCAGGCCCTTGGTGTTCAGCCAATAATGTACTGTTTGTACAAGTTTAAAGACAGAATGGTGTGGTTTTGAAAGGGAGAATATTAATGTATGAATGGAACTGGAACTTTCCCCCCCATTAATAACTTTGGGGGGTTTATGTTGGTGGAGGTAAGTAAATGCCTGCACTGCTTCATAGTGAGTAACTCTGGATAGTGTGATATTTATGCATGATGTTACATTTATTCATTACAAAGAACTGTCTGTGTTTCATGACTATATTTGTTACACTGATGTCTGTTAATTTTTGAAGATTATGTAAAAAGGCCAGATTAAGGCAGAGTGAGTGGTACAAATCCACTGGGATAAATGGTGAAATATTACATGGCTGGAACAGATTGACTGGATACTCTGACTGTGGCCGGTTGTACCTCCTTGATAGATAAATAAATAGAAGACTCCATTCCCCAAGATGGCTAATCTGACACCTCTGATGAGCATTACATTTGGTTTTAAAAATCCAAATACTGGAAACAGTCTAAAATGTTGTGCAGGTCTCCCATCCTCTTCTGGTTCAGGATGTTATAGAACACAGACCTTTTTAATAGATCATATTACATAAGGCAGGATAAATGTATAAAGTAAAGATGAATTTGAATCACAGTTCTAGATACAAATTAAAAAAACCCTACCCCTAAACTTCAAAAAAACTTTGGATTCATATATGAATTTGAACTTCCCAGCTCAGATACATGTCTAGTTTGTATAGTGTTAAATGGAAGCACTATCTCCTCAACATATGTTTTGATGAGTGAGTGAGGGTGAGATTTCCTTCAACAAGATTGCAGACACAGTTCACATCAGTAATTCTCTTGCAAAATACAATCTGTCTCCCTGAACACATCTACAGTCATCTCACAGCTTGAGAAAGAGACATACAATCACCTGAGCCATATTCTCCCTTG
The DNA here is from genome assembly GCF_027887155.1 of Malaclemys terrapin pileata. Lineage (NCBI taxonomy): Eukaryota > Metazoa > Chordata > Testudines > Emydidae > Malaclemys > Malaclemys terrapin. The sequence continues at coordinate 76,445,842 of NC_071511.1, read as the reverse complement.
GTTTAATTGCATTGATTTTGGTGGGTTTACACCAGGGATTAATCTGCCTCACTTCTTGACAATCTGAAACAGGATTGATGATTCTAAGAATTCCCACTTCTCGATCCTGAGTTTGATTAGAGGCTTTCTCCTAATCATTTCTTTAGCTGACTCTGGTAGCAGGTACAAATTATCCTACGGCTAACACTGAAGCACCGAGAAGGCTGAGCAAGAAACCGAAAGGTAGCTCTCGTGATATCAGGGAAATTCTTTAATTGAAACTGAAGAGGAATTACAGTGAAAGGACATAAAATATCCACATTATGCCAAATAAATTCATTATGATTAGTTTTATTACAATGAATAGCAAATGAATTAATAATGGAGACACTTCAAATTCAGCAAAGTGCTACCTAGCTAGGCAGCCCTGCACTGGAGGGAGCATCTAATGGAAAAGCCATGTAAAGATAAAAAGCAATGCCATTATAGGCTACAATTGCAGCCAGTTTTAGAGAAGAATCAGATTAACTGTCATAATCCTACAAACTACGTTTTTTAAAGGAGAAAATGATGCCAGGGTTCATTTCTGAGCCTCTTTTTCAAGATAAGTTCTTCTACATGCACAGTCATAAGGGTCATTAACCAGAGGTACTGCAGCAGTAAGAAATAAAGCCTCTACAATGTGGGTGGGGGAGGGGCAATGTCTCTTTCTATTCCTGCAAGGTAATACATAGAGCAAACGGTATTGGCTGTGTTCTCTCCTTGCCTTTCTGACTCATTCAATAATAAATCTGGTGTGTCAGTTTCAGGGAATGCACAGTCAACAACCCCGCCTGCAGCTCCAGCTGCTCTGCAAAGCACAGCGAAGGTCGCAGTTGGTGACTTCCTGATTTCAGGTCACTGTTGTGCGGAAAGCCTCCCTCCAGCGGTATATGCATTTCACACCTAGCTGCTCCTTTTGTCAAGCTGTCATATTTAATTAAAATGCTGAAGGCTTTAAGGATCTTTACAAGGTGTAGAAAATACATAAGAGCTGCACTTCACACTTTTTCTGGCAATTATTCTTTTCCTATAGTAATTTCATTTTCTTTCTCTGTTTTCCCCCCTCCCTTCTCTTTATCTTTTCCCCCAAGAATGGCAGGAAAGGCCTCATCAGTACCCTGAACTATTTGACAGAGATATCTCCCCCCAATACCCTTGGATTTATTTCCTCACCTTTTTGCTGTTTGAGGGAAAACTCATTTGGGGCTGCTAAAACTGGGGTTCTTTCTGTGCATCATTACAAAGGCGCTGATCATTTGATGAACAATGCAGGGACAAAGCCCCTCTTCAGAGGAGGGTAACTTTCAAATCTTCAAGTACGGTCACTATAGGGTGACTAGACAGCAAGTGTGAAAAATTGGGATAGGGGGTAAGGGGTAATGGGAGCCTATAGAAGAAAAAGATCCCAAAATCACGACTGTCCCTATAAAATTGGGACATCTGGTCACCCTAGGTCACTAAGTGTTTATAGGCAATTAATAAGAAATGTGGCCTCTGCTATTTATTGTCTACTCCCAGTGTCTCTGGCAAAGGTTATCAACATCTATCACAAATGGTACTAAATTCTGCATCTGTACTAGAGGTGCTGCTGTTGTTCTTTTTTTCACAATTTCATCCTCACAATCTATTGCTCCTGTCTGTTGCCACCAGTTTGCACAAAGAAGTTTTCTGAGACTGCACAAATCAATGTTTGATACATTTCAAGTTGCACAGAGACATATGTGCAGGGTGGGATCTCAGTGAGTTATGCACTCAATTCCCATTGAATGTTAATGAGAATTGGGCACCTAACTCCCTTACTCTCTTTTGAAAATGCAGTCCTAGTCCTTAAAAGGATATCATCAAGTTATTTCTCATGCACTATAAGATATTTATCTTGCCCCTTGTTGTTTTTAAATGTTGTAACCATTATTCAGGACATTGGACTTAACTTTCCCTCTTTTCAAAGATTTCTATGAGGTATTTAACTTCCATCAGTGCAGGACCGCTAGGGACCATAGCTGAGATGCCAAATTTTCAAAGATATTTCTTTCTCCCTCCAAAAGCTATTGAGACACTTTAGCATCATTTTAATTTACATAACAGGGATGCTAGAAGTGCCTATTGGTACAATGTGTATGTACAGCACCTAGCACAAGAGAAACATGAGAAGAGACAGGGCTTATCTTAATAGACAAAAGAGAGAAAGTGTGGGTGGAAGAAATGAAGCATTAATGCCATTTTCAGAGACTGAAGCATAGCGAGATAATGGTGTATACTTGGACTTCGTGGAGAGAAATAGCCACAGGCAGACCGTTGTGAATCCCTGATTCAGACCCACCACATCCCTCAGGAATTCTATTCCAGGATTGGAATATTCCAGGAGGATTCCAGGAGACTTGAGCACAGTAGAAGTCCATTGAATGACATCTGCTCCCTCTTTTCCACACTTTTCCATGCCACACTTCTGGAAAGCTTGGACAAGCCTTCTCCTTCTGCTTGATATAGGAGGGCAGTTAGTGTAAGAGGTGGCAGAGCCACCTCCACCATATATACACCTGTGGACCATTCCCCTGTACACAACAAATCTCCCTTGGCATGTCTAGCACAGAGTGACATTAACGTAGCCACTTACTTTGTATAAAGCGGCTTTAGCAGATGGGAGACTCCTATTTCATGTGACTTGCCCAGAGTCAGACAAGAAATCTGTGGCAGAGCCAGACACTAAAACCAAATTTTGTCAGTGCCAGTTCAGTGCCTTAACCACAAGATCATTCTTCTTCTCAAATTCATTCCAGCTAGCGCAGGAATTTACTATTCTCTTCTGTCTCTGGTAGGTGGAGGCTTGATTAGAACTAGTGTGGTTGGTTTGTGAGCTCAGCAACTTACCAAGTTAAATTTGTTGGGAAAAAAAAGTTTGGCATCAGGAATGGATGGCAAAAAGGCAGCTCAAGTTCAAGTTGATTTAAAGCAGAAAACACCATCCATGAAGCGAAAACGTTTATGAAAATGCCCTGTGACACTCCGTGGGAGAGTTCAGTGGGCGTTTGCTCATTGATTTCATCTCCTTATCCAAAATTCCCGACTTTAGTATAGCTTGACTGGCATAAAATTGGACTAATGCAATGGTGATTTGAGCCCATGGTGTCACAAGCCAGGGATCCAGAACCTGAGAAGCATAATGACATCAGTAACTTCTATGGGAGTTGTAGGCCCACCACATCTTTCAAAATCCAGCATGAGGGGGTCTCAAGGTAGTCACACCGAAAGTGACAAATCTGAAATTAGTGAAAACAACTGAAAATGTTGCCATTCAGAAATTGAGCTTTGCATACAATGCTTCCAGGAAGTGAACTGGTGGTAACCATTTTAAATTTGCATGTGTAAATGGTCACACCAGGAGTATTTGTGCACTCATTCAATTAGTACAGAGAATAATTATATTATGTATCTGACCAACAACTAATCAAAACAGCTTGATTAGCTAAAACAACAACAACCACAACGAACAGATATGCACAGTGGACTGTTGCAATCAATCCATACAGTGAAAAAGTATAATGTAATAATTTCACAAAACAAATTAAAGAAAATCAGATCTCTAATGACTTTGCAATAAAAAGATAAAGAAGCTACATTCATCAGATAAAGTATTTGTTTTAGTTACTCTGCTCTAATAGGTACATACCTAATACTTATACAGGAGAGAGAGAGAGAGAGAGAGAGACACAATAACAATCCAGCTGGCTTGAGAGAGAGTCACAGGATCCAAAAAACAAGAAGAAAACTCTGAGGAAACAGATTATGTAGCACATTTATGGCAAACTATTTGAAACATTGAAAATTGAATTGAAATAATTTAAAATAGTACTGTTAAAATTGTTTAAGATCCCAAAGTATGAATAGAACATCTGTGCAGAATGACAGACCAAATTTTCAGCAGCCTCCCTTATTTGCATCTGCAAGGTTTGCAAGGAAAACAGGTCATCTGTATAAAAGAGAAGTAGCAGAAAGGCATAGCATGCGCCCTCACTTGGGACCTGAATCACACCCTTTAAAAATCCATGTAAAGACATCCATTGACTTCAGTGTTTTTTGGATCAGGCTATTACAGACCACCTCATCTTCTGAACTCTCTTATAGGCCTGGATCCTGCAAGATGTTGAGCTCTCCTGTGGGCTACTGTATGCCTTCAACTCCTGTTGAAATCAGTACATTCAGCAAGCCACAGTCATGCTTGGCCCCTTGCATGATTGCGTCCTTATAGAGCAGGCAGAGGCTCCATACAGAGTGCCAAGTTTATCCCTTGTTTAAATCCTTTGATTTCCAAAGGGTTATACCAAAAATTAATTTGACTCTGAGAAGGAAATGAAGCAGCGCAATGGGAGAGCTTATTTTGTTGTTGAATCATAACTCAGGCCCTTGGGTGATATAAAGGCCTAGACCCAGCTCTCAACAATACTCTTAAATTAATTGTGTCATGTCTGAACGTCTGCATTTGCCAGAAATCAGAAAATTACAGCTGTGCGCTCTCATGATTTGTCAAGTTCCAGGATAATCTGTGACTGGGCATTAAAATGGGCAGATTTTCCCACTGTGCCATCTGGGCAGTTTCTGTTCCCCATTGCTCAAAGTAAATGGTTCATCTGCTAGGACATGTGTAGGGTTGTGAGGGTAATGTAGGGAACTTGCAGATCCATGCACGTGGCCCATATACTGTATTGTGGGCATTACATCAAACAACATCATATTTACAGGTTGATGCTGAAGATGTGCTTCCAGAAAAGGGTTTTTCTGGCTGCGTTCTTTAGAAATGGGAGACCAACTCTTAGTATCATTTCTACACTTGCTAAAGCAGATATATTTAGCTGCTCACATGGAGTGTTATAGCATGCAGAACGGATGAGTTAAAAAATCACCTGCAGTGCTAGTCACATCTGTTTCCTTTGTTCATCCAGGAGATATCAGATAATGAACGTGGATTCTTTCAGCGCGTCCTCATTCCTGGCCACCAATATGGAACCTCACCCTCTGAACAGATGCCAGCATTGCTCGGAGAATCAGCTGGCAAAGGGGACTAAATTGTGATGTCCAACTCTTTCTCAGGCTTCGCACATCACCCTAACAGCATGAAGCGTCTGGATACTGGGCTGCATTTACTAGAGGTGGTGAAAAGAATCATAAATCTATGACTGGAAGAGACCTCAATACGTGATCTAGTTCAGTTCCCTGCACTGAGGCAAGACTAAGGGCTAGTCTACTCTGCCGTGCTACATCGGCGCAGCTGCACCGCTTCAGCGCGTCTGGTGAAGACACACTATCCTCTCCCCTCAGCATAATTATCCTCCATCTCAAGGATAGGAGGAATCTATGTCAGCAGGAGAGCATCTCCTACTCACATAACGTGGTGTAGACACCACTTTAAGTCGATGTAACTTACATTGCTCAGGTGGGTGGATTTTTCACACCCCTGAGTGATGTAAGTTACATCAACTTAAGTGGTAGTGTAACAAGCCCTAAGTATTAACTAGCCTATTCCCAACATGTGTTTGTCTAACCTGTTCTTAAAAATCTCCAATGATGGAATTTCCATACCCTCCCTAGGCAATTTATTCCAGAGCTTAACCTCCCTGACAGGAAGTTTTTCCTAATGTCCAACCTAAACTTCCCTTGCTGCAGTTTAAATCCATTACTTCTTGTCCTATACTAATTATTAAACTAGGTGAGATTCACAGTGACATAAACCTAATAAATTGAAAGTGATTTTTACCTAGCAGAATGTCTGCTTATTGTCAGTTGTATGCTGTGTGTGTGTGTGTGTGTGTGTGTGCGCGCGCGCGTATCTTTGTTTTTCTGTCATTACGGCTGTGTGTGTGTCTGTTTCCCTCCTAACCATATTGTAGTTCCTTCATAAATCTCTCATAACACAATGAAGCATTGCTTATTTATACAGAACAAATAATGCGGGAATAGATCACGGTGTGTGGAATGGGCTCTTAACTCTTCCATTGTTTATTAATCTACTTGAAATGCACAGTGAAAACACATCGATATTGTTAAGGTTAATGACTGACTGATTCATAACGAGAGAGAGAAATGCCATTTACAGTCAAATGATCCTTTGTAATTGTTGTAATAAATACTGTAGATAATCCCTTTTAAGAAACGGTACATAGCTATCTGCAATAATCTCTTTCAAATGGAGGTGGAGCATCATCTGAATTTCTTCCGGGAACATGGGACAGGGGCACTAGGAAGGTGATTTCATATGCTAAATTAGTGTTCTTCCTGGCCAAAGTAATGCACATTTAGCTGCCACCACTGCCAGCCTTGTTAAATGGAGAGTCAGCCACTGAGGCCTGGTCTACACTAGGAGGTTATGTCGAAATTAGCAGCGTTAAATCGAATTAACCCTGCACCCATCCATGCAACTAAGCTATTTAGTTCGACATAGAGGTCTCTTAAATTCGATTTCTGTACTCCTCCCCAACAAGGGAAGTAGCGATAAATTCGACATGGCCATGTCAAATTAGGGTAGGTATGGATGGAAATTGACGCTAATAGTTCCGGGAGCTATCCTACAGTGCACCAGTCTGTTGACGCTCTGGACAGCAGTCCAAGCTCGGATGCTCTGACCAGCCACACAGGAAAAGCCCCGGGAAAATTTGAATTCCTTTTCCTGTCTGGGCAGTTTGAATCTCATTTCCTATTTGGACATTGTGGCGAGCTCAGCAGCACTGGCAACGATGCAGAGTTCTCCAGCAGAGGTGACCATGCAATCTCAGAATAGAAAGAGGGCCCCAGCATGGACTGATCGGGCAGTCTTGGATCTGATCGCTGTGTGGGGCGATGAGTCTGTGCTTTCGGAGCTGCGATCGAAAAGACGGAATGCAAAGATCTACAAGAAGATCTCAAAAGCCATGACAGAGAGAGGATACAACTGGGATGCAATGCAGTGCCGCGTGAAAATCAAGGAGCTGAGACAAGCATACCAGAAGACCAAAGAGTCAAACGGACGCTCCGGATCCCAGCCCCAGACATGTCATTTCTACGAGGCATTGCATTCCATTCCACGTGCAGCTGCCACCACTACCCCACCACTGACCGTGGACTCTGAGGATGGGATATTGTCGACGGCCGCTTCCTCGGAGATGTTAGCGGATGGGGAAGATGAGGAAGGTGAGGAGGAGGACAAGGCAGTCGACAGCGCTTACAACGCTGATTTCCCAGACAGCCAGGATCTCTTCATCACCCTCACAGAGATCCCCTACCAACCATCCCCAGACATTAACCCAGACCCTGAATCAGGGGAAGGATCAGTCGGTAAGTGTTTTAAACATGTAAACATTTATTTTGAACAGAACAGGAATATTAACAATGGGTTTTTCATGATTTGTTTGCCCTAGGTGCTTAACGTTTTAGTCCTTGGCAGTGCAACTACTGCAAAAGAATCTAACAATGTCCGGTTTATCATGATTAGTTTGCCCTAGGCGCTCTACTTTTTAGTCCTTGCCAGTGCAGCTACTGGAAAAGAAGGTCTATATGTCTGGGGATAGAGCTGAAATCCTCATGGGACATCTCCACGAAGCTCTCCTGGAGGTAATTGGAAAGCCTTTGCATGAGGTTCCTGGGGAGAGCGGCCTTATTGTGTCCTCCGTGGTAGGAAACTTTTCCGCGCCAGGCTATCATCAAGAACTCTGGGATCATTGCCTTGCAGAGCATGGAGGCATATGGCCCTGGTTTTTGCTGGCTTTCACGCAGCATGCGTTCTTTCTTGGTCTCAGAAATCCTCAGCAGAGTGATGTCGCTTATGGTGACCTGCTTAGAATTAGGGGAATGTTACTATTGGGACTGCTTGCCTGTTCCTTTACAGAATTGTCACTGGCGGTTTACAGCCACGCGGTGGAGGCGGGAGAGGGGCAGCATACAGGGATCTTTCCTGGGGACAGCCGCAAGGGGGTGGGTCAGGGCAGAGTTCATGCTTGCCGGATTGCCGGCAGCAGGAACTGGCCAACGATAGGAGCATTGCTTTGAACGTGAAAGGAGGGCACAGCTATAATTTAAGTTTTAAGCAGCCAAAAGTCTACGGCTTACCATGTCAGCCTGTTACACGAATTCCGCTGTCCTGCCCCGCTTGTCTGATCTCCACTGCAAGACCCCAGGCACTGAATGCGAAGGCCAAAAATTCAACCTTGTCCTGAGTGCGCATGTGGTAGGTGCTGTGTATGGTCTTGTTCACAGAGAAAGACTATGTTCATTGTTCACAAAAAATTATCTTTGTGAGGAATTCACTCCCTTTTTCCCATCCCACAGCTGCGACTTTCTCCCAACCTACCCTGGCATCCCCCTCCCAGAGGCTGGTGCAGATTAGGCGGAGAAAGAAAAGGACACGGGATGACACATACACATTGCAATCACTAGGCATCCTGGTCAGTCTGGGAGGTGGTTTTCATGTTCTGTGTGGGGGAGGGCAGTTACAGATCTTATGCAGTGGTCCTTATCCTGGATCACAGAGCCATGCAGCAGGGGATCTGTAACTGTCCTCCCCCGCCACAAAGTCACATAGCCCCCACACACAGAGTCCCAAAAAGGAGGGGTGGCAGGCTCCGTTGAAACAACCAGTCCATCACTGCGGACCACTCTAGGAGCAGGCGCCTTTCATTCCTCGAGTTTAGAAGTGTTCTTTCCATCACTACGCCCGCTCTCCACCACAGTCTGCATCCCAGTTTCAACACTTTACCGCGAAATCCGTAATAAAGAAAACGGTGTTCATTAACAAAGTTCCATTTATTTTATTTTTAAACTTGTGTTGGAAGAGGGGGGATGGGATGAACGGGGTATGTAGCTGGAGAGGTAGTCAACATTAAGTGGGTAAAGAAATGGGGGCAGGTTCAGCTTCTCTTTAAACAAACTTAATAGTCACAGGTTACCCTGCTCACTGAGGAACCTAGCTTTCAAAGCCTCCTGGATGCACAGCGCGTCCCGCTGGGCTCTTCTAATCGCACGGCTGTCTGGCTGGGTGTAATCAGCAGCCAGGCTATTCGCCTCAACCTCCACCCCGCCATAAAGGTCTCTCCGTTGCTCTCACAGAGATTGTGGAGCACACAGCAAGCTGCAATAACAATGGGGATATTGGTTTCGCTGAGATCAGAGCGAGTCAGTAAGCTTCTCCATCTCCCCTTGAGACGTCCAAAAGCACACTCCACCACCATTCTGCACTTGCTCAGATGGTAATTGAAGAGTTCTTTTTCAGTGTCCAGGGCGCCTGTATAGGGCTTCATGAGCCAGGGCATTAGCGGGTAGGCTGGGTCCCCGAGGATCACTATAGGCATCTCCACAGCCCCAACAGTTATTTTCTGGTCCGGGAAGTAAATACCTACCTGCAGCTGTCTAAACAGACCAGAGTTCCTGAAAACACGAGCGTCATGAACCTTGCCCGGCCATCCGACGTTGTTGTTTGTAAAACGTCCCCTATGGTGCACCAGTGTTTGCAGCACCATTGAAAAGTAGCCCTTTCGGTTAATGTACTAGTTGGCCTGGTGGTCCAGTCCCAGGATAGGGATGTGAGTTCCATCTATAGCCCCACCGCAGTTTGGGAATCCCATCGCAGCGAAGCCATCTATGATGACCCGCACGTTTCCAAGGGTCACTACCTTTGACAGCAGTAGCTCAATGATTGCGTTGGCTACTTGCATCACAGCACCCCACAGTAGATTTGCCCACGCCAAAGTGGTTCGCGACTGACCGGTAGCTGTCTGGCATTGCAAGCTTCCAGAGGGCTATGGCCACTTGCTTCTGGACAGTCAGGGCTGCTCGCATCTGGGTGTCCTTGCGCTTCAGGGCAGGGGACAGCAACTCACAAAGTTCCAGGAAAGTTCCCTTCCGCGTCCGAAAGTTTCGCAGCCACTGTGATTCATCCCAGACCTGCAGGACTATGCAGGCCCACCAGTCCGTGCTTGTTTCCCGGGCCCAGAATTGCCATTCCACAGCATCAACATGACCCATTGCCACCATGATGTTCACGGCGCGGGGTCCCGTGCTTTGTGAGAGGTCTGTTCCACTCTCAGACTTCATGTCCTCATCGCGCTGCTGTAGCCTCCTCGCCCGATTTCTCAGCATCTGCCTCTGGAAAAGGTGGATGATAAGGTGCGAGGTGTTGACAATGGCCATAACTGCAGTGATGGTCGCAGCGGGCTCCATGCTCGCAGTGCTGTCACTCACCAGAAAAGTGCGCGAACTGATTGCCCGCCGGCACTTTCAGGGAGGGAGGGTGGGAGTGACGGTTGGATGACGACAGTTACCCAAAACCACCCTCGACACATTTTTTTCCCCATCAGGCATTGGGGGCTTGACCCAGAATTCCAATGGGCAGCGGGGACTGCGGGAACTGTGGGATAACTGCCCACAGTGCACCGCTTCCAATGTCGACGCTTGCCCCGTTAGTGTGGACTCACAAAGTCGAATTACTGTCCTTAGTGTGGATACACACGTTCGACTTTGTAATATCGATTCCACATATTCGATTTAAGTAAAATCGAACTACTCTCGTAGTGTAGACATACCTTGAGACTCAATACACCTTCTGTGACCTGCTATGCATTTCATTGCTCTTTAGCTTAGAGCTAGCTGCAGAAAGGAAAGGAGCTGTTTCTACTCAACCAAAAGAATCCTCTACATTGGGACTGATTCATGAAGAAGGAAAGGGGAATTAATAACTTCTTTTGTCAGTGTTCAGAGACTTGGTTCCATAGTGTAGTACAGTGCAACTGAACTAGTCAGTATTCTTGTAGTTTTTGTGCAAGTCATAGTGGGCTAAATTGTGAGGTTACAATCTGCCCTGAGTGCCAGGCACTATCCCATAAACTGCTCAAGCGTAAGGGAAAAATGACTCTCAGTTACAAGTGTCCTTGGGCTTCCCATTTGCTGTAGGGAGAAAATACTCTGCTACTGCAATAAACAACACAAATAGACCAATAGCAGATTACTGACCACTCAGCACTGGCTCACCTTTTGCTGGGTAGCGAGATGGGGTGGGCTTTAATGGAGCCTGGGCTTTGTTTCCTTCCCCTGCCTTTCTATTCCTTCCTCATCTATAGAACAGGAGGAGAGGCCCCATAGAGGTTACTCTTTCCCCCATTATGGGTCCTGCTAGCATGTAGTTCATGGAGAGGAATAAGGGGGCTCCTTTATACCCTTCAATGTTCCAGCACACTCATGTAGGGCAAAGGCTAACACAGCCTGCAACTACATCTTACCCTTTACTAAAAGGTGACATACAATCAACAGTATCTCAGGGGAGACCTGTTAAGAAAAGTGGAAACAATGATCAGATGTATAAATTTGTCACATCAAGGCCTTTTTCTGGTCTGTTTTACTTGTAAGTGGTAAGGGAGGTAGAGTTTGGAACCACACACTTTCCTCTCTTGCACATCTGTTTTCATAACACATGCAAGCAGTAATCTGGACTGGCAGCTGCTTCCATCTACAAACAGCTGTATTGGGAGTTAGCAGAACACGGTGCAGGCAAATATACCAATGGTGAACTTTATACCATGTAAAACAGCAATAGTATATGAAGTGACTGCAGAAGGCTGTTGCCAGTTCTCATCACTGTCTAGATTACAGCCGTCAGCCTTTCCAGCCATCCACCCATTTTAGGGAAGGCTTTCATTTTCATAGCCTATGGACAGTGTTCACGGAACTTAAAGGGACACAGTCAATTTGAAACCCAGTTCATTGAAAAAAAATGTTAAAAGTAGTTCCTGGTGCTACACATATTGAGAGTGCTAATTTTTTTATATAGTTTTACCATTGCATTTTCTATTTATAGAAAACACCCAAGAAAATAGCAAGAGAAACTAATTGCCAACTGAAAGGGAACTGTGAAAACTGCTATGTACAAAGGCCATTGGGCAACACACGTAAGAATTACATCCTATTGATGCCAATGAAATTTGAGCACGTACCTAAAGTTAAGCATCTGTTTAAATGCTTTGTTGAATTAGGGACAAAGGAGCAGATTTTCAAAGGTATTTAGACACCTAAATGGCCAACGAGATTTGAGCATGTACCTAAAGTTAAGCATCTGTTTAAATGCTTTGCTGAATTAGGGACAAAGGAGCAGATTTTCAAAGGTATTTAGACACCTAAAGAGGCAGATATGTACCTAATGAGATTTTCCAAAGGGGCTAGGTGCTTTAACACCTAGTTTCCTTTAAAGATCAGGCCCAAAATACTGTCAAATGCATAAAGAAACTGAAGAAATAAAGACACTGTTTTTATTTCTACTCTCTGTCAGTTAGCTTTTAACTTGTAACATGGGAAGGTATAACATTTTCAGACAGCAGTGTGATTTTTTTTTTTTAACTCACAGTGTCCCTTTACTTAAAGGTGCATTCTAGTTATGTCAAAAGGATGAGATTCGGACTATTTCTCAAAGCAGGAGAGGTTTTTAAACTGGCACTTCAAAAGCAATGGCAGCAGAAATTATCAGAGCTCCCACGGGTGAGTGACTGACACCACACAGCTTGCTTGAGAACTTGTCAAATAAGGGGTGAGAGAAGCAGAAGCAGCAAGTATGACCCTTGCTTGGATTGGATGGCTTAGTGGCAATATGTTGTGGAGTTATTCATCTCTAACTCCATGGCTCAAGTTCCAACCCTAATTGGTAGTGACTGAAAACAATTACCATCTGATGGTCATGTAATGACCCCTGCTAAATTAGTTGATTATCTTAGTCCAGTTCTTACAGGTGTCCATATCATAAAAAACTACCATCATAGTTGGCACTGATTTAAAGTCTCAACACAGATGATTAAATGATTAGGGAGAATGAACTCATGGTAGAAATACATTAGTGGGGCAGTGTGGGTGAGGCTGATACTGCTTCTTCGAGGCCCTTGATGATACCTCAATCATCCAAGATGATGTGTTCTGGTAGTTCTTACTTCTTCTTCTCTGAAGGGAATCCAACGATAGTAACACTCTGCTTTCATTTGCCCCTTGTGTTAATAAAATCCACTTATTCACCTGAGAAACATAATTGTGAACAAGACTGCAGTTCCATTAATCTTTACTTACCAGTTTGATATCGGTTATCCGGTGATGACCTTCTATATTGAACTTTTTAACTTCTCCAATAAATTATCCTTCTGATAATTAACCACATATCTCTGCAGGATGCTGCAATCCAAAATAGTATCATTTTGCAGGTAATACATGTGTCATCTGCATTTGAATGAAGCCAGCTGTGCCATCCCCCTCTCAAATAGTACTTTCACCCCGTATTTGTTTCAAAAATATGTCAGCCCTCAACTTGTCCTTCCTAGAACCCAAGGGAAAAGAGAAGAGTGTACTTAGACTTTGATCAAACAAGATATCTAAACCCACCCCAAGCTTTAAGAATTGCTTTTCGTCCAGGGCTAGATTGTCCCTCAGCCTTTGCTCTGAGGTGAAAATACCACTTTACCTCTATGCAAGCTATCTTGTGTCAAGGCATGCAGTAAGTAAGGTGTGCCTGCTGGAATGGGGAGTGGTGGGTGGCATCTTGACTCCATCCTCTCCATCCCCACAATATGCTGGCCAGCAGAGTTGAAACTGCGTGATACGGTGAGTGGAGCCATAATTAATTTCTACTACAGACCAGTAGCAAATAACTACCCTCTTTGAATAAGGGAGAGTGGGGGAGGGAATTGTGGCTCACTGGATCACTGTTTCTACCCTGAAATGATCTTGGGGTGGCACAGCAATACCTTGCCATTAAATGTCCCCATGTGGCACAATCTAGCCATTACTCAGCATAAGTGAACAGCTCTTAGGACCAAGTTTTACAGATCTACACCCTGAAATCAGGACAGATTTTTTTCCCTTTGTGTCAAGGATTACCTTTCTTTATAGAGGACTGAAAACACGATAAACTTGGATTAAAAACAGAGGCAACCTTTGTGACAAATTCTGATCCCCATCGTCACTTTGGTACCCTTACTCATGGTGAGTAGTACTGTACACCACATGTATTCCCAATTAATTTCAATGGGACTAGTAGAGGAATAAGGTGCTACTTAAAGTCAAGGTGGCAAAATCTAATCCTAAGTAGTTCCATTGTAAACAGTGCACCATATTGTCACTTGTACAAAATCTAGTCAAAAGTAGATCTGCTGCAGATATTAGTGGTAGCAGAATGCAGCACAGTGGGATTACCCCTGAGAGGTAAAATTCTATTAAAAAATAAAAATGGAAATGGCCGGCCTCTAGCTAGGGTTCTCCTTGTGATAGACTGGTACCCTTGTATGGCTGATTCCCAGTGAGCCTCATAGGCTTTGGAAGGTTTTCATGTAGAACTCTTATAAGAGAAACAAAACCATATAGGCTAGGACACTGAAGTTAAGAGAATAACCCATAGGAATCTTACAACCATGGGCTTCTGTAGGAAAAAATGTGCTGAGACTGGAACAGTAAGTAGGGCTTCTCACTGCCAGAAGAACTTGCCAAAAATATCATGAAAACGGGGAGTATTTTTTAGGTTAACCTTGATTCTTGGGCTGATTTTAATAAAAATGAAAGGCTGTTTGCATAAAGGGGAAAATGCTTGTTCACGTGTCCCATGAACAAGGTAACTTTTGGTTGCTTTCAGTCTCTATACCCCAGAAATCAAAATAAAATGAGGTGGAATCTGATCTGGCCATAGGTCTGCAACAGAGCAGAAAAAAGCAAGCTGACTTATAGACTTCTTCTATTACACCTAGTCCAACAGATAGTCAAACTTATGTCTGATTCCTATGGGACTTCAAGGCTTGGATGAAAATGTATTCTGGGACGTCTATATGTAAAGCAGGAACAGGATTTACATTTTGAATGATGAATTGAAATGAGCAAATGGTGTATGAGTGGACATGATACAGAAAGAAAGAATCTAAACACGTTCTTCTCTTTCATTCGTTTAAAAGTGTACATGTGAGTTTAATGTAGATGCTTACCCAAAGAACAGGTATAGCAATGTCAGCACCAATACAAGCTTCCCCCACAATATCCTATTAATGTGACTCAACCCATAGGACTGGAAGGACTATCTCTAGATGTGAGAGGATAGTTTTCTCTCTATGCTTATTTGTTCTTTGGCCCCTGTGCCTATTCTACCAATTCATTCAGTTCATTGTCCACTGGAAACAAGATGAAGACTGCCAATTGACCTCATATAGGAATTTAGCCATATCTGATACTTCCCTAACAATAGCTCTCCTCCTCCACACATCATCCGTTTTATCAATAAATGCAATCTGCTACTACAGTTTTGGGGGTCTCTTTGCCTTTCTTTCTTTTTCTTTCTTCTTCTCAAAGACAGCTGGTTAAAGCAGTATATATACAGGGCCATGGCAGGGTTTTTGTGCTTTTCTACAGCCATGGAAACACATTGCCACATCTGTCATAATGTTGAAAAGGCATTTAGAATGCTTCCCATGCTTTCCGTGGCAGATCTTTTTTATAGCATTTTTCTCCAGGGGAAATAAAAGAATGAAGAAATGTTTCAAAAGACAGAGGCTTCAGGGTACCCATTATCAACTACAAGGCAATAAGCAGACTTACTGACACCTCGTGAAACACTTAGAAAACCAACATTAATATAATTGCTTTAGGCAAAGTTAACACCCAAAACACTTTCTAATAGCTCTTACCAAGCATCCTTTGCTGTCTGTGAGTCTTTGCTGACTAGCTGAAAAAGCAGGGACATTTGCAGCACTAAAGTACCATCACTTGATACATACATACCTACAGTTCTTACTCAATGTAATTTTTGCAAGCCTTGGAAGTAGATTTTTTTTTCTTTGTTTTTGTTGTTGCATCGTTTCTCTCTAATAATCTATAACTGACATTGTGCTTTTAGTATCACATGCACTGTACTGGATTATGCATCATGCTTTTTTAAACATTTTCTGTATTTTTGTAGATGATATTTTCATTCTAAGGAACTACAAAAAGCACCTCTTAAAAGACCCCAGCAAGGCTGAAAGGACAAAAATAAAGCTAATCTTACACTTTGTATTTCATTCAAACTGGCTTATCAATGATCTCTAGATTGCTGTGATCATTTGTCTTCTCCCACCAAAACCTCCAAACTTTCTCGTTCATGAATACACTCTCCTCCTGTGTTGTCCAAAAGAAAGCAGCTAACCAGTTATGGCTAGGCTGAATGGCAGTTAGGCATAACTGACTTGGTTTGGAATTACCAAACTGTCCAATAGCTATCTAATGAACCTATTTGATCTTGTTACTATTACCATCTTTCCTTTTATTTTTTTTTCTCACTAATTTTTTTCTGATCTCATAGTAGATCCTGATTTTGCAGCGGACACATGTACTTAACTTTACACACTGAATAGTCCCATCAAGGCTACTCACAATGTATAAAGTTAAAGCACAAATGTAAGAGTATGCAGGATCAGGGCTGGTAAACTCTTCAGTGCATGAATTGTAGCTTCTATATATTTATACAGTGTCTAGCGTTCATTGATGTGTTTGGGAGCTGTCACAATACAAATAAATAAAGTAAATCATAATACCCAACCTTAACAATACAACCTAGCCTACCAAAACAAAGCCCAAGATACAATATGAGTTTTTTTCATGATTAGGGATGAATACTGTCATTTAACACTTCCCATGCCATGAACAGAATCAGTGGCTTAAAAGAAAGCTGCTCTTAGTTATACAAGTTAGTTATACATTATTTTGCCATGGGTCTCAGATAATTATTGTTTTCCTTAAAGCCCCACCTCCTGGAGTCAAGTGGATATGTGTTGATTTTCATTCTTAAAGAAAAAGTAAGTTTCTAGCCCTCGTGAATGCGGAGAAAGCTTCAAAATGCACCCTAAAGGCTCAAAAAGCAGAAGGCAAATTATTTTTAAATAATTTCATGATTTTAAAACCAATCTCATGATTTTGGGGCATTTGGGGTTGGCAATATTGCAAGACTCTCATAGAACTGCATAGCTTTATGTGCTATCCCCTTGGACAACAGGACACATATTTCTTCCACCTATATAAAAGGCTTGGATGCACTATTTATGTAAACAGCTGTTCAAATAGGGGACATATACAATACACCTTATATGTACCTACTGACTGAGAGATGAGAACTGACATGCTTACGATGAGCTATACTAGGCTAATATATGTATGTCTCCAACTTTTTCTTTCTCTGTATCTATTCAATTCTTCCTAAGTCCTTTCAGTTGCCTATTAGCAGACCAAAAATATCAATATCTAAAATGTACTCCATGGTGTTACTTTGGCTAGTAATTCAGTTTAAATTGACAGTGACATGTTGACATTTTTAAGGCTAATAATCCAATGGTTTATGAGACAGGAGACATTTTAACTCAGATTGTTAGTATTAATTGTTTTATGGAACAACATGAACCAACATTGATTTTTATAGTTCTGCATTCATTGGAGGCAGTGATTTGTCCTGTGTTGTAACCATCACCATTCATTGTCTATGTCCTACCATAAATTGGCAGTTAGAAAAATCCTTTCCAGAAATTCTCACCTCAACTTGAGTAAATTAAAATTAAACTAATAATAAAGATTTTCAATGCAGCCCTGAGGCTGCTGAGTTAGAATCATAAAAACTTTGAGCAGAGGGAACATAGAAAACAGTAAAAAGTAAATAAAAATATAACATATATGTTGAAAAAAGATTGAAAAATATCTACTATCTTGCTGCCTCACTCAAGATTCCACTGCCTAGTAAGCTTCCTTTCTGATTGCCTCTTTAATGTTCTGTTTAGGGTCTTCTTCCAAGTCATTGATAAAAATGCTAAATTAGTTTAGTGTTGTACAACAAGGATCAACGTTAACTTTTCCCAATCTAATCCGCTGCCATCCAGTGATACTCTCTGATGTTGGTCCTCCAGACAGTTTTTCAGTCCACATGACAATGTTCGTATCCAAGCCAATTTGAATTTATTTTGAGAGACTCTTTCATGTGATACTATGTCAGACATTTTACTAATATTTCAAGGGCCTGTTTTTGACCTCATACTAGTTTTAGATTGATGTAATTCCTTTGACTTTAATGGAGTTACATAAGATTTGTGCCAGTGAAAATAGGAGATTTAGGTCCTAAGTATTTAATGCCCAGTGTATTTTCTTCAAATACGAATTTTGAAACTGTGGCAAAATAAATAATAAATAAAACAAAAATCAATCAAGTTTGCCTGGAAAGATTTGTTCACAGCATGCTTCATTTCATTGGTGGGAAAATATATTCATACATACATACTGAGAAAGAAATAGAACATGACTGCATTCTGCAGGATAGATAATGCTATAATTGTGTAAGTTTTCTTTTAGCATCTGTCCAATAGTTGCTAGATCCCTTAAACCATGTTTGCCAGGGATAGTTGAAATTTTTCTATATAAATTCTTTCTTTGGTGGAAAATTGTGTTTGTCACTAAACATTTTTCAAGAAAAGTATCTGCTTTTTATGGAAAATGAGAAACTTGAAATTTTACATTGAAAAACCGAACACCCCAAATCCAAAATATTTTAGCTAAAAACCAACATATTTCAGTTCTGAAATGGGGCCAAAGTGCCTCATGGGAGTTATACTTTGATTGTCTCATACTCCCATTCTTCTCTATGGGCCAGACTCCCCAGGTGGACCACATTGCTACATGCATTGTGGCCGTGCACCCGCCATGACATATGGCCTTCCCTCAGCAAAAGTGAAAATCATGGAGAATGAGAGCATGAGGCACCCAAATGCTAAAGAGGTATCGCTGTAGCATTTTAGAATAAAAATATTTCAGCTTTTAGCTGAGATATTTCATTTTTTTATTTTTTGCTGAAAAATCAAATTTTTCCATGGAAATGTTCTACAATTTTTTTTTCATTTTCATCCAATTTTCCATGGGAAAAAAAACATTTGCCAATCAGCTGAAATCATCACTATTGCCTACCAGCTACACAGTACCTGCAGTAGCTGAAGCGCATGCATAAATCTGCAGCGCTGAGGAGAAAGAAGCTGCTATTCCAGAATAACTTGGACATAATAAACCTCTTGAAATCTATTGCCTACATTATTTATTGTGCCCAAACTGCAGCCAAAAACATATACATGTAGAATGACAAAGGATACTTTCTTCTGATGTGATTGGTTTATATCTAACACTAAAAAGAAGTCTCCTAATACTTATGCAGTGCATTTTAATAAGTTACCAAGAGAAGTGGCAATATAAAATATATAGTTTCAGAGTGGTAGCCGTGTTAGTCTGTATCAGCAAAAACAATGAGGAGTCCTTGTGGCACCTTAGAGACTATTTGGGCATAAGCTTTCGTGAGCTAAAACCCACTTCATCAGATGCATTGAGAGGAAAATACAGTAGGCAGGTATAAATACACAGCACATGAAAAGATGGGAGTTGCATTACCAAGTGGGAGGTCAGTACTAATGAGCCAATTCAATTAAGGTGGAAGTGAGCTATTCTCAACAGTTGACAAGAAGGGGTGAATACCAAAGGAGGGAAAAAATCATTTTTGTAGTACTAATGAGGCCAATGTAATCAAGGTGCCCATTTCAAACAGTTGACAAGAAGCTGTGAGTATCAGCAGGGGGAAATTAGTTTTTGTAGTGACCCATCCACTCCCATTCTTTATTCAGGCCTAATTTGATGGTGTCCAGTTTGCAAATTAATTCCAGTTCTGCAAAAGTTTCTTGTTGGAGTCTGTTTTTGAAGTTTTTCTGTTGAAGAATTGCCACTTTTAAGTCAGTTATTCAGTGTCCAGGGAGACTGAAGTGTTCTCCTACTGTTTTTTTAATCTTATAATTCTTGATGTCTGATTTGTGTCCATTTATTCTTTTGCATAGAGACTGTCTGGTTTGGCCAATGTACATGGCAGAGAAGCATTGCCAGCACATGTCACATTGGTAGATGTGCAGGTGAACGAGGCCCTGAGGGTGTGGGTGATGTGGTTAGGTCCTATGATGGCGTCCCTTGAATAGATATGTGGACAAAGTTGGCAATGGGGTTTGTTGCAGGGATTGGTTTCTGGGTTAGTGTTTTTGTTGTGTGGTGTATTGTTGCTGGTGACTATTTGCTTCAGGTTGGGGGGCTCTCTGTAAGCGAGGACTGGCCTGTCTCCCAAGGTCTGTGAGAGTGAGGAATCATCCTTCAGGATAGATTGTAGATCCTTGATGATGCACTGGAGAGGTTTTAATCGGGGGCTGTAGGTGACGGCTAGTGGTGTTCTGTTACTTTCTTTGTTGGGCCTATCCTGTAGTAGGTGACTTCTGGGTACTCTTCTGGCTCTGTCAATCTGTTTCTTCACTTCAGCAGGTGGGTATTGTAGTTTTAAGAATGCTTGATAGAGATCCTGTAGGTGTTTGTCTCTGTCTGAGGGATTGGCGCAAATGCGGTTGTATCTTAGAACTTGGCTGTAGACAATGGATCATGTGATGTGGTCTGGATGAAAGCTGGAGGCATGTAAGTAAGTATAGCGGTCAGTAGGTTTCTGGTATAGGGTGGTGTTTATGTGAACATCGCTGATTTGCACTGTAGTGTCTAGGAAGTGGATCTCTTGTGTGGACTGATCCAGGCTGAGGTTGATGGTGGGGTGGAAATTGTTGAAATCCTGGTGGAATTCCTCAAGGGCCTCCTTCCCATGGGTCCAGATGATGCAGATGTCATCAATGTAGCGCAAGTAGAGTAGGGGTGTTAGAGCAATGCTTCCTCAGCTCTCATCCCCTAAGTCAGCCATAAAAATGTTGGCATACTGTGGGGCCATGAGGATACCCATAGCAGTCCCGCTGACTTGAAGGTGTAAATTGTCCCCAAATCTGAAATAGTTGTGGGTGAGGACAAAGTCACGAAGTTCAGCCACCAGGTTTGCCATGACATTATCCAGGATACTGTTCCTGACGGCTATAAAATATATAGTTATTTCCCCCCATAGACTATCAGATACATCTCATTGTATCTTTCATCTGCTAGCATTTTAAAATATCAAGGACCTAATTCTTCAAGCGACTTGCTATTTGGGGTGCCTTTGTTTTTGACATCAGACACCCTATTGATTTTCCAAAGTGCTGAGCATCCACCTTTGAAAATCAAGTCCTATTTAAAGTGTCTTATGTTGGGCACCCAAAAATTGAGGCATGCAAAATCACAAGTCGCTATTGAAAATTCAGGCCAATGTGTGTTGGGATTAGGCCCAACCCATAAACTCAGGATTCTAAATACCCAAGCATTTGGAGATAACTTGATACAGGATTTTAGGTTGGTTCACTGTTTTGTTCTTGTTGTTGTTTTTGTTTGTTTTTTGTAAAGGGCTATTTGCAAAATTTGAATCCAAATTCAGATAGTGAACATCCACTGACCCTTCCAAGTTTAGGAGTGGTTGGCTCTGGGGCTTGGTCTGGTTCCATATCTAGTTGGGAATTCAGAGTTTTGACTTAGCAGGATTATCTCTTGGGAGACATTGTTAGCTAGTAGGTCACAGTCTACAAATGAAACATTTCCTAATACTATTTTGGAAAATGACATGAGGGTATTGGTGAAAGGCCACAATCAGAGGAAGATACATTGGGGGAAGGGGAGAGTTAAATATTAGAGCTGGCTGAATATTTTCAAATAGTTTTTTTCCATCAGAAATGATGTTTCATCAGAATTGAGACTTCCTTTGTCAATGTCAATTAAATGTTTCAGGAGAAAAAAAGCTAAAAAGTGTTTTGACATTAATGGAATGGAACATTTCAATTTCATATTGAAAGAACTTTTCATCTTGCATTTTTACAAATTTTATACTATAGAAAAATTGTAAAAAGAAAACTGTTTAAAAAATCAAAATTTCAGTGAAATGTTTCAATTTTTTCTAAAAAGAAAAAAAAAGTTGATTGACCTGAAACAAATTGTTTCTGAAAATTCCATTTTGGGGGAAGTAACAATTTTGTTCTACAAAAAGAAGAACAGGAGTACTTGTGGCACCTTAGAGACTAACAAATTTATTAGAGCATAAGCTTTCGTGGACTACAGCCCATATATATGCATCCGAAGAAGTGGGCTGTAATCCACGAAAGCTTATGCTCTAATAAATTTGTTAGTCTCTAAGGTGCCACAAGTACTCCTGTTCTTCTTTTTGCGGATACAGACTAACACGGCTGTTACTCTGAATTTTGTTCTAGTTCAAAAAACTAAACAAATTACAAAATCACAGAATGTCCTCTGAAATGGACATTCCAGTTCCCACACAGCTTTAGTTAACACTGAATTCTGTGTATCAATCAATTAAGAATTTGGCTACCAAAAAGATTAGCTGCAACAGACCTAGCAGTCACTCCTCGTGTTAGCTGGAGGTACATTACAGCTATCAGCACTGAAATCTACAGAACATGGAAAAGATCTGAGCACATTTTCAAAACACCTATGCCAGTGGGATTTCCCAGATGTTTAGAGAACAAAAAGGGTAGCTGTCAAATTCAGTAGAAAAAACAATTCTGCAAGTGTTAAAATCAGCTGTCAATTTACCCACTTAGGTGACCTAACTTGGGCTCCAGGGGGAGGATCAACACATGCAGTTGGAAGCACAGAAGGCTTTAAAGCCAGACCTGTTCAATTTCCTTTGAAAGTGAGAGACTAGCTACAGTAGCACTTAACTGAACCAGAAGTGAGATAAGCAGGAATATCTGCCTATTTATATGGTGCCCATCAAGGAACTTGAAAAACAGCAGAAGTATTGCACCTTCGTATTGTACCCTAAAGACTCATCTAAAAAATCCTATGTAATTTCTTTCTGTAGGTAATGCAGACTTTGTACTTAAAGTATTTGCATCCTTTTTTTCCTACCAACCCAAATGAAGAGGGCTCCATTTACAGCTGTACGGAACTAAGGCCTGGTCTACACTGGGGGGAGGGGAGGGGAATCGATCTAAGATACGCAACTTCAGCTATGAGAATAGCGTAGCTGAAGTCGACGTATCTTAGATCGACTTAGAATCACTTACTTCGCGTCCTCCCAGTGCGGGATCGATGGCTGCGGCTCCCCCGTCGACTTTGCTTCTGCCTCTCGCCAAGCTGGAGTTCAGCAGTCGACGGGAGAGCGATAGGGGATCGAATTATCGCGTCTACACTACAGGCGATAAATTGATCCCCGATAGATCGATCGCTACCTGCCGATCCGGCGGGTAGTGTAGACGTACCCTAAAACTCAAACAGTGAAAAATGAAAGGTTCAGTGACCTGCATGCAAAGTCCCCCTCAAAAGGGCCAGAAAGCTGTTTGTTATTTCCACCTAGACCTATGTGTTTTCACCTGAGTTCCACTTTGAGTTTTCAGACTCATCAGAAATCCAAAAAAGATTAAGATTAAACCCCCTGTAAAGAAAAATCACCAAGTTTTGCACAGGTTTCTTTCTGTTAAGAACCAAGGCCAAACTGGTGTTTTATACAGCAACCACTGGATTTACCCAAAGGTAACAGCTGCAATTCCAAAGATAGTTTTGGATCACCAGAGGGTAACATTTTCAAACAGGCCTGAGTGATTTAGATGCCTCAATTCCACTGACTTTCAATGGGACCTAGACACCTAAGCCACTTACGCCCTTTAGAAAATTGTATTAATTTCTTTTCTACTAACCATACTGGAATGCTCTCAACACTTCCCTTACCAGATTCAGTACAAAACTAGCTAAACAATCAGCAGGGCCGGCTCCAGGATTTTTGCCGCCCAAAGCAAAAACAATTTTGGCCGCCCCCCCCTTATTTAATTACCCCACCCCCGGCCCCGCCTCAACTCCGCCCCTTCCCCAAATCCCCAGCCCTGCCTCCTCCCCCCAGGCTCTCAAACCTAGGAGGGAGGGGGAGAAGCGGCGCCGCGCCGCGGCCACTCGGAGTCTCCCCTCCCCTCCCAGGTTTGAGAGCCTGGGAGGGAGGGGGAGACCCCGAGCCGCCACGGTGTGCGAAACATCTGATTCACGCGCCGCTGCTCCCCCTCCCTCCCAGGTTTGAGAGCCTGGGAGGGAGGGCGAGTAGCGGTGCTCAAATCAGCTGTTTTGCGCGCCGTGGCAGCAGCAGCGGAGGTGAGCTAGGACGGCCGGGGCACATTTTTAGGGGCGGCATTCTGGCGCCGGCTATGCCGCCCCTAAAAATGTGCCGCCCCAAGCACCAGCTTGTTTTGCTGGTGCCTAGAGCCGGCCCTGACAATCAGATCAGTTGACTGCACTTTCCACCTCATTGTCTTAGCAGAGTCCCTACAAGTCACAAATACAAAAACATTTTTCAAATGAGCTCCCCCCCCCACACACACACTCTTAAAAATACAATATTCAAAATAGAAAAATCATGAAACAAGATGAATATACATCCCCTATTTGGACCGTCATTTTTACTGGTTGGAAAAAGTATCATTCTTAATGATTTTTAAAAGAGGTTGAGAAAGTGGGGGGAAGTGAAAATTAATAATCCTTTTAGCAGAAAGCAGAGCTGTCAGTTTCCTGATCCAGGCATTATGGAGGCTCTATTTTTTCCCCTACAAGGACATCTTTAATTTGAAGTCATTTTAACCTGCAAATTACACATATATAGTTTGAGGACTGACAATCAGATTATCATGATAACAGCAGGGTGTGAAAATATGAGCTTCACAATATCCATGCAGATGTGCTGGAGAGTCTAATTGATTGTTAGGTACAGTACAAATAGCCATGTGAAACACACTCTACTAATGTAGGGAGCCAAGGACAAACGGTATAAGTCAGACAGACAATTAAGCTACACTACACTACAATTAAGGTAGTTACAAATGCTATTTCATATTTTAACTCCATAAAAGTTATACGGGCATAGACACATTGCCTGATATCCAACATCACCCTACATACAACCTTTCAACAGAAAGAGGACATGACACATGCAGCCTCTACGACATCCACTGTAAATGTCACTAAGATAACAACAGTCCTGTTATGTGTATTTGAAGATGAAGTTGTGTGTGTGTGTGTGTGTGTGTGTGTGTGTGTACACGAGAGAGAGAGAGAGAGAGAGAATGAACCCAGAGGGGATTTTAGATTATAAAGGTTTGTTTGTTTATGTATTATGCACACAAAATGTGCCCGATGAAAGTATCAGAGAGAGTTCTAAATATGTAACATTGTCTGTAACCAAATTATAAACTATGAAGATCGTCTGAATGTCTGGGGTTAGATGGGTAGAAATTGAAGCTAATACTGTAGTGGAATGAAGAGAAAGTATTAATTCTGTATTACAATTGGAAGCTGAGAGATAAGCCATGGTGCTAAGGGCTTATTTTGTATGCAAGCCTTTCAAACATGGCTGGGGGATCCTTTTTATAGTTAAGAGACTCAATGAAATTCCAGTAGTTAAGCCCCAGAGTTACCATCAGAGAAGTGACCAAATTAATTTATATGAAAATCTTCCTGGGGTTTCTATGTGGGGGTGGGGTGTGAGTGTGTGTGTTATACCATTTGGACCATCATTGGTACTTTAGTTGACTAATGCATAGTCCAAAGCCCACTGAAATCTTTCAATAAAAATCTAAGGCCTCTGCTATACAAGGGATCAGAAAAGATGATCATAATATTCCCTTATGGCCTTAAAATCTGTGAGTCTATAAATTACTTCATTTAGCTTTTTATCATGCCTCATATGGTTTATGCAAGTGGAGAAAAAAAAGAGGAACCCTTTTTCAGCCTCTGCCATCTCAGTGCACCAGAATCACAATGGTTCCACTTTGTGTAGGGGTAACATTTGTCCCTGAAATGGGTGGGGAGTCACATTCAAATAAGACAGTCTACTTTGTATTGTATAGGTGGATGCATGAACTATATCCATCTTACAGCATGTGACAGAGAAGAAACTAAAAATGCATGCTATTTGATATATTTTCTGAAGGGGACATACATAGCATAAGCTATCTCATATCACAAAAAGGAATTGAATAGGAGACATTTCCTGCCATGCATTTAAGCAGGAAAGAAATAAAATAAATGATAATCACCATCCTACCTCCAAGCTGTAGTACTTACTGGTCTCTTGGTTATAAAATGTCATATTCAACACTCAGGGCTCATTATGCTACTTATGTAGTGTCATAAATACTATAATCTTTGCTTTCCAAAGATGGAAGTCTTCATCTTTTGTGGGAGCAGCAGGTAGCCTTGGGTAGTTAGTCTTGTGATACTGTACAAAAGAAATAAAAGTAGGAGATTATGTCAACCTAGATTTACATAAGAATGCTTACTATATGTGCAGACCATGTAATATTAGATTTAATCAATGTCATACTACATGGAAAAATCCCCTCGTGAACAGTTTTAGAGGTCATATGGAATCTAGTGCATTATAGCTTTAGTTCTACTGTTACTCAATTGGTTTTAAACAGGGTCAGAGACAAAAGTGACTTACCATAAAAAGCAATGGTTAATAAATGTCAACATCTCATCTATAAGTATTTATAATCCTAGCACTTTAAAAATGGTATCATTTTGTAACAGGTCAGAAGTAAAACAAACACATTTTTCATTGTAGCAGTTTGTCTTTACAAACTTAGACAGTTCTAATCACTTTTTTTCCTTGCCACTTGAATAGAGAATTCAATTTTTATCCTGCAATTAAAGGAGCTATCTACTTACCCAACTCACCCACAATATGGAACACCTCATAATGTGCTATGGAATAAAAGTTTTGTCAGAATATATTTGGGATGATCAAATTACTTACAAAACAGTAACTTTATTAATTATGAAGATCATTACAAGTGCATATAAAACCTTCATACCACATCATTATGGGAACCAACAGTGTAACACTGTTGCAAAACAGACAAACATCTTTCTGGGATGTATTACCAGGAGTGTTGTAAGCAAGACACACAGAAGTAATTGATTAGGCCTCAACTGGAGTATGCCAGTTCTGGATGCCACATTTCAGGAAAGATGTGGACAAATTGGAGAAAGTCCAGAGAAGAGCAACAAAAATTATTATAGGTCTAGAAAACATGACGTATGAGGGAAGCCTGAAAACTGGGTTTGTTTAGTTTGGAGAAGAGAAGGCTGAGAGGGGACATAAAATGTTTCAAGTATATAAAAGGTTGTTACAAGGAGGAGGGAGAAAAATTGTCCTCCTTAACCTCTGAGGATAGGACAAGAAGCAATAGACTTAAATAGCAGCAAGTGCAGTTTAGGTTGGACATTAGGAAAAAATTCCTACCTGTCAGCATGATTAAGCACTGGAAAAGATTGCCTAGGGTTATGGAATCTCTGTCATTGGAAATTTGTAAGAGCAGGTTAGATAAACACTTGTCAGGGATGGTCTAAATAATACTTAGTCCTCCTATGAGTGTAGGGGACTGGACTAAATGACCTCTCAAGGTCCCTTCCATTAGAAAGAAAGAAAGAAAGAAAGAAAGAAAGAAAGAAAGAAAGAAAGAAAGAACACATTTTAGGGCATCTTAAAAAATTATATTGGGACTATTTCTTCTACACCTTTAAGTGTAAACCAGGTACCTTAATTAAAACAAGCTTAACTGTACAAGGCTCAGATGGAGAGAAAATTTAAAACACATCTAAAAATTACCAACTGAATCTTTAAATATCTCACAACTTGGAATCTTCCAGAGCTAAAAGTGCTATCCCATTGGAAAATGGCACTGTCCCCTTTCTAAAGAGAGAAAGCCTCAGCGGGTCACATAATATAGGAAACCTATCAGTGAACCCAAAGTGCATATTGCTCATTCTGCACCTTCACCCATTGTAATTTTCTGGAAGAGGGTAGAAGTTCAAAATTAGGATTAAGAAATATATCTTTATGTCAAGCAAATCTTATAAGGAAATAGTAGTTGTTTGAAGATGCTCAGGTAGGTCTTGGGGAGATGAATTTGTGCTGAGAGTGCAGGTAAGGCAGTCAAAGAGTAATATTAAGGGCAATTTACCATGTAGTAATCTATCACCATGCAGGAATTATTTGTACATGTGTTTATTTTTAAACAAACACAAACCATCCCATGCAGGGTAGTGGGATTTTATCGGTGGAGGTACCTCCATCAGTTTTGTGGTATAGCTAACAAATCAATTTGCATGCTGCAATCTTAATAGTTAAAATGCTGAAAGATTTTCCTTTTGGAGTGGGGTATTCTTACAATTATAAACAAAGGGCCAAAATGGAATGGACTTCAATGGAGGTACACTGAGTTACAACTGGCTCACAGTATCTAAACACCAAAGCTCCATCTTCTCCATTGCGCTAAAACTTGTGTAGTCATTTACACCATTGCAAAAGTGGGTATAAAGTGATATTCTGATTTGATAGCATTTTCCATCCACCTTGCACTGTGTAAATGGCCATACAAGGTGCAGGGCAATGGTTAATTTGATCCCAAATGCGTACCTGGTCAAAGCAGGTGATGCACTACTGAAAGTAGTGGTGTTGCCTCTCCTAAACCACCTCTGAAAATTCCCCACAATCTTGAGAGTCAACATTCTTTTTCTATTTGTTCTAGGTATGTTTGTTTCTTATATATCAGTAGCTGCACTTGACTTAAAGATTATTAAAACTTTATCAACATTTTTCCCCTATCAGAAAATGCTGATTCCTTGAATTTGTAGCCATTTGTGGAAAAGATTTGTTTCGACAAATTTCTCATTTTGAAAAAAAAAAAAAAAAAAACGTTTCGAAATTGTCAAAATGTCTCATTTTGACATTTCCTCAACAACAATAAAAATCCATTTTGAGGATTTTATATGATATTTTGTTTTGACATTTAAGCCAATTATAATAAAAAATAGCTATCAAAATCAAAATGAAACATTTCCAAATTATTGAAATGAAACTTTTTGATTGACTCAGACTGAATTTTTCTTCAGATTGTCAGTCCACAAAAATTTTTGAGATTTTGACTTTCATCCTGATTCAAGGTGGAAAATATTTTCAAGAATTTGAAAATATTCCCAGGATGGGAAAACTGTTTCCTGCCCATCTCTAAGTGGAATACCCAAGATATGCCCATCTTGACTTTTGAACTGATTTACCCTCTGATTGGAATACAGTAGGCTTCTTCATTCTGTAGAGGGGGGGAGAGAAAGGGGGGAAAAAAGTTCAGCTTTTTTCCAAGACATGATGAAATCCTTCCCCAGCAATTTACAAAGGCCTGCAACTCATTGGTGGAATCAAAAGTTTCCTTCTGCAATGATGCCTTTCAAATTTCAGGGACCCTTAAATTAGCTTCTAGAGCCCAAGCCCATTGACTTATAAGGTAGTATGTGTGCAGACAGTGGGGGGGAAGAAGCAATGCCAAATTTATGCCACTCTCCTACTGTTCCGCTGATTTCTGTGTCAAGAGAAACCTCCATCTTCCTGCCAGAAAACCTGATAACCTGCTGTGGAAAGGTGCTTCATGTAAATCAAGAGAGGCTGAGAAATGACAGGTAATAAAAAAGATCATAATGCGTTAAAAAAATAAAAGAGGATTTGGCAGATTATTCTCTCACTCCATGCTGGGACCATCACGTGCCTCATACTGGTCAGGCAATCCAAGCAATTAAGCTTTAATGAAGCAGACACAATTGTGTTGTTGGCTAAAGGGAACAACTGACAACTTTCCCCAGCAGATCAGACCAGCAAATGGAAATAAATGTGAAGTTCAAAGCAATGGACAAGGCAGGTGTGTGGGGACAGGGAGAACAAGCAAGCTGGCTAGACAGCTCGGACACATAGTTTGAAACCTAGTGGTTGGTCATTTATATTATGAAATGGTCTTCAGATCTTGGATGGTGATCAGTTAAACCCAACATGTGCCCATGCAGGTGTTAAGCAACACCACACAATTCAGGATGACTTTCAAGCAGAAGACAGCAACACAGTCACAAATGGCATCGTGGGAAAATATGTCAAATAAACTGTAAAGACTAGTTTACACTGTTCCTTTTGAATCCCCTAACTTCTCTCCATTCTGCATATCTTGGGTCTTTCATCCTGGGCCCTTTCTCCCTTCTTGCTCCCTTCTATCATTTGTCTCTTCTCTTGACCCTCTTCTGTGTCTTTTATACTCTGCTGTGCCTTTTATTGCTCTCCTCCCTGCTCGGCAATCTACTCTTTTTCTAATGAAAAGCCCAGTAGGGAGTTGTTTAATGTTCACCATTGGGTTTTTCAGTAGAAATTTAAACCAAAGGACTAATTGCAGCTGCAGAGCAGCAGGGGAAATCTTGGCTTTAGAATCCCTTTCAAATGTAACAGTTTTTGTTTGTCTGTCTAAAGTGGGGTCATGGCTGGGAGTCACCTTTAAATCTCACCTCCCAACCAGAACCCATCATGAGGTTGCATTAGCTCTTTCATTTAAATTCCTCTGGAAAAACTCCAGTGGGGGGCATGCCCCGGCTCCCAGCTAGGCAGTTTTTATAGAAATTTAAGCTAAACTACAGAAGTGGAGACAGAGGGCCTTAGTCACATTTGGGCTTGAAGAGAGCTGCACGGACTCAGAGAAATAGGAAGGAGAAAAGTGCACTGGCAGCTGGGAAACGAAAGAGAAAGGAGAAGAAACAGGTGAATGTACCACTCAAATAAATAGTCAAAAAGCTACTTCCATAGAAATTATGTGATGTGATAAAAGGATATTTAAAACAATCTAATTATTATGAGCCAGATCCTGGTCTCCCAATCCACCTGCGTTGTGCTTCTTCATTAGCAGGCAGAAAGATACCTTAAGCAGTCAGTGATGATTCCCCAGAATAGGGAGGTGCTGAGCTGGGGGGGAAGGGGAGGACAGCCAGTATGTTGCTGTAGTCCTGACTGTAGAAGAGCCTTCTGAGGGGGAGGGAAGAGGAAGAGAGTTGTTTGTAGCCAAACAATATTCAGAGAAGCTGCTCTAATTTACACGGAGGCTCAGATTGGCCTCCAGCTAGCCCCAGGCTTCAGAATTGCAAACATGGTTTAAACCAGGGGTCTCAAACACGCGGCCCGGGGGCCACATTCGGCCCGCAGGGTTGTTTTCTGCGGCCCGCGAGCTCCTCGCACCCCCCCCCGCAGCGTATACCTAGAGCAGCTCCAGCCCGACGCGCACTGGGGGAAGGGCAGGCTCCCTGCCTGTCCTGCCCCCTGCTGCTCCGGGAAGCGGCTGGAATGTGGGGAAGGGGGGGGCACAGGGCTCTGTGTGTTGCTCTTGCTTCAGGCAGCACCCCCAGCAGCTCCCATTGGCTGCAGTTCCCCATTCCCGGCCAATGGGAGCTGCTGGGGGTGGTGCCCGAAGCAACAGCAACACACAGACCCCAGTGCCCCTCCTCCCCCAGATTCCGGCCACTTCCCGGAGCGGTGCGGGGACAGGCAGACAGGCGGCCTGCCCTGCCCCTGGTGCATGTTGGGCTGGAGCCCGCCCCCCGAGCTCCTCTTGCAGCCCAACCCCCTGCTGTACCCCACACCCCTCCTGCACCCCCACCCCAACTCCCTGCCCTCAGTCCCCACCACACCCCACACCCCTTCTGCCCTCCTTGGGAGCAGGAAGGGGGCAGGGTTGGGGTGGGGATTTCATGGAAGGGGTTGGAATGGGGGCAGGGCCTCATGGAAGGGGTTGGGGTGGGGATTTCACGGAAGGGGTTGGAGTGGGGGCGGGGCCAAGGGTGGTGTGGGGAGGTGTCAGTAATGTAGCCCTCGGCCAATGTACTAGTCCTCATGTGGCCCTCGTGGTCATTTGAGTTTGAGACCCCTGGTTTAAACCTATTTTAGCTGTGCTAAGCAGAGCTCTGGCCATGTACTTTTAATAACCTTTTTATAGTCACAGTAAACCATATTAGCTCATGTTGTAGAGCTGAGTAAAACTTCTGGGACATGTTTGAAACATGCAATTTAACTTCACATCTCTCTATTGTGCAAAAAGTGCACTACTCAGCACTGCCATGTGATCTGAATAAATTTCAGGGAGTAAATCAGGAAGTCTGTTATTAAAACGGGGTGCATATAGCTGTGTAACAAAGTAGAGGTCATTCTCTTTTCTGCACACTTCCCCATATAATAGCGGAGTCGACATGTCCCTGCTGCCATTCTTGTTTCAGTTCAGATTCAGAATAGTGGCAGAGTGAGTCATGGCGTTCTTCTTGTCTTGGAACATTTTTACTTGCACTTTCTTTCTTTGGTTTTTGTAATCTGAATTGTCGCCATCAGGACTGAAAGCAGATGATTTGAGCTGTGTAGGGGAGCACATAAGAGGAATGCTAACCTTTTAGGAATACAGTGGTTATTTAAGGGACTAGAAATAATTTCTGCATATAAATGTTGTTGCTATAAACACAGATGGTATTTATGCCAATGATTCTGTCTGAATCATTTATATCAAAATACTGCCTCATAGCATTACCACTTTTCTGAATTTTAGAATATAAGAAACAGTCTCTTTTTTTCCTTTCTCTCCGAATGTGTAATAATGCCCATTACCTCAGTAACTGGGTGCCTGGCTGAAAGATACTTTTAACAACTAAAAGTTCTGAAAATAAAAGACATCATCGGAAGAGAAACCCAACTCCTTGCCATTAAGACGATATAATGGTAAGGGCTGGACCAGACCACACTGAATTACAGTAACCTAATGCCCACTAAACATAGGCTGTGGTAGATCACAGGAAAGAGCTCCAAATTCCAAAGAGATATGGGACCTCCACTGAAAATGCCACAACACCCATCCTTATGCAGAGGGCGCATGTGACTCAGGGAAATGCAATCCCCATAACAGGACAGAGAAAGAGGTGATTGTTTGCAGATAAATTTCCCTCTGTGCAGGGCCGGCTCTAGGCACCAGCAAAGCAAGCAGTTGCTTAGGGCGGCAGATTGGCAAGGGGCGCAAGAATCCAGCATGGGAGCTGAGAACCAACAGGGGCCCTGGGAGCTGTAGTTCCTTGGTTAGCTCCCTGCCTATAGAGCCAGCCCTGGAGCAGGGAAAGAACTGCATTTCCCAGCATTCCCTTGGTCACTAGCAACAGGAAAGGGTGGGGGAAGGAGTATGGAACTGAAATCTGCAGCTTGCTATGAATGGTAGGAACAGAGCCAGCTCTAGGTTTTTTGCCATCCTCCCCCCCCCACACCCCTGTATTGCCCCATCCCTGGACCCTCCCCCGCCCACACCCCCTGCCGCCTCAGCTCTGGCCCCCACCTGCACCCTCCTGCTGCCCCAACCCTGGGCTCTCCCCCGCCCACACCCTCTGCCGCCCCAGCTCTGGCCCCCACCTTCACTCCCCTGCTGCCCCAGCCCTGGGCTCTCCCCCAACCTGCAACTCCTGCCACCCCAGCCCTGGGCTCTTCCCCCCCCCCCCGGCCGCCCCAGCTCTGGCCCCCATCCGCACCTCCTGCCACCCCAGTCCTGGGCTCTCCCCCCCCACCGAACCCCCTGCTGCCCCAGCTCTGGCCCCCACCTGCACCCCATGCCGCCCCAGCCCTGGGCTCTTCCCCCCCACCCGCACCTTCTGCCACCCCAGCCCTGGGCTCTTCCCCAAAGAAGGAATTGGGGGGACTAAATGGATGGTGCACCTGTCTATCTGAAGCCTAGCAAGGGAGGTATGTGGATCCCACTAGAATTTAAAATGAAAAGTAAGGGAGGGGAGGCTCTGGACCTGGGCAGCTTTAGATACAGTACCAGGCACTTAGGAGGATTTCCACTTCTGAGCCATGGAAGCAGAAATTGACTTTTCCTTTCCAGATATAGCTAATATTCAGAAAGGGAATCTAGCACCTGCCTTCCAGATTTGAACACTCTCAAAATTCAGGAGTGCTCAAGCTCAATTTGGGCAGCTGTTACTTCATTTCTCCCAAATCAAATATACTGATCCACTGTAACTTGCTGTAGAAAAGGTAGAATAAATTGAGCAAGAAATGCTTCCCAGTGGTTATTAGGACTGGAATTGCTATTTTCAACAGCCATTGCTTTTTTGTTTTTTTAAGTTTTAGTTGTTTAAAAGGAAGACCGTGATAGTGCATTCCCCATAGAAACAAAGAATGGAACAAAAGAATAATAAAGGCACCTCAACTTTTCCTCATTTATGTAGGACAGTCTTATAATATGCATCCAGCTATCCTCCAGTCACACAAGCTGAAAATTGTTCCACTTTACTGCAGTTCTGTAACCATATGGGAACCAATCCTCTCTGTGTTCTGTGCACATCCAAAATTCCTGCTGAATGACCCGCCCTGGGAGCAAGTTACCAGTGACCCAGGGCTGGGCTGCAGGAGGGTGCAGTTGAGGTGGGGAGCGGGAGAGCCCAGGGCTGGGGTGGGGGGGCACAGCAGCCAAAAATTTTTTTGGATGGGGCAGCAAAAAACCTAGAGCCAGCCCTGCCTCTGTGGTAGCAGCCATAGCTCAGGTGGAGGGCTCAGCTGCTTGTCTCTCCCACCCTAAAGATCCTTGGGATTGGAAGGGTGAGCAATAGCTTTGTCTGGCTTCTCCCTGCAAGGACTGGTAGAGCTTTAGAGAGACACTTCACTGTTAGCCCCCACCTCTTCAGTCAGGTACTTCATGTATAAAACTCCCTTCTTGAGGGTGCTCACCAGCATCCCCTCTATGGTTGTTTGAATGTCTTTTATTCATATGAATTGCTTTTCTCATCTTGTTGTATTTGAGTGACTGATTCTCTTGGACATTAGGTCCTGTTCTGATTCACTGTAGTTTTAAACTAGCACACCTGCTCAGTTATCTACTCAGACATTTAAAAGATAATAGGCAAAATAAATCACTGAAACACCTAAAATACCTGTTTTAGGTGTGTCTGTTCTTTCCTAGTAGGAACCCAAGTCACTGCACTGATACAACCAGTTGATAGCATTCTCTCTAATCACTAATGCAGTCTTATTTAGTCTTTGTGGAATTCAATTTTTATTTATTAATAATTGCAACAGATATCTGTTTATTTTTAGGCATTTTTTCAATTTTTATCTATTTAAATTTTCACAGTTGCGAGAAATGGCCATGGGGTCAGACAATAAGAGAGGTCAGACAACTATTTAATGACAGTAGATGCTGAGACTCAAAAAGTTAAAGCTTCATAACCGTTAAAGCACAAGTTGTCAACATCACATCAAAATATACAAAGTAAATATACTTATATCAAACTCTAATAGGTTCGCAAGCAGCATTTTTATTAATTTGTCTATTTGTAAATTTCAGTCATCATTGATGGACATATTGGTTTGTGTATGTATGCTGAAATTGACAGTTACTAATATTTACCTTTACAAATCTAATCCTTCAAAGCCTGTCCATGTTGCTTTCTTTTCTGCTTTCTTCCTTCACTATCACAGTCTGTTCCCCACAGCATCTGCTCAATATATACCCCTGTTCAGCACTTTCACTTCTCAGACAAATACCTAAATCCCAGCTTGAGAATCCAAAGCTAGTTCTTCTCCACTCATGCTATTAGTAGGATGGTTCTTTTATAGTCAGGTGACTGTGCTGTGGAGCAGAAATGAACATAAATCACCACTCAGTCTCAGGGTTTTTTGTTCTGGGAGGGAGGAAGACAGTGGGGCAGCACTTTGGGAATTAGGCTGCCTGACCAGTCGGGTACAGAATGATTGGGACAGCAGCACAGGAACCTGAAGAGAAGAAAAGATGATGAGGTAAGAAGTGAAGAGAAACAACAGAAGGAAAAGTACCCATATTCAATTAATAGCATGTACAAGACCCACCTCCCCAATGAATTGGCAAATCTTTGAAACAGATAATGAGCCAGATTCTCTTCTCACTTATACCAGTGTGCAGGGCCGGCTTTAGCAGGTGCGGGGCCCCACGCCGGGACGCGAATTGTCTCGTGCCCCCGGCCCCCCCCGCCCCAACTCTGCCCCAACTCCGCCACCTCCCTGCCCCATTGGATCCCTTCCCAGGCCCCGCGTCTTCCCCAAGCACGCCGCATTCCTCCTCCTCACCCATCCCTCCCAGGCTTGCGCTGATCAGCTGTATGGTGGCGCAAGCGCTGGAGGGAGCGGGGAGAAGCAGGACGCGGGGTTTTTTTGCTTTCCGCCCCCTCCCCCCCACTCCGCCGGCAGCCCCGGAGGTTGCGGAGCCCTCTTAGGTGCAGGGCCCCATTCCGGGGAATCGGCCAAATCGGCTTAAAGCCGGCCCTGCCAGTGTGACTCCATTTTTTTACTTCCATGTTGTTACTCCAGATGTCAACTGGTGTAAAAAGAGACCCAGACTAAAAATCTGAATCAGTCATTTCATAGTGATACAAAAATAATTAAAATTAAATTAAGACATATTTCAATTCAGACTATTTTACAAACTAACTTTTTGAATGTACACACCATTTAATGAAATGATCTGAATTGTGGAGAGACTTTGTCGTCCTGCCAGTGTGTGCTGTTTGGGAGATAAATACAAGGATTCGGCATATTCTTCTGCCAATCAGAATGCACTTTCCATTCAAAGTCATTTTATAAACACAACATAAGGCATGACATAAGGCTTGAACAGGCTAGAAAGAAAGGACTGTTTGAAACATAATTCTGAGGAATATTTTCATTGATTTTCTTAACAGAAAATCCTATCAAACTAATATATCAAATATATTAGGCATTTTAAAAGATAAAACCTGAAGATAAGACATTGCTTCTTTATGGTCTTATCAGAGGCAGACTCATAGACACAGACTTTAAGGTCAGAAGGGACCATCATGGTCATTTTGTCTGACCTGCAGACTGCAGGCCACAGGACCTCACCCACCCTGCCCTCTAATAGACCCCCAACCTCTGGCTGAGTTACTGAAGTCCTAAAATCATGGTTTAAAGAAAATGCACCGTTTACACTAATTTAAACTTGCAAGTGACCCATGCTGCGGAGGAAGGTGAAGCCTCCCCAGGGACAGGTTCTTAAATGTGGCTCCAAAGACAGAAAAAAGATGGAGATGAAATATGAGTTTGGTACATTTAATATATTTATATAAATTAATACATCTATAGGCCTGAGCAAAGTAAGCATTTAAATGAGCCTTTGATGTATGCAGGTATACCTCCTTATTCCAGAGAAGGTGTGCACCTCAACTATACCTTCCACATTCTGACATATACACATCAGCTGAGTTTTGAAGTGTAACTGGAGTGAGTGAGACCAAAGAGCTTATTTAAGAAATATTTCCAATATTTTGTGTTCAGACAACTTATGGCTTTTCTAAAACACAGAATAAAATTCATGTAGCATTCAATAAGGATTAGTGTTTTTGGCATCTGTGAAGAAATTTGGTTGATAAATAATGAAGTTATAAGCGTTTTATACCATATGGTCGTCTCTACTAACTTAATACCAGACACAGATATTTTTTTCTTAATATAGTCTAATATAAGCAGGGCTACTATTCATTTTGACCATATCATTTCCAAATAAAGACAAAAAACCTTATTCCAAAAATTAATCATTTCAAATAAAAAGCATTTATTTGTATAGGCAATTAACATTGATACCTATGGATTTCAAACTAACTTGTTCATTAATTTTAAGATATACAACATAAGTATATTTATTTGCATGTAAGATAGTATGAATAAATACTGTCCTTACTTCATTCTGAGATTGTGGACCAGATCCTTTTGTGGTGTAAATGGCCATAGCTCCATTGAAGTTAATGGGGCTGCATTAATTTACACCATTTGAGAATCTGGCCCACTGTTTGCCCAATTTTGTAATAGATCTGAATTTCCTCTTTTTTTTTTCCTTCTCATTTTCTACCAGTAAATATTTATATTATATTAGCACTCAGTTCACACCCTGAAGGTCTTGCCAGTCCATGACAAAAATTATTTAGCCTGTGCTTTCATGACCAGTTACAACTAAATTCAAACACCCTAATCCAAATGCAAAGCAAAGGGCTTAATGCATCTGGAGTTTCAAAACAATCACACATGTCAACTAAAGCCATTGAACCCCCATGAGCAGATCCTCAGCGGATGTCATTCAGCATAGCTCATTCAATAAAGCCATGCTGATTTATACTAGCTGATGAGCTGGCCCCAAATTTGCTTCCTAAAGCCAAAGGGCCAAATTCTCCCCTCACATCACGTGACACAAGGGCAGAATTTGCCCCAAAGATATTTAGATAAAACTAAAGCTTCCTGCAACTAGAGTTATGGAAGTGGAGGAACTGGAAGACTGCGTACACATCTGTCTCAAGAAGAGACCAGTCTTGCGTTTCATCTACCTTTCAGCAAGACAATTATTTTTAACCCTTCTCCTTTGTTATATTTAGTTTCCTTCTGCCTGGTTTGGCAGTCGTCCGCAGCTAAACCTTACCCTAGTGCCACAGTTGTCAGTTCACTGCACTATCCCTGACAAACATTAGGCAGTATACACTCTAAAACATTTTCCTTTCTTGGTAACAAACAAAAGCCTTAAGAGAGTTAAATTCAAGGGTTATATTTTAAGCACTGGCAACCCCACTGTCATGGACAAAATATTGATTAGCTCCTGTGGGAACTCAACAGTAGAATGGAGTGGCCACTATTCCCGTCGCATGCTTATACTGAAGTTACACACTAGTTGAACATACCCAAGTTAATCTGATACAGGTCTTCTGCATCAGAAGTCAGCTACAAATAAGACAAATATCCCACCACACCTTTTTTTTCATCCCACTCTAAGTGCTCATCTGAAGTTAGATTTGCTAAGAATGAACCAGGAGTCTCAGATCTCAGTTATATTAAGAGTCCATGGATGACAGATGCAAAAAATACAGAATCATTGAGTGGATAGGGCAGCTAGGTTGGGACTCAGGACACGAGCTATATTTCTAGCTCTGCTGAGTGGCCTTGGTTAAGCCAGTTCACCTCTTTGTGCCTCTATGGCCTTTGCTACTCTTTGCTAGTTTTAGATTTAAGCTCTTCAGTGGACTGTCTCTTAGGCCTGGTCTACACTAGGAGTTTATCTCGAATTTAGCAGCATTAAACCGAATTAACCCTGCAACCGTCCACACAACGAAGCCCTTTATTTCGATATAAAGGGCTATTAATATCGATATCTCTACTTCTCTCTGACGAGGGGAGTAGCGCTGAAATCGGTATTGCCATTTCTAATTAGGGTTAGTGTGGCCGCAATTCAACGGTATTGGCCTCCGAGAGCTATCCCACAGTGCACCATTGTGACCTCTCTGGACAGCAATCTGAACTCGGATGCATTGGCCAGGTAAACAGGAAAAGCCCTGCGAACTTTTGAATTACATTTCCTATTTGCCCAGCGTGCAGACCATGCAGAGCTCATCAGAACAGGTAACCATGCAGTCCGAGAATCGAAAAAGAGCACCAGCATGTACCGTACCGGAGGTGCTGGATCTGATAGCTATATGGGGAGAGGATTCCATGCTAGCAGAACTACGTTCCAAAAGACGAAATGCCAAAATATTTTAATGCCAAAATATTTTAAGGGCATGATGGAGAGAGGCCACAATAGGGACTCACTACAGTGCCGCATGAAAGTTAAGGAGCTCAGACAAGCCTATCAAAAAACAAAGGAGGCAAACGGTCGGTCTGGGTCAGAACCGCAGACATGCTGCTTCTATGCTGAGCTGCATGCAATTCTAGGGGGAACCGCCACCACTACCCCACCTCTGACCGTGGATTCCGAGGTGGGGGTAATCTCAGCCTGAGTATTCTGCGGACGGGGAAGATGATGATGAGGATGTCGACAATGAGCTTCCGGAAAGCACACAGCACTCTGTTCTACCCAACAGCCAGGATCTTTTTCTCAGCTTGACTGAAGCACCCTCCCAACCCCCAGACAATGAGGCCATGGAAGGGACCTCCAGTGAGTGTACCTTTGTAAATATAAAACATGGTTTAAAAGCAAGCGTTTTTTAATGATTAATTTGCCCTGAGGACTTGGGATGCATTCGCAGCCAGTGCAGCTACTGGAAAAGTCTGTTAACATGTCTGGGGATGGAGCGGAAATCCTCCAGGGACATCTCCAAGAATCTCTCCTGGAGGTACTCCAAAAGCCTTTCCACAAGGCAGTGCAGCCGTATTCCGTCCTCCATGGTAGGACACTTGACCACGCCATGCTAGTAGCAAGTAATCTGGTATCATTGCATGACAAAGCCTGGCAGCATATGGTCCCGGTGTTTGCTGGCATTCAAGCAACATCCGTTCTTTATCTCGCTGTGTTATCCTCAGGAGAGTGATATCGTTCATGGTAACCCGGTTGAAATATGGGAATGTAATTAAGGGGACAGAGATGGCCATTCCTACTGGGCTGTTTGCCTGTGGCTGAAAAGAAATTCTTCCCTGCAGTTAGCCAAGCGGCGGGGGGGGAGAGGGGCGGATCATTGGCGCTGAGCTTTTCATGTTTGGCTAGCAGGGATATTCCCTAATAACAGCCACGCGGTGTGGGGGAGGGATAAAGCGATCATCCCAGAGAATAGGATGGGGGGGGGTTAGTTTGGTTTCTGCTGCTGCACGTTAACAGGAAAACCGCAGCACTCAACGGGCTTTGCTTGGTATGTGGGAAAGGAGGGCGCTGCTTGTAGGAAAGCTGCAGAAGCCGAAAGACAATGGCTTACCATGGCCGCATGCAAGCCGAATTCTGTTGCCCGGACCTGCGTCTGTGCTCTCTAATACCAAAACCACAGGCACTCAATATTAAGATGCAAAATGCGACCTTGTACCGAAATCACATATGCTATGTAATGTGAATAAT
Organism: Malaclemys terrapin pileata; assembly: GCF_027887155.1. NCBI lineage: Eukaryota > Metazoa > Chordata > Testudines > Emydidae > Malaclemys > Malaclemys terrapin. The sequence continues at coordinate 76,405,190 of NC_071511.1, read as the reverse complement.
GTTGTTCACCGTGAAAGAATATAAACATTGTTCTGTAAAATGTATCTTTTTAAATACTTCTCTCCCTTTTTCCCTCCTTCCCGCAGCTGCAAATTTTTCAAGCCTCCCTCCTCCATCCCGAAGGCTATCTCAGATAAGGCGGCAAAAAAAAAGGAATCCACCCGCAATGAAAGAGCTCATCTGAATGAGTGGAAGGGCATGGTATCAAAGTACAGGAAAGATGCCAGTGAATGTGAGGCCATGAGGGATGCTAGAGATGAGAAGTGGCAGGCTGCAACGCTGGGGCTGTTGCGTGATCAAACGGACACGCTCCGGTGTCTGGTGGAGCTTCAGGAATGGCAGTAGGAGCACAGAGTGCCGCTGCAGCCGCTGTATAACCTCCCTCCCCCCGCACCGTGTTCCATAGCCTCCTCACCCAGACGTGTAAGAACGCGGGGGGGGGAGGGGAGGCTCCGTGCACCCTCCCACTCCACCCCAGTGGACAGCCCAACCAAAAGGCTGTCATTATATTGAACTTTTTTAGTGGCCTTTTCTTTCCCTCCTATCCTCCTTCCAAACCCCATCCGGGCTACCTTGTCAGTTCTCTCCCTCTTTTTATAATCAATTTATAAAGAATGCATGATTTTTAAATGATAGTGACTTTATTTCCTTTGAAAGCAAGCTGGGATCGAAGGGGGAGGGTGGGTTGCTTACAGAGAATGAGTCAATCAAGGGGGCGGGTTTTCATCAAGAAGAAACAAACAGAACTTTTACACGGTAGCCTGGCCAGTCATGAAACTGGTTTTCAAAGCTTCTCTGATGCGCAGCACTTCCTGGTGTGCTCTTCTAATCGCCCTGGTGATTGGTTGCGCGTAATCAGCGGCCAAGCAATTTGCCTCATTCTCCCACCCTGCCATAAAGGTCTCCCCCTTACTCTCACAGAGATTGTGGAGCACACAGCAAGCAGCAATAACAATGGGAATATTGGTTTGGCTGAGGTCTGAGCGAGTCAGTAAAGTGCGCCAGCAACCTTTTAAATGTCCAAATGCACATTCTACCACCATTCTGCACTTGCTCAGCTTGTAGTTGAACAGGTTCCGACTACTGTCCAGGCTGCCTTTGTATGGCTTCATGAGCCATGGCATTAAGGAGTAGGCTGGGTCCCCAAGGATAACTATAGGCATTTCAACATCCCCAACGGTTATTTTCTGGTCTGGGAAGTAAGTCTATTGCTACAGCCGTTTAAACAGAGTAATGTTCCTGAAGATGCGAGCGTCATGAACCCTTCCCGGCCATCCCACGTTGATGTTTGTGAAATGTCCCTTGTGATCCACCAGTGCTTGCACACCATTGAAAAGTACCCCTTGCAGTTTACGTACTGGCTGCCCTGGTGCTCCGGTGCCAAGATAGGGATATGGGTTCCATCTATTGCCCCACCACAGTTAGGGAATCCCATTGCAGCAAATCTATCCACTAGGACCTGCTCGTTTCCCAGAGTCACTATCTTTGGTAGCAGCAGCTCAGTGATTGCTTTGGCTACTTGCATCACAGCAGCCCCCACAGTAGATTTGCCCACTCCAAATTGATTCCCGACTGACCGGTAGCTGTCTGGCGTTGCAAGCTTCCACAGGGCTATCGCCACTCGCTTCTCAACTGAGAGGGCTGCTCTCATCTTGGTATTCTGGCGCTTCAGGGCAGGGAAAAGCAAGTCACAAAGTTCCATGAAAGTGCCCTTACGCATGCGAATGTTTCGCAGCCACTGGGAATCGTCCCACACCTGCAACACTATGCGGTCCCACCAGTCTGTGCTTGTTTCCCAAGCCCAGAATCGGCATTCCATGGCTATAACCTGCCCCATTAATAGCATGATCTCCAAAGCACCGGTGCCCGCGGTTTGATAGAATTCCATGTCCTCATCACTCTCGTCGCCGCGCTGCCGTAGCCCACTCCTCGTCGCCTGGTTTTGCAGGTTCTGGTTCAGCATAAACTGCACGATAACGCGCGAGGAGTTTACAATGTTCATGACTGCTGTCTTGAGTTGAGCGGGCTCCATGCTTGCCGCGATATGGCGTCTGCACTGTTCACCCAGGAAAAAGGCGTGCTGTTGTCTGCCATTGCTTTCCCGGAGGGAGAGGGAGGATGTACCCAGAACCACCCGCGACAATGTTTTTGGCCCCATCAGGCATTGGGATCTCAACCCAGAATTCCAATGGGCGGAGGAGACTGCGGGAACTATGGGATAGTTATGGGATAGCTACCCACAGTGAAACGCTCCAGAAACTGACGCTAGCCCCGGTACATGGATGCACACCGCCGAATTAATGTGCTTAGTGTGGCCGCATACATTCGACTTTATACAATCTGTTGCCAAAAATCGAATTCTGTAAATTCCGATTAATCCCGTAGTGTAGACATACCCTTACTATGTGTTTGTGCAGTGCCTAGCACAATGGACCCTCAGTCTTGCTTAGTGCCTCTAAGCAGTACCATAATACAAACAAAACAATATGCTTACATTACACATCTTGAACACAAAGAGATTAGATCTTGACAGATGATTTCCTGGGCACCCAACATGAAACACTCCCATGGGATCAATAACTATCTAACCAAAGGTCCAGATTTTCTCTGCCAGGTCTCTTAATGGTTGTCACCCCATGAACCAAGAACTCAGCCTCCGCAGAAACAATCCTCCATGGACATCCATATCCCCAGCTGAGAGCACAAGTGTTTAACCAAACAGCAGCTCCCAACGGAGGAGAGATGCCAGAGCTGGAGTATTAACCAGGGACTTCTACGTCAGAATGCCAGAGGCAAGGTGTCAGATCCATGTTCTAACAAAAAGTTCATCACTTCCCAATCAAATAAGAAAATTCCAAGCAAGATGGAAGGGGAGGGGGAAAACTACAAAACAAAACCCTTGTCTCATTTGTTATTGACATTTATCTATTCGTATTTGGGCATATTTGGATATACTTCATCACCTCAATAGTACCTTACTCCCTGAGTAATCCAGTTGAAGTTAGGGAGCTTTTTTGGCATGAGACATTACTCAACTTGAGTAAGTGCATGATCATTTTTTCTCCTGATGTCATCCAAATAAGAACTATTGTCAGCCTCTCTAAAAAGCAAGCACATTTCTGCTACTGTACTCTTAATTGTCTCATTTATTACTTTCAGTACAAAACTAGTAACCTATATATCAACCATTACATTCATATTTAAAAACTACTAATTGCAAATTCTATGAACGCAATACTGTTACATGGTGCTAATCATATCAATCATCATATGATGTACACACAATTGCAATACCATGCTAGCCTGCTTCCAGAAAGGATATGGATAAACACAATTTGACTTCAGTGTGAGTATGCAGCACCAAATACCTACATTTTGGCAGAAATTAGCCCAAAGCTGAGACTACTGAAGCCTATCACAGTGTATAAATAGCCCTGAGCGGTAGCAGAAGCTCAGCATTGCACTTCTGTACTTGAATGAACAAAGCCAATAACATTCCATTTAGTTTTGCATTGAGAGAACTGATCATCATTCAACAGGGGGTGAAAAATATATTCCTATTCACAACAGAAATAAATTGAGGCTTTAGCCTTGCCACCAACTCTATACTTACTTTATGAAGAACAGTATGTAGTTCTGTACATGGTAGCACCTTTCAAACCTTGAATATTTCGAAGGACATTACAGAAAATACTGCAGTTGAAAATGGACAATGGCTGAATAGGCAGAGAGGAGCCATTATTATACTTTCGCTTCTCTCCCCTCTCAATCCCCTGCCAGTCTCATTCTCTCTGGAGTGAAAGTGATTGTGCCTTGTGTAAATAAAACAAATCAAATGGAATGTTTTAATTAGACTCTTTAAAGGATTGTTCAAATCTTATAGACTATCAGTGTTCCTGCAGCAAGTATCTGTGACATAGCAAATTGGTTGCTTATGTTAGCCATCCCTATCTCTATAAAATATCTCATTGTAAGATAGCTGTGCTTTCCCCCCTTTTCCCATTAAAGGGACTATTTGAAAAGAAATTAATTTCCCAACACAAGTGCTATCGAAATACAGCTTTTTATTCAGCAGATAGGTAGAGCAGTTTGCACACTTCTGAGAACATTGTTGTTTTAGTAGTATCCGTAATGTTTCAAAGGTGACTGTGGCAGGTTTTCAGGCAAGCTATTTCTTGATCGCTTAAAAATAAGTTATAAAGTACAAAATAGTATTGATGCTACTGTAACCTAAGCTGGCTGTATTGTCTGTCTCAGCCTCTCCTTCCTGTCTCTGCTTGAGAACCAGTAAAAGTCCTTGTCATTGTGACAACTTTACAATGCTTGCTGAAGCTTAACTTTTTATAGGATTTCCCTTTTTTTACAGTCTTCTAACTCTGGTGTAAAGCCCAGTCTTTAGTCATGTCCATGGTTTTAAAGTCCTTCCTGTCTCTTTCACAAGCTCAAATGATCAATCCATGTGGTTTTTTGTTCTTCAAGTGTGTCTGATCTCACCTCACTCTCCTTTGCTAGTTGTTCATTTTTGTCTCTCATCTTCATTATCAGATACCTTTAGCAACTGTTTACAGTTTGTAACCATCATAAAAATAGTTTCTCTCTTCATGATCACTGATCTATAAATGAGGTGACAGGTCTTTAAATCACTGTAGCTTCTTTGAGACTGTGCGCCTCTTGCTATAGTCTATCTGCGGCTGAGATTTTCAAATAATTCCAATTCAGATTCAAAATCAATGGAACTTTGGGTTCATAACTCCCTTATGCCTCCCCTTGAAAAGCCCAGCAGAGTGTTGATTCTTTAACTGTAGTAAAGGTCACAATAGGTAGTTTTGTTGACTGCTATAATCTCTTTTCCTAGATCACAGAACTATCTGTCATCCTTTGGTTACATTTCACCTGATTACTGAGTATATATCTGCCTCTTATTTGTTAATTGTAGTCCATACAGGGCCGGCTCCAGACACCAGCTTGGCAAGCAGGTGCTTGGGGCGGCCACTCCGGAGAGGGGTGGCAGGTCCAGCTATTCGGTGGCAATTTGGCGGACGATCCCTCACTCCTGCTTGGAGGGAAGCAAAGGACCTTCTGCTGAATTGCCGCCGCAGATCGCGACTTTTTTTTTTTTTTTGGGCTGCTTGGGGCGGCCAAAGCCTTGGAACCAGCCCTGAGTCCATAGTGCCTCAAAGCCCCATTGATGGATCAGGACCCCATGGGGCTAGGCACTGTACAAATACAGAACAATAAGACAGTCCTTGCCCCCAAAGAGTTGGTGTATTGATTTTAAGGGCTAAAAAGAGTTAAAGGTGTTAATAAACTTTTCTTGCTGTCCAACATTAAAAAAACGTTACTTAAGTTTGGAGTTTCATTCTACAGAGGCTTGGTTTACTCTGTTTGTTGGCAAACACTGAAAAGCATTCATTTTAAAGTTGAAAGTGGATTTATCAAACACAAAAAAGAACAAAAAATGAAAACAAGCATTTATATTGAAACTTTAATTGAGTGATTATGCAAAACAAATAATCAAAGACTATATTAAAGTTTCTCTCCTTTGAAGGCAAAATATCAGTCTTATTTGTATTAACAACCTTTCTTTGATTAAAAGGAAAGGGTTAATTTTATTGCCAGTCCTGATGCATAAATGGTATTTACTTCTCCTGTTTTTAACAAACAGACAGATACAAGGTGGAGAGAGAAGATAGAAAAGGTGGGAGAAATGTGGCATTTGTTGATGTTTCTGGAACAAGAGAAGGCTGGTCATTTACGAATGGATACTTTAGCTGGAAGTCAACAATAAACACCTGTTGCCTGGACCCTGGTTCAAATTCTGGTTAGGGATGTTATTTAGTTGAGCCTTTTCTCCTTAGACAGGACAAGACAGTAGTCATCTCATCTCACTGTGCTAATGCAGTGTAGCTGATTTCAGGATTCGATGAAGAGATGAGAATGGGAGACAGGATAGGAGGAAAGCATGGAGCAAAAAGTAACGCAACAGGGAAGGAAACAGAACATGAGCTTACATGTTGTCTCTGTGGTGCTGGCAATTAGGAATCCCCAATGAGTGGCTGATGATGTCATGATATGACAACTTTCAGAACTCATAGGTGAAAACAAAGTTCCTTGAATAGGAGGGAGGCTTGCTGGCCCTTTCTCTCAGAAAGCAATTCCTTCTCTGGTCTCTTGCTTTTGTCTTGGGTTTGGGGAAGATAAAATGAGTCAAGAGGATCTGGGAAATGAGAGCTGGGATGGGAGAGAGATTAAATGTTTTTTTTTTTCAAAGTCTCTTTTTAAGACTCCCTAAAGAGTTACAAATGGGCAGCATAGCTCACGCCCTCATTATTTTGCCCATGAATTAGACCTAATATCATTTGTATTGATCAAGGACTGCAAGTGTTAGGTTGAAATGCATACGTTTTAGCAAAATCCAGGAATTCCTTAGTTTTCAAATGTGGTCCATTGTCTATTTTTACAGACCTTGGACTTCAATCTGGATATAACATGCCTGGTCACCATGAGACTGTGATGACATCTCCAAGAGTCTCTACTGTTGGAAAATGATTAAGAGTTCATTATTATCAGAGCTAAGAAATTAATTGGGAAGTAGTTCCATGGAGCTGCAGGCTGTGCATGTGAAATCACATCTCCTTTCCACTGTTCATTACAGAACCGTAGGCAAATTCCTCACCTTGTTCACCTTCATCAATAACATTCCTCATCTGCACCTAGAATACACTTTCTCCAGCATGTCTTTTTGACTCCATTATTGCAAGTTCTCTCAATGAATTCTTTCAAACATTTGGCTAACTGCAGCAACTGTTATTTTGTGCCTTTCAAGAATTCTCACAAAATTCTCTGAGGTTCATCTTTATATTGGGAATATGCAGGTGGGAAATGTTGATTTCTCCATTTATTGCTTTTAGGTATTACTGCTTGAGATGAGTTTCATCCTTAGCTGTTTCTATTTCCAGCTCATCCCATATGCCTAGTAATACAGCACATGAATGCATTTGTCTGGTTCACATGTACTGTTACAGCTTGTTCAATATTAGCTGGTTGTGTGTCAAAAGGAGCACACACTCTTGAAAGCATGTCTGTAATAATTATCTTATGTCCTGACTGCAACTCTAGGGTCATACCATACTCTGGTACTCAAAGAAAGAAATGTTGTACCCTTGGGCATCCTTTTTGTGGTGTATTGCAGTCAGGAATTTATGGTCAGCTCCAGCTCTGAAGCTATGAAAATTGTGAAATGTGCTACAGCCAGTTGCAAGGTCCACCATCTTTTTTCAAATTCTGAATGCATTTGCTCTGGCCTTGTTATAGGGCTAGACACATAAGTAACAGGCCGACCCTACGCCTCATAGCTCTGCAACAGTACAGCTTCCAACACACCTTTCGAAGCATCTGTGGAGAGCTTGAACTCTTTCAACAGGTCAAAGAATTCAGTATATGGTTGAAATCCATGAAATCACTTTCATGCTCTGGCATCCATACCCATTCTACATCTTTAGGAACGGGATTTTTTTAAGTGAGTTGTTCAAATTATATAGTTAGGTATAACATTACTGGCAGAGTTCAGCATTTCTTTTAGTCTCCAGTTTCCTATACATCTTTGAGTCTCTCCATGTTCACTAACCCTTGAATTTTAGGCTCATCAGCCACTATTCCCTTTGTGGTCAGTTTACCTCCTAAGCAAGTAAGTTCAGTTGTTTGAAGCTGAACTTGGACTTGCACAATTTAAGGCCATGTTTTCTTACAAATTCCAGTAATCATCAGAACCATCCCTCATGCTCAAAAGCAGTGCTGCCCCAGCCATTTATGTCATCAATATGCACTTGCATTCCTGTCAGAGTTTCCAGCATCTGGGACATTGTGTGGTGAGGTATTTCCAGTGCTGAACATATCCTGACATGCACTCTCCAGAAGTAATATCTGCCAACCTGTGCATTGAAAGAGCAAATCTTGGAGCTTTGTGCATCTAGGACAGTGGTGTTCAACCTGTGGTCCACAGACCATGTCTAAGATTTCCAAGGGGGTCCACAGCTCCATTCAAAATTTTTAGTGATCTGCAAATGAAAAAAGGTTGAAACCAACGGGTCTAGGAGAACCTGCCAATAATTCTGAGTGCTGAAGAATTTTATTGCTGCAGTCTTGCGTAATAATGTGTTCTTTGTGTACAAGTGGAAATATTGCCTCTTGATGCTTTTCTTAAGCTTCTAAGAGTTAATTCAATGCCTGCATCCACTTCCCCTTCCCCTCCCCCCCCCAACATTACTCAGGAAGGAACCCAAGCTTTTGGATCTTCTGTTCTAAAAATGCTGATTACATTGGTGTTTATTCAAGGTTTGTGGAATTCTCTGAGCAGCTCGTATAAAAGGCTTGTATCCTATTACCATATCTTGAATGTCACCAGGAGACATCTTCATAGAGTGCAATTAGCCTTTGTGCAATTAGCCTGGTTCAGGTTTGTTATCACCCTTGGTCAAGCACCTCACAGATGTACAAGTGCAGGACTGTTTGCTTCACTTTGTTTACTTCACTTACTCCCACCACCTTTTTTTTAAAGTACTGTTTTGCCTTTGTACTATCCCGTAAATTTGAATTTATTCCTCCCATAGAAGTTCAATCTCACCTTTGACTTTTCTAGCCCTATACTGTCTTTGAATCATGGTATCTTAACATTTATTATTACAATCACTTGTGCTTCAGTATTTATTCTGTATGTCACATGCAGGCTATTTTGCATGCTTCTATGAGCCATTCCTTTGCGTTTGTAATAGCTTTTCTTACTGTGTTTATGAACATTTCATCCCCTTCCCTTGAGGAAGTCTCACAGATTGGTTTAACCCATGCATTTTCCTGCTTTGCCTACATACTTCTGAAAAGTGGTTGAGTCTTATTATAGTTCCCATATGTTTACCTGAATTCTGGGCATTTTCTCTACACCTGTCAGTTACCATATTGTTGTTATTGTTCCTTATTGTGCTTTTTCCCCCTTCTTCATTTCCCCTGGTTTTGTGTTTTCTATAAACTTTGTCCTTACTTTTTTAACTATCATGTTTTCCTATGCTCTCTTCCTATCACTGGGGGGACATTTATCTGTTCTGCTGCTTGGCATATCAATATTGCCTTTGAGAGTGTTAAATCCATGTTTGTAAGTAGCTTTACATGTACCTTTTTACTGTTATTTCAACAGCATTACAGGGTCTTTAGTGAAGGAGTCTTTTCACAACACTTTTTAAATTTTATGTATGGGACACACTCCTCTACTGCTTTCCCTTCTTCGGGCAAGAAATATTGTATAGATAGCATTTTTTTTCAAGGGGTACAGTGAGCCACACACTTTTTCATTACATATTGAAAGCTTTCTTGATCACTGTAGAAAATGCTTTATATGTATATATGCACTGCTTCTGTACCAGGCACTGTTGAAAGCTGTGCACTTTTTTGTTCCTCTTCCCTTTTACTAGCCCCTGTGGCTTTCATTTACAGTTCAAATTGCTGTTTAAAGCTTTGCCTTATCTGCTCAGCCTTCTCCATATTTTTTAAGGCTGGTGAGAGATTTACATAGTGCAGTCAAACAGGTGCCACAGCAGCATTTTTTATTTTTATTTTTGTAGTCAGCAGTACATTCACCAAACATATGCAGGCTGCTGGCTCTTTCCCTGGATTCCTCAGCACTCCATGCCTTTCACTTCTGCTACAATGTTATATGTAATTCAGGAAGATCTGAGACAGGTTTTCAGATAGCTTGTTTAACAATGAGAAATAAGTAAGAGTCCAATTCTCTCACCCTTACTCACTCTGAGTAATATCTTACTCTGAGAAGAGATGATCCCCCGGCCAAGATCTATTAGTCTAGAACTTGAGACCTAAGTTGTGCTATAGACTTTCTGTGTGACCTTGGGCAAGGCACTTTCTTCCTTTGTGAATCTAGCCCTTACTCAGCATCAGCTTGCCTAGAGCCACAGCTAATGTTTAAGTGGCTAGAAAATCACTGTGATTCATAAAGCCTGAGGGCAAGTCTACACTACAGCACTACATCAGAGGGGAGAGCACTCTCCCATCAGCATAATTACTTCACCCTCAGGGAGAAGCGGAAGCTATGTCGGCGGGAGAGTGTCTCCTGTCGACAAAGTGCGGTGTGCACAGCGCAATACATGCATCACTTGGAGGGGCCTTTTTTGGACCCCTAAGTGACATAAGATAGATTGACTTAAGCAATAGAGTGTCAGAGGGGTAGCCGTGTTAGTCTGAATCTGTAAAAAGCAACAGAGGGTCCTGTGGCACCTTTAAGACTAACAGAAGTATTGGGAGCATAAGTTTTCGTGGGTAAGAACCTCACTTCTTCAGATGCAAGAAATCTGAAGAAGTGAGGTTCTTACCCACGAAAGCTTATGCTCCCAATACCTCTGTTAGTCTTAAAGGTGCTACAGGACCCTCTGTTACCTTTAAGCGATAGAGTAGCCCTGCCCTGAGTTAGGAGCCTACATTCTCTCTACAATGAATGGGAAGAGATAGGCAACTCAGAATGGGAAGCACAAAAGCCAACATACTAGGTAGCTCCCTACCTAAATTAGCCAATAGAGATGCCAGGAAAGGGATGTGTCCTAAGCCTCACCACCTCAGGGAGTTTGGCACCTAAATTCAGTCTAGGTCACTCAGGCTGCAGGAAGACACCTCCATCTGCTTGGGATTCTCAGCTGCCTACAGTGATTTTGTAAGAAGCTACTGTGGGGGGGGGGCATTCTCTTGAATTTTAGCCCACTGGTTAGGATGCTCACCTGGGGTATGGAAGATCCCACTTCCCCCTCCAGTTGAGAGGGGAGAAAAGATCTGAATGGGGACTTATCACTTCTGAGGCAAGTGCCCTAACCACTGAGCTATAGAATATTCTGATGGGGGGCTTGTGGTGGGGTGACAACTCATTGGCACAGCGCCTCCTGCTGGCCGTCTCAGGAATTAGCTCTTTCCAGCCTGAAGCACCCTCTGCAGGCCAGTGTCTCACCTGCCACTGGCCCCATGTCTCTCCCTTGCCTCAGTGGCTACTGCCAGTTATCATCTAGCCCCTGCTCCCTGAGACCAACTGCAATCTGTAAACCACTCATCATCGGCAAGGGGGTGACTGTCTATTCCTGGGCTGCCCCTCTGCAGCCCTATTACCCTTTTTGTGGGCCCTTAACGTGGCCTGCAGCCTGGGGCTTAGCTACACTGGAGCTCCCCAGCTCCTTCTGCCCTTCCCCAGCACGGCTCCACCCTAGGTACCCTCCTCAGCTTCCCAGGCAGCCAGGTCCTTCTCTCTCAAGAGGCGAGAGAGAGAGTCTGTGTACTAGAGTTCTAGCCCACAGCCCTCTTATAAGGCCCAGTTGGACCCTGATGAAGCTGGCCACAGCTGTGGCTGCTTTCCCCATCAGCCTACCTTTTTCCCAGCTGCAGCCCTCTCCAGGGCTGCTTTAACCCCTTCAGGGCCAGAGCAGGGTGACCACCCCGCTACAGGGCTCCTTCAACAGGAGAGATTGAGGACATTCCACTGTGGAAAAATAATAGAAGAATCATTGGTGGGCAGGAAGAGAGCAAGCGAGTGAGCACAAGCAAGGATCCTGGAAGTAAAAGACTCCTTGGCAGAGGCTTTATATATATATATATATATATATATTAATAAATAGAGGGACACTAAATTAGGGTTCCAAATACATATATAGGCACCTAAAAAGCTTGCCTGATTTTCATAAGTGCTGACCACCCATTGACTTCAGTGGGAGTTGATAGGTCTGGAACACTGATGGAAATCAGGCAAGCTGTTTAGATACCTATATATAGGTGCTTAACTTCTAACTATTTTTTATACCTCAGCCCACATATTTTGCCATTTCTGTCCCCACTTGTGATACCACTTTAAAAAAAAATGTAATGAGTATCACATCAGTAACTGGTTTTACTGGACCACAGTTGAAGCACCTCACTTAGTGCTTCTTTTCTTTGCACTTCCAGGAACACCACTTTGAAGTTCTGTATCACTTGTTGCCATTCCATTTCATCTAACAATTGTTGATCATTGATGTCAAGGGACCATTTGAGACTGCAAGATGCTGTTGACGAAAAACTGTTAGATTTGATGGTGCTGTCAAATATGAAAGCTTTACCAGTAAACTGTCCTTTGTCATCACTTTCCTTCTGACCGGGCCCACAAGTCAAACCATCAAGCACTTTGCTTTTGTTCTTCCTTTTCAAAGGAGAAGCTATATGTGTGAGTAAAAACTCAAGTGTTAACTGGGTTAATTAGGTGCAGAACAACAAAAATAACTTACATCAGGGAGGTGGGAGGGACAGCTGAGTAGAAGTGCACAGGACAAATAACTGACCCACAGACTTGCTGGGGTGAGGAGGAGAAGAGGCGATGGTGCAGTGGCTTTTCACCCTACAAGTTCAAATCCTGCTCTAGACTATAAGCATGGTGATCTCAGTCTGGTTCCCAACTGTGTGCATCATAAAAGTACTGCACCATTTGCAATAATTCAACATGACTGAGACACTCCGTTCAAGAGCAGCCCAGGATTGAGATTTACAGGTCAGAACTGAAGGTGTATTGGCTGGAATAGCAGGATTGGAGTAATAAAGGATTTTCATTAGTAGAGCTGGGAAAGGAAGAAGTTTGTACAGTATTTGCCTGTATAATTCATGTCCCTGGATTCCACACTTTCAGAAGTGCTACCATAAATTCAGCCTTCAAACTACAGCAATTCTGCCTTCTCACCTCAAGAAATCATTGTGCATCAAGTGGGACAGCCTATTGGAGTTCATAGACCACGCGGTAGAATAATTTGGCTAAGGACTTAGACTTTAGTCCAGAAAGGATCATCATGATCATCTAATCTGACCTCCTGCACATCACAGGCTACAGAACCTCTTCCACCCACTCAGTAACAGGCCCATAACTTCTGGTTGAGTTACTGAAGTCCTCTAATCTTTATTTAAAGACTAAGTTCCATACAATCCACCATTTACTCTAGCTCAGGGGTCGGCAACGTTCAGCACGCGGCTCGCCAGGGTAAGCACCCTGGCGGGCCGGGCCAGTTTTATTTACCTGCTGACGCGGCAGGTTCGGCCGATCGCGGCCCCCACTGGACGCGGTTCACCGTCCCGGGCCAGTGGGGGCAGCGAGAAGCGGTGCAGGCAAGCGATGTGCTGGCCGCGCCTTCTCGCCACCCCCATTGGCCCGGGACGGCGAACCGCGTCCAGTGGGGGCCGCGATCGGCCGAACCTGCCGCGTCAGCAGGTAAATAAAACTGGCCCGGCCCGCCAGGGTGCTTACCCTGGCGAGCCGTGTGCTGAATGTTGCCGACCCCTGCTCTAGTTCAAACTAGCAAGCGACCCATGCTCCACACTACAGAGGAAAGAGGAAAAAAAATTTTAGGGTCTCTGCCAATCTGCCATGGGGGAAAATTCCTTCCCAAATATGATTATCAATTAGACCCAGAGGATGTGGGAAAACCCATCAGCCAGGCACCTGGGAAAAAAATTTCAGTAGTAACTCAGAGCCCTTCCCAATCTCCACCACTGGAAATTTTTACTAATAGTAGTCGCAAATTGGCCACATGTCAGTGTAGGCAGTTTGTCTCATCATACCATCCCCTCCATAAACTTACCAAGCTCAGTCCTGAAACAAGGGAGGTTTTTTGTCCCTACTGCTCCCCTTGGGAGGCTGCTCCAGAACTTCACTCCTTTGATGGAGACAAGCCTTTGTCTAATTTCAAGCCTAAATTTGTTGATGTCCAGTTTGTAGCCATTTGTTCTTGTGCCAACATTGGCCCTTTAAGTTAAATAATTCCTCTCCCTCCCTGGTGTTTATCCCTCTGATATATTTATCTAGAGCAATCATATCTCCCCTCATCCTTCTTTTTGTTAGGCTAAAGATCCAATTTCCTTAAGTCTCTTCTTGTAGAGTAGATTGTCCATTCTTCTAATCAGCCTAGTAAACCTTCTCTGCATCTGTTCCAGTTGAATTCCTCTTTCTTAAACAAGGGAGACCAGAACTGTATACAGTATTCCAGATGAGGTCTGACTAGTGCCTTGTACAATGACAATAAGACTTCCCTCTCTCTACTGGAAATACCTTGCCTTATGTATCCTAGGATTGCATTAGTCTGTTTCACACATGCATCACAATGACAGCTCATAGTCATCCTGTACACCCAGATTTTTCTCCTCTGTTGCTTCCAAATGATACATCCCCAGTTTATGGCAAAAAATCTTGTTATTAGTCCCTAGAGTGCATGTCCTTGTACTACTAAATTTCATTCAATTTCTATTACTCGAGTTTTCAAGATTGTCCAAATCTTCTTAGACGACATTTCGGTCCTTCTCCATATAGGCAATACTTCCAACTTCATGTCATTCATAAATTGTATTAGTACACATCCACTTTTTGTGCCAAGAGCATTAATGAAAATGTAAAAGAAGATTGATCCCAAGACTGATCCCTGAGGAACTCCACTAGTAACCTTCCTCGAGCCTGAGAGTTCACCTTTCAGTGTGACCTATTGTAGTCTCCCTTTAACTTGTTCCTCATCCACCTCTTTATTCTCTTATTAATCACCATCTTCTCCAATTTAACTAATAATGTCCCAAGTGGAAATGTTTAAATGTTTATTGAAATCCAGGTAGATTAGCCCCACTGCATTTCCTTTATCTATAAAATCAGTTATCTTCTCAAAGAAAGATCACATTGGTCTGGCATGATCTAACTTTTGTAAAACTGTGTTGTATTTTATCCCAATTACTGTTTATTTCTATGTCCTTTCTCTTTCAAAATTTGTTCCAAGACCTTGCAATTGACAACTGAAGTCAAAATAATGGCTTGTAGTTTCTCAGATCACTTTTTTCTCCTTTCTTAAATAGAAGTACTACATTTGTAATTCTCCAATCAGAGATGACCCTCAAGTTTCTGGATTCATTTAAAAAAAAATCTTGCTATTGAGCTTGCTATTTCATGTGTCAGTTCCTTTAATATTCTTGTATGGAGATGATCTTGGCCCCCCCAATTTGGTCCTGTTAAGCTGTTTGAGTTTGGATTCCACCTCAGATGTGGTCATTTCTACATCCATATGATTTTTCCCATTAGCCACCCAGCCAGTGTCCCTAAGCTCCTTATTGCCTCAGTAAGTCCCTCGGCCTGCGCCGCTTCCAGCAGCTCCCATTGGCCTGGAGCAGCGAACCACGGGCAGTGGGAGCCGCGATCGGCCGGACCTGCGGACGTGGCAGGTAAACAAACTGGCCCGGCCCGTCAGGGGCTTTCCCTAAACAAGCAGCGTCCCAAGTTTGGGAAACACTGGAGTAAAGTATTAATTTATGTGTTAGGCTATACCTAGATGATCTTTATTCTCCACCCCATCCTCAGTGCTTATCAGTCCCACTTCTTTTTTTGTTTTCTTTTTATTTATATGGCTATTACTCTTGGTTTTAATTTCCTTTGCCTAGGGTTCAAGCCAGAACTATAACCCCATAAGTGGATTCCTGCCTTTGCATAGGCATCAACTTTCTCTAGTCTCCCAAGTAATCATTTCATAGTCCTTCCCCTGAGTACGGGGAGGAAATAGATAATCCAAGTTTTAAAAAAATGTATCTACTTGTAATATTGTTTATTGTCTATGCTTTTTGAGCAGTAAATGAGGGCGCTCCCACACTATGGAATTGCCTGAAAAGCATAATGAAATACCCATCCTTGTAAATAGTCATTGCTGAAAATAATCGTTAATGTATTTTACATCAGTGGATATTTTCAATCAGTGAGACTGTGTGTGGTGGGGTGGGGGAGGAATAGGAATAAAGAGTATTTAATGAGGAAAAATAAACAGAATAAATTAAAATAATCATTACTATTTATTGTAGTAGTGCCTACAAGCCCAGTCACAAATCAGGATTCCATTGTGCTAGGCGCTGTTCAAATGTAGAACAAAAAAGACTGTCTCTATCAAAGAGTTTACAATCTAAGTAAATTAATTTACCACAGAAACTAGGAATTGCTGTCCAGAATTTAGGGGCTGATGCCACAGAATTTGCCAGAGTACATAAGGCTCTGCTAAAAGGTAATGAGGACAAGAGCTGAAGGAATCTATGAGAAAACGATGGATTCTGATATTTTTACACAACCAACAGAACCACCCTCACATATGGAAACTTCCTGGGCATTGAAACACATACGCCTTGCTGATGTTTGCTTGCATGTTTGCTTGCAATAGGTGTCTGAGACAAAGATTTCTCTCATATGTAAAGTTTTGATCTTGCTTGACTTACAGGAGATATTTTAAAATTACAATTTACATGCACACTGAATGCATCTGGTCTTACTTAACTAATATTCTGAAGCTTAGAGCCTACCTAGTGATATTTTTCCTAGTGATTAGACTAGCTGTGTTTGTATTCTGCTTGTCTTTTCAGTTTCTCCTCATTGCAAATAAACCTTGCTGTTATGCAAGATAGAGCAACTGAAATTTGTGGTGGGATGACTTTTGTGGAACAATAGTTGGATGCTCTGGAGAGAAAGGAACTGATTTTTTAACTTAAGGTTCACAGTCAGATTTGGGCATTCACTCAGCAAGATTCCACCCGTTTGAGCCGTAAGGCATGGGCTCTTTTGCAGCAACTTGGAGGATCCCAGACAGTAATGCAACACTCAGCAAAAGTGACAGCAAATGCTGTTGCCTCTCATCTTCTTTCTAACAGCAAGACACCGACAGACAAGATTACAAGCCAGAAGGTCCAGCAGGAACTCCACAAAAATCTTCAAAAATGCCCAGAGGAATCCCTACTCTCTTCCCCATAGTTTATCGAGGAGATCAATGTTGCACTGTTGAAAACCAAAAGCTGGAAAGCTGCAGGGATTGATGGCATTCCTCCAGAGTTTCTCAAGAATCTGGGGAGACAGGGATGGGAATGGCTGGTGGCGCTTTTTACTGCTGTGCATAGAACCGGAGAAGTGCCAACAAGCTGGTGACAGACAACTGTGGTTGCCCTACTGAAGTCTGGGAAACTCCCAGAGGAGCCAGGTACCACCCCATCTCTCTCCTCTCAACCACCAGCAAGCTAATGGAATGGGTGCTGATCTACCATCTGTCTGATATTATTGAAGATATCCTCCCAGTAGAACAGGCAGGATTTTGCCTGAAGAGGAACTGCTGTAACCAAGTAGCTTCACTTGACAGCCACATTGAGGCAGGATTCCAATGCAAGTTGAAGACTGGAATTGCTTTTGTTGATCTGTCCTCCAATGCTGTTTGGAGACAGGGCTTCCTCCTTAAGGTCTCCCACATTATTCACTGTCGGCGAATGATCCGCCTCTTGGCAGCAATGACTGGGGGACCACCGCTTTAAGGTATACCTTAATGGCCCAGATCAGTAGACCAAGAACTCTTAACTTGGGCATCCCTCAGGACTCTGTCCTGGCTCCAATACTTTTTATCTGTATACCGAAGATATACCAGCGATGGAGTCAAGGAATTAATGTATACGGATAATATTGCCTTAGCAGTTCAACATACAAGCCTCCATACCATCAGCTTCAACCTAACCCGAGATTTTAGCACAATGGCTGATTATTTCCAATGCTGGCAATTTAGACCTAATCCCCCCCAAAAACATGGTAACTGCTTTCCATCTGAACAATAAAATGACTAATACCAAACTTGATTTGCAGTTCTGTGGTGATAGCATCAGACACGAAGCTAATCCAACGTATCTTGGAATTACCCTGGACCTTTCGACAACACCTTGAGAACACATACGATAAGATCAGGTCTTGTATTGCGTTTATCAGAAAATTGACCGGAACATCATGGAGCTCCAGTCCACGGACCTTATGAACCGCAACAATTGCCTTGGTATACTCTGCAGCTGAATATGGTGCACCAGTGTGGTCTCATAGCAATCACACTAAACTCCTTGACACTCAACTCAATAATGCTATGTGCACAGTTTAAGGGACGCTCAAATCTACTCCAGTTGACTGGCTCCCGGTCCTATCACACATCCAGCCTACACAGATTAGAAGAGGGGCTCAGACATCTTGCTTTCTTAATCATGTCAATGTAAATATGAGGAGCCCACTGCACCATGACCTGCAGCACTCACCAAAGACGAGATTAAAATCACACAACCCTCTATGGAACCATATCAAGATCCTTACACCCAATTTGGATGCTGAGGCTCAATGGGAATTCACATGGAGCACTTTGACTGCTCAAAACAAACAGCTCATCGTTGATCCCGTTGAGGAACCATTGGGTTTTGATTTCTGTCGGAAAGACTGGTGCAGATTGAATTGCATCAGGATATCTCATGGGAGATGTGGACAAACCTTCTTTAAATGGAGAATGAGGCAAACACCTGTATGTGGTTGTGGTCACCAGGAACAAACAATAGAGCACACCGTATCTGAATTTCCCCTTTGTTCCTTTGCTGGAAGCCTGAAAGACATTCACCAGCTTGCTGCTGCGGCAATGTGCTGGCTATCACACATAGATATATATTTGTAGTTGTTGCTACCTACCCAAGCCATACGAAAGACGATGATGACTCAGCAAGGACAACTTTTGTTTTGGCTCCCTGAATGGTGACAAAAAGGAACTGATAAATGGGCACAGGGAAAGCCAACAGATCTGATTACAAAGCTTAAAAAAAAAGGGGGGGGGAAGTTAAAAAATTAACTGTTTGATCGCCACTGGAAGTTCCAGTCATGTCCAGGCTGAGCACACTTATTATGCAACTAAATTATTGCAAATGTCATTATATGCCATTATCATCAGCGCACTGTTAAAAGAAAGACTGCAGCACCACAAGTGCAGGGGAGTAGTATTCTGGGTCTCCTTAGTTTTGTTTAGGTGCATTTGGTTCCTGTTGTAGGTCTGACCCAAAAGGACTGATTAAGATGTATGACTTTGTTACAGCTGTTACCTTAGCAATATAGACTAACTTCCTGTCCCACTTCCAGTGCGGGTAACAGATTGGCATTCTTGCCATAATAACTGCTTCTTCTATTCTAGCTTCTTGGCACATAACTCTTTTGTAACTATTTCAGGATTAACTCTCTTTGGCTCAAGAAGCTTGTTAGATGTTGACATTAAAGATTTGGTCCTTCCATGAGTCTCTGAACTGTTGGTCCTAATTAAGCATTGTGAGGAATGTTGCAGTATTCTACTTATGCTGAGAATGGATCTCTTCAATCCACTGGAGTTTACATAAAAAAAAAAAAATCAAGTTTTTTTGCTATTTATATTCTTTTGCACTTTGTGCTGAGAGCAACACAGTTTCACTGGATACCTCTGCACAGTGTTGTAGCTGCTTTCATATGTCTTGAAAAAACCATGGACATTTCTTGCAATAACCTGGCTTTGACCTAGTCACTAGCTATATCACAAATAAGTCAGTCTTAGATAGTCCATTTCTTAGCCAATCAGATTCACATTACTTAGCTTTTAAGATGTGGATTTGCAATACAGTCAATGCTCGCCCCAACAGCTAGTTTCTTTTTTGAATATATTCTTGAGGTTTATTAAAAGCTTTTTGTTTAGCAATTTCCATCCCTACTTCATGCTCCCAATGTAATATATATTTTACATCATAAATGCCTCTGGTCCTCCTACATGTAGTTGAGTGGAGGATTTCACCCCCTTCAATTTTTATGCAATACCATTTGGTTTTAACTCAAATGCTGTCACCACCTCCCCCAGTTCTCTGTCAGGCTGATGGGATACATATGGCTTCATTTGTTCCTTTTTTGCCAGAGATGGTTTTCTTTTATGCACTCAGGATGTGAGAGTGCGCTGGTAGGAGACTGAACTTGGTAGCAGTCACTTAGGATTCAGCATTACAAAGGATTATACCCAATGTCATATCACGGGGGCCAGGGTGAGAAACTTTTGCCACCCCATGAAATTTTTCAAAATTACAAAAAAAAAAAAAAAAATCATATCTGAAACCAGGAAGAAGAGTCTAGAAATCTAGAAAAAATTCACAAACTGAAAATGTTTGTATAGTTCAAAGGAAAACATTGATAACTTTAAAATTGAAACAAAAGATTTCAACCTTTTAAAAATGTTTTTACATTGTAAACTAACTTAAATTTCCAAACAAAAGCTCATATTGAACCAAAAAAATTGAACTTTTCATTTTTAAAGTGTCAGAATGGAACATTTCAACAATTTCATTTAAAAAAAAATCAAAAACAGGAAATTTGTTGACACTGACCTTTTCCTGCAAACTTTTGGTTTAGATAAATCAGAATTTTCTGACCAAAAAAAAAAAAAATAAGTCAAAACCCCCACGACCAACTCTAGTCAGTACCCATTGGCTCCTATGGCAAGAATCACCTTGCAACCCAAGAGAACTTCAATGCAATAATGCCCTCAGATAATTTCTTAGAGTTTACTCAGGAAACCCATTCTTGCTGTTGCCAGTGAGTGTTTGCTTTGCTGCCTACAGTTTCCTTCTTCATTCCTAAGGAAATTCTCTCCAAAATATTTTAAAAAAATGCCTTACACATTCAAGAGACTCTTTGGACATGAATCATGACTATATATATGTACAAAGCCTAGCATTGATTGGAGCCTCTGGATACAACAGCAACACCTTTACGATCTGAAAGAGGGGAAGTTCTCATGTACTTTCCAGACAGTCAAGAGGAACCCTTCATGAAGGAGATGGGATAAATTCCCTCACTAAGGAAATACCTTCAGGAAACTCAAACCCCATTAGCCACTGGAGAATCCTTGATTTGTTTTTATTTATTTATTGGTGGTGTGGAGTTGATGCAGAATGTAAGAACATGTGAGACAGAAGGGGTGAACATAAGAATGGCCGTACTGGGTCAGACCAAAGGTCCATCCAACCCAGTATCCTGTCTACCGACAGTGGCCAATGCCAGGTGCCCCAGAGGGAGTGAACCTAACAGGTAATGATCAAGGGATCTCTCTCCTGCCATCCATCACCACCATCTGACAAACAGAGGCTAGGGACACCATTCCTTACCCATCCTGGCTAATAACCATCAATGGACTTAGAACTGGATAAATTCATGGAGGTTCTTTTAAACCCTCTTATAGTCCTAGCTTTCACAATCTCCTCAGGCAAGTTGTTCCACAAGTTGACTGTGTGCTGTGTGAAGAAGAACTTCCTTTTATTTGTTTTAAACCTGCTGCCCATTAATTTCATTTGGTGGCCCCTAGTTCTTATATTATGCGAACAAGTAAATAACTTTTCCTTATTCACTTTCGCCACATCACTCATGATTTTATATACCTCTATCATATCCGCTCCTAGTCTCCTCTTTTCCAAGCTGAAAAGTCCTAGCGTCTTTAATCTCACCTCATTTGGGACCCATTCCAAACCCCTAATCATTTTAGTTGCCCTTCTCTGAAACTTTTCTAATGCCAGTATATCTTTTTTGAGATGAGGAGACCACATCTGTACGCAGTATTCAAGATGTGTGCATACCATGGATTTATATAAGGGCAATAAGATTTTCTCCGTCTTATTCTCTATCCCCTTTTTAATGATTCCCAACATCCTGTTTGCTTTTTGACTGCCGCTGCACACTGCATGGATGTCTTCAGAGAACTATCCACGATGACTCCAAGATCTTTTTCCTGATTAGTTGTAGCTAAATTAGCCCCCATCATATTGTATGTATAGTTGGGGTTATTGTTCCCAATGTGCATTACTTTACATTATCCACATTACATTTCATTTCCCATTTTATTGCCCAATCACTTAGTTTGGGGAGTTCTTTTTGAAGTTCTTCACAATCTTTTTTTGATTATTTGCTGTTTCAGTAAGATACGGAGGAATGTTATAGCTAAGGTAGAACCCATTACAGTACAAAAGCCAACATGAAATACAGGGCTAAACATATGATTGATGACACTTTGAAGGCTTAGAAACCACACTTTCAGGGGAAGATCTTCAGCTAGGGTAAATAGTCAGTGCTTCCTACTTTTCAATGGAGTTATGACAGTTTACATGAGATAAAGATCAGCCACTCTCTATCAAATGACATTGCTTAATACCAAGTGTCCCCCAGAGCTGCAAAGTGTGTGCGTGAGTGGAAAAACCATGTGGACAAAAGGAGTGTCCCATATTATGACTGCAATATCACTCACAAGGGTTAATGAACATAGGACAAAGTTAATTTTTTTTTCTACAGTAATTGCATGCTGAGCTGTCAGAAAAGAAAAGTATAACTCAGAGTCGGTAATGTAACCCTCCACCCCTCCTCTTCATTGACACACGCAGCACGCTTCCTAAATGTCAAAACCATTATAATATGTTAGCTAAGTATAATGAAACCAGGTTAGCCAAGTCACCACTTTGCATCTCTAATGACAGTGCTTGCTTTTGAAGTTTATCTTAACACACCAGTTTACAATAATTTGAAACAAATTGTTTTCAAAAGAGCTTTGAAAAGAAAAAGAGGCCACGGAAAGAAAGAAAAATAAAGCTCACAAGTTAAACTTCTTACAATTGTTTCCATCACTCAACAAATATTGATTTCTTTATTATATTCGTAGAAATGTGTCAGTACTGTCAGTGCAGGATTGATTCCCTTGCCTCTGGGAATGTTACGTTATCAGTATAATTACTACCATCAGTACATTTTCACAATCCTTTCTGACATTTCTGCTCCAGTGGCAAATTAGTGCAATTTTGACTTCTCCCTTCCATGCACCAGCTACCAATGAGCAAAAAGATCTCTTAATCTCCCCTTCCAGAAAAAGAGGGGCTATTACTGTAACAGTAGAGAGGAGTTAACTGGAAACGATAAAATAATAATAGCCATGTCTCCTTATAATGCATTTACTGAAGCTGTTTTTCCAGATGCAGTTAGTGTGCATGCAAAATTGTAACTATCAAATACCTTCAGTAAGAAAACTGATAACTTTTTAAATCTCAAGGATTATGTTGTATTACTATATTTTGTAAGTAAAGAATAAACCAGCAGATTTTTCTGAAAGCTACTGTTTAGATAGATATCCCCAACACATTTTGGAATTGTGGTGGTGGTGGTGAGTCACCACAACTCCACTGGTGTTCAGTACCTTCCTGGATCAGGCCACTTACTAGCACCTGAAATGTATTCAGTAAAGTGTGTACTAAGGAATAATTTAAATTTGCTATAAAATGACAGATTAAGCTAACATGGCCCATGGGTTATAACACCCATTATTCTCTTCAGGACCAATTGAGCTGTAAATTTCACCAAGATTTTCAAATTTTACTCTCTCAGATATTTTATCTGTAAGCAAAAATCCTCTCTTCCGCATGTTACAAAGAGCGAATAATGAGTCTGGAAGGAGCTCTGGCTCAGTTTACTGATTTATCTCACAAGACATCATTTCAAATCCCCTCTTCGGTTACAAGTGAAAATGAGTTTGGTGTTCTGTTCTCAACTTCTCCATTTGTGTACACAGAGATGGGATAATTGGTTAGAACAACCTAAACCTTCTGCCAAGCCAAGAATGAAACCATACCTGACGTGTTTCCATCAGGTTGTCATTTATCCAGTTGCCTCTGGAGGAGATCATAATATAAGGCCAGATCCAAAGCCTGCTGAAGCCAATGGGCTTAGGACCAGGCCCATCATGGGCTCATGGTGCTTACATGCAGACCTCTCAGTCATGAATGATGATCATTGGGGATCCCAGGTCCTTCAGCAGCAAGAGTCCAAACTTACTTTGGATTTGAACCTGGATCTCCTACGTCGTAGGTGAGTGCTCTAACTGCTAGGCTATTGGTTATGCTGAGGTCTCGCTCTCTCTCAAAAGTGAGAATGAAAACCAATGTCAAAACCTCAGACTTGTTCACAAAATTAAATTCTTGCTCCCAACCCTACCTATGACCTCCCACCCTCAACATATTTCTTTTCAATGCACTGGTCATTGCATTCAGACTATTCTCTCTACTCCAATTCAGTCTCACCTACATAATTCAGTATGGCAATTCACACCTCAGAAATTCCTTTAATAATAATGGTAATAATCTTTTGGGGATAAGTTTCTGGTGCAGGTTGGGACCAAACGAGTCCTCTGATAGGTTCCTTCTAACCTCTCTCTCTCTCCCTATGTATTACACATACATGTGTCGTGTACAAAGCCCATTATTTATAAACTTCTATAACACATATAAAACAGTTTTGATTTAATATGGGATTGATGTTGGGAGGGAGGTGTTAGGGGGCTTATTCCTTCACCCTCTCACTTCCCTGGTCCTTCTCGCATGAACAGAGAGCAACAATAACCCGAAGTCCGAAGGTGCAAACAATTTGATGTTTATTGGGGTGAACTTCCAGCAAGCATGATTCCAGTTTCCTTCCTTAGTGCCCCCCTTCCCAGCTCTGACACCATAAAGCCTTGCCAGTGTCCCTGTTCCCATTCCCCCCCTTAGCAAAACATGATCCCAATTCCCCCACCCCCAGTCCCTGTTCCCATTCCCCCCTTACTTCCTGATTGACTGCAGACTATATAGTAAAACTTGAGTTCTGCTTAGCTATACCTTAACCAATCATTTTACTAAAATTTAACTAACCAATCCTAACATATTGTAACATGGTTATTTAATCAATTACATCCCACCACCTTAATTGGTTTACACCCAACAAAATTAATTATACAGCAGACAGAAACAATCACAGAACCAGACAGAGATTATACAGACAATACAGTGACAGAACAATACAGAAATGAGGATTTCACATCCCAGCCATTGATAAGTGAGTTCTTGCCAGACAGGATGCTATCAAACTAAGTTTCCTTTTACATCTTCTAGGATCTTTCCTTTCTCTGAAGGTGATAGAATATCAAAACAGAACTGTATTCCTAACAGACCAATAGCACCTTATTTCAATGTCACTAGTTTGGAATGTGAGGATGTGACCATACTCTTCCCAGTTTATGGCTGGCCTTTGCTGCTTAGCCGAAGGCCTTAGCCTAAGAACCAGGCCTCAGACTGTCACAGTAAGAGAAGGCCCTTACACAGACAGAGATTTTGATTCTCTCTTTTATACCTCTACAACTAGCTAAGTGATAAGAATACACCTAAATTCTTAAAGTATAGGCCTTTACAGACAGGCAATATCTATATCCTAACAGGAGGTTCAGTCAGTTATTTGTGTGTGTCACAGGCAACTGGTTCAAGATGCTCACACTCGGTGCTTATTTTAAGAAAAAAGCAGTTCCCTCATTCTTTACTTACCACAGAAAACTACAAATTATTTAATCATGTGTTCAGTAAAGAGATTTTTTCCCCCCACTGAGGTTAATTTAATTTTTTAGTGCATCTGCATAAACATAGCTCCCAGGAAGATTTTTAACTAAAAGGTCACAGAGACCTCTGGTTTCTAGAGTTCCCTTGGCTGAAACTATTGCATTACCAGGTTAGGGACCAATTCACTTCTGCTGAACTCCTGCCCTGACAAACATACATTTACAACAGATAAATATGTGCTGCATAAACAATTCAGAGGGATTACTGAGATTACCTGCGGTTTTCTCTGCTGCTGCCAACATAAAATCTCCCTTGTAATGAAAGAGTCTGTTGGACACGTGCAGTACTTATAAATTAACTAAACTTGAGGAAGAAATACATTCCCAGGGAAATGCCAATGCAGGATGCATATACATACACACACACTCTGCCCTATGGTTTGTGCTCCCCCCGCACACCCTTGTCAGAGGGATCAGGTTAGAAATAGGCAGACTCCTTGAAATAACAGTTTCAATTCCCACCAGGGTCAGCTCTTCCTGATCCAGATAAATTGAGTTCACTGTAGGTGTGTGGGGGGGGGGGGGGGGAAGTGTCTTTCAAGTGAGACCTCAAAAGCATATGAGCAGTCCTATAGATCTAATTGGGATTATTCATGGACATACAGTGAAGCAGATGCTTAAGTGCTTTGCTGGTTTAGGGGCTGTAAAATTAATGCTAACCCACAAAGTGTTGGTCAGATAAAGCGGTGGGATTACCGGAATGGAAGGAAAGATGGAAAATGCGACATGTCCAGGGGCACAGAAATTTGGAGGAGCTGGAGTTAATAATGAAACAGCTGAAGAATATTACTTTTCTTTTTGTATCATGAGTAAATGTGTCCACTTTTGATAATGAGAGATAAACATATGTCTGTTCCATGCTCAGTATTTTTGTTCTTTCTTTCTTTCTTAACACAATCCCTTAAATTGTCTGTGCCAAGGAGGGCTGTTGGGGGATGGGTGGAGGGGAATGCAAGCTAAGGAGAGATCCTTTAGGTGCATCCCTACTCAATCACTCTGCTGTCATTCTCAGCTCCTTTAGGTGATCAGATTTCAAGCATTTACAAAGAATAGGACAAAACACCATTGTTTTTAAAACCAGCAGGGACACTGACAAGCCCCAGAAACAAGGAAATCTCCTATTAAGAAGGTTGAGTTGAATAGACAGTCTGCATGCATGTGGCTGCAATGTTAGTGGCAGTTGCAGCACTTCTATAAATAATTCTTTTAAGAGCAACTTTAGTTTTAAAAACATGGAGTCCTCTCATATTATCACCCAGCATGTGGTACATTGTTCTCTGCCTATCTGCTGGCCTCCACCTCAGATGTGGTAGAATGTCACTGATGCTGTCTGAATAACTGGGGAATTCTATGGGATGAAAGGTTCTCTATAAATATGAAATATCATCATGTCTTTTCATCTTCTCATGTACTTTAATGCTAGCAGATAATGGCACTACTAACAAGGTTGCTCTGCAAACCACAGTTTTTCATCAGCTGACCTTCCTGAGTTAAGCAGAACCCTTTACTAGGAGTGCTAAACAGGCCAAGTTGTGTATCATCTACAAAAAGAAGTTCAGGTTTTATTTGTTAATTAAAACCACAAATATACCTTTATAATTTATCTATCTTTTCAATTTAAAAAACAATTGCTTTATTTATTAATATTCCACAGCAGTGCGATCTCTGTGATGGAGCATTACTATAACATTTTTAAAATGAAGTTCCTGTTCTACTTCAGCTACTCTGTAAATATTTGGTGATCTATCTTGATATGTTCCTGTCTGTCAAGGGCTGTTACTTACTTGATGCTTTTCTTAAAAAGCAGACAGAGGGAGTAGGAAGCACCTTCCTCTGATTGTAAATCCTCTTTCTTAATTGTACATGAGGCTGAAGCTGCAGTTTCAGTGTTTTGAAGTTGGTATGCCACATGAATAATTACTAGCAATGGATGATATTTATGGCTGGCATTTAGCTGTGTGTAAAAGGATAATGATGCCAAACAGACTAGAAAGGTCTCAGCTCTACTTTACCTACAAGTAAGAACAAATACATACCTTTCAATGATGATTTAACACAACGATTGCCTAGGAAAATTTGGGCACAAACACCTGGCTTTATTTTTAATTTTTTTAGTCTCTTGTTTATTAAAAAGGGATGCTGACAAGCTTGGTAAACCTAAAATGTGATTTACCAGGGCCATTTTCTTATATAGCTTTGCAAAGTCCTGTACTGCAATTCTCTTTGAGATTTGATTTTGATCATGATTTTCCTGGATGTTAGTTATTTGTAATTGCTTAGTTTTTCAACATGAGTCAATTCTTTTTATTCTTATTTAAGAGCAATGTGAAAATTCATAAATAACCCTACAGTAATAAACCAGAATGCACAGCTCAACACCCACAAGCAACCCTAGAACAACAAACCACCATGCATACCTCCACATTCATTACAGCTTCTCAGATTTAGGTTAATCTTCAGCTTCTGTTAAACATATTGTATTTACAAAAGCAGTTGAGTTTATGGGATTTTTGCAAACTGCCTGTTGTGAATGCTCTTTCAAGGATATAATATTCGGTCACTGTCATTCATTACCTGAGTCATATGGTATGGTTTCTGTTCCCATATTGGACAACTAAATCTTTACAAACAGGAGCAGCAACTGGAAAAATCAATGAGTATTGAGAGGGGAAGTAGGAAGTTCTCTAGATAGGAGGGAGATGATAGGCAATAAGACGTAGGAAATTTTAAGGACATTTTAAATGTTTACTTTCCTCTTTTGCACAAGAAAGAGCATTTTTGCCTTCAAATGGTATGTGTATCCTAGATTTTAGGATAACTAGGTTCCTTTCTTCTCCCCAGAGGAGGGAGGGGAAGAGAAAAATAGCTAAGACGTAATGACTGTCTAACTGTCGTCACATTCAGTGTACCCCTCACATTCATGGCACATAATTGTTGCTGTTGTCACTGTCACTTTAATGTTGCTTGTGTTGACCCCTCATTTCTACCTGATAAAGGCAGAGAGGCAGATGACCCTCCCATTACCATGAGTTCTTTGATGTTGAACAATGTCTGGCCCTGTGTCATGGATAGAGTGGTTGACTCCAGGTGTTCATCCTTCTAACACATTGTCTGGCCACTCTATAGATACCTTGCCCTGAATTCTAGGGATGGGACATATTCAGAGTGTGGGTCCAGAGAAGTGAGATTCCTGCTGCTCAAGCATTTTTCTCTCTTGTCTCCTCCCCTCCTCATGCTGATATTGTTTGTGTTTGTGAAAAAAATTGCCTTTAAAAACCTCTCCTGCTTCCTCCTTCCATCCCAACACCCTCACTCCCAAAGTCTACAGGTACAAAGATGGGTGAGTGATCACTTGTTCCATGACAACTAATTGTGTGCAAATACACTAATTGTGTGCAAGTACCCGCAATTGCACAAAGAGCTGTTTCCCAAACCTTAATTTGAATGAAACCCAATCATCCTCATGGTTCTGAAAAGGAACCAGAAAGGGTACAGACATGGCCAGATCCTCAGCTTTGTAGATCAGGATAGCACCATTGAGTTAACTGGAGTCATGCAGATTTACACCAGGGAGAGCATGGCCTTTAGCGAATGCATGCAGATATGTTTTCCCTCACCAAGCAATCATCTCCTATTCTTCTACTGTCCTTCAAACACATCTGCTACATGGGCATGTCTAGAAATCCTTCAAAAGATCTAGGCTTTGATGCATGTGAAATTAATCTGGTCATCCCAGTCAACAAGTGTTTACATAATTAAAAAATAATAATCACAGTTGGCACCCTGGGAAGGAGAAAGACCAAGAATGGGACATGGGCCTATCCTTTCTCTGCTAAATGATGATTATGTAGGAGTTATTTACGGATTGTCTCAAAATGGACTGATACAGACAAGAGAGAGACAGTGTCTCTGGTCCAATGCCAAGGCGCATTGAGAAGGCAGTGGTTCAGAGCCTCAGCTGGTGTAAGTCAAAGTAGTTCTACTGAAGTACCCGATGTTACACCAGAGTTAAGCCATTCTCCCCAGCTAAGGATCTGAGCTAGCATTGAGTTGGTCTCCGCTGCGGCTTCTTCTGTACCTCTGCTGTGGAGGAACAGATGACTTCAATGTCCAGGTCTTGCCCTGGCACTTCACATGAGCGCTCCCCCAAAAATCTCACAATTAAACCCAAACCCATAAATCTAGACTTCGACATTTAAAACAAACAGCTGCCAATGCTCACACACTTGCCTAGCCCATGACATGGCTCTGTGTAACCTCAGTATGTCCCCATATCAGGGGAATCCTCAGCTCTGGGTTTGGGGCAGTCTTACAATTCCTTTGCATCATGACATAGAATAGAAGGAGCAATATCAGTGACTGGACCTGGCTCATTGCTCTGTATAAAACAAGTGCAGAATATTAGTGAAGGCTCTTCTGCAACAACAGCTTAATAGAGCTAGTCTTTTCCAGCCCCCTTCTGTTTGGATTTTAATCAAAAG
The DNA here is from genome assembly GCF_027887155.1 of Malaclemys terrapin pileata. Taxonomy (NCBI): domain Eukaryota; kingdom Metazoa; phylum Chordata; order Testudines; family Emydidae; genus Malaclemys; species Malaclemys terrapin. Next base: position 76,375,408 of record NC_071511.1, on the reverse strand, counting down.
CAGCTTTTGTGGGCTTGGGAGATGTCACTTGAGTTTGTAAACCAAGCCAAAAGAATCCAAAATGCTCTTTTCCTCCCTCAATTAGGTTTTATAGTTACAACACTGCCAGCTTTTCACCAGAACCTACTGACTGCTCAATAAACAAGTTAAAGAAACCAAGTTTTTATCCTCCATATGTGTGTCATTGGATCAGATAGTACACTACACGGCAGATTTATGTTGTATATCATCTTTCATCCAGTCTATGTTCTAAGACATTTAACTAGAGTTACAGTTCTCTCCAGAGAGAGAATCAAGAAGCACAACAAAAAATATTTTCCATGATGACATTTCAAATTAGATAGAGAATCAACGGTATTTAACAATAGAGTAATTCCTGCCCCCTGGAACAGGCTTGTAACACCCACTTGGGAATTCCCTCTGGGGGCTCTATTCAAATGCCTACAAGTCAGATGGCTACCAAAGCTCTCTGACTCATTCCCAGCATGCTTCAAGTCAGGCGTGGGGACAATCTATTAAAACCCCTACTAGTGCCAATAGTGAGTATTCATAAACAAACTAAGGGAATACAATCTAGATGGAGCAACTATAAGGTGGGTGCATAACTGGTTGGAAAACCATTCCCAGAGAGAAGTTAACAGTGGCTCACAGTCAAACTGGAAGGACTTATCGAGAGATTAGTTCTGGGTCCAGTTCTGTTCAGTATCTTCATCAAAGTTTTATATAATGGCATAGAAAGACACTGTAGCAAGGCACCTCTTTTCTCTCACCAACCCTAGTGCTTTCCCCTCTGGTGATGGTGGGTCTGGGGTAATCTGCCCCCTCAGGCAGAGTTTACCTTCCTCCTTCTGTGGTCCCTTGGTCATATTTTCAGGGTAGGCCTGAGTGTCAGCCTAAGGGCTGATCCTCCACCAAACGAAAAGGAAACAGTCTTGTAAACAAAATCCCAGGGGGGTACCTTTTGCTGCCTCCTCTCTGGGGCAAGGTGTTGTCCTGTTGGTTGCCCTGGGGTGTCAGTCCTTCCCCTAGCAGGCACTCAGGTTTGGCTGTCTCCCCTATGGGAAGGAGAACAGCCTCTCACCCTGGAGTAGTTTATTTCCCTGCTACCACTAGCCTGGCAACAGCTTGTCTGTTTGTCTTTCTTTCTGTCTGTCTGTCTTTCTCTCTCTCTCTCTCTCACACACCAAAGGAGGGGATTTTTAAAGTCCACAGGCAGCCCTTAATTTGATTCAGGTGTCCCTAATTGACCTGAGGTAACCCCTTCTCAGTATAACCCTTCTGCCCATCTAAGTTGACAGCAACAAGGGCCGGGTTCTGTATCTAGGGGTTCCGTTTCAATAAAGCAATGCAAAACCGGCTCGAGCCCCCACTCAGTGACCTGGGACAATTACATACCACCCCCTGGGTGCCTCTAAGAGGCAATACTTCCCCTCTCGCAAGCACGGAGTCTGAGTGTAACAGAAAATGTTTAATAACATGAGATAAACGACATCAGCATTAAATTGGAAAAACACCACAAACAGGATTCATAACACAAACCATGAGCAAAAGACCCACCCCAGCAAATTGGGCTGTGTCCTTTCCCTTTGGTTCTTGAATCCAGCAACCCAAAAATCACCCAGACTCCCCAAAGTCCAACACCCCCAAAATCTCTTGAATCCAGCAACTACCCAAAGTCCCAAAAGTCCAACAACCCCCAAAGTCTCTGTCCCTGGTCAGTGCAACCCCAGAGTAAAAGGGGGGCACCCAGGGTGTTAAGGGGCACCTTACGTGATCCGAGGCCAGCCGGCTGTCTCTCCATGGGGTTCCGCCGCAGCCTTCACTACGAGCCAGTCCACTTCCTGTCGTCCCACAAACTGCTCTGCTCTACGAGCTGCTCCGCTCCACTCACCGACCTGTTTGCTGCTTCAGCCGTCCCCGCAAACTGTTCCGCTCGCTGTTCCTTGGGCCGCTCCAACCGTCCCCACAAGGCTCCGCGCCGCTCGCTGCTCCTCCAGTCGTCCCCGCAAATTGCTCTGCCAGCTGCTTAGCAATATAGCTTCAGGCTCCCCCACTAGTTAACCCAGCACTCAGCTCTTTTGTGATTTCAGCTCATAATAGGGGATCCCCAGTGCTGGTGCACCATTGGCCCAAAGTGAATTCATCTCAGCAGCCTGTAACTAGACTTCTAATGGAATCAAAGTTAGCGCTGACATTCAACAGTGGAGAGAGAAGGTAGTACAATTGGTGTGTCAAGTCCCCCCCCCCCCCCCAAGGCAGCCCATACCATCAGGTACAAATACCTGTCCCCATCCTCTCTCAATTCACTGGGTTTTGTAATCCATGCCCCTTGTCAAGCAAGTGCTACTTAGGTAATGGTGAGTCCTTCTGTCATACAACAGTTCCACTGGCCTTGATTCACAGAATCAGGGTAACAAAACTTTATTCTTCCTGCCCCAATAACAGAGAAACTGGGGATCCCACACCAGCCAAAGTAACCACTTTCAGTTGCTATTGTTTCATGCCAGGCGGGTGGGTGTGCCTATGCAAACAAGATCAGCCCCTGGAGTTCTTTTCCACACTCACCATAATTCACCACCAGATGTCAGGGTACAGCTCATCCTCTGCTTACATCAGTTTATAGGGAAAAGGGCTGTTAACATTCTAGGGATAGTAGATATACTACCTTCCAGACTCTCTTGCAGCCTTCCCACCTGACTTTGTCACAACACCTATAAAGTTTGTGGACAATACCAAACAGGGAGGGGTTGAAAGTGCTTTGGAAGACAGGATTAAAATTCAAAATGATCTGGATGAACTAGAGAAATGGTCTGAAGTAAATAGGATGAAATTCAATAAGAACAAATGCAAAGCATGCCACTTAGGAAAGAACAATCAGTTGCACACATACAAAATGTGAAATGACTGCCTAAGAAGGAGTACTGTGGAAAGGGATCTGGGGGTCATAGTGGATCACAAGCTAAACATGAGTCAACAGTTTAGCACTGTTGCAAAAAAAGCAATCGTCATTCTGAGACTGGAGTGTTGTAAGCAGGACACATGAATTAATTCTACCACTCTGCTCTGTGTTGATTAGACCTCAACTGGAGTATGGTGTCCAGTTCTGGGCACCACATTTCAGGAAATGTAAACAAATTGGAGAAAGTCCAGAGAGAAAGCAACAACAATGATTAAAGGTCTAGAAAACATGACCTCTGAGGGCAAAATGAAAAAAATTGGGTTTGTTTAGTCTGGAGAAGAGAAGACTAAGGCGGGGGTTGGGGTGGAAGGGACACGATAACTGTTTTCAAGTACATAAAAGGTTCTTATAAGGAGGAGGGTGGGGAAACTGTTCTTGTTAACTCTGAGGATAGGACAAAAAGCTATGGGTTTAAATTACAGCAAGGGCGGTTTAGATTGGACGTTAGGAAAAATGTCCTAATATCAGTGTAGTTAAGGAAATTTCCTAGGGAGGTTGTGGAATCTCTGTCATTGGGGATTTTTAAGAGCAGGTTAGACCTCGAGGTCCCTTCCAGTCCTATGATGATTCTGCATGGAGTCAACAAATAGTCCACTGAACCACTGATAAGCCAGGGCAACACAGCCCCCATTTAGTCAACTGGGAAAGAAGTGACAGATTGTAAAGGAAGAGTTTTAAGTTTGGAAGAAGGAAGAGAGACAGTGTGCCTTGGAGAGTCCCTGCTAACTTCTCATTCCCCAGAAAGGGGAATTTCTGAGACTCTGGATACAGAGATCAGCATCCAAAAAGAGAGAAAGAGAGAGAGATCTATAACCAGGCATCAGCAATCAGGAGCCAGCAGAGACCTGGAAGATGGGGGTGGGGGGGGGAAGAAGCTGCTCAAAATAGTGGTGATACTAAGCACCTGGAAAAGAAAAGGGAGAAGGCTTAAGCAACACCCCAGGCGATTACATTACCAAAAAGAGAATTCTGTTACATTGGATTGTGGTGAGACTGGATGTTGGCCAGGGCCGGCTCCAGGCACCAGCGCACCAAGCTTGTGCTTGGGGCGGCACCTGGAGGGGGGCGGCGCGGTGCTCCGGCTCTGGCCACCGGGGAGAGCGGAGCCGCGGCGGGCTCGCCGCCCTCCCCCGGCGCTCTGGCCCCCGGGGACAGTGGAGCCATGGCGGGCTCGCCGCCCTCCCCCCGGCGCTCTGGCCCCCGGGGACAGTGGAGCCCCGACCGGGACTCGCCGCCCTCCCCCCGGCGCTCTGGCCGCCAGGGACAGCGGAGCCCCGGCCGGGGCTCGCTGCCCTCCCCCCGGGGCTCCGGCTGCCCTCCCCTGCCGCGCTGCAGGGAGAGGGGGGTGGCCGGAGGCTTTTTTGCCTGGGGCGGCAAAAAGCCAGAGCCGGCCCTGATGTTGGCACAGAAGGAAGGGCCCCTGTAGATGAAACAATTATGTTCTAATGGGGCAAGTTTTAGGACGACGGAAGACAGTTCTCAACTAGGGTCTGAAGAGGTGCCTAGTAAGGGTGTTTGAAGATAGAGGCAACAATGTCAGGCTTCTTAATGTGTCTGAGAAGGCAGTAGGAATGCTGGAGAGCTGGAACTTGGGGGAAGCAAAGTAAAAGGAGTTGTAATTGTCAAAGCAAAAAGAGATGTCATGGATGAGGAGTTCAGCAGAGATGACAATGGGACTAATCTAGCCACTAGGAGCAAGTACCACCACAGACTTTACTTGTCTACTTCACATTAACCACATATAACCTAAGAGTATGTCTACATTGGAGTTGGAAGGTTGAGTTTCCAGCTTAGGTAGACATACCCACACTAGCGCTTATTGAGCTAGCACACTAAAAATAGAAGTGTAGACAAAGCAGCAATAGTGGCAGGTGAGGCTAGCAGCCCCAAATTTGTTTCCATCTGAGACCCTAGGAACTTACTTGGGGAAGCTAGCACGTCCCTGCTGCTCACACTGCCATGGCTACACCTCTTTTTCAGCATACTAGCTTGATCACAGTGAGTGTGGCTATGTCTCCTCGAGCCTCCAACTCTAGTATAGACATATCCTAAGTATGTGATGTATGTACTTTTGTTGATTAGCTACTGTACCTGGATTTAATGCCACCAATTCCTTCTTTTGTCACCTTCCAATGAAAGATGGGGGATCTCCTAAATTGTCTGTGGATGCTGCAAGAGATTCTCTCTCATATGAAACCTAGCATAAAGCCCTAGAAATCCTACACATAGTTACTAACTAGGTTTCCCATTGGCTGTTGGCAAATTTAAGGTAGCAGACCAGCCAAGAACTCCAAGTCAGATGTTAAGATTTTAGGAGAGAGGATTTATGGCACATATGTATTGGGGTAGCATATGATAAACTAACTAGCGTTTTTAGAAGTGATAATACCTTAATTAGCATTATTATTGTCTTTATGATAAAACATTGCTGTTGTCAAATGTATTGGGAGTCCACTCTTCAAACCTGTTTATAATCTGACATTTAAAGCTATATTCTTTACCAGTTCCTTATATCTGATACTATTTTTTTTTAAGATTCCCAGCTAGCTTACCCTTAAGAACTCCCACCTCTTCTCCCCGCAAAACAAGATTGTTTTCTATGGTGATCTGCGTCTTTTCTGTATAAAGTTAGCCTCCCATTTTCAGTGAAAACTAGTCCTCCAGCTGGGAGCCAAGGTCATTAAAAAGAGATAGATTCTTGCTTTTAAATACTTTACATTGTGTTGCATTTAAAAGTGTGGATTTCAGTTTCCATCTGTGATGGTGGCCACTCACCACAGCAGCACTTCCTGCTGGTCATCACAGTGATTTGCTCCACCAGCCAGTGTGCCTTCTCCAGATGGTGCCTCTCCTGTCATTGTCTCTGCCCACAGACCTTCCTCAGCCCAAAAAACATAACATCCTCTTCATCACTTGGCCCTCTGGCCAAGTCACTATCTGTATTTCCCCCTTCCTGGGTTCAGTCCATCATTCCAGCCACTTCCCCAGTGGCTAACGGGGGGGATAGGAATAGGATTTCCTCAAGAAGAACCCACACAATATATTTTAAATATACAATGTGTGTCTGTGCACACATACAACATATAGTGCTTTTAGGCCTTAATCCAACTCTGGTTAACTTTAGTGGAAAGACTAACATTGAGTTCAATAAGAGCAGGCCCTTGCTCTTCAGTCCAGTCACATGTCCCTGTAACATTATGGGAACAGTAATAATTTTGAAACAGAAGGAACAAAAGCCTTTAGTATGTTAAAGTTATTTAAAAGACAAAAAAAAAATCTGGTGATGGGGAGGTAGAATAGCAAAGAAAAATTTGTTATGGCTATAAGTAAGGGCCTATTGTTTTTTTTTTTGGCTCTTCCATGAGGCTAGATTAAATGATTTAAAGGGCCTCCTGTGTCTCTGTACAGGCAAACCCTCAACAGACTGGTTACTTCCTATTTCTATTTGCTCTTGAGATCATCATTGACAAAGCAGCTCCAGTATGCATCTGCTGTAATTGGCAGCTTCAGAGCTGTAGATTAAGCTTGCAAGAAGACTGAATAACCACTCAAGCGTGATAATCAATTGGCAAAAGAAAAAAACCTACCTGTAGTACTCCTAAACTACCACACAGAGCCGAAGGTTAAAAGTGGCAACCTTTGCTCCTTGCATTCATAAAATAACTGGGCACCGAGAATAAAAACATCACTAGCAACAGTTATGATAAGATACATATAATGAGGAGCAATGCATACACTTCCCCAAGGGTCCATATTAGTTAAGTACTTGTTTCCTTTTTTAAAGCTGTGTGAACTATTCAGCTAAAAATTAAAGACTTTTTTACAGCTCATTGCTGTTGCTGCATTTCCTATAAAATGTTTCACATCAGTGAAAACTGAAGTCACTTGAGTTACTTTGATACAAAACCTGAGTGAGAGTAGAATTAGGCTAAGAAAATGAGGTATTTTAAATTGTCTAGCCTGATTGAGTATCTAAGACCTGATTTTCCTCTCATTACACTGGTGTACTACGTCAAAAATCAAAGGAACTACATAGGTGTGGGTAAAGGAAGAATTGGGTCCACAGACTCGACATAGCTTGCCTATTTTCTGCTCCAATTTGTTTGTAGTTGCATTAAAGTAACTGGGAAAAAGGTGTGGCATGACCTACAGAAAACATCAGAGTGTCAGTACAGCGATTATGTGAGCACAACTGACATCTAGTCTGGCAGCTCAAAGAAAACTCGGAGATTGTTCAAAGATGGAAACCATTTATAATCTATGGCTTTTCTGCATTAGAAAAATCAATCGATTGTTTTAACCAAAATATACCACCTTAGATGGAGGAATGCTCAGATAGCTCACACATCACCCCCACTTCCAGCTCCTGTTGCACAGAGCCTACCTGGGGGAAAGGAAGCATGACTGCAGATTCCCTGTGCCCAAGTGAGGCCCAACTACTGAAAATGCCCCTTAGGGATAAGACCAGCCAAACATAAATTGAAACTGCACTAACTTACACCAGGTTTGCTCCAAGTTCAGGGGTATAAATGTGGCTTAAAGCAACATTCACACACTAGGGTCAGAAGCAGCCCAAAATGTCAGCTACTAAGTTTAATGGGGTTTGCCCAGTGTGGAAGAGCAGACTCGCTACTAGCATACCCGCTTATGGCTGAATGTGGTGTAACAGGACCTCTTCATTTAGCATGCCCTAATGACAGCCACTCCAGTCCCAAAGTGGTCTGTTTCTTCTTACGACTCAACCCTCCAGTCAAGATCACATTTTAGTCCCTCCCCTGCTGACACAACAGAAAGTCTAACAAAAACAAATGTCTGATCCCTCCATCTGGTCTGCCGCCCTCATTTCTGGACCAGTAGTCAGTACACCCTTTTCTCGAGGCATCCAGTAGTCCACCTCCCCTTCTCAGGGGCTTCATAATGGGACTAGTAGGGGAACCCAGACCCTTCCATTACACTGGGTTCTAGTCCAGGCACCCCAGGCCAAACAATTAGGGTTCACTGTTCCAGACTCCTTGCTGCAACCTCCCTGGCCAACTTCTTATCAAGTCTGTCGGCAGACCTCTCCTACAGCCTCCTGAAGTTCACCCTTCTTTCAGGGCCAGGAATCGCAGGGCTCTTCCCTACAATCCCCAAGTGTACAAATGTAAATCCACTTCTGCCCTCCTCATAGTTGACCTTTCACCCCTCTATGTCCTTCAACTGAATGTCTCCTAAGACATTCAGATCCTGCCCTATTATCAGGGCTCAACACTGTAGCTCTCTCCATCCTGGTGGCTTCTCCATGTTTCCCTATTACTAAGAGAGTGACTGTAGAGTTTCTCCCCACAGCCCTCTTCTCCTACAGACTTCCTTTCTTTATAGTTATCACCCAAGCTCCTTTCCTCAAATGGCTTCATCTTTAACTGGAGCTGGCTCACCCTCCAGGTGCAGTCAGGAGCATTAATTGGCCTCCCAGGCTCACTTTAACCCTTTCAGAGTCAGGATGGAGTATATACCCCATTACACCCAACCTTGCTCTGTTCTTTTAGAGCACTGACAATAAAAGTGACATTCTACTTTCAAAATGTTTTGAAGAATGACTCTGGAGAGTTTATTTAAGAGTTTGACCTACCGGTAACATGAGGGAAACATTTAGATTATATATAAATGTCATCCATCAACTGTCCTTCCAGTTCTTTTCCTTTTCAATAATTAATCCTCAGATTTTCATTATACATCAATATCACCCAGCATAGGAATACTTAAGAAGCTTGGGCTTGGCTCAAAGTTTTAGGTGTGAAAGATTGCAAAGTTCAGCTTGGTTTTACAGGGACACTGGCAGTTAGTTTAGGCCCAAACATTTTGGAACTGAGTGCATGTGGGGATTACAAACCCTAATATGAACAAAGAAATAGCAGCATGACTTTTTGACTATATTATTCTCCCGCCTCTGCTCTTTTTCCTTCTAATCTCTGGGAGCAGTTATGGCTCAGATTCATGCCAGCATCTATTCTTGTGTACCCTGCTGAATGTCACTAGCAACAGAAAGTTAGATTTTGATCTCAAGTTTCCATTCATTTCAATGAGAATTGGGTGTCCAGATGTCTTAGGCAGCTTTGAAAAATCTTAGCCAGGAAGTACACAATAAATCAAAGTTCTGGTAGCACAAAGGAATAGCATCCTATCAAACCAGACATTAGGGAACCTGCAAGCCCAAAAACTGGGCAGCACTCAGTAGAAAGGGGTGTTGGGTCAAACTGGCCAGAGAGAGAACTGATTGAGTGCCTCCCCTCAAAATCTCCCACTGTGAAACCCCTGCAGGAGTTGAAGTAGCCCCCACCAGACATTCACCAGGATGAATTCTCTCTCTGGAACAAAGAGCTACTTCCTGCATCTGCCTTTCTGAACCTAGTCTGATATTTTAATTTCCATTATTGGTTTTAGTTTATGAGCATGGTGAAGTAATCCAGGTGTGTGCCCTTACGGGAAGATATATTAATTGTGAATTGAAAGCCTCTTTGGGAGTCAGACTGCAGCTGACATCCAAGTCTTTTTTTATGTATTTATAGAAGGTTTGTGTATTTTTTTTATTTATGTTAAGGTTGCAGTTTAAAAATCGCAATAGGCTAGGAAGTGCAAAACCAAAAGCTCTCACATCCTCCATCTCAATGCTGCACAACCTGTACATTCTGTGGTTTGCATTTTGCAACACAGAGAATAACACTAAAGACTAAGAGTTATTTCAGCAGAAAGTCAAAAAGAAAAAAAAAAACCACTGCATATTTGCAACACAGCCAAACTGACATTACTGTTGGTAAAAGTAAGTGAGCAGGGTCTCGATCTCTCAAAATGTCTGTCTTGTCTCCTTGTTTAAATATCAATCTTATATTATAATGAACAAGCTAATATGTATGTGGACTTCTGCCTTCCACTGGGTGAAATCAGAACTGTTCAACTGTGTATGATAGGCCTAATATCACTAAGTGTTAGTGCGAATACTAGGAGCCTGTGCTGCAGGTGCAGAATGACATGGGCCTTTGTGTATAGCACAGCGAGAATAAATGAAGCTCTAGGTGGACCCAGGTTTGCTACAATAACATCCTCTAATATATGAGCTGTGTCATCATTTCTTTGTGATTTTAAGCCAAGACTGGTGATCCAGACCATGTATGGATGTAGCCCGAGAACCTTTTACTGCCTCCCAAGCATCCCCTCATATCTAGGTTTGCCTCTGTAGCTATCCTGCCTCTATTTCCTCTTCATCCAAACCCTTTAAGAGTTCATTCAGTCTCCAATAACCTTCTATATTCAGTCCTTTAATTCACTGTTCACTAGTTCTCCTGAGGCTGGCAACAGAGTTTGTCACATGAAAAAAAAAAACAAAAAACAAAAAACAGAACTCAAAAACATCAAAACCAGAATTTTTCAGCTCATCTTCACTTCTTCCCATCACAGCCTTCATCTGGCTCGGGTTCTACAGTCACAGCTACTCTCTCAACCACTCTCCCCTGCAGCATCCTGCTGCCTTTTTCAGTGGAATCACTTGATTCCTTTCAGGTGGATCTCATCTTGCAATCAGGGCTGGCTTAGCCCCAGGCTTGTCAGCCCACAGGCAAGACATGCTGTTAAAGTGGAAATCCAAGAAAACACTTGGTAGCCTCTCCTCTGCTGCTCAGCAAATTCTGAAGATAAGCCTTTAGTAGATCTGTACTTTGTCTTTCAAAGTCATTGAAACTAATGCATGTCTAGTTTCAATAAGATTATTAGATTTGCAAAATCAGAATCTTGGGCAGATTTCTTCCTACATTCTTTTAGGGTAATGAAATGCTCAGATAAAATAGTGGCAGCTTCTGACTCAACACCACAAATATTTTGTGGAATGGAGGTTCTCTCCAGAAGTTCAGTCTTCCTACTGACTGTACTCTGAAACACTAAGTGTTGTTCACATTCACTTTGACCAAAAGATCCACTTTGATAGCATTCACACTCCTTTGGCTTTTCTCATCATTCCAAAAATTGCTCAGCATGCTGATCACTTGTTTTAATAGACAGCGCGTTCCTGGTTAACACGAAGCAAATTCTACTTCATGTATCAACATCTCCTGAAGAATCAACATTTTTAGTTGTGAATTAAAAAACAAACAAACATGTTTTGATCAGTGAAATGAAAAACCAGGATAGTTCAGGTGTATCTAAAGAGTCCCCAGGACATCATATGAAAAGTGAAGACATATGGTCCCTTTAAATGTAGATGAAAATTCAGGTTACTCTGCCCTGTTCAAGTTAGCAGAGTCCAAGACCAACGTTCAGAAAGTATTTCTGTAATCTGAACTACCCTAGAGAGAAGCTTTAATTTTTAAGGCATGTCACAGTGTCCAAGGACTGGATAAGGAGTTGTTCATACAAACTCTATTTGGGGTATCACTTCTGTCTGCGAAGAAGGCAAGGCTTATCTCTGACACAATGTTCTGTCCAGAATGATGACCTTGGAAAGTAATTTTGTTGATCAATATTTGTTGGGACTGAGATTAAGCAACAACGAGTGCTTGTGGGCAGACTGCAGAGAAAGTGAATTTCAAACTAGTGAGAGACATGTTACTGTTGTGGCTTTGTCTTTTAATGTACAGTTTGACTGTTACATCTCTGAAATCAATTTTACTGCTTGTCTTCAACCACTTATGTCAGTACAGCCATTTATTGCAACTACAAACCACAATAAGGTTCTGCAAATTAACTCTCTGTATTCGGAAATAAAATGTAAAAAACAAGAAAGATCTCATGAGAAGTTTATAGTGCCTATCACTGCAGACAAGCAACAGTATGTACTCTAAGGCACCAGACCAAGCAGTAATAAAATTCCAGTTTGCACAGGGAGGTTTAGAGAAAAATAGCAGAACTACAAAAAAGTGCAATATTTTTGAGTCACAACTATTCAGTATTCATACATATCGAGAGAGCCACTGCATTCCCTCACAGTCTCTTTCTCTCTCTCTCTCTCTCACACACACACTTTATTCCCACTTGACACAGAGGATTATATATATAGAGACCCGGACGAGATGCATCTCAGAGCTAATCTACTCTGCTCCTTAGCTAAAAAAAGAGGTTACTGTTAAGTGATAGGACACACCCACCTGTTAAGCGCCACCTCCAAACACTTCTAGCAAAAGACTGTATATCTATATCCCTGGTTCTCAACATTTTCAGCTGAGGGCCAGAAATATTACTTCAGAATGTCAAAGGATCCAATCAGGAGGCAGTTTACAGCTGACTTTTCCTCCTCCAGGTCCCATTTCACTTTTCTCTATCTTAAGTTCAAATAAAATTAATTGGGAGCCTAACTCAAGTCCCCCCGAAACCAGATGTTCAAAGCCGATCATCTGTTTTCTCAGATTACCAACAGGACTCAGAGGGGAAAGTGGTGGCTTCTTTGATAAAGTCTTATCTTCAGCTCCTCTATCATCAGAAATATACCCATCTCTGGCTTCTTTCCCAGCCTATCCCTGTGAGACCACCCTCCTTAGTCCCAATTCCTGAATGAAACATCTGCTTCCCTCCTCAGGGACCCTGGGGACCCCCCAGGAACTCATCCTCTCTTTCTCTCTCCACACACACACACACACACACACACAATGTTCCTAGATATACTCCCTAACCCTGAAACCTCCCCACCTGGATATGCCTCACTCCTCAAACAGTCTCTCCCTTCTGACTCAATTCCACCCCTTCCCCACTCAATTACTGAGGTCTGTATCCCACCCTAAAATCAATTGCTGCTGCTGCTGCCACCACTGCCCCATACCTCTTTTTAGGGAACCTCCGCAATTGCTATTCCTCTTCCTAGAACGCTCTTTCCTGGGTACTACAGCTCCTTCCCCTGCACTGGTTGTGCTGCTTGCTTACTCCCCAGCTTATAAAGACTACATGGCTCCTGCATTCTGTTCTCTCATTATCCGTTCCCCACCTCTTAAAGGGGCAGAAGTTCAAAGGCCACTGTGCTCTTCATTCCCCTTCTGCTCCTGAAAAAGAGCTATCAGGGATCACATTTTCAATTTGTAATCAAATACAAATATGCATTTTCTTCCTAATATGGCTTGCCCCAAGGTCCACAATTAAGAGGCCTAGGACACCAGTTTGACACACTGTTCTATATATGTGTAGCCCTTCTCCAATGTCAGCAATGATGGCTAGAGGCAATAATATGTCTATGGGACCATTTCTAATACAAACTAAAGATATAACTCAAGCTACCAACCTAAAATCATGTCCATTCCCCTAGCAACTTAAAATTATGATTTCCCGGCCACCTTTCCAGGTAATTATTTCTAGTTTTTCAAGCACACAATAGTCTCTTTGAACATATATGGGAAAAGCTTTTAATAAAATCAGAAAGAAGTGTGGCAAACCCCTTGAACCCAGTCATTAATTGACCAATGTATTGGGGCCAAGACTCTGTGTAAGGCACACAGTCCTATTTAGCTATGACATCATCCTCATATTTAAATAAATTCAGTAGTGACTTAAGTGGTCCCTAGGATGCAGACTGTCTGTTTCAGTTCAGCCTCACCAGATCTATGGCTGCTCCAACCTGTGGGCTGCTCTGCTACCACCTATCCAGTTCTGCCAAATTGGCTCCATTTCTATTGCTTCCAGTCCAGTACTGTAGTGAGCCTTGCACAGGGGTCAGTATCTCTGGGTGGACAGAGTCCTTGATCTGTCAAACAGAGCCCTTCAACGCCTCTTATTTAGCTTGGATTTATCTACCTACTGGAGTCCACTACCTGTCAGATCAGCATGAACTACTTACTACAGGGTATATAGTTTGCATAATAAATATGTCTCTCAAAAACACAGTTACTGTTATCTATTATCAGAACATAAACTCCAAATAATGGAGTGCAACGTACTATATAAAACTGGGGGTAAGCAAAATTATATTGATGCCTATCATGAGCTACTTTTTCACCTTTTTTCCTATAAGGGGAGCAGAGAGTTCCAGCCCTTAATCTAAACCTTCTAAATCTGGAGCCTTTTTTACTGAACCTGGAGAAAAGGAGCTATTTGTTTGTTTAGTTATATTTTATATGTTAAAGGTTTCTTATTGTTCTTGATGATATTTTATGGTGTATAAGAAATCTATATTTGCTGATTTCCATTGGAGGTGGATACCACTGTTTTTGGGAGATCTGTGTTTGCCTGATTGCCATGAAAATCAGACACCAGCTAAATATGGGCACAAGTTAATGTTGCTATAACTATAAAGGCATCTACGTCTATACTTACTTCCTGGTCCGGATGTAAGCAATCGATCTTCTGGGATCGATCCCGGAAGTGCTCGCCGTCGACGCAGGTACTCCAGCTCGGCGAGAGGAGTATGCGGCATCGACGGGGGAGCCTGCCTGCCGCGTCTGGACCCGCGGTAAGTTCGGACTAAGGTACTTCGAATTCAGCTACGTTATTAACCTTAGTCCGAAGTGGCGGGTTAATGTGGACAAGGCTGCCTTATAACTGCACAGTAGGAAATTGCTTAATCTTTCCCATTCATGCTTTTAGCGTGTTTTTTTCTCCCACCCCTAATTTTATTTTCAAGTGATCAGAAATATGGTCAGGCAGCCTGCCAGGAGAGAGAAGATAATGAAACTTCTTCAATAGCAGTTAAGGAACAGTATTGCCTCCTTTATAAAAGGTTGCTAATGTGGTGAACCAGCTAAGCTAGGCTATGCTAACTGGATGGAGACACAGAGGCAAACCATGACAAAAGGAATACTTTTAAATTTTTAGAACTTTATAAGGGAAAACCCCAAAATAGTACCAGTAGCATAAATAATATAGAACATTACCAAATACTTATTACTTATAATACTACACTATAGGTTACCATCTCATTAACCTTTGTGAGTTAGTACATGCTACTCTTCTTTATTCTGTGAAGATAATACCAAATGCATTATTATTAACAAGAACAAAAAGAGATTACTCAACAATATACAGTGTCACTTCAAAGAAGATTCAATTTTACTCTCCTTGGCTGTAAGTCCAGCTCCACTTTTGCTGTCCTGTTCTTTGTTTCTTTTCAGCTTGAACTGCTCCTTAGTGTCAATGTTCCTGTGGCTATACCTCTTTTCACAAGTGCGCTTTCTCCACCTAGTAGGCCCTCACTTATCCATTAGGCACCTTTCAACTCTAAATGTTCAGACAGTCATTCTCTCCATTCATATATTTTAGACCCGTTGTGGGTACGCTTCTCATTTCCCCTTTTCAGGATCGGTTTTCATCTAACACGGCTTTTTGATCAATTCTCTTTTTCACCAATTATATTTCCTTTCAGTTTTTTTTCTTTGGTAAGTCTGAAGGTTTTATTTCCCTCTACTTCCCTTCTCTAATAGTGTCTGCTCACACACCCAGGTATGGAT
Organism: Malaclemys terrapin pileata; assembly: GCF_027887155.1. NCBI lineage: Eukaryota > Metazoa > Chordata > Testudines > Emydidae > Malaclemys > Malaclemys terrapin. Next base: position 76,360,057 of record NC_071511.1, on the reverse strand, counting down.
TTTTTCTGGTTCTCCTGACCTGAAATCGTTCCTATTTTCCTCCGTTCCTCCTTCTCACTTCTCTGGCCCCTACTTTTATTCTCCGGTTCTTTTATTTTATCATTTCTCCTCCTACCCAGGCTCCAGTTTATCCACTCAGCATCTCATTTTTTCACTTTCTCTCACAGCTTTTTTTCCAACTATTGCTTTGGGTGGATTCTGAATCCCTCCCTAGCTTGAGCTGCCCTCTCATTTGCTCTCTCTCTCCCCCCAGGACAGCATTCTATGTTGCTGCATCACAGCTGCAGCAGGTGCCATTGCCAGGGTCAGGATTACTACACTAGCTCTGCATTGATAAAGTGGACTCAGTATATGGATGGGTGAATGAAGGAAGAGTAGGAGAGAAAGCAGATGGATAGAGAGATATAAAAGAAATGTAAAATAAAAATCCCATTTGGACTATTCATAAAGTGGGGAAACATACATACCCCACACACTGCTGAATCCTGAACGGATGTAAATCAGCATAGCCGGCTCATTTTTCATAGGAACTCTGATCAGATAAAATCACTGATTACATACAGTGGATGGCTTTCCATGTCTGTTCCCTCCTTCATTTTTATAGAGAACAATTAGTTCTGTTTATATTTTATGAAAGTGCAATATTGTCCTTCCCATGTCTGTGCAAACTTCTTATATCCTTGAGCTCCACCACATGATGTTTCAAAAGATTATCTTTGCAAAAGAATGACATCTAGACACACTGGAGCTAATTTAATCCCATCAAGGTCATTATCACAGACTTTTTAAAAAGCATTTCTTTTCTTTTTAACTATCCTATTTATAGTCTGAGTTTATCTACAGATTTCACATTCAATAAATGTAAAGCTTGCTCTGATAAGCCAGGGTCCATGAGTTGTTTCACCCCCAGAACTTACTTATAACATTTTGCTTCCATTGAGAATACAGCTAATGTAACAGAATAATATTTTTAGAGTGTTTAAAATGTGTAGCTAAGACATTGTGGCAGAAAGGGGACATTGATGAAGGGTTGGCTGCATGTTTTAGACACTTAAAGGTGGTACCAGTATGCTAAGATCTCTCTGCTACTGAATTTGTAACTAATTAAACAGGACAGATAGTAAATGGGAAAGAAATCAGGAAAATGTAGGTTATATTAAAAAGACAAAAATCAAAATAGTAATAGCACACTTTTGATCGAGGCACTAAGCAATTTATTTCATTATGTAGAGACCCCTGAGGGGGATTAAACCTTGCTAAAGAGGTCAGCTGGTCACAGAATTTGTCAAAGGAATTTTTATACAGCCTTTCACACCTCTTGGTCACTGTTTTTAATCCAGCCATAGGCCTTGACCTAGCAATCTGATCCATGCAGTCAGACCACCTCACCAAAGCAATGACTTCAGTGAGACATCTTGTAGGAACAAGGAACAAGCTTGGATCAGACTGCAGGATAGGGACCTAAGTAATAATCTAAAGTTATTACCATCTGACAGCAAAGGAGAAGTTATCCTCCCTCCATTTCCTAGTCTTTAAATCTAAGATACTACAATTCATATTTCTCAGAGGCATTGGGCTAAGTGATACCATATTAACAAGGGTAGGAATGACCACAGTTTCTTTGTACTCCCAAATCTATCTGAATCCACTTGTTGTCTCTTCCTTAGCTTGTAAGCTCTTTGAGGCAGGAACAGTGCCTAGCACAATGGGGATTCTGGTCTCTGACTGGGGTTTCTACATGCTATGGTAATACTAATAAATAATAAGCTAGAGAGATCCCTTTGCTGGAGTTGAGGTAAGTCTTACTAGAGCCATTTTATTTACACTCAACTCCACTGAATTCAAAATCTCGGAAGTGGCACATGTAGGGTTTCTGACAAGCAGTTGACTGTTAATATGACAGTTCCAAACCACTCTGTGTACAAGCTGACCTAATTCTGACCTGGCAAGTAACAGTTAAAGAAAAACAAATCTCTGCTTGCAACAGCTTGCAATGGTTTATCATTAACTTGACTGACACGCTGAATATTTTTGTTTCATTAAAAAAAACAACACAAAACAAGCATTGTGAAATGTCATTACTCATACCAAAATCAAGAAAAAAAATCTATGAGTGACAGGGTGTGATTATTTCCTCCCAGCACATCAAACTAGTATTTAGAAAAAAGGACTTCAGAGAGAATCAGCCTCCTAGTTCAAAACCAAGCTACATAGCGCTGGCTAGATAGCTCTCCAGAGAGGGTGTAAAATTGCTCCCTGCTCACAGCCTATAGAGAGTAACTCTAATTAGTGGGTGGGGCTTCCAGGAAAGGATTAAAATAAAATCAAAACAATGGGCTCGATTCCTCCTTTAATTTGCTCAGGGGTCAGTGGAGGTGTACTGATGTAAATCTCGCGAGAGAGGAGAATAAGGCCCATTGTTAGTTTTAAAAACAAATTTGTATTCTCCCTGACCCTCAATGTACCTATATAGCACCTCTAAATTTGGCCCCAGGAGCTTTACCTTGACAGCGTGGACCAAATTCAGTTCTGTGTTAAAAGGATGTAATAACTCCTGAAGTCAATGTGAACTGCAGCCATTTACTCCAGAACCTGACTCTGCTCTCACTCACACCAGTGTAAATTCGCCAAGGTCAATCAAGCTGATTCTCAGTCTGATTACATATCCAGCATTCTGAATACTGGCGAGTGCACCTTGAGTGTAATTTATGCTTTACTTCCCGTTGTCCCCATCCCCTATCCTCTGGACATACAAATAGCTGGAGACCAGTACATTCTGATCTCATACCCTGCCTCTAGTTCCTTTGTTCCAGCTCACACACAATACACCCTGTATATCAGGGGCTGGGAATGAGGTTGACATATGGCTGCCCGAAAAACTCCATGCCAACTGGGGAACCCCTTTACATTTAGGATTCTGGCCCCCTTAAGAGTCTCTTTGCACCACTAGAGTGGCATGATGGGGCTTTAGAAGAATGTATAATCTGACACAATGGATTTATACTGTTATAAAACTTGTATAAACAACAGGAGGATAAGACTCTCCTAGTTTTGCAGGTAGATAAGAAGAGAGAGAGAGTAAAATATGGCTCCTTATTAGAGCCGGGCAAAATTTTTCAATTGAAACCTTTTTTCAATCAAAAATGCAGACTTGGGTAATCAAAACCTTTCATGAATTCATGTCAAATTCACCAAATTGTTTTCTTTGTAGGGAAAAAAATATTCTGAAGAAACCTAAACTTTTTGTTGTGACATTTTCAAAATGAAACATTTTGATTTCTCAATTCAAAATGACTTTTTATTTCAAAATTTCCTTCAATGTAATTTTAAAAAAAGTTTAAAAGGTCTCTATCAAAATGAAACTTCTCACTCAACCCCAAATGATTTTCTTTTCTTTAAAAAAAAAAAATCAATTCATTGAAAATTTTGAAAAAAAAATGGTTTTGAGTCATCCCAAAACATTTATTTTTCAGCAGACCAAATGATTAGAGAGAGATCGAAGATTTGCACAGCACTACTTCATATATTATCAATAGTATGTTTTTTTTTTCTATGTAGAAAATTGGGATACCTCAATCCCCTACATATTTCAGGAGAATATAACTCATTTCTATGCATGACAAAGTAATCCACATCTAATGCACAATCAGACAAGTGACCTACTATATGTCGGGGGGACATATTCTAAATGATTTGGGTCATTGCCCATGGGGAAGAGAGAACTCTATACCTCTGTATTGGTTAGAACATTTCAATTTAATTTCACTGGGACACGTCAGAACTCTTTCAAATACATTTATATTTTAATAATGGATTAGTGATATATCAATTAATATGTACCAATAATCCAATTAAAAATATTCTCTGAATAGACATTCTGGCTGTACTCCAAATCTTCAGACTATATAAACAATCTAATGGAAACATTAGGTACGGGGATGCATATTTTGTTTTCTAATTAAGGTAATATTTGGCTGACACTGAACCAATTTACATGTAGAAACCAAACAATTTAAAAGGTCACATAACTAAAACTTGTGCATTTTATATATGCAAATTGGGCTAGCCGGTATGTAACAAATTAACATGTGCAAACAAGACTGAACTTTATTGCACAAATGCACTCGCTAACACATGGAGACGTGCAACTAATTTGTGCCTTTATTTGCATTTTATAATTGCCTATCGTAAATTCTAAAAAGCACAACCAAATTCATATTAAAATTAGAAAATAAAGTTGCAACCAATGTTGTGAACATTCTGGCCTCCATCCTCATCCCACTGAAAACAATGGGAGTTTTGTTATTTACATTAATGGGAGCAGGATCGTGCCTTTTAGGGGTTTTTTTTTTGGACCATGTGGGCCTGAGAGGAAGAATAATCTGCATTTTTCTGAGAGTGAGATGTGTGTGGTGGTTTGAGCAAAGAACTGGGAGCCAGCAATTCCTGAGTACGAATTCTGCCTATGAATTGATATTAACTCTTCCAGAAACATAGAACAACTCTGTCTCAGTTTTCTTATCTACAAAATGAGGATATAAGGCATCATTTCCTTCATACTGCTCTAATTTCCATAGAACCAGATAGACCCAGAACAGTAGAGTAAAATGAGTAATCTTGAAATTAGGGCAGTGGTCAGGAACTGATTTTGGCTCTGTATGACCTTTGTCAAGTCACTTAATCTCTTCTGGCCTCATCTCCCAATCTGTAAAATGGGAATAACTATTTGAGCTGATCAAAAATATTGCCAACTAAATGATTTTTTTCCCTGCAAAAAAAATAGGTAATAGAAATTTCCATTTTTGTGGAAAAAATAATTTTAAATGAAGATATCAGGGTTTTCCCTGAAAAAAACATAAATCTTAGAACCAATTTTATTAATTGATTGATTTTTGACAACTGACAGTCAAACATGTTCAGTTTTAAGCTGAAAACCTTTCAGTTTTTGTTTGTTGAAAATTGAAACTTTTTGGTTTTCTTTTCCAAAACAAAACAAAAAAAAATTCAGTATTTCAACAACCTAATTTTTTCAGGGGAAGTTTTGACAAAAATGAATTTCTTTTTAATTTTAATTGAAAATTTTAACAGGATAAACAATCTCTTCCTGACCAGCTGTAATAGTAACACTTCTTTTTAAACAACATCCAGAACAGATGCCTTGGTGGTGATGGGGGACTTCAACTATCCAGACATCTGTTGGGAAAATAATGCAGCAGGGCACAGATTGTCCAGCAAGTTCTGGGAATGAAACTAAGACAACTTTTATTATAGAAGGTAGAGAAAGCAACTAGGGGAGAGGTTATTCTGGGTTTGATTCTGATGAAACAGGGAGGAACAAATTGGGAATCTGAAGATAGAAGACAGCATGTGTGAAAGTGATCATAAAATAATAAGAATGAATGATTCTAAGGAATGATGGGTGGGAACAATGGAATAAAGACAATGGATTTCAAGAAGTCTTTAGCAAACTCAGAGAATTGGTTGATAAGATCCCATGAGAAGCAAGTCTAAGGGAAAAAAGAGTTCAGGAGAGATGGAAGTTTTTTAAAGCGACATTATTAAGGGCACAAGAATACACTGTACAAATTCATAGGAAAGACAGGAACTATGTAAAATGCTACCCTTGTTTAAGCCTTAACCAAAAGTTCTTCTATGACCTGAAACTCAAAAGACTGTCATTCAAGAAGTAGAAACTAGGTCAAATTACAAAAGATGAGTATAAAAAAAAAATAAAACAAGAGTGTAGGGACAAAATTAGAAAGGCCAAGGCACAAAATGAGATTAAACCAGCTATGGATATAAAGGGTAACAAGAAAGCATTTTACAAATACATGAGAAGCAAGAGCAAGACCAGGGACAGGGTTAGACCATTACTAAATAAGGAAGGAAGGAGAATAACAGAAAATGGGCAAAGAGTTAAATGTCTTTTTTGTTTCAGTTTTTACCAAAAAAATGTAGCAGTGATCTTATGACTAACATCGAGATCATCAACATAAATGGGGTAGGATCTGAGGCTAAAATAGGAAAAGAACAAGTTAAGAATTACTTAGACAAGTTAGATGTCTTCAAATCAGCAAGGCCTGATGAAAAACATCCTAGAAGACTGAAAAGATCTCTCAGCCATTAGTGAAATTATCTCTGAGAACTTGTGGAGGAAGGAAGAGATACCTGAAGATGGGAAATGGCAAATATAATACTATCAATAAAAAGAGGGATAAGGACATCTCAAGGAATTATAGACCAATCAGCTTAACTTTGGTACCCAGAAAGATAAAAGAGCAAATATTCAAACAATCAATTTGTAAGCACCTAGAAGAAAATAAAATTAATAAGTAACAGGCAACATGGATTTTTCAAAAACAAATCTTGTCAAACCAACTTAATATACTTCTTTGACAGGGGAACAAACCTTGTGGATGTGGAGAAACAGTATATGTCATACATTTTGACTTTAGAAAGTTTTTAATACTGTCTCACATAACCTTCTCATGAACAAACTAGAGAAATATAGCTTAGATGAATCCACTATAAAGTGGGTGCACAGCTGGCTGAAAAAACCATACTCAGAGAGTAGTTATGAACGGTTCACAATTGAGATGGAAGGGCATATTGAGTGGGGTTCCACAGGGATTTGTCCTGGTTCCGGTTCTACTGAATATCTTCATAAATGATTTGGGTAATGTCATAGAGAGTACACTTAATAAAGTTTGCTGATGATACCAAGTTGAAAGGGATTGCAAGCATTTTGGAGGACAGGATTAAAATTAAAAATGTTCTTGACAAACTTGAGAAATGGTCTGAAGTAGGATGAAATGCAGTAACAAAAAATGCAGAGTATTGCAGTTAGTTAGGAAAGAATAATCATTTGCACCAATACAAAAGGGGGGGGGGAGGAAATGCCTAGAAAGGAGTACTGCAGAAAAGAATCTGGGGATTATAGTGGATCATAAACAAAATATGAGTCAACAATATAATTCTGTTGCAAAAACAGTAAACATCATTCTGGTATGAATTAGCAGGGGTGTTGTAAGCAAGGCAAAAGAAATAATTCTTCCACTCTACTCAGCACTGATAAGGCGTCAGTTGGAATATTGTTCCAGTTCTGGGTACCGCACTTAGGAAAGATGTCTATAAATTAGAGAAAGTCCAGAGAAGAACAAGAAAAATGATTAAAGGTCTACATTGAAAGATTGAAAAAAAATGGGGATGTTTAGTCTGGACAAGAGAAGACTGAAGGGGACACAATAACAGTCTTCAAGTACATAAAAGGTTGTTATATAGAGGAAGGTGATAAATTGTTCTCTTTAACCACTGAGAACAGGACAAGAAGGAACAGACTTAAATTTCAGCAAGGGAGATTTAGGTTGGACATTAGGAAAACTTCCTAACTGTAAGGGTAGTTAAGCAGTGAACCAAATTATCTAGGGAGGTTGTGGAATCTCTGTCATTGGATGTTTAGGTTAAACAAATATCTGTCAGTGATGGTCAAGATACTTAGTTTTACCTCAGTGCAGGGGATTGGACTAGATGACCTATCAAGGTCCCTTCCAGTCCTATATTTCCATGATTCTATTAATCTTTTCTGCAATCCTTTGTCTATCTTATCTATTTACCTGGAAAATTCATACAAAAATTAGGGTTTAGAGTGCCAGTGGCTCTTTAGATGATAAACTGTTTGGGACTGGGGCTGTCTCTAATTATGTGTATGTTCATTGCCTAGTTACAGTACAATGGAGCCCAACTCTCAGTTCGGACCTTTAGGCCATACTGTAATGCAAATGAATAACAATAAGAAGGAAGTCCCTTATCAGCCACAGATGAGTATCTGGCCCTACATAGTGACTGAGCAAATAGTGATGGGGAATGCTCAATGGTTGATGAAAAGGTAATGAATTACAATACAAGTAAAAAGACAAACATAATGGAACCATCACTAGTTCATAAAATGTTTGATCATTTATTTAGAAGAAAATATTTTCTTTGTCTTCAGCATTGGTCATGTGATATTCACAGGCAAATCTCAGGCTACAATTCTATCCTAGCCTGCTGAAATGGAGTCCAACAAAGCATCTGATGCATGGGAAGAAATACAAAAGATCCAAAGGTGCAAAAGGGTACAAACTAGTTCAACGATAAAAAGGCTAATTTGAGAAACAGAGCTTTGATCATTTCTTGCTCATAATGGAGACTATTAGAATGCATAGCTGTTAAGATTAGTATGATATCCAGGGGATAAATCATTAGTTCTTTAGTAGCAAAAAATAATTATCTGCAGGAATGGGAGTTCAGATTAACAGAGACTTTTACTATTTATTGTCAAGCTATATTTCTTTCTTTCTTTCCTCCCAGAACTGCATATGCACACGGGACCCAGCCAGCACCTAGTAGTTCTTTGGTTCCTGAGTTTCCCTGTGAGAAATAAATTTATACATCTGAAGAGATATCACTTAAGTACTACCCACATTAAATTTGCAATAATGAACTCTTCCTTTAAGAAGAAAGCAAAGTTTCCATATAGGCAAGTCCCAAAAAAAGGAGCTAGGAGTAATAAGATTGGAGTAATTAAAGCTACTGGATCCAGACACTGACACAAGATGGAGTCTCTGGAAAGGACAAAGAGACAATGTCTAGTAGATGAAAGACAGTGTCTTTTTACTGGGGGAGTGGGGGAGGATGTACAAGTTTTTGGATGAACAACAGGGAGAATCCTAGCTCCGGTGAGCTACTGTGAACTGAGGCACTGCCACAGCTAACATATAAGATATCATTACTTATCTGTGGCCTTTATAATGTCAGTTTCCCAGGTCATAATACTGCAGCTTCCCACAGCTGTGGCTACATGAGAATATGAGTAAATGCTTCCCTTCCCCACTCTTTTCCCTAAATAAACAATACCCTGTGGAAACGCAGCTAAAATTGGTGCTGGTCTATGGATCTGGAGAAGTTGTTTACAACTGCTGGCTCTATACTCCTGTGAACTAAAGGGGTCAGATCTCCAATTAGTGTAAATCAATATAGCTCCATGGAATGAAACATGACAGATGTGATGCTTTGGAAACATGGAATATTCAAACACTGTTAAATCAACTTTATAAATATGCATCCGAAGAAGTGGGCTGTAGTCCACGAAAGCTTATGCTCTAATAAATTTGTTAGTCTCTAAGGTGCCACAAGTACTCCTGTTCTTCTTTTTGCGGATACAGACTAACACGGCTGTTACTCTGAAACTTATAAATATTATATGTATCTTTATGGGCTCAATAGTTACTATATTCCTAGCTTGATGGCTGAGCTAAAGGATGCTCCCTCTAGGAACTACAGTCACGGTGTGAGTGGGCAAGTGAGACGTAATTGATGCAAATCCCTAATGCAAGTGACAAATCTGTGGAAGTTTCATTCCCTGGGGAAATGGCATATATTGGTTTGACCTGGTTCAAAAAACCTAAGAACACAGAAGACTTGAGACTGTACAAATTAACTGTCCTGACCTAGGTATAGAAGTCATTCACACTCAATCGAAGAACAGACATGACCAAGAGAGACAGGCTCTGGATAGCAGAAGGTGCCGGAGCTGGAAGTAAGGGTTCCAGGTGGACATAAAGTGAACTTTCCAGCCTTATGGATGCTGAGTTATGGTGACTCATTCTGGCTCTTTACATTCCTCTTCCAGTTTTACTAATAAGCAACAGGTTGGTGTGGTCAATTACTCCCCCTCCTGCTGTAACCTTATTTAAAGAAACAATACTCATTTAGCAATTCTCCTTAATACAGTACAATAACTACACTATTCATTAGATTGCTTATGGGCAGACCTGAGGTTGGCTTTTAGGAGGTTTGTTTTCCAACGTTCATGAACAGAGCTGGCCAAAACATTTCAACTTTGAAATTTTTGATGAAAAATAGGGACACATTTTGTTGTGAAAACGTTCACCAGAAAACTCATCCTGTTTTTGACCAAATACAGAGCTGGGCACAAAAACTTCAAATGTTGTTTTTTTTTTTTCAGCAAAAGAGAGAGAGAGAATTTTTGAGAACATTTTTGAAAAAAACAACAACTTCCCAATTGTGTTTTCCAACTCATTGTGTTTTCCAATTCATTAGATTTGTTTCTGACAAATGCTAGTGCTATTCAATAAGTGCACCCAGAGTAGTTGATAGGTTAAATTTAACAAATATATATGTAAAAATAAAGTGGGAAATATTTCTTTTTCCCTTATCCCTCTGCAAGGCATAACATTGTCCTGGTGTTCACATGCTGAGCAACTTAATCCTGTATTTAGGCTTAGTTTAATAAGACAGTGGATGCAGTATGAAATATTGAACTAAATTAACAAAAAGAGATTAAAAATACAAACAGCATTACCATTAAATGAATATAAATAGTATTAGTATATAGTTTAATTAGCAGTCCCTTCAGAAAAAGTCCTTGAAATGTAGTCTCTCTCTTCTGGATCTTTAGGGTCAAATAAACTCACTGTTGAACTGTGGTGAAAGTTTTATGAACAGTCTAATCTCTTCATGACACAAAGTAAGCATAAATATCGTTCTCTGAACTATAAAGGAAAAATACAGAAACTAAGTGTATCAGAATACCCAATATCTGAGGTACTGAAATTCTAGAATGAGTCTGAGTCATTGCCAAGATAAATTCACTGTGTGCTCACCAGAATCTTGCCCAGTTATTAAGTGAATCTTAGGTAGTTTGAGATTCAGAACTATGAAGAATTAAGACACTTCTTTAAGTGATTATGGTGCACAACTAGTGTTTGGTGGTCCATATTAGGTACAATTATACTTTATCTTTAGAGCTGTTCAGAAAGTGTGTACTTTTAGAGCTTTTTAAATTGGAAAAACTGAAAACCCAAAAATGAAAAGAAAAAAAAAAGTTCAGGGTTCAACAACCAAAAAATGAAAGAAAATTTCATACAAAATTGGATGAAGACTGAAAAATTTCTGCTGAAAAGTGAAAAATTTGAGCCAAAAGTTTTTAGTTTTCTGATGCAACATTGACAAGTTTTGAGGAAAGCAGACAAGTGTTGGAAAATTTTCAGTCCACCTTAGTATGGCAAATCATTCTATCACTGAATAGTTGAGTTGTATCTTAGCTATGAGAAAGTATCAAGAGGTCACACTAAAAATAAAGGATTGGGTGGTTTCATTGATTGGAGTTAGATGGATTCTGCAGAAAGATGGACATGAACATCCCAGACATAGTGACAGTATCTTTGTCATGTGACTGTGAAAGGCATATCCTTTCTCTAAATAAATAGGAAGCCTTTTCCAGCTTGTCCTTCAAATTCCCCACCTGCTTATTATAAATGGTTATATGCTAATATATTTCTGAATATGGCAATTGTGCTTTGCAACCATAGAGCATAAAGGCAGGACTTTGGTGAATGGTGGTAGAACACAAGGTTAAAAGGTAAATCCACCATAGTAGGATAAAAGTATTTTTCTTCCTAATTAGAAACAGTACATATGGCAGACCAGAATACTAATAACTCCTATTATCCAGATGTCTTGGGGGGCATCTGAAACCATATGTGTAATCATAGTTTCATAAATATAAGTTTTTTTAATTCTCTGTTATTATTTATTTGTATTACCAAAATGCCTAAAAGCCATAGTTGTGCACCAGGACCTTATTGTACTAGGCGCTGTACAAACACAGAACAAAGACTGAATTTTGTCTCAGAGCCTGGGCTCCAGACCAAGCAAGAAAGTCTACATTGCTACTTTTAGTTCCATAGAGTGAGCCCTGCACACCCGAGCCGAGTCAGTTGACCCGGGCTCTGACACTCGCTGCTGAGGGGGGTGGGGAGGTTGCAGTGTAGACATACCTTAACTCCCTTAGGCTTCTTTGAAAAATCACAGCCTTAATGTTTATGCTAAAACATTCTGACCCTTCCATGCTCATTGGCATGAGAGGGGAGGAGTGGGTATTTCAAGGATGGGAAAGAAAGGATGCTTCTCTACAGTGCTTGAGTGAGAAAACAATGATGAATGACATTTAGACATGTTCAACTTGTGCTACTATTAAACCTCTCAATAGTGATTAATAAACCTATCATAACTAAAGCTGGGTGAGTAATTTATAACTAATTATTCATTCATTAAATTTCACTCTGCTGCTGAGTTTCAAAGTGACAATTTTTTGACTGTTTTTCAAAAAAATTCACTAAATAATTTCTATGAATAATGTTTAGTCTATAGCTCATTTAGTGAATGTCCATTGCATTATGAGTTCATGTCCTTACCAGATGAATTCCAGACACAAAAAGACCAGAAAATCCAAATAAGCAGCAAATCACTCTCTCACTGATTTCTTTGAAACGTTGCTTTTTTAAGGACATAGACTTAAGCAGAACTCCCAGCATGGAATGTGCTAGACCTCTTGCAGTCTTCTGATAAGCTGGGAGTTTTTCATGTGTTTTCTTAGAATAATCAGAGTTATTACTTGAATAGGCCTCCAGAGCAGATTAGAGTGATCTATAGCTGTATTGAGCTGTCAGATGCCCAGATTGACAGATCTCTGGATTTCACACCTTCTAGTCAGGATGGAATTTCCTTGCTGCAAAAAAATTATGATACTTTTATTCTAAAACAGCCATGGGACTTGTTTCACAATAGACCTAAACCCAAAGCACAGTTTTTTTTCTGTCAGTGGATGTAAACAAACTACATCTGAGATAAAATATGGTTTACAAGCCCACTGCATTGATAGAGCTGCATATCCTTTTGTGCCAGATGTTACAAATATGCAGACAGACAGTTCTTATTGATCCAAATGGTTTGAAGAAACTCCATTTGAAAGCATATGTATTTCTGCCTGACATTTTGACATGCTTGACATGACAATGCCAGAAATGCAAATGTGTGAGAAGAAAGTATGCTCTCATGTTATAACAGCAGATTTCCCTGCCAGACAGTTGGAAATATGTTGCAAAACTAATCATAGATCAGAGGAAACATGATCATCATCATCACTCATCTAAAGACATAAAACAGGACTTGATATCAAGCAGTGTGGACTTCTCTTTTTTTAATTTGAACCATTTCAGTCTTGCCTGTTACAAATATGAAACCACCAGTTGCTTTTCTTACAATCAAAGTACAGTAGCTTCAACTGTAAAGCCTTCCAAAAAACAAAAAAAGTATTTAGAAGCCTTCCCTTACAGCGAAAGAAATCACAGCCTTCTCCCTCAAAATCCCACAAAGGCCTGTAGCACCCAATGTATCCAACAAAAAACTTATAAAACCATGTGATGGCTAATTGGCCTGAAAGCCAATTACTGAGCCTTCTTCAAATCTTATCCTCTTTTGGCTTTCATGAGTCTGTCACCTCCTAGTTCTTTTCCTACCACTTTAATTGCTCCTTCAGAGTCTTATTTTGTGGGACCCCTTACCCTTTTCCAACTCCATCTCTCCCTGTGCACCTTACCCCTGGAGAAGGCTCTAATTCTACTCTGCTACAGATCTAGCCTTCCTCATTCCAAACAAAAATCTCATCTTGTCTTTCCAATATCTCATGGATGTCCAGCCACCAACTCAACAATATGCCAACGCTGAGCTCTTGATCTTCATGCCACAGCCTCCCCTACCCACCCCCCTCTCTCATCACTATGGACAACATCACCATAAACGTGTCATTCGGGCCCTTAATCTGAGTGACTGAGCACTCTCCCTACAACCACACAACCAGCCTGTGTCTACATTTATTGATACGTCCTAAATAACAGCCCAAGAACCAGCTTTTCCTGTATGTTCACACCTCCAGGCCACCATCATCTTGTATTCTGTAACCTCTTGCTATCTGGCTTTCATGCAGCCATCCTTACCCCCTTAAATACATTCAAAATGCAGCTGCTTAAACTATCTTCTGTAGTCTGACTACATCGTTCTTTCTTTGTGTGCCTCCATTGGCTTCCTCTTCTTTACCATATCAAATACAATCTTATCTTCACCATTAGGGATCTTCCTGACTGAATCTCACTCTACCTAGCTGTTCTATTAACTCATTTTGACATTGATTGTCACTTCTGATCCACCAATATTCCTGGCCTTCTACCAGTAAGCTTTTGTAACTCATCTGTCAGGTCACCCTGTCTGCAAAAGCTCTCAAGCAAAAAAAAAAAAAAAAAAAAAAAATCTGTCTAGCCTCCTTTGCATCTATTTTCAAATCTCTCCTTAAAACTCACCTCTCGCTATGATGCCAATGAGGCATTGTCAGATGACCATGATAAGGAAAACCGTAACTAGTGCCCATTGTGACAAGATATGCCTTACTGTTAACCCATCTTCCACTTTTGAGGTGGTGGAAATTAGAATAAATAATTATAAGTGACTGAAAAATCACTTCTTAGCAGTATGGGCATCTGCCAATATTTTCACAGAGAATAATGAAGTGACATCACCTTCCATTTTCTCTGCCCAACTTGGCAGGAGCAGAAGCTACTGATTTCAGAAGGTCAATGGGAATATTTTTGCAAGGACATCTGCAACTGTTTCATTGAAGCACACTCGTGTAGACGCCACCTGTCACTGTGTGACAGGGCAACATCATGGGTTTGCGATCCCACCAGGATCCCATGATTGTAGGGGTTCTCAGCAATTTTTCTGCATTCTGCAATATTCTGCAAATTCTAAATTTTAAATTTGGGGGGGGGGGGGGAAAGAGTGTTTTGCATCTTTTTTCACTTCCAGGTTTACAGACACCTAATGTGCTTCTTCAGTGCTAATTCACCTTGCTGAAAGCTGGGCTAAATTCCGACCTGTATTGTTGTACCTGAATTTTTCCAGAATTATTTACCTCAGATTTTAAAGGAAAACTATTATAAACATTGGGCCTGATTCTCCACTGAGTGCATGTTGTGTAGTCATTTATACCTGTGTAAAGCTATAGCATTCTTATGTGTTAGCAGTTTACATATACCTATATAATAGTGAATATTCAATACAGAAATCCTTGATTGTTGCCAGATTCAAAGCATGTTCATGAAAGCTCAGCTGCTTTGGTCTGGGCTTTGGCCGACTCGAGACTACCCAGGACCATAGTTTATGGTCTATTAAAGCAATGCACCTGTTCTCATGGTGGCCAATACAAACAATATTAAGACATACTGATGTCAAATTTGAAAGCACACCAGGTTGACCTCCAGCAACTGGGAAGCAACAACTTATGAAAGAGCAAGGTGGCATCCAATTTGTCATGTCACCATTAACCACTTTGAGATAAGGCCCATTCACACCTTTTGTGAAAAACGTGAACAGCGCAAAGCAAGGATACAACATTTTGCAATGGTCATAGACAAGCTTGTCTGGCCAATATGTAAACATGTTTATTGTTCTGACATTGGTCTGAACTCACATAAACATGTCGACATACAGTGTTTTCTGAATCCTCATATGTCGACATCGACATAAGAATCCCAGTTCAGGAAAACACTTAAGCATGTGGTCAACTACATCTCTAGCCTTCAACTCATTTAAGCACGGTTGTGTTTTCCTGATCTGAAGAATAATGGCTACACAAGGTGCAAGAAGGTCGATTATCAGCTCCAGTGTGACAGGATGGAGACAGTCTCTATAAGCTTATTTTTTAATAGTTCACCATATTGTTATGCTGTATTTCAGTACTGATGCCAGTACTGAAAAATATTCTCTTCAGGGAAGCCCATGTGTATGAGATATATCTTTTGTCTGTCTTTCCCTATTCTGTATTATCGGTCAGATACTGCATGCATGAAAATGTGATCTTTGCGCTTCAAGAGTTTATTAGTATCACTGATTCAATGCCACAGATGTGCATGCTTATCTGCTCTTTCTGCTGCATGCCTCATCTGAAATTGCATTCTACATTGGTGTCCTCATAATTAGTTGCAGTGGAAATATCACCAAGAGATGAGGTTAGGGCTTCATCTGGGGGACAAGCAGCAGCAAAACTGAACCTCTGAGGCCTAAGCACCTCTTTTGTGTAAATAACCTAAGCTCTAATGATTTTTTTTCAAAAGGGAAGACAAAAAAGATAGAATGGATAAACAGAACTGTTTCTTAAGAGGTGGTTTTCTGGCATGTGCCCTGGCTTTTTAAGGACAGATTCTGTCCAACCCTTAAGCAGGTATGGAAGGCGAAGAGAGGACATAAAGAGCTTCATCCCTTACTTGTACCTCATGCAGATGCCAGTGATCATCTCATTGTAACATGAAGGCATTGTTTCCTCCTAACTTCAACCTGGGCACTTGGGGCCTCAAAGTGGGCATGGGATGTTAAGTCTGGGCCAATTAATCCACCCCACCATCATCAAAACACTGGGAGGGAGCGTGTGCTGTGCTTTTGCCATGCCTGCAAATCCTGCCTGGTAGCCCACAGGCAGGATTTCTGGCTGATCCATTACCCCAGCTGCACGTGGTTGCTGCATACACCCTCTAAAGCAGCTGACCTCATGAAGGACACAGTCTAGCTCATCATAAACAAGATACCATGTAAAAATATCCTGGTAAAATAACTAAATCTTCTCAAACTGTAATTCCTTAATTCATATATTTTGATAAACATGGCATGGCGAGGGAGAGAGGGGGGCATCATACAAACAAACCAAGGCAGACTACGTTTTGTCTTAAGAAAAGCGGGGACTGTATTTGTGTTGTGATTTGAAATTTCCTACCCTGAAGCAATTCAGTTTATTGCTACAATCTGGTCACTCACAATATATTACCACTCGGCTACCCAGTCAAAGCTTTGCCAGGATGAACAGACATGTTCTCCCTTTTGCCCCGCACTTACTCTCCCATCTCCCTGCTGTTAGTTACATCAAGTGTTGCAGATAGATCATTTTTTCCCTTCATTATGTGGAGTCCTAAACAAAGACAGAACTTTGCTCCTGCCCAACTGTGGAAGTTTTACAGCTGTGATGAAAAATTGAATAGCTGCTGAGGTGAGAGAAGTCTTCCATTGAGATTTACAAGGAGAGAGGCAAAGCAACTGTCTTGCTGGGATGCCCCATTCCAGCATCAAACTCAGTTACTTGCAGCATTAATTCATTCATATATCAAAACAAGGTATTTCATGTGCATCAACTAATCATAAGAGAAAAATCACCAGCTTGGTAGTCCATTGCTATGCAGATAATAAACTGAGCTGTTTACAAAGTAGGAATTCAGCAAGGAGGAAAGAAAAATATTAATAATGGGACAAGTTATTTTAGGTTATTTAATTCATTAATTAGATTGTAAGCACTTTGGGGCAAGGACTGTCTTTTTGTTCTATGTTGTACAGTGCATAGCAGAATGGGATCTGGGCCATGACTGGAGCTTTGACATACCACCACAATAACTCATCCCTAGCACAGTTACATCAGGGATGCATTTATTGGTAAAGTTTGACTTGGTAGAGCTTTTACATGAAAGTTTAGGGCCATATCCTCAGCAGGCGTAAGTGGCTGCGGCATCACTGAAACCGATTTATACCAGCTGAGGATCTGGCAAATGGTTTAGAACATTATCAAGTAAATAGTCCCAACTCTTAAATAATATAACAACATTTATCCAGTACAACAAATGCTGCTTTTATTAATTGATTTTCTAAAAAGAAAAAAGAAAAAAAAATGAGGCCACCGCTTGTATAATGGAATCTATGCTTCTGATACAGTATTATAATAATAGTTCTGCTGGACATATCAAATAGATGCATTGTACCCCTCCCCCCATTCATTATAACCTAATATTTTGCTTTTCTTCATAGCTTTTTCTTTTATAGTTCCCCTTGCCTTTTCCCATTGGTGCAAAAGGATATGGATTCTTTGGGAAATTTCCAACAGAGTCCTCATATGTGTTATGTATAGACCTAGCTCTTCCTTTAGCCATTCACAACATAAATTCAGGTCAGTGAAAGGAATAAAATATGGTCTGAACATTGTAGTTACTATACTGCCCCAGGAATGTAGTCTCCTTTAAAAGAAAAGTTCCATTTGTTATTATGTCACCAACTTCTAACCTCTGTCAGAGTGGAGGTGCACCTAATTTTGAACAGGCTTTGAGAAGAAATTTGTGCTTAAACTAGTTCATACAGTAGCTATAACTAAAATCCCTGTTAATTGGCCAACAAAGTTGCCTTCTGAATTTCATTATTAGCACTTACTTATCACATTTTCTTTTCAGAGCCAGCAGTGAATACAGATTCATAAGAAGCAGTGCTTTCAAGCTCAACATTAAGGGCTTGTCTATATGACCACTGAGCTTGTGGCAAGCCTGGGTTGGGGGCAATCCCTACTTCCCACTAAGCCTCTGCTGCTGCTCACTAAAAGTTCCATAGTGCACTTTGAGCTAACCTGCTTTGATCTTCTACTAGTTTAAATCAGCCTGGGTCTAATGTAATCAATGGAGCTATGCTGATTTATACCAGTTGAGGATCATGTCCTGAGTATTTTATTCTACCAGCAGACTAAGCGAAGGTGGGTTATTCTTGCTCTGCTTAGGCTTCACAAACAGTGCAGTAATGCCAGGTTATAAAAGCAAGGCAGAATGTTGGGAATTTCACTTTGCAAGACAAATATTGCACACAAGTAATTATAACTCAGCATTAAAAAGGTCCTATCAAGTTTTAACTCTGAAATCAAAAAGCACAATTAATATTGTTTCGTTGCGACAGGAAAACATGACACATTATTCAGAAATAACAGCAATGCATTCTCCAGAGCTAGTGGACTGCAAGCAAATCTAAGAAACTGAGTCACAGTTTTGTATGAAAATAAAGTATTGTTTCTAAACTAAGGGATTAACAGAACGAGAAACACTACAAGTGCTGTGCCACAGATGTCACATTACCAGAAATTCATCAATAAAAGAGCACAATCAAAGAAGGTATAGGCACTCAATTTCACTTACACTCAGCTTTGCAATGTAAACATCTTGGAGAACCTGGAACACTTGGGCCCCTAGATTATCCCCGTTTTTAAGCAGAACCATTACACTCTGGTACACTCCTTGGGGAGTTCTGTTTAAAACTAAGGGCACAATATGGCCCTCATAGTTTACAGAAACTTATGCAACTTGTTCCCTCTTCGTGTCTGCAAAATATTTAAAATGAAGGGCTAGATCCACTGCTGGTATAGCTAGGCATACCTCCATTACTTCACTGATTTACACCAGTTGAGGATCTGGCCTGAAATCTTCAATTATACTTTAATTCATCTATGAATAACTCTCTCTGAGTGCATATAAATGCATGAGTTTATGGTGTATGCATACAAAGTCAACATGTATAAAAATGCTTTGAACAGGCAACATTAAAATAGAAATCTAAAACAGAAGACAGCAACATGGAAGTAATACATTCTGAATTTACTTTGAAAATTGAAATGTATTGGGAAAGAAATATTTTTAATTCTCCCGAGAGTACCTCTTGATTTATTTAAATAACCTGAAACTGAAGCAAAGGCTTCTGTCATGATTGATAGGTTCAGGATATAACTATCTAAGTTTTTAATAAACTAATCTTTTCTAAAGAGTGGGAGACTCATTGTGAATTGCTAATTTCACAGTCTAGCCCTTGATGTAACAAAGCACATGCTTAACATTAAGCAGAGACTAGTCCCATTGAAGTCAATAGCAATGTTGAGCATGTGCTTCACGTTCAGCATGTGCTTAAACCCATCTTTAATCAGCAAAGCACTTAAGCATGTCACTAAAGCATCAGCTTCAATTACACCAAAGCACATGCGTAAAATTAAGCACACATTTAAGTACTTGCTAAATAAGGATCATCATGGGCTTGATCCTGTACTCTGTATGCCATCCTGCCAAGCACTTAAGCAAGTATTCAACTTTAAGCCTTGAGTAATCCTGTTGACATTAATGGGACTACTCACATGCACAAAGTTAAGCACACACTTAAGTGATTTGTAGCACCTTGCAGGATCAAGCCCAAAGAAAGCAAACACATAATAAAAAATATTAAAGCTAATGGAGCCCAAAATGTACTTTGTTCATTCATTTCATAAATGTAGTTTAATTTAAACTGTTTATGATGATGCTTTAAAACATACTAATAAAAGTTACATAATTTGTTTTCAGAAAGTAATGAAGTCTCAGTAAAATGAGATTTCACTATGATCTTTACTGCAAAGAAGTGTGTATTGCCTTTTTTGTGTGTACAAGGGATGCAGATTAGAAAGATTCTTCTGTTCTTGTTTGCTAATAGCACTGACTCAGGTCCACGTTTTGGCCCATATCCACAGATGCATTATGGTTGCACTATGATACTGCAGCACCAGTTCAACATGACCCTAAAGTCTCTTATAGCCAGCTAAGGGAAGATCATAGTGGGGGATCCTCTTGTGCCATGAAGCATAGTAGGCTCCTACATCACCCCTAATACTTGGAGGCCTGGCCATGGGGAGAGTGGTCATGGCTGGGGTGCCCCGACAGGCAGCTGATACTCAAATATTGTATGGGATCATTGGCAGGCATTGCAAATGAGAGGAGTCTTCAGGGCTGAGAGACCATCTCTGTACACACACAGCCCAGGATCAGGGGAGACCTAAGGTGGCTTCTTCTGGATCACACTGGTTGGTCCTCAGAAGCCACTGAAGATCTGGGCTTTAATGTGAATTAGGGAAGAGAGGACAGTGAGGGACACTTTCAAAACAGATGCTTCAATGCTTTTCTCTTGTTAAATCATATATACATATGCACAGCATTCCAGCATGACCAGTCTTAAAAACATTGTACACATGGCAGATGAACAATAATTTCAGTAAAAAATATTAAATTTGGCTGAAAATGTTCATAACTTGTTACAAATATTGAGGAAAATAATTTTTGGGGTGCTCTGGTGTACAATCTAAATGGACCAAATTTATCACTGGTGAAAATCCAGTGACAAACATTATTATTGTTTATTTTTAATTAGTTTGAAGCAGGAAGTACAACTTGGCCAGATTGCAGAATGGTATTGTCTACATCAGGAGCCAGCTTGACTGGAGATGCTGGAATTAATCACCACTGGAATACTTCTATTAGCAAATTGTCAACGTTCCTTAGGTAAAAGGTAGAGTTGTAAGTACGCTTTTTCCCATGGGTAGTTTTCCTATCACTGTTTGATTCAGTTTTAGTGTTTCTCCTCTGTTTAATCATTTAATGCAGGGCTTTCCTAAAGAAAACAATTCTTGGAAAGTTATCACCCCATAACTAGTTGAGTAACTATTCAAGCCAGTATACCAGACAATAAATTGAACCTTTTATTTCTCCAAAAGCATAACCCACATTGTCTGCTTCCTTTTGGAGATATGTATGCATTTTTACTTTTGTTCAGTCATTTTTTTTTGTCCTTAATGTAGGCAGTGATTTTTGCTGCACCCACTGATATTGCATTTTCCAAATGATCATGTTCTAATAAAGTAAACAAATCCAGCTATAAATGGAAATAGCAACCTTGCTATTGTGACACGTTTGAGAGGTTATGAAATTATTCAAATTCTGAAAGCCAATGTTTGCCCAGGAATATCAGAAAGGAAGGAAAAAACCTCCTAGTTACCTGAGCATTTGAGTCACTATTTGGGAAGGAAACAATGGTTTTGAAATTTTCATGTTAAACTGAACTGGTAATGTTCTCAGACAAGACCACAAGCTAGCTACATGTGTTACTCCATCTTTTTCCGTTGATTGAGTTTCACAGCAAAAAAAAATGAGGCATTTGATAGCCGATTATGGACATAACCATTAAATGCTTCTTTAAAAAAAAATCAATGGAAAAAAACAGAAGCTGTGCTTATAGTCGTGAATTTAGCCTCATTCAGAGATATGACTTTAACAGAGAATGCTGCCTCCATTATACAGTAGTCCTTGAAACATAAAAGAAAGAAATCATAGCATAGGGCTATAGTCACTGTAACATGATCATTGCCTCACTATCAAATAAAGCTTTGCCTTGTTTTATTCCTTTAAGTCATTGGTTCCATTCCACTTTAATTTGTGCACACAAGAAACAAGAAAGATCTGATCGCAGGTTTTGCTTAATAGCCTTATCCATAATAACCTTATTTATCAAATATTTATATATATATATATATATATAATATATATACATAAATCAAATGTATATATTATATATATATTCATACACATAAGGGTAAATTAAAAAAGCCACACAGCACAGTACGCACATAAAACACAATTCAGTAAACCTGTGCTTCAACTTAGAAACTGTGTGGAAATTTAATCCCTGTTAGAAGGAAAGAGTTCAGTTGTTTTGTTTATTGTTTGCTTGTTTATAGTTATAATTCAGGTTTAAAACATATATTACTGCTTTGCTAATATCTGCTGTTAGATTTTCAAGCGAACTGCCACCATGACTATGAAATAGGGTACCGAGAAGAAGAGAGTGCTGAGGAGAGTAAACTTTTACAGCGACAAATGGATAACTTTACTGCTTTAAAACAAAAATAGTAAAACAAAAATAGAACAAATAAGGAATAAAGGTTGAAATCCATGATTTTTTGTTTAACTGCCCTCAGTCCCAGTAACAGGTCTTCTTTGGCACTTGAGAACGATCACAAGTAGTTTGCCTTTTTATTCATATAGAACAAAATTTACAAAGTCATTCATACATTTTTTTGTTTTTTGTTTTTGTTTTTGTTTTTGTTTTTTACTGACTTCGAAAATTGGGAATATTCAAAATACACTTTTACCCCACTTCATTCTTTCATTATTTACAGATATGTACACGAAAAATGTAAAAGTTTTTGTTTTTGTTTCAGATTGTATTAAAAAGCTCTGCTGGTTGTTTTGTTTGTTTGTTTTCATTATATGGATGTTCCATGGGAAGGCTCCATGGCTTCTGGAATGACTCCCCCTGGCACAGACTGAAATGACATCGGGATAGGTGTTTTCACGGGGCTCTGACGAAACAGTCCTCCATTTGGCGATCTGTGTTTACACTGTATAGAGGGCATGGTGGCTGAGCTGCTAAGGGGCAATGGCAGGTTACTACCAGAGGCAGTTGTGAGTGTCCTGCTGGCACCATGACTTGTCTGTTCTGGTAAAAAGGTGGTGACAGAAAGTTGTGTGTTCTGGTATTCGCGTACTGGCTCCAGGGTCTGACTTGGCTGCATGCCACCAATCTCCAAGGCTGAGATTTCAATCGACGCTGGAGAGATTTGCTTGTGGGCTATGTCTTCATCAATTAAACTGTTCATACGTCTGTGGACCTGCTCCAGATTTACTTCTTTATCCTATTGAGGTAAAAACAATGGAATCAGTCCAAACAAAAATCTGTCTCTCTCCCCACACTATGTGGTGGAAGCCATTGTTTAGTCGGTCACTTAATTTGATTTGCTTAGGCAAAAGCTCCAGGTACCCATAACAACTTAATCTTAAAAACACATACCAAAAAAAAGTCAACTCAGTGACAATCCACAACTGAACCCCTTAAACCACTCCCTCTTTGAGGCAAAACCTTAGCTCTGGTTCCACCTGTACACAGTGGAATGTCACACCAGCACCTTCCTCGAGCTACAATCTTGTCTGCCAGAACTTCAGTTTTTATTCTGGAGCAAAGAGTGAGCTTCTAGCTGTTATGGTTATGAAGAAATCCCACCTCCCAAATGTGAACTGAGTGTAATCGATGCAGAGATGTCAGAGAGCCTGGAACAATAATGCTGGCTGGGAGGTGTGAACTGCCCTATTCATCACAGTGAGATGAACTCAGATGCTCATTGATGACAACCTAAATATCAACATTGTTAAATATTTAATTTCTCATATCAGAAAAGAGAGGAAGATCGCAAAACTGTACAACACACTGAGCAATGGCTCATTTGGGGAAGCAGTGGGGAGATACAATCACATACTTTTTCACCAGTCAGGAAGGAGCCCAGCCCAAGAAGTCTACTGGGCATATTCAAGCCCCACCAATGGTGAGCCATGCTCAGAAGGTTCATGTGATCTACTTGGAGCAGCATCTCATTCATTTTGTTGACTCAGGTGGAGGTTATTTTGTAAGAGAAGCTTGGAAGCGCACGCTCACCTTTTTTATTTCCCTCAATTTTAGTTTTGAACAAAATAGATAACAGACCCAATATGACCTGAAGGTTGACAAATATGGCCTTTGTCAGAACAAAGGAAGGACTTAGTTCCAGAGTTGAGGCCTTCCACTGAGATTGCTTTTCCCTGAACTCCCTTAAGGAACTGTCAGCTCAGGCATCGCAGCAGATTGTAGCTGCCAGGATAAAAGCACAAGGGGAGAGCTGGTCTTTAAAACACAAACCAGTGAGGGACTAAACTGGGCTGCTTACTGCATCACTACTGTATTTCCCATATGTAGAATGGAAAACAACATAAACTGCATGGCGAAAGCAAGTACCGGGGTGGTGGTTTTATAGAGGACAATGTATATGTAATGTAAATGGTATTTCATAAAGCAGACCTAAAGTATGTAATATTTTCAAAGTACAGAATTTGATTATTTGATCTCATTGAAATAGTGGCCCAGAAACAAAGCATCTGTTAGCCCACAAGCTCTGGATGATAGAAGATCCCTCTTGTATTCTAGACTTCTAACGTGGTATTGAGCTCCCATAGTGAGAATGTCCTGGGAAAAAATGTATGTGATCTGCATCCAGATGATTCCCTGGATGGTGAAATAGTCTCACAGGGCTGTGGGTGGCTGGGTGCTAGGTAGAATAGCCTCGCAGCTTCTCTGTCTTATGCCAGCGAATAACCCAGTCTTCAGTGGCCCTGGGAATGGGGGAAATGTAAAACTGGCTCTAGGCCACATTTTCCCTATGGTCCTGTGCCAAGCAAAGTTCAGCTGGACTAGAGAATTTGATCCAAATACACAATAGTTCTTCAGCTGCCAACTGTCTGTATATACAGCTTTTAATTATAGATGAGCCCAAATCAAAACCATAAATTGTCAAACACTAACTTTGTGACTTTGGTCAATCTCTACTTTTCATTACCATTTAATAACTGGCTTGCTGGTCCCCCAAAGGCCTGAAGATCAGAACACATTGCTGGCCACAAACCTGCAGCCCTAGCTCAGGCTAAACTCCCATTGACTCTATTGGGAGTTTTGCCTAGTTAAAGGCTAAAGGCATGGAACTGATCCAAAGCCCTTTGACATCAATGGAAGGTCTCCTAATGACTTCCATTAATTTTTTATCATGACCACATTTCTGGCATGCCAAACACTCATAGCTACTCCTAGAAAAGTGACAATGAAGCCTGACACACCACAAAATCATCATCAGAGTATTCAGGAAAAAAAAAATTCTGCCAAATTATTTATATATGTCATCCATTCCCAAATGAAGATAAATCAATAGAAAATTAGAAAAGAAACTTTAAAGACAAAAATAGAATGTACCCTACTTACATTTAATAAGAAGTCTTCTCACTTTCAGTAGTGTAGAAGTCCTTTTAATGACTTCCACACTTGAATTATCATTCTTTTCATTCATGAAGGTAGACAACACATTAGCTCTAACCTATTATGTGTTCTCTATCACACAGTAGCTGTGTACCCAAAGGATTTGTAATACAAAGTCTCAAAGGAAGCACTGTAATGCACCACTGGTTTGTCAATTTAGAAAAACCTTGAAAAAATGGACTTGGGGGGGCGGGGGGGGGGAGATACAGTCATTGGACTGACTGTTTATATTGTAGCAGCCACTAGGAAGCAAATGCTGTACTTAAGATGGCTAAGTTGTTTTCATTAGAACCTAAACATCCTACCTGGGTCTACCAGTGAAGGTCACTTGCAAGCTTTATCTAATTCAACATATGATGAGCTACCTGCCTAGCTATGGTAACTACAGAGAGCTTATTACACCAGTTCTTCACGAGTTGCCCTGGACTCCTATTCACTTGAGGGTGTACTTGTAAGGGGCTGCTGATTTGGGTCTAAAGTGCAGAGGGCTTGGTTATTTGAGAGACCACTGTTGTTGCTCTAATCAGCTGCAAAATTAGAGTGGAAAGAATGCTGGAATTTTTTCCCCTGAACACGTGTTCAGATTCAAAGATGAATCAATTTTAATTTTTCTGTGTTCATGATCTGTTCATGTTCTCTTGATTTCTGCTAGCTATCTTATTCCTATAAACTAATGTTAAGCAAAAATATACACCAACATTGATTAGTGGTATTTTTATTGTAATATTTATAATTCATTCTGTGCTGCTTTCTGACCTGAGTCAGGAACAGAAATAATGTGACCGGGATAATTAACCAGTGGGGTGAAAATGGTAAAGTTCTAATTAGGGCTGTCAATTAATCGCAGTTAACTCATGCAATTAATAAAAAAAATAATTGCGATTAAAAAATTAATCATGATTAATCGAAGTATTAATCGCACTGTTAAACAATAGAATACCAATTGAAATGTATTAAATATTTTGGATGTTTTTCTACATTTTCAAATATATTCATTTCAATTACAACACAGAATACAGAGTGTACACTGCTCACTTTGTATTATTTTTTATCACAAATGTTTGCACTGTAATGATAAACAAAAGAAATAGTATTTTTCAATTTACCTCATACAAGTACTGTAGTGTAATCTCTATTGTGAAAATGCAACTTACAAAGGTAGATTTTTTTTGTTACATAACTGCACTCAAAAACAAAACAATGTAAAACTTTAGAGCCTACAAATCCACTCAGTTCTACTTCTTGTTCAGACAATGGCTAAGACAAACAAGTTTGTTTACATTTACGGGAGCTAATGCTGCCCATTTCTTATTTACAATGTCACCAGAAAGTCAGAACAAGGCATTCGCATGGGACTTTTGTAGCTGGCATTCCAAGGTATTTACATGCCGGATATGCTAAACATTCATATGCCCCTTCATGCTTTGGCCACCATTCCAGAGGACATGCTTCCATGCTGATGATGCTCATTAAAAAAAATAATGTGTTAATTAAATTTGTGACTGAACTCCTTTGAAGAGAATTGTATGTCTCCGGCTCTGTTTTACCTGCATTCTGCCATATATTTCATGTCATAATAGACTCGGATGATAACTCAGCACATGTTGTTCACTTTAAGAACACTTTCACTGCAGTTTTGACAAAACACAAAGAAGGTACCAATGTGAGATTTCTAAAGATAGCTACAGCACTCGACCCAAGGTTTAAGAATCTGAAGTGCCTTCCAAAATCTAAGAAGGATGAAGTGTAGAGTATGCTTTCAGAAGTCTTAAAAGAGCAACACTCCAATGCAGAAATTACAGAACCTGAACCACTAAAAAAGAAAATCAGTCTTCTGCTGGTAGCATCTGACTCGGATTATGAAAATGAACATATGTCGGCCTGCACTGTTTTGGACTGTTGTCGAGCAAAGCCTGTCATCAGCATCGACACACGTACTCTGGAATGGTGGATGAAGCATGAGGGACATATGAATCTTAAGTGCATCTGGCATGTAAATACCTTGCAATGCCAGCTGCAACAATGCCAGTTCTCACTTTCAGGTGACATGGTGAACAAGAAGCGGGGAGCATTATCTTCCATAAATGTAAACAAACTTGTTTGAGCGATTGGCTGAACAAGAAGTAGGATTGAGTGGACTTGTAGGCTCTAAAGTTTGACAATGTTTTAGTTTTGAGTGCAGTTATTTTTTGTACATAAATCCACATTTGTAAATTCAATTTTCATGGTAAAGAGATTGCGCTACAGTATTTGTATTAGATGAATTGAAAAATACTATTTCTTTTCTTTTTTACAGTGCAAATATTTGTAATAAAAAAATAAATATAAAGTGAGCACTACACTTTGTATACTGTATTGTAACTGAAATCTATATATTTGAAAATGTAGAAAACATCCAAAAATATTTAAAATGGTATTCTATTATTAACAGTGAGATTAATCGCGATTAATATTTTTAATCACGTGATTAATCACGATTAATTTTTTTAAATCGCTTGACAGTCCTAATTCTAATACTTGCAACAAACAGTTTATGAGCTATTTGAAGAGCAAAAACAAAACTGTGACTAATTTAGAATTATGAATAAATTCAAAACTTCTGTGATCTTCTCACAAACAGAAAAAGAGGTGAACTTCAGCACATTAATTATTCCTTGTGATATATTTAGCTTAGCTCTTTTAAGATATAAACATCAAAAGGCTACAGATGGGGCATTCTCAGTAGAGGAGACTTAATTCAGACATTTTAAGGCCAAGGAACTATTGTGATAATCTAGTCTGGAAATCATGTCTCCAACTGATCTAAGAGTATGAGATTGGTTACCTTTTTGACATAGTGTATAACACATCTCCTTTTGCAGGCTCTTTTCCGAAAGTGTGGATAGATGAGTCCTTGCATTTTGCAACTCATTTGTTTTTAATTTTGTATCTGATCCTCCCTCCTTGAAATCAATGTGAACATCTACAATGTCATTTTTATATAGGTGCCCAGATCATTGTATAAGTATAAATGAACACCCTTCTTTTCTGCCGTTTCATTCATTCAAAACTCTGAAAAATTCTATGTTAGATGTTAAATCCTGGACTTCTTGAAATCAATGGGAGTTTTGCCATTGGCTTCACTGGGCCAGAATTTCACCCTATGTCTCCATTCTAAAGTAAAAATGTTGTATGTGGAAATTTCAATTAAAACTGGTTCTGCCTCCTTAAATAAATAAATTAAATTAATGGAGATATCCTATCTCCTAGAACTGGAAGGGACCTTGAAAGGTCATTGAGTCCAGCCCCCTGCCTTCACTAGCAGGACCAAGTACTGATTTTGCCCCTAAGTGGCCTCCTCAAGGATTGAACTCACAACCCTGGGTTTAAGAGGCCAATGCTCAAACCACTGAGCTATCCCCATCCCCATTCAGGTGATGAGGGTGAGAAATGACACTTTTTGTTTTTTTAAAGTTCTGCTCACCTTCTTTTTCCCTGCAGAGAAATAACTGAAAGACTTCTGAATAATCAAGCTTCAAAATTGGCATGTGAAAAGTTATCAGTGAGGATGGGTGATTTGCCAATTTTGAAAAAAACTTTAAGATAAAGTTATGAGCATTTAAGCATGAGCCTGAGCTGGCACAGTAGACAATTTCTGTAAATTATAACTAAATTACGCATTGGAGGACAGACAGACAGACTGGGCATATATGTGCAGCTGTGGCCAGATTCTTCAAACAATCCCTATCCAGTGATGCACTTAGACACGTCTATGTCCATTAAAATCAATGTTAAGCAAGTACCTACGTGCTTTACTAAATAGGGATGGATTTAAGCATGTGCTTAAGTGCTTTGCTAATTTGGGGTTATAGAGAAGTGTGCTTTTTAAACTGTCCAGGATTCCAGCCAGCTCCTGCAGAGCTCTTAAGTCCTCCAGCAAAGCACGCCAATTTCTATACAACTCTTCAGCTCCAAGTACAGCAGTCCAACTCCTGTGGAATCCGAAGTTCCTCCAAATCACAGCCCTGCTAAAAGCCCCAGCAAGACAGTGCTGCTTTCGTGAAGAAACAAAGATCCCCAAAACTGCAGCCCCAATGAGGTTTAAGGAAATTACAGACTCCACTAACGAAGTCAACAGAACTTGTAAACTATAAGCTTAATTAGGACTAATTGCTGTCCCTTTTTTCTTTAAAGATTACCTAGGAAATTAAATAGAGAAAATGAGTTAATGAAATAGTAATCTTATAATTCAAACAGTGAAAGCCAGGGAATGCAAAAGTTAAGATTCCAGGTGCTTTAATCCAGCCATTTTCCTTTTCTGTAATTCTTGTCAAATATGAGGCTTTATGTATCACACTTTATATCTTTCTAGGTTTACCACAAAAGGTACAGGCCATATGGTGGGTTAACATTGCCATTGGATCCTTAATGCTTTTGCATCTCTTGATGCTTTGTGCTTTTAATTGTGCAATTCTAAAGTAGTATAGCAAAAGTCAAAAAGAGCCTTTGGGCCTATTTAACTCTATATTTGTACAGCACCTCACAAAATGGTGACACAACCTGATTGGCCTCCAGGCACTATTGTAGTAAGAAAGATAATTAATAATAGTTAATAACTGCTGCTCAATAACTTTATTGAACTAATTATCTGAACTGAGGCTGTGCAGAAGAATTAATGGTATGGCTCATTGCAGGAGACACAGTGCCTGAATGGACAGGGTAAGCAGCTCACCTCCTGTTTGTGGCTTGCTATAATGATATCATTACAAAGGGACTTTTAATAGGTTTGGGGCAGGATAAAGAAGCATAGGAGTCAGCAGTTGTGCTGGGAAGAACAAAGGGCAGAGAAGCAGTTTGACTGGAGATTTTGAACACAGAGCTGTGTTTCACACTGGGCCTTGAAGTTTGGTTACTAGTCTGGAAGCTTTGTTTCTGTTCTTCCCACATATTTCTGATTATCTCCACTCATTTCGCTCCCAAAGGTGAATAAACTGCTCCAGACTTGACTGTTTGGAGGCTGGGACAGTGACATTTTTGCAGTTAATATGTATATGGTATATTCATTCATATTGTATATATTTATGTAATATCTATACTGATGTATATTTCTATCAATGTATGTATTCCATAGCTATATGTGTATTGTTTATGTATAGTTGTATCCATACACACACTATCAAATAAAATGTGTGTGCTCTCACACTTTTCTATTAGATGCCATTAATGTCAATGTCAAACATACAATGTCATTTTCTTTTACTCTCTCAATACGTTCTCTTTCATTATTTTTATTACTATTATTATTACATTCCTTGCGGGTTATCTGAAGAGAATGATCAGTGAAATGGAGCAAAACACATATGTATATAGAGGATGAATATAAGTGCATGTCTTCCTCCTGACTGAGAAAAACAACTAACCACCCATTTCTGCTGGGTAAGCAAATTATCTCATTCATAGATTCATAGACGATTAGGGTTGGAAGAGACTCAGGAGGTCATCTAGGCCAACCCCCTGCTCAAAGCAGGACCAACCCTAACTAAATGCCAGTTTGAATTTCATTCGTTCCCTCGGTAAATTGAGCTAGAAGAGGGAAAGGCAGGTTTCTGAAATATTGTAAGAATTTGTTCATGAAAAATGGGTCCTGTGACTGTGGCTATTGGTACCCTGACTGACAAAGTTCACAGCTATGACCCCTCTACAGAGAATTGAAGGCTGCCTCAGGAAATTCTTTCAAACAACTAACCCTCTATGAGAACAATTACAATTAACTAAGACTCTGTACCCTGGATAACTTGGATATCATTTTTATTTTTGAGAGAGACTGTGATCATTAACCACCATGTAATATGCAAGTTTTAAGGAGTAATCAATATTCTTTATATAGGTGTGCAGAGATAAACAGGTTTTTTGTTTTGTTTTTTTCAGGTGTGTTTTTTTTTTTTTTAAATGAATATTTGGAGAGAGTTTGGAAAAACCTGGGAATTACCTTGGATACTTTTTGCTAATTGACATTAGCAGTCATTAGCAATGCCTCATTGACTTTCAGAGAAGAGTTGTTGGGTGAAGGATGTCTAGAAGGTTATCCAAGACCTCCTGAACACAGCTAATAAAATGTCTAAGTTCTTAGCAGTATGCCTGAAGGCCGCAGATTCCTTGAGGGAGGGCTTTTAGGTGAGAATCTTTTCTTAAGGAAACTAACACCTCTTCTTTATTCTACCCATTCTCCTCAGATCTTATCACTGAGTTCAGTGGAATCCCCTTGACCAGGGAAAGTCACTACAGATTGGTGAAGCTGTTTTGGACAAGTCAAAAGCAGATGAACCCAAGAAAGATGAAGGGTCAGGTGATGGATTGCATAACTAATACTACGATAAAGAGTACGTACACCAAACGTATGCTAACAGAACCACACTGGACTGAAGGGTGGAGAGGAAAGTCCCTGAGTATCAAAAAATAAAAATTTAGAAAAACAGCATGCACATACCTTGAGGGACTATGATGGATGTATTGACATCTCTAGGTCACATGCAGACATCTCTGCCTCAAGTATTAAAGTGATGTTAATGCAGTTCTTAATATGCCTGAGGTATGCATAAAAACTGCTTATGGTCTGTTTACGTAAAATTTTCTTAGGCCTGGTCTACACTAAAAAGTTAGGTTGACACAGTTATATCACTCAGGGGTATGAAAAACCCATACCCCCTGAGCAATGTAGTTAAGTCCATTTAACCCCTGGTGTAGACAGCACTATATCAATGGAAGAATTCTTCTGTTGACCTAGCTCCTGCTTCCCAGGGAGGTGGATTACCTCCGCCAATGGGAGAACTGCAGCTGTGCTACTGTAGCATTTCAAGTGTAGACAGGCTCTCAATCATCATTCATGGACCAATTTGTGTGTGTGTGTGTGTGTATATATATATATATATATATACACACACACACACACACATATATATATATATGAATGAAATGTATGGAAGAATGACACTTGAGTTTTGACCAAAATAAATATAATAAAAATATGAAACTTGCATTGTGTAAAGGAAATATAAGAAAAAACAAACAAGGATGATTCTGTGGTCATGGCAGTGAACTCAGACTCATGACTTCTGGGTTAAATCCCCATTTCTGTCACATATTTCCTGTGGGACCTTGACCAAATCATATGCCAATCTCTCTGTTCCTTAGCTGTAAAGCAGGATTGATAATATCCCTTAGCTCACAAGGTCATGCTGAAAATAAAGGTATTAATGGTTGAGTCACACTCAAAGTGATGGGACCCTCATAAATATCCAGATAAGTGGAAAATGAACCCTGAGAAACTTTTAAGCCCTGCTGGACAGTCTGTTTAAAAAATACAAAACACTTAAGAGGCAGATTTGCATGCTCTGGTATCCATAGGCTATACTACTGGTTCAGCACCAATTAGCCCCCATTGAGATCGATATCCTCAACCAACTACAAAATTCCAGGAATTCTTTTTATCAGACATGAACTTTTCAAGCATGTGGTTGCTGAGAAATGAATGGAGGACAACCCATGTGTATAAAGTATGACAAATAGGAGAGTCATTTTGAAATCCTGAATTTACTACATTCACTATTACTTTTGGCTTCATGTAATGCATTTGCAAAGCCATAATTCTATTTCATTCCATCAGACTCTGAGAGAGGTAAAAAAGTAGCTAATAATTGGCCTGCTCAATGAAAGAAACAGGAATGATATATTTAATTCGGTATATTTTGGAGGGGGAGGGGGAACCCTGATGTGTTATGTTATATGAGGCTAATACAAATAATAATTTAAATATAAATTAGTTTCCACTCTTATTATTCTAGGGTTTCATTAGTCAGAAATATGTGATATGCAGGCAGATGTGGAAACTGACATAGTGATGTATGTTTGCTGTCTTAATTTACCACAGGCAAGTGACCTAGTCAAATAGCACTTAATGTTACATAAAATTTGCTGACTATGTTTTGCATGTATTCCGCTGGATAATGATTTGAATACTATTGTATCTTATTAAATATGACTAGAGGATAAAGTCTGCCTTTATAAATAGACCAAGTTCTGCAATCAAACTTGTTGTGAGGATCCGCAGGTCCTGAACCTGCGCCGCCCCCCCCCCCCCCCCCCCGCTGAAGCCACCTCCTCCCCCCAGTGTCTCGTCCAGTGACTGGAGCATTGGGAACCCTAAGGCCTTGCATTCCACTAAAGGTAACACCCATAGGGACCTGACTGGAGGGGCTCCTCCAGAGTTCCTGATTGGGCCAGGTGCACTATTCAAGTTACAAAGACACAGGAAGTTGTCTGTGCCACAAGATGGATCCTGGCTTGAGGCTACTTCAGACCTCGCTGTGTTTGCTACCTCACTCGTGGTCTCATCTCAGGTTTCTAACTTGGACCCCGTCCTCTTCCTGGCTCCTGCCCTCAGCCTTATTCCAGTCCCTGAACCCTGCTGCTCTGTGTTTGACTGCTCTGGCTTTGACCCTAGAGTACAGCTCTTTGGCTTCTGACTCAGCACTGACCCTCGGCTCCTGTTTCGTATCTGATCCTGGCTTCAACTTTTGGCTCTGGCACCTGGCTCCTGATTCAGACCTGGCTATTGGCCTCTGGTTCCTGAACTCAGAGGTGATCACCAAGCCAGACCACCCACATCCCAGTTGCTGGTACCAGTCTTCCACAATCTTTTGTTCATATAAGCAGAAACAATACTATGTATTTTAAAATAGTAATTAACTAAACAAAAAGACCTCAGTAAGACTGACATTGTTTGAGGTCAACTGGACTCTTATCCAATTGAAAGGAAAAAGAAATTAGATGAGTTGGCAGTGTAAAATTATTTTCAACAAATGTGTCAACATCTCCACAGAACACAAAAACTTCAGCAGAAGCTATTTGGTGGAGACAACCTGATTCATTAGGAATTGGTTTGCTTAATTAAATAGCAGAAACAGTACACCTTACTTCACATAAAAGCGAAATTGATATTACTCTTCACTTCTAACTGAAAGAAAATAGGAAAAAATAATGAGCAAAAGGATGCTGACAGGAGGTAGTCAGTGCAATAGTCTTCTTTCAACTACATTTCCAGTGTTGACTCACACTCCTGCACCAAATTAATACAAATCATTTCTATTAAAGTGTAAAAAAAACCCCAAAACAAATGACCAATAAGGTGGAATTGACATAATGTCTACACTACAAAAGTAAGTAATTTCATGACCTTACTTTGTGCAATCCATATCCCTCCCTTCCCCTTTCCACCTTGTCTGCTGCCATCTAGCCCTATGTCATGAGGGCCTGGGCCTGAAGATTATTCACACAGTGTTTGTAGGATCAGTCCCATAGACTGTAAGTACCAAACCAGATCTTCAACTGGTATAAATCAATGTAACACCAATAAGCCAATGAAGTTCTGCCAGTGGAAACCCTGACGATCCAGCTCCATTATTTATATTTGTTGCTATATCAACATACATCCATATTGTATGGTGCTGTGTTAATAAACATGCAGAACATACAGTTCATGTGGGAAGTACATCACAAACTAGGTGATTGCTGGTGAACATGCTAATGCTCTATTGCCATTTGCAGAGGTTCAACACCACACCTCATTATCTAACTGCAGTAACTGTAGCATATTTGATGGTCTTTATTGCTAACGGTAGAGTCAAACCCAAGAAGATGAAAGGAAGAAAGCCTCATAGCACTCATTTGTTACTGCTGTAGAGGGCCATTAAGCCTCATGCTGAGGCATCCAAGCTTCTGAGTCCTTATCAAAGCTAATAAAAAAGAATGATTGGGCACATGACACATGTTCACAGGCTTCAAGAGGTTAAAATAAACAGCACAAAAGGAAGGTGCATAGAAGCATTTTCCAGCACAAGCAACAGGAAAATGCAGCATCAAATGGGTAGTGTTTTATGAGCATGCCAATGTCTTTGGAAATGGACTATTTGGGAGAGAGGGAGTTGGATGTTGAGAAAATAGCTACTATGTGAACATTATGTACACAACAGCTATAGGCATTTGCAGCAATAGGAAGGTTAGGATCAAGGGGGCTTTCAGGAGGTGAAGATGAGAAAGTTAGCAAGGGCTAAACTGTGCAGGCACTTTCAACAATAAATCAAATATTGGTATGTGGTTTTTTAATAAAATCTCACCATAGTTCTGAGGCCCAGCCTCACCTCATTGGCCATCTCCAGATAGGAAAGGGAAAGAAGAACAGGGAGAAAAAATGGATCAAAATAGTGAGGCTAATAGTGTACTTAATATTTTACTCTTTTTAACAAACATTTTCTGCCATATGTCTAACACTGGTGTTTGTTTTAGCAACAGTATATCATATTCTTGCAAAGATAGTCCCATTGCAGCCAGGGTCACATGCTACAATAAAGCCTATTTTTCATGAGGCAATATATAGACCATCTGAAACTGCAGTGTGATTAGATAGGTTGATAGGCTCTCTGTAACCCCATCATTCTGATATTGAAAAAGTTTAAATTCACTAAGGTCCTGATCCAGAACACATTGAAATCAATTGGAGTCTTTCCATGGTCTTCAGGGGACCTTGGGTCATGTCCTAAACCATTGGATGTTGACATACAAAGGGCTTGATTCTGCATTCTGTTAGGGCTGTACCTGCCCATCCTGACTTGCACCAGTGAAGGAGCTGGCATAGCAGAGCCGTGCTCGGTCATACCCCTTACCCTCCCCATTCTGTCCAGGTCCCACCGCTGAAACATCCCCTTTTGCCCATTATGCCAGGAGTGTTGGAGGCAGCTGGCAGAAGTCACAGAGGAGTCTCTTCCACCAGCTTTATGCCCATGGAGAGTTTCCCTGCACAGGGGGAATACTCCATTAGCCATCTCAGGGTGCTTGTAAGTCACTTTGATCTTATGCAGTGCAAATCAATCTCGAACTGGGCAATCTAGCCTAATGTCCATTGTGGTCTCCAATAAAAGCTAGATTTTCCAAAGTGATCAGCACGCACCATCTGAAAACAGCTCTGCTCCCATTTAGGCACCAACAGAAATAGCAGATTTTCAAAAAAGCTTAACACACTGAAAGTTGCAATTGAAGCTGCTGGGTGCTGAGTACTTCTCCAAATCTGGCCCTTATTTTAGTGCCTAAATGGAGGCTGAGCTCTTTTGGAAACCTGGCCGCAATTGCAGGTGCTGAACTTGTGAAAATCAGGCCCTATTTGTCAACATTTACCAACAATTATGACATGTTAATATTTGAGATTCCTCAGTATTTCTCTATGTTTAGAATATGGGAAAATAACTTATCTCAGATACTGGAAAGTAAGTTAAAATCTATATAATATTATAGTTTTATATAATTCTAAATATAATTATACACATGCATAATATAATTATTCTTACTAGTGGTGATGCTTGTGAAATGTAATGGTCACTATAATAATAGAACTAGGAAATAATTTTGTTTTTTGGTGGGAGTGAGCTATAGCTCTAAATACGTTTTCAAAAACAACCTTTCAGGCCTGATTACTTTGTAAGTGGCTCTTAGTAATCTGCTGTCAATAGCTTTTAAAATACCCAAGCTATTTAAGCTAAAAATGTGTTACCGTTGCACGCTATAACATTTTTTTTGCCTCAAAGTAATTATGCCCCGATCCAGCAATACACTTCAGCACATGCATAACTTTCAGTACATGATTAATCCAGGCTGACTTCAAAAAACCAAAGGCTTGATCTTCCATCATTGAAGCTAATGGAAGTCTTTCCATTGATTTGAATGGAAGCAGAATCAAGACTCTACTCTGGCAATTAAAAATTAAATATGGTCTTAAATGATTTGTTGGATCAAGGCCTCAGGCTTTACAAACCACAATAGGTTGAAAAACAAATGTTGGGAAACTGTTACATTTCATTTTTTAAATTCTGATTCAAATATATGTTTTAATTATTACTGAACATTCACTGTCAAAACAATCAACTTGGAAATACCACTGTGAGCTGAGATAAAACATACAAAAAAAAAAAAAAGGCTTTGAATGCACAGTGTCAGGAACCTAACTAGCTACAACCCCAAGTTCAGCAAGATACTTAAGCACATGCCAAACTTTAATCACATGATTAACCCCACTGACTTCAATGGGAACACACTGTAATTAAAGTTAAGCACATACTCAAGTTGCTTGCTGAACTGGGACTTTAAATGGTGTTGTTTCTAACAGCGTGGCTCGCACTCCAAGGGGACTTGTTTTATGCTCACTTTTGTTCAGGGCTATTTTTTTTCCTAAGAAACATGCTGCTAAATCATGTTCTAGTCTAGACTACCCCTCTAGGACTCTTATAGCAGGATTTCCTAATGTGGTTCTCAGACAAGAAACTGCTGCCCCCAAAGGACAGGAAAACCTTTGTGGTACTGAGCTAGCAACAAACATATTTAAATATCATAGTAGCTGGCGCAGTTCTGGTCCCAGTGTCAGCAAGCTAAAGAATGACATGTCATGCTCAATTCACTTAGGGCCTAATCCAAAGACCATTGTGGTCAGTGCTGAGATTCCCATTGACTTCAATGGGCTTTTGATCAGCCCATTTGTTATGACTATGTATTGCAGAATATCTGGTTCTGCTCAGAAAAGAGGTGAGTTTT
Organism: Malaclemys terrapin pileata; assembly: GCF_027887155.1. Classification (NCBI taxonomy): domain Eukaryota; kingdom Metazoa; phylum Chordata; order Testudines; family Emydidae; genus Malaclemys; species Malaclemys terrapin. The sequence continues at coordinate 76,322,020 of NC_071511.1, read as the reverse complement.
CAGACTATTTATATTGCAGTTGTTCAAATAACCAGCAAGGAGTGAATTAAGGTGGTTTAACTCATAATTTCTCAATTTTTATCAGTATCTGTACAAGGGAGAGTACAGATATTTTCTCTCTTCTTTTTTTCTGTACCTCTTCCCTCAAGCTTTGTGTTTTGTCATATAACTGCATGAAATCTTGCAGCCTAGAGTGACTGATGGTTGCTTCTGAAACCTCATTGCTGGTTTAAAGCTGCTAGTTAAGTGATGTTTGCCAGTTCTTATGTTCATAGTTAGTCTTGAACCTGAGTTTTCTGGGTGGCATTACAATGCACTATTTTGCCAATGTTTGTATTATTTAAATTTTCCCCTCAAAAAACTTTATTTATTCTTAGAAAAAGTAGAGTACAATACAGTTGTACAAACAAATGATCATTTATATGTAACTGAGCAAAAAATGTACAAAGATTTCAGACATGTCAAAATACATAAAAATAATTTAAAAAACAACATAAAATATAAAGAACATACAATGAAGGGAAAATAAAATGTCAGTTCAATGATCTTGTATTTTCTTTCACCATCAGAAGTAACTGTCCCAAGGGGGAATCAAAGAGTCAGGAAAAAAAGATAGCAGCAGAAAGATGACAAGTGGACAGGAAAAGAAAGGTAAGAAAAGGAAAGAATAAAGGAAGAGAAAAATTGGTGTAAGTATAAGAACCTTTAATAACCAAAAAGTTGACTGACACCATATGGAAAATGTGCCAGGGACTATGAAATAATATCTTGTTGGAGATCTGAGGCGAGGTAAACCTGATCCTGATTAGAATTCTCAGCAGTAATCATCTTTGACTCATTATGATCATATTAATAATCTCATATTTCTATTTCTGAGATACAGTGGGTTTCAGTTCCAATTCCAAAGAGAAAGACTAAAGAGCTAAAGCTGTAAGTTCAGATTTTTTGAGGTAGGTGAAAATATGTGTATCATCATCCAGCACAGATATATGATGCACCGTAGGGAAACTTAAGGCAGAAGATATAAGGCTGTGTATCCCAGTCCAGAAAGATAGGTTGTTGTTTTTTTGTTATCCCCTCTCCACAGAACAAATTACAATATTTCAGGGCAATTTCATCACCTTCCTCAATCCTGCACAGTTAGAAAATTTTGCAGAGTGATGACTTGTGGGGTTGCAATTGTATCTATTGAAGTTATTTTGTTGAAAACAGAGTGAAAGCAGTAATGACAACATGATGCTGTTACAAATATATGAGTCAGTTAGTACAATTTTGTTCCTGCTGTGGACAGAGCATTTGATGTCAGCCTCCTTAATTTGAAGAATAGAGAAGAAGGAGAATACTGATGACAGGAGAAAGAAAAAGCCTGCTCGGTAGAATGGTTTTACACGGGCTGATTAAAACAATGAGAAATTATAAGCCAAGCAGCTTTAATTAATACTGTGATAGTTAAAGAATTGCAAATATATGTCATGAAATATCCTTAGGGTCCTTAAAGGAGAGAGATGCTGCAATATCTAACTGAAACTGAGTAAGATGAAAATGACGTAATTTCCTAGCTAGCAGGAAATTAAGATTCCATGTACACCAGCATTATAACTGTGATTTGTGCCAGCCATGTTCTAGTCTCTTCAGATAAAATACATTTATGTTTTATAGTCCTCTTCATTATAGATAAGGAAAGATCGAAAGAGGAATTTGATGAGCAAGTTGTAATAGTGACAAGATGTGGTTTAACAGCCAATGTGTCAATCTCATCTTCTATAAGGGATGCGATACATTTCAGTTCTTGGCAAAGGAATCATTCTGTAAATAGTTGAATGAAGTCAATGACTAGTCTAAAGTTGCTAAGTCTCCTTATGTGAAAAGATGTCACATAATTTGTTTTCTGTGATTAGTTCGCGCACACAGATAATTTTACAGGATTGCCATGGTTGACTTTTTTTATTCTTCTCAGTTTCAAAGTTTTAGTTATTCTAGAGTGTAACATTTGGTATGGAAAAAAGCGGGGTGGAGGGCTACAATGGCTCGGTGACTTTGAAGATAGCACAAGAGAATAGTTCTTCCGGGCGGATAGCTGAGTGCAAAAAGACATAGCTGATAAAGTATCGATGGAGCCTGCTAAGTCTATTAGCAGCCATGTTGGGTCATAATGATAATGAGCATTTGGAAACCATCTTTCAGACTGTCAAATAAATTGAAAAAATAGCCAAGACTTGGTGTTGGAGGAAAGCCCTTACAAATCGACTGACCCAAATTATATTAGAGTTTGTTGAGCTTGTGAAACACATGAGTAGGAATTGTACTAAAAAGTTACAGTACTTAGGATGCTGTGACCCTCTGTACCTCAAATTAGCACCCTGGAACCACCATGTTCACCACTGTGATGATATTATGATATGTGTTGTACAAAGTATACCTTGTGATGTATCATTTAAAGTCTTGATCTGTTGAACATAAATATCCTGTTTGATTGTATGTACCATCATTGTACGTGAAGTTATGAAGTACTGCTATATGTGTTACTGAAATATGTTGTGAGGTTGGGAACACCCACAACCAGCCTTTCAGTTACAACAAAGGAATAGCCATCAACACCCATCAAGAAAATAATCCACTATCCCAGAGACTTCTCAGAGAGATTGCGTATGCAATGGAGACTGCTTGACCAATGGGGACTGCCTGATCCCCTAGTCACAGCAAGGATCTTTCCAGCAAGCTGGAAGACAGCATAAAAGAAGGGAAGTGACACCATCACTTGGCCTACCTTTCCCCCCCGCACCCCGCCATCTCAACATCTGGAAACACATCTAGAAGACAGAAGCTTTGAACTAGGAAAGTTTGGTTCCAGGCTGTAAAGGGAGTCTAGTCTGTGCATTGGGAACTGAAACCTGCTTGTGCCATCTGTCAGGGTGAAAAAAGCTATTTGATTCAACTCTTGTTTAGACTGAAAGTTTAATATTTAGAAAGCATGTTTTCTTTTTAGTTTCTTAAGTGAACTATCTTTGACCTTTATACCTACCCCTTATAATCACTTAAAAATTAGCTTTCTGTATTTAATAAACATATTTTAAAGTTGTATCCTTATCAGTGAGTTTGTGTAAAGTGCTTAGGAAATCTCAGCTCAGATTACAAGGGCTGGTGCATGTCTACTTTTCTATGAAGAAGTGGGGAACTAAATAACTAAGTTACACTGGTCAGGCTTCTGACCAGTGCAAGATAGTATAGTTCTGGGGTGCGAGGATGGGGAGCTGGGGGGAATTGGCTGCAGCCTCCCTATTGATGGTTCATGAGTAGCTGGGAAATCATTCATGTAACACAGTTGGGGGTGTCCATGCCTGTGTATGTCTATGTAAGTGTTTACAATTTGACATTAGCATCACAGTGAGAGGGCCAGCCCAGGTTGGTGGGTTTGGAGGGCTCAGAAGTCTCACAGCCCAGGTTGCACCCTGGGGACCCCATTACAGAGACACTATTCATTTTCTGAATTTCTTTTCGTATGAGAAAGACTATCTGTTTTCAATATATTTAAGTGATTAATTTGTAATGTAGCTCACACTGACAGATGCACTTTAGAGGTCAGGGACCAATACATGACTTGCTTAGTTATTCAAAAGGGACAGAGAATAATCTAACTAAAAGTCCAAAATGGTCATTAGTTTGGATTTTTCACTCATTTTACTGACTAAAAGGCTTCTAAAGGCAATATTAGTGTCCAAAATATTACGTATAAACTATTGTGGATCAGTAAGAAACAGCCTAATATCACTGGTGCAAAATTCACACATCTGTTTGATGGGCCCAGTTGTGATGCATCCAGAGATTTGTGGAGGTACTCTAGTATTCATGACCAGGGTAAGAGGACTGGCCACTAAAAATAATTGGAACAATACATTGCAGAAAATCTAGTCAAAGTTAGAAGAGATTGTCTATAAATTTTAGAAAATCTACTCACTGAAGAAAGATCAAATATAATTTCCCCAAAGTTAGAAATAATCAAGGCCTTTTAAATGTTTCTGATTGTCTTTTTCTTTTGAGCATTAATAGACTATAAATGTGCATCCTAGTGGAAGATTCTGGCATTATGGTGCAGATATAATTTTTTTTCTAATATCATCATAGGCAAATCTTCCTTTCCAAAAAACAGTCTGTGGTTACCAGTACATTAATTATTTACTTATGCTGTGTTGTAGCTGTGTTGGTTCCCAGATATTAGAGAGACAAGATGACCTGAAGAAGAGCTCTGTGAAAGCTCAAAAGCTTGTCCCTCTCACCAGCAGAAGTTGGTCCACTAAAAGATATTATTTCACCCACCTTCTCTCTATAATAATTTATGTCATTTAACTATCTGAGTATTGGATTGCTCCAATGTACATGAAAAACAACAGGCTCACCCGAACCCAGAAAACACCAATGTGATTCTAAGTGGAAGAGGAAAATGCTTTAAGGAACTGGCAAATATCAGTACTTCATCCTCAGGTGAAGTCAAGATAACACACAGCCTTTGGGTCATGCTGGACTCAGTACTGACTCTGGAAGCACCAACTGCAACAAGTTACTAAAAGTGGTATCTCCCCTCTCCAGGTAGCAAGAAGACTCCATCCATTCCTCAGGTGAATTAGCCAAGGTGGTTTCTGCACTTATCACCTTTAGAATAATTCCCTCTTCCTGGGCCAAGATAAGAAGTTCACAAAGAAGCAGGAGTTGGTGTAGAGTTCAGCCTACTGAGTGGATCATACCATTCATGTTATGCCAGTGCTCTTCAGCATGAACTGATTTAATCCTGGATTCACTTCAAGTGTCTCGAACTGATTTACAAAACCCATTAATGAGATACGGTCATACTATCCGAAGGATTGCCTCTTTTGTTTGACAAGCCAGGGAAACTCATTGCTCAGTATCCTGTGACCAATAGGGCCAAGTATAATCTTCAGGGAACCAGAGACTTACTCCCTTCAGCTGCTCTGTTTTTCAAAAGGGATAGAGAATAGTCTAACTGAAAGTCCAAAATGGTCATTAGTTTGGATTTTTCACTCTTTATTTTACTGATTTAAAAGGAAGTACTTCTTCACACATAGCATAGTCAACCTGTGGAATTCGTCGCCAGGGTATGTTGTAAAGGCTAAAACTAATACAGAATTCAAAAAATAATTAGATATGTTTATGGAGGATAAGTCCATCAGTGGCCATGCGCAGGGGGGTCCCTAGGCCTCTGACTGCCAGATGCTGGGACTGGATGACAGGGGATGGATCACTTAATAATTGTCCTGTTCATTCCCTTTGAAGCCTCTGGCATTGGACACTGTCAGAAGACAGGATACTGGGCTAGTTGGACCATTGCTCTGACCCAGTATGACCATTTTTAGATACTTATGCTCATGCAAGACTCTGGAACACTCTTCCAAAGGTGATCAAGAAAAATCCAACTCTCACCATTTTCAGCTCACATTGCAAGTCACATCTTTGCCAAAGCCTTCCAAAAAGCAGAAGAGAAGAAAAATCCAACAGTGTGCTCAAAGTTAGAAGCTGTTAATTAAACTACAGAGTTGGATAGTATATTGACTGCCCCAGTGGGACAGATTTCACTTTTTTCTGTAATCCATTTATACTTTATACTGATTGGCAGTATTTATACTTTATAGTGATTGGCAGCTGATGATAATATGTAGATACCTGCATTGATAGCCTCAAACTTAGTCTTTCTGAAATCAACTCCACTAACAACTCCATTATCCTTCCTGTTTCCCACATCTGCAACCCTGGTGTCATATTTGACATCTTTCTCCTCCTTCCCCATATTCTGTCCCTTCATAACTCTGAAATATCTATTTAACATTATCAGAATATTCTATTTTCACTATCCCAACTACTTGCATTTGCATTCTTGGGGGACATTTTTCACCTTGACTACAGGAATCTACCCCTCTTCATCAATCCTATTTCTCACTTCATCTTCTAGTGCATCCAAAAGGCTCCTTCTACCTAATCCATCTGGGAATTTATACAATAATGAGAAGTATGGTATCTGAGTGCTTGCTAAAGTCACTTTCCTTTTGGGTTGATCTGATGTTTTTATGCCATCTCCTTGAACCACTTTACTTGCTTCCTGCATTTTACTTCATTAAATTCAAGCTCCTTGTCCTCTTCTTCAGGACCTTACGTAATCACAATTTTCATTTCCTTCTACCTCATTCCTGCTCCTTATACTTCTCCAAGACCTTTCATTACTGATTCCTTCATCTCCTTCTCCCATTCTCAACTTTGTCCCTTCATCCATTCTGCAACCTACATCTGGAAAAGTCTCCCACATTTTGTCCATGCAGCACCCTCTCTCTACTAAAATTAAAACCAACTTCTTGCAGGACTCCACCCTCCTTGTTCTCTTTCCCAGTCTCTCCACGCACACTCTCACTTTCTTGATCTGTTCTCCTGTGTCTTGTCTTAGTTTAATTTGTCTTGTTTACCCCTTCCCTGGAAGTGCTTTTGGCTCAGACTTGAAACCACTTACTCCCACACATCTGCTTATTCCCACAGATGAGTGATCTTCCTGGAGTAAAGCTGTACCATACATCCATCTGTTCTCTGAGTCTGCTGAAGTATTTTAGAGATTTGTGTGTGGGATGTTAAGACCCTGAGCATTCCAAGAGAGAAAGTTACGGGCAGCCATAATTTAGAACAGTAAAAGCCTAAAACACTATATTTCTGATTAAGAAAAGTCAGATAGGGGAATGATGAAAGCTGTAAGAATTCCAGTTAAAGACACAGAAAAAGAAAAGGAAAATAAAGGGAAGCAGGAGCAAAGGAAGCAGAACATAAAAGATCAGAGAGACAGGAATGGGAAATAGAAATAAAATAGAGCTTGGGGTATCTTGAATTAAATCAGTGACTGACCTTATCTAACACTTACTTTACCTTTTCTGTTTTTATTTCTGATTTTTGGGAATATGCTCATTTAAGTCTACAAAGCTTTATGCATTGGACTCCCTGAACATTGAGAGGCGAATACACCCAGAGTATGTCACACCCAAATATGGCTAATATTAGTGGACTTTGAATAGTCACCACCTTTGTCCATGATCCTGCAAGATATTCCTCAAAGGTGAGGAGGTCCCCCTACGTGGAGCTCCTTACAGGATATGCGCCTTAATTAGCAATGTTATTGTGGAGTAGGCTTCCATAGTTCTAGTGGGGATGAGGTCTACAGTGTACTAAGGGAAAGGCTAAAGCTGTGCATCAAAAATATAAATGCATCTGTCTTTATAGGCAAAGCTATTTGTCCTCACTGTGCATGCTCTCCAAATGCTATACTGTGCTAAGCAAAATGGATACAAAATTTCCATTATCAAAAGGCTCCCTTTCAGCAATATACATCGTGGAGTTGTGTGCAAGTGACTTCACAGGTTTGTCCCACAAGCATGATATGGATGTTTATGACTGAACACTTTGTGGATGAATTAAAATGGGTGAAGAGGGAACACAGAGAATGGAAGCTTATTGACAAATATTTGATAACATTACAGACTGCAACATTTATTTTCAGATTCCATATGCCACAATTGTTTATATGTGGTAGGCATGTCAATTATTGTAATACTCCTAGAAATTAAGATTGGAATTGATGGGCTTTGTATTCTTTTCTAGCAGTGATGCTGCTTGCTCCTATTAGTTGCTTGTAACAAATATCTGTTCAAAATGTAAGAATCTGCAAGTCTCTCAATGTTTAAAAAATTCCCAGAGGTTAGCTTGTTAAACTTTTTAATTGATGCAAATAGATACCAGCTTCATGCAAGATAGCTCTGCGTATGGACTGCTTTGTCTACCATAATGTTACTATTAATTACTTTGTACTGTTGCAAGAAAATGTTTGCAAACAAGTCATTCCAAATGGATTTTTCTAGGTAAAATATTTTATATGAAAGGCATTGGCTCAGAAAAGTCATTAATTTTTTTTAAAGGTTCCAAAAAGAAAGTTTTTAAACAGTGTTGGTGGCTGGCTGGTGTACTGTATTAATAATGGGATAATTAACTTTTAATCACTATGTCATCTGTTCAAATTCGATCTAGATTGGTTGTAACCAAAAATTGTTGCCATCAGATGGCAGTTATGTAGAATGAGCTGGTGGTCACAGCCCACTAGACAAGGGTCCAAATCACAAAAACATTAGTTGGTGCCAATTAGTATCCTTGCTGTCAGTCTTAGCAGAGAGGCCAAGGGCATGGTGTCTCAGCTACTCTCTTACCCCTAAAGCTGGTCTCTCCAGGTCAGGGTTGAGGCACATTGGTGGGACAACGTAGGGAAGTTTGCACTGCTGCTGCCCATGCTGTAACTGCTCTATAAATAAATAGAGGACTTTAGTCTCCAGGGCTGTCAATTTGGCACCTTCCATGAAAGTCACATTTAAAAAAAATCATAAACTTCATGAAATAATTTAGTATCTCCAATCAAAATAAAGTGAGTGTATTTGTACGAGAGCACCTAAAATCCCACAGCTTCCATTTGCTCTCTGTATTTTGTGTTTTCTATTCTTAATGGTGATAAGAATAAAAGTTATGGACCTCTTTTGGAGTTTCTTGATGACAACGGTTGCTGTTCCACCACAACTCCAGCGCTGCCACCAAACACGCAAGAAGAAGGCCTACTGCCAAAATGCAGAAGACGCCTGCAAAACTGTGAAGCTTCAGTGCCTTGCCATCTGTCTGTGCATTGGTGTGGCTGTTCAGGTCACAACGTCCCATCCGTGGCCACCATTTCTGTTTGAGTACATCCAAGTCTCCAGTGTCTTGTAATTCTAAGATCCTGCAGAAATTTTAAAACACAGCCATTATTTCAGTTGATTTCTGTATATTGTGTATGCATTTATCAACAACTCTGCAGCCCTGGAATCCTTATTTTACAATTGGGCTGCAGGAATGATCTTTCTACAGGAATTCAGCGTTAGTCAGTGGAATTCTGTATTTAGGGCAGAACATCTCCAACAGGACTGGTGTAATGCTACAGTTGCAGGACTTCCTCGCTCTCTGTCTATAATAAATCAGTGAGGTATATTTCCTGCATATCAAATATTCATATACATTTTCCTCAAGCATTGACGTGGTTGTGAGAGGGCCACTTTCACAAGATAACTTTCAGTAAGTAATAAGTTTGATGAATATCTCCTAGTCAAATGTAATTTCATCCAAAAAGCATCTACCTGGGAAAGGGTGAAATTAGCTACTCTTTTATACCAAACTTTATTCAGTATATTCCAGTCCAGAGCAGCCACAAGATTTCACAGATCAGCTTTAGAAATAAGTGTGACTTTCAAAAACTGCTCTTAATAAGCAAAGCTTTAGCTAGGGCTTTACCTAAAATTTTGACTTTGCTCAGATTTCCAGTAGATGATAATGGTTATTCAAGAAGAAACAGCTCATGAAAGACTCAACCTTCCCACCCATATATAGTCCATCATACTAATTTCAAATTATATTTGAAACAAGCATGTAGCCATTTGCACAGTACTTAATACAAAATGGTTTAAGCAGCAATAGAGTTGCTTATTTCTGCTTTGAGCTATAGCAAAGGCAGTTTATTCAAAAATATTTTACTACAATGCTGTTACTTTATGCTTGAACTAGTATGTTAACAATTACTAATTAATCATTGTTTCCCATTTGTGAAGTGTCCCTTTTCTCCATGAATGATTCATTTGGGGTCTGGTTTGACAACTGCCTTTGCTATTTAATAACAAGTTTTCCTTTCGAGGAAGCTTTGTCTCTGGTTATCACGAGAATTCAGGCCAACTGACTATAAAAGGCTTCTTTAAGAATAATCCACATAGACAGAAAGGTTGTGTTGGCTTTCTGCATGTAGCTGTGTGCTCAGCCACTTTCTACTAAGGCCGCATGTATCTACACCACCATGCACACGTTTGTTTTAGCATAAGGAGAAAGTATATATCTATACTTTTAAAACATACTGATAGACTGGGATCACTGAATTGTGATAGACACAGTAGAGTCACTATCTTCCTGAACCCATGCAATCACTCAATAACTATTATTTGCCCATTATATAATGATACATAATAGACAGCATTGCTTTTCTCATATGGATCAATGCTCCTCCCCATCTAAAGACTAAATTGTGGCTTTGACACAAGCCCTGAGTTTCACTGCCCCCAAAGCAGCCTGGGAAATAGATTGTGACTCAGAGAGTTACAATCTCCTTCCCAGTTTACCCACTGCTCTGGGGAATATATCTGGCACAGCATGGGCTGCCCAGAATGTTGGGAGCACAGCCAATGTTCCACCCATTTCCAGCTCCCTCCTATCTACCCCCAGACCACATGCACAGCAGAGGAAGTAGCTGCTCTGTTGAGGTTGCTCCCCACCCCTCTGCCCTATGCTACTATAAAAGGAAGAGAATTCAAACAACTGATTTCAAAAGATAGAGATTCATTTAATAAACACACATTGCCAAAGTTAATCAGCTGTGAACATGAGCTTCTTTGTTGCAGAGAGGAATCCTATGAAATAAGCATGGTTTTGCCTTACCTTTGGGAGAAGAGATCCCTGTAGGGACTGCCATGCTGGAGTGCTATCCCATATCCTTTACTACTGATGCTGTTTCCAATGACCGTCACAGAACACTCATCATCTGTCAGGGCTGCATATTCCACCACTGTTACATCCCACAAAAAAGCATAGTTGCCTTTCTTTGCCTGCAAATGCACCACAAATAAAATAAATTATATAGTTGATCTAGGGCTTAAATGGGTCTCAAAGTCATGCTGAGCCTTTCATTGACCAGTGCTGACATTTTGTTAGTTCATAACAACATTTTAGACCTCTAACATCTTCAGACACTTCATAACAACAGTTCCTCATTTACTTCATACCCACCTTAGAGCACTCTCATTGTTTCAATAAGCCAGAGTGGTGCAGTAGGCTGGGTCCAAGGCTTCTTGTGTGTGACATGGTTAACTTCAGGCCTCATATTGGTCTTTTAAATAATTATAACTATTAATAATGAATCAAAGACATCACCTTCAATTACACTGCTCTACAGCCAAAATGCTTCTGAAATAAATGTAGTCAAACTTTACTAATTCTGGGTCACTGAGAACAAAAATGATGCTTAAAATTGTTGATTGGCTCTAGTTTTCAAGATATGCTATTGGGACAGTATATACGACCCTCGACTTGGGAATGGCGGAGGATAAGTGAGTTATAAAGGGAAGGGATCTCAATTTAAACCAGAAATGACTAAAATACATCTTTGACTGGATCTAGGAATAAATCTATGACTGGGTTTGGACAGTACTTGCTTTTTAGGCAAAACAATGAATGATGCAATCTGAATCATACATGATATGAATTGCATCATGTTATTCCTAGAAGTCATGGATGATGCAATCATAACGAAGCTTACATCACTCTGCTGAACAAATTGCCCTATATCAGCTCTAGAAATCATACAGTGTCGTGCTCTCTTATTTGTCAGTGTTTGATTTTGCAAAGGGACACATTTCTGTTTAGCCAAAGTGAGCAGAGATGCCTCGTACTTGTGTGAACAGTGCAGATAACTTCTGCTATGTTTGTGGTGAAGTGACTTTTGCATCACAAAAGGGCAGTATAACCACTATGGTTAAGAAAGCCTATCACCTTTATTTTGGCTGCAAAATTGGAGATCAGGACAAGAGGTGGGCCCCACACATATGCTGCAACACTTGTGCAACAAATCTTTGCCAGTGGTTGAACAGGAAAAGGAAATCTATGCCTTTTGCAGTGCCAATGATTTGGAGAGAGCCAACAGATCATACCAGCAATTGTTACTTCTGCATGGTGCCTCCAGTTGGGAAAGGTATGTCAAAGAAGAAAAAGTGGACTGTGCATTATCCAAACAATCCATCAGCTATACGCCCAGTACCCCACGGAGAAGGACTGCCGGTTTCTGATGCACCAGAATCCTTCTCACTTGAGTCAGACGAGGAAGAGGAAGAGGATGAAACTTCTGGTCCTGAACCATCAATGTCACAGGACCCACATTTTCTCCCATCCTCCTTCTCTGAACCACACCTCATAACACAAGGTGAACTGAATGAGCTTATCAGGGATTTGGAACTACCCAAGAGTAAGGCAGAGCTGTTGGGCTCCAAACTACAGCAGTGGAATCTCCTGGCAGGTGATGTTAGGGTTTCCATGTTCCGTGACCGTCAAAAGGATCTTGTCCCATTCTTCTTCATGGAAGGTGATCTTGTAGCCTGCAACAACATCGATGGTGTGATGGCAGCCCTCCACATCGTTCATGATCCAGATGAGTGGAGACTGTTCATTGATTCATTGAAGACGAGTCTTAAAGTTGTTTTACTGCATAATGGCAATGTTTTGCCATCAATTCCAGTTGGTCATGCAGTCCATATGAAGGAAACCTATGACAACATGAAACAACTTTTGAGGTACATAAACTATGACCAACATCAGTGGCAGCTTTGTGGCAATTTGAAGGTTGTTGCTCTCTCGCTTGGTCTGCAGACTGGATACACAAAGTACTGCTGTTTTCTCTGCGAATGGGATAGTCGTGCAAGAGATTCCCATTACATCAAGAAAGACTGGCCACTCCGACAGTCATTGGAGCCTGGAAGGAAAAGTGTTCAGCATCCACCACTTGTTGAATCAAGGAAGATTTTGTTACCACCCTTACACATCAAGCTGGGTCTGATGAAGAACTTTGTCAAGGCTATTGACAAAACACAAGCAGCTTTCAAGTACCTCCGTGGAAAATTTCCAAAGTTAAGTGAAGCTAAGATAAAGGAAGGTGTCTTTGTTGGTCCTCAGATTCGTGAACTTCTTCGAGATGATGCATTTGACCATGCACTGCGTGGCAAGGAAAAGACGGCATGGAAAGCCTTCCAGTTAGTGGCAATAAATTTTCTCGGAAACAACAAGGCAGACAACTACAGGTTGTTGGTGGAAAACCTCCTCAAGGCATACAAAACCCTTGGTTGCAACAGGTCACTAAAGATACATTTTTTGCACTGTCATCTAGATTTTTTTCCACCGAACTGCGGATCAGTGAGCGACGAGCACGGCGAGCGATTTCACCAGGACGTTGCAACCATGGAGAAACGCTATCAGGACAAATGGAGCCCATCAATGCTTGCAGACTATTGCTGGACAGTGACAAGAGATGCTCCATTTAATGAATACAAGAGACAAGCCAAGAAGTGCCGAGTAGACACTGAATAGGACTAAACTATGTACATAATAGTTTTTTGCCTTTTGTTTCATAATCAATTTTATTTATATAACCCTTTTGCTGATTTTTAAAGTGTTACATAAACAGGACAGGTGAAATCTTATCATGTAAAGCAACCATAAACACATGAAAAGACCTAGGTTTACAATTTATGATTAAAACTCTACTATCTACACAATATACATAGACATAAAATGTAAAAACTTAAATATCTTAGAAACAGTAGCCAATCAGTTGTTTTAATGGTCATATTTGAATTCAGCACATCAAAATACATAATAAATAGCACATTTTATCTCTGAAGCAGACGACTTCTCAAAAATTGTAGACCAGTGTTATATTACTTGATATGGTTTTCCTAGGATTAGTGAAAGCATATTAATTCTTCCACTTCTACACAGTTACACACCTGGGCAGATACATTGTAAGCACTCTGGTATGTTCTAGCAGTCACAGCCACCAAAATGGCAGCTCACCAAAAGCAAAAAGAAAACCCTTTGAAAAGAGTTGCCCGAATCTGCAACAAAAGGAAGGATACAATTTTTAGAGACCAATTTTCTCTCTTAGCATGGAAGAGAAGAGTCACCAGATTCTCCCACTAGTTTTATTTGTGACTAATATTGACTTATTTTAGTACACACCTATACAGCTGTCCTCAAATGTGAGCCTTAATTGGATTCAAACCAATGCCTGAGTGCAGTGCGCATGATGAATGTAAATCACTTTACTTAACATAAGATGTAAGAAATGTCTGTGGATGGGGATTTTAATAAAAAAAATTCACCACTTTGCTTGGTTAAAGTAATAATTGATTTCCTAATGTATTTAAGTAATATGTTTTTTAAGTCTCTAGTGAACATACAAAGCACAGTGGAACAGATGGGCTGGAGAATCTAATGCAAATAAATGAGTAATCATAGATGCAGGCTTCCAAGACTTATTTTTTTTAAGTTAGGGTGATTTGTCTTTTCTCATCAAGTAAAAAGAGTTGGCAAGGCAGGAAGCTGACATTCTACATATATTTGTTTACAAGATTAGATCCTCAAGCACCCTCAACTAATGGCCTCATTTCTGACCATAAGCGGTTCCCAGTGGTTCTTTTCTATCTCCATGTAAGTTCAGTCTTGAATTGACCTAGAAGACAAGATTCTCTCACTTGTTTTATATCAGCTGCTGCCTACTTGAGACTGGGCTAGGAAATTAAACCCATTTCACTTTAGCATGCTTGGCTCTCAATGATCACAGTATGTTGAATGGAAGGGATAGCTCAGTGGTTTGAGCATTAGCCTGCTAAACCCAGGGTTTGTGAGTTCAATCCTTGAAGGGGCCACTTAGGGATCTGAGACAAAATCAGTACTTGGTCCTGCTAGTGAAGGCAGGGGGCTGGACTTGATGACCTTTCAGGGTCCCTTCTAGCTCTAGGAGATAGGATATCGCCATTTATTATTATAACTCCTTGATGGCTATTCAAACAGGACAAGAAACGAAATGTTGGTGAGTGGCCCTCCAGTGAAAAGAACCCAAGCAACCAGAAAGGAAACTCCCACTACCTCTCATCTGCCCATATACCCCTACCTTTTAGCACATTATCTCAGGCCAGAAAATCAGCCCCAGACAAACAGTATATCCTATCACACTAAACAACTACAATAAGGCAGCAAAATAACAAATGAATATGCTCAATAGGCTAAAATAATTCATTCATGTAACATTCTTTGAGAGGCTAGGATGACTGTTGCTGTATTAGTTAAGTATTTTTATAGTCCCAAATACAGCATGGGCTATTCAGATAGGAAGGACATGAACGCTATATGATCCTGTGCCAGCATCGTGAAGTAAGCCAGAGAGTGACACATCTTATTATTAATTATAATAATTATTATTATTGTTATTTAAAACAGTCCAGAAAACACCAGTTCCTAAAACGGCATCTTTGAGGTATGACACCACACCAAAGCAACCCCCCAAAATATTAGTATGTCTGACATTTCATGCACAATTGCCTACATTCCAAGTGGGCAGAGAGAGTTTGATGTGAATGGGGAAGGAATCAAGGACGAAGTTATCCCATGAGATATCCCATATGGCTGGAAACACAAAAATCTGTTTCTGAAAACACATACAGCCATCTATGAGTGTATTGAATAATGCTCTACCCCCAGCCATTGGTGTTAGTTACAAACCTGTTCATATCGGTCTCTGTCCTACCTGTGAATATGCTTGTATCTTTCCTGACTGTTCCAATTTCACCATTGGAATTGGAAGTGTCCATTATAGGACCATACTTCCATATCTATGATAGATCTGACAGGATTTCTGGTTCAGGGCAATATGCATCTTTTATAACCACATCCACTGTTCTACATAACAGCCTATTTGTGTATTTTAAGCCAAAGATCCATAATAAATAATGCACCTGCTTTGCAATATAAAGATGCAATTCTGCTGCATATATGTGCAATTACACAAGAGGCCAGAAGGAACTGCTATGAAATAATCTGGTATCCCCCGACACAGAATTTAGTCAAAGTGTGTAGAGCAATAAGGCAAAAAACAGGCTTAGTGCTAATGGAGAGATGGGACTCATAAAAGATGGACTCTGAGACACAAGATATGTCAGTCTTGTTTTCTTCTAGTTTTCACATCTGTATGTATTTGTTGCTTCAGAGCTGATCTGCAAACAGCTGTCTTGAGCTTCCAGTCTTCAGAAGAGGAACAGAGCCAATATCTATACTAGCATACTCTTATTTGTCCCAGGGCTGCTTGGGGAAACATTAACTTCCACAGGCATTCCATTTCCATTACAAGGCAATGCCCAGAGAATCATGCAGCTATGGCCTCTATTATGCAAGCTGCCCTGGATCTCTATTTTGCCCAGAGAAGCTTCCCATTACTGAGTTACAATTGGTAGGAAGCCTTTTGACAAGGTCAGTCTCTCTCTGCTGTTTATGATATTGCTATCCCGAGTTATGATTTGAGACTATGAAACAGTAAATAAAGTCCACCAGGCCTTTTTGTATCAATTATATATTTTTGTGACATAACCAATTCTGCCCAGTGCCATCGGAACTGTATAGTATTATTTCTCTGATATCCTCAGGATTTTAGCATAAACAGAAGTCTGCGTTTTAAACCCTTAATTATGCACACTTCTCAACCTCCAGAAATCCTGGAGGAGGTAAGATTGTTTTCTTTCTCTGATTGCCAAAGAGAGAGGTCCCAAAGATCTCTTTTTCCACGGGGATGATTTTCTCTTCTGCCATTTCTTCTACTTTCATAATATTTGCTTCTTTAAAGAATGGAGATTCCTTTCTCTTCGTATTTATATTACATAAAAAGCTTCCTGTGTGACCAAATATTTGGCTGCAGTCTAAATTCAGCACACTTCAAATCCATGTTAACATCCAATATGACAGGGAGGCAGTATCATTTGTGCAATTTAAAGAGGGGCTGTCGCACTGGAAAAAAATTAAAAATATATTCAATATAGTTACCTTTCACATGCTTTTCATTAGGAATGTGTGAAATGAGCTGGAGAAAATAAGAACTGACATGAATCATCACCCCAAACCCTAACTGAACCTTTTGTTACTCTTTGAATAAGTCTTGTTAACTTTCGTTTTCATTGCATTTTGAACTTCTTGACATTTTCAGGTCCAAGCCAGTAGCAGAAATGGAGGGATCAAAGTGCCACAATTAAGGCTTTTTTCATGGTATTTGGGACCCAACATGAAATCTGGAAGTGCTAGGAGCAGCTGTCAGTGGAAAGATATATGTGTGTATAGACGGTGGAAGGAAGGGGGCAGACACACGAGGTAAGAAAGGGGCTAGGGTTCTTTGGAGGAGCAGGAAGTGTGAAGTGGAGTAAGAAATACCCTAAAACGTATACATTGGGGATTGGGATTTGAATTTGACCGAATCACGTATATTATGCCCCCGATTGGAGTCCCAGGGTGCATGCAGGTAATACAGCAAAACTAGCTGGAGCTAAACTAATAGCTTGGTTAAACTATGGTGGTAGCGGTGATGGTGGTGTTTTTTCCCCTCTACCCATAAAACAGGCTTTCTAATGGAAATCCAGCAGATACTAATAGAATGGGACAACTGCCCTGGCTAGCAAGGAAAGAGGTATGGTGCAGACTAAGAGGGTAAGGAGGAAATTTGAAGGGAAAAAAACCCAAAGTTATATAAACAAAATTTCTTCTTTGCATTCATCAAATGGGCTTATCAGACTCCCAGGATATAAAAGGGAAAATCAAAGAGGATAAGGAGAGTGCAGAGAAGGACTAAGTAATTGCTTTCCATTATTCCTCACTATAGAAGAAGACTGGAAAAAGACCTGTCACAGGGGCCCTTGTTTATTAGTAGTGAAGTGAGGCTTTTTTAGAGAACAGATTGAAACAAGAAATGATGAAACAATTTAACTTTCAAATAAATACCCAGGTGTGGCTGGAATTCATCTGAAACTTCTGATGAAACTGACACATGAAGCATCTTGAATTACAAACAATACGGCATTCATCATTACAAGACATACCACTTCTTCGCACAACTACTGTACTGGCAGACAGAAAGGTCACCAACATTGCACCCATCTCTATAGTGTACCAAAGAAATGTAGAGGAGTTCGCTTTATTCTGGTACCAGAAAATAGATCAGAAAATCGATAAGGATAGAACTATAGAGCACCCAGCTTGGTATCAAAGAATAGCAAACAATCATGAGTTGTATAAGGAAACAACTAGCTTATTTAACATGTAACTATTTGAAAGAGTTAACAAAATAATGGATAAAGAGCCAGTGGATATTTAGGCTTTCAAAAGGCATGTGCAAGAGACTATTGAAGCAATTTTGTAATTTCTGGGATTGAGAGGTAAAGCGCTACCGTGGATTATAAAAGGTTTCAGAGACAGGAAGCAAAGAGTAGAGATAAATGGTTGATATTTAGCATACACAGAGGCTAATAGTAAAGTGCCCCAGAGATCAGTTTGAGGACAGGTATTGCTTTATCTGAAGGTGTGAATTGTGAGGTGGCATCATTATTGATAACAGAGAATGTAGATTGGTCAAGAGAACAGGAGGGCTGCCAGGAATTCCAGAGGACCTATGAAAATGCATACGTTAACTGGACAGCATAATGGTATATATGAACAAAGGCCATGTACATTGGAAAAAATAATCTAAACTATTCCTATGCACCAAAATTTTGAGTGAAGTGTGGCAATATCTCAGGAAAAACATTGATATGTGGACTGCTCAGAAAAAAAAATAAAAGCCTAGTTCAATATTCAGTGGTGATTTTAAAAATTAACAAGATATTAGGAGGCTGTAAAAAGGGGAGAGAGAATATAGAAAAATATTATAATTATAAATTATATGTATAATATTATATTATACATCCTTGCCTTAGATACTGTATTCAGTTTAGATCACCTCACTGCCAATAAAACATAGCAGAAATAGAAAAGATTCAAAGAATGGCAATGAGAATTATTAGAATCAGGAGAAGGAAGGGTTCCAACAGGGAGAGCTTTAAAAGATTATTGCTATTTAGTTTGGAAAGGAAAAGAGTAAGAGCAGGGGTGGGCAAACTACGGCCCGCGGGACTGTCCTGCCCAGCCCCCGAGCTGGGGCTAGCCCCAGGCCCCTCCCCTGCTGTTCTCCCTCGCCTGCAGCCTCAGCTCGCTCGCTCTGCCACCGGCGCAATGCTCTGGGCTGTGAGCTCCTGGGGCAGCGCAGCTGCAGAGTCCAGCCTGACTTGGTCTCCGTGCTGTGTGGTGGCAGCAGCAGCGTGGCCCGGCTCCAGCCAGGCGGCGCGGCAGCAGCGCTGCCAGCCACCAGTGCTCCAGGCAGTGCAGTAAGGGGTCAAGGAGCAGGGGGGGTTGGATAGAGGGCAGGGGAGTTTGGGGTGGTGGTCAGGGGGAGGGGGTGTGGATGGTGGTTGGGGGGAAAACAGGGGGTTGAATGGGGGCAAGGGTCCTGGGGGGGCAGGGGCAGTCAGGGGCAGGGGTTCCAGGGGCAGTCAGGGGACATGGAGAAGGGGTAGTTGGATGGGGCAGGGGTCCCGGGGGGGGTGCTCAGGAATGAGAGTAGGGGTTGGATGGGGTGGCGGGGATCTGGGAGCAGTCGGGACAGGGAGTGGGTGTGTGTCGATGGGGCAGGGGTCCCAGAGGGGCCAACAGGGAACAGGGAGGTTGGATGGGGCAGGAGTCTGGGATCGGGGGCAGATAGGAGGTGGGGGCCTGGCCACTACCCCTGCCCCTAACCGGCCCTCCATACAATTTACGAAACCCGATGCAGCCCTCAGGCCAAAAAGTTTGTCCACCCCTGAATAAGAGGGTTTATTATGTCTACATCTAAAATAATGAACAGTATAGAAGGAACTTATCAGGTCATCCTATTTATCCTACTCCTATAATGAACAGATGCTTAAAATAAAAAAGGCAACAATGCGAAATGTCTAAATATTCCATGATTCTCCAGGATATTCCACAGGATATCATGTGGGCTTACTAAGCTCCACAAAGGGATTAAAAGTGTATATGATTAAGAATAGTGTTTTCAGTTGCATTACCTAGGATAAAATTACAGGAGCTACCAAACTTCATGCTTCTTAGTGTACACTGATCAATAACTGGAGTGAGAAGGAAATTTTCCCCACATAACACTAATGCTGAATTAGTATTATTATGTGGAATCTGTACCAGTATTCCCATTTTCAATACTGTATTATATGGACCATTGTTACCATGAGAGACTTTTGAACCCGTAAGACCAAACTTACAGTCCAAATCAACTCTCCTCACACATCTTTGGAGTTAAACGAAACATCACTTGACTCTCTGAGTGCAAATCTGAAATACATTTGTGTCATTGAGTGTTTTGCAGTGCTTAGATACCCTTTGTGTGGTTGCCATCAATGTTTTTAGAAACTGTGCCTTGAGACAATGGTAGATGGTCACTATGGATGTACAGACTATATCTTTTATGAAAAGATGCATTTTCCATGGCAACAGAAATGCATGAAAGCTTTCAGAACCCTCTTTAACTTTATCTTTTTGTTTTGAGCTGCTTAAAGAGTTCAAATTGCAGAAGCAGATAGGAAATTCTCAGCTAGATTAATTGAGGTGAGTCGAATAGGGCAAAATTGACATGTCTAACACTTATCTATAAAAAAACCCAGACTCTCTCACATTGCTTCTCACTGCAGTTGGCATTGCTTTTCTTAGAAATTCACTGGTAACTAATGTCCATTTTATAATCCAATAGAACTGAAAGATATGGGGAAACTGAGAAGAGTCACAGAAATTTGGGTTTCAGGGAGAAGTCATATTTTTCCATTGTGCTGACAAAAGTCCTTGCTCTGAAAGATGCACTAGAAATATTTGTGGTTTTGTGCTATGGAGAAATTTAGATTTTACAATGCAAAAAATTAGAGTTTTAAGACTACATTTACATTTCACTTTTGTGTTCTAGGAAATGTATACTGATTAAAAGTCCAGTTTCATTGGCTAACACTGATTCTCTTTAAAAAAAAAAATACAATTTCTAGATGTGGTATTTGACATGAGCAACTTGTCTGTTTGTTCAAGGAGCTCAATGAGCTGTGAAGAGAGACATTTAAACTAGAAACACCGTATTTTATTTGACAATTTTATTAAATATTAAGCCTGATTTAGTAAATGTTTAATCAAATGGAAGCACAGGTCAGCTATGGGACTGCAGAGAAACTGGATTATAGTCAATGTTATTTGATGGAGTCGATCAAGTTTTATATATATCACACCAGAACATTAAAATCAGAGTTAATTTGACACAGTTATTATCATATAAATTTGAGCCACTTCCTACACTGAATCCCAAAGTTACTCTAATTGGTATTCTAAACAGTTTGCCAATCTAAAGCTAAAACCTGAGGCTTAAGTAAATCTAACTATAATAAATGGAAGCCCGTAATAGGTTTATAAAATATGGATATTTACAGCCTTGCTGTTGTTGAATATATTATGACATAATACGAGTGATATAGGGAAAATAAATTTAAATACATCCTGCATTTTTCTATGGTAAATGATTTAAATTTTTTTTAAACATCAATGCATGTGACAGAGTGCTTATCTATATTTCGCGTATTTATTTTTACTATTTTTTCATGCTGAGAAAGCATCATAAAATAGATATCTCATTTCCATACAGATCCTAAGCAGTTATAAAATCATACACGAGCACACTTTGTTACATGCATATAATGAGGGACAGTACATATAAAAGAAGGCGAAATGGTGACTGGGCCAAGGGCAGGGCATTTGGCAAAGTCAGCCTTATATTTTACAGTGGTTACAGGTTGAGGCAAAACCCACAAACTGTGGGGAAGCCACACACAAAAAAAATAGCTGAAGTTTATAGCAAGAGGACTTGACCCAGAGAAACCATTACTAGTATAATAATATTCCTATGAGAGAGAGAGAGAGAGAGAAAAAGCCTGATCGAAGGGTCATAGTAGTCAGTGAGAGGCTTTGCATTGACTTCAATGGGCTTTGGATCAGGCTTCAGGCAGGATTTATTCTTCTTCTGCCTCATGCTGTCTTAGGCACACACTGCGCACTCACTCAGTCTTTCGCAGGCAGAGCAGGGTCAATAGCTCCCAACTGCAACAGAATCCTGCTCAATATCATTAGTGGCAGAGCTCAGAGAATCATTTTCAAAGAACATGTTATCTGACAGGTGTAGCCTCACTTTATTCTCCCAGGATCTCTCTGAGAGCTCAGCACCATTTCCTAGAACTGATTTGTCATCTGAAAGAATCTGTGGATTTTTTTTTTTAATTCTCTGGACTAACTGATCCTGACTAGTTCTCAATGGGCATGTAAAAGTCACTATGTGAGCTGGGTTGGTTAGATGTGAGGAGTAGAACAAATCACATGATATTGTTTATGTTCTGTGCTTGGACAGCATGCAAGTACTTCTAGCCAAAATGTTAGTGTTTATGAAACTAGAATTTGGTTTGTACAAATTCTTGTACATGCAAACATGAAATCCACATTTGTGCCAAAAACTAGATTGCACTTATATTTGCAGCAAGTAAACAAACAAACTGGTGCAAACAAATTTATTTTAAAATTCCACACATTTTACAGGGAATTTGTTGCAATGTACATATAAATTCTACTTTTATATGTATTTAAAGGGTTACCCAAATAGCTTCATATGTAAAAGGTGAAACTGGTGTCTCCTTTGCTATTTGACAGTAGCGGTTTCAGAGTGACAGCTTTAATAACAAAAGTATTTGGAGGTAGAGCTTAGAGACAGCTTTGGGAACAGTGGTCTTGGGTGAACCAGTGGAAAGAGAAACCTCTGCATGATGGATGCAGCTGTTCAAACAGAACTGCAAATGCTGGAGTTCTGAGAGTGGAATTACACCTGTGATATTTTATTTGGTGGCTGCTCCTTTTGCCACCAAAATCTGTTCAAGACATAAATACTTGTTAATCAATTTGATTAGGAATAGAGTATTTCTGCTTGTGCATCCACACTTATTTTTCCCTAACAACGGAATATCCCTTGCCTGGAGTCCATTCTTTCCCATCAACTCAGCCTGTGACATTTTAAAAAGCTGAAGATTTTAATTTTTCTCTTTGAGCTTCTAGAAAAATAAACATAAAACATTTGGAAAAGTAAAATAATATAGAAAAGTCTACATATTAGTCTCAGCTTTTCAAAAGCATAAAGAACTTGTAACAGTTGTGGGCCCAGAGATACCGGTTTTCAGTTTACACCAAAAGAAACTGACCAATGATTCTACATTTATAATATTTTATTTTAAAAAATAAAAAAACTGATAAAAAGGAGTCTATGATATTCCTCTAAAGAAAGTTTTAACTTTTATTGACTTCCTGTGCATCCTGTCTGCTGTAATTTACTTCTGATTCACATTTGTCATTCACTTTCTGGCCATGCAGAGCTACAGCATGGGAAGTAGCACAAGAAATGTGTGTATGCATGCATGTACACTTCTAAGGCACTTCTAAGCAACTGGGTGGCTGAAAGTTGAGTGTCTGATTCCTGTGTCATTGCTCGGGGTCAAATGCCATAATTTCTATGTACTAATGAGACAACATATTTCAATTAGAAAGTCACAATTAAAAGAAACTATCACAGGCTTTAGGACCCTGAACAAAGATCATGGCTCCTCTACTGAGCCACTCTATGTCAGCTGCTTGAATCCTCCATGCACAGTTAATTTAACTTAAAAGTGTGTGTGTGTGTGTGTGTGTGTGTGTGTGTGTGTGTGTGTGTGTGTGTGTGTGTGTGTGTGTGAGAGAGAGAGAGAGAGAGAGAGAGAGAGAGAGAGAGAGAGAGAGAGAGAATGAATAGGTGAGTGGATATATTAGTGAGCAGATTAAAGTGGCACTGAATAACTGCATGGATGGGTAATATGTGAGTGGGTAGATGAATTTTTGAACAAGTGGAGTACCATTGTATAAACAAAAATGACCAAAAACTTAGTTCATGTTTCTGCCCTAATGTAAGTGGACATAATTTTGCTGAAGTGAATAGGACTGAATTTAGTCCACTGACAACAATAATCATGGGTAAACGACAAGTTTCAGCACCCAGGGAAAATATAAGACCACCCAAGGTAACTCTTTCAAAAGTGATTTAGGTACCTAGGAACCTAAATCTTATTAAATGTCAATGAGACTTAAGCCATAAAAATGGGACTTAGCTACAAATGAAAATTTAACCTTCAGTCTTAGAAAGAGGAATGGGAAAGGTGCAAAAGAATTAGCAGTTGTAATGTACTAGAACAATAGCCTTTCAGAAATGGAGATCTGAGTTCCATGTGAGAACTGGCCAAAGGTTGAAATGATTTTGCTGGGGAAAGTATATTCCCTTAGTAGAAGCATAATGCTATCAACAGTTTTGTCCTCAAATCAATTTGCGACTTTTACTTAAAAGAAACCTCGGACTGGAGAATTTTTTATTTTAAATCCTGCCTTTATCACATGACAATTATTTTCATTCATTAACTCCATGCAAGCTACACAAACACAATACAAATTTAAAGTAAAATTGCACTATTAATCCATTCTTACCTTCCTGATGCCTTCAGAAGGGTTCGATACACAGTTATCTGCCCCATTATTTTTACTGATTGTCCTCCAAAGTTCAGCAAATGTGTTATCCTGCTCCAAAGGGTTTGTCCCTTTTGCTTTGAAGTATTCATAGACTGCTGAATCCCTGACAGTACCGTAAGACATATCCATTTGTTTGGACAGATCTTGAAATGTTCTGAAATTCAAGAGATGTTGAAATATTAGTGTTAACTGGTACAATAGAGAGATTTTATTAGTTAAATGATCTCTCTTTATGGCTGTCTTTAGAGAGAAACAAAACACCTACCATCAATCAGTCTCATTTGCATGTCTCTCTTTTTTCATAAAAGGAACCCAAAGTGTAATTCAGCTGCACTGAAATCATACGAGGTTTCATTTTACCTGAGTTCTTTTAGTGAAGAGATTTATTTGGAAGCGATAACATTCATTCTGATGCCCATCAACATATTGAGATCATGTTGCTATGCTTGTGCAAGAGCACAGAGCAATCAAGTTTTATTAAAGCATGTGGAAAACAATGTTTAAAGATACAGGTCAAAATCAGCTCTCATTTAAATCTGTGTAAATAGGGAGTACTTCCACTGAAATTAGTGGAGTTACTCTGGATTCCAGCAGTGTAAAATTGGGCCAAAAATCAATACACTAACTTTAAACGTCTATAGGGCATTACATTCCAAATCTCAGCAGCCCCCAATAAAATAAACAATTTTCAGATACCCACACACTGGGCCTAATTCTTATTTATGCTAAAGTTGCTTTATATCACTCTGACAGTGCAAAGGGGCCTTAAAGGGTATGTCGACACTGCAGCTGGCACACCGAAGTGTGCCTCCCAGCTTAGGTAGGCAGATAAACACTATCTCCATTCGAGCAAGCTTGCTAAAAATAGTGGTCTGGACATTGTGGTACAGGTTAGCCTCCCAAGCCCTAGTCTGCCCAACCCCCCTGGGTCTGAGCTGAGGTGGCGAGCCCATGCCACAGCCTGTGCTGCAATAGCCACATTATAATTTTTAGCATGCTAGCTCAAGCGGAGCTAGCATATATCTCTCTACCTAGGCTGGGAGGCGCACTCCCAGCTGCAGTAGAAACATACCCTTAAACATAACATCTTAATCCACTCTGGGTCACTCACTTTCCAGCCATGCAGAATATAATTTATATCCTTTTAAGGTCCCTTTTCACTGCCAGACAGGTGTAAAGCAACATTCAGGTCAGTGAGAATTAGGCCCACTATATGTAAAATATCCATACTATCCACTCAATTTACATTAGAGCAGGGACCATTCTACCTGTGCTTTATAAGCACTTGTCACAAGGTTCAGAGTGCAATCCAGACCAGTAAGGGGTTGTGTCACCACTTGTCCTGCAACCCAGGGTGCCTTATAGTTAAGGCTACGATTTAGTCACAGGTATTTTTGTAAAACTCACCGACAGGTCATGGGCAATAAACAAAAATTCCCGGTCGTGACCGGTCCATAAATTATATTATAAACACCCCTGACTGAATCTTAAGGGGGTCACTGCTGTGAGGGGGGAGGCACACGGGGGGCACTTCTGAGGTGGGTGTCTGGAGGGATTGCTGCTGGGGTAGGGGGAGAGCCAGGGAGCCGCTGCTGGGGGGATAACCTGGGGAGCTGCTGATGGGGGGAGCCCGGGGCCACCCGAAAAGCAGCTGGTCCGGCTGGCCCCAGAGCCGCTCCAGCAGCGGCTGGTGCCCCAGCGGCTAGATACAGAGCCGCTCCAGCAGCAGCTGCTTAGGCAGTCCTGGAGTCAGCCACACTTGCTCCTGCAGAAGTCACAGAGGTCGCAGAAAGTCACTGAATCCGTGACTTCCATGACCTCCATGACAAACACAAAGCCCTACTTATAGTGCTTTGCTGCTGGAGGTCTTAGCCTGGGATGCTCACAGCCAGCCTACAAACATATGGGTCACACATTGAGCGTCTGTGTGCTAGATAGCCTGTACCAGCAGCCTGTTTACAGCCCCACTCTGGCTTCCACCAGTCTTGGCTACAACCAGCAAGGTGACCCCAACATGATCCTAGTGCAGAGTTTTCCCAAAACCATGTGCTCTGCAATGTCCAACCCTCTCCTGGATAGCACAGAGAAATAATAAGGTTTGTTTTTTTTCCTTTAAAGAGAACAAAGGACATCATAGAATATTAACTGGGGTAGATACACTCTTCCCCTCAAACACAGTTCTGCGTTGTTTTATAGTAAACATAAAATATATTTATTAACAATAGGACAGAGGTTGAGTGATGCCAAGTAAAAGAAACAGAAGCAGAGACGGTTACAAGCAAATAAAAGTGAAAACACATTTTTAAAAGTCTAAATCTTAATCTAGCAAGGTACAGGTTTTGCTCAAGGGGGTTTCTCTCATCAATCCACCTTCTTCTCAGCCAAGGATGACTTTCCTTCTGTCAGAATCCCAAAATAAACTTAGTGTCCATAGTACCTCTGGCTACAGACAGCGTGATGGGGTCCATCATACCCACATCTGGTTGTCTGCCAGCCCCTGATCAGGCAAACCCTTGTGTCATTCCTCCTGGGTTCCATGGGTGTGACTTGTCCCTCCTCTTCTATCTGAGCTGCCTGTGTTTCTCCTGGTCAGCAAACTTCCACTACTTCAGCTCTGCTTCCTCACTAACACGTGGACTCCAGCTCTGCCCACCTCTCCTCCACTAGCAGCTTTTTCCACTGTATCCTCCACAGCTCTGGAGGCCATTGCTGCTGCTGCTTCTGGATCATATGGGGAACCATCTGCTTGGTCTCCTGCATGTTCTGTAGGAGAAAAAGGGACTCTTCTTCTTGCCACCTGGTTTGGTCTCTAGCTCCAATTTCTTCTGATTCACTGCTGACAGACCTCACTATGCACTCAGCTTTTCTAACTTCTTGGTGAGCTTAGCACCTGCTCCTTTGCTCCGCCTGCCTTTTCTGCTTATTACTCATCTTTCCTTTCCTTTCTTCTATTTCCAGAATAAACAGAACACAATCAAGCTGTAGCCTCTCTTTGACTGTGCCCTTTCACTTGTGAATCACTTAAACCTATTTCACCAATACTTAAACTGTAAACCTTAGTTAAATTAACAAGCTGTGTGTAAATCCTTTTTAGATTACACCAATTTCATGAGGCTCAGGGGTGCAATCCAGACCATTAAGAGGTTGTGTCACCACTTGCCCTGCAATCACTTTGCTGCTGGAGCTCCCAGCCTGGGATGCTCCCAGCCAGCCTACAAGCACACAGGTCTCACCTGGAGTATCTGTGTGCTAGACCGTCCTGGTTCAGCAGCTCTGACCCCAGCAGCCTGTCTACAGCCCTACTCTGGCTTCCACAGCCTTGGCTACAACAAGCAAGGTGACTCCAACACACTCCCTGTCCAAAATTTCCCCAAAACCATGTGCCTGGAATTTTCCAGCCTCACCAGGATAGAGAAATAATAGGGTTCATTGCTCCTTTAAAGAGACAAAAGCCCATTGTGACAGTGTACCCCATAAGGCTTTATGGGGGGGGGTTCCTATAAATGTGTGTATGATATAACTGGAATAGGGTTTTGCTACATATGCCATGTAACATATCTATGTAAGGGTTATGATCTACTGGTTATGTTCATCCTAGTTGTATGCAGGCACCATTTGTGTGTTCCAAGTTATGTATACTTGCTTGATTTCTAAGTAAGCTTTGTGAGGCATTTGGTCAGCTTCTTTAGGAAGGAATTTGCAAGGTTAAGTACCCAGTCAGGAAGCATTTGGGGAACAATGCATCTTGGAATGCTCCAATCCACATAAGAAGTCTTCCTGGAGACATACAAGATACCATGTGGATAATAGCTTCTGCCTGTAAAGACTGTGAGTCATGCATGGACATGTGACTTGCCCAGGTGACTCCAGAACTCCATTTTGTAGCTGGATTTTGCATAGGAGTGAGGAGGGGGGTTTCCACCCACAAGAGAAAGTCTATTTAAACCCATGGGAGATCCCTCCATTTTGTCTTCAGCTGGCTAAAGAGAGAGCCTCCCCACCCCCCAGGATAATTGGAAGAAACTGGAACAAAGGGGTGTGAGTGATTGCTGGACCCAGGCTAAAAGGAGATTAGCCTGTAAAAGGAAGCATTCTGGAACTGGTGAAGATCTTATCTGTATTCAGTGTTTGATTAGACACAGATTTGCGCATTTTATTTTATTTTGCTTGGTGACTTACTTTGTTCAGTCTGTTACTACTTGGAACCACTTAAATCCTACTTTCTGTATTTAATAAAATCACTTTTTACTTATTAATTAACTCAGAGTATGTATTAATACCTGGGGGAGCAAACAACTGTGCATATCTCTCTATCAGTGTTATAGAGGGCAAACAATTTATGAGTTTACCCTGTATAAGCTTTATACAGGGTAAAACAGATTTATTCAGGTTTAGACCCCATTGGGAGTTGGGCATCAGAGTGCTAAAGACAAGCACACTTCTGTGAGCTGTTTTCAGGTAAACCTGCAGCTTTAGGGCAAGTAATTCAGACCCTGGGTCTTTGTTGGAGCAGATGGGAATGTCTGGCTCAGCAAGACAGGGTGCTAGAGTCCTGAGCTAGCAGGAAAACAGGAGCAGAGGTAGTTTTGGCGCATCAGGTGACAGCTCCCAGGGAGTTTCTATGATCCAACCCATCACATTACAGCTTATTAACTTAATTATGGTAAGTACACCCTTCCCTGAAAACACAGCACTAAGTTGGTTTATAGTAAAAACAAAACAAATGTATTAACAACAGGACATAGGCTGAGTGATACCCAGTAAAATAAACAGAAGCAAAGATGTTAAAAACAAATAAAAGTGAAAAAAATGCTTCTTAAAGTCTAAATCTCAACTCAGCATGGTACAGATTTGGTCAAGATGGTTTCTCTCACCAATCACTATTCCCAGCCATGGCTGACTTTCCCTCAGTCAGGACCTTCCACAGAAGAACAAGATGCTGGCTTCCCTTGTCTTCCTAGGTGAAAGATCTTTGCCTAAGCAGGTTTCTCATCTACATTCAGTTTCCAGAGACTTCAACCCCTCCTTGTTTGAAGGACCCATCTTTCTCAGCTTGCAAGAGCTTTAATCTCTTGTGTCTGTCTAGTGATGGATGCCAAAGACAGCTTCTGTCTTTGCTTATGTCTTCCAAAGTTCAATGACCTTGTTTCAAGAGGCAGGATGACCTCATGCTGTATCCCTTCCTGTGGGCTTCCCATCCCTCTGCTGCTGTCTATGTAAATGCTGCTTCCCATTTTTTAGTCATTTTGCTTAACTTCTTTGGAGACAGGTAGATAGCTGCCTTTCCTCGTGATGGGGGAAAGCCTGTTTAACCCTTTGTTTGGTCTCTCAGACTGGAAAGCATAATATCAGTGAGTATTCATAATTCCTCATATAGTATTAATACATATATTTCACAATGCTATTAATTACCAGTGTTATAGGTTTTCATAAAAGACCTCACTCAATAAACTTTTATAATACAGTAATATTGTAGAAATCAGTAGAGTTAATTGCTTATCACTTGAGGTTCAGCTCCTCTGTCTTTATAGACCAGTAAACTTTTGGAATGTATTCTTTGAAAAGTAAAATCTAGCTCAAGCTTCTGTCTTCTGCCAAGTTTAGATGCCATGCTATCTCCTCCTTCAATTGTTAGCTCGATTTACCTAATATTAAATGGACCTTCACTGTCTCTGTCTGATGACTGAGGGTCTGGCTAAAGAATCTTGCCTGCATGCTCGGGGTTCTACTGATCGCCATATTTGGGGTCGGGAAGGAATTTTCCTCCGGGGTAGACTGGCAGAGGCCCTGGAGGTTTTTCGCCTTCCTCCGCAGCATGGGGCGGGGGTCGCTAGCTGGAGGATTCTCTGTGACTTGAAGTCCTTAAATCACAGGATTTGGGGACTTCAACAGCAGAGTCAAGGGAAAGGGTTGGGACGGCTTTGTGGCCTGCATCATGCGGGAGGTCAGACTAGATGATCATAATGGTCCCTTCTGACCTTAAAGTCTATGAGTCTATGTCCAGGCTGGTCAGAGAAGCAAAAACATATTCCTTTGTCTAGGGAAGATCTGTTTCCCATATCTCTGCGCTAAAATACATTTTAGTCATCATTCTAGCATATATAATACGTACTACATGCATACATCACACAAAAATCAGTTTTCCAATAACATATTACATGACCTGTTTAACTAGAGATTATAACCATAGTGTGTAGTGATACACAGAATTGGTCAGGCCAGCTGAAACTCATGCCTTGATACCAATGAGCCCCTTGCCCTCCAGCATTGGGATGCTCTTAGGGTCACACCTTCCCATTTACAAAACTGCAGGAGGGTTAGCCACTGGCTGACCCAGCGACAGCAGGTCAGATCCCTCTTTCCTGGACAAGGCATCTGCCACCATAATTTTGTTCCCTTTATATGGAAGAAACCTGTTTTGTCACCTTTGTCTGTTGACAGTCTCCAGAACATAATATTAGAGCGTATCAATAATTTCACCTACACAGTTGTTAAAAACATTTTACAAGTGACCTTAATGACCCGTGTATTAGATTTAAAATGATATATTATATGACACCTTTTCAGGAAATATAATGGCACCAAGTGTATGAGGTGTAGTGAGTATGTCAGGCCTGACAAGCATCGGTATAGTTGACACAGACTAATGAACCCCAAATGGGCCTCTGTGTCACAGCACTATTTATACCTTTTTTAACAACACACAACAAGGCACCCATCTGCTACTCTGGATGTCTTCGACATTTTTTAAAACCGTGACACTAAAACAAACAGCAAACTTCCAGCAAAAGTCTCTCCTCAACATAACCCAATAAGTGGGCCTTTCCCCATCAAATCTCCACCCCTGCTCCCCCGCAATCACTCCCACCAGCCTCCAATCTCTTAAGCAAAAAAGCTAGGCCTTGCAGTGTGCCTTAAAGATCAACAATTCCATGCAATTGCAAACCAACAGCTGAAGCTAGATCCATTGCTGAAGACCCCCGATAGGAAATGCTCTACTGCCACCTTCCTATCTGTCATATTGAGAGGGATCCACTATTCATACCTAGGATGCTATATACAGTAGTTGAAATAGTACATAATTCTAACAATGATAAGATCATATACACACAATGCTATATTGTATAGCTAGCCATGTAGGAAAAATGTTGTACAAGGCCACTACCTGCAAAGCTGTCTCCTCCAGAGTCCACATACAGCATTAGTGTATGGTCAGTGCTCGTTTTCATGGGTTATAGATGAAAGAAAACATACAATAATAAATTCAGTGAAGAGATCTTTCTAATTATTGTTCATTAATTATATCTAATTGCAGCAAGATGCTCTTTTGCTACAAGAGGTCTAAGGGTTGTTACTTTGTCATAATTTTCTTTTAATGAAAGTGGAGGTGGGGTATAAGCTTTTGCACACTTTTTATTTTTCTCATTGTAGTATAAAAATAAATAAATCTTTGATAAATGGGGAGCATCAGAATGAATTACATAGTTGAGCCTAATATGGAACCGCTCTAAATTATTGCATGGCCAGCCACTAGAAAATGAATAAATACCTGTCACAGAGTGCCAATCCACTGCTTTCATCCAGTATATTTTAAATGGTAATTTCCTCCTCTCTATTAGTATTTATTCAGTGTGTTTCTAGTGGTCAGACAAGGAGGAAATGTCTTCACAGGACATGAGAGCAGTTCCACTATTTGAATTTTAATCCAGTTTATTTTTTTAACATTATTCACTATTCTTTATTTCAGATCTGCAACTCTTTCTTACGAAGAGCAGCTTCATATTACCAGCCGCACTCTATGAGCCAGATGTCTTCAGAGCTATCCCAGTTTCCATCAGCTTATGATGTACGCCAGTAGTTCTGTCTAGGTTCTTATATTTTCTTCATCACAGCAGTGTTTAAACACCAATCACTTCCACTCCTTGATGTTTGATTTCTACAAATAGCCCTACTCCACCCCGGACACACACGTACCCACGCTTCAGTCTACTTGGATTTCCTTCAAACAGGTCCCTCCCTACAAGGCATCCATCATCTACCCCTACAAACTCTTCAAGCTCTTAAGCTCCTTCAAGCATTTTAAGTGGTTTAAGCTCATAAATTGCTTTAGGGACTTGTATCAATTTAAGCTGTTAAGTAGCTTTAAGTATGATAAGTTGTGAACAGCATGTGTGGACCTGGGATGAGTTTGGAGTTACACAAGAACCCCAAACCTGGTCTTATTTCAGTTGCTCTGTATTTAGGCAAGATATAATATTAACACCCTAACAGCTGCTGGTGAGTAAAGAGACTAATGTGCACAAAAAGAGTAAGAATATTAGTCTAGTCTTCTAGCATAATTATAACTCTAAACTGTATATTCTGGCCTGCCTAAATTGCCTCTGTAATTTCAGTTGGATAAGTTTGTCTTCAAAAACTATTCTAAACTATTATACATTACTGCTGGTCCTGTTAGGGCTTTTGTCAGCTCAACCATATGGACTTGGTTGCATTATAGTGATGAATTTTATGAATATATTATATTCACACACATATTCATACAGAACAGCTTTGACAAGTTTAGTTAATATTGCCTAACATTTTCCATTACAGATCCTTCCTTTCAGTTGCTTATAACTTTGGCATACTTCCACTGTTCAGGAATATTGTTTGAATGTTTGATCAGGCAAGAGTTAGGCCAAACTTAGGAACAAGGTTAATGAAAAATTGATAGTTTTACCAATATTACAACATTTATCTGGCCATTTTTAATAGCTCCACTGCCTCTGTTGTTTGGAATAGGATCTTGATATTTAGCATTCTACAGTCTTAAACTCAGAAAGTGCCTTTTTTTCCCCCATGAAAATGTCCAAATCTGTCCAAGCTATAATCCACTGAAAATCAACATTTGTACATGCATAGTACATTTTTTTCAGCATTTGTCCTTCAATTTTCTGAACATACCAGTGCACTAATTTCAATAGGACTAATGATGTACTTAAGTTTGTGTGCTTTGCTGAATCAGTGTGGCTTAAATGAATACATGATGTGGGTGGTATTAGTGGGGGAGATTCATGTTATGGATAAGGTCATCTTCTCTTGGATGGTATGAGTGAGAGAACCATCCATGATACAGACAAGCTAGTATTTGTGAAGGAACTACTCTTTCAAAATATAGACAACCAATATTCCAGAAATAGAATCTAACATCATTGAGAATAGCATTACAGTTTCTGCACTATGGTGGTTGAGTGTGAAATAAGGGAGATTGGGACAGATTTAGGGTATGTCTACATGGGAGTGTAAACCCAGGGTTAGTAAAACTCGAGTTAGCAGATCCTGTGTTTGTTAACCTAGGACTTGAGCATTGACACTCATTTATAACCCCAGGTTAGGAATTTTTGAACCCTGGGTTGCCACCAGGGGCTCCTGTATCTACCTTGCATTATGGGGGCTCAAGTCCAACCACCCATATACCAGACTTCCTAGGGCCCTCCCAAAATGTGGCCAGTCTAGCTCTTTGTTCATAATTCAGTGTGAGAACACTTGACTATCCACCAAACTTGACTGTCCAGAGGACAAAGAAAGTTGGCCTGTGGAATTGTGGCTGACTCCAAGAGAACAACTCCAGTGGGGCTGTGTCTACACAGCAAAGTGATAGGCCTTGAAGCCAGAACATAGCTTGACTCTGGCTCAGGCCCTCCATCCCCATGGGGTCATGGGACTGAGCCCTGGGTCAGTGTGATTTGTGTGTAAATGGAAGAGAAGTTAGGCTTGAGCCAGAGTGCAATCCCTGGTCTTATAGTGCAGTGTAAATATACCCATGGTTTCCTTCCTTCCTTCCTCCTACAAGTTTTCTGAAGAGTCAAACAAAATTGTGTGAATATACCTAGCCTTTCCTGATGTTTTCTGATAGTGCTGCATACTTGTGTGTTTTCTTGATGTAGTCTGTAAATATCATTATAATTAAACCATTTGCTTTATTTATAAGTAGAAAATGGATGGCTACTTTAAAATCAAGAGGTTAGTTGTGGACCATAAGATTTGCCTTTGAAGCACATATTTCACACTACAGGAAAGGAGAGGAAGGGTTGGGAAGCAGCCTCTAATAACAAATAGTCTCTAGTGTCAGTGCATTAGTGCAAAATATACAAGGTGAAATCATGGTCCATTGAAGTCAAAGGCAAGCTCACAGTATTCATCCAGATCTAAGCAAAACATGTAAGGAGCTTTGTACCAAAACATATGTAGCATAATAGGGATCCCAATGCAATTCAACCAGCTGAAAAAAAATCTTTTCATAATTTTATTTATAGAATTAATAGGTTTTACAAATCACATCATCCTCCCCAGCCCGTGGTGTCATTACAATGTAGTAAAATGAGTTTGGAACATTTCCCACTACTCCTATAGCTCCATAATGGAATATTCCATCAGAGAATGGATCTCTGCTCCTTTATTCAAAATGGGGGTAGAGATGGCAGTCACTTCTATGGCAGTGGTCTCCACCTCCTAGGGAGGTGATTCTGTGGGTCTGGAATCGATCTGAAAGGAGTAGCAGAGGAACCAAGCATGGTGTGAGGGAGAAGTAGATCACAGGTAGTGCCATAGGGACATATATATTTTCCCTTTTGGCTCACAGAGATTCTCTGGAAGCAACAATACAGACTAGGCTGGCTGTCTTTTCTGCACTGCTCCATTTAGTGGACCCTGAGAACAGCCATGGCCAAGGCAAGTCCTTGGTAGCAGTTTCATTGGAACCACGTTGCCAGAGAGCCAGTAGAGTACTGAAGGACACAGCCAATATAGATAACGCTGGCTTTCTACCAATCCCTCAGCATCTACCAAGTTTGTGAGCCGGTCCTGTGGCATAACCTGCAAGGAGACGGGAGGGTGAGATAATAACTCTACCCGTTTCCCAAATGGCATAATTAGGTAAGAATTACCTCCAAAATGAACATTCTAATGAAGACTTCCTCTCCTATAGATGCCCTGCATGTAGGCCATGGTATTTACCAAACAAATATTTATTGCTAAATAAAGTAAAGAGTCCCTTGCATGAAATGTGTACTCTGTAACCTGAAGTGATGCTGAATATTCTCTTTGCAGCAGAAGAAAGAGGCCTACAGATTGTTAAGACTTGGATGATGCAAACGTAAGCTGTTATCACCCTATGCTTTGTATGATGAATTAATAGCCAGCACAGTGCAGCTTTCCCAGTACTTTCTCATAGCCTTTTATTTTAAACTTTAAAAACTAATCCCTGTTTGCTCAAATACCAGGCAATAAATTTTCCACTCCTAGTGAAAATCATGTTGCTCTAATCAAATTTTAGATTCTGATCAGATCTCAGGCTTGTTTCGTTCTTTAATGCCAGCTGCTGTCACCACTCAGATTGTGTTTCCTTTTGCAAATAGCCATTAGTTGAACTCAGCTTCCTTAGTTGTCCACATTATATCTCACCACTCCAATGAGAAAGGTCCCATGCACTTAATACTGGAAAATATTTGCAACAAAAATCTACAGAAAAGCAGGATGGCCCCATTAACTGTATTGTCAAAGTTACTGGATCTCATAATCCATTAAGGGACTGCCTGTTAAGTGTGATTAAAATTAAAGTCAGTCAAGCAGCAAGAGACAACGTACTTTATTTACAATTATAAGACCAGAATTTTTAATTTGTAGATAAACATACCCATTATGTAGATATTAGGCAAGTATGCTGTAACCAATTGTTTTAAGTAGACGTCTTTTTTGTTAATCAAAACAAAAATGTGTCTCAATCATTTCATAGTATTATAGAATATCAGGATTGGAAGGGACCTCAGGAGGTCATCTAGTCAACCCCCTGCTCAAAGCAGGACCAACCCAAACAGATTTTTGCCCCAGATCCCTAAATGGCCCCCTCAAGGATTGAACTCACAACCCTGGGGTTAGCAGGCCAATGCTCAAACCACTGAGCTATCCCTCCCCTTTAGAACTGGTATGTTTTAGAACTCTATTATTGGCTAAAAACATATTTAGCATATACTCTCACCCACTAGTTAGTATATAATTTTGTCATGTAATGTACATTACAATGGTGTTGCAATTGTTTGACATCAATTTAAAGATACAGAAAGATACAGTTGTGTTAGTAATTAACAGAATTAAAAAAAAAAAAAAAAAAAAAAAGTCCTGGAGCGTATCATGACCAGGAACAAATATTTGTGTCCTAGAATGAACATTTCTGAAGTTTCTATACTAGCATTTATAATTGTTTTATGCCAGGTCTACACTAAAAACTTTTGCCAGTAGAACAATGTAGTTAGTGTTGTGGGTTTTTTTATGACGTTTTTATACCGGCATACCTTCGTAACATTCATTCAGCTTATATTAAACAAGCAAGTACATGGTTTTACCCATGTCGCTTATTTCTCGCAGGGAACTGGTACACCTCTACCCTGATATAACACTGTCCTTGGGAGCCAAAATTTTTTACCGCATTATAGGTGAAACTGCGTTATATCGAACTTGCTTTGATCCACCGAAGTGCGCGGCCCCGCCCCGCCGGAGCACTGCTTTACCGCGTTATATCCAAATTTGTGTTATATCCGGTCGCGTTATATTGGGGTAGAGGTGTATAAGCTTTACTGCCAAAAGCACTCATTTGGTGGTTTAAGCTGCTGAAACACTAGCACAGACCTGGACCTAGATAACTATAGTTAATTGGTGATCAGCAACACAAACAGAAACTATAGACTGGGCCTCAGCTTCAGGGAGGGAGAACTAAAACTCGAGCTACAGCTTCATGTAACATCACTATGTAGGTCCTCCAAAGATCTGGGTGAGGTCTTCCAACAAGAGAGAAATGAGAACCTAATATTTCTCATGTGAAAAACAACCAGTTTTGTTTTGTTTCTTTAACACAGATATGGCTTTTGCACAAAGGAAAGTTAGCGTAAAAGGCAAAAATATTTCTTCTTTGTTTTTGTTTTTTTTCCTTTGTAGTTCACTTTTTAGAAGGCTTGGAGAAAGCTGCATGTCTGGATGCTAGTGTGTAAATTCTATTACTGTAAACAAGTTAGGTAGTTATCAGTGTGATGTCATATCAAAAGTAATCGGAAGTCATGTCACAGCAATCAATATGGCATTTTATCTCGACTGCAGCCTCACGGGATAACCACAGACAATAATGGAAATGCTGACAGATCCTTAATTTAGAACTGCACTGTTATTAGCATTCACTTCTGCAAATGCTCTGTACTGTAGAACTGAGGATTTTTACAGTACAATGCTTTTATGGAGAATTTTACTACAGCAGTTACTGAATTTACAATATTGTTTGGAAATGCTGAAATACACACATTTTTAGTTCCTGTGTGTGCGCATCAGCATATACAATGCCCCCAAATAGTATTAATTAATAAGTTAAAGTTGAGAAATCAAACAGTCAAGAGTCAGATTTAAAAAAATATATATGTGCACTACCCAGCCTTAATTCTACCACCTTGTGAATGTACCTTAAAATATGGTCTCTGTTCAAATATCACTAAATATTAGTTGCCAAATAATACAAGTTAGAGGTCTGCTCTCTTAAGTGGAATTCACACATGTTGTTAACTTATGCTATACAATATCTGCATACTTTGAGATTTTCTAGAGATCGTTAAATACATTTACTACTTATCCAGTTTGAGCAAGGACATTGCTAAGCTATGCTTTTACCCCAAAGAAGCCAATAAGGGAAGCTTTTAGCTCAGGGCACCACACTAAGCTTCTAGTTCAATGGTGCAGCTAAGCTTTTAGCTGAAGGGCGCCACTAAGATGAAGTGCTGCTGAGTGCATGCAATGTTCTAAGCCATTCTTCTTAAATAGAGGCTCAGAAAAAGAACGAAAATGTATACTACATATTCCAAATTCACAATTTAAAACATTCCTAACTTTTAACCTTCTTAGAAGCTTTTCTTCAAACTTGGCTCAAATGCTGGAGCTCTCTGACACCTATGAAATTAGATCAGTTTGAGGCTTCTAGCTACAGCTATTTTTGAATTATGTGAGTGCTAAATTTTTGATCAGAATGTAGGGGGCAAACATGTATTTTTACACCAGAAAAAGGAAAATGGAGGAATTGTAAGTAAAAAAATCAAATAGCTGAATTGATTTTGCCTTCCTTCTGAAAACAAGCCCCCCCCGCCAAAAACAAAACAAAACAAAACTATGGATTGAAACCAAGCATGATTAATCTGATCCCTAAAGAAATTCTTTGAGAAAGTGATCAGCAGTAAGCAGAGGAGGGTTAGAAGGGAATTCTGAATCCAACTTCAACTATATAAGACTGTTCATGTTTCAAAATGTATAAAACAGTTAAATTAAAACGGACTGTTAAATTCAAATGGACAGAGACAGAATGATGGCTTCAGGGTACAAATGAAGGCTCTTCTCTGTCTGAGGTCAAGCCAGTCTTGATCACTTGGGAACCGGAGGTTTAATGTGTGCTCTGGACCACAGCCTGTGACTTGAATCCATGTCCTTACTGCCTGGTGAAGACTGGCAGAGAAGAGCTGGGTCCATTACTTTTGGAGATTGCCAGTGTTGTTCTCCTCTGCTCACATGCTTAAATTAGGCACATGCTCAGGTACCTTTCTTAATTGGAGCCAAAGGACACTAACCCCACTTATGAACCAGGTAGTCCCCCAAGCCCACAAGTTAACAACACAGACTAGGTAACAGCGAGTATTGTAAACCTTTTAAAACCAGCATTAAAACATACTAAGTTTGATGTGTTGAAAACATATTATGTAAGCACAATGAACTAACTGGACAATGTTATAAGAAAAATGTTCCATTGTTAAGGATGACCTATAACCATCACTTTGCCACCCATACATTTTAAAAGTTAATCCCCAAGAAGAAAAATCTTAATATCAGATTGCCCAGAAATTCACTATGTACTGTATAGGGATATTACTAAAATCCATGAGAACATGTTGTGTGATGTACTATAACATATTTTAATTTCAATGTCTACTTCGAAGCAATAATGCCAAAACTCTTTGAAGTTTGGTTGAAAAACCACTTGTTTTAATAGAGAGCATATTTCACTGAGATAGTCCTGATCTAGATACAAACATCCCCAAATTCTGGGAGGTTCAGATCAATAACTTTAGTTTGTGCCTAGCTCTAATTTAATTTAGGATTAAGGATCAGATAGATGACCTCTTAAATCATCCATCATTAGATTGCCAGTCCCTCTGCTATGACATTATAGAATTCTGCACTGTTCTATTTTACTGCAAATCAAAGTTATATTTAATTATCCTTGATTCTGGGCTTGATCTTCCAAAGTGCTGAGCAACAGGGTCCTGATCCAGCAAAGAACGTAAGCATATATTTAACTTCGAGAATTTAAGTGGCCCCATTGAAATCACATGCAGAATGTTCAGTTGGCAGCAACAAATCCTTCTCTAGTAGCTACACTGATCCATATTTTACATAAAATTTATGTTACTGGTTATAATCAGGGGGAGGGACTACAAAAAATTATCTAAATGAC
Organism: Malaclemys terrapin pileata; assembly: GCF_027887155.1. Taxonomy (NCBI): domain Eukaryota; kingdom Metazoa; phylum Chordata; order Testudines; family Emydidae; genus Malaclemys; species Malaclemys terrapin. The sequence continues at coordinate 76,282,131 of NC_071511.1, read as the reverse complement.
TCCCAGAAATCCTGGCAGACAAAGCCTCATGGGAGTTTTTACAGGAGAAGCCATACGCATTGGAGCTTGTAAGAAGTGATGCACTCTGTAGCATTGCAAATATCCAAATGGAACACAGAGATTTACTATAATTCCAAAAACCTCTGAATAAATATTTGTGAACTCTGCCAGTTTATGATCTTTTTGCAACATGATTTAATTTTCTCTGTGCTGTAATGAACAATGAGGGAAAATGTTTCCTTTCAGCTGATCAGGAGGAATTCTTCTAAATATTTGTATTTAAATTCTTCAACACAAAATACAGAGCAGAGGCTTCCTAAAACAGGTCTCCAGGAGTTGGTGAGCTACTCAGAGTGAGCAAGCTCCCTGACATAGTTAAAAGATCTGCAAATGCCCCAAAGTGTGGGAGAGTGGTGGGGACAATCCTTGCAGAAGGGACTCAAAGTTGGCAGGACCAGCTAGATTGGGGTGAAAGGAAGATAGCAGCTGGCTTCCCCTTCCCATTTGGCCTCTATGGAGGTACCAGACCCCCAAGTGGTTCTTCTCCCCTCTCCCCGACCCTGAGACATAGGCTGGGAGAGAAGCCTAATCTCTTGGGAGAAGTGGACACTCCAATAATGGCACCAGAGGCATTTGGAGGTACTAAAGCAGGAAAGGAGAGGACAGAGAAACCACCTCTTTCTGAACCAAGGGACCTCAGTGATATCAGAACCTCGACTCTTACATTTGAAATGTTGACATTTTGCTGTTTGATTAGACCAGTGAATCTTCAGGAACTCTCCCCCCACAACCATCCTCCCTATGAACAGCAACTCCTTCTCTTCTCTCCTTGCCCTTTTTGCTGCTGAGTGCTCCCCTCTTCAAGTCTCCTTCCTCAACTTCCTGTAGCTCTCTCCTTAGGGGAGAGGATGAAGAGCTGTGGGCAGAGAAGCATCTTGAATGGACCTTGGGCAATAGGGTAGTCAGCGTTCCCTGATGGCTGCCCAAAGGCGTATGTTCAGAAGATGAGGATAGGAAGTCAGCATAGCTGAAAGATAGGCTCCCTTATTGAATTACCCCATTTGGCAGCTGCATAGCTCCAAATGAATAAGCCTCATTGGCTCTATGGGCCAAGGGTTCAGCCTGTTCCTTCAAAACAATAATATTTTGCAGCTCCTCCTCTTCAGCCTGTAACATGTCCCTCTGCTCCTACTCATTATCAACACCCTCACTGACACCCTCCATGCCTGCCCACAACAATTTCAATGTCATCCTATTCATTAAGTCAATCTACCAGCATATCATCTTTAGCTGCAGCAGCATCTCTGTCAGGATCTATCCCCTACATCCCTGATAGCTTGGTCCCTCTTAGGGATTTTGAGTTCAATCTGGGTTTTAATGCCACAGTTCTTTGACATATAGAGTCAGAGTTGCCTGGTCAGGGGAAGGAACGTTATGAGGAAACTGTGCTGCCTCTGCCCTTAGCCCTCTTGCTGCCATGTTCTTGGGAATGTTGCCTCTATCAGAGCAATGCTTTCTGGGGTTTTGCATGACGTATCGCCTCTCATCCTGTTGCTGCAGTGATTGCTGCTCATAGACTCATAGACTTTAAAGTCAGAAGGGACCAGTATGATCATCTAGTCTGACCTCCCGCATGATGCAGGCCACAAAAGCTGACCCACCCCCTTTCCCTTGACTCAGCTGCTGAAGTCCCCAAATCCTGTGATTTTAGGACTTCAAGTCGCAGAGAATCCTCCAGCTAGCGACCCCCGCCCCATGCTGCGGAGGAAGGCGAAAAACCTCCAGGGCCTCTGCCAATCTACCCTGGAGGAAAATTCCTTCCCAACCCCAAATATGGCGATCAGTAGAACCCCAAGCATGCAGGCAAGATTCTCCAGCCAGACCCTCATTGACCATTGATACTATTTACCAGCGATGGCACGCTGTTGATTAATTGACTAAAATCATGTTTGCTGATCCTTGCCATTTGCTTTGGAAGTTATTCTGAAACAGACCTATATGTGGGTAGGGAATTCATCCATGGCCTAACAGGGAACTCTGGCCTACAAAATAAAAACGACAACAATGCCTTCTACTTAGAGATGGAAACACTAGCAAGGCAGATGAACGCACTAGGTCAAACAGAGATGTAATGTAAGCCCGTTATACTCTACTAAAGTCAATGGAGCTGCAGCCACTGACACCAAGTGTGAATGTGGCTGAGTATCTAAAGAAAAAAATGACATGGGCTTCCACTGCTGATATGGGCTTCTCATCATCAGTGAAGCAGGAGCAGGCTCTACGAGTGGTTTAAACTAACAGAGATCTTTGTCCTGCTATGATATGATAAGATCTTTCTACTTAGAAATGGAATTTATTTTATTATTTTTTACAAAACTTGTCACCATGGCAACGAGTCGCTTTCCTTACGGGTAAAACAAAACATCAATTAACTCTCAGCAGGCAGTAACACTAAAACACCTACTTATCCTAACTGTCACTATATGGCACCTAAAAGCCCCAGTCAGGATTGGGGCCTCAGTGCACCAAACAGTACAAACAAAGAGCAAAATACAGTCCCTACCCCCAAAGAATTTAGAATCTAAAACCCTGATCCTTCTACACATGTGAGCAGTCCTACTGAACTCAATAGAACTATTCCTGCATGTAAAGCTAATCACATGCACAATGTTTAAAGGATCAGGGCCAAGAAAGTCAGGCAGAAATAGACAGACAAAAAGTATTAACTAAAGAACATACATACACCATATCAAAAGCACGGAACTTGTCAGAAACTCCCACCACTATTTAATGTCTCCAAAACAACCTTCGCCCCTTCCTGCATGATTTAGCCCAGATTAAAAATACAGAAAACAAGACAAATACAAACAAAAAATACCCTTAAAAGCCTCCATATGGGCTCACAGCAGTCAATGGGGCTCTGCCTTTGCAGAGATTATTGAAGGATCAGGGTCTAAATTAACATGAAAACATACTAACTATGCAACAAAAAGCTGAAACAAAATGATTAACTAAACACTAAGCTGCATAAATGGCCTATAATATTATTTATTATTGGTTCCTTAATGTTAATACTAGCTGCACATGCCGTAGCAACAAACTTTCCTTGGCTTTGGGCAGCGGCTGTATTTGAATAAGCCTTAACTGACAGGCACAGAAATCTGTCCTACACAGTCAAATGAAATATCACTTTCCCCTCACAGATGGAATTACTAATTGTGGTATTTTTGCCAAAGGGGAGACCTCCCCCGCCCCATCCCTCCTAAAAACAGCCTTCCTTTGATGCTTACTCATAATTTAGACAAAACAAGGCCTGATCTCCTTCCCATTAAATCAAAAGGGAGCGGGATTGAATTTGTGGTGATTCAGTGTGCAAACATTTATTTAAAAACCTATAATACCTGAAGGGTTGGCTTTTGAATATGGGAATTAGAGCTTGCCTAAGCACGGGCTTGCTCCTTGAGATCCCAGCCATTATGGCACTATCAATGCTCTTTATTACAATTATTTTTATTATTTTTTAACATTTATATTGTGATGGTACCTCAAGGCCACAGTTGTGTTGGTCCCCACTATGGCAGGTGGTGTGCAGACAGATAATAAATGACAGTCCCTGCCCAAAGATATTACAATCTAGAAGAGAGCGTACAGTTTACATAAGGTAGACTCTGCCAGACAGAAACCCATGGGATCTTTTATAGTAACCCCAATTCACATCCCAACCAATGGTCCAATCCTGCATTTTGTGCATGGCTGGATTACTGCATCTACAAGTCAGTGGTACTTGGCACAGGGGCAGAACTCTGCCCACAAGCAACAAATTGGAAAATCAGGGCCCAAGCCATTAAAATTCATCCTTTGAAGAGTCTCCCCTCTCCAGATAGAAAGCCAAATGTTTTGCTCAGTTACTACAAAAACCTCACATACTGGGAAGAAAAAAGTTCAAATGAAACACAGCTTATTCAAATGTTGTATGAGAATCTTGAACCAGGCAAGTTTCTTTTGGGTTAGAGCTACCAACATTTCATGTAGCACTGTATAACCAGCTGGTGCAAATAACTGGCAGAAGTCTTGACAGGGAAATCCCAAAAAGAGAACAGTAAGTACAGGAAGTTGCATCCAGGTAGTGTTGTGTCATTGTGGCAGCCGATTCTGCACTACAGCTATCCAAACGGCACAAGGAAAATTAACATCACTTCAAATACAACTGAATAAACATCTCCCACCACATGCTCTTTTATAATGCGATTCCCACCCCTCACTCCCCATGCACTGAAGAAAGTTTTGGGGAAATTGTTTCATTGCAATTGAATAACAAAAGTAGAACTGGTTAAAGATTTCCCAACAGAACAGTATTCTATCAGCAAATGCTGATTAGGGGAACTGGGACCCCTGAGCTCCAGCTGCCAGCCTTTTTGTCTGTTGGCTACCAGGAAGTTAGGTATCCCTGGGCTGACCAGCTCCCCAGGCACCTGGGTCACCTGGCTCTTCAGCCCCTCAGCTGTGAGCTACTTGGGGAGCTTGAGAGCCCAGAGAACATACTTCATTTTGGAAACACCAAAACGTTCCCACTGCTAGAAAGCTGCGGTGTTTCCAAAATAAAATACTGGAGAATTTCCATTCTTTGAAGAGTTTTTTGGCTTTTCATCATGATTTGGGATGGAAAAAAATTCCAAAACCTCACAATTTTGCACTGAACTGAATTTCTCTTTCCTGGCCAGCTCTGACCAAAGGTTTTGTCAGCATGAATATGGACAATGAATTGCTAAAAAAGTGATTACTTTGTTTGTGTGACTCTCTATTTGTAAACTAGAAGGAAGAGTCATCATCGTGCATTTCCACACCCAGACTCACAAACATATAGGCAGGGATATATACCACACATGTGGAAGTGATATCCATAAGCAAACGAGGGAAATATAGCATAGATAAAACTACTATAAAGTGAGTGCACAACTGGTTGGAAAACCATACTTAGAGAGTAGTTATTTCCTAAACAAATGTGCCCAGTTTACAAGGAAAAGAAAGCATAATTCCCACCCCTCCAAACTCACATTTGGATCTGAATCAAACTGGGATCTTCTCATCCACCATCACCAGGAATAACAGTTCTTCTGTAGACCAAATCAGGCCCTCAATCACACCAGTTGATCCCAATCATCTTCAAATTATGCACTCTAACCCCCAACCAGTGCCAGTGGTTTCCACTGGCTCAGTGCTTTCCACAGGTATATCTGATCAGCCTTCTAAATGGAATTTACAGCTCCACCTTGCTAGGGGCTGAGCATCCTGGTTCTGACCCGGCATAGCTCTTAAATGTGCACTTAACTTTAGGTAATAAGCAGTCCCATTAAAGTCAGAGAGACTACTCAAGCTGAAAGTTAAGCATGTATTTAAGAGTTCTGCAGGGATCAGGGCCAGAGTGCTCAGAACCTTTCAAGCCCTTAGTGAACAATTCTGCTGATACAGCACAAGGAGGACTGAAATCCAGCTTCTCCTCTCTCGGATCTTCTGGCTCTGCAAAGTAAACCAAGTCAGAGTAATCGAATTTTTGTCACTGAAGTAATCTCATCTGATGCTGAATATACACAGAATAGCTCAGTTGCAAAAAAGGCCACTTCTAAATGCTAATTTTTCAAAGTAGAACCACACTTTAACCACAAGGTCATTTTTCCCTCCTTCTTCCACCACAATGACAATTGCTTACTATTGGTATTTGCACTTGTTATTTATATTACAGTGTCACCTAGAAGCCCCACGTGAGATTAGGGCCACACTGTGGTAAGCATTTTTTAAAGGCTCTATTTTGATGCTGTATCGATAGCATAAAAAGAGCAGGGGGCAGTGGCAGATCAAGGCTAAGACTTTCAAAAACAGTAGCCTAAGGTTGGACTTCTAAATCTATATTTGTACTCCTAAATGACTGGACAGGCTTTCAGTACTAATCAATTGATAATTTTCACCTAAGGGCATGTCTTGAAGCCCATGGATCCAAATCCAAGGCTCAGAAAGAGCCCATGAGCATTTAAAGGGCAGATCCAAAGGACAGCTGCTGTCAACCCCCAAAATCTGACAGTGTTGAGCCCTACATCTGAACCTGGCCCAAGATCCACCCTTCATTTATCATTTGAGAAGGAATGAAATATAGAAAATGTAGGATCTACAATAGACAAAGCTGGCTGCAGTTTTTTTCTGAAAAACAAAGAGCAGATTTTTAAAGTTCCCATTGGATTATTAAAAAAACCTAACCCCACCTCCACTATGCCAATGGTTTTCAACCTTTTTTTAATTTGTGGATCCCTAAAACATTTCAAATGGCGGTACGGACCCCTTGGGAAATCTTAAACAGTCTATGGATCCCCAGGGGTCTGTGGACCACAGGTTGAAAACCATTATTCTATGGTAACAACCACCTTTCGCCGACCCCTGAGACATAGTATGTAGACCCCCAGGCGTCCGCAGACCACAGGTTTAAAACCATTGCTCTAGGCCATCATGCCTTCTATTTGAGCATCCCGAAGGGCTAATGTGTAAATTAAAGCAAGGAATCTACACTTCTTGCAATATTAATTAAAGTAAAAACTGCAGCTGTGTTTAACTACTACTCAGTCCCAACAGCAGGTTTCAGTCACTTTACCTAAATCAAACATATCATAAAGTTGGCATGAAAATCATATCGTCTGAACCGAACACATCTGGCGAATGACACATGCTTTCACTTATAATGAAAATAACAAACTACCTCGATTACTAATGCAGATGTGTTTTTAAACAGTTCACCGTACTGATTTCTTCTACCACTCACTTTGGAAAGCTAAAATCATCATGGAGATTAATAACTAAGATCAAGAAAACAACATGTTCATTCTTCTCTTCTGATATCAGAAGCATCTGATACTTCATTATGAAGTTGCAGCAGTGTGATTTTGTAATGAAAAATAATTGCTTTTTGTTCAGATTGTAAGCTCTTTGGGGAAGGGATCATCTTTTTGTTCTCTATTTGTACAGCTCCTAGCACAATGGGGCCCTGGACCATGACTAGGTTTCCTAGATGCTATGGTAATATAGATAATAATAAATATAAATAACACTAATTAAATAGCATCAAGAATGAGTACACCTGGTAGCTTGTTGCTAGATTGTGAGACTCCTACTAATGCTGAATAGTACAGTATACAACTATTATACCGTTATGCCATGAGTAGTTCCATCAAAGTCAGTGAGACTACTGGACTATGGCATCACTCAACTTTGTTGTGTGTGAGTTCACTGAAACGGACACAATCTAAAACTGGCTGCACTTGGAGCACTGCGGAGCCCCATGAATTTAGGATTTACTTGCTGCAGTGTAAATTGCGGCGTCGCCTGCATCAGTACCACTAATCTCATTGCCAAGGAGGACTGGAGAGGGATCCTTTTGAAGCTTACTTTGGCCCTGATGTCTGCCAGAGGGGTTGCCCCTCATGTACAATGAGCCATTATCATCGCTCTCCCTCTCTCTCAGTTTGAACACCAGTCTCACTTTATTTGTGGGCCTGATTTGGTATCACTGAAAGCTTTGTAGCAAAATCAACAGGCTGCTCCATGTGTTGATGATAATCATTCTTATTAGGCCAGACTAATCACGTTTCTTAGCTTGAAAATGTCATCACTTCCTTAGCTAGGAAACAGTTTTTTTTTGCCATTTAAATTGTTGTTCTCAATTTTTATTAGATGGATATACATAGTTATAAATCAATGAAAATAAGTCAGTGATTTATTTTCCTAGATTGACTCCAATATTTGTCCAGGGATGCAAATCCCCCTAACTGCATGAGATTATTAAGGTAGGTTTCACAACTGTACCAAAATGGCTTCTCTGGGATACTATTAATCTTCTCCTGTACACAGATGACACTGGAAACTCTCCTCTACCGAACAGCTGAAGGAGGTGCACACACAGAGAAAAAGAGGTTTTATTCAGCAAAGCCGCTGACTGCAGGAAATGATGATAACATATACCATCTTCCCATAATTAAGAGATTGTTCCTTCAAGGAAAGCTGTCCTCCATATTAGAAAATCATTTGTGATATGACAGTAATAACTCATTAAAGATGCCAGTGCAGGAAATGATTCTGTAGGCAAATAAATAAATAACTTCTCTCCCCCACCACCATTCCCCAAAAATAAATAAACTGATGAACAGTTTCAGTAGCATGTTAATTATCAAGAAAATTAAGAACAACAATTCCTGTCTCACAAAAATCCTTTAAAATTCGATCCATTAAAGACAGTCTGTTTTATATTTGACACCATCAGGAGTAACACAAATAATTCCAACTCTACTTAAGAGGATATAAGATTTTAAAAGCCTCAGTGAGTAAAAAGTTAATCAAGATCTATGCTGCAATGTAAAAGAACACTGAAAGCTTCTGGTGGAAAATGAAGGAAACAACGATTGATTAGCTGAGAAAAACAAATAAACCCTGCTTCCAATCCCAAACCTCCTGTTCCTCTTCAACTAGCTAGTCATTCTTATACTGATAGAAACCTGGTAAGGATTGTGAAGGTGCTAGTAGGCTACGTCGGATAATTGAGATAGAAAAGAAAAAAAGAGTTCCCAAGGGAAATTAATAGAAATGTTAGTTTGAGAAGGAGAATAAAAGAGATTTCAGTGCTACAGGAAACGACAAGGAGTCCTGTGGCACCTTATAAACTAACAGACGTATTGGAGCATAAGAAGCATGCGTCTGATGAAGTGGGTATTAACCTATGGAAGCTTATGCTCCAATACGTCTGTTAGTCTATAAGGTGCCACAGGACTCCTTGTCGCTTTTTACAGATCCAGACTAACACAGCTACCCCTCTGATACAGTGCTACAGGAGTGACAGTTGGAAAGGATAATTGTGTAAAGACACTTTCTAGGGGCAATGTATTCCATATCTTCACCTTTTCTGGGTAAATCCACAATTCTGGGCATACAGTTTGTTTATTGTTAACAGATTTAATGCACAAAAATACAAAGTGAAGTGGTTCCACTTTTAAATTTTTGCCACTACAAAATGTTTTTATTTTCTTGTGTGGCTATATCATATTGACAGCAGATGCACCTAAGAAATCCTTCATGGAGAGAACTACACAGCTACTAAGACAAATTAAACCACAGCTAATAATTAGCATTTCTCCAAGTTCTAACTGCCTATACATTCAGTTAAACAGAATTTGTAGGACTGTTTGTAATAGTGTCAAATGGTGACTCCAAATAAGAAGACATTCTTTCATAGCGATGAGAACTACCAAAGCATAGATGTTACGAACAAGGGGGGAAAATAAAGAAAAGTTTTACAGCAGAAACTACAGATACTAACAGAATATTTTACAGTGAATTCTAAAAGTTCCTCAGAAGTTTCAAATATCTTAAGTGAGCTAGAAAGTGTTATATACTACCTTGAGGTCTCATTTTTCACTGAAGTACATCAAACCTAGGCTCTGGAAGACCATCCTTTGGGGTTGTTATATGAACTGAACTTCTAGCTACATGACATAACTTTAGTTCCATACTTTAAATATGAAATAGAGGCAAACCTATAGCAGTATGATGTTGGTCACTGTTTACCACTCTGATATTGGTCAGTGTTGTCCTAGTAATAAAATAGCAGATATTTATATTTTCAGATATTTAGAGTAATGGCAGGGAAAGAGTTCCCTTGCGTTATGGGATCATTCCTGCATCTTTCTGGTAAAAATATAAACCAAAATAGTACTATAAGGCCACACGGTGATTCCCGTATTCATCTTGGTACCACTGAGCATATGGTATCAGAAAATAATTGGGATATGCTCCTCTTGCTGTCAGATATGAAAGAAATACTGATATTTTCTAACTGAAGTGACAGCAAATCAAAAATTGCTGTCCAGGAAGGAAAGCTGAACTCTGCTTTCCTAACAGACTTTCAATGATAGTTCCTAGTTACAGATCTAGGTCAGTATTTTAAGAGGGGTGGTGGAGTTGCAATTCATTTTAGCTAACTATATGCTGATTAATTATGGACACTTTTCAAAGTGCACTTCAGAATTCTGCTGTGCTCGTCAGTGAAATCCTATACCCTTGCTACTTTGGAGCCCTTTATGCAATTGTGCACTGCATAGCTGGGTAACTAGAGAATATGGATCCTTCACATGGAAGAGCTATTCTCTTATACTAATAACTGTAGATAGCACAGAGAAATGGTATAAATATAAAATGTATTTTACTTTAATTATATTTTTCTCTGAGTGGATCAGTTCTACTAGTAGTTCCATGAAAATAGCTACCCTTTGTCCCAGGTTCTATCTGGCATCCTACTTTGAGATTCTGAATCATTTCTAAGACAGGATATATCCAATGGAGGGGACAAGATTTAACTGTACAAAAGAAGAGCAAATACAGCCAATAGGCAAACACTATATAGGGAAAAGACACTCAGCTACTACAGGGATTGGGGCCATATAAGTATCTAGCTAGACTATGGTATAGTAGATAAAGGATAGACTCCTCTCAGAGGTCCAGAGAAGGCCTGGGCCACTTCTAGCTTTTGAGGCCCCTAGCCATAATAAAAATAAAAAATGACAACACATGAAAACAAAATAAGGCACCAAAAAACAAGTTGTGAACTTATCAAATGCCAAAAAATTAACAAGTGTCTAAATGTGAGGCCCCCTTTGAGCTTGAGGCCCAGACCAAATGGCCCTTCTGATTGGCCCTGTCTCCCATGCCTTGCAATGGTGAAACGCAAAAATTAGTTTGCTTTGCATTTGGTTGTTCCTAGGCCAGAACAGATTTCCATAATGCAAGACACAGTTAGTCTTTCTTCTTATTTTTGGCTTGGTCCTTAAAAATGATAGATGATAGTAATCTTTACAGTTAGGAAATGTTTGCAACTTTAAGACCTGTTCTGTCTTAACTGTCGTAGTAATCTTTATTATGCTTTCTTAATAACCTTTTTTATTAGAGTTTTTTAATGGTTCATTCACGGCACTATATCAACATCTTTACAGTAGACCAATGGAACAATAAAATGTTCTATTGGAAAAAAATTCTTCTACTGCTGCATCCTGCATTTTCTCCTCCTCTAGCAGCCAGACAGGAAAAAAAAGTATAACAGAAAAAAAAAACATATAGAAGTGAGGTTACGGAGTGGAATGATTCTTGCAGTATAAAGAAACCAAATATAAATAGAACAGTGAATGGAACAATGATTAGGTGGGTGGGTAGAGCAATGAAAGATGATACAAAATGCATAAAGCAGTTCTGCTTCTGAGGTTGCAAATGAGTAAGGCTATTTTAAAGAGAAAAGCAGAACTTCAAAGAAACACAGAGGTTCCAAAGCCCAAGATTCAAACCAACCCTTTGAATATTGACTGACATATCACAAGAACTGCTGTTCTTGTTAGAGTTCCACCACTCCAGTTGAGGGGAAAAAAACATGTAAAATCAAAAGATTTAGCAGGATAGCCACCGTTGTGAGCCAAAGGATCAAGAGCCCAGCTGATGAATTGTGGCGTAGTCATATCCAAATCACTGTCCTTATTTGGCCTCTAATCCAAATGTTTGTCTAAACTTAATCTGAATCTCCACATTGAATCCTCAATCCATTTCAACTACAGAACTTCCCTAGAAGGTGAAGAATGAATAGACACACAAATTACAATACAGCACAGGAAATGATAGAATTCCATCAGTACTTCAGTCTTCCAACAACCTCCACTATAAACCTTCCTTTCAAATCACAGCTGGAGATGTGTAATGCATGTTTAACTTTCAGTTGTGCTCTCCAAATTTTGCACCCACAATAATGACTCATGCTAGTGTTTGCACCCACACAGTTGCACACATGCCCAATTGGTATGAGAGGTTTGTATCCATTCCCATCTGCTGCTAAACTATGAAGATTCACAGTAGAAATAGAAATAGTGTGGAGAGCTCCTAAGAAGTTCCAAATTCTGGGGCTTCCCAGGAGCACTTCACTACTGGCGTCAACACTGAGGAAATTAAAGTGAGGCAGCAACAGCTTTATTATATTTCTGCTTGTGGCTAGTCCTGGGATGGGGAAGGAACAGTGCTGGCACGGAGGACAGCCTAGCGTCTTTCCCCTTGAATTTCTGTGCCATGGTGTGTCAGCAGAAAAGCATTTTCGAAGAAGTTTCCTCTGAGTGCACTGGGAGTGAAAGCAAGCCATACAGAAGACTCAAAGGCAATTATTGCACTACAGGTGTTTTTCTCCTCCCCTAGTTAACTCACTTGAGTCCTGTACTCTTTTTAGCCATCTCTTTTTTATGAAGTCCTTAATCATGATGATGATGGGTTTTTTTAATAATGCCCCCCACATACACAATCCCTTCCTGTCAAGGTGCCTGGGGTGCTGCATAGACACGTTAAAATACTGGAAAAATAAACAAAATTAACAATATAAGAAACCCAAATGAAATATTGAAAATCAAATCCAGTGGCATCAGTGAGAGAAGGGCTGCTTTCAAGCTCAAGGAGTTCCAATTCAAGGTCCCAGCCAGCGCAGATTCCTACGAGTTTTCTTGCTACCAAAAAAACATGGTAACAGTTTCACTGTTTCAGATGAAGCCTCTCTTTATTCCCCAAAACCAGCTTTTTCTCTAAGGCCATGTCTACACTACAGGGGTACCCCATAGCGTAGATGGAGACTATAGCGGCATAAGGGGTTTCTCCATTTCTGCAGGAACAACACCTGCCTGGGAGATGGTAGCTAGATCGACAGAAGCATTCTTCCATTAACTTAGCTGCATCAATACTGAGGGGTCAGTCGGCATATCTATAGCACTCAGGGTGTGGATTTTTCACACGCCTGAGTGATGTAACTATGTTGACCTAAATTTTAAGTGTAGAACAACCCTAAGAAGTAAGCTTCTACTACCTTTTCCGCTATCTGGGATTTACAGGAAGCTCTCCTTGATTTTCTTTAATATATATATTTTCTTTTCAACGGAACTTAGAAGTCTATCTTAGGTACTTATATGGTCCCCATTACTGTAGTATCTGAGCATCTCACATTCTTTAATGCATTTATCTTCACAGCACCCCTGTGTGCTAGGGAAATACTATTAAACCTCTTGCACAGATAGAGAACTGATACATAAAGAGGCTAAGTGATTTGTCCTAGGTCACACAAGAAATCTGCAGCAGAAGAGGAACTTCTCCCTAAACACTGGCCCATCCTTCCTATCAGCATCCTGGAAAAGCAGGCAAGCTTCTGTAAAAATTTCAGCTCTCAAAAACAAAACAGAAACCCACACCAAAAACAGGTGAACTTGGGAATTAGAGCACAAATAAAGAAACCCCAAATCATGAGATGACACAAGAAGCAATTATAACAGCAGACATAATATACTCTTCATGTGCAATCAGCAAATGAACATGTACAGATGCATTTAAAATATTCATAACGTCTGATGCAAGGACCTATTTGACAAAAGCTCTAATTTAAACTCCTTTGAATTTGCAGACAGCCTACTTTATGCCCTAGTTTTTTTACAATGCAGTACTTAATTACCATCAGGAGGGTTCTCCTAAATCTGAGGTTTGGAATATATATGTAGCTGTTGAATTGCATGTATTTTGCTTGCTAACCAGGAGCAAAGATGGAAGTTACATCATTGCTAATTAAACTCATAATTACGTATGGCTGGCTTAGTCAGACAGCAGATCCCATGGCTGTCAGAAAACATAAACAAATCAAAGCACAATCTGTCATGTAAAAGTTTAGACCACTTTTGGTGGATTGTCTCATTGGAGGGCTCCATACTTTACACACAGTTCTAAAGTTGGCAATTGGAAGAGCAAAGTAGAATTGCTTAGGCCTAGCAAGAAAGAACACTTGGTATTTACCTGGGATGGTCTAGTGATCATTTGATTTTAATTGCAAGGTTCCTGTAAGATTTTTGCTCTTACATGATATGACCTTTTAGCCTTGCTCAAGGCATTTGTCTGAGAATTTCTCTAGATTTTCAAAAATGTTTAAAAATTATTCAATCAGTCCTGGTCGAACTTAGATCATTGCCTTCTCATCCCCAGCAGCACCTCCTCACTACATGCCACAAATCTGGTTCCCCCCCCCCCCATGTTCACCTGCTCCTCTGTCCCAACCTGCACCTTGAGGGCCTTATTTTCAGAGGCCCCCAAGCACTCACTACTCCCACTTATTTCAACTGGAGATGTGAGTGCACAGCACTTCCCAAAATCAGACTCTAAGACCTCATTGTCTTGTTGTTTTCCGCAGCATCCCCATGGTCAGTGAGATTTTAAGTGTGCACAATCATCAGTGCTCCTCAAGACATCCACCTTGCTCAGTATTGTAGATTTGGGAACAGACCAAGAAAATCGATAGCAGGGTATCAGAGTTAGGAGAAGGATGAGAAGAGTGAAGCCAAGACAGGAAAGGGGGATGTGGCGAGGGCCTTCAAAAAGTGGGGCTACAGACAGTTACAGAAGCATAAAGTGTAGTTCACCAGGAACAGGAGGATGAACAGGAAGGGCTCAGACCTTCTCCATGCTATCTACCCTGTGTTTGAGCTCCTAAAACGTAGAGAACCATCAGTGCACTTCTGGCGCTCCATATCTTGCTGCACCTCCCTCGTGTTGTCAATACGGAATCTGTGGGGAGACTGTGGAAGTGTCAGATGAAGGCAGCAGAAATGGTGGAGGTACAATGGGCAGGAGGCTCTATCCAACATCCAGAATGCTGGAAAACTCCTGCAATGCGTGGGAATGCCTGAGAATCTTAGGAAGTCCACACGAGGGGAGTCACGTACTTTTGGAGAAAATGCCTCTCCTAGAGGATTCATAGATTTGGTTAGGGCAGAGCCCCTTTTCTTCTGGGGCTAACAGAGTCTTTGACCCACCTTCTCCAGCCTCCTCTCAGATGCTGCACTGCACTCCTCACAGATGCTGGACTGCTTTCTGCCCCCCACACTGCTGCTCCTAATCTAGCTAATTTCCCTTTCTGTGGATTTTAGGAGGGGCACTGGAGCTCAAACAAGGGTCTGGCAAAACTTGTAAAGCTCATCAGTGCCATGATCTTTAAAAGCCTGCTGCCATTCTGCAGTTTCTAATCTGACATTTTAATTTAATGAATTTGCTTTCCAACAGCTCAACTTTGCTCTGGTGAACAATGACTCACTTAGATCTTTCTAACACACACCATTTGTGGTTTCTCTGAAAAGCCATTTTGTAGCCGGCATGTGGAGAACAACGAGTATTAGTAGAATGATTGACATCTGTTTATTTTCTTCCATACTTCAGCTCTCCGCTAGTCACAGATAACACGTGCCAAATTTGAAGCTGGTATTCTAGAGGGAGTTTGGGAGCAAAATCAGGCTTGTAATGAACTTAACTATGTCACAACTACTGCTGCACCATAATACTAGTTTCTCCCTTGCTGGCAATTTAACAGCTACAATACTGCACAACAAAAGACTCTTCTATGGAGAGAGAGAGATAACAGCATATATTTATTCAGAGTGTGGGGGTTCAGTTTCCTAACATGGAAAGTAAATGCAGGAGGATTTAATAGTTCTCAGTTGGTGGGAAAATTGTCAACTATTATTTATGGTGCCTCAAATCTCACTATGGGAGGGAAAAAATGAAATTCAAGTATATATTTCCCTTCTAGGAAAGGCCTTATCTGGAAAAGTTCCAATGCTTAGTTTAGAAGGGAGACAAAAGTTATTTGCACTATACATTACTTTGCTGAAACTAAGTAGTAGTAAGATCTGGGAACACAGTTGCCAACTTTCACGCGGTAAATAAGCACCCCGACTTTCACAATAAGCCAAAATCAAGCTAATCCCATTTTAAAACAAGGCCAAAACAAGCCGATCCCTAAGAACCCCAACACTCTATGTGACCAAATCCTGCCGGCATGCAGTCTGGGACTGTGATGTGTCCACTGTGCACCCCTGACTATTCCCCCCCTTGCCACTGCTTTCCCCTTACCTCTGCATGCCTCCCCACCCCCCGTCTCTGCTTGCCCTCTCCCCCCCACCCCTGCTTGCCGGGAGACGATAAAAAAAAAAAAGAAGCAACAAGCCAAAAACTAGCCAATAAGCAACTCACAAGCAAGTTAAGCCAAAAACAAGCCCAATTTCTGCGTTATTTTTGCAGGTTTAGCATGTCTGTTTGGGAACTTGCAGACTAGGGTCTGATGCAGCAGAAGAAACACATGGCAGAGATGAAGTTTCAGCCTCAGGGAAATCTCTCACTCTGTGGCTGGTGATGAATTAATTTTTAGAAGAAATCTCTGCCTAACTGGCTGAGGCATGGAATCATCTCCACCATATTGAAGATGAAAGAGGGCAGCCAATCTTCTGAGTACTTTTATTATTGTTTTCAGGGAAAGTGGCATTAATGTGATATTAGAAGCTTTCAATAAAAACCAAACACAAATCTTAAAAAAAAAAAGATTCTTGGCAGAGGATAAAATCAGGTAGGGACACCGGGTGGCTTTCAACCACTTTTACATTCCTCAGTGTTTAAGCTGTCTGGCCCCTAGTATAAGTTGGAGCAGCCTTCAGGCTGCTGTAAATTGTGCTTAACTACTCATAGTCATAAGGTACTCTTCTAGCAATGGGGACTTTCAAGGAATAGGACCACCCTGGCCTCACCACCTTCCAGGAAAGTCCCATTCACTAGGGTTTGGAGGGGTGAAGCAGAAGCTGCTGCAGGGTTCTACACCACCTACGGATTTTCCCTTATACAACCAGAATCCTCAAAGTGGTTCAAAACAGCTATAGAAAGTGTGACAGGGCGCTATCAGTAGCACCCCAGTCACTGATATTGCTGCAACACGAGGACAGGGCCACCCGGGAGGGGAGGGGGGCAAGTGGGGCAATTTGCCCCAGGCCCCGGGCCCCGCAGGGTCCCCCACTAGAATATAGTATTCTATAGTATTGCAACTTTTTTTATGGAAGGGGGCCCCCGAAATTGCTTTGCCCCAGGCCCCCTGAATCCTCTGGGCAGCCCTGCCCGATGAAGGCCACAGGCCCAACTGGGGGCAATTATACACTTTCTATTGGGGGACTGTGAGCACCTGGGTGACAATCTGGGGCTAACAAGGTAATTAGGGTGAATATAAGGGGAGGAAACAGGATCAAGGAGCAGCTCAGAAGGAAGCTCAGGGGGTGAGGGCTGCAGGAAGCCTACACTTTCTGTAAGCCTGTGTTGCACAGTATTACTATGTAAGAGGGGAGTAAATACACACCTGGGTGAAAGATAAACAGTCCAGTGTGTGTTTGTGACTGTGAAACCATCTGAACTGGCCAGGCAATGAGGGTCACCAGAGAGCGATGGTGGCACCCTGTGACAGAAGGGCTGAGAATTTGGGCCGTCTTTCTATTAGTCACTAAATAAATGTGTAATGTCAACCTCACAAATATTATATTTCCAATTTAACATAATATTTGAATAAGTAGGGATTTTTTCTTGCTAAGGCATGAATTTAGGACTCTGTGTGTGTTGCCTTAATGACATACCAGCATTGAATTCCCAAGGTCATATCTGTTTTTTTTAATAGGATATTTTGACACACCATTCCCTGCCCCAAGGGTTAGAAGCTTCCATTGTCTGTTATCCTTCATTCAGTTTTGGAGTAAAATGGGAGGGAAGACTCACTTGACCAATGTCTGTGAAATAAGTCTATGGAGCATCAGAAAGGGCAAAACTCCAAACAACAAGCAAGTTGAAGGCCCAACATTAATTACTCTTTCCAGCATCAGGGCATGCCACAG
Organism: Malaclemys terrapin pileata; assembly: GCF_027887155.1. NCBI lineage: Eukaryota > Metazoa > Chordata > Testudines > Emydidae > Malaclemys > Malaclemys terrapin. The sequence continues at coordinate 76,264,357 of NC_071511.1, read as the reverse complement.
AGTTCTGAGAGTGACCTGCTCTATTAGAGATGCACTGCATGTGGGAAACCAATTATTGTTGTTCCCTGATCTCAGTCTCACTATTCAGGCCAGATGGAAGAACTGGCCATTTTGAGATGCGCTTTTTTAGATGAAGGATTTAATGTCTGAAACATGCTTGTAGCAACAGTCAAAACAAGGTTTTTTTAGCAGCTAGCACTGCAAGTTCAACACAGCTTTGTTTTCAGATACCAGGTTGACTTCTGCCTTGTATATCATCACTGACCATAAGGAATCTGTTATTGAGAACTGGCAGTTGCCATTTTGTTGACAGTTGGCCATAATTACATTTCACGGGCCATCGCTGGAAATGCACTCCGTGTCATAACTAAAGGTAAAAGGCTGATTGCTTTCTGAGGTCACAAGACAAAGTCTAATGGGCCCTGTAACTAAACTATCATTCTATAGATTTAGGTAGAGACTTTCCAAGACGCTTAGTGGATTTGAATGCCCAATTCTGATTAATTTCAATAGGAATTAGGTGTCCAAATCCCATGAGAGGTTTTGAATACTTCAGCCTTAATGACCTCTACTAACAACACAGAAAATCTGCTGTTGATTTTACCTCTCCACTGAAGTTTCTTTAATGCATCTATTGTGCTCTTGTCTTCCACTGAAATCAGAGGAGTTTTAGGAAGCACCTGATAGATTGCACAGCCAACTCCTTCTACCTACAAGAAACTGTAACATTCAGAAGTAGTTGAGTAAATCATTTTTCAAGCTCTACAGCTCATTGTTCCTGACTTGAGTTGTAACACTGATTTGCACATTGTGCTTCCACCTCAAACCCATATTACAATTTGTTACCGAAGTCAGGACTGAACATTGTGGCAATTTGCAGCACTCATTGTCTACCATGGGACAAAATCTTCTTACATCTGCTGTGCCCATGAAGCATTTCCTAAAGGAGCATTCTCTGTTTGCAACATCACACCCAGACACACTATTATAGGATGTATATATCAAATGACAAGTTATGGTATAAAAGTTTTATTAACATGAGTTTGGGATGACAATATTACTCATGAGAGATTAAGTCAACTGTCATTTAGTGGCTGGACTACAGAGAGGGAAAAGGGGATATTACTGCAGCCAGTTGTGGGAGTTCTCCTTTAGTTTATGGAGTAGAGGTCTCTATGTTAGGACAAGGATTCTAGTCCTACCTCTCCTTGTATGTATACGTGGGAGATATATATAGTAACTTTGTCTATTTGTAGCACAAGAATTCCTTATATTAGCACCTTTCATGGTTAGAAGAAGATCCTGTGTCCCTTCATACTACTGGGAATCTTCCATTTCCAGTGGAATAAAGCTCTCATTTCACTGAGGGGCCACAGGATATCAGACCATAAACCTGTCACTGGGGAAAGACTGATGACAAATAAATTGCCTGCCTTGCACTTCATTCGCGTGTATAAGGTAGTGGCTGTAATAAGGATGTTGTTTTATTAAATGTGCATTTCTCCTCATGTATGTTGGCAATATCATTGTGATAAATTACAGGGCCTTGTAATAAACTACATTTATCCTACACCTTTGTCCTCTTTCCCTTGTACTCATTCACATCTGATGAGAGTATTTCCAAGGCTCTGGGCAGTTTCTGGACAGCTGCATTTAAAAAAAAAATCAACTTGCCAGCGAAATTTTTTCCTCCTAAATATGGATTAACTTCCCCAAATTACACTGGCATGATGTGCAGGGCACTTGGGGAGTTAGTCCATATTTGAGAAGAGAGAAGGAAACATTTTCCTGGCAAGTTGACTTTTTTTTTTTTTTTTTTTTTTTGAATGGCAGCTGTTCAAAACTGCCCAGAGGCTTGGAAATACTCTCATCAGATGTGAATGATGGTAAGGTAAGGAGGACAAAGGTGCAGAACAAATGCAGTTTATTACAAGGGTCTGCAATCTAGCATAATGATACTGCCAACATCTGTATGGAGAAATATATATAGTTAATAAAACAACTTCCTTACCACATCTACTACCTTAGAGTCTGATTCTGCCATCCTTTCTCCCTTACTAGCAGTACCTTACTCTTCAAATAGTCATAATAAATCTGGTCTTTTGATTTTAACAGCGTGCTTATCTTTTTGTACATGGAATTTTGTGTGCATAATCGTTTTCATGCAGTACTATATAAAACTGCAGACGACAACATACACAAAATTGCATACCCAAATGATTGTGCACACAAAATTGCACATGCAAAACTAGAGGCCATATGTTGCACGATGTTTTAGAGATATAAATTTGATACCATTTTTTCAGATTTCCTCCTTTAGAACCAGAAATATTAAGACACACAAATGTAGGTAACCTAAATAATGAGGAAGAAAACCTGCATAAGAAAATGAGTTCTCTCAGTTAGGGAGATTTGTATTTTCCTTTCAAATCAGCAAAAGTTTTCTCTTAAAGTCTAAGTGCCATGGTCTTCCCTATATAAATGTGAAAACTGCTTGGCATTTGTAGGAAAAAGAGAGAAGCAGGGAAGGGAGAAATGCAGACACTGAATATAAGGAGAAAATTCCCTCAAATATTTTCCTTCTCTCAAGAATGAGCATTCAAAGGGATAATGCATATCTATGAAATTGAGGTTTCCAGCTCTGTGTAAAGAAAGGCACTTACCTGATAGGATTATCCATCCTTGATACTGTGAGAAATGCTGCTAAATTAGCTGTATAGGATGAACACACAATAAGGGTAAAGAGCCACCAACTTCCCATCACAATGCGCATAGCCACAGAATTGATAGCAGATTCACCACCTACAAATAAGCAGAGAAATTGAGGTATCACAGAAACCTACATTTAAGATCACCTACAGTACGTGTTCCATGTGTAAAATGACACTGGAAATGATCTCTATGAATTTTACTTGTTCAAACTTGCATTAACAGATCACCCCATCAATGTGTTCAAAGACCTATCTTAAGTAGGTCTGATATTTTATAAAAACATACTATCTAACTGCTCAGCATCCAGAAAGCTATGGAATACTCTGTTGTACTGGTGAGGTTTGATCTGCAACAAAAAAAAAATACTAAAATGTGCTAAAATCACTGGTTTGAAGTAAATGTTGTAAAATTTCTACATCAACCCTCTCACTCCAATTGCCCCTCACATAGTCATAGAATAATGCTCTCAAGAAAATCCACACAGGGCCTTACCCAGAATTGTCAGGATCTAATTCACAGAATGACTTCCATAAATACAGCCAAATTAATAATTAATAATAAATAACAATAACAATAATGCAATATCACTATCTAAACATAGAGGTTAAATATTCAGAGTGTATCAAAGTAGACCTATATTATGTGTGAGGGGGTAATATAACTTTTAAACTGAGGATAACTGTTCAAACTTCTGTATGCTACTTATGCTGAATTAAATAATATGAGATTGTGGCATCAGTTACCCTAAAGTAGATTTCTCTATGACGTTTCCAGTGCAATGATGCTTGACCTTTAGTTAAAGACAAAACTCTGTTAAACAACTGATTTTTGCTAGTCCCTCTGGTGTCTGCTTACGGTAAGAAACATAAGAAAGACCACGCTGGATCAGATCAATGGTCCATCTAGACCAGTGATTGTCAAACTTTTTTTCTGGTGACCCAGTTGAAGAAAATTGTTGACGCCCATGACCCAACGGAGCTGGGGATCAGGGGTTTCGCGTGTGGGAGGGGCTCAGGGCTGGGACAGAGGATTGAGTTGCGGGGCTCAGGGGAGGGGCCAGGGATGAAGGCTTTGGGGTGCAGGAGAGGGCTCCTGGTTTTGGGGGGCTCGGGGCTGGGGCAGGGGATTGGGATATGGGAGGGGGTCAGGGCTCTGGGCTGGGGGTGCAGGCTCTGGGGTGGGGCTAGGGTTGAGGGGCTTGGGGTGCAGGAATGGGCTCCAGATTTGGGGGGGGGCTCAGGGGTGGGGCAGGAGATTGGGGTGCGGGGTTGGGGCATGGGCTTACCTCAGGCGGCTCCTGGTCAGTGGCGTAGTGGGAGGGGCTAAGGCAGGCTTCCTGCCTGTCCTGGCACCACGGACCATGCTGCGCCCTGGAAGTGGCCAGCAGCAGGTCTGACTCCTAGGCAGAGGCACACAAGTGGCTCCGAGAGGCTCTCGCTACGGCCAATGGGAGTGCAGAGCTGGTGCTTGGGGTAGGGGCAGCATGCGGAGCCCTGTGGCTCCCCTGCCTAGGAGCCGGACCTGCTGCTGGCCGCTTTCAAGGCGCAGTGCGGTTTCAAAACAGGTAAGGACTAGCCTGCCTTAGCTGGGCATCACCACCGACAGGACTTTTAACAGCCCAGTTGGTGGCGCTGACGAGAGCCGATGCGACCCAGTGCCTTCCATTCCGCGACCCAGTACTGGGTCATGACACGCAGTTTGAAAACCACTGATGTAGACTAGCATTCTGACTTCCAACAGTGCCAGATGCTTCAGAGGGAATAAAGAGAACAGGATAATTATTGAATAATCGATCCCCTATAATCCAATCCCAGCTTCTGGCAATCAGAAGTTTAGGGACACCCACAGCATGGGGTTGCATCCCTGGACATCTTGGCTAATAGACACTGGTTAACCTATTCTCCATGAATTCATCTAATTCGTTTTGGAACCCAGTTATACTTTTCACCTTCACAACATCCATTGGCAATGAGTTCCATAGGTTGACTGTGCATTGTGTGAAGAAGTACTTCCTTACATAGGTGCTGGAACTAGGGTTAATATAATATATGGCCTACTATTTCATACTGAGATTGAAAAGTACTGACTGTAAGATAGTAAATGCTGACAGTACCTTGCTGAACAAAGGCCCCATACACAATCCAAATGGCACTGTGAAGCGTGGAGGAAGCAGAGGGACTGGGATGTGAAGAATTCTGTGCTCTGACTGCCTGGATACGGTTTAAAACAAATATCAAGACACCAACTACAGGGATGGCAGCTGCAATACAGGCCCACACCGCAAAATCAAAGGGAGCAAAGAGAGAGAAGATGTTGATTTTCTCTTCAGGCTTCTTGATTAGAATCCCCACTGAATAATCCATGTACCGCTTGCTGAAGTCCACAACACTTTCCCGTTCCGGTGTTATAGTGATAGCCGAGATTGCCAAATCTGCTCTCTGCAAGAGAAATGCGACAGGTCATATTTCTTCCTGCCCCTAGCAAGCACATTGCTTAGATTGGGCAGATTTGGACAATAAGAGAAGTTCCGAAGTAGCCAATGGTTTACGTATTTCATTGATTTCTTTCTCTCATCTAATTTTAAATTGAAGTCTAGTTCAATGCATAAAAAGCAGTAGAACCATTTCAATTTATTGAGAGAAATTAATACAATAAAAATATGTACTAGTTGAAGGTGGAGTACTGAAATGTACCCTGTGAAATTACTGTATAACAAAGAGCATCTAACTGTCTCACAGATGGGAATTTACTTAACCTTTCTGTCTCACTTTCCTCATCTACAGAATGGAGGCTAATAATTCTAGCTCTTACCTAACTGGGGCATTGTGAAGATTAATGAAAGAGTCACCATCAATATAAAAATCACACTCTGCATGAACACTTCTTTTTATCTACTTTTGTTACAAATAACTTCTGCAATTACTCTAACTGAAAGAGATTAATGGGAAACAGAAATCCTACTGTATTCCCCCCTCCATCCCCTTTGTTTATTTTGTGTATTTGGCAGTACTTTATGTATAGTTAGATTTCACTGTTTTCTCTGTACAGTCTATCAGTTTCCCATATTCATACAAGATTGTCATGCAACAACCAGAGAGACTGGTTTGTTTGTTTGTTAAAAAAGGATTAGGACAATGTGATTCTACAGCCATAAACATTGGAAGAAGGTTTCAGGGACATTGGAAGAAGGTTTACCTCCTGAAACTATTTTAAACTCATTGTTTAAGTGAATAGATTTCATGTTAACAGTCATGCTGGCAAACTTTGCGGAAGATAAACATTTTATTTGAAATTAATTTAAAAAAAAAAGTTTTTAAAACATATTTTCTGTTTCCTAACTTCCCTTTTGGGAAAGAACTCAGAGGAGAGGCTGATATAAAGCTTATTGAAATCAATGGAAAGACTAGTAACAGAAATACCGTAAGTAATCAATAGCTCACAAAAAAGCCTGATCTCATGGGACCTCTAACCAGATTTCCAAATTAATTAAATTCAGAAAAGTTGGGATAAATTTAGAATAAATATGAAAATATCTAATGTTTACCTAATGCCCGATGTAATGAATATAGATTTTAGATATATATTTATTAGAGCTGTTCACTGAACTTGTATTTTGCTTAAATTTTCATCTCAAGCATCCTTTTTCCAGTAATACTAAATAATGACAAACATTTTACTTTCAGTTAAAACATATACTGCAGCAGAGCAAACTCCTGTGCAAAGAATATTTTGCACCATTGGATATTAATTCCTCTAAATGTCCTTGCACTACATTGATGTTGATTGTTCCATGTTAGAAGCTATGTGCATCTCCAAGAAAACACATTTCATTTCCTCTAGGGATTCTTGGCTATGATCAGTTGTCAGTTATTTCAGTGGTGTTCAACTGTGCTCTTCCTGATTTATACGGGTGTAACTAAAAAAAGAATCTGGTCCTCCAAGTGTTATCTGACTATCATCTTGAGACCAGCTTTCCAGTCTTCTTCTTCAAAATGTTTCTGTACAATGCATCCATTGGAATCAAATAGTTGATCATTATAAAACCATATTGCTATAAAGCAGGTGACCCAAAGGAAGTTTAACAGAGTTAGAAATGAAGTTGTAGTAGCTTTGAATTAGTGGCAAAGATATAAGAGAAAGTCCTCTAATGAGAATGGAAGTAGAATACATATTTTGGTATCTATTTTCCATATGGTAAATATGCATAGTCTATTGTTACATGAGCATAGCTTACATTGACATTGGGAGTAACTTGCTATCACTGACAGAATAATATACTCTTGAGTCTTTGTTTTGTGGAGATGGGCCAAAAACACAAACATTTGGATCAGGATCCAAACTTCAGGAATGTTTATAATTGGGGGGTTTGATTCTGACTCATCCCTTGTATTTTACTGGGGAGGATTTCACTACACCCTTTAAAAAAAGTTAGCTGTACTCTGCTTGGAGATCTCTGTTTCTGCTCTCTGTACCTTGTTAATAAGTTCTCCAATCATGCCGTTCCAAGAGCTGTTATGGAGCTGGTGTCCATACTTGCCATCAGGAGATTGATAAATCTCATACTTGAAGCCCAGATTCTTGGCAAGTGCATCCAAAACGTCAATGGAAAATCCTTTATAGCGCTTCGGTTGCCCAAGTATGTTCTCTGCCACCATCACAAAAGGCTCTTCCTGAGAAAAAAATAACATCTAAACTAATATTTAAAGAAGTTTTTTTGAAATGCCTAAAAAAATGGATGTAACTCTCATCAACCCAGTACTATTGTTGGTTTTTAGAATAATGTAGTTTTATAGATTTTTTTGCATAAGGTAACGAACGTATCATCTACCCAGGGCACACACTGAAATAATAACTAGAAAACACTTTGATTATTTTTACATTATTTAGCATTATGACCAGTCCAAGAATAGTTCTTACAGGGATTGTCCCCTGAAGTGCTTTTAGAGTTAGCAAAATGCATTTTGGAAATCGTGCAATAGGGAATCCTGCAGGGCGATGGTGTTTCAGTCTGACAGAGACTGTGTGCTCAATTGCCAAGGGAATGCCAGCTCTACTGATTTTACAGCCATTGCTGTTGGCCATGTCTGCAAACTGGTGCTGACATCCTCTCCGGATGGAGCTGCTCACCTCCCACAAAGCGGGGAGATATGATCACAGCCTTTACTAGCTAGAGGGAAGAAAGATAAAAACAGATGGAAAGAAAACTGTCCTAATGATCTCCTACAGTTCTCCAGATCTTTCTAATGCACTTTGATCTAGGAGAAGAGAGAAAATACACATAGAAAAATAAGTAAGTTAAGAAGCATGCATTATTTACATAGCCAACTATAGTATTTTTCAACCAGAAGATGACATTATTATAATGAAGAACTGGTGTGGGCATATGGTTTTGGTAAAGAAGAAAAACATAATGAGGGTCACCATGTTCAGCATATTAAGTAGTTATAAAGTAACTGCTCCCTTAAAAATATATATTTTTAGTGGCTTAGCCAAGCAGAAAATTAATGAACTACCCTTTTATCTCTGGAAACAAGTTCAAATCCTAATTTATTCCCAATGTAGCTTTTAGCTAACTGGAGCTCCAGTACCTTCTAAGTTACTAGTGGGAAGTGGCCCTATACCATCACATAACGTGACAAGATTAGAAGACCTCTCCAAGGAAGCCCAGGAGTCTTTCTAAAAGAGATACTTTAGCTCAACAAGCAATTATGGACTTAATGAAAGAATCGCTTGATGAAATTCTATGGCCTGCATTACGCAGGAGGTGAGAATAGATGATCACAATGTTCCTGACTGGCCTTAAAATCTAGTAATCAGTACAGGAAAATGTTACAGGTTAGAGTAAGGAGCACTGTGCAGAGGACCAGTACAAGTCCCAGGCAGTGTATTGGTCACGTGCACAGAGGTGAATTTCAGCCTGGGTGACTGTTTGAGACTAGCACACAGTCTCTGTATGCAATTCTCTAAACTCCTGATTTTAATGAGCATCAACAAAGTCACACAAAAACAGAAAAGTCCTCCATCTCTCTTCTCTTGCTTATGCAGCTGGTCAGCCCAAGTAGATGACACAGAATTAAAAGAGATAATGAAAAATTACGGGAGGGAACAACCAAATATCCTATCACAGCATTTTTATTTTGAGTATTTTGTCTCCTGAACTCAAATAGGATCATACCAAGACAGTCACCACTTTCAGTGTCAGTCCTTGTAAGTCACTGCCCAGACGCCGTTCTTGTAGGCTGCCATTCAGTCCCTTTTCAGAGTCCCATGTTGCCAACTACAAATAGAAATAATACAGTGAGTCTGAAGGCAATATTAGGCATGTACATTTTTAACATTTACCTAAAATACTTTAACAGCAATTTGATTGAATGGTTATATTAAAAAACAGTAGAGAGTAAAAAAGGGGAGGGATGGGAGAGAATGAGGCATTTTTGCTCACCATTAGTGTCTGGATAATGATGAGTGAAATTTAAGAGGATAAAAATGCCCAAGTACTTTGGCTGAATGTGTTTTCTTCAATACATCTCACAATAACTCTGCTTTGTTATCTACAGTACTTGTCATATCATTTCACCTAAGTCACTTTGACAAGACTTTTCTTTTTGGCAAGTTTCTATTGCCTCATCATCAGCAAGATTACCTGTGGTCTCACCACTGCTCCCTCTCTGTTCTCATTCTCTGCCTATATTTCAATCCATTCCCCACTGCTCATCAAGTGCAGTTCCCTTCTCTGGTGCACAACCCTGTATCTCATCAATAAGTAGTAAATGCTTGATATTGTTGGCATCATAAGGAATGGACTCCCCTTCCATCTATATGAGAATGGCTCTTCAGCTCCTATCTGAAGACTTATTTCCTCTCCTTGACCTAGAACTCCCTACCCTCTCGCTAATAAAACAATCACATCCATTACTCTCAAAAGCCAAGGTTGCTGAAGATCAAATATCTCCTAAGCTTTAAAATAAGTTATAAACCTGGTGTATGCACCCTGCTTAACCCCAGCCCTGCAATATTTATTGATGCTACTTTTGTCAGTATATCTAAATGCATTAGTTTTCAATTAAATATGATACAGCACATCAAACTAAATTGTACTGCATTTTCTGACAAGAAGTCTAATGTGGTAGTCCGCCTCAGAAGACCTATTGGATTTTTCACAGTGAATACTCTCTCTTTAGTCAGTAGCAGACTGTTCCTTTTACCCTAGAATGGATTCCATGAAATTGTTTTGTTTTGGACGGAAATAAGTGATATTGAGGTCAAATCTCTTGTGTTTGTCATCAGCCCTTCACTTAGAGATATGTAGGCCAGTATTTATGCTGCTAGCTGTAGGCATACCCCTTAGAAATTAAACGTAGGCCAGAGAACACTAAAATGTGGCTTCTTCCAGTTGGGTATCCTTAGTGTAAAGAGTCAAACCTTTCCTGAGAAGGAATGTATTTTGCTGATAATGCCTCTGGTTAAGAGTCCTACGAGACTTACTTCTGTTACTTTAATTTTATCATTCACCCCCAAAAGTTTGACCAACACTCAACAAATAATGGGGGACCACATAACAAATCCTCAGCCAGAGCTTTGGATACAGTGAGTACATAAAAATGATAATCTCACAGATCCATCTTAGTTTGATGATTGGTTAGTCATAGGAATGAAATGGGCACTAGAGTTATTGTAGGTTTCACAACAATATTCACATACCTATGAAAACTGGGTACAGTATAGGAAAGTCAGGAATTAGGCTACATCTATTTTAACACATCTGAGAGTGCTAAGAGGTGAGAGATATAGGTAGTGTCAAAAGCTACAATGACCCAAACTTGAATGCTCTCACACTGCTATGTCATTTTGGAAATACCACCCTCTGGGTGAAGTAGTAATTCCACTGGGATAGTCTCCTATGAACACCTACAGCCATGGCCAGTGGAATTTAACAGGAAAGTTCAATTTTAAATTTAATGTCATATATTTGCTCTCAAAATAAATCTAAATAAAAAAAAACAAATAGGAAAAATCATTATCATTTAACAAAACAGGCCAGATCCTCAACAAATATAAAACAGCATAGCTTAATTGACTGAAAAGGAGCAAGTCCAATTTGTACCAGTTGAGAATCTGGATATTTATTCAAAACTAGGAAGCAAAACACAATCCCGTATTACTCACCATCTTCTCTTTCAATGTCTTAGCAAACAATTCCTTCTCCCACCCCTTTTCTCTTCCCCACCTTTAAAAATAGACTTTACCGGAAGACTAAGATATGAATCATTTGAATATCATCTAAATACAGTCCTCACCAAGACTGGGAGTTCTCAAAGAGGAGCTGAAAAATATGCCAACATAAATAAGGATTTTTTTTTTTTGCTTTAGTTTAAAAGGGAAAAGGGGAGAAACTGGCTTCTCATATATTAAATAGGATGAGGTTCAGGGAGGACGGGAATATGTCTAAGATATTTTTATGGTTTCTCTCTATTTCATTTCAGCCTCAACTGCATACTGTTTTGTATGCAGAGGTAAATTTTGCAGTCTATAAAAAGTAAATGATGCAGATAAGGTTGATAAATGGAACATGAGGAAAACCTTTTACCAAAAGGGATTCTTCCTCTGAATCCTTGAGCTTCAGACCATTTCATTTGTTCATAAGTGTGTCAATTTTGACTTCCACTTGTTCTTGTAGACAGAATTTTGTTTATAGGATCAATGAATTTACGGTTATATACACCAGTTCTTGACAGCTGACCCGTCAAGATCAGTCCCTGAAAAACTAATCTCCAGCACTGTTAAACAAAATGAGTGCTGCTGCTATTTGATAAGACAGTTACAGTTTTCATTCTTTGTGGAAATGTGCTATACTTCTACCAGAAATCTGAAGCCAGAGGTTACAGCACAATCATCAATTGATAGGAGATGTATGGCTTCTAAATCTGATTATGACAAACAACTGCTCATAGGATCAGCCACTCGTAGAATAAATTTCATAAACCACTGGTCTCTGGAAAATATATTTGCTGAAGCAATCCAGGGTATTCTTGATTCTCAAGTTATTGAATTGCAGGGTTTGGGCTTCCTGGTTGTGTCTTTAATAAAGCTTTTGGCTTAAAGCCTTCCAGCTAGGCTTTCTTTCTGATTAAGGCTTGTATTGTGCATAGCTATATTACAGACAAATCCTACATTCCCTTCATAAAACAGAAGATCAATCACCACTGAAGCCTAAACTGGAGAAACAGCTACAAAATCCTGATGAAATTATCATTTCTTTGGAAATTCTGGCACAAGGCATGGTGCTAATATTTCTCAGATAGTTGTTGTACTTGTGAGCACATTCGCTGAGAAAATCTTGGAAAGAAACTAACAAGCGTAATTGTATTTTACAACACATAAATGCAGCACATGGTCATGCACACACAGCATATACCACAGTGAAACATTGTTGCTAGTTGGTTAATGAACTGTTAATGAAACATTTAAAGGGTCTGATCCTATAAACTGCTAAAAGGCCCTGGGACATGCTGAGTGCCTTCCACTTCTCCTGACTGGGAGCTCAAATTGCTCAGGACCTCGCAGGAGGCACTTAAATGTTGTGTGCTTGGACTCCATGTGCTTCCATCAATAAGTAAGGAGCCAAATCCTGCTAGTTGCCAATGAGAGATACACACACACAAAAGATTGGCCAGATTGAATCCTATGTTAATGAAGTTCCTGATCTCTCTCAGCCTTACTCATGTAATTGGTCCTATTCAAGTTAGTAGGTCTGATTGTGCTTTCACACCAGAGAATATCTGAAATAACTCCACTGAAGTCAATGGAGTTACATTGATGTAAAATTGTTGAGTAAGAACAGAATCTGAGCCAATGAGACTGCTCATAATAACAGCGTTAAGTCACGTAAGTAACATTAGCATGGATTGTACATGGATTATAAGTACATTATGTTTTATATGATCAATAGTATATAGTAGCAGAGACATACATTATCCATAAATCGCAATATGATTATATAACTATTTGCTTATGCATCAACTGCCATTGCAAATGCATTTTCTTTAAGAGCAGTACTTTGATATAAATTTTACAGCTATGTTCAGTAAGCCATTTATAATTAAATCCACAGCCATTTCAATGAAAAAATGCAGACATACTATTGACAATTAGACAGTAAACACTTACTAAACCTCATATAATCAAGTGTGTGTAGAAATAAATGTCTATAATAATCAGTTATAATTCAATGCACTAGATCCTTAAATTAACAGATTTAAGTGGAAAAATATGTATTTTATCTTTTCTACTAAAAGATGAAAATTGTCCCTTGCATCTATCAAGCAAATATAGCTGAAAAATTGAAAGTGACATAAAAAGTGAATATTTATATTTATACCACATCAGTAACTAAGACCACCCACATCTATATTATTTAAGTTTAGGATACAGTAATTACTGTCAAAATAATCTGTGCCACTATCATCTTACTCTCCTATTAGATATGACATCACCTAACATGATCTACTTTTCAAAAAAAGTTGGTCCCTTAGCAAATAAAACCTTATTTTTAACAGAAGCACATTAATTGCTTGAAGGGGTTTGCATTAACCAAAACCACAGATCTTCAATCCTGCCAAGAGGTAGCAAAACCTTGCTTGGGAACTCCTTTGTAGCATAAAGACCTTTTTGGACTTTCAGCACTAGGAAGAAAGCAAAAGAGAGGAATGTGTGTCAGGCAGTCATTTCTCAGAGCATGAGACATGGACCTCTAGTTCAATGCAAATTATGTTTCCTAGAAATGTGGAAGCCCAGTCCAAGCATGGAGACAGATAAACTAGTCCATCCTATCCCTAGTCAACCTGATTAAAGTTAACTGAAATGGACTCCTAAGCCCATTGCAATTCCAATACAATACATTTTTGCATTTTATGGCAAGGGAGTAGGTATCAGAATATTTTAAAAATCTTCTTGTGCTAAATTAATTTATTTACATGTTGGACCACTCTGGTTAACATTGCCAGTCATTTATTGTACAGCCAAGTTAAACGGATCATTTGGAAGATTTCTTGTGTCTTCCTCTCAAGCATCTGGTACTGGTCATTGTCAGAGATAGGATACTGGCTAAGACTTGACAAGTGAGCTCATCCAATATAGTGTTACTGTCTAACACCACCTGCTCATGTTGCAACAGATTTACTTTTAAATATTATTATATACTGATTTCATTTTATGATACCTTTGTGTTAAAGATGTAGCCTGCTTCTGAACATCCACATAGTTGGAATGTCAGTATTCAATGGATGGGTATAATCAGTTTAAGACAGATACTGTAACAAGGGAAGAAGAGGTAGAAGGTGGGCACTATATGGTCAAAAGCCTTTATCCTGTCTGTGAGGTAAAATCGGACAATGACAAGTTTGCTGCTGGGATAATTTGGTTGAGAATTCCATCAGGAATGAAGTAAAGCAGAAACACAGTGCACCTCTGCCTCTGATGAATAGGACTGGAAGACAGCAAGATCCAAGCATTCCTGGATCAGCTCCTGAGGTGCCTGAGAACTAAGAAACCATACTAATGGGAGACTCTCACTGCCCAGGCAAACAGAAAAAAACACCTCAAAGCAGTTCTTAGACTACGTGAAGGACAATTTTATGATGCAGAAAGCAGAAAACCCAACCAGAAGAGAAGTCATGTGATACAAATAGAGAGGAGCTGATTAAGGACACAACAATAATAGTGACAGTTAGTTTCATTCACTGTGAGATATATGAATTCAACATAGGATGGAACAGCTATATAACCCACTGGTCAGCATATACTATGCATCCCCTCTTTTTGCACACTCCACAGAAGGTATGAGTCTGTTACAGAACGTGGCTCTTTAGTTCAAACTGTGGAGACTCATGCTACAAACTCTAAGAGCTGGATTTTCTAAGATATTTAGGCACCTAAAGATAAGCATGCAGGGTTAGCTCCAGCCATGGGACTTAGACTCTGCATTGCAAGGCCTCGCGTTTAGGCACTCTGCCACCTAATGGAATCCACAGCACTGACCTAGATGTCCAGGCTCCCTGTACAACACACGGGGAGCACTGGGTGCCTGAGAATGGGATTCACAAAAGGCTGCAAGCTGAGCATGAGCTGTTTAAACTAGCCAATACAAAATGCTAAGGAGAGGGGTGTGACCTAAGCCCTGCTCCTCAGAGAGAGTCAGTCACCTAACAGGAGGCACCTCCTTCTGCTTGGGATTTATAGCAGCGAAAGCTCTTCCAGAGTCAGGGGCCTGAGACAAGTCATCCCTTCCTCACAAAAGATAGCCCAGCTCAGTGGTCAGAGCACTCTTGCAAGATTTGGGCAATCTTCAGCTTCTCGTTCTGCCTGATGTGGACCAAGAAATTGACCCCAGAAACTTCAGCTCCCATCTCTCAGGTGAGCAAGTCATCCAGAATACCCTATAGCTCAGTGATTAGGGCACTCATCTGAAAAACCCAGATTACAGTCCCTGTTGCAATTAATGTGGGATGTGCAGGCCACTGAATCACATGGAGGAAATCTTTGTTGCAGTCTGGTTGATACACAAGACAGTCCACTTGGCATGGCAAGGGGCCTGCAAAAAAATTGCTCAGCCATTCAGTAAATCCTCAGAGCAGGGAAGAGAAATCATGTAAATGTGTTCTCTGCCACTCCAGTGGTCTTTTGCTGATTCTGGCCGCCATATCTTTCCCGAGTAAGCCCTTTAGAGGCAGTGAGTTGCTCTCACAGAGCAACTTCTGCAGGGAAAGATGGAGGACTAAGGAAGAGAGTACTGTACAGGAACTGCCATGCTAATGCTTGGTTCCCTGCCACAATTCTGTAATGTATCTGACAGAGAGCACTGTGTTCCTGTCCAAGAGAATGATGCGTGCTAGCACTATTATTGCAGTGTAAATGGGCCCTTAGAGTGTGAATTCTTCAGGGGAAAGAATGGAGCTTATTCTGTTTTAAAGTGCTGTGCAAATTTATGGTGCTATATAAATGATAATAAAACATTTCTAGAGAATAACTGAAGCATGAGCATTAAGCAGCATGACTTTATAATGAACAAATCATTCTAGACAAACTTGATTGCTTTTTTTGATAGAATTGCAAAATTAGTAGCTAACAGGAAAGAAGATGGCATACAATACCAGTATCTAAATGTAAGTAGTGTACTTCAGTCGGTGTCTCCTGAAATCTTACCTTGCACCATTTGAATTAATTTCCTGTGGAAAGGCAATATCATATGGCTTACAAACTACCTGATGAACCACAGTCAAGGGGAACAATCAAGAGTGATGTATCAAGTTGAAAGGAGGTATCTAGTGGATGCTTTAGGGGTCAGTGTTCAGGTCTAGTCTTATTTAACAGCATTATTAATTATCTGGAACAGGGAATAAATAGCACATTACTAAAATGTGCCGATATTACCAAATTACAAGGCATTGCAAACACAAGTGAGGATAGAAAAAGAATATGAAGAGAGAAGGAGCAGTTAGAAATATGGGCATGAAATAATTTGTCTTGGAAAAATGCAAACTAATACCTCTGGGGGGGAGGGAAAGAATCTAACACACACATATGCAAGTGGAGAGAGAAACCTGGCAACAAATGTCAAAGAGATGCATAGGGGTGAAACTGGACAGCAAATGAGTGAAGAGTTTGCAATGTGATATGGCTGTAATATTGCCAATGTGATATTGGGCTGTTAAGTGGAGGCAGCACATGGTAAATTGCCCAGGAGACAGTCCCTCTCTATAAGTAACTGTGGTGCGGCCACACTCATAATATTGTGTTTAGTTCTGGGAAAATCAATAGCAGGAAGAGGTAGAAATATTGGACAGAGTTCAAAGGAGAGCAACAAAAAATATTAGAAGGCTGATGGAACTGGCTTATCCAAAAAGATTAAAGGAACTAACCAGATATAGCTAGGCTAAGAACAACTAAGGGTACAGCTACACTGAAGCTGGAGGTTTCATTTCCAGCTCACGTAGCTGTACGTGTGCTAGCTATGATGAAACTAGAATGTTAAAAATAGCTGTGTAACCACAGTTTCATGGGCTTATCTGACACCCTAGCTATGCAGCTGGACAGCTAAATCCATCATGCTGCCTTCACTGCCATGGCTACAAGTTATTTTTAGCATGCTAGCTCAGTCAAAGCTAGCATACGTACAACTAGCCAAGCGAAAATTACATCTCCAGCTGCAGTGTAGACATACCTTAAGACATGCAGGAAATGTATACATACCATAAAATAATAATGACTATTACTACTTTGAATCTATATAATGACTTTCTTATGAGGATCCAAAACATTTGCAGTTTGCAATTGCAAACAAACAAAAACTCTGTTTTTCTGTCTGTAAGCTTGGCTACAGACTTTGAGATAAGAAAAGGACATAGAGAGATCAATTCAGCAGTGCTGAAATGCAAACTTTGTGTGATGGAACATGTAACAATGTACAGCAACAGTTTAAGGTCTCGATCCCGCAAACATTTTTGTATGTTCTTAATTTAACACACATGACTAGTACCACTGAAGACTATGGGATTACTCAGCTGTAAAGTTAAGTATGTGCATAAATGTTTGCCAGATAAGAGTCTAAGACAGGAAGTAAAGAAGGACATCATGTTCAAGTGAAGATGAAGGAGAGATTTAAATAGGTAAAATGTAATTAGTTGAGTTGGAATTTGGTCAGGAAACATAGATATAAACCCCTATTCTTTAGAAAACCATACAGCAAATAGCCAGGACTTAGATTCTATATCTCATCTGAAAGACAATACTTCTAGCAACATCAGGCCCACAAACCATGCAAGGGAGTTGGTTGAATATGGGCACAGAGAGAAGAGTACCACCCACTGAATCACCACCACATAGATATTCCTAGGAGATCTTTCATTCAAGTACTGATGCAGCCCAGTTCTGCTTTATTGTGGGAACAGAATGGATCATAGTGCAAAGCAGTATATTTGTAGGTTGTGAACACCAAGAATGGAGATAAATGTTTTAGGGTGGTCAAACAGCTAAAATCTGGTGTAAAGGGATGAAATTAAGTAAAGACAATTTGTGGATTAGTATTAGAAAGATCTCTTTGACAATAAAATAATTTAGAGTATGGAATGGTGCTCCCATTGCATTTAAGAAGATAATAGACACATCATTAGAAAAGATATCATAAGGCGCAATCACCATTGTCCTGGGGAAAGTCTGGTGTTCTAATAGGGGTTTTTAACTCTAATTTTTGGAGATTCTCCAGGAGCCTCTTTAAAAGCACTGGGCTACATTCTGTTCTCAGTGTAAAAATCACTGAAGTCAATGGAGTTAATCTGGATTTACCTTTGTATGATACAGAACAGAACCTAGCCCTACTATATTTATGGTTTGTTATTGTAGAGGAGTAAAATGTTACAAAATCAGATGAAATCATTAGCCAAATCTAAATTTAGTAAAATGCCTTGTTGCCCTGAAAACCAATTGTTTTGAATAGTAAAGAGAGCTCTGTGATATAAAACAAGTAGTATAATCAGTAGTATACTTATATCAGAGGAAGCCATGACAGCCCTGTACAGTGAGCTATAGAGGCTGCTTACAATATTTGTGATCGGTACATCACACACAGAATACACATAAACTGAAGCCAGTGGCTGTTTATATTTCCTGTAACTGATATATAGCACAAGGGACAAAGTAATCTATTTATTGACACTGTCCAGTCACAGAGATATCTTCAGTTGTGTATTGTGGATGTGTCATCCCACCTGTGTTACATATTCATGGATCTACATGTTGATTATTAATTGTATGCTCCCAGGCTTCCAGTGGGGTGGCAGATCCATTGTTGTGCTACAAGATAGGAAAAATGAAACATCACCATGACCAGATAGTTGAAGCAGGATGATCAGATACTGCAACACAGAAACAAAAGCAACCCAAAACCAGTAACTATTAATGATCCTGCAGCTGCTTTGAATACCAAAGAAACACATCCATGCCCAATGCTTTGACCAAAACTTGAGCAAAATGTTATAAGGGGCACCAAATAGACACTAAATAGAAAGAGTAACCAAGCAGAAGTGACAAGGTAAATGGAGCCTGTTAATTCTAGTGATATAAATGTATAAATATGCCATCTCCACCTCTGATAGAATAAATTGCCTCAATTAATACTACTCTTTATAGGAACAGTGACAGCAACATGCTAATGATGGTGAAACAGAGGAAATTAGTGGGGGACATTGGCTGCCGTGGCAACGTAGGTACTGAGTAAGATACAGTATTTAATAAAGCAATCATAACAGTATGAAAAAGAACATTATGCTCTAGTGGCTTTTGTGTATAATATTGGCAACTATTGCATTGCCACAAGAGTTTTGTATCCTATTTCCATAACAGAGTAAATCAAAGGTATGGAAATCAACGTGCAAAATACATTAAATGTTTTTATTCCTTACTAGTTCCAACATGTGTTTGTAATGTAAAAATAGAAGAGTCCCCCTTTTTATGCTCTTCACACCTTCCATCCATCTCATCCACTTAAGAGTGAACAACATCATACAATGGAACAACACTGCTGCTTAATTATCTGGTAGGGTAGCTGTGACATAACAAAATGTATACTCTGCCCACCAACCTCACTTCCTGAGCTTGAGCATTCCGCTTCCAAATACCCGAGAAAGACTACCAGATCAGATACAGAGCAACTGGGAATCAAACGCAGATCTCTCCATGGTATTGCTGACTACCAATCTTTATGGCCAGCCACCTCACATAAGTTTAAAAATGATAAAGAATCATAATAATTGGACCAAGCCACATGGAAAATTTATTTGTGAAGGCACTAAATTGCCTCTTGAAAATACATTGACCATTTGGAAAGCAAAGTAGCCCTCCTATCTCCTTTCACAATTGCATAGGATATTAAAACAAACACATTGTTGTCCAATCTACATATAGCAAGTGCTTGAAGTCAAAATTAATTCTGCAAATTCTGCATGCTGCTATCAAACTGGGAGAGGGAAGGTAGGTGTGCACCAGAGTTGCTTTTTGTGCACAAAACAACATCTACTGCACCTGCCATTACTAATTATCCGTGGATTATAATGAAAAAAAAAAAAACCATTTCACACAGATAGACTTTTTATATAGCTGCCAAATAGATACTCTGTTATCTGTGGAGAAGTGAAATGGGGAAGCTATTCTGTGAAAAATAGGAAATTGGAAAAGTTGAAACTAACAATATATATATATATATACACACACACACAGACACACAAGTTCTATTCTCTATAGATTTTCACGTCACCCTCATGACCCTAGTATCCGAGCACCTACCAACCATGATATCCCAATTATAATCCCCTATGCCGAAGAGGAAAAGGGAGAAGGGGGCTCCTTTCAAGTCTTGCTGCCTATGGGACTGAACACAACTACATTTAGGTTTTGGGGGCTCTTTTCAACAAAGAAAATAATACAAAGGAAGTCAGGATCA
Organism: Malaclemys terrapin pileata; assembly: GCF_027887155.1. Classification (NCBI taxonomy): domain Eukaryota; kingdom Metazoa; phylum Chordata; order Testudines; family Emydidae; genus Malaclemys; species Malaclemys terrapin. The sequence continues at coordinate 76,244,154 of NC_071511.1, read as the reverse complement.
TTCTTTAATGGGTAATTAGCTCTCCAAGAAACAAAATAAACATAGACAATATTATTAAAAACACATGAATGTTCATCCGCATAATGATACGCATTTAATGGTTTTAATTTACAAGAAAAACAATTTAAAAACAGCCTTCAAAAATATATTTTCGCCCTTTGCTTTTGTTGTATACATATAGTGAGTTTTGCAAGCCAATTACCATCAGCCTACACACAAAGCTAATTAGCACTGAATGTACAAATTTGCTATATCTGCAGTTAGTGTTATAATTTCATGATTCCAGCACTATTAAAGCATTTGCAGTGTCCATAACAACATACTTTGGCTGCCTCTATTACTCTTCCTAAAGGCATGCTGGCAACCTTGAGTGATGTGAATTTTAATTACATTTTTTTCCTATTTTTCTTTTCAAAGTCTTTGTCTTTCTTCCACTGTGTTTTTTCCAAGGCATATTTAATGCCTTTTTTAGCCTTTTATAAAATGCCAGCAGTCTTGAACTTATGAGCAAAATTTAGCAGGAGGTAGAGTCACATGAGTAATGTAAACTGTACCCATATAGTTCTGTTAGTTGAAGTGTTTTGGATACTGACACATTAAGTAAAGGGAGGGGCAGACGGTTGGGACTCAAGAACCAGGTAAGAAGGGCAGCTGAAAACAGACAGCTGGGGAACTACACAAAGTTGCTGTAGATATAGAGCTGTATTTGGTGGATAAAACACATTGTGAGTTGTTATCCAATACATATTTGTTATGCGCATGGCATATCAGTATGCTCTAAATCAAATCAATATTATAACATGCATGTAATTAATATTGTACGCATTAAATCATATATGAATGCTGGGTAGTTATGTTAAATTGTATCACTGAGTTATATTATGCCTTTCCCAGAATGCAGTAGTGCTAACGTATATCCCATCACACTTTGCACAGTTGAATTCCGTCCTTGGACAGACACATACAAAACCTGTCAGAAGCAAGATGCATGAATGGTGTATCCTGGTATAGTTAGGGAGTGCATTCATGGCCCACTGTTCCCTGGTATATGGTATCCAAGACAAAGGTAAGGAAGGTACACTACTTATTTTTCTGTACCGTTGAGACAGGTAGGTGAAATATATATTGCGTTCTAACTTATAAACAACAGTGCTATAAATCTAGGTAGTTTTTACTGCATATTTTCAAAGCACACCTTCTATATATGGTGAACACTGCAAGCCTGCTTCTCAAAAGGAGTAGTATGTTTGCCTCCTTTTTGTATTGTACTGCTTCGTCTTTGACTAATAAACTGACTAAGCTTGGCTATTTGGTCTCTTAAATATTTTAAATATAGAACTGTAAGTGTAGTCTAATAATTAGCTATTCTTAGTTCTTAAAATGTATTTGTAATGTCTTGGCGACATCCCCTGCAGAATCCTGACCATGGCTTTGAAACTCAGTCTCAGGTTTAGGTTAACTAAACTTGAGTTAACTCTGCTCTCCAAGAACCTTTGTGAGGACGGCACATCAGCATATTGGGACAGAACTCTGAGAAGTTCGTAAGTGTTATGTGAATACCCCAGAGGGCAGACATGATCATTAAAGCTCATTCATGGATTTCAATATCATGCCTTGGTGCTTTCATTTAAGGACCTCCCAATAAACTAGGATAACAATTATATCCTTCAACCCGCTGAGGACCAATTGCAGGACACAATATATGACAAAGGCCCAAAATGCAGGACAATCAATCAATTAATAAATAAATAAATTCAGGCAGGAAATGAAGTGCCATGGGATTCATTCCTTTAGTGTAAATAACTCCCTCTGCAGCTGCAGTTTCATGATTACCCATTTCTGATGTAAACAATTTTCAGCAATAAAAGTGAGGACACACCAAAGCTGTTTGGAACATTGGGACTAAAATGAGTAATGCCCCTTCAAACAAGGGAGTACTTGAGAGATATGGATACAGCAATACTGTGCAGATTTATTGTAAATTATCTGAGGAGAAAAGGAACATCATACATTCATTAAATCTTTTTTTGAATAACTCTCACCTGACATTCTTCAGTTGCTATGGTGATTATTATCTAGCTGTTTGTACATTTAAAGAACAATCCAGTATTCCTTCTTATGAGAAACAGACTTGCCAATTCAAGAATATCTGTGATGTCCTTTTACAGTAACATAGGTTGGTTTGTTTGTTTCAATGTTTCAGAGAATTGCTGCATCTTGGGAGATTTTCAGGTAAACTCAGACTGTCCCCACCTATTCAGTCTTAAGGGGACAGCTGTGACAAAATATGGTATTTCCTTGATGAGCAAGGATGGAAACTCAGACAGTAGTGCAGAACACACAGACAGATTCAGGCACAGGGTGCTGGAGCAATTTTTATAGTAGGGGGCTAATGATGGAAACCATGTATTTATTCAGTGTTCGTTATTACCACTTCAAGCCAGGCGGTGCAGCAGCATTCCTAGCTCCCCTAGTTCCAGCACCACTGTTCAGGCATAAAAAGTTAGTGAGCCAAGATAGTGGCCACAGAGGAAGCAGAGATCCCAGTACTTTTCCGCCAAAGCAGCTGCTAAATCATAACCCACTGAACTGCCCTGGACTGTGAACTGCTTTGTCAGCCTGGTGCCCTCTTCCAAAATCCAGAGCCTAGCACCTGCGACTGCAAATAAAGATAAGACTACTTCTAAGTCAGCTACCAAAAAGCACCATTCAAGGCATCTCCAACCAGACACAACACCTCTCCTCTACAGATGGCCTGTTCACACAACAAATGCACAGTAGCAAATCCTGCAAACACAGTCCTTGTCCTTTGTGGCTAGTAAAAGAGCACAGAAGAAGCATCCGGAAGTGATACAAACTGATGTTAAAACCTCCTTTGAGGAAATCAATCACCATCCATCCTAAAGCACACCATATTACAATCAGTATTTGAATCATCTCCACTCAGTTCTATGGACATCCTCAGCTATCATCCAGTATCTAACCTCCAAATCCTGAATAAGCTAAGTGAGGACCTCAATAAGGGTAGATTCCAAGATAACTTAAATCGGATACTGCCAATATCCCCAGCCTTCCCAATAAAGATTTAGGCAGGATGTGGACAGAGAAACACAGCACTTCCAAAATCAAACATAAACCACAAATCTTTGACCTAAACTCCTCTCTCTCACTTCCCTCTGATACTGTTCCTAAGGGGTAATGTCTAATATACTACTGAGAAGACTTACCAGAATCAGTCAATATGCACATTCTTTTAAAATTTATGCACTCGGTAGAAACTAATCCATACAATTGTTCAGAAACTGGACTTTCCATCCCAGGGGAAATTCCAACAATTTGAAATTAGTTTTTGCTCCAAATCGGGACGAAAAGTTTAAATTTTTAAATTTTTCTCAGAAATCCTGAAAATTACAGTACAGAAACATCAAAAACTTCTTTTTAATAATGTTGGGTCACGTCATTTTCATAATATAAAAACATTTTAATGTCAACATTATAAAATATTAAATACATATAATATCAAACACAGTATTTATATAGATATTACCTTATTAAAATTATTTTAATCATATGAAAGTTCAAAGAGAACATTTCAACATTATCAAAATTAAATGAAAAAGGCTGAATTGATTCATTTAGACACCTTTCAGTCAAAAAAACTGCAAAATTGACATGTTCCTGGAAAACATTTTTATTTGGACGAAACTGCATTTTTGGATGGAAAACTTTTATATCATATTATTTTTTGGCCAGCTCTCCTAATCAAACATCATTAAATGAGAGGGAAATCCCAAAACCATGATATAGAAGTGAGTTCTGAAGACACAATAAGAAGAACAGTATTCCCAGTGCCACACATTACCTGGTTAAAAACTTGTTTGTTTTCAATGTGGCCATGGAGGTAGTTTTTCTTTGTCATCCCTATCCTCTTCCCAGGCTATCCAGAAGTAGAATTCTCCCTCCAACTGGCATACAAGAAGTGACTCAGACACATGATAAATGCAGACACCAAATAAGGTTTTCCTTGTAACAAATAACTAAGGGTATGAGAGGCTGTTTTAGGTTAGCAAAGCTGGTTTTACAAGGTTTCAGAGGACCTGAAAAAGTCTCCTAGGGGATGCCAGTTATTCAGCAAAGCAGCTAGTTAGCAATTTAATTGTGATTTAAAATAAAAGGGGGGTGAGGGAAGGAAGCCAATAAAAAGCCCCTTTGGCACCCAACATCCCCAGTGGTGAGCTGTAAAGAAATTATAGATAATGGTCAAAATCAGTCCCCGAGAAACTTTGGCTTTGGAAGACTCACAGATGCTGTGTAAAACTTTTATTTAGGTTTATTCAGGGGAGTCTCCCCAGAAACCTTATTCTTTTTAATGGTGCATTTCAGAATTAAAATCTGCACAGTTGAGCAAGGAAAAAGGAGGGCAAACACCACTTGCCAAACAGAAACTAGATGCATTTTGATAAGAGACTTACACTAAGAAAGTGGAAAAGTACTGCTTTCCTAGTGCATGCAGAACGATATGTTGAATTATCCAACACTGCTTGGAGCGAGAAACTGAACTCACTGGAAGAAATAAAGGAAACATGCACGATTTTGTTTGGAGAATTTTTCTAGACTTCTTTTTTTCTTGTTTTTTCCATATTCACGTAAAATGGGTGAGGGAACGCAAAGAAGGCAGCACTGGCACCACAGTAATATATCTTACCTCTGCTGATTCCCATGAATAAGATTGGCACTGTCATGGCTGGTTGGTTCTTAGGTATGACATTGTCTCTCCTCGAAGCTAAAGGGAATTTGCAGCATTTGCAGCACTTTTTAGCCTCTCAGCATCATCTTATGCTGCTTTCCTGCCAGAATGTTAAGTGGTGAAGGAACACCAAGGCTTCCTTGTATGCTCCAATCCTTTGCTTGCAGACCTCAGAGATAACTCATGAGGGGAATGAACTAAAGGAAACTCACAATTCTTAGTCCTTACAGTTGCTTATCTTCTCCTCCCCCCATCATCCTCTTATTTGTTTGAGCCAGGCATAGTGTAGGCACCTATGATTGAATGTCATTGTCATCTGCTGGCTGGCTGCTGTGAATGAATTATTGGTTACTAGTATGACAGGGAGATCTAGATTCAAGTCCCTGCCCTGAATCAGGTGAAGCTGAATCTGGGTCTCCCACATCCCAAGTGAGTGCCCTAACCACCAGGGTATAATCTCTCTCTGGCCCTCTGAAAATTAATTTATATAGTGGTACAGCCCCAACAGAAAAGACTGCAAGAGTGAGAGTGAGAGTAAGACAGACTCTAAAGCCCAGTGGCTAGAGTGCTGACCTGGGTCATTGGAGACATCCCTGCTTCACACCAGCCAGAGGGAGGATTTCAAACTAGCTCTTCCATATCTTGCATGAGTGCCCTAACCATCACACTATTGGCTATACTATGGTAGATCTCTCACTTTGTCACAAAAACATTCAAAGGGTTTAGTTTGCATTCTGACGTGGGACAAAAACAAACGTGGCATTCCAAGAAATGGTCCTTATTAGTGTAACTCTTCTGCCCATTGGAATTGGCAGCAACAAGGGCTCGGTTCAATATCTAGGAGTTCCTCTTCAACAATACAACACAAAACAGGCTCAAGTTGCCACCCAGTAACCTAGGACAATTACATACCACCCCTTGGGTGCCTCTAAGAGTCAATACTCCCCCTCTCGCAAGCACAGAGTCTCAGTGTAGAAAAAAAACTTTTAATAAAAGGAGGGAATTAACCTGGCATTAATTTGGGAAAACACCACAAACAGAGTTCAAAAACATAAACCATGAGCAAAATATCCACCCCCACATAAGTTGGGCAGTATCCTGTTCAGTCAGGTTCTTAAATACAGGAACCAAAAGTCCCTTTAATGTGCCCGTCCCTTTTCTGCACCACACTCACAGTTATTGTCCTTGGTCAGTGCAGACCCAGAGTCCAGAGGTGCATCTGCAGAGTTCACCTCCTGCCCTGGGTGCGGGGGAGGGAGGGAGGAAGAAGGCACTTTACTCACGCTGCTGTCCAGGCATTTGCTCGCCACTCCCCTTTACCAGATGCCTGGCCGCCCTGCTGTCCAATCTCCACGCCTCTTTGCTGGCTGCCCTGCCAGATGTCATCAATCTGCCAAGGTGTCTTCAGGTCCCACCACTTAACACAGCTCTCAGTGATTTCAGCTGTTAGTGAGGGAGACTCACTGCTGGTACACAGTCTCTTACATCAGAGACACAGTCTCAAAGCAAATCTAATGCTTAGATCTAAGTATCAGTGATTTCAGCTCTATGGTGTGTAACAAGACTCTCAATTGAGTCTAAATTAGCTCTGTTATTACACAGCGGAGAGAGAGAGTCAAATGGTGTCTGGGGCCCTTAGGCAGGGTCCTTACCACCAGGTACCAGTACCTGTCCCCACCCACTCACAACTCTCTGGGCTTTCGTACCCATGTCCCCTACCTAGTGAGTGCCTCAATCAGGATATGCCAATTATAGTTCTGCTGCCCTTGATTCACACAACAAGGATAACAACCCTTTATATGCCTTCCCCAATAACAAAGAGACTGGGGATCCCACATCAACTACAAATGATCTTTGGGCAAATATCCCATCATGCTGAGCACCTAGGCAGGGTGGGTGTGCCCATGCAAACAAGATCAGCTCCTGAAGTCCTCTTCCACAGCTTATCACCAGATGTCATGGGAGAGCTCATTCAGACTCTGCTTACATCACAGACAGCTCTTCCAACAGAAAAAGATTGTGTTCACCCTGCTGAGTGACAACATTCAGCATATAAGCTCAAAACTGAATGAGTTAAAATGATTTCTGTTACAAATATACCCCTTTTTATGTTCAGTCAGGGCTGTCACATAAAATGGAATATGCTCATCTCTGCTCTAGGGAACATACTGCTCTTGTGATATACATAAAGAATCACTTACAATTAGCATTGGCAAGATATTGTTAATTTTTAATTTCCTTGCATCCTTTAAACCTCACAGTTACTCTGGAGACAGTTCTGTCTTAAAGCAAGCTCACAGAATGAGAAAAAGAAATTACTCCTTCAGAATTTTATATACTTTTCTGAGCTTGTCTTCATGGTTATTTAACACCGTTTTTTTCACTATTTATTTATTTATTTAGGTTGGATTTTGTCAAGACTGAACTGATGTCAAATTACTTTGGGGGGGGGCGTATTAGACAAGCAGGAGTTTGCTGTTAGCATGCATAATTCTGCTGTCGTGATTTATATACATCAGGCTTAGTAAACTTAGCTTTCAGTCTGCACCATACTATCACTGTTATTGAAGCTGCTGTGAAACCACGTGTACAATTATTTTGAAGAGAGAAAGTGGGTATATTCCCCCACAAAAATACTTTGCTACTTACAGTTTAGTACAGTTGAGATTTCTACTATCATCAAAACACTCCACACCACACCAAAGCTAATGTCTTCTCTAACACTTCTATAGTACTGTGGCCCTGAGTGTATTAATCAAAAACTGATCACACTGCAACCCACAACCTTAACTCTGACCTTCCAATTATCACATTTATTGTGAAATGTGATAATTGTTATAATATCAAATTACAATCATATCATACCCCTGATAAGAAAATTACAATGTGACTATATATTAATTCCTTATGAAAACATAAACCAACCTATGCTATATATTTACTTTATAACCTGAAAATCAGATCAACTATGCTACTAAACAAAACCATCCACAAATATGTTTTATAAGTACAATCATAATATGGTACCAAACAAAATGACAGACAAACAGTTTGGAATTAAGGTAAGGCATTGTAGAATCACTTTTTAAAAAAGTTTTACTATACAGTGCTTGTCTGAAATATTCTAAAGATTAATTATGGGGTAAAATTTAAAATCTGTAGAACTTTCATTTTAATTTAGAGGAACCTAAAGAAATATCAGAAAAGAGGTCCATGTTTCACAAAAGGGAGTATTTTTAAAAGGTATCCATTACTAAAGTTGCAAATACCATCTAGAAAGCTCAGTTCCCTTCATGTAGAGGAAGATAAAGGATACGTCTCTCTTCTTCCTTTTATTTAAGTGGTGTTTATTTTAAGGAAGGCTGGTTGAAAATTTTCCATTGACACCAATTAGATAAATAATTTGGTTTTGACTTTTGTTTTCTGGAAAGCATTTGCTGTTCATAAAAGAAAGAAAGAAAGAAAGAAAGAAAGAAAGAAAGAAAGAAAGAAAGAAAGAAAACTGACCTCCTCCCTCCAAATTCAGCAGTTTTTTGGCCAAAAAATTTCAGTCTTTGTTTTGTTGACAACAGGGCCGGCTCCAGGCACCAGCTTGCCAAGCAGGTGCTTGGGGCGGCCACTCCGGAGAGGGACGGCATGTCCAGCTATTCGGAGGCAATTCAGCGGACTGTCCCTCACTCCCACTTGGAGCGAAGGACCTCCCGCCGAATTGCCGCTGCAGATCGCGATCACGGCTTGCTTTTTTTTTTTTTTTTTTGTACCGCTTGGGGCAGCAAAAACCCTGGAGCCAGCCCTGGTTGACAAAAGTAAAAACTTTTCTCTTTTTTTCCCTGACCAGCTCTAGCTTTAAGCTGCTCAAGGGTTTGCAGTATTAGAATCAATTCTGGGGATATGGATTAGTGTGAGAAGAACAGGTTAGCTAGTTAAAAGCAGTCACAGAGCTGCTATACACATGCTATTATAGCTCAAGACTTTAGCAGTCTCTGCAACAGTTGCACCCTTTGCAGGAAGAGTGGTCAGTGGATCCAGATACCCACAGATTCACAGACCTTGTCCCCATCTGTTCCCAAACCCTTTATATAGGATGGGTGCAGCTTCCATGGAGCTGGAATCTCTGGCACGCCAGCTGCATCTCGACTGGCTGGGGTCCTAGCAAAACGTTCCACCCCTGTGCAGTAGAACCAACTGTGCCATAGAGAAGATCTTTTCACAGCCATGGAGGTGGTGTCATGATTTTCCCTTACAGAATAAGATACTTGGGTAAGAAAATAGATCAAACAGTATCAATGAGTTCAGAAAATGCCTAGTTTTGTTTCTAGAGAAGGAAAAAATAGAGAGGGAAGGTGAAATAGTTAAAAATAAAACAGGGTAAAACAGACACATTAAGTTAGATGGCTTTAATACACTTCATACATTTATTTTGTTCTCCTTTTCCATTTTTGATGTAAGACCATACGCAAACCTGATGTATGTGGATACAATTCAGTCCTGCACCAGATTTTACCATTTGTATTGCTTGTTGAAAATATTCTAAGTTCTGGATGAGAAACGTGGTCACACAACTCTCATTGCTCGTGAACCTGCCTTGTTTCTCCTGGAATCCATACTCTTTCTCTTGTTAGTTTCACCACTACTTTTTTGTGCTCATATAGCACTGGCATAAGCACCTTATACATTTCAAACTGCTGTCACTGCTATATGTCTTTCAATAAAGTACCTTTTGGACAGCTTTCCCAAACTGTAGTGGTTTTCCTTAATGTACTAATTTTATCCATCTGTATCTCACATAACTATTTCTCCCTCCCACCCACCAAGGTCTTGCTGCACATTAGGGTTGCCAATTTTGGTTGGATGTATTCTTGAAGATTTCATCACATGACATAATCTTTAATTAAAGATTAATCTTTAATTCATGGAGACTCCAGGCCAATCCTGGAGGACTTTAATCCACTAGGGCTGTGGCCCTGAAAGCTATCCAAAGCAAGCAGAACTCTGTGCTCATTGACTACAATAGGGCTCCAGACTGACACTGGGGTAGAACAGCTTGCAGGATAGGTGCCTATTTTTGTAGTTAAAGGATCAGCTAAATCCAATCACAGCTCTAAACATCCAACAGGAACACAGAGCAATCACATAAAAAGCAGGGGAGGTTACATTCAGGGAGACATCACAGGGAGGGGAATAAGTTGGATAACAGGAGATATGTGTCCCCTACAGAGGCAGCAAGTATAACTTTGTAGGCTTTGTGACAATTTGGCTACTGATGATGCTAGTAGCACCAAATTATTCTAACCCATTACATTTAAAATAAATAAGTAAAGTAAATTTTATCTGCATCCAGAAACTAATGGGGGGAGAGGGAGGAAGGGGATTTGGTTTGTTTCGTTACATTGAAAAGCATCAAGTGTGCCAACCAGCCCCATTTCTATATAACCCCAAACCCTTAATTAACAAAGCCTGATATTAAGTTGTACTCAATTACATGTGTAATTTGCCACTGTGCTCCCAAAGCTAGTCCATACACTTGTGTGGCACCTTTTCAAACTCTCTTTTGGGCACACTATGACTATCATACAATGTGCTTGTAGTATAATTAAATTTGGCATAATTACTTTACAGAGTGATCAGTGACAGTCTATTGTTCAGGAAGAATTAATCCTCTGAGCCTTCCAACATCATTTTAGTTCCTGGTTCTAAATGAGATTTCAAAAAATGTAATTTATAATAACCCAAATCCCTAATGCACACTTTAATATAGCTTTCCTTTGTTACAGCAGTTCATTGGTAAAATGCTTCTGAATTAGAATCCTTCTGGGGTAATGAGTTACCTATGCTGCATTGGGCCACCTGAATTGAAGCAGAAACTTGTTAATTCTTAATAGCATCAATTTTTGATGCCCAAAAAATCTTTATTGATACTGTAAGACACAAAACTAATTCTTTTATTTAAATATCTACCTTAATTGTTAAATATGTCTGCTTTTAGAGAGCAAGACAACCGATCCTTTAACCTAAAACCACATTAAACTCCCCACACATTTGCAAAATAGGTATTATGATTAGAGCTGAGGAAAATTTCAACAACTGTTTTTGTCCCAAAATGAAAAAAAAAAAGAGTTGAAATATCTTTTTATGCAGAATGAAAATTCTAAAAAAAATTGATTCAGAAATGTCAATACATTTTGATTAGATTTCTTCAAAGAAAACTAAACATTTGGAATAGTGATAGAAATGTTTCATTTTGATTTGTTGAACATTTGAGCATTAACATGCATTTTTCTCTTGTCCAATGGGAAGTTTTAGCTCCAGTTCCCATGCTCTTCTATGGGTCAGGCTCCTTGGCCAGACTACATTTCCCATAATGCACCTAGATTCATATAATTCACATGCTGTGCCACACAGAGAAATGCATTATGGGAGCTGAAGTCCTCCAGGGAACCAGGTCCACAGGTGAGAATGGGAGCTGGAACTACAATTCTCATAAGGCAACGTGCCATAGGTAAATGCAAAGTTTAAAAATATATATATATATATTCAAATGAAACATTTCATGTCAGTTCAAAAGCCAAAATATTATGATTTGGGTAGAACTGCCCTGACATGATATGCTTCATTTCAAATACAATTTAAAAAAAAATAAAATCCCATAGAACATTTTGATTTTGTGGAAACTGCATTTTCCATTAGAAAAATCAGTCTGATAGAAAATTGCAAACCAGTTCTAATTATGATATCTGATTTCTGTTGTGTTTTGTTTTTAAATAAAGGGCATACAAAATAAGAAAGCTTTTGTCTAGTCAATGTTATAATATTTCCTCTGAGCTATAGTGGCTCAATCCCATTTAAAGTCAATGGGATTGCATTTTATGGGCTATTATATTTCAGACACTTAGATACCAAGGTAATATTTAGTTACCAAGATGATCAGTACCTTATAAATATCTAACATGCTAGACGTGAAAATCACACTAGAACACATTCAGAAAGCCTGACAAAATTTGTATGCATTTGCACCATTGCCACCTGGCAATTTGTTCAAACATTATCAGTTTATTTTACTGGCTAAAATAATGTAGCAAAATTGGACAGAAGTCTATGATTGCGGTGCCAAGTATTGGAAGTTCTGTTTCCCATGCTGCTTGCATGAGGTCAGTTACTAGGTAGCGTTTGAATCAATTATATGTTGAGGATAGCAGTGTTGCCAACTCTTGCAATTTTATCATGAATCCTCAAAATCTGGTGTTTTTATTTAAGCTCCAGTGCTGAAGGCATGTGATTATGGGAGAATCTCAGAGAACCGGGAGTTTATATTTTAAGTCTAGCCCTCCTGGTTATAGAGAAAAAGGCTGAAAATATGAATCCTAAATACTCCAAAACCATAAGGTAAATAAAAAGGATCCAAAATTATTTTTAAAATCTCATGATTCTTAATTGACTCTCATGATTTTGAGGGCCGCATCCTTTATCTCCCTTCCCAATTTTTGTCCAGAGTTTATTATAAAGGGAAGAGCTTTGCTTGAACATGTCTTAAATAACATTCAACATTCTTGTTGGAAAAAGGAAATCCCTTTTAGGTGGTAGCACTCAGAGTCTGTGATTTAAGTCCATCCATGTGACTTCTTAAAACAAAAGTACACAAAGGGGCAAAGAAAAAAAAAAAGCAAAAGATTGGAAAATGCAACTCCTATCTCTGATCTTTGCACAGTGCATTCCTTAGAAGACCACAAACACAGCACACACAGACCATTCCAGGACTTCAGCTTTACTCCTCTGGCTCTGGAAAACGTGGCTAGGTTGCATTTCTTTTACTCTGGCCAGTCTGTGAGAGACAAAAAAGTTTAAAAAAACCACAAAAACAAGAGAAGCCCCTGGGCTTGATTTCTGCAAAATGTGGGCTCCCAAATAAAGTAAACTTTGTGACAACACTGATGCAGATAAAGGAAATATAAGGATCATTTCCTCCATTACTGAAATCCAGGTTTGGAAGGTAGCTGCTATTTAACAGCACACAGCAACACTACACCATAATTTAGGACTGGAAGTGGAGATGACTATATCCTATTTAAACTGCAGGAAGACTGTTATGTAGGCAGGAATTTAACCATGGGACAAAAGACTATTAACACTTCGCTTACTGATGGGCAGTAATATAAACCCTAAAATAGATTGGAGGAGAGAGAGAGAGAATATATGTATGCACGAATGTGTGAGAGAGACAGAAGGGTCCAGAGAAGAGGGGGAATTGTCTGAGGCAGCACAAATAATGCTGGGGGAAGACTGGAGAGTGTTGCTTGGGTACTGGGGTCCTGTTGAACACCTCAGTAAGCCTGGATGACCAGGTAGTATCTGTATATAAAAATGCCTTCCCTTTCACCTCCTTCTTCCCAGGAAACTTCATCCCTTCTTCCCAGATAAAGACCTGGCCACAGTGATCCATGAATTTGTCACCTCCCAGCTGGGTTACAGAAGGCAGCTGCCCGCTTTCTCCATAGCTTAGGCCATCACGAGCACGTCAGACTTGTGCACCAATCCCTCTACTGGCTTCCAGAGCATTTCTATGCTGCATTTTGAAACCCATGATAGCGAGTTCTAGAGGAGCCTGGTTCTACAGACTTGGGCTCATGCTACTGCACTAAAAGCAGCTGTGTAGACATTTGAGCTTGGGCTGCAGCTTGGGCTCTGAAATTCATTCCACACCCAAGGCTTCTGAGCCTGAGCATCTACACATCTGTTTTTAGCACCATAGAGCAAGCCTGTGTCTGTAGACCCAGGGTCTGAGGCTCGCTGCTGTGGGTTTTGAAGTGCAGTGTAGACATACAAGCAAGTCTGCTTCTGAAGCCAGTTTAAGGCCTTGGTCCTATTTTTCATAAGAACATAAGAATGGCCATACTGGGTCAGACCAAAGATCCATCCAGCCCAGTACCCTGTCTATCGACAGTGGCCAATGCCAGGTGCCCCAAAGGGAGTGAACCTAACAGGTAATGATCAAGTGATCTCTCTCCTGCCGTCCATCACCACCCTCTGACAAACAGAGGCCAGGGACACCATTCCTTACTCATCCTGGCTAATAGCCATTAATGAACTTAACCCCCATGAATTTATCCCGTTCTCTTTTAAACCCTGTTATAGTCCTAGCCTTCACAACCTCCTCAGGCAAGGAGTTCCACAAGTTGACTGTGCACTGTGTGAAGAAGAACTTCCTTTTATTTGTTTTAAACCTGCTGCCCATTAATTTCATTTGGTGGCCCCTAGTTCTTATATTATGCAAACAAGTAAATAACTTTTCCTTATTCACTTTCTCCACATCACTCATGGTTTTATATACCTCTATCATATCCCCCCTTAGTCTCCTCTTTTCCAAGCTGAAAAATCTTAGCCTCTTTAATCTCTCCTCATATGGGACCCGTTCCAAACCCCTAATCATTTTAGTTGCCCTTCGCTGAACCTTTTCTAATGCCAGTATATCTTTTTTGAGATGAGAAGATCACATCTGTACGCAGTATTCAAGATGTGGGCATACCATGGATTTATACAAGGGCAATAAGATACTCTCAGTCTTATTCTCTATCCCCTTTTTAATGATTCCTAACATCCTGTTTGCTTTTTTGACTGCCGCTGCACACTGCGTGGACATCTTCAGAGAACTATCCACGATGACTCCAAGATCTTTTTCCTGATTAGTTGTAGCTAAATTAGCCCCCATCATATTGTATGTATAGTTGGGGTTATTTTTCCCATTGTGCATTTCTTTACATTTATCCACATTAAATTTCATTTGCCATTTTGTTGCCCCATCACTTAATTTTGTGAGATCTTTTTGCAGTTCCTCACAGTTTGCTTTGGTCTTAACTGTTTGAGCAGTTTACTATTTTCTGCAACTTTGCCACCTCTCTTTTTACCCCCTTCTCCAGATCATTTATGAATAAGTTGAATAGGATTGGTCCTAGGACTGACCCTTGGGGAACACCACTAGTTACCCCTCTCCATTCTGAAAATTTACCATTTATTCCTATCCTTTGTTCCCTGTCTTTTAACCAGTTCTCAGTCCATGAAAGGATCTTACCTCTTATCCCATGACAACTTAATTTATGTAAGAGCCTTTGGTGAGGGACCTTGTCAAAGGCTTTCTGGAAATCTAAGTACACTATGTCCACTGGATCCCCCTTGTCCATGTTTGTTGACCCCTTCAAAGAACTCTAATAGATTAGTAAGACATGATTTCTCTTTACAGAAACCATGTTGACTTTTGCCCAACAATTTATGTTCTTCTATGTGTCTGACAATTTTATTCTTTACAATTGTTTCAACTAATTTTCAAAGTAATTAACGCATCAAAGCCTAGTTACACTGGGGAGTGATTTTTGATCTATGAACCACAGCAACAGCTGCACTCCTCTAGGACAACGCATATCACGCAACCCAGGACGATGCACCTGTGGGCTTGGGGATAAAGGATTCTTGGACAAGAGGATCCAGCTATGGAACAATCCTCCAGAAGAGATCAGGTGAATCCAGAATCTGTCTTTACAAAATGAAGCAAAATCCTCCTCGTTGAAAAAGCCTTTCCAAAATCTCCTGGCGGTGGCAGCAACAACCAAAAAGAGAAAATTAATAAACTAAAACAAACCCTAGCAGAACCCCTAGCAGAATTGTTACCTTGAAAGAGGGAAAGTGCTAGAGACTCAATGAAGCTCACTAGGGACTTTGCTATTGCTGCTGATTTTACATGAAGGGCACTCCGATATTATGGTGATGGACAGTAATATAAACCCTAAAATAGATTGGAGGAGAGAGCGAGAATGTATGTATGCATGAATGTGTGAGACACACAGAAGGGCCATAGAATTGGGAGGACAAGGCAATGTGTGTGTATTGGAAGGGCAGGGGGGAAGAAGGGTGAGCATCAGAAAGGTATGGGGGTGTGAGAGCATGAACTATGGAAGGAGAGTGAAGACCATGATGGGGGAAGAGGTGGTCAATACAGAAATGCAGGCATCCAGATCCTACTTTGCTTGCTTGCATCCACCACAAGCATCAGCAACTGAGACTGACAGGCTGATGAGGATGTCTATATATCAAATAAAAAACTATATGGGGAAAAGAACATTTATTTACCTTTTCAAAGTTGTCCCCAAATTTCATAGCAAAATATTACTGATGGCACATCTGGTGAATTGTCTAATAAAGATCCTCTCGTCCTCCTGTTCACATAATGTAACTAATCTGCAATTATTTTGTAAGAACTTAGTCTGTATCTTTACCACAAACATTTCTCCTTACCTACTGAAGCTCAGCTTCTAACGATAAAATATCATACATTAATGTCTTCAAGCATGCTTATGATTTATAATACACAATCTGAGCTTATTATTACTGCATAGATATACAAGCAAAAGAGAAGCAGATGCATTATGCTTACGCTACTTCGGTTAATTTTACATCTTTCCGTGTCTTTCTTAGAACTTGCAGTATGTAGATAGTTTTGAATATGTATAACACGCTTATTAACTATAACATTAGCACTGACATTTTAATTTAATCAGAGTTTTGGCAGACAAGTGAAGTGATTCTCTCCTGTTCATACATAAATAGTATTATCTTTTCATTTCAAAAGGTGCCAATACGTGATCAAGGAAGCTTGGGAATTAATTACAGCATTGTATAGGAAAACTCTCACAAAACCCTCCTCAAAGATCTTTTTTTGAGACTGGATTTAGACATTGTGTGTCACTTTTTGCCCTTGGATGCATGTGTGGCGCTCCCATGGAAGTCAACCGGGGATCATATGTGTATCAATGGGCAGAATTTAGGCCCAAGCTCAGCAAAGTACTTACACACATGCCTAACTTTAAGCAAGTGAATAGTTTCATAACCTTGCTGCATCGAGATCTTAGCCCTTAAAGATTAAACAATACATAAATATGGAAAGCTTGCTAGATAATTCTACCAGTAACTACTGAAATGTAAACAAGAACAAAAATCTTTAGAAAGAAGTCAGATTACTCCTTAAGAGTAAAAAATCCTTTGAAAAATATACGGTGTGTCTGGTTCTCCATGCCCTTCTACCTTGTGCAATCATTTATGCTCGTGCATAATGGACATAAAATGCTACCGAATCAAAATTCTCCTCTCCACTCAGCCCTTTGCATCCACTTAGTACTCACTTTGTCAAGTGTAAATGATGAGACAGTGCGAAAGGCAGTAGAGAATTAGGCCAAAAATGTATCTTATAAGCCATGCAGACTTTAGGGCCATTTTGATATTGATTTTTTCAGCTGTTGACACTTTGCTATGCCAGTATTCATTAGTATTCATTCACACACCAAGACTCTTGAGAACCAGTTCCAGATACCATCTTAGATGGTATTTGTCTGGATCTTGTTGACCGATGTTGCTACCTTGGCTCTACTGTTACCAGTAATGTAGCACTTGATGCTGAGCTCAATAGTAGAATCAGCAAAGCAGCCAGGAAATTTGGTCTTTTGCAAAACAGAGCATGGAACAATAACAAATTGTCAACTAAAGTGTAAATCCATATTTATGAGATGTGTTTTTTGCACTCTTCTATATGGCTCAGAAACATGGATGACTAATTTCAAGCATACCACAAAACTAAACAACTTTCATATCAGATGCTTGTGTAAAATACTGCAGATAACATGGCAAGACAGGGTGACAAATGTGGAAGTGTTCAATCGTGCTGGTATGTCATTCATGGGAATATTGATTAGTAAGAAAAGACTCAGGTGGCTTGGACATATCAAGCAAATGCCAGATTACAGGATCCCAAAGAGTGCACTATACTTTGACGCTCGTGAATGGTCTAGAAAGAGAGGCAGGCCGCTGCACAGATTTTGGGATGCTTGTAAGGATGACTTAATATCCTTTGGAATCTCTGAGCATGATTGAAAAAGGAGAGCAGAATGCCACTCTGATTGGCAGAGTCAGCTTGTAGATGGAGTGAGGCGCTGCAAGGCAGACTGGATCAAGCCTTGTGATGACCAGCATCAGAGAAGGAAAGAATCTGCTGCTCGGGTTCAGAGCATTGCTAGAGCGCGGGTGTGCCCTACCTGTGGACAAGACTGTCACTCGCACATCGGACTCAGCAACTATCAAAGAACTAATCTGCACATATGCCATGCTCTGTAAAGAGCGACGGTGCCATTGGTATTCATTAGACAAAGACTCTAATCATGCAGCCCTCATTCAGGTCAGTAGTCTCAGATAAATTAAGTCACCAGAGCTACTCAGTTAAGCAAGGGCTGGAATGTTAGTTTTTTGGCATGATACTGCACAAATTAAGTCCTTCACAAGAAAACACATTACAAAATCATCGGGCCTGATTCTCTTCTCACACCAGTTTAACACCAGTGTAACTCCACTGGCATTAGATACTCTTGACTCTCACAGAGGTTGGCTCAGAATCAAGCCTAATGCACTTTATTGAGTAAACAAAACAAACACCATGGGATCAAATTAAGGGCCTAATTGACATCAGCAAGACTAAGGCTGGAGATCACCAGCTGTGGGCAGAGTGAGACAACCTGCCTGCAATCCCCACTTTGATGGTGGACACAGAGCTTAGTTATGCATTCCACAAAGTTGGCATGGTCACCAGTGGAGAGCATAGGGCCAGAATGAGAGCTGAGTAAGCCTCATTCCAGGAAAATCATATTCCACAGCAGGGAATTAAAATTATTAAAGTTAATGTTTAAAATTAAATATACACAAGTTAAGAGGGAAGGTACTGTACATCTGGAGTCAGGCTTGAGTTATGAGGGATTACAGGTATCGGTGACGAGGATCACAAGATACATACATATCACATAACCAGCATAGACCCAGATTGGGGTGCAGGAGTTTTTAAAGCATCAGTGGATAAGTGGGCTTGGGTACGCCACCCATGGAATGTATTAAGAGTCCAAGTCAGTATCAGTGTAGTGAATAAGTACTAGAAGCTCTAACAGAAATCACACATATTTCCAAGATCACTGAAATGCACAGGAAAGATCCCCACCATGGTTCCCCATCACTAAGACATTGGAAAAATCAAAGCAGAAATAGCCATCAAAGGATCAACTCCAAGTTTTTTTTTTTTTTAAATCATGCTTGGATAGGACAATTAAAGTTTTAATTAGACCACCAACCTTTGATTTTTTCTATTTATTAGTATAATACAAAAATGAATATACATCTTGAGAGTGTGTGCCAGTATAAACAATATAGGCAATAACATAAGGAGCTCTTTGTATATTAAGGAAGTTTACAGTGGTGTAACTATTTCAATCTATTTCAAACCCCTATTGTAGACATGCTGCGACAGCCAAAAGTAGGGCTCGCATGGATACAGCTCAGTCTGCTGCGCTGATGTAAACCTTGCTATAAAAATGTTTACATTAGGGTTTTCATTGTATTAACGTAGTTATATTGGTGCAAATTTCCAATGTAAACAAACAGAGACTTAGACCTCTTGCCCCATGGAAAAGTCTATAGTATATCCTACAATCTCATGCTCCCTGCAAAACCCTGAGAAAATAGTTCATCCTTATACTGTGCCGTGAAAATTAACATTGTTGGACTCTGCTTGGGAATTGATTTCCATTGACAATGCTCTACCCTCAAGCTCTAGTTGTTCAAACATAAGATAGCATTACACTCCCAGGAGCATAGTACACGTATGTAGTCAAAGCTTCCAGCTCTTGATATAGTCAAAGTTGTTAGCTCTTTAACTTATTACTGAGTCTTAGTTTTACTTTTGCTATTATAAAAGGTGGAAAAGATTGGCAACACTATGCTTGAATACATCTATACTCAGACATAAGACATGTAACAAAGAACAAGCAGTTATTTCAGATTGCTGTCATAGGGTGATTCAGAGCTTACTGAAAGTACTAGAGAGTCTGCCATTAACTGCACTGCACTTTGGATCAGGTCCATAGATTCAAAATTATTATAGTACATCAATGCATCTGAGTCCAGAACGGAAGAATTCTCTCTAAGTAGTCTAACTCTATCGTCTTTTCTCTGTGGCAAAATAATGCTATCACTGTACTTTCTTCTATGTATCCATAACTAGAGCTGGTAGAAAAACAGGAAATGTTTGCAAAGCATTTCAAAATGTGAGGTTGTTTCTACTTTACAGGATTCAAAAAGGACACACATTTGAAGTTAAAAAATTCATGAGAAAATTCATATTTTTCTACTGAAATGTTACCACATTTTTACTGACCATTTTAAAATGTTTTGTTTATTAGCAAAATATTTTTTTATGGAGCAAGACAAAAAATCAAATGATTTTGAGAGAAATTTCAATAATATAGTAAATAGTAAACTATAACAAAAATTTTCACTGAAAATTTTGAGAAAAACAGCACATTTCAATGTTGTCAATTTTTCACAAAGTTTTGTCTGCATTTTAAGACAGAACTAATTTTTTTGTACATAAAAATGTTGACCAGCTTCACTAGTAGCCTCTAGTGTGAAGTACTAGTATAACCTCTATTAAATTAGAGAGGGATTGAAGCTGAAAAAATGTGAATCTGTAGTTGAACACACTAAAGCTTGGAGTTGTTTGCATCACTAGCTTTGGTTGGGGACCTTCTGTGTTCTAAACTGAGTTATTTTCCCCTTTAAATTACATTTCTCCTCCATACAGTCAACACAAACCATTGCAATTGTTCAGCTATGCTGTAAGGAGGACGGGAGACACAGGATGTGGTTTAATTAGGCCACAACTTTATTCCTGAATGTCTGGAAGTACCAGGCAGATAAAATTATACAGTACAGGTAATATCATAATCATTTCCATATACCCTGGGGGCAGCTGCCATCCATCCCCCTTACCCATTCTGGTCCCCAGCCAATCTACTGCTGAGATCTCACCACCACCCGACCTGAAATCAGGGTTAAGGGGGGCTATAAAGGAGGGAGGGTTGACTCTCTGCTGTACCAGTCATAGGAGCCCTGAACTCACCCCTCTTCTCTTCCCACTCCTTTAAAGAGTACCTTCTTTAAATCCTTTCCCAATCCAACTTCACTGATCACTGTATCCATTCCCTACGGAGTAACTGCACCAGAAATCTACCCCAAACTTACATAAGGAGTTGCAACATTATAGCTTAAGCCCCTTTCATTCTTTGGGGGCTTAGTGAGGAGCAACCTACTGTGGGGAAGGTGAAAGCCCCCCATCCCCCTTTGGCCTTTGCAGGAAAGAGCAACTAGCATAATTCTCACAGCGGATCATCACAAAAAGCTGGGTGCGGTTGCTAAGCTTGACAAGAGGGCTTTTACTGCACAGACATGAGCATAAATAGTGACCTTCTCTTCCAATCATCTCGGGGAGGGGGAATGGGTCTGAATTCCCATGCTGCCCTGGTATGGAGCTGTCTACATATGACAGGTGCTCTCTAGCTGCCCTTAAAGGAGCAACAACACCTTCTCCAACCAGCCCAGCAAAAGGTCCCCTCCGCTTAATGTGCAGTGAGGTCATTCCGCTGAACTGGTGCCTTTCTAGTGGGAACAAAAGGGATGATTTGTAAACAGTTGCTTATCAAAAATATACTCCCTTGGCAGCATGTCATAATGAGAGCCATTACACCTGCCCTCTGTATGGAGAAGAATTCCTTTTTTTGTATCATAGACAAGAGGTCCTTGGTAATTATCACAGGAGTATGAATTCTATTGTTAGGTGGAACTAGAATTGATCCAAAAAAATAGTGTGTGGGGGGGAGGAGGAGAATGGAAATAATGGAAATAATTTTCTATTCTGTTATGTTTTGCATTTTCCGGCTTCCATGTTCATTACTTTCCTCAGAATTCTACTATGAAATCAGATCATTTCAATTTTTAAAAAGTATCCTATCATGTGACTATGCTGACCAATCATAACTTACACAATGGCAATCTACAAAAATATACACAACCCCCCCGTCCTCCCAAAAGAGGGAATTAAAAAAAAAAAGAATCACAAGTAAGATTCATTTTTTCATTTGAACTTGCTAGCATAATTTTTTGGAAAATTCAAATTGAAATATGTTTTTAAAAGTTCTGTGTTCAAATAAAGGCCAGGTCGTGGAGGGTAGAGTTGCTTGGTTTTTTGTTTTTTTGCATTAGAAAAATTCCAGCCAGTTGAAAGGGCTTAATTGAAAGCCCATTAAAATCAGTGGGACTCTATCAACTGAATTCAGCAGGCTCTGGATCAAGTGGGTATTCTGCTCAATACTGAATGTGTGTGTGTGACTAAGGCAGGGGTCTCATACACACGGCCCGCGGACCGCATGTGGCCCGCGAGATTATTTTCTGTGGCCCGCGAGCTCCTTGCGGCCCTCCCGCCCTTCCCCAGCGTTTACCTAGAGCAGCTCCGGCCCAACACGCATTGGGGGCAGGGCAGGCTCCCTGCCTGCCAGCCCTGCTCCTGCACCACTCCGGGAAGTGTCCAGAATGTGGGGAAGGGGGGGCACATTGGTGTGTGTGTTGATGTTGCTTCAGGCACCACCCCCAGCAGCTCCCATTGGCCACAGTTCCCCGTTCCCGGCCAATGGGAGATGCTGGGGGCGGTGCCTGAAGCAACAGCAATACACACAGCCCGGAGCAGCGGGGGGGCGGGGGGAAGCCTGCCCTGCCAGAGCCCGCCCCCCGAACCCCTCCTGCAGCTGAACCCCCTGCCCTGAGCCCTTTGCTGCACCCTGCACCCCGACCCCCTGCCACACCCCTTCTGCACCCCGACCCCCTGCCATACCCTGCACCCCTCCTGCACCCCGACCCCCAGCCCTGAGCCCCCTGTCGCACCCCACACCCCTCCTGCACCTCAATCCCCTTCCCTGAGCCGCCTTCCGCACCCCGCACTCCAACCCCCTGCCCTGAACCCCCTGCCGCACCCTGCACCCCTCCGGCACCCCAACCCATTGCCCTGAGCCCCCTGCCACACCTCACCTGCACCCCGAGCCCCTGCCCTGACCCCCTGCCGCACCCTTCATCCCTCCTGCACCCCACAACCCAACCCACTGCCCTGAGCCCCCTCCTGCACTCCTCACCCCTGCCCTGAGTCCCTGCTACACCCCACACCCCTCCTGTGTCCCCTGGGGGCAGGGAGGGGCAGAGTTGGGGTGGGAATTTCGGGGAAGGGGTTGGAATGGGGGCAGGGAAGGGGTGGGAAGAGGCGGGGCATCATGGAAGGGGTGGAGTGGGGGTGAGGCAGAGGACGGCGGGGGGGAGGTGTCAGTAATACAGCCCTCGGGCTAATGTACTAGTCCTCATGTGGCCCTCGTGGTCATTTGAGTTTGAGACCCCTGGTCTAAGGGACATTTGAAAGCATTTCTTTGTAAAACTCCAATGTATGTATGCTCTCTTTTGGGTTACTGATTTTTTTAGTGCTCCTGCTTTTGTCTTAGCATTTTTTCTTCCGTTTTTAGTTCTTTCATAGAAGTAGTTAAATCCACAATAATTTGATGAGGTATTAAATGCAAGAGAATGTAAGGTTTTAACTGGGTTTGATGATCCCAACTACAAGTGCATAGCAGTTACAGATGCAAAGACGATTCTAACAGTGTTAGCTTAGAGGACTAAATAAACTGCAGAAAAGTAGTTTTCCAAGACTACTTCTCTCACAGACCCCAATTCAAATTATTCAAGTACAGTAACTCCTCACTTAATGTCATCTTGGTAAACTTGTTTCATTGTTACATTGCTGATGTATTAGAGAACATATTTAAAGTTGCGCAATATTTGCTTATAACATTGTTTGGCAGTGGGGGCTTGGAACCAGGGTGGGCCACAAGCCCTCCTAGCAGCTCTCCTCAACCTCCCCAGCGCCTCCTGCCTGCCAAAAGCCCTGAGGATCAGCAATGCCCTCCTCTCTCCCCACGCCTCCAGCCCACAGCAGTCAGCTGTTTCACGGCATTCAGGAGGCTGGGGGGCCAATACCAAGGGGTGGCACGTCCGGGTCTTCAGTGGGAATTCGGCGGCAAGTCCCTCAGTCCCTCTCTTCCTCTTTGAGCTTGCGCCGAAGTGCCGCCGAAGAGGAAGAGAGGGAGTGAAGCCGCCGCCGAACTGTCACCGAAGAGTGGAGCGGCATGATTGCGCTGCCGCGGCTTTTTTTTTTTTTTTCCCCCTCTTGGGGCGGCAGGAAACCTGGAGCCGGCCCTGCCCTTTGGGATGGATTCTGTGCTCATTTACACCAAGATAACTCTTTACTGACTTCATTGGGGTTCCTCTTAGTTTACCACCAATATAAGTGAGCAGTGAATCAGGACCTTTGTCTTTCGTGAAGCACAGTGAAAGCCTGAAATTGTTTTAATGCATTGAAGTGGGCAAACAACTATTCTATGTATAGGGAACCTATGCTTACAGTGAAGTTGTTCTGTGAAATAAAATCAGAGGGCTTCCCTGTATAAAAATAAAGGTTCAGGAAATACACAATAATCTGTAAACAACTCAAGAATAGAAGAAAGGCTTATATACAAAATAAAAGGAGACTTTTTTTTAAAAATAGTCCTACATAACTATTTATTGGCTGTTTGCATCTCTGTAAATTGTTCAAAATGTACTGCAACCTCATGGGCAAATTAAAAAAAAAACAATAGGTTTGTTGCTTTACCCTCCCTTCCTTCCCACATTCCTCTCTCCATTTCTCACTTAATTAAAACATGTTAATATAGAAAGGCTTCAAATGCATTTGACAGTGTTATCCACAATACCAGCAGAAATATGACAAGGTTAATCATTTGGTTTAAAAGGGTCTAACTTCCCCTCGCGGGCATTTCCTACTATCAGTTTTCTTGTGGATGGACAGTCAATAATGACTCCTAATCTCTTATAACAGACACAGCACTAACATCCTATTACATCCCAAATGAAAAAAAGAAACTTTAATATTAGACCTGTCTGTCAAAAAGACATTGCAGTAATTATTACACCAGTGGTTGGGTTATTTTTAACGAATGAGCCATTTAATCAAAATGCTGATTACAAACAATGACTATTAGGGCTAGGAGGAGAAAAGTAATTCTGTTTCATGCAGGGTTCCTATATTTCAAATTTCGGTTTTGTTCTGATTCAGAGTGAATCCTATAATTTCTAAATTCTCCATAGAAGGGAATGGAGTTGGAGTTCCAGGGCAGCCTGCCAGGTGGACTGCACTGGAGCCATGGATCCTGGAAGCACTGGGGCCCACAGAGCTGGAGACCCTTGCATCCCTGGGAGTCCAGGTTGGTGAAAAGCTGGATGACTAAAACCCTGGGTTCTCTAGCAGTGCACCAGATGAGCTGGCAAAGTGCTGGGGTCGTGAGCTGACCGGATACTTTCCTGGCAGGCCAGGGTCCACTGGAATTCTGTCTGGTTCCATTGGCATTTTGTCAAAATCAAAAACTCCACAAAACTAAACACACACATTACTTTACTATTTCCACTGATGGGTCCAAATCTCACATTTAAAATCTGAATCCCAATCAAGCCAAAGTTGTAGAGTATTTGAATCCAGGTTTTTGGTTCTGCCTACGTTATAGAGTTAGAGGACAGCCATGAAATCCATTTACTGATTCAGGTGAATAGATTTTAAGACCAAAAGGGATCATGCTGATCATCTGGTCTGACCTCCTGCATAACACAGTCTCAAGAACCTCACCCAACAATTTCTGTATCAAGCTTGTACCTTCTATTTGAGCTGTAGCATGTCTTTTAGAAAGTCTTGACTTCAAGACGGAAAGTAATGGGATAGATGATAGACCACATCCCTAGATAAAGTGTTCCAATTTAATTCCAAGTCAATTACCCTTACTGATCAAATTTGCATAATATCAGATTTAGACTAGCTCCTCTTGGCCATCAAAACAGATGTGTCCATGGATTGGGTTTTGTCCTTCTCTAGTTTTTTTCCACATTTTATTTAGTGTCAGGTAAAAAGCAGAATGGTCCAGTTTGGAAACTTATCCAAAGACTAGCAGAACTGTCCAGACCTCCTTCAAAACTGGGCTAGAGACTGAACATGAACAGTCTTTCCTGACGACATTTCCAATGCTTCCTGCTTCTGACTGAGCTGGAAATATCATGACAAAAGCCTTGTTCTTAGACAAGTGTTCTTTGGCACTTAAATTTCCTGCCCCAGCTGGAATGTGAAAGTGTACAGGCACCAAAATGTTCACAATTAGTAGGGGCCTTGAGTTCATGGCTCATGCAAGACTGTATCCCGCTCATTCAAAAGACTGTAGCCCCCACAGCACATTGCTTTCCAGAACTTTGTTCTTGGTTTTGAGCTGTTTCAAAGAAAAGAATGCCACTGTTTTTGCTGGTTCTATTAATTTTCATCAACAAACAGACAATAAAACATACAAAGGTAAATGAGTTACCGCTTATGTATGTGTCTAAACACCACATGCTTCATGAGATCTCCAGTAGAATTATGCAACTATGAAATTTTATGACTTATCAAAGCAGCAAGACCGGACAATAATACATAGACATAATATGTTAGGGTGTGGGTAACAGTAATAAAATAGTAGAAGACATACATGAATAGGGAGAGAAGGGAAGGATGAGACCGGGGAAGGAGAAAAAAAAGACGTGTGGTTATGTGGAATAGAGGTCTGGCATTCTTTGAGCCATCACAATATTATTTTATCCATATACTGGTGTGTGTGTGTGTGTGTGTGTGTGTGTGTGTGTGTGTATATATATACACATATATATACATATATACATATACACATATATACATACACATATATATACATATATACACATATATATATATATATAAATATAAAGAGAGAGAGATACACACACATACATACAGAGAGAGAGCGCGAGAAACGGGATCCAAAAATCTTCAAATTCATATAATTGCTCTGTATGGCAATAAGCTATTCTTTCTTTGGCTTCTAACTCAGACCACTGTATTAGCAATATCATTATCCAAATGTTTTCCTCAGTAGACCACCACATAAGTACCAACTCCACTTATTAGACCATATTTTGACATGTCATTGTCGTGGGCCATAATATGCTCTGGAATATACAATAAGAAGTATATCTATGCTACTGATGATGATATGCCTTTAACTGCTATTAACATTAATAGAAATTCTGTGGATGTATCAGTTGTAAAATAGACCCTATGATATGCTTTGTCGTTGTTAAACTAATGGGTGATGGGAGAACAATGATGAGAGAACAGACCCTTTCATTTTAACCAGGCAGCTTCTAATAGCATGAATGGCTACATTTGCATGTTGAAAGAATGGCCGTTATTTAGCAATTTTGACCCTTTTCATCTGCCACCTACTAATTTTCATTGCATTTCCTAAGAACATATTTCTCGTCTATTACAGTTCTGGTTTCAGCTAAAAGTTAGTATCTTGTTTCAAACACGTTGGGCCATTCTCTTTCATATTGGCGAAAAGCTTTTTAAACAATCAATTCAAATATAATGTCCGCTGTGCTATTCACTGCAGAAATGTGTTGCTGTTCAAGCATACATTCCCTGGATTGTAATTGGAAAGAGAATAAACTCCTGAGGGCATAATATAATAAAATCCCAAAGTTTCAGGCTTGTTTAAAACTTAATTCAGGTATAGGTGTGTTATTTTAATCAGCAAAAACCTATGACATTTACAACATTGTTTCTGAATCTTTTTGCTTCTTTTTTCACATGCAGTCTGGAATTTCATTAGTGATTATAATCATAATTTATAATCATTAATCATAAATAAGTTTGTATAGTGATTTTTCATTCTACAGGATCCCAAATTGCTTTATACGTGTATCCATGCATCATTTCAACCACCATTGAAAAATGCAGCCACCTCTGGGGTAAAATGTAACAGATGTTTAACAATGCTCTACAATTGAAGACACACTACACAATAGTTTGCAGTAAACATCAGCGTAGGACACAAAGGGCCCAGGTTTCAGAGGTGCTGATTCCCAGCATCTTCCTATTTACTCCTCAAAACTGTGGATGCTCAGAACCTCTGAAAACCAGGCCCAAAGTGAGAAACAATACTGTTGAGATTGAAAATGCAGGGGAAAATTAACTAATCACAGTGGACCAAATTCACTTCAGTTTAAGTCAAATATTTACACAATAATGTGGCCCAGAGATTGGAGCTAACATTTTTAAATGCGTAAAAAGACTATAGGGATTAGATCTGTGCAAAATAGTCTTGTAAATCCCTGAAATCAGAATGGGATTGGGCCCCTCTCCCAAATTGAAACATTGGCCCAAATTCATCAAAGTTCAATGGAACTAGGCTGATGGTGTTCACACAGTCTTATTACTTCCCTTTCCACCCTCCCAAATCTTGCAGCCAGCCACTCCTCCATGTACCGTTAGCCATTTTGGGGGTGGAAGGGAGGAATAAAAGAGGTAGCTTCTTTAGAACGGACCTGGAAGGGGTGAACTAGGTAACTACTCCCCAGACTCTTTAGGTACTGCTAGGAAGGACCACTCCAGGCCCTAATGTGGAGTGTAGTTTCCCATTGGCCAGGAATCAACCACAAGATAGTGAGAGCCAGCAAGGTGTCCCACTCTAGTAGTAGTATCACAGACCAGTGACCAAGAAAGCAGTGCCCCAGTAACTAGTAAAGATTCTGGGGGAGCTGCTCTGGAGACACTCAGATGCTGGGATAGTAATGAGGGAACGACTCACCACTATCCCCCAAAGAGGATTAAGGTTGTATGGGGAGGTGTGCGGGCAGGGT
The DNA here is from genome assembly GCF_027887155.1 of Malaclemys terrapin pileata. Classification (NCBI taxonomy): domain Eukaryota; kingdom Metazoa; phylum Chordata; order Testudines; family Emydidae; genus Malaclemys; species Malaclemys terrapin. Next base: position 76,215,713 of record NC_071511.1, on the reverse strand, counting down.
GGTACATAGCAGTTAATGTTTGCCATGTGAATTATTAGAATTCTGTTAGAAGGTAAATCCTTACAAATCTGTGAGTTCAGCTGACATAACTTACAAACCCAGAAGAGTTCCCATGCGAGCTCTTTGATCATCACAAAAGATTAAGACCTCAACTTTATATCTCACTCAAAGACTAAGCCAGATTCTTGGCTGGTCTGACGCAAACTAATTCCATTGACTGCCTGGCATCTCTACCAACATAATGTTCCCTAACTTCATGTGGAGGCATTGGTTCCACACTATTGGGGAGGAGAGGTGCTATTCACTGACCACCTTCCTGAATCACATGAAGAGGGTATCTCTGCCACTCAAGTATCAACCAGAACTGGCTGCGGCTCACAGCATCTTGAGATATCTGTTGAGATCACAGCCTATACAGCTTTAATTGCATATTAACTGAATCGAGGTGTTTGTTTGTTTTTTAAATCCAATAATGGCCTCTGTCCCTGGCCAATAAACATCAAGATAATACTAAAACATTTATTTTTTACTAGCAGCTGAGCAATATTGGGGCCCAAACTCAGATTCTATTTACAAAGCCCTCAGATATAAACATTTAAATAGGTTGAAGAAAAAAAAGATCAATGTTAATTTCCCCAGATGAAGATTGGTGAAGGAGGCATCAGATATTGCTCATTTAAATTCATATAAAATGTACGGAATTAAACAGTGAATTTTAAAGAAATTAAATTAATAAGTCATTTGAACTACGAAGTTGTCCTTTTGTGCTCTGGATATTAGTGCAATACAAGGACTTTACTGGTAGTTTTCTGAAAGAATGTGTTCTGATTCTGAAGGCAGCTTTTTTTGATTCTGCAGGAAAATGAAAAATGCTGTAACATAAGAGAATGATTTCAAGGGGGCACAGGCATTTGGAAGGAATGTCTAAGCTCAAATGCAATTTGGGTGGATGGGAAAGGAAACCAGCAGCTGAGAGGCAGAGACAACACATTCCTGCCAACAGTGTGTTGGGGGCAATGCAAAGTGAGGGCAGAAGTTACTGAGCGTGCTCAGTCTGTGTGAGCATGCTTATTAAAAGCCAAACAGCAACTCTGGGGGCTAGGGTGACCAAATGAGAGGAAGAAAATATTGGGGCACATGTTGGGGGAGAGGGGGAAGCAAAAACAACAACAACAAAAAAAGCCTAGTGCTGCTGGCGGAGGGGAAAAAAAAAAAAAGGAGTACCGTGAAATATCGGGACAAATTGCCTAAAACGATCGGTTGGGAGGTGGGACAAATGCCTAAATATCAGGAAGGTCCTGCCCCAGCATGTCGCCTCTGCTGAGAGGTGTGTTGGAGATTTATCAGTTGGGAGGAGGGATAATAAAAGCAATAAATTAAGAAATAATAGGAAGTTGACCTACAGGGAATCTGAATAGAGAAATAAGCCAGTGGGGAGGGAAAAATGAGTTATCCTTAGATGCAGACCAAGATTTTCAAAATGATTAATTTATTGCCATAGAGAACAATTATATGAATGTAAAGACATTTGGATCCCATTTCTAGATACATTTGGATAAAAATGTTGAGATGGCTCAAAGAATACCAGACCTCTATGACAATCAGGATCCAAACACCCCAAGGAGCTGAAGCCCCCAAAATAAACAGTAGAATCAACTGTTTATATACAGTGTCATACTGAAAATACATCAAGTTATTTTATTAAAGCCTGTAATGAGATATGTATACAGACTATGGTTATGAATGTATATATTTCTGTATATAGAAAACTGTTCTCATAAGTTGTGGGGCAACTTCAGCTATACCTAACAGCACAATGGTGAAGCAGTCAAGCAGGAAGGGACACCTCCCAAGCCAGATGTTTATGCAAAATCAGCTCCAAGAAATCATCCATTGACCAGCCCAGGAAAAGACAATGATGGGCTATTGGAGTTAATGGGAAGACATTGAGACATCAGTGCTATCAAGTTAAGAGGTTTCAGAGTAGCAGCCGTGTTAGTCTGTATCCGCAAAAAGAACTGGCGTACTTGTGGCACCTTAGAGACTAACAAATTTATTTGACCATAAGCTTTCGTGGGCTACAGATGCATCTGAAGAAGTGGGCTGTAGCCCATGAAAGCTTATGCTCAAATAAATGTGTTACTCTCTAAGGGGCCACAAGTACTCCTATTCTTTTTTCAAGTTAAGAGGGAATTTCCCCCATCTGCATAACCATGACTCATCATGCCAGGAGAACAGGAAAAAAGGAAAAAGCCTTTTAAAAAGGAAGCTTGAATCCGGTTTTCATCCAAAAACTGAGGGACAAGCTAAAGGGAGGTGTCAGGGAAACACTAAATCCCTTCTATAGCTGTTTCCAGGAAACAGTTAAAAGGCAATACATAAACTTGGATTTGAAAAGGGGTTTTATTTAATATGGAAGTGCAAAGCCTGAGGTTGCATCTTTATGCTTATTTACTGTGTAACTTGTATGTGATTGCTCTCCACTTACTATTTCATCTTTGAATCTGTGATTTTTCCGTTAAATAAACTTTTTGTTTATTTTTACCCCAAGCACATCTCTGATTTGCAAATTGTGCAGAGTGTAAGTGCCACAGCGAACTGATAGCTTGGGGCTGGTTTCAGACCTTGAGAGGTGATAAACCAGAGAGGAATGGTCCAAGTGTCTGGTAATTAAGAACTCAGGGTGGATGGATTTGGGGAGACTCAAGTGAACATGCTGTTGGTGTCACTGGAGTAATTAGGCTAGTAAAAACTAGGGTGAGAGCTTATGCTTGTGGGCTGGTGTCAGAGATTTGAACCTTAGCAGCACAGTCCCCAGTGCCCTAAAGTTACAGGGCAGGCAGTGACAGAATCCCTTACCAGTATGTCACAACCATCATTCCACCAAACTCATCCTTTCTCCCAGCCCCATCCAGTCGCCTCCTTCCCCTATTCGGACATGTCTTCTCCTATTTTATTACTCTTACCTCCATCCTAACATGTCTACGTAGTATTGTCTGGTTTTGTATTGTCTAGTCTTGCCAACAAGTGGTAAAATCGCATAATTGTATAATTGCAATGGAGATCCCGTGAAGCATCTGGTATTTGGAAACATATACAAGCTGTAAATCATTTACCTTTTGGTACTTTTCATTGTCTGTTTCTTTATGAAAAAATCAATACAAAATTAATCATAAAAATGACTCAATTATTCTTATGGCCAGTGTCAATAGTGATTAATGATTTTAGGTGCCTCAAGGGAGCTGATTTTCACAAAGTAATCATCACCTGCCCTATGAAAATCATCTCCCTTTAAGATGTCTCCAGTTGGACCTCTAAAAATGGAGGCACCCAAAATCATTTATCAGTGTTTATACTTGCCTTAAAAGATTTAAGAAGGGTTTAAATAAATAGAGAGAATTTAGTGTATTTTTATCTTGCTCTTCCATATTTAATTCATTATTTAAATTCAACAGATTACACAAAACATATAAAGAATCCTCTGCCATAAGGTATGCATTAAGAGGGGGAAAAACTGTCTAGATGAGACAGGTGCAGACAGCCCATGAATTGAATACGACTGTACTGGATTGGAATATATTAGCCAATTAATATAACTGTGTAACAGAAAACATTTATAAAAGTAATAACTCCACAGAGTACAATTATATATCCTTGCATCGAAAGTGGTTGATGATTACTTGATTTTTGGCCTCCTGTCTCATAACCCTGATATTCTATGATTCTATGAACACAGCTGAGGTAAGTATAACTATGCACCATGTTGTATGTTTTGTTTTCAAAGGGAATATGCAAAACCATGTACAGAAACACAACGCTGGTGTAGGAAAAAAGAAAGCTTTGTGCTGTTCATTCATTTCATTAGAATAATTTAGTAGAATTGTATCCCAGGCCCCTCTGAAGGAGTCAGTCCGTAGAGCCATCCCCAAAATTTTAGGTAGCTGATACCCAGCTATACTTTTCATGAAGTCCGGGGAACTATGTTTTGCACATTGGGGAATATGCTACCTAGCTACCTGGATGCTATTGCTGCTCTTAATATAGCATATGTACAGCAATAACAACAGTCAAAAGAAATAGCTCAATAGCTCAGCACATCCCTGCTAACAATCATGTGTCCTTTCAAACAAAGCAAATAATGTTGGCAGCTAGATAGGTCTCAGCTATGGATAATACCATTTGGAATTCTACCATATATGCTGCAAGCTTCAAAATACCTGTAGGTACAGCACTTAACATTAGACTTACAATTTTCTTCTTTTTTTGTTGTTGAAAAAGCATTGATTTACCTTTGACCCTTCTTTATTCCACCAAAACATTAAAAGGTTAAATCATAACTCGTTTCCAAGACAGCATAGTTTTTTTCCCCCCAAACAAAAATAAATATCTGCAGATACATCAACGTCTTCATGTGAATTACCAGACAAGAAGCAGTAGAGCTGGGGAGAAAGCATTAATCTTAATTTAATTAAAACAACAACAGTTGCAGTAGCAAGCAACAATAACAAAATCCAGCTGGCTCAGTGGTCATCATCCTATTTCTTTGCTAAAATTTCATGACTTCAAGTATTCTGCTTCAGATGATGAAAAGAAAAGCCCTAAGAATAAATGATTTAAAAAGTAGGCTTTGATATTTAGGGAATCGGAGATACACAAATGGACACAGAATATATATAAAGATTGAATGGTCTGTTGACTAAAGTCCCATTATGTATGACAGTGATACAAAGCCAAATGGAATTTATTTAAACTGCTGGGGATGGAAAGCGCAAGAGGGGACACTAGGCGCTTGAGAAGTTAGCTTATAAGGAGCACTGTTTATAAAACAGAACCTCTAAAAATAACATCATAAAGCTTTCACAAATGCTAAACAGTATGACAATCTTTTGCAATGAGAGGGGAGCTGTCAACGCTTAGCACCTCTGAAAATCAGATTAAATTGATTTAGGTGCTTAATTGTAAATGACAACGTTTAAACATTTCAGTCCAATTACTTAACAAAAATAGAATACATAGGCCATCTCTTACTATAAGTTTTTTAGGTGGTTTCTGATCTATACTTGCTAAATTCCTCATGGATTGCATTCTCTGTCTGGGAGTAAGCTAGGAAAGAAAACCAAAACTGGTCTGATTAGTTATTACTACTACTTTTTAGCTACTGAAAAAACAGGGACATGCTGTAATCCTTAGACTGTGCTGTAACCCTTAGACTTCATGACGCAATGCATAATGGTTATAGTCAAGACCTCCTCGAGCCTATACCTGATGGGATTTCATGGTCACATACCACCCAGTGGTTAGAGGTTCCACCATCATGCCTGAAATCAGTAGCTGACTGAGATTTTGCTGTGATGACCCTGGAATTGTGGGGAAATGCTTCCTCCTGAAATCCATCTTATTTCATCTCTCCCCAAATTAAAAAAAAAAAAACCTAAACAATTATTTTTTTTTGCCAAAGATGCTTTTAAATTACTACCACTGTTGCTGTTATTTTTGCTTCTGTTCTCATTGTATTTTGTATCTACACCTTGTTTGTAGTTGCACTCAGGTTGAGATGTTCTTCTTGTTAGTTAATGATAAATTGTTTTTATGGGTGTGGTTCAGCATCCTGGATACTTTTGTGGAGGTTGGGTCTTTTATTATAATTATTTTATTATTCATTTGAACTATTTTTGTGTCATTTTGGTTAATTTCTGTTCTGCTAGTGCTGAACATGGAAATGAAGTAATAACTTACATGACAGACAATTTTTACTGGCTAAAAGTTTGACTTTTGTTATCCAAGTGTGGGAAGGGTGGAGACACAAACTACTGCATTGTTCATAGGTGTTTCCTGGAAACACATGGAATTTGGCCATCACCCTAGTTTTGCTTTCCACCTAACTCTAAACAGTACCAAATACCAACTAGTTTGTCAAATACTACCCTCCTTGGTAACAAAATTTTCCCAACTTCTAGAATGATATTTTTCCATTGATCCACAAGCAACAGAGCCACTGACATACATAACAAGGACATCAGATGATATACTGATTTATCATTCTAAGTATAAGAGAAAATTGAGGTTTTTTATTATTTCTTTTACCCTTGCACCTAGGAGCCCTAGTCATGTTTCAGGACCCCACTGTGCTAGCCACTGTACAACCACAGAACAAAAAGACGGTTCCTGCTCCAAGGGGTTTACAAGCTAACTATAAAACAAGAGGCAACAGATGGATACAGACAGATGGAGTAAACAAGTAAACAATAGTGGTCCGCATGAAAAGCAAAGGTCTCTACACACTAGCAGGCTAACCATTGTCAAGTTTTATGTAGGCATCATAAAAGTTTTGAGGAGAGCTGTGAAGGTGGATAAGAAGATAGCTTTCTGGATATTTTCAGGAAGCGCCTGTGATGTGTGTGTGTGGAGCAGTATGGGAGAATGCACAAAGGTGTTTGTTTGAAAATTAGCTGATCAGAGGCAGCTCAACAATGAATCAAAGATGATAGTTAGGGTGGGGACTGACTGAAGGACCTTGAAAGTTAATATAAACAGTTTATGTTTGAAGCAATAGAGAAAGTGGAGGCATACAAAGAGAGGGGTGACATGATGAAAGTGATGGGCTAGGGAAATTATCTTTGCAGCAGAACTCTGAGTGGCTATGAGAGGGGCAAGATTGCAGAGAGAAGGATGCTGCCGTAATTGAGACATGAGGTTTTGAAAGCTTGGATGAGATTTAGCTGTGTGGATGATGGGAAAGTCTGTAGCTCAGAGGTGTTATGTAGAAAGAATTGGCAAGATTTAGATATAGCCTGGATGTGAAAACCTATAGGGAGTTCCAAATCAAAGATGATGTGTCAGTTATGGGACTGAGTTACAGGCAGGAGCATGTTGTTGTCCTCAGTGATTGAAAAGCCTGCAACAGGCTGAGCGGGGCCTGTGGCCGGGACCCCGGCTGGCAAGGGTCCGGCAGCCAGAACCCCAGATCGGCAGTGGGCTGAGCAGCTCAGCCCACTGCCACTCAGGAGTTCCATCCGCCAGTTCCTGCCAGCCGGGATCCCTGCTGCCGGACCCGTTCAGCCCGCTGCCGGTCTGGGGTCCCGGCCCTGCCCACATACAGTGGGTACCTACCTTCTCCCTGGTTCTGGCCCATTCTCTTCCTCTCTCTGCACTGAGCTGAGGGTCAGAGTGCACTAAGTATAGGGCTGGGGATAAAGGGTCTGGCCAGGAGCTAGAATGAGGGAGGGGGCTCAGGGATGGGGCAGGAGGTTTGGGTGTGTGGCACTTACCTGGGCAGCTCCCATTTGGTGCCAGGGATGCAAGTGGGAATATGGGGGGAGGAGTGCAGGAGCTCCCATTTGCTGCTCAGGGTGGGGGCGGGATATGTGGGGGGTGCAAGAGTTAGGGCAGAGGGTGGGGGGACTGGGGATGTGTGGGGGTGCCAGAGTTAGGGCTGGGGTCGTGGGGGGGGGGAAAGAGTCAAGCAGAGGGCTGGGTGTGTATGAGGGGGGTATAGGGCTCAGGGCAGGGGCCGGGGGAGTGTGTGGGGCACAGGGCTCAGGGCACGGGCCTGGGGGGATGCGGGGCTCAGGGCTGGGTGTGTGTGAGGGAGGGGTCAGGGCAGAGGGCTGGGCGGGATGTTGGGGGGGGTCAGGGGATGGTGCAGGAGGGGATATGCCCCTATTCTACCCCCCCTTCCCCAAGGCCCTGCCCCCGCTTCTTCTCTGCCTCCGCCAGGGGCTCTGCTCCTTCCTGACCCCCTCCCTCGCAAGGGCCATCAGCTGATCGGCTGGCAGAGACAGAGGGATGGAGAGGCGGAGGAGGGGCAGGAACCCAGCACACTACGGGAAGAGACAGGGGAGCCAGCAGGACCAAGCTTCTGCCCCCTGACCCTTGCCCCCTGCCCCCGTGGGGGAGGTATTGGGGGCGGAGGGCGGAGAAGAGCGGGCCGGGCTGGGCTGGACAGTTTTTTTAATGGCATACTGCTGCCTGCTGGGACTCCGGCAGGCAGCAGCGTGCCATTAAAAATCGGCTCGCATGCCGTCTTTGTCACGCATGCCATAGGTTGTTGACCCCTGGTCTATACCGTTAAGCACATCAGAAATGCATTCTTGCTATATAAAAAAGGCCTGATTTGGTGTAACTCATAAATAACATCACTGAAGTCAGCAAAGTAACACCAGTTGAAGAGAAAAGAGTATCTCTCCTAAAATATATAACTAACATACCACTGCTGATAGTAGTCAGTGAAAGAAGGAGAGTATAGATCACAGTGCTGCAGAAGCCTGCCTAGCAAAGTGGTCACAGTATGAGCAGCATTACATCACTGCAAGCAGACTTATAAATTGAAACACTGAAGGAGGGAGTTCAGAGATGTAGCCTAGATCTAGGCCAGATCAATGTGCGATAAAACCTCTGCATCTTCAGAGCTCAGACAAACTAGCACTTCCCAAATATGTCTGCTAAAGAACAAATAAGTGGAAGTTTATCTACTGCAAAATAACACTAGCCCCTGCAATGTCACCTTAGCAAGTGAGACCTATGGAAATCTGTGGCATAAGTGTCAGTTGCATACAAGAAAACTTCCTAACTGCTGCTTGCTGATTTAATGCTAAGCACTTCCTTTCAAGGTTTTGTCTTGTCTTAGTTTTAGATCACATAACTATAGATTTTAGTACAATTTAAGATGCCTGTCAGTCTGTACTCAAGTTCTCCAGCAACACCCAGGGTGAAAATAGCAAAAGGACTATGCAAAATGACCAGTATTGGTCCAAATTGTGAATTAGAAACAAATGCAAATACTCAATGGAATTAATACATATTTCCTTTGCAAAAATGTATTCTGGATGAAATTTCCTACTATTCCCCTGCATTCCATCCATGATGCCCAGATGATTAACTAAAAAAATACTTGTTAAAACAAAGTTTACTAAAATCACAATAAATAAAACATTGATAAGATTCCAACACAGGAAGACCACAGAGCCAAACAGTCCACGAGACTGTCACACTAGCTCACCTAAGCCACTGACGGACTTCAAGGCAAGCAGGATACTGAAATCAATGGCATGAAAAGTCCTGGGGAAGTTTTCATTCTTCTTCTTTTGGGAGTGTGGGCGTTGTGCTTCCTTGCCAGGGAGTGTTTAGACGTCAGATAAACTGACAAAAAAGCAGGTGAGAAAACTGGGTGTGAGGATGCAAAATTTCAAACCATTTTAATCAGGATTCAGATGCACTGGCAAAATTGTGTGGAATGCCTGAACTGGAACAGCAGATATTACAGGCTTCTAAAATACACCTTACTTCGACTTTGTAGTTGCTATTCCTACAATTTTACACGTACCATCTCAGTCCTGACTCTCAGTGTTCCACCTAATCCAGTCTTGTGAGGATATCCAGCTCTGTGCATTAAAACACAGTTATTTGCTGGTGGAGTGGAGTGGTTAGACTAGAACAATGGCACCATCTTTTAGTTATATATCTGTACAGTACTTAGCATGTGGAGCTGAAAGCTCTAGGCACAGCTGCAAAATAAATAAGAGTGATCCAGTATTGAAGTGATAATGGCATCACTGTGGATCCCTGGACAGGAAGAAAAAAAGTGTGGCAGATCAGGATTTAAGTGCATTACATAGATTCACATATGGGAATCTTACACGACACCTACGGTTATCATCACTTCAGCCGATTAAATGACACTATATAGAGATTTTAAAACCCTAATAACTGATATCAGATCTATTTAAACTGAATTTTTTTCTTTTTAATATCAAATAGGCTCCAAGACTTTTTTCCATGAAGGAAATTGCTGATTTTTCCAGTGTCACACTGCTCTCTGAATTGTTAAGCCTCTGGAGACTAAATACTTCAATTGGTGCAGTTATTCTGTTATCTTCCAAAGTACTGTATTTCACAAATTTTAGCAAGGTATGTAGACATATACCTATTTTTGCATAACAGCCACTAGAGTTTTAGTAACATACACAAGAATTGGTATCATCCAAATAAACAGAAATTCACCACTGTCTATTTTGCAGTGTAAGTGACTGACACTCAGCAGACTCTAAGTTTATCACATGGGCAAGGTAGACAAAGATAGGTTTCTTCTGTCCTGAAAGAGAAGCTCAATCATTACTGTCTCTCTACAGGAACTCCAAGCTTTCTCTCCTCCCTCTTTTGACACTTTTCCTCTCAACAAAACCCGATCTCTGTGAAGTCTTCTATCTAGATGACAGTAAAATTAACCTAATTTTGTAACATATAATACCCACATTTCAAAGAGAACATTTTATTTCAAGTGAACTGGATATTGGCAGTCTATAGGTCTACTGCCACATTTAAGACAAATAAGCTCTGCTCCAAAGAAATTCATGTCATTCTTCTGAAGAATTATACATGCATACCATCTGTCATCCAATGATCTCAAGTCACTGTACAAATATTAATAACTGAAAGAAGAAAGTAACGTCACACAGGGTTCACACAGCATCTTAAATTCATGGGCCGAATCCTCTTTTGGCTTTTTGCATACCTTATACTTTTTAAGATTCTATTTATAATAATTTGATGTTGACCAGAGGGGGGAAAATGTACATGTTTTCTCGACATGCAGTTTGATTTCAGGACAGTTACATCATGGTTCATAACAGAATTTAGACTGTACAAGTGATTTGGCCAATCAGGATATAGTTGACTTCAGTTCTTTTGCATATTATCCTGTCACCTCTAGGCTGGACTAATATAATCTGCTCTGAGGCAGCTCTTAACCAAGCCTTCAAAAACAGCACCTGAGTTTGTTGAGCTACTAATCAGCAAATAACACTTGTTTGTGTGATCTACTAGCAACTATTTAAGTTCCAGCTGCCAAACAAGTTGCTAGTGATCTTTTCAGCTCAACATGGTTTGGGACCCACTTACTTAAACCATCTCCAATCCCTTTTCTATTCAATCAGTTGAGGTGCACTGAAGCAGAACCTCAGTTTTACAAACTCTAATCTTACCAACAACCAGTTATATAAACCATTTTTCCTGACCTCCCTCCCAAAAAATCATGATGAACATTATGTCGGTGAAGAACATTCTGACTCCTTCAATGCTTTGGAAATCACTTTCCACTGGTCAAAAGGACAAGAAAGTGATGTTGGGCACTAGACCACATCTTATGTACCATACCTAGTGTCATTTTAAATGTTATGAACTTTTTGATTTTATACATTCCTCAATGCCCAATTATTTCATAAAATAGGCATTCTAATGTATGGAACTGTCAATGGCAGGAACTTGGTTTCCCATGGTAATAATAAGGGCAGTTCACTACAGGGCTCCTACCTCTGAAAATCACTCCTTGTAGTTTTCCATCAAAGCCTCAGCTTGGCAAGCTTCAGTTCTGCTGCAGGGCCTTTTTTTTTTTTTTTGGGTTCACTCTAATTTTTAATGGAATAATAATGGGTTGTTTTAGTTAATGACTATTTCAGGCTAGAAGGGACATATGGAGAGCTGACTATTTTTTAATCATTTTGACTTTATTAATTATTATTGTATAGTACCTACACACTTCTGTTATACTAAAAATGCCATATAAGACATCCAAAACACATTTTTTTATTACTTAAAGAAATATATTTAGTTTTAATGATATCACAACTATACAATATTACCTGTGGGTGATGCTATAACCATATAGGTTTTAAATTCCATATGCACATTTGTATATTACACAAACATGCAGTGGTCACACTCCAAAAGTTTCTTCCATTTTGAGAGAGATTATCCATTCCAGGAACATTCCTCATTTATAGAATAGGAAACATTTTGAAGTATGACCTCTGTAGATTACACAAAAGCACATACACACACTCAGAGTTCTACTGTGTAAAAGTGGAATATTGCAGGGCTGAATCAGGCCCATTTATTTTACAAGATGATTGTTCGATATCTTAAAATTTGGTTTCTTTCGAGTTGGGACCTAACCCAACAAATGTCAAAATTCTCCATGAATGAAAATGGCATTTCAGTTCCGGGGCATTGGACTGAAAGGCTGCCACAGAGCCACAGACCCTGAAAGCCTTGGAGTCCTGACTCAGAGGCAGTCCTACCTGTGTTTCCTTTGCAACTTAGCTGAAGTTGAGCCATCTTCATGAAATGTTTCAATTTCAACAAATTAGCAAATTCCAACAAAAAAAGTGGTTTGTCTGGATTTTTCCGACCAGCTCTAGCATTTATCTCACAGCAACTCTGTGAGATGGGGAAATATTATTATCCCTATCTTACAGGTGCAGAACTGAGACTCAAGGCAACTATGGGGTTTGTTGAAGATCACACATGTAGTCTGTACCAGAGCCATGAGCTGAGCCCAGGTCTCTCAAGTCTAAACTAGTGCTTTAAGCACTGGATCATCCTTCCACTCAACTTAAATTGACATCAGTTTGACTACTCATGTAAGTGCCTTCCAATTTAAGGGTTGAATAATCTAGTCCTAAATGGCAGAAACAAAAGCAGAAATGTATGTAGAGAGATTTCAGTAATAATTTTCATCTTCTGTTTCTGGCCACATCCTGGAATTTTCGGCATGGTCTATAAGAAAAGCATGATCTTTCCCATGGTTTGCCATGAGAAACAACTAGCCTTAACTATATGCCTGTAAATGTCAACCTTGTGTCAGTTACCCGTCTAAATCCAGAATGGAAAATGATGGAATGACATGGAATTAAAACATAACTGAGATTATAATCCTGTCCATAGAATATGTTTTGTGCCTATATCTATATGCAGTTATGTTTCCAATCAAGTGGTACTAAATGCTATGGCAATTAGAGGAACTAAATATGTTTCACATAACTCCAGAGACGGGAACATGTGTATGTAGGGCTTGCCTGTTGGCATATAGTCCTTGCAACTGTCCTTGACACTGAATAAATGATTTTCCACTAAAAGTGAATAGATGATGCAATCTGTTTAGTTTATGCATTTATTACAACCAAGGTGACATCTATTATTTTATTTGTTCATTAAAATAATTTGGTTTACCTTTTATGGTATAGTCATTAATAACTTTCAAACCCATTGTGCTAATCAGACAATGTGGTTAAAAGCAAGTCTGATGGCACACAGATAATTCTTCAAGCTTTGGTGATACTTTAAATAGCAATCATGACTCAAGAAGATTCATCATGGTAGGAAATGTTAGAGAGGAAGAAAAACTGTCATACTTTATTCTGAAATGGAGAATTTACTGCCTTGGTCCCTGACAGATGCTGTGTAATAGGGAACAGCAAATAATCTTTCTCTTGACATTTCCAAAGAGGTAAAAGGAACCTGTTGGGGTGTTTTTCAATATTTTTTCCCCTCATTATAATAAGATCATAGAATCTTGAAACTGAAATCTGTTTTCCCACAGAAATTATTTTTCCTCCATGGTGGGCGCACATCAGTTTATTATTGCAGAGTTCTTTATGAGTGCTGAGTTACTGGAATTAATTCCTCACCCACACACCACCCTCATTCTGTAGGGTTTTCAATAAATTATGGTGCTTTAGTAGAAACTCCACAGTTAAGGTTGTGAGACACTTACTGTTACAAGTCTGATTAGAACATCCCTTTTAACACTCTAAGATTTTGCATAGGTGTAAAAGAGAAAAAGCTGGAGACGGGACTCTTGTAGAATTTACAACTTACCATGTATGCCATGATATTTTATTTGTGAGATCAATGGATTCTCCAAACATCAAAAGAATGACACTGCTGCATATGTGCAGGAGTGAAGAAGTCTCAGGAAAGTAGTTAATTATTGAAAATATGCTGATCCATTTAGGACTCGCAAAGAGGGGTGCATTTTGAAAACATGGTCTCTGTGTTCACACATACAAATGGCATATAAACAGATCCTCCAAAAGGTTCCGCAGCACAGACTGAGACCTGCGTGTACCGTTATACATATGAGCAATAGTTTATGTAGAAATATGTGTACAAATTAGTATGGACCCTTAGACAATTTGTCCCAGAATATACAAAGAATTTCTAATAAAAATATAACTGCCATATGTTTAGGACATTCAATGAATGGTGACACTCTTATTTATACCTGACTATACAATCTTATTTTAAAATTTAGAGTTAGAAAATTTTGCTATAGAAACTTATTGAACATCACAAGAAAATATTGACTTCTAAAAAATCAGTTGCAAAACTCAAACAAACCAGTGCCCTGCTTCGTATCAAGATAAACATGCAAGCCAGTTGTTATGAAGTTTACTCAATAGTGTAATTAGCTTTTTTATTAAAATTTCTTCCTACATTTTAAGACATAATTTCCCCCATAAATAAGGCACGTTATGGAATTTTCAATTCTAGTTTTCTAAGTCACATACTGAATAACATCTAGGTGCCTTATGGGGAAAATTACAGCTAAAAGTGTAATGGATATTTGTTATGGTCACAGGGTAATATCCTAGAGTTCCCATTGGGTCTCTATATGTATGGTATAAATAGTAGTAAATCTTTTTCCAATTTGGTCTACCATGACGCACAGTTTTTTTAAGAGGCTAAGAGAAAATTAAACCAAATGTAAATATACAAGAATTGGATTTTGTCCAGGACATTGGTCTATTACCCCATTTTCTTTGAAAAAGTGCTATTGGATCTTTAAAGACCACAACCAGCAAGAATCTCAGTTTTATATCTCATCTGAAAGACAGTGTAGTAACATAGATTAACCTGAATTACTACACCCAAGTATATGTTTATGAACTGCTCAGATGGGAGGTAGGCATCGGTTTTACAACTACCAAGGCAATTTGGTTGGGTATTTTTCATAAGAGTAAAACTGATTCAATTACTGTAGTAACTGCCTGAGATAATTCCCTGTAATATATTACATATGATGACTTTGCTCTTTTCTTATGGATGCAGCCATCTGATGATTCAGACCCCTGAACAATATAGGTCATTTGCTAATGAACAGCAATGAGTGTGAGAATGGTCAGATTTCCTCCAAAAGTAACAGTTAGAAATAAAGTATTTTATCTGACTTCACCAATGAACCTTCAATCAATAACAAGTGAATCACAGAAGTAGCAAAAGTGACTTCTGCAATCTGTCTGAAAGTGCAAAGGGAAACAAAAAAGATTGGTTTATGAAGCAAATGCTATTTCAAGAAAATCAAGTTTTCAGAAAAAGACTTGGAATGACATAAATGAATACCCAGTGGTAAATGTTATCGTTCTGAACAGTGTGTTTCTTGTGAATTACAGCATATGCGTGAAATATTAGCTCTGCCTGCATTCCAGTCAGCATGGGAAATAAGTGTACAGCTTACTTAAAAAAAAGTAATAAAATATCATAAATAATAACACTACTTTGTACATACACAGCATCTTCCTGCCAAGGATGACGATGATTATAATAACATCAAATCTCTTTACAAACGTTAATTAAGGGCTTGTTCACATGAACAATTAGACTGTGGCAAGCTTGGGTGTGACTCCATTCTGCTAATTGTCCATGTGCACCCTGCTGATGTGGGTTAAATTTGTTACAGAACTTTGATCTAGTCCCCTTTGAAACAGGACTAACTCAATGTGCATTAACGAACAGTTCACACGCGTCAGCAGGACACACAAAGATAGATAGATCGTGACAGGCTAGTGCAGGATACATAGCTTTACTTCCCATCTTGCTACAGTCTAATTGCTCTTGTACACAAGCCTGAAGCCTAATAACACCCCTGTGAGGGTAGTTAATTGATATTATGCTCATTTTATACATGCACAAAGAAGCACAGATAGGTTAATTGCCAAAGACTACAGAAAACTACAAATCCAAAAGCTTGTCTCATTCACCAACAGAAGTTGGTCTAATAAAAGCTATTACCTCACATACCTTGTCTTTCTAATATCCTGGGACCAACACGGCTATAGCAACAATACAAACGAGAGTACAGAGTGAATCAGTGATTTTCTGGGACTATCACCCTGGAATCCAGGCTCCCTGTTCTTTGCCCTCAACACTAAAATCCACCCACATGCCCAGGCATTAGAGATAGTAAGCGCCTTGCATGCCTTCCCTTCCCCCCATGCTGAGATTTTCATTAATAAAAATAGATAATTTAGATCTATTCCAGATAGGGGGACCAGACAACAAGTGTGAAAAACTGGGATGAGGGTGGAGGGTAATAGGATCCTATACAAGAAAAAGACCCCAAAATTGGGACAGTCCCTATAAAATCGAGACATCTGGTCACCCTAATTCCAGTTTTCCTGCATGGTTTGCAGGATGGGGAGCAAAGCAAACACTATCCTGCCTCCTTCCACTTCCTCCCATGCATGATCACCCAGATCGATGGAGTTCCTTGCATGGATTCTAGGGTAAGGGGACCAGACTATGCTGAGAAAGCAACACACACTTCCATACTCTCTGCATGGAGGATTCCCGAGACCTAGGGATGTAATCCGATTCTTTATACTTAAAATTATCAATAACACCACATTGCTCTTTCATCAGGAGAGCTCAAAACACTGTACAAAGGAGCTCAGTTTCATTATCCCCATGTTACAGCTTGGAGAAATCAGTCACAGAGAGATGAAGTGATTTGCCCAAAGTCACACAGCAGGCCAGGGGCAGGGCCCAGATTAGAACCCAAGGCCCTACACAATAAACTTACATCAGTAGAACTCCATCACTCAAGGGTGTGAAAAATCCACACCCTGGAGTGACACTAAGGCCTGATCTACACTATGACTTTAATTCGGATTTAGCAGCGTTAAATCAAATTAACCCTGCACCCGTCCACACAACGAAGCCATTTATTTCAAAATAAAGGGCTCTTAAAATCGATTTCTGTACTCCACCCCGATGAGCGGAGTAGCACCAAAATCGATATTGTCATTTCGAATTAGGGTTAGTGTGGCCACAATTCGATGGTATTGGCCTCCAGGAGCTATCCCACAGTGCACCATTGTGACCACTCTGGACAGCAATCTGAACTCAGATGTACTGGCCAGGTAGACAGGAAAAGCCCCGCAAACTTTTGAATTTTATTTCCTGTTTGCCCAGCATGGAGAGCACAGGTGACCACAGATAGCTCATCAGCACAGGTAACCATGCAGGCCGCTAATCGAAAAAGAGCACCAGCATGGACCGTACGGGAGATACTGGATCTGATTGTTATATGGGGAGAGGATTCAGTACTAGAACTTCATTCGAAAAGACAAAATGCCAAAACTTTTGAAAAAATCTCCAAGGGCATGATGGAGAGAGGCCACAATAGGGACTCAAATCAGTGCTGTGTGAAAGTCAAGGAGCTCGGAGAAGCCTATCAAAAAACAAAGGAGGCAAACGGTCACTCCGGGTCAGAGCTGCTGACATGCCGCTTCTACGCCGAGCTGCATGCAATTCTGGGGGGGCCGCCACCACTACCCCACCTGTGACTGTGGATTCCGAGGCGGGGATACTCTCATCAGCTACGCCTGAGGATTCTGCAGACGGGGAAGAGGAGGAGGAGGACGAGCTTGCGGAGAGCACCCAGCACTCCGTTCTCCCCAACAGCCAGGATCTTTTTCTCAGCCTGACTGAAGTACCCTCCCAACCCAGTATCCAAGACAACGACTCCATGGAAGGGACCCAGGTGAGTTTACCTTTTAAAATATAAAACTTGTTTTAAAAGCAAGCGTTTTTTAATGATTACTTTGCCCTGAGGACTTGGGATGCATTTGCGGCCAGTACAGCTACTGGAAAAGTCTGTTAACGTGTCTGGGGATGGAGCGGAAATCCTCCAGGGACATCTCCAAGAAGGTACTTCAAAAGCCTTGCCACAAGGTTTCTGGGCAGTGCAGCCTTATTCCGTCCTCCATGGTAGGACATTTGACCGCGCCATGCTTGCAGCAAGTAATCTGGTATCATTGCATGACAAAGCCTGGTAGCGTATGGTCCCGGTGTTTGCTGGCATTCAAGCAACATCAGTTCTTTATCTTGCTGTGTAATCCTCAGGAGAGTGATATCGCTCATGGTAACCTGGTTGAAATATGGGAATTTAATTAAGGGGACAGAGGTGGCCATTCCTACTGGGCTGTTTGCCTGTGGCTGAAAAGAAATTCTTCCCTGCAGTTAGCCAAGCACGGGGGGGGGGGGGGGGAGGGGAATTGGCCCAGAGCTTTTCGCGTTTGGCTAGCAGGGATCTTCCCTGATACCAACCACGTGGTGGGGGGAGGTGTAAAGCGATCATCCAGAGAATTGGATGGGGGGGAGGTTAGTTTGTTTTCTGCTGCTGAAGGTTAACAGGAAAACTGCAGCACTCAACAGGCTTTGCTTAGTATGTGGGAAAGGAGGGCACAGAAGCCGAAGGACAATGGCTTACCATGGCCACCGAATTCTGTTGCTCGGACCTGCGTCTGTGATCTCTAGCAGCAAAGCCACAGGCACTCAATATTAAGAGGCAAAATGTGACCTTGCACAGAAATCACATGTGAATAGTGTTGGTCACCATGAAAGAGTATAAGCATTGTTCTGCAAAATGTATCTTTTAAAAAAAATTCTCTCCTTTTTTCCCTCCCTCCAGCAGCTGCAAATTCTTCAAGCCTCCCTCCTCCGTCCCGAAGGCTATCTCAGATAAGGCATCGGAAAAAGAAGACACAAGACGAGATGTTCGCAGAAATCATGGAATCCACCCGCAGTGAAAGAGATCATCTGAATGAGTGGAAGGACACGGTTTCAAAGTATAGGAAAGAAGCCAGTGAACATGAGGACAGGAAGGACCAACGTGAGGACAGGAGGGACCAACGTGAGGACAGGAGGGACGCTCGAGATGAGAGGTGGCAGTAGGAAGATCAGAGGAGGCAGGATGCAACACTGGGGCTGCTGCGTGAGCAAACAGACATGCTCCGGCATCTGGTGGAGCTTCAGGAATGGCAGCAGGATAACAGAGTGACGCTACAGCCCCTGTATAACCTACCTCCCTCCCCCCTCACCACGTTCCATAGCCTCCTCACCCAGACATGTAAGAACGTGGGGGGGGGAGGCTCCGTACACTCTCCCATTCCACCCCAGTGGATAGCCCAAGCAAAAGGCTGTCATTTTTTTAACCTTTTTTTAGTGGCCTTTTCCTTCCCGCCAATCCTCCTCCCAAACCCCACCCGGGTTCTCTCCCTCTTTTTATAATCAATTAATAAATGATTTTTAAATGATACTGACTTTATTTCCTTTGAAAGCAAGCTGGGGGAAGGGGGACGGTGGGTTCCTTACAGAGAATGAGTCAATAAAGGCGGTGGGTTTTCATGAAGGAGAAACAAACAGAAATTTCACACTAGCCTGGCCAGTTATGAAACTGGTTTTCAAAGCTTCTCTGATGCACAGCGCTTTCTGGTGTGCTCTTCTAATCTCCCTGCGTAATCAGCAGCCAGGCGATGTGCCTCAGCCTCCCACCCCGCCATAAAGGTCTCGCCCTTACTTGCACAGAGATCGTGGAGCACACAGCAAGCAGAAATAACAATGGGGATATTGGTTTGTCTGAGCGAGTCAGTAACGATCGCCAGCGACCTTTTAAATGGCCAAATGCACATTCTACCACCATTCTGCACTTGCTCAACCTGTAGTTTAACAGCTCCTGACTCCTGTCCAGGCTGCCTGTGTATGGCTTCATGAGCCATGGCATTAAGGGGTAGGCTGGGTCCCCAAGAATAACTATTGGCATTTCAACATCCCCAACGGTTATTTTCCGGTCCGGGAAGTAAGTCCCTTGCTGCAGCCATTTAAACAGAGTAGTGTTCCTGAAGACTGTAGGGTTCCTGAAGGGCATCATGAACCCTTCCTGGCCAGCCCACGTTGATGTTGGTGAAACGTCCCTTGTGATCCACAAGTGCTTGCATCACCATTGAAAAGTATCCCTTGCAGTTTACGTACTGGGTACCCTGGTGCTCCGGTGCCAAGATAGGGATATGGGTTCCATCCATCGCCCCACCACAGTTAGGGAATCCCATTCCAGCAAAGCCATCCACTATGACCTGCACATTTCCCAGACTCACTACCTTTCATAGCAGCAGCTCAGTGATTGCTTTGGCTACTTGCATCACAGCAGCCCCCACAGTAGATTTGCCCACTCCAAATTGATTCCCGACTGACCGGTAGCTGTCTGGCGTTGCAAGCTTCCACAGGGCTATTGCCACTCGCTTCTCAACTGTGAGGGCTGCTCTCATTTTGGTATTCTGGCGTTTCAGGGCAGGGGACAGCAAGTCACAAAGTTCCATGAAAGTGCCCTTACGCATGCGAAAGTTTCGCAGCCATTGGGAATCGTCCCACACCTGCAACACTATGCGGTCCCACCAGTCTGTGCTTGTTTCCTGGGCCCAGAATTGGCGTTCCATGGATAGAACCTGCCCCATTAACAACATGATCTCCAAATCACTGGGGCCCGCGGTTTGAGAGAATTCTGTGTCCATGTCAATGTCCTCATCACACTTGTTGCTGCGCTGCCGTCGCCACTGCCTCCTCACCTCGTTTTTCTGGTCCTGGCTCAGCATAAACTGCACGAGAACGCGCGAGGTGTTTACAATGTTCATGACTGCTGTCTTGAGCTGAGTGGGCTCCATGCTTGCTGTGGTATGGAGTCTGCAGTGTTCACCCAGGAAAAAAGGCATGAAATGGTTGTCTGACGTTGCTTTCATGGAGGGAGGGGTGAGGCTGTACCCAGAACCACCTGCGACAATGTTTTTTGCCTCATCAGGCACTGGGATCTCAACCCAGAATTCCAATGGGCTGGGGAGACTGCGGGAACTATGGGATAGCTATGGGATAGCTACCCACAATGCAACGCTCCGGAAATCAACGCTAGCCCTGGTACATGGACGCACACCGCCGAATTAATGTGCTTAGTGTGGCCACATACATTCGACTTTATACAATTTGTTTCCAAAATTCGAATTATATAAATTCGGATTAATCCTGTAGTGTAGACATACCCAGATATACCAACATAACCCCCAGTGCAGACAGAGTTATACTGATGGGAGGACTTCTCCTGTCGACATAGCTACCACCGCTCATGGTAGCTTCTTCACTAAAGCATTACAGCGGCGCAGCAGCACTGGTGCTGCTGCAGCATTTTAAGTGTAATCTCAGCCCACTGTTTTATCCATTAGGCCACAAATGGAACTGAACAGAATACTGGTTTTAATACAGCACTGTTAAAAAAAATAAAAAATATTGATGCTGAATAAGCAAAGAGAAAAAAATATATTTTTAAACAGGGAAAAAAAGGTCTTGTAAATGAGTGTCTCTGAGCTCAGAATAAGAAAGTTAGTTCATGAGGTTCAAGTAACAGAGTGTAATAGCAGCTAACTTTGGTGTTAAATTCAAACCAGCCATCCTTAAAAGTACCTTAAAAAAATGGAGGTAGGGGGTGTGGAGAATATTTCTCCTACAAGTACAGTTGCCAGTTATAATGAAAACATCAAAACACATGAAGCACTTTGAAGAAAAAAGGCTACTAGACTCACTCTGGCTGGTCCGTAGGGTCTACCTGAATTCTGCATGCCAATTTATCTCATTTCACCACCTTTCTCTGCATCCACATTTCTCTCCTGCTTAAATTTTCCTTGCTTTAAAAGCTTATCAGCAGAGGTTCTGCTCATAGACACACCCTGCTTCAATGGCTATAATTTTTGCTTTTTGATTGATTTGGCCATTTCTTACTTTTTATATTAGGATCCTTGAACCTAAAATTGCATTTGCTTTCCTCTCTCAATTCATATCAAGCCAATTTTCCTTTGGATGTGGTAAAACTTTCAGGCTGGGGTTTTAAAACGAGTATAAAAGAATTAGGCACTTAAATACCATTGAAATCCAGTGGGAATTGGGAGCCTAACTTACTTAGACTCTGTAGAAAATCTCAACCTTAAGTTCTAAAATGCATTCACGAGGTCATCACAGCCTCCTCTTTTCCAGTGAAATATGTCCCACATTCTCAGTCTTCCTTTAGGATGTACAGGAAATAGGAAAGACCCAATTGATTACCATGTAAAGCAGGGGAAGTTGTACTGAGTATGGTACTAAAGCTAAGGTACTAGTGCCTTATACACAAGATTTGCAGGAATGTTTATTAAATATGTATCAATCAAAATATCCACTTCTTCATAGAATTTTTAAACTGGGGAGTTTTTATTTATTGTTTTGGCAAAAAGAAAAAGAGCATTTCCTGTCATTTCAGTCTGGCAAATCTAGAGGCAAATCAAGATATCATGCCAAGTAAATCACGTAGGCTTGTATCCTCCACCCTCATAAAAATATCCATTGGGCAAGGAAGGAGAAAACTATGAGGATTCTCTCACTCCATGTTCCCTGAAATAGTTCATTTTTATGGCAGAGTACAGTATAACCTAATAGTTATCAACACCAGAGTTATGAACTAACCAGTCAATCACACCTCATTTGGAACCGGATGTACACAAGCAGGCAGCAACAGACCAGGAAAAAAAAAAAGAAGCAAATACAGTACAGTGCTGTGTTAAACGTAAACTACTAAAAAAATTAAGGGAAAACAGCATTTTTCTTCTGCATAGTAAAGTTTCAAAGCTTATTAAGTCAATGTTCAGATGTAAACTTTTGAAAGAACAACCATAACTTTTTGCTCAGAGTTACGAGCATTTCAGAGTTACGAACAACCTTCATTCCTGAGGTATTTATAACACTGGTCTACAATTTTTGAGAAGTCATCTGCTTCAGAGATAAAATGTGCTATTTATTATGTATTTTGATGTGCTGAATTCAAATATGACAATTAAAACAACTGATTGGCTACTGTTTCTAAGATATTTAAGTTTTTACATTTCAGGTCTATGTATATTGTTTAGATAGTAGAGTTTTAATCATAAATTGTAAACCTATGTGTTTTCATGTGTTTATGGTTGCTTTACATGATAATATTTCACCTGTCTTGTTTATGTAACACTTTAAAAATCAGCAAAAGGGTTCTATAAATAAAATTTATTATGAAACAAAAGGCAAAAAACTATTATGTACATAGTTTAGTCCTATTCAGTGTCTACTCGGCATGGATCATCTCTTGTCACTGTCCAGCAATGGTCTGCAAGCATTGATGGGCTCCATTTGCCCTGATAGCGTTTCTCCATTGTTGCAATGTCCTGGTGAAATCGCTCGCCGTGCTCGTCGCTCACTGCTCCGCAGTTCAGTGGAAAAAAATCTAGATGCGAGTGCAAAAAATGTATCTTTAGTGACATGTTGCAACCAAGGCTTTTGTATGCCTTGAGGAGGTTTTCCACCAACAACCTGTAGTTGTCTGCCTTGTTGTTTCCGAGAAAATTTATTGCCACTAACTGGCAGGCTTTCCATGCCATCTTTTCCTTGCCATGCAGTGCATGGTCAAATGCATCATCTCAAAGAAGTTCATGAATCTGAGGACCAACAAAGACACCTTCCTTTATCTTAGCTTCACTTAACCTTGGAAATTTTCCACGGAGGTACTCGAAAGCTGCTTGTGTTTTGTCAATGGCCTTGACAAAGTTCTTCATCAGCTTGATGTGTAAGGGTGGTAACAAAATCTTCCTTGATTCAACAAGTGGTGGATGCTGAACACTTTTCCTCCCAGGCTCCAATGACTGTCAGAGAGGCCAATCTTTCTTGATGTAGTGGGAATCTCTTGCACGACTATCCCATTCGCAGAGAAAACAGCAGTACTTTGTGTATCCAGTCTGCAGACCAAGCAAGACAGCAAAAACCTTCAAATCGCCACAAAACTGCCACTGATGTTGGTCATAGTTTATGCACCTCAAAAGTTGTTTCATGTTGTTATAGGTTTCCTTCATATGGACTGCATAACCAACTGGAATGGATGGCAAAACATTGCCATTATGCAGTAAAACAGCTTTAAGACTCGTCTTTGATGAATCAATGAACAGTCTCCATTCATCTGGATCGTGAACGATGTTGAGGGCTGCCATCACACCATCGATGTTGTTGCAGGCTACAAGATCACCTTCCATGAAGAAGAATGGGACAAGACCCTTTTGACGGTCACGGAACATGGAAACCCTAACATCACCTGCCAGGAGATTCCACTGCTGTAGTCTGGAGCCCAACAGCTCTGCCTTACTCTTGGGTAGTTCCAAATCCCTGACAAGGTCATTCAGTTCACCTTGTGTTATGAGGTGTGGTTTAAAGGAGGAGGATGGGAGAAAATGTGGGTCCTGTGACATTGATGGTTCAGGACCAGAAGTTTCATCCTCTTCCTCTTCTTCGTCTGACTCAAGTGAGAATGATTCTGGTGCAACAGGAACCGGCAGTCCTTCTCCGTGGGGTACTGGGCGTATAGCTGATGGAATGTTTGGATAATGCACAGTCCACTTTTTCTTCTTTGACACACCTATCCCAACTGGAGGCACCATGCAGAAGTAACAATTGCTGGTTTGATCTGTTGGCTCTCTCCAAATCATTGGCACTGCAAAAGGCATAGATTTCCTTTTCCTGTTCAACCACTGGCAAAGATTTGTTGCACAAGTGTTGCAGCATATGTGTGGGGCCCACCTCTTGTCCTGATCTCCAATTTTGCAGCCAAAATAAAGGTGATAGGCTTTCTTAACCATAGTGGTTATACTGCGCTTTTGTGATGCAAAAGTCACTTCACCACAAACATAGCAGAAGTTATCTGCATTGTTCACACAAGTACGAGGCATCTCTGCTCACTTTGGCTAAACAGAAATGTGTCCCTTTGCAAAATCAAACACTGACAAATAAGAGAGCACGACACTGTATGATTCCTAGAGCTGATATAGGGCAATTTGTTCAGCAGAGTGATGTAAGCTTCGTTATGATTGCATCATCCATGACTTCTAGGAATAACATGATGCAATTCATATTGTGTATGACGCAATACCAGCTTCAGATTGCATCATTCATTGTTTTGCCTAAAAAGCAAGTACTGTCCAAACCCAGTCATAGATTTATTCATAGATCCAGTCAAAGATGTATTTTAGTCATTTCTGGTTTAAATTGAGATCCCTTCCCTTTACAACTCACTTATCCTCCGCCTTTCCCAAGTCAAGGGTCGTATATACTGACCCAATAGCATATCTCGAAAACTAGAGCCAATCAACAATTTTAAGCATCATTTTCGTTCTCAGTGACCCAGAATTAGTGAAGTTTGACTACATTTATTTCAGAAGCATTTTGGCTGTAGAGCAGTGTAATCTGGGAGGGGTTGAAAGTGCTTTGGAGGATTGCATCAAAATTCAAAATGATCTGGACAAACTGGAGAAATGGTCTGGAGTAAATAGGATGAAATTCAATAAGGACAAATGCAAAGTACTCCACTTAGGAAGGAACAATCAGTTGCACACATACAAAATGGGAAATGACTGCCTAGGAAGGAGTACTGCGGAAGGAATCTGGGGGTCATAGTGGATCACAAGCTAAATATGAATCAATAGTGTAACACTGTTGCAAAAAAAGCAAACATCCTCTGGGATGTATCAGCAGGAGTGTTGTAAGCAAGATACGAGAAATAATTCTTCCGCTCTACTCCGTGCTGATTAGATCTCAACTGGAGTATTGTATCCAGTTCTGGGTGCCACATTTCAGGAAGGATGTGGACAAATTGGAGCCAATCCAGAGAAGAGCGATAAAAATTATTAAAGGTCTAGAAAACATGACCTATGAGGGAAGATTGAAAAAATTGGGTTTTGTTTAGTCTGGAGAAGAGAAGACTGAGGGGGAAAATGATAACAGTTTACAAGTACATAAAAGGTTGTTACAAGAAGGAGAGAAAAATATTGTTCTCTTTAACATCTGATGATAGGACAATAACCAAGGGGCTTACATTGCAGCAAGGGTAGTTTAGGTTGGACATTAGGAAAACTTCCTGTCAGGGTGGCTAAGCACAGGAATAAATTGCCCAGGGAGGTTGTGGAATCTCTGTCATTGGAGATTTTTAAGAGCAGGTTAGATAAACACCTGACAGGGATGGTCTAGATAATATGTAGTCCTGCCATGAGTGCAGGGTACTGGACTAGATGAACTCTCAAGGTCCCTTCCAGTCTTATGATTCTATGATTCTTTGTGTGGGGGCAAGGTGGGAATTTTATCTTCACCATCCCTGTGGAACTATTTTGTCTGCAAAAGCCACATATCCCAGCGCAGCCCAGAGGAGCTTACATCCATCTACAAAAAGGTTTTGTGTCTTCCTGCAAGGGCTGATTGACCTTATGTTCTTTTCCCATGATTCCATCTCAGCCATTCTCCCAGGGAATCCCTAGCTGGAAACTACCCCTAGAAGACTAAGTAGCAAGGGCCCAATGTAAAGTGGCAGCCATAGTGCAAACTCACGCTGCATTAACTTTTCCCACTAGGTAGGAACAGTCTATGTGTGTCCTGTCACCCCTTCTGAGTGCCTAACATGAGGGCTCTCTGTGGGGTCCAGGTCCAGGAGAGGGGCAGGGCCATAGAGGAAGCTGACTGTCACTTCATATGGGATGAAGAAGATCTATAGATAGGGGACCCTCCATACCTCTCCAACAGGGTGACACCCCTTAGTTATATGGAGAGAGTTGAAGTTCAACCAGAATTGGCCTCTCACTCAAGTAATTTAAAAGGAGAAGAGCTTGAATTTTCAAGCCATTGAAAATATTTTTGAACTGTAACAGATTTTTGCTGCAATAATAAAGAAGTGGGCGATGAATATAAAAATCTAATAGAAATCAAGAAAGGAGTGAAACAAATGTCACCAACTTTATTCAACATTTACAGCAAGTGTTTGATTAAATTAATTGAAGAAACCTTAGAAGGTATTAAGATAAAAGGAAAATAGATGAATCACATTCACTATGCAGATTGAAAAGAAGGTCTGATGAAGTTAGTGGAGATTTTATCTGAATATGGTAAAGAATATGGTCTTAAGTGAAATGTGGACAAGACAAAAATTATTGTGTTATTCAAGGTTCCTGGGAAAACATGCAAGATTCCAGCGAATGACACAGCCATTCAGTAAATGAGAAATTATTGCTACTTCAGAAGCATTATTACAGAAGACGGAAGACTGGATAACGAAGACAGCACCAGAATAGCAAGAGTGAAAGAGACATTCTGGAAGAATAAAAATCTGATGAGAAGGGACATAAATTTGAAGGCTAAATTCTGATTCTTAAAAACTTACATCTGGTCTGCATTAAAATTACTGCTGTGAAACATGGACATTCCAACAATTGATAATAAAGAAACTGCAATTCTTCAACTTATGGTGTTGGTTGAAGAATTCTGAAAATGGCATGGATAGTCAGAGTAGCCAATGAAAAATTTGGGGGGAATATTGATAATTGAAACTCAGCAAACACTTGTCAGAGATCTTACAAAAGGAAAGATTTGACTTGCAAGGTACATTTTAACAAGTTCAGTGGGTGATGCATGTTTATGAGCACCTGAAGGGAAAGTTGATAGCAGAAAAACATGAGGTAGAAAAAGAAGATCTTGGATGGACAATGTGGCATCCTGAGTGGATCAAAAGGAATATTCATCCATAAAGAGATTAGCAGAAGATCGTACAGAATGGGCTACCATGGTTGCAAACCTCCAGTAATAGAAATGTCACATAAGAATAAGAATAAAAAAAAAGAGAAAGAATCAAAATAACAGACTCGTGCAGATACTACAGTACTTATGCTGTGAAAAATATCACCTCCTCCCAAGGATTTCCAGTCAGATACTCTTTCTTTACTATTTCCAAACATTAAACTAAAAGGTAAATACATGTTTTCAGAATCTTTTCCTGCTCAAAGCAGTATGTTGCAATAAGCAGCTCTCCACAGAATCCCTCTCTTTCAGAAATATATCTTCTTACTTTCTTTGCACTGGATACCATTGTTCATCAACAATCAAGGTGTCTGAGTAGACTTAAGCCCTCCTCCATCTAACTGTATTGTCCCAAATTATTACGTGAACCTCTCATTTTAATATAAATTATAAACTTGGAAATCTTTCATATAAACAAATCAGGAGATCAAACATGAAGCCTTGTTGTATCCTATTTGTACATCATCATCTTTCCCCAGTACAATTAGTCAGATAATATTTCCTGTCTTGTCTTATTCACTTCTGAATAACCTTATCTGGTCATTTTAAGGGTGCATGAATTTCACCTGAGTTAAGCCAGTTTGTTCTGCTCCAATTTACTGTAGGAACTCTGGCATGTATGCTGGCAGAAACTGGTGTAAATAATAATAAAAATAATCATTTACACTTACACAGTGATTTCCATCCAAAGATCTGAAAGTTATTCTCAACAGGGGTAAGCACTGTAATACCAGTTTTAGAGAGAGAGAAGCTGAGGCATAAAATTAAGTGACTTGCTCAAGGTCACTGAAGAAATCTGTAGCGGAGACAGTAATGGAACCAGGGCTCCTAACCTAGTTTTGTGCTCTGCTCAACAGCCATTTTTGCCTCTCAAAGTGACCTTAATTTTCCATTAGCGAAATGGAATAATTTCAAAAGGAAGACAGCTGGAGACTTGGAGAGTATTCCTTCTTTCAAGTAGAACAACTGTGGAACATGCAGTAAAGTGGACAGAAAAGTAACCGTTTCCTACCACTTGAATACAGAGCGGGTTCACACCCTGATCTAAATTCTTCAGAGACAGTTCCTGGCAAAGCAGGAAGTTTAATATCTAATCCTGGAGCCATATAAATTGAAATGATTTTTTTTCGGTTATTGTTTAATGACCATTTCAGGACATAGGCTCCCTCTGCAAAGCCCTACTGACCTTCTGAAAATCAGACTCCTTTAAGGTATCTCCTTTAAGGTATCTAATCCAAAATTAGAGGAGAATGTTTGAAAATCTGGATAGATAAACACAAAATGTTATTGCTGAGCCAGACAAACTTCAGACAACTTCTGGCCATTTCTGTTTCAAAGAAGCATTAATATTTGTTAAGTAAGACTATAGATGTGTACCTTTATTCATTTGTCCATTAGAGGACTTCAGGGAGATGAAATTTGGATTAATAAAAACAAACAGACAAATAAAACACTAAAATTTTGCAAACTTTGAGCCACTATGAAATTCTGTCTCTACTCACTTCTGCTTTTTCAGACAAATAGTATTCACCAAAAAGTGCAGTTTTGGATTGACTGAAACTATTTGCAAATTTGATCTGATTGCTTCCGGTGGGGAAAAACTTTTCCCAGGCCAGCAAACCATGTGTATACATCTGTCCTCTTTACCACCTTGTAATGTTCTATCTGCCTGATTCAGAAGAGGAATTTGAATCCACATCTCCTACCTCCCAGGTGAGTGCCTGAATTTCATTAGGCTATAGAGTCATTCTTAGTCCTCTCTTTGGCAAGGTGGAAGAACTCCATCAGGAGAGATTGAGAGAAGCCCACCCAAAATAACTCATAGTGTGGTGATTGGGCTGCTTATCTGGGACAGGAGAGTTCAAATCCTTACTGCAGAGTGGGGATTCAAACCTGGATTTCCACTTCCCAGGCATATGTTTTAGCCACTGGGCTAAAGGTAGACATGCTCACAGCCAGTTTGCTGGCCCAAAACAGACTGTCCCTGTTTGTTGACAAATTCCAAATATTTTTTTTAACTGAACCAAATATTTTTTCTGATTTTTTGGTTTGCTGTCCCCACTGAACAAAAAAAATCAGTTAATTGCCCAGCTCTGCTCTGCATAGTATAAGAAATGCCATGGTAATATGAATTATTTAAAAACAATATTTGAATGGAAACCCCCTTGTATACCTATTATGTGGGCATTTTTCAGCTTCTGTTCCAGTCAAAAGCAAATCAACTGTTCCTATTCATGTGCTAGCCTTAATTTACAGTTCTCCATCTGTATGAACATTTCCTACTAAGCTTTCTCATCCTATGGCAGCATATATTAATGATCATTTTTACCAGTCCTATTGCCCATCTCATTCCAAAGTGTGTCTGCTCCACTAGCCAGTTTTGATATGTCATTTCTCTCTTCAAATAGAACATCCTCCTCTCACATTACTATACCTACTCCAGTTTTCCAGCTTCTTAGAGAGACTGTACCTTCAAAAGACTTTATATGTTCTGGTAATTTAATATGCCAGTTAGTTTCCTGATTAAGACAAGTCTCAGTTATGCCAATTATATTATAATTCACCTGAAAGTCTTCACTATTATGCTCGCCACATCAGTATAGAATATATTAAGGAATATTGCACATTTGAGAACAATTTGCAGACCTCCCTTCTGATGGTATAAAAGTGTTATCTTTCAAGCTTTAAGTATATGAGAAATTAGAATATATTATTTCTGTAATAAGTGACTTTTGTACTGTGAGCAAAAGCACTTCTTCCATTCTTTCTAAAAGGATAGCATTTCCCCCCAGATAAGCAGGATCTCTCTCTTTTTCAGGGGAAAAAAAACTGAATCTTTACCCTCCGCACATCTTTGCCAAATGTTTCACTATAGCTGGTGCCCAGTATTTCAAATTGGACATAGGGGTTGGAGCCGTCTTCTCTAAATTCCATAACGCCAGTGAGCCCAGTTATATGGCCCTAAGGAAACAATGTTAAAGATATTAGAATACAATTTTTATAAAGCACCTTTTATGCTCCAGGTATCCTAACATGCCTTGCAAATGTTTGCAATTAAATTAACGTGGCAGGCTTGATATGCTCTGCAATAGCTCACACATAGCCTTAGACAAAATATACTACCTTACTGAAAAAGAGACGGTTAGCCAAGACACATCTACCACTCGTTTTGAAACATGCCTTGGGATCTTTAACTTATACAAGGATAGCCACCAGTAAAAAGCAGACAGAACCTTAGCTGAATCTGAAACTATAACACTTGTAACATGATTGAGTTTACCTAGATTCTGGTGTGCAACACAAAGCCACCACTTTCTGGCCCAGAAAAAATAGAGCTACCGAGTCAGGCTGACAACAATGTATTTTCAATGTTATTAAAACTTCAGTGAACAAAGCTCATGCCAGTTTAACAGTGGCGTAACTAAAAAATGATTTAACCTTGCTTTAAATTCTCAATGAAACAGTGGTGTCATTAGAGTTGGTTGGAACATTTTCACCAAAATGCAATTTCACCAACACATGCTGTTTCAATGAACATTCTGTCAGAAAGTGGTGTGTGTCTGGGGCACAGTGAGAAAGAGTGCATATGAATTGGATTCAGGAGTTACTCCAGATTTACAGTAGTGTGAAATCAGAATCAAGATATTAGATTATACAATGCATCATTTTTCCTCTAGTTTCCTAAGAGCCAACCATGTTAGCAGCTTTGCTAAGGAATGTCTACTCTGGTCGACTCTGACAACTACTTAAGGTTTCATCTGTTTGGTGAAATGCATAAAGCTATACGACTACTCATCATTATGTGACTTATACAAAACATAGCCATGACATCACCTGTTGTAGAGGACACACCTTCATGACCACACAGTTTCATTAATAATAACTTAAAATCAAGGTTAAATCATTTTTGAGAAGTTCATCTGAAAGAAAAATCAGAGCACTTTGGTTCCTTTGTAGTTTTTATTGCACATTGGGCTTCCAACCTTGTCCACTCTTACCTTCTTAATAGTTTCCAACATGGATCGACCTCCATTCCAAGGTTTGGTGGATTTCCTCATGCAGTTCAAGCTTGCCATGCTGTGCCATTTCCTGTCCTCCAGCTTTCTATGGAAGGCATTGGCCAACATGAGCACGCTGTCATATAGATAGAGGTTAGAAACCTGCAAACAATGAAAAGAGTAAAACAGAGATTGTAGTCTAGAAGATCTCCGCAAAAGAAAAAAACCTTTAAAAATACAACACAGGAGAACTTGTAAAGATTAATATGGAGCTTTTCACTTAAAGTGCACCAGTTCAAATACACTAGGTTGGTAAAAAGAACAGGAGTACTTGTGGCACTTTAGAGACTAACACATTTATTTGAGCATAAGCTTTCATGGGCTACAGTCCACTTCATCAGAT
Organism: Malaclemys terrapin pileata; assembly: GCF_027887155.1. Lineage (NCBI taxonomy): Eukaryota > Metazoa > Chordata > Testudines > Emydidae > Malaclemys > Malaclemys terrapin. The sequence continues at coordinate 76,183,772 of NC_071511.1, read as the reverse complement.
GTAGCCCATGAAAGTTTATACTCGGATAAATTTGTTAGTCTCTAAGGTGCCATAAGTACTCCTATTCTTTTTGCAGATACAGACTAACAAGGCTGCTACTCTGAAACCTAGGTTGGTAGTGATTATAGCCGCATCAGTAAAATAGTCACTCATTGGTACCTTGCCAGTCATTTTAGCAGGGAGACCAAGGAGTGAATAGAATTACCCTGTCATCTTCTATGCTCACTTTACCAGACCTCTCTGCAGCATTTTACGCAGTAGAGCACAAGGTACTGCTAATAAACCTACCAGGCATAAATGGAGTAGATAGAGCAGCATTACTATGACTCCAATCATTTCTCTCTAGCATAACACTGAGAGTGGTGATGGGTAACTGCTCCTGGTCCTCTTTCCTGAAGAGGAAGTTTGCAGGGTCCCGCAGGGTCCTTAATATCCCTCCTTTTTTATATGAGAGTATTTGAAGAGACAGTGAGATGACAGTGGTTCCACTACCAATCATATGCTGAAAATAGCCAAATGAGTATATCATTCTCCACCGATATAACCATTACCACTACTAAGATGTCATAATGACTACAAGACATACAGCATACACCTTCTTGACGTACAGCAGCTGGCTCAAATTCAACCCAGGCAAGACTTAAGTGATACAGGTTGAAAAAATAGCTAGATACTGTGCCATGTCTTCCACTGAAAGTATACAGCCCCCATTCGTCAAAATTGTGCAAAGCCTCAGTGATCTTGTTTGATTCCTCACTGAGCTGGGATGATCAGGTAGCATCAGCAATGAAAAGTGTCTTTCCCCTGCAGCTCATTAAGAAATATCACCCCTTTCTGCTGGATAAAGACCTGGCCACAAGATCCACGCATTTATCACCTCCAGATTTAATTTCTGTAATTCACTGTATCAGAAACATGGAAACAGTGAAATGCACACCGTGAAGCTGCCCACTTCCTCCAAAGTTCAGGCCACTATGAGCATGGTGAACGCAGCTGGAGGACTCAGGAGGAGCACCGGGCAGCCGCCCGGAGAGAAGCAGCACTTTGAAGGTGAAACCACAGCTTCTCTTCAGCTGCACGGCTGCCCCTGCTCCTCCTGAGTCTTCCAGCCATGTTCACAGGGCCGCACTCTGAAAGGGACTTTGGGGGGGATTGGATAGGGGGTGGGGCTCCAGGGGGACTGTCAGGGGGCAGGGGTGTGGATAGGGGTCGGGGCAGTCCGGGAGCAGGGGGGGTTGGATAAGGGGTGGGGTCCCAAGGGGGTGGTTAGGGGTAGGGGGTCCCAGGAGGGGATGGTCAGGGGACAAGGAGCAGGGGAGGGTTGGAGGTTCTGAGGGGGGCAGTCAGGGGGCGGGAAGTAGGATGAGGCGGATAGGGTTAGGGTTTGGGGAGGCACAGCCTTCCCTACCCGGCCCTCCATACAGTTTTGGAACCCTGATGTGGCCCTCAGGCCAAAAAGTTTGCCCACCCGTGGTCTAGATAATACTTCGCCCTGCCTTGAGTGCAGGAAACAGAAGTAGAAGACCTCATAAGAACATAAGTTTGACCATACTGAGTGAGACCAAAGGTCCATCCAGCCCACTATTCTGGCTGCCAATAGTGGCCAATGCCAGGTGTCCCAGAGGGAGTGAACCTAACAGGTAATGATCAAGTGATCTCTCTCCTGCCATCCATCTCCACTCTTTGACAAACAGATGCAAGGGACACCATTCCTTACCCATCCTGGCTAATAGCCATTAATGGACTTAACCTCCATGAATTTATCCAGTTCTCTTTTAAACCCTGTTATAGTCCTAGCCTTCACAACCTCCTCAGGCAAGGAGTTCCACAGGTTAACTGTGCGCTGTGTGAAGAAGAACTTCCTTTTATTTGTTTTAAACCTACTGCCAATTAATTTCATTTGATGGCCCCTACTTCTTATATTATGGGAACAAGTAAATAACTTTTCCTTATTCAGTTTCTACATACCACTCATGATTTTATATACCTCTATCATATCCCCCCTTAGTCTCCTCTTTTCCAAAATGAAAAGTCCTAATCTCTTTAATCTCTCCTCATATGGGACCCGTTCCAAACCCCTAATCATTTTAGTTGCCCGTCTCTGAACCTTTTCTAATGCCAGTATATCTTTTTTTGAGATGAGAAGACCACATCTGTATCTCTTGAGGTCCCTTCCAGTCCTACGATTCTATGATCTTCAAAGCAATAAATGGATCAGGTTCCCTAATATAGGAGGCCCCAGAAGAGATGAAACAATACAGAATCAAATCAGCTTGAAGAGGGCTGAAAACCTTCCTATTTGATAGAGCTATTTTGCCATAGCCAGAATAACACTAAACAAAATAATGTAAAATAAAAGTGTTAAAATATAAGCAGATCCTTCCTAAAAAGTGGATATACTTCTGATATGCCAATAGATGTTATTGCCTTCTCTAATTCCTATAAAGTACATATCTCTATATAAATGTTAATCTTAATTAGCCGTATATTTAATTAACATATCCTATCACTGTTGACAACATGGTATTTTCATAATGAACTAATATTTCCACAAAATCCAGGACTAAATCAAATGTGAATTAAACAGGCATAAAGCTGAACACTACCAAAAAGGCCTATCCATACATTTTAAAAAAGACATCTCTTAGGTGGTAAGGAAAAAAAAATGCAAAAAGAGGGATGCCCATTTATAGAGTGAAGAGTAGGGCTGATTAAACATACAGCACGTGAGAGATACTTTACTCAGCTGTGTATCTCCTTATACTGTAGATAGTTATTTTATTTGTAAACTGTTTGGAAACTAAGCGAGTCCTGTTATTCAACAGGATGGCCTTCCTCTTCTGTTTTGAACTGGTTTCCACAAAAAAAGTACTGCTCATTTATAAATAGATTTCCCACGCATAAGGAAAAGTGCAATTTCTTACATGCCAAAGTGAGAGAGATCCTCTAAGTTCTCCATTGAAGTTCATTTTACACCCACACATTGTACCTGACAACTCATTTTAAAGTCTCCTTGGAACAGCCACAGAGTGGAAATGTACTGTATTTCCTCAGTTTTGTACGGTTCTGCTCCAGCTGTGGAAAATCACTGCCTCGTTCTCAAAAATTGTTTTTCTAGTTCTAGTTAAGAGCTTGAGGGTAGAATTCATGCTGTATCTGTCACATCTTCTATGTTCATTGTATTCCTTCTCTATGTATTGTACTATTTTGGAAGAATTCAAACTTATGTGTAATGTACTATGCACTTCAGAGAATTTTTATTTTGAAGATCCTTCCTACTAGACACCTTCTACTTGAAAGAAATGTGTATCTTAATCATAGAATGTCAGGGTTGGAAGGGACCTCAGGAGGTCATCTAGTCCAACCCCCTGCTCAAAGCAGGACCAATCCCCAGACAGATTTTTACCCCAGTTCCCTAAATGGCCCTCTCAAGGATTGAACTCACAACCCTGGGTTTAGCAGGCCAATGCTCAAACCACTGAGCTCTCCCTCCCGTCTTTCCTTACGGCCCTAATCCTGTTCTATGCAGTGCTCAATTTCCAGAGCTGGGACTAGAACCCTGGAGGCTTGACTCCAGTTCTGTCTGCCCTAACCACTAGACCCCCAGTTCCCTCCCTCAGTATCTTCCTCTGCATAAGATTCTGAATTACAGCCCTGACCATAGAAATGCCACCTTGTGTGGTCTTTTGGATCATCTCTCTCCCATTTCCCTGCTTTAACTTCTGCTCCTTTCCCCACCCTCACCCCTCCCATCTATCCAGCTGTTGTATTTCATTTCAATTGAATTGTAACCATCTCTTGGTTACATGTTTGTACAGTGGCCAGCACAACAGGGCGCTATCATCTGGGGGCTACCAAAATACAAACATTAAACAATAACAATTACAGATGTGTAATTTTATATCCCTCATGTGCCATGCACACCCCCAATCTCTATGGTCAAGACTCTATCTGGAGTCTGACAATGCTACATCTAAATTAGCAATTATTATTAAGGCCATGTCTACACTACAGACTTATGTCAGCATAAATATGTCACTCAGGGGTTTGAAAAATCTACACCCTTGAGCAATGTAGTTATACTGATGTAACCCCTGGTGTAGGCAGTGCTATGGGAGAGCTTCTCCAGTCAGAGCTATTGCCTCTCATGGAGGTGGATTAACTAAACCAACAAGAGAAGCGCTTCCATCAGCATAGTAACGTCTTCAGTGAGCCCTGGTTTACACTACAGGGATAGGTCGAATTTAGCTGTGTTAGGTCGATTTTACAATGAATGCGTTCCGTCGACCTAAAGGGCTCTTAAAATCGATTTCTGTACTCCTCCCTGGCGAGGGTGTAGCACTAAAATCTACCTTGCTGGGTCAAATTTGGGGTAGTGCGGATGCAAATCAATGTTATTGGCCTCCAGGAGCTATCCTATAGTGCTCCAATGTGACTGCTCTGGACAGTACTTTCAACTCCGATGCACTAGCCACGTACACAGGAAAAGCCCTGGGAACTTTTGAATTTCATTTCCTGTTCAGTCAGTGTGGCGAGCTCAGCAGCACAGATGACCATGCAGTCCCCCCAGAATCACAAATGAGCTCCCCCATGGAGCGAACGGGAGACACTGGATCTGGTTGCTGTATGGGGAGAAGAATCTGTGCAGGCAGAACTCTGATCAAAAAGAATAAATGCTAATATATATGCCAAAATCACACAGGGCATGATGGACAGAGGCTACATCAGGGACATACAGCAGTGTTGCATGAAAGTCAAGAAACTGAAGACTTGGGATGCATTCGTGCAGGGCCGGCTCCAGGCACCAGCTTAACAGGCAGGTGCTTGGGGCAGCCAAGGGAGAGGGGCGGCACCTGCGGCAATTCGGGGGCGGCAGGTCCCTCACTCCCTCTAGAAGCGAAGGACCTGCTGCTGAACTACCGCTGCCAATCGCAGCTTTTTTTTTTTTTTTTGCGCTTGGGGCAGCAGAAATGCTGGAGCCGGCCCTGCATTTGTGGCCAGTACAGCTACTGGAAAAGTGTGTTAACATGTCTGGGGATGGAGCGGGAATCCTCCAGGGACATCTCCATGAAGCTCTCCTGGAGGTACTCTGAAAGCCTTTGCAGAAGGTTTCTGGGGAGGGCTGCCTTATTTCATCCTCCACGGTAGGACACTTTACCACCCAAGCCCGTAGCAAGCAGTTGGGAATCATTGCAGCACAAAGCATGGCAGCGAATGGTCCTGGGTTTTGGTCGCATTCAAGCAACATTCAGTCTATATATTTCTGTGTTAGCCTCAGGAGAGTGATATCATTCATGGTCACCTGGTTGAAATAGGGGAATTTTTGTAAGGGAATAGTAAAAGGACCCCATTCATGCTGGGCTGTTTACGCTTGGCTAAAAGGGATCATCCCAAATAGCCACGCGGATGGATGGGGGCAGATGTGTGCTGAACATCCACCTGAAAACCACAGCCCCTCCTTTTAAATGGCAAACCCAACCGGCATTGCTTGCTATGGGAAAGGAGGGTGCTGCAGTTTGAAAATATTCCCACATGTTATCAAGGCAGTAGAAGCCAAACCCTCATACCCTTTAGCTTACCATGGCTGCCTGGAAACCAAATTCTGTTGCCCAGACATGTGTGATGTGTCACCATACCGGCAAGTGCTCAATATAAAAGGCAAAATGCAATCTTGTACCTAATGCACATGTGCTGTCTGCTGTGAATTGCTTGATTCACTGTGAAAGAGTCTCCTTTTTGTTCTCAGAAATGTATCATCTTAAATTTTACTCTCCCTTTTTAGCCCCCCACAGGTGCAAATGTTTCTATGCTCCCCCATCATCTCCATCCCTGAGGTTATCGCAGATTAGAAGGCGAAAAAAACGCACTTGCAATGACATATTTTCCGAGCTCATGCAGTCCTCCCGCACTGATAGGGCACAGCTGAATGCATGGAGGCATTCAGTGGCAGAGTCCAAGAAAGCATTAAATGATGGCGATGAGAAGAGGCAGGATGCAATACTGAGGCTAATGGGGGAGCAAACAGACATGCTCAGGCATCTGGTGCAGCTGCAGGAAAGCCAACAAGAGCACAGACGCTGCTGCATCCACTGTACAACTGCCTGCCCTCCTCCCCAAGTTCCATATCCTCCTCACCCAGAAGCCCAAGAACGCGGGGGGGGGGAGGGGGAGGATAAGGGGAGACTCCGGGCACCCAGCCACTGCACTTCAGAGGATGGCCCAAGCAACAGAAGGCTGTCATTCAAACAGTTTTGATTTGTAGTGTGGCTACAATAAGCAATGTGGCCTTGCCCTTCCCTCCTCCCATTCTCCCCCACCCCACCCTACCCCACCCGGGATACCTTATCAGTTATCTCCCTTTTTTTTTTAATTAATAAAGAACGAATGCATGTTTTCAAAACAATAGTGACTTTATTTCCTTTGCCAGCTGTGATCAAAGGGGGGAGGTTTTCAAAGCCTCTCTGATGCGCAGCAGACCTACCTATGCTCTTCTAATTGCCCTGGTGTCTGGCTGTTCAAAATTGGCAGCCAGGTGATTTGCCTCAACCTCCCCATAAACGTCTCCCCCTTACTCTCACAGATATTATGGAGCACACAGCAAGCAGTAATAACAATGGGAATATTGGTTACGCTGAGGTCTAACCTAGTCAACAAACAGCGCCAGCGAACTTTTAAATGTCCAAAGGCACATTCTGCCACCATTCTGCACTTGCTCAGCCTATAGTTGAACTGCTCCTTACTACTGTCCAGGCTGCCTGTGTATGGGTTCATGAGCCATGAGAGCAAGGGATAGGCTGGGTCTCCAAGGATAACTATTGGCATTTCAACATCCCCAACAGTAATTTTCTGGTCTGGGAAGTAAATCCCTTCTTGCAGCTGCTCAAACAGCCCGGAGTTCCTAAAGATGTGAGCCTCATGCACCTTTCCCAGCCATCCCACGTTGATGTCGGTGAAATGTCCCTTGTGATCCACCAGTGCTTGCAGCACCATTGAGAAGTACCCCTCGCGGTTTATGTACTGGTTGGCAAGGTGGTCTGGTACCAAGATAGGAATATGCATTCTGTCTATCACCCCACCAAAGTTAGGGAAACCCATTGCGGCAAAGCCATCCACTATGACCTGCACATTTCCCAGAGTCACTACCCTTGATAGCAGATCAATGATTGCACTGGCTATTTGAATCACAGCAGTCTTCACAGTAGATTTGCCCACTCCAAATTGATTCCTGACTGACTGGTAGCAGTCAGGCGTTGCAAGCTTCCACAGTGCTATCACCACACACTTCTCAACAGTCAAGGCAGCTCTCATCTTGGTATTCCTGTGCTTCAGGGCGGGGTAAAGCAACTCACAGAGTTCCAGGAAAGTGGCCTTACACATGCGAAAGTTTCGCAGCCACTGGGAATCATCCCATACCTGCAACACTATGCGGTCTCACCAGTCTGTGCTTGTTTGCTGGGCCCAGAATCGGTATTCCACTGTATCAACCAGCCCCACTGCCACCATGATGTCCCAATTGCCACAGCCTGTGCTTTCAGGAACGTCCATGTCCTCATTACAATCGTCCTCATGCTACTGTCTCTTAGCCAGGTTCTGCACATACTGCAGTATAATGCGCGAGGTGATTACAATGCTCGCAACAGCAGAGGTGAGCTGAGCGGGCTCCATACTTGCCATGCTATGGCATCTGCATGGGTAACCCAGGCAAAAAGGCACGAAATGATTGTCTGCAGTTGCTTTCACAGAGGGAGGGAGAGAGAGAGGGGAGAGTGACGACATGTACCCAAAACCACCCGCGACAATGTTTTTGCCCCATCAGGCATTGAGCGCATAACCCATAATTCCAATGGGCACCGGAGACTGCAGGAACTATGGGATAGCTTCCCATAGTTCAGCGCTCCATGAGTCGATGTTAGCCATGGTAGTGAGGATGCACTCCGCGGACTTAATGCGCTTAGTGGGGGCATACACAATCGACCGTATAAAATCGATTTCTAAAAATAGACTTCTATAAAATCGACCTAATTTCGTAGTGTAGACAACCCTGAAGCACTAAAGCTGTAGCGCTGTATGTGAAGACAAGTCCTGAGTGCTACCAAGTATCCCTTTCTGCCCAGGAGCTAAGTATACTGTCTCTGTAGGACTTCCAACTCTTATTAATCCAGACTGTGCGACCTGGAATCAAACCCAGATCTCCTACATCGAAGTGCAGAACACTGATTACTTGGTTACCAAGCTGGCCCGTCCTTTTTAGTTTGACCCACAGAACCACAACCACATTGTCAAGGCGGATTGATGTCATAGTGCTATGCTTCATTCCTACTTTGAAGCAATTGCGGTAGTTATGTGTCAGTAAAATAAGTATCCACAAAAGTGAAGGTGATGGTATGCTGTCTGTTTCTTTCTGTCACTACTCTGAGGATCTTTGTTAATATTGAAGAACTGTTGTAGCATGGAATGGAAAGGTTATCATCATGCACGTCTTGTCCTTTAAAAGGAACCACTGGAATGCTGGTCCTCCATTTCTCTTACAGCGTGAGTCTACTCTGAAATGTTACTATGTAAATATGGTGCCTTTCACCAGCAGATCTGCTCCTTCCATTTAGTCACACTCTTCTATGCTTACTTAAGTGACAAAAACATATATATTATATTACATATTATTTCTATTAGTACTGCAGACCCCATATCTGTGGAACAGGAAGCTGAATTCTATTCTTATTCTCACTGTCAACAATATTTTTAACTAAGTAGCAGAAATTTTATCACTGGTGATGTATTAGCTAGAATTATTTATAGTGCACATTTAATCCTCTATATACCTATTCTGGCTAGCTTTCTGGAATCTTAATATGGTTTGTTCTGTTATTACTTCCAGTGAGCTGTAAAATGTAAAGAATTCCAAAATTGGATTGTTTTATGAAAAAAAAGTCCGTTTTCTGTATATGTTGCCTAATAATGTTTCCAGAAGCAACCATATTGTTTTCCATTACTGCTTATCACAAATAAATTCTTATCTTATTCTTTTTAATGCTGCTTTTATGCAAAAGACTAAGAACCTTTTTATCCTCTTTTCCAAATCATATACACCCTTTTAGCCTGAAGTCATATCTAAATAGGTACTTTCCTATGGAAAAAGGGAACTCAAAAGAGCATTCCAGGTCTTGGCTCACCTATCCACATTCACTCATATAATTTTCATTGTTTTCTTTATCACAGTCCTTTTCATGCAGCAAGAATCCCACAGGCCTTTTCTGCTTCATCTAAGCAAGGCATTCGTAATTTCATATTACTGCCAATTTAAATCCCCTTCAATGGCACCATCAGCCACTGTATCTTAGAAGCAAAATGATTTCCCTACCATCCCCTACAAATGTGATAGATTGTATTTGCAACATCACACGTTTGCTGCAAACTCCAGGAAGATGATGCTGTGAAGAGGAAGACAGGCCATCAGACCAAGCTTGTTTACACTTGTTACCTCAAGTGTCCACACAAATTTCAATTTGCAGCTAACTATCAAAACCCACTGGATACAGAAATGTACTGTAAAAGGCAATTCATGTAGCTACCTGAACAATCAGTAATACCCCATGGCTCTACTCCTGCAGTCTCAGGCATGAGGAAATAGGAAATTAAGAAATTAGCATTAGAGTAGCATGCACGATTGGAAGAAAAATAACACTGAGATGAAAACAAGGTGATAGACTTGTTTCCTTTGGGCTTTCTGAGCTCTGCAACACCGCTAATTTTTCCTCTTTATCTATTCGGGATGGGGGTAGGGCATTCTTCTGTCTGCAGAAACTCCCTTTCATATCATGAAAATTTCCAGAGGAAACCAAAAAAAGTGTTTCACTTTTCTTATCTCGGGGGGGGGGGGGGGGGGGAATCAAATTTTAGTTCCTCTTTCACTTGTCGGCTAAGACCCCCACGAATTGAGGATACCACAAATGCCTAATAAAAGCCAAAGACTTAATGAAATGCATTTTGGGGGCCTATCTACATTATCTATACCACACCCATTGCTGTGGAATCTGAAAGCAATAATGCCATGAACTGTTAGTTGGAAAGCATGAAATTCTGAACTAAGGACTTACCAGTTCATGAATGAAAACTTATCTAAATATTGTGTTTTGAAGTGTACATTTTGCACCTGAAATTTTTTTCAGTCCACCATACACATATGCATTCTGTAAGTCATTTGGGATCTTGCTTCTTTTAAAACATGTTTGTCCACATGAACAGAAGCTTCTGTTTAGCTTCAGGTGGAATACACAGGGAACCCTTCTCTTGTACCAAGTAACAAACTTTATACACAAATAGGCAGGAAGCAGAAATATGGAATCAGAACAGGGATATTTCCATAATGCAGTAAAGGTAAAACATCCTTTTTACAGAGAGACTAAGATTCATCCAGATTTACTATTTTTAAAATTCTATATGGATAACCTTTAGTTTCCTTCCAAGCATTAATCAAAGGGAACTTGCTACCCAGAAATACAATGTTGCACAATAGAAGACTGACCCTGCTTCAGGACCATGGGCAGATTCAGAGCTGCCTGCAAAGCCAGAAGTCCAGCCAGAGAAGAGGCCTATGAAGAGACCAACTGGAAGACAAGCTGACACCCACATGCCACTGCTTCAAAAATTCATTCCCAAGCTTGGCATCAGAGATCTGCAGCTGCCAAATTCACCCTGGAAGTATCCCAGCAGTCAGCTCCAAAGATGGAGACAGACAGAGATGGAGGGCAAATTGGAACATACAGAACCCTGCCAGTGACGGAAACATGCACTGCCTAATGAGTAATACAGTTGTTTTTGTGCACACCACTATTCTCTGAAGGTGTTTATCTATCCCCAAAGCCCAGGTTGTGCCAAAAGTGATGGTGCATGTGCGTGACTCTAAAGCAAGGCGGCATCTATCTGTGCTCTTCAAAAAGAGGAGAGGTGATGACTGATGTATTACTTAATGTACAGTAGTATGCTTAGAGGGATGCTGTCAAGGTTGGGAAACTGACAATCTGACCTACCTATTTTATTTTCTTAGATCAGTTTTCAAAGCCCATCTGATACGTTGTGCACGCATGTGTTTTAAATAAATGCTTCATTGCTCTTGGAGAACAAAATCACAGCCAGCAGCTTGACACTCATGAGAAACCCTATAATAAAATAAGAGCTGCAGTTGCATGCCGTGTAAGAAGAAAAACTTCCATTAAAGACTCAAATGTCAGTTTCAAACAGCTATTTATTAGGAGTTAAATGAAAGAAAATATAAAAGTATCATAGAACCATAGCAAACAGACCTTATTAGGGTAACTAGTCAACCCCCCTGACAATGTAGGATTTTTTTTTTTTACACTGTTATCTAGGTTTCTGGCCATTCAGGTTTTACACATCACAAATGATGGGTGCTTTCAGAAATTCCTTCGGGAGATGATTCCACAATTTAATAGATCTCATGGTCAGGACATTTTTACTGATATACAGTTTCTATATTCATTTACATACCTTCTTTCATACCTTACACTCAGCTATTCTTCTGAAAGAATTCTTCTCCCTCCTTATGGTTTATATCTAATATCAAGTGTTCTTCAACCATTTATAGTTATTTCTTTTGCAGCTCAAACATCTGTCTGTAACAAAAGTTGAACTGTAGCCACAGGGGCACAAATTAAACTACATTTTAAATGTAAACCTCATCCCTAGGGGACTACCGCGTGTCACTAAATGTTTCAAGAATCTGGCATGATTAACATACACTGATCAGAGAAGGAGTCAATCTAGTAGAGGATGTTTGGAAATCAGAACTAAAGTGTATTGGTGGAGCTGAGGGATGGCGAGGAGAGGAGAAATAATACTGAAATAGCAGAGCAGAGGAGGGGGGAAACATTGGTGTTTTACATTGGGTTGAATATAAACATGAGCTATAGTTTAGATTTGAATTGTGTTGACAGGAAGGGCTTGGGTGGTGACATCTGCCTGCACTATGTTTGCTACTAGCAAGTGCTCTCAGTCTTTTAATGAAGTACTAAACAAAGAACAAAGTAAAACAAAAATATTAAAAATTGTGACAGTCCATGGCCTCTTTTGGTCCAGATGAGCTGGACTGAGTGGAGGGGCAATGATGGCTTTACATTATCTTTGAGTTCCTCTGATCTTCAGCATCTGGCTTCCAGGCTGCTCTAACTCACAGCTGCCGGCAAAATCCCAAAATGGGCCATTGTGGCATCTGGGGTGTTGCCGGAGTGCAGTGCATTCAAGTCATGCCCCTTCTCTCCTAACATGCCCCTAGCTAAGCTGCTAGCTGTGATAAGAGGAAAGTAAAGCTATTGAGGGAATCCCGAGCTGGCCACTGAGGCCAATTTAAGACCTCCAAGTGCTGCAAAGTAGCCCAACTAGGCCAAGGGTCTGGCCCAAAGCCCCTACATAAAGTCTTTGTGAGAAGACATGTGAAATGTGTGTTTGTAACTTAATGTACATTTTCATAGAGGCCTCTGGTACGGTAAATTAATGCTTTAATTCTGCAAACATTTACTATCAGCTGTAGTGCTTAATAATGTGATGAATAGCTCAACTGACAACAATGGGACTCCTCTGCCTAGTGAAGTGACTCATATGAATGCTTGCAGGATTGGGCCCTTCAAGAGCAAATGGGACACTGTGAATTATATTTCACAGGTTATACCGGTCTGCAAGGTCCAATACAGCAGTTCCCTCACAGTAACTCCTAAAAAGAATACAACATGTAAGCAAAGTGTGAATGCTGAAGGAGCAGCCCATTAACTGATGCCTGGTAACATGTTCAACGGTCAGGTCTGTGAAGGACAAAGTTACCCTTACACATGGAGAGGCGAGCAGTTGTTTGAAGAACCTGCCCTCCTACGCCTTCTGACATATCCTCTCCAAAAACATCCAAACAACATCTGGAACATTGCTAAAGTAAAGAAGTGGGACTCTGATGACACTAAGGAATAACCGTACTATTCTGCCATTGCTGTATTGAGTCCCATTAGTTTTAAACTTACTGTATATTTAGAGTCAAGTCAAGTAATGTTAGATGCCCCAGGCCCTTATAACACTCTTGAATCCAAACAGGGCCTCAGAAAGGTTGAACTAAGTTATCAGCTGTATAAATAATAAATGTGATCAACAACAAATAAAATAAAAATGGAATCATAACAGAGAAAATTATCTGAATCACAAATCAAGGGCAAAGAGATTTTCAAACCTCATGTAAAGCAAAAGGAAGAGGTTGGGAGGAGGAACTAGACAAAGTATTTCCAAACTCAGAATCTAAAACAATATGTAATATAGTTCAAGCTGTGTAACAGTGGCAGTCTTGTTGCATAAAAGTACCAGGGAGGTGGATATATTGGGAATACATTAGACTAACAAGAATATCTGGCATGTAAATACCACTTTTCATTCATAAATATCCAAGCACTTCACAAAGGTGGTTAAATATCTTTCCAGATGAGAGTCAGAGACAAAGAAGACAGACAGGCTAGATATGGCTGATGCTTAAAAAGGGTACAGGATGTTGGCTGACCGTGTTAACACAGGTCACCAAGAAATAAGAATGAGAAACGCATATAGACAGAAAATGATTTCTGGATTAATGCTGTCCTCCCTCTAATGTCAAATGAAGCCTCCAAGACTGGCAATTTTAGAAAGGACTTTCTCCATTCTAAGCAGAAATGCAATGGAGTTTATTAAAGTAATGTTTCTTGGCTAGGAATAAGACCATGAGCAAAATGTTGCCAAGCATGCTGACAGAGTAAAACAGGACTTCCATAAAAGGTTCTGAATAAATGAGTTTTTGCATGAGTTTGCAGAATGGTCTGATGTTTCATGGCTCATCAGACTCCAAGCCAGGATGATCATCTCCTAAAAAACAACTTCCTAGGAGGTAGTACTAAAAATACTAATAACGGAGATGCTCCAAAAGGATTTTCATTAATTTAGCCAAGACAAAGTTAATAAGCCATGACCCAAATGTTTTTTTCTTTATTAGGTTGTTTTAAACATATTCATGTTATATAGTGTGACAAAGTTCCTCCTCTATCTTGGTGGGTCCTGCGCTTATTGGCGGATTTTCTTGCCTCAGAGATTCACCATGTGGGTTGGGGAACAGCCCAGAGACCTTCCGCTCTGGAAGAACCCACAGTCCAGGTCAATTGGGAGGTTTGGGGAGAACCCGGGCCCACCCTCTACTCCGGGTTCCAGCCCAGGGCCCTGTGGACTGCAGCTCTCTATAGTGCCTCCTATAACAGCTGCATGACAACTACAACTCCCTGGGCTACTTCCCCATGGCCTCCTCCAAACACCTTCCTTATTCTCACCACAGGACCTTCCTCCTGGTGTCTGATAACGCTTGTGCTCCTCAGGCCTCCAGCAGCACACCCTCTCACTCTCAGCTCCTTGCGCCTCTTGCTCCCAGCTCCTCACACTTGCACCACAAACTGAAGTGAGCTCCTATTAGCCTGCCTTAATTGATTCTAACAGCTTCTTCTTAATTGGCTCCAGTTGTCCTAATTAGCCTGCCTGCCTTAACTGGTTCTAACAGGTTCCTGATTACTCTAGTGCAGCCCCTGCTCTGGTCACTCAGGGAACAGAAAACTACTCATCCAGTGACCAGTATATTTGCCCTCTACCAGACTCCTGTACCCCACTGGTCTGCGTCTGTCACAATATATATATATACATGTTAAATAAATTTAGAAACTGGCAGATATTAGTTTCCTTTTACAAAGTCATTAAAATAAAATAAAAAACCAGCCATGGTTGGTAACAAACCTTGACAGGGAATGTTTTGTAATACAAAATAATACAAGTGGGTCTGGTGTAACACAAGATACTAAATCTATTTCCTACCCAAAAAAGAAAATAGAAAATGTAGAATACTTGAAATTAAGGGACCAACAACAATGTGTTATTCATATTTATGAAATGATTACTAGATGCGTCTCCACAAGGTGTGCTATGATGCGTGTTTCTTCAAAGTACCTGATAGAACTGGAGTTATACAATAAGTAAACTAAAGCTGGATAAAAAATTCCATGATCAAAATCTGTGTAAGTGTAATAGTAATGTAAAATACACAGGGATTTGGATGGTTTGAGGGATTGATAATGGGGCACAGAGCATTTTATCCCGATCTCACAATTTACTCTTTGGAAACTCTCCAGTGGTCATGAAAAAAACCAAACCCTGGTGGTTTCTGAGTTAACTTCCTAGTAGCTAACTGTCCATAGCACAAGCAACACCACAACACTTGGCTCCCCTATTGATCTTTTGAGCAGAGGATGAAAGATTGAATGGGCATGGAGATTTAATTACGGTTTCATTTGAAGGGATGTTTTCTCAGGTGGGGTATGACATACGTTGGAAGGCACGATAATACTTCCTTGGAAATTTTGTTAATTGAAGAGACTATCATCCCTTGGATAATTTCCCTTTAAATTTGATACAAGCCTTTGCATTTTCACCAAAATGAGGTAGGACTGGGTTGATTTTTCAGTTTGCTCCAAAAACAGAAAAGAAGAAAACCCAAACCACAATTGAAAATGCCTCCCAAAAATTAATTAAAGAAGCTGACCAAAATTTTATTTCGGGTTGAACAAAATGTATCATTTTGGAGCACTTTTTCAAATAAAAGCAAAGGAAATGAAGGGCTAGATTCATGAAAATCAGGAGGAAGAAGAGGTGGTGATGTTCACCTTATCACTTTGTAGCCAAGTGGTTCAGGGCACTCACCTGGGGATGTGGGAGATCCAGACTCAACTTCTCCCTTTGCCTGACAAGGAGCAGGGATTTGAAATTGCATCTCCAAAGCTGCAGAAGAGTGCGCTAACCACTGCACTATGGGATATTCTGGTGTTGGTCTTTCTCAATTTCCACTGTTGAAGCTGTTCCACTTTGTTCCACCATCACCTCTTCTTTCACTGCCTCCCTTCCCCTACCCCCCATTTTGTGAATGGCACTTAAGTCCTCAAAAGAATTTTTGGCTGAAACTATTCAGCAAATTTGTGTCAAATTCACAAATAGTTTTGGGTTGATGAAACTGCATTTTTTCAGTGATTAACCTCCCAACCCTCTAATTAGTGGCCAGGCTTTCTCCCTCCTTAAAGATGATCATCCCTCATGTGATTCATTAATTTGGGTGATTTATGCAAAATGAGCTTGGTCTGCATGCAAATAAGATCGCAGAAACATCTTGTATGTTACCAAGGACCACACTGGGCTAATTTACTAACTAAAATCTATAACTGGATTTCTGGGCATCCTGTATGCTCACAGATTGCTCATCTCTAAAAATGCTGAGTACTGTAGCTGTTTTCACACCCCAGAGACCAATTTTTCAAGGAGTCAGGAGACTACTTAACAGACACCTGTAGCTTTATTGTCAATACAGTTTAGAATTATGGAGCTAGGTTATGCACGCTAGCAAACATATTACTGTCTTGACATATGATAACTCAGAAGAAGTCTGTCAGAGGAGTCCTTCAGACTAGTCTCTGAAATAGATTTGTGCATAAGCAGATGGGCAATAATATTCAAAATCCTGCCATGATGTGAAATTGTCCCCCAATTAAGTCATCTGCTGGTGCAACCTAGAATATGCTCAGATTCCCTGAAGTAAGCAGCCTGTGTTCTGATTCCAGGCAGCCTGGATTTACCCATCTTGGAGGTTACAAACACAGAACAAAACTTCTCATTTCTATGCTTGGTAGTTATGCACGTTTTCTTGGAGAAGTAAGACAATATAAGGGGTAGTTAATGTTTGTGGAAGAGGCACCTCTCAAACTCTTTCACAGTAAGGAATTTTGATAAAGTTTTAATTTGATTTGAAAGGGACACTTTCAAGTTTTCCAGTATATAGCTCAAAATCTCACCAACCGTTCATTATTACTATCTGCTTATAAAATCCATCTAATTTGTTGTGGGCTGCCTTTTTATACTATTTTCTTTTTTGTTAAATTAGTATTGTTTTTCTTATAAAACAATAAAATCTGACAGCAGTCCTGCACTTGAGACTTGACCTTCAGTAAGAAATCAGGGTGCCTTCAAAATAGAAATAGCTTGCAAAAATTACAAAATTTCAGGTGAATAAAATGAGTAAATATTGAATTTGAGAAAATTATGAAAAATCTTCACAGGGTCCTTTTAATTAAAAAGGAATACTGATGCAGTAAACGTGAATAGAAAGCTCAGTTCTAAAGCTTCAAAACGATTTACTGCAGTAAGAAATCTTTACTTTAAAATCCATACTGTCTGAATCTACTTGCCAACTACACCACTATAATGCAGCTCTATTTCTATACAGTATCTGACTATATGATGCACAGTATTCAAACATACAGTGCCTGGAGTTGCAAAAAGTACATTACCCACACAGGGCCAATATCTGCTATCAGTGACACTTGTTACAGCTGGTACCCTCATTGGGTGGATAGTATTAACATGGCCAAGGAAAATCCCATTTACTTCATGAGGCTTTGGATCAGGTTCTGAATGAACATGGACTATGAATTACCCTTTCAATCACATTGGTATTCTCCTGCCCCGCCCCATCAAGTCAGTGTTCTAGCACATTGGCTGGGTAGTGTAGGAGGCACCTTGTTCTGCAACTGCCTTTGCTTCACCTACCTTGTGAATAAATAAAGGTTTTCAGTTCTATCCAGCATCTTTCATCAGTACTATGGATGCAATTTTTAAAAATGCCTCAGTGACTTAGGAGCACAAGTCCCCCTGGATCTTCATCATGTAGTTCATTCAGATATTCTCTATTCACTTTTTACTTTCACTTAATTCACTAAAAGGTTGCTTTGATGTTGCACCTTATTTTGAGGAATCTTGGCATTTGGAATAGATATCTTGCCAATAAGAGAGATCTTCCAACAGGGCTTGAGATGTTGGTTTCAATAGCCTAGACTGTTACAAAATGGCACTAATATCAGTAGTGCATTTCTCGTAGGCCAAAGAACCATCAGATGTTAGTGATGTCCAGTCACTGCTGATATGGAACACACAGAATCAGATACTTGGAAGTGAAAAGCTCTATATCCCAATACATAACTTAACTCTGCAGTCCTCACAAATTAATCCTTTCACATGAAATGGCTAATAGGCATAAATGCAGTATTTAGGCAAAATTGGAATTGCGTAACAACAAAACATGATTCTATATCATCTATATATCTATATCTATATTTATATACACAGAGAGGTTATGGAATGAAATGCCCCAAATCAACTTAGAATCAACTTAACTGCCCGCTAATACTTTATGCAGACAATGTCAGATCTAAAGCACTCAGGCCCAGGAAAGGAAGGAAACTAGATAATTAAGGTTAGTCAGGAACTATCCCACTCAATTTCAGCATGCTGAGATTTAAGGTATTCATTTTACTTCTTCCTTCCTTTGTTTCCTGTGAAGCTTCACAATCACACACACAACTATCTCATGTCATGTTCCTAAGGACCTTCGCAGGCACCAACACTTTACTGACCTGCAGCATCTGCAGATAGCCTTCTTGTGGATCACAGAGCAATGAAGATATTCTATGATTATTTCTCATGCATCTCTGATTGTTGTCTCTTGACAGAGGGAAGATCTGCCGGATAACCGTCATCCTCCCGAGAGCACTGTGTACCAGTTCTAATATTTCATTATCACTGATTTCCTGTGAAGAGAAACACAGTCCTTTTAAACAAAACAACACACATTTCTTGACACATATTTCTTGTATTCCTGCCATTATTTGATCAAATATTCTAAACAGAAAATGACCCTGAATTTTTTTAATAGACTCAATTCAGGACAAATGATCCTACTTTGTGTATGTTAATGGGAATGTTTTATATGCATCATTTAAAACAGACTAGAACTCAGCATTATACAGCACCTTTTATGCCCAAGCTATCTTGGCTCTTCTTATACATTAGCTACTTAGCTTATCATAGCAAAATAATGAGATGGTTAAAATAGCTTGGTTAAACAAGGACCAATAAGTGCTTTCATCCAAAGTCTAAACCGCATTCAAGCAGAAAGTAAGTTGGTTAAAATTTTTAGGTCATTTTTTTTTTAAGAGCATGTCATTTTGTGCCTCATCACATCCTGATCCTGCTTGGGACCAAAAGCATAAGTGGCAAAACAACATATGAAAGGCTGTTCTTACAATAATCCTGGCCCGACCAAAATCTCATGAGAAAACCCACATTTTGTAAGATTAACAGTCCTATTTTGCAGACTAAAGGGTATGAAGAGTTCTGATAAGCATCTGAAATCTTTTGACAGTTTAACCACATTAGCAAAAGAAGTCAAGATTAGGTGAGGCTTTGTTAACACATATAAACTAAACTTGACATAGCCATGATGTTAACCTGCATCTATGTTAAGGAAAACATCTTTTATCTTAATTAAGCTGGTTGAGATCAGCTTGAGACTACCCCTGCATTTTTACTAAGGAAAAATGGTTGCCTTGACCTCTTTTCCTAATCTTGGACATTTTTCTGAATCAACCACCACCTTTTGGGTTCCCTTGTTAATAGCACCGTAATTGTGTAAACATTTGGAAGTGCATGACACTACCAGTGATTTCTCTCAAAGCTTTGGATGTTAGAATGCATTTTTATTTTATTTGATCAGGATGTTAAGAATCTTCTCTTAGATTTCGACCAGAAATGTTCAAAAATAGGTGCCTAAAATTCGACTTCTAGAGCCATATTTAAGCAACTAAATAGGTGGCCTGATTTTTAAAAGTGCTAAGCCCCTGTCAGCTACCTTTGAAGTCAAAAGGTAAATTTTGTTATTTTTTAGATACTTCATACAAGTGAAAGGGAGCTACTGGGTGTCCAGCCCTCTTGAAAGTTAAATCATTTACTGAGATGTCTAGATATGAATTTAGGCACCCATTTTTGAAAATCTTGGGCTGAATGTTTCTGACTTTTTCATTACAGAAAAAACATCATCACAGATAATGAAAAACACTTAAAGATTACGACAAAGAAAAGAAAAAATGCAGGATAGAAAGAAGACAAAGTAGTTGAAGGAAAAGAGAAAAGAAATGGACCATGTTAAGAAGAAAATCCAAAGTCATTTGGTCAACTTCCACCTCAACAGTCACCAGAGACAGAAACAAAAAAAGACTGTAGGTTCAAGGGTATAAAGTGAGTGACTTATGTCATGACACAGGCAACAGGTTTCATGGTGGTGAACTGACCATCTTTTTTCTGATTCATAAGTCCTTTTATTAACACACTGATAGGCATTTATAGCCAGCTGCAACACCATGATATATTAAATGATGATATTCTATGTAATAGCAATTCTGTTTTGTGAGATTATGGACAATTATGGAGATTATGTGAGCTGGAGACATTTAATTGCTCAGTGTATTTGTCATTTTTAATTGCTAGGTATACCCTTGGCTTCAGTTTATCAGCTAACGTGCAGGGTAATAATGAATGCTGTAGTATCTTCACTGTTCCAGAAACATTTGGAAGAAAGAAAGTAAAGGAAGAAGGAAGGAACACCACCAATCTTGCCTGTCTTGGGACAGGCTCCCATAGGAAACTGCCGAAGCTTTCACAGCTTTGCTTCATAATGCCGAATTTGCTTAAATGTAGCACAGAAGATTTCAGAAGTTGCATTGCTACTAATGAGGTGCCATTGTTAGAACACTATCTTCTACGAAGCTGCACATGTTCCAGTCTGAACGAGTGGAAAAAATAGAGTATATGCTTTCTTTTGGGTGGTGCTAGTTTAAACAAAGTATATACCACTTCAAAGTAAATGTACAAGTTGAGAGGAATGACAAGAGAAAGGCATCCAGTTGAAGAATGCCTCAAGAAAGAGGAAGAGATTAATTAATATAGGGATGCACATGTTCCTGCACAGCATAATTTGGGTCAAAGATGAGGGTAAATAGCAGAGACCACAAACACAAACCACAGCCTAAGTTTCTTCTTCAAGCTTGGTTAGTACTAAAGTTTCCCTGCCAGACCTTCAATGTCCTAGCTCCCTAAACTCCTTTAGCACAAAAAGATGCTTCTATTGCCTGTACATTGCAGCTGAAGTTAACTGCACATGGTTTACATATTTTATATTAAAAACTATTTTTTGACTAGGGACATACAATGATTTTAAAATCCTGGGTTTAGTTCACTACTGAAATTGCTGTAGGGTGGCTATTTGTTAACTCCTGTTTCCTGTGAGGGATTCCCCCAAGGGAATGGCAAACCAATGGTACTGCCTATTACCTTCCTTTCAAAAGGGACACAGAAGGGAACAGTTTTTAATTCTGGCTAGAGCTCCATAGAAGCTCCACTAGTGGAATCTGAATGTCTGAATCAGCTCTTCTCCCAGGTGCTTTGGCCACACCTTCTCCACAGCTGGTCCAACCCAATTTCTAAGCTGCACAAACCAGCCCTGAGCCCCCCCTTGGAGTGGGGTTTGCTGCTGTGCTTCCTCCATTCTGTCAAGGGGCCCTGCAGCTTGTGTTCTGTCAGCAGCAGTGAATCTGGCCCTCAATTTTTAACATGAAAGAAATAAGTATTTTGTTTTCATTTCACTTTTGCTCTCAAGCTGTGAGTGAAACGACCATGAGGCTATTATAATTATGTGGTTTGGTAGACTAGAATGGCAGCTTTGGCTCATTTTAGTCCTTTTCTGCCAATTTCCAGTCTGTTTTAGGAATATTTTTTTTAAACTTTGCAGAAGGTGAATATCCTGATACTAATGACAGGCCAACTGGTGGGGGTAAAATACATAATATAGTCTCCCAGAAGTTGAATGGAGGGCTTTTGAGATTTGTTACTGAATTCAGGCAAGCTCCTGATGCCTTTACTGGAACCAGTGCTCAGGCACTCCACAGGTGTCCTGAAGGCTCCAAAAGATCCTCCAGGCAGATTGCTTTATGCCTGGAGTTTCTCTTCTCTGTGGGAAGCCAGACAGGGTGCCTAACCATTTGGTATGCTGGTCTTAGCAAGAAACATTTTTATGGGATACCTCTTGCCTCATCTTTTTTCTCATCAGTTATCCTTCTGGGGCAAGCCTCTTCACACACAAACTCCAACGGAGTGAGGTTAAATAACAAGAAACTTTTTTTAAAAAAGAACAATTTAAATTAGCAAGAACTTCCAACTAACCTACACAGGAGGCAAAGGCTGGCTCAATGGCTGCACAAACTGATGAATAGACATTTAGGGGACAGGGTCTCATAACCTCAGGTCCAGAATACTTGATCTGAGACCCATGAGCATGTGCATGGCTTAATTACAGTGAATAAGTCTGAGACTCACTTAGCAGGACACGCTGTTCCTAAGGTGGGGATCTGCAGAGGAACTTCTTGGGGGAATGTTCAGCCATGACAGCTTTCACCCATCAATCACCCATATCTACTGGTGGATAAATCCATTTTAGAGATGTGGAAACTGAGGCACAGTGAAGCTAATTGACTTTCCCAGGGTCATGAAGCAAGTCAACAGCACAGCCAGGGACTGAACCCTAAGATGTCAACTCTCACCTTGGTGTTTTAAAAACTAGACACTGCATCCCATTTGTCAAAATGCTTGCAGTTCTAGTTTTATAGTAGGTATGATAAATACATGCACAGAAAGTTCATCTGAATCCCAAGAATGAAAATTAAATAAAAAGTAACCCAAAAAAGGACAAAAAATATGTGAAGTGGACTCTTGTTTTATATCAATCAGGACAACTGTGTGTATTCAGAAAATAGTTTTCCACGAAGGCAGAAAAAAAAGCCATTTGAAAGGATTTATAATTAAGCCCTAATTTGTCTAATTATTTATTTAAAAGTGATTTCCTTTTTTCATATACATGATACAAATCTTTCTTCACTTTGTGAAACAGATAGAGGAAGTGCTCTGCTTAACTATTTGGCCGCTGAGTTTTTTGTTTGTTTTTTAACAGAAATTTAACCCTGATTTTTCAGTCAATTTGAGGGTCATTAGGGCTGTTATAGCACAAGGCAGCTGCAGTGCAGGGAATGGGGATGTGTAAATGCTGGATACTACATCTGTCTGTCTCCCATGCCTAACTGCTGAAAGCAAGGGGTTGATTCAGCAGCTGGGAATAGCATGGCATAAGGATAGCTGACCCTCCTTCCCCAGTCCATGTGCTATGTTAGGGAGCGTGTGACATAAGAGCTACAACAAAATTCCCATGCTGGTACATAGACACTACCGTGAGGGAGGCCTGATAGAGTGAGAGAGAGACATATCCTGTCTAATATGTTTTAATGGTGATCATAGAACACCTGCCAGACAACCGAGGTGTTGGAGGTTCCTACCCAGGCTCTCCCATATTTTCTAACCTTGGTCATTTATTCTCATCTTTCTCACCCCATTGTATACCCGGCTGAAGAATAAGAAAGAAAAAGGGTAGAGATGAAAGGAAAGAGCATCATCCAGCTTCACCCAGGGGAAAGGAGCTAAAAGCAGCTCCCTGGAGCACACTGATTCTTGCCTTGAGTACAGCAGGGAAAGATCTGGCACATACTCCCCATGCCATTGGGACTTCACACATGCCAAGGGAGGGGAGATGGAAGCCTCAATACCAGCCTCAAACACTTTAATAATGTGTTATTAAATAAATTATGTAAAGTTATGTAAATACATGTAAATTTGAACAACTTACTTTTTATTCAGGCTGTTGGTACATATGAATAATCTTTGAGGAAAGATAAAATTGCTAGGTAAAGCCCACAGCCCAGACTCAAAAATAAAATGTCTGCTCTTCCTGGTCACATAGACTGTTACACGTAAAGCCTGCACTGCAAGTGGGGGTCAGTCATAGCACCTATTTATCTATTTATACACAAAGAACATCAATTAGTTAGTTTGAAATACCTCACAATGTGCTCAGGGAAATATTTAAATCTACTTTAGTTGTGTTCAGCTATCATAGCACAAATTGCAAAATGAGACAATTAAGTTTCACATTAAAATCTCTATTTTCCTAGAGGTAATGACAGAAAATTATAACTGTTAATGATATTAATAATTTAAAGAGCCAAAAGATTTCCAGGAAGTAGATCCCTGAGAAAATCAGAGGATTAACTTGAATGGCAACAAGGGCCATGAGTTTCATGAACTCACAGGGGTTGACAACCTTCGGCCGCGGCCAATCAGGGTAATCCACTGGTGGGCCGCAAGACATTTGCATGCATCCATGCTGATGACGGGTTCTGCTCAATAACAATCCAAAGTAGTGTGGACAGACGCATGTTCATTTTCATTATTTGAGTCAGATGCCACCAGAAGAAGGCTGATTTTCTTTTTTTTGGTGGTTCAGGTTCTGTCATTTCTGCAGCAGAGTGTTGATCTTTTAAGACTTCTGAAAGCATACTCCACACCTCGTCCCCCTCAGATTTTGGAAGGCACTTCAGATTCTTAAACCTTGGGTCGAGAGCTGTAGCTATCTTTCAAAATCTCACATTAGTACCTTCTTTGCGTTTTGTGAAATCTGCAGTGAAAGTGTTCTTAAAATGAACAACATGTGCTGGGTCATCATCCTAGACTGCTATAACATAAAATATACAGCAGAATGCGGGTAAAACGGAGCAGGGGAAATATAATTCTCCCCCAAGGAGTTCAGTCACAAATTTAATTAACACTTTTTTTTTTAAACAAGCGTCATCAGCATAGAAGCATGTCCTCTGAAATGGTGGCTGAAGCATGAAGGGGCATACGAATGTTTAGCATATCTGGCACGTAAATACCTTGCAATGCCAGCTACAAAAGTGCCATGCAAATGCCTGTTCTCACTTTTCAGGTGACATTGTGAATAAGAAGAGGGCAGCATTATCTCCTGTAAATGTAAACAAACTTGTTTGTCTTAGCGATTGGATAAACAAGAAGAAGGACTGAGTGGACTTGTAGGCTCTGAAGTTTTACATTGTTTTGTTTTTGAGTGCAGTAATGTAACCAAAAAAAAAAAATCTACATTTAAAAGTTGCCCTTTCACAACAAAGATATTGCACTACAGTACTTTTATGAGGTGAATTGAAAAATACTATTTCTTTAGTTTATAATTTTTACAGTGCAAATATTTTTAATAAAAAGTAATATACACTTTGATTTCACAACACAGAATACAATATATACGAAAATGTAGAAAAAAATCCAAAATATTTAACAAATTTCAATTGGTATTCTATTGTTTAACAGTGTGATTAAAACTTTGATTAGTCACAATTAATTTTTTTAATCACAATTAATTTTTTTAGTTAAAAGTGTTATATTTCATGTGTCTTATATAAAAAGAGAAAAATAAACAGTCTATGGAAAAAGCTATATAGGGCCAAATATATTAGTCATTTAAGAAATGGAGTTAAGGAAGATTTCTGTAGGCAAATATAAAATACATGTTACCTGGAACTGGACTGGGGTAATTTTGGAGATATTCTGAATTACTAAATTTTGCTTGGGAAAATGTTCTTTGCCAAATCTGAAATAACTGCAAAGAATTATAAATTCTTAGACTGTACATAATTTTGTCCTGATTTTCAGTGTGCTTTGTGCAATTCTGTTATTTTTGAAGAAAAGTCTCTGCATTTTTGTTCAATTCACCTGATTTTGGAGTTCTTAATTTAAAAGTGTAAGTAGGGCATTCATTGCATTTGATTTTTTAAATAAATACCTGATTTCTTATAAGAAAATAAAGTACAAAAGCCTCATACAATTATTAAATATTTATTTTTCTTGGTATTAGATGTGAGAGAGCTTTCTTCTAAACAATTATTATATTTAAAAATTTGCTGTCTGATGAATGCAGACAGCTAGATACACAAATTCCAGATGTAAATCAGCTTTAATTTCATTGAAGTTAACAAAGCTACGCCGATTTACAGCAGGTGAGGATCTGGCTCCTACTTCATACTATGTGCATACACAATAAAGAAAGGCTAGGTCCAAATCTTCTGGCAGATTTGCTTTAAATTGAAAAGGGAAGAATGAACAATAATCACTTTGGGATCATTTGTGTGAATCATATGTTTCCCATCATTTCCCTACAAGTACTGTACTGAGCAAAACACTGCTGCCTATTATTCTGTAAATAAAATATTCTCTCGTAGGAAGAGAAGGAAAAAACCTCTTAGCTCCTCAAAATTCATTTCATTTGATTATTTCTATCTCTTCCCTCCCTCTTATTCATCAATTTTTTTTTCAACCTTTTGAAAATATTTTATAAAGGAAAATGATAGTGTAGATTTCAGGAAGCTGTAGCCTGATAACTGAATAACCTAAATCACTTGAGCCTCAAAGTAAGGAGGCAAGGAACAATGGCTTACTGGATGTGTCTGACATTGTAAAAGGAAGAGAGAATGCCGAATGGCACAAATGATGGAACTACAGGCTGGAAATGGAAAGTAAGAGAATCCAGACCAGAGCAGACATTACAAAACACTGTCTTGTCTATCAAATAATAAATGGCCTCCTACAACTGGAAGTACAGGAGCAAAGAGAAGAGGGGCCTACAGAATGGAGCAGAGAATGACAAAGACTAGAGTTAGATTAAGAGTACAACAAAAACTGGAGGGAAGACAAGTTAATTGAGCCTGGTGGGATGGAAGAGGGAACAGGATCATTAGAACAGATATTTGTCCTCTACATGGCTTTGGCTGTTCAGTTAAGACAGGTAAACACAGTTTTTGGGTGTTTATTCCAACCAAATCAATCAGTGAGATCTCTGGAGATTTAGATGATAGTAGCAGTAGATGCAGTACACACCATCAACCTAACTGGGAAGAGATAATGGTGAAGAATGAGGTCTACTGCAGCTTAATTCTTTTGATTCACAGTCTAGTGATGTTGTTATCCAGATATTCTAATCAGTTTGTACGGGATTCTTCACTCTCTCAAGGCATGTTTTTTGTTTGTTTGTTTTTGTTTTTGAGAGAGAGATGATTTTTGCCATTAGTGCTCGAAGTCCCTGCCTGACTTTTCCTGCTCCCATTCTTGAATCCGATTCTTTTTCTCCCTCCCAATCTGCTTTTTAATCTTTTTATTCTTGCAAATGATAGGGGGCACTTTCCCCCCAGAACTGTCAACAGTTTCTCTGTGTAAGCTCAAAAGCTTGTCTCTCTCACTAACTGAAGTATATTCAAAAAAAGATATTACCGCATCCACCTTGTCTCTCTAATATCCTGGGATCAACATGACTACAAGACCACTGCATACAGCATTTCTCTTCTCAAACATCAGCCTAGTTTTGAAGAAGTTATCCAGATTCATTGGAATTGCAGTCGCTATAGTAGTTGCTCTTTGTCGCTACCCTCAAACAGCATTTTCAACAGCACCTTTACTGGATGCAAGTTCTTTCTGCCAAGATATTTTCTGTGGATTAAAGAGACCAAATGCCTGTCCACTGCCTTCATTGGGTGCATTTATGGTTCTCTTCTAGTTTGCCTTTGATTGTATAAGACTACACTCTCTTTCATTTTCTAATTAGGTCTGTATTCGATGTGTTGCTTTCCAATGCATTTTATAACCTGTATAGTACCTTATTCCTGTAGCTATTAGCGTAAAGATATACATTTCAGATTTTATTACTGCAAACACAGATTTTCATCTGTGATAAATTGGTTCCTGAAGTATTTAAATGCCTATATTTATGTTTAGCATCATACACATTAAGAATCAGAATAAAGTATTCATATAAAACAACATATTTAATAATTTTAAGTTAGCACAACCAGATGTGGGAGGAGGGCCCTTAGGAAATACTATCAGCAACAATCAGCCTTGTTCTTGCCAAATAACTCTGAACGCAATTTATCTATGCATTACCAATCTTACAATTCGTACTTGTTTTTCCTTCTTTATACTACAAATAATATAACAAATTCTTTCTAATGACAAGAAGTGACTAAGTAAACCATAGAGAGATTTTTTTTCCCCATATAGTTTACACATTATGTGGCATTCAACACATTCAACCCTGGACTAAAGCATTTACTCCAGGATTGATTTTTGCCTCATGTATGTTTATACATCAAGCAATCAACTCAAGCATGACCCCGTTCTACATAAGAACATAAGAATATATGAGCGGCCATACTTGGTCAGCCCAAAGGTCCATCTAGCGTAGTATCCTCTCTTCAGACGGTGGCCAATGCCGGGTGTCCCAGACGGAATGAACAGAACAGGTAATCATCAAGTGATCCATTCCCTGTCTCCCATTCCCAGCTTCTGGCAAACAGAGGCTACCATACCTGCCCATCTTGGCTAATAGCCATTGGTGGACCTATCCTCCATGAATTTATCTAGTTCTTTTTTGAACCCTGTTATAGTCTTGGCCTTCACAAGATCCTCTGGCAAGGAGTTCATCCTTTGGCAAGGTCGTCTTTGGAAAGGGTGCCAGGTAGGATAACAAAGAAAACCTTTGCTCTCACAAGTCTAAGACTTGACAAAAAGTTACAGGACCACAGCTAACTGGAAACGTTGAGGTAGCATAACAGAAGCTTTCAAAAGTATGAAAAGGATTGAGAAACTTAAAACTTTCTTAAGGAAGATAAATGTTGATGCTCCAGGGCATACGCCAGCAACTAAGTGATGGAAGTTAGGAAGAAATGTTCCATGTGAATCATAGAATATCAGGGTTGGAAGGGACCTCAGGAGGTCATCTAGTCCAACCCCCTGCTCAGAGCAGGACCAATCCAAAGACATATTTTTGCCTAGACTCCTAAATGGCCCCCTCAAGGATTGAACTCACAACCCTGAGTTTAGCAGGCCAATGCTCAAACCACTGAGTTATCCCTCCCCCTAATAATTGCATAATTGTCCATTATTGCATTACTTTCACCTTCCTCTGAAGCATCTGGACCACTGGACTGGTAGGTATGGCTGTTTGATGTTCCTAATAGAACAACTGTTCATACTGCTATGGGGTTCAGAATAATGTATGTCGCCTGAACATATTAAATATATTACCAAGGAAAGCAAGTACAGCAAAAAAAGAAAAAAAAAAGAATGAGCTTAATATCTAGACTTTTGGAAGGTGGAAAGGGTAGATGTTCTAAGAGCTCCACACTTCGCCTTCTTTCCTTCAAAGGTCCATCATCAGGTGAACCTATCTGCTGTCTGAGGATGGACGACAAAGCCTGAAGGGAGAAGCTGAGGCACAACATGAAGTGTTTTCTCTGCCTCCTGCCATTCGCACAAGGTAGCAGAGAACCAGTTTTGTGCCAAAGCGTAGGTCTTTGCTCCAATTAAATTTTCTTTGTATGCTTAATGTGTGTGTCTGGAAAAAGAACCAGATTGAAGGGTACTTTGAGAACAGAGGAAGGGAACAGTAAGACAAACCAACAAGAGCAAACCTGTTGCTATTCTCCAGTTTTCACCTTTTCCTAACTTCTTATATGTATCTCATATTTCAGATTTATCTCATATGTATCTCAGATGTTTAGTGCTTTTCTGATATTTCACATAGGCACAGGCCCAAGTGATTTGCAGTAGACACTTAAAAAAAAAATTGTGGTTCCCCCACCCTGCAAGTAGATGCATTAGTAAGAATCTACATGAGTGCTAGGAACTGTGCTGATGGATCAACTTGCAGGATCAAGGCCTAAGTTTCTCCCTTCTTTAGATAGCTTTATTTTTCACACCAGCATATTTGGAATCTTTAAAATGCTTCAGTGAAAACCATAATGGATCCGCACACAAATAACTTATTAACAAAACCTTTAGAGAAAGAAAAAAAAATATATCTCCTCCCTAAACTACATTGGGTGACAAGTTACTAAACTAGTTACTAGATCTAAGATAAGAGAAAATGCTTGCCATAACTCACTATTTTCCTGTGGTACTTCTTGAAATAATTCAGATAGTAAAGATCCAATGCCTCGAATCCACATCCTCCCTCCACCCTAGCCCAAACATTCACATTTTCAGAATTTACAAATGACTGCAGCTTGACTTATAGTGCTTGTTATTCCTTCAGGTGCTATATGTGATAATTATAAGATTGAAAAAGAAGGGTAATAATCTGTTATTGTAAATTAATAATAAGGACCTTTTTGTATCTGAACAGATGCAGGTTAATCTGAATCAACCACAATCAGTTTAGTGGAAGGGCAACAAATGGAAACTGCAGTCTAGTAGAAGCTCTAACCTTTAGTTTTCAGACTTATTTTTCACACCTTATAATTAAATCTATTTTTAAAGTACTGAAAGTGTCAGCAATTCCTTGCTGTGCATCTTTCTATCAAAACAATGTAAAATTACAATATACTTTTCCATTCCCATTGACTGATGTCTAGAAACATAGAGCTGAATTCATCCCTGCTGTAACTAAAGTCACTGCAGTCACATCAAGGATAAATGTGGTTCAGATACAATAGTTAAGGCTCAAATTGATTTGAAATGAAATATGAGACACACAGTTCCCAGGAACTTCAAGTTTGTCAGAAAATATATTAAATACATGATTTGATTTGAAGTATGGACAGTGATTTCTTGTTTAAACTTTCACTGTCATACATATTTTGCATTAGTTGAGAAAAAGATATATGCAAAAATGGCAGCGCAGAATGTGCCAATGAATGATAGTGAGTGGCACTTACACTACACCTTTATTTTTATCCTGTCTTTAAACTGGAACCGCCAGAATTATTGATATTTGTATTATCCAGATTAATTGAATTAAATAACCCCATCCACTGCAAAATTCAAGGGGGGAGGAATGGAAAGGGATGGGTCAGGGGGAGAAAGAAGAGATAGAAAAGAAAACAAATATTAAGATAAAAAAAGAAAGGCATTAACAACACTGTCGTGGCATGGCACCAAGAAACACCAGAAGAGTGAGTACCCTTCTGCCAGACCACCACAGTGTGAATGGCTCCAACAAAAACTGCAGGGCACAAATTTTTCGAGGACTGTTGCTGAAAAGTGATGACCCTCAGTGACTCTGACTGCCATCACTGGGGGTCACAGGTTCTCAGCATTTCTTGGAACTAGGACCCTGGAAACACATTGAGCGGTTCTAAAGACACTAACGTTATCATCCTCATTTCCTTTTGCTAAGGCTTATACGACCACAATTTCGAGTCTGCCTTTTTCAAAAGGTGTTTGAACCATTTAATCAAGTATTTAGACTCATCCCTCTCCAAAGCACCACAAGGCCCATCCACAAGCCAAGAATGTAAAAGGAAAAGTGTTTAAGTGTTTGTGCGTCTAAAACAGAAAGTTTTAAACCATTTGGATGAAGTTCTTTATACATAATAACTTGGGCCACAACCTTGGTTTCCTGGTTCAATTCTCTATTTTTGACTAATCTACAATAATGAAGTGGAAATAAGGTAACTATGGGCTAAAATAAGGGATCGTTGAGAGGTAATTTTTTTTCCCTACAAAAAAAAAATACAAAAACACAATGTACAGCTTTTGAGATGTCAGCAATTTTTAATTATAAAATACCTGCAATTGAACCAGCTAGATACGAAATATCAAGTGTATTTTGTGAGGATGGAAGGATTATCATCAAATGGTGATTTAAAAGGTAAAATATTGGAAGTAATTATCTATTTTCCCTGTGTACCCAGTGTATTTCCCCATCCTGAAAGGTTTTGCACTGTAGCATTCCTTCCTCCACTGGCCTGATCCAAGTCCTATTGAAGCCAATTAAAATATTCCTCTTGACTTCAGTGGGAATTGGTTTGGGCCCTTGCTTGAAGCTGACTGGAACCCTTTTAAACCCACCAATGCCACTCCTAAATTGAACAGTGGGTTGACTAGAAAAAGACTCAGGTCATTAGAGAGCACCACATGTAGGACACTGATTTGAATTGGAGCAACGTAATTCAAGGCCGGTCCCCTGCTGCTCTCAGACTTGGTGGTATTTATTTATTTTAAAAGATTAAAATAAGTGGGAAAACAGAAATTCAGACACCAAAATTTAACCTCAACCCCATCGTGTCAGAAATGGGGACATGAAAAATAATCAAAACATCCATTCAGTGATCAAATAATGATAATTAAATAGTCTAATTATAGCAAAACTGCCATAGACACATCATATGAATAAATCAATGCTGTGTACTCATTCAGACTACAGGAGAGTACAGAGATGGGCCTGAGTCATGAAGTTCAGGTCTGGATATGAACTTAATTTGAATTTGGGAAATGGGGAATAGCGGGGAGGGGGATGGGTTCCAGGATTCCATTGTTTATACAGTAAATAAAGCATTAAGGGCCAAATTGTAAAACCTCTCCCTCCCATTGATGACCAGGTACGCTCATAAATCATCCCATTGCCTACAATGGGAATAATTAGGTCACTAGCTGCTCACTGTTGCAAGCTAGGGGTTTACAATCTGGCCCAAGAATATAAAAAATGAAAGAAATATTATTATGGTAGATTGTTTGCTTGAAGTCTAACTAATCTCCACAGTGCAAATCAGTTAGCTTAGATGGTTGTTCAGGTCTTCCACATCAAAATAAAGTGTAATCAAGACTTACAATGTGCCTCATGGGAGCGTGCAGGAGAGTGGCCATGTGACTGCAATGTGCACGTAAGGCCTGATCCTACACGATGCTGAGCACTCCAGCCCCAGTCCACCAAAGCATTTAAGCACATGATTAACTTTCAACAGGTGAACAGCCCCACTGGTGCACTTAAAGTTAAGTGCATGCTCATGTGTTTAGTTTCATCCAGACCAGAGTGCTCAGCACCTTGCAAAATTGAGTCCATACTATGGCCAGACTATGTCTAATCTTTATATGGATGAGCAAAGGAGCAAGAGGGAAGGACAGAGGTACTTCACCCTGCAATTTTGCATTCCCTGTGCAGGAGACAAGACACAGTGTAGGCTTTGTGCTCACCTGAGTTTAGGGGCTGCTTCTTGCTAGTGCCCCTCAGGACTGTCATGGCTCTGCTCCTTTCTGCACTGGAGCTGGCTGGCCATTAACAGAAAAGTATGCTGAACCCCTCAGTAGCGGAGCGTGGCATGCTTTCCTCTGGATCTCTCTCTGGGAGGAAATGGCTGTGCACTAGCCCCAATATGTGCCTTTTATGATATAGGCCTGATCTGGCATAATACCCACAGAAGAAAACATTGAAAATAACAGTTCCAATTGCTTCTAAAAAACTGGATGCCACAGGTGGATTAAATGCTGGATTCCAATCTGAGAATCATAGGCACATGTCAGTGCAAGTCCAGGGGATGGCATTGCCCCAACATCCCCACTGATGTCAACTGGACATTGGTATGTAGACAGCGGTATCTGGATGAGGGCAGGATGCTCTCTCACTGTGCATATATGTATAAGTACAAAGTTTAGATATGCACAAATCCATGCCTGTGTATCTCAAATTAGAATCAAGCCCTAAGGAATCTGCCCTTCTATATATGTAGACTCCTTAGGGCTGAAGAATGTACATTAATAACTCCTGCCAATCCATATTAGAGGTCAAAATGGTAACCAACCCACAGTACCCCTGAGTAAGCAGACACCTACCCATTCCCATTAAAATGGAAGAATTATGACATTTCTCGCACTTTTAGCTTGCATATTCCAGCTCCAGAGTTTCATGGATTTGAGATATTTTATAGTTTTCTTTTTTAACTCAATTGGATTTAATAGAGTCTATATGTTCTTGAACCAATATTTATCACTGAGTAATATTTATGTTGTTATTTCTACCTGCAATAACAAGTCCCCCAGATTTTATTACATTATATGGGAATTCTAATTTGTTCTTGTCTCATGAACCACTGATTGATACTTTAGATTTGCATTTAGCCAGCATGGCTTCCCCATCCACCCTCTAGCAGCAAAAGAGATGCATATTTTGTGCTCTCAAAATAAGAACAAACCTGACACCTTTTGAAGGTTTGTTGTGGTAGTGATTTTTTGTTTATTTGTTTAAGGGTATTTAGACTTAGGCTTTATGAAGTGAATTTTAACATCCGAACAACAACAAAAAATCCAAACAAAACCCAATAATAAATGCTGTGGGAAACATTCAGTGTGTTATCTTTATGTGAATATAAATTACTGACACACTGTGAGCTTTGCTGATATTTTTTACTGGGCCATTACAGTAGGTGACACAGCAGAAGACACATAAATGTAACAGGGATAGGGAAGAAATTCATAAACCTTTGTATATAGAGATTTTCTCCCACCCTATTTAGTTATAGTGACACAATGCAATTTATAGTTACTGTTAATAGATAAGGCTACTTTAACCAAAAACTATTTGTTAGATGCAAAGAAGAGACTGAAAAGCGAACAAAGGAATCAGTAGTTAAACTTTGCTGTTGTATATATATATAATATGAATCTAAGGCAATGGATTTAGTCACTTTTTCATTTAAATATTTTATTAGCCTTTACAATATCATTATTAAAGAACACAAATATCTAAACTAATATGGGTTCTCTTAAGCCATTAGAGATGTATAATGATTATATTGGCATATCTGGGATTCTAGTGTATAAAGCTTTCCAGGGTAGAGACTGTACTTTAACATTTGTCTGTATTGATCCTGATTGGGGCCTCTTGGTGTTAACACAAAATAAATAATAGTTGTGACAGGACAAGATACAGGTCCTCCCCAACCTCCCCCCTCCCAAGGGCATGATAGGTAAATTGACATCTTGAACTGATATTATTCTGGCCAAAAGGTCAACATAATTCTGCAGTAGAGTTACACCACATATCATGTAAGTTCATGTTGTAATAGGCCAGCAATTGACAGACTTTAAATCTAGCCTCACTGTTCTTTACTATTGTCAGTGGTTTCTGACTGCAAAGTGAGGTGAGGTGTCTTTTGAGCAGCTCTCTTTGCACTAAAAAGCTAATGGAATAGATCACTATGGGGGGAAAATGAACAGCCTTTCAGTTGTTATCATATACACTGGGGACTTTATTTTGGTATTCAGCCTGTGCCAATTCAAATGAGGGACTAACAATGAAGCCACACAAACTGAATTCTTGTATCACCCAAAAGCAAAATGGAAAGTGTATGCCTCTGTCTGATTTGTTTAAATGCATGGAATAAGAGGAACAAAAGTAGATGAAAGAGTTAACACTAGGACAAAACTAGCTCATCTCTTGGCTATCTTACCTCATTTACAAAGACCCAGTGACTATCCTTGGAAGCAAGGTTGGTTTCCACAGCCTACAGAAAAAAATAAATACACACATAAATAAAACTAAATAAAATGAAGATTTCCAGAGTTAATTTATAATTTCCGATAAAAGGACATCATTACAATGTTCATTTTAAGACCTGTTTTCTTTGTACAGTTCCCTTTATTCATACTGCTGCTACTTTGCTGAAAGTCATCTAATCTCTTCTGCTCGTGTTTTATTTTGATTTGAGTATCTGCAGCAGTATAACCTACATTTGCAGAGTTGCAGCAGAGCAGTGCATCACCACCATATGGAAATCTATGCACAGAAGCAAACTTAGCGTTGTTTGGTCCATGGATGCAGGCAAGTGTATGGTATATGTCCCATGGTCTGTCATTTTTAAACTTCCTAGGATGATATTTCTTAAGGCTGCTGGTAGGATGTTGTCAATATTCAACAGGCCTCTCATTAACATACACAGATAGATCTTGTCCAACTGCAACCCCTGGGTTAGTAAACATATTGGGTGAAACTCATACCTGTGCAGAAAGCGAGCATAAGGCATGTGTACCACTTAAGTCTCCCCTTATGTTTTTCACAGGCCTTGTGCTTGCCCGCTACAGAGGGCTGAATTTTATGTTAGGCATATGGGTCAATTTATTAGCATATTTATAACCTTCAATGGAGACAGACTGCTACAGTTAATAGGCTCACTAATGCAATAGGGCAGTGCCTAAATGTTCTGGGGAACTGAATGGAAAGAGCCTGACCAGTGCATGCACGCAGTTAAGTTTCTAGCTATCCCCTGCTTCACTCCTCTGGCAGGCAGAGTTGATGCCATTCCAGAGATAATGAGGTCCCTTACAGCTGCAGTTGATAGTGCCCTCAACCAGGTGTCAGGAGATCTACAATCTGTTGCCACAAATCTGGGGTTTGTATAGTCATGTTAGCTAACATATGCTGCTTAACACATTTGTAAACACATAGCATAGTCGGACATATCAGTGTTTATAAATGTACTCCCTGATTGTGATCAAATCTAGTTAAATCATTAACAACAATTGTAAACTACATAGCTAGTTAGTAGCTAATGCTGTCTGTAAGCTACTTTAGTTACAAACTAGTTTTGACCACAAGCAGACAGTAACTTTATAAACATCACTGTATTTGTGTACACAAGATGTTTTAAAATGCCATAAATAAATAGCACATGAGCTGATCTATTTAAAACCACCACTCATCTTCCCAGCCTAGACAAGTCTGATGTGTAATGGTTGGAAAATCACTTCCTCACTCTATGCCGTCGTGGTCTCATCTGTAAAACAGGGATAATTCCTACTCACCTTTGTAAAGCTTTTGAGAGCCACAGAATGAAAATACGATGAAGTAAGGACAAATTATTTATCATCATCAATAAAATACCGTTGTGGTAGTTTTAACCAAGACATGTCTCAAAGTAGATGAGAAGGTACTAGGGGTAAACATCCCTATAGACAATCCTCTCTTAAAAACTGGTTTTAAGCTAATTTCCTTAACTGCCTGTGAAGGGCTTCAGTATTTGGGCCAAGACTTTTAAACCTAACTTCTATGTCCATATTTAGGCCCTTAATGTGCTGAGCAGCCAATACCTCCTACTGAAGTAAATGCAAGTTGCTGGATGCCCCACACTTTAACTGAGTAAATGTGGATTTGGAAGCGAACTTTAGGCTACATCTACACTACAGGGGGGAGTCGATTTAAGATACGCAAATTCAGCTACGTGAATAGCGTAGCTGAATTCGACGTATTGCAGCCGACTTACCCCGCTGTGAGGACCGCGGCAAAATCGACCTCCACGGCTTCCTGTCGACGGCGCTTACTCCCACCTCCGCTGGTGGAGTAAGAGCGTCGATTAGGGGATCGATTGTCGCGTCCCGATGGGACGCGATAAATCGATCCCCGAGAGGTCGATTTCTACCCGCCGATTCAGGCGGGTAGTGTAGACCTAGCCTTAGACACTTAGGTTTTAAAATCTTCATCTTGGAGGCAGAGCTCCGACGGCAGAGAGTACTCTTCTGTACCCCGGCATTTAGGGAAGAATTGGAGCTTGTAACTTTCTGTTTCCTGGCTTTCAGAACTGTACTTCACAGTCCCTAACTTATATGGCAAACAGCTGCAAGACAAAATGGAAGGAGAGAATCCATTGGCTGTAGCCAGCTAAGGAGCCTCTGATAGCACAACTCTTCAGATGTTGTATTGCCAATAAAATATATATGTTAATTAATCTTAAAAACTAATCGATTTGACCTGCCAGAAATCTTGCTACAATGTTAAAGACATGCCATGTATTATTTAGACTTATTGCTTCCTTCCCTCAAAAAATCATACTCCATACACTTCCTAACAGAGCTATTGCAGCCAGCCTCCTAACTGTACCATATGAAAGGGATTTTCTAGGAGACAGATCAGGAACCTGAGTGATTGCTGTGTCTGAGGAATAGCACTGCCATCCATTGTGTACTGTTCTGAGCACAGCAAGTTTCATGAGCTAAAATACGTTATGGGATTTTTGATGGAAACAAATATTAGGGTATACACAAAGTAACTCATTCATTTATATACTGTATGTGAGTGAAGATTTCTCATAAAATTCCCAAAGGGTATAGCTGCCATTCAAGACTAATGGCCTGCAACATTTCTATCAAAAAAGAAAAGCGGCTTTGGAGATGAATAGCGCATTGGAACCTACAAAGTCTCCATCTTTTCTATAATTTGCCTTAAAACTAAAACACATAATTTCTCCAAGTTTAGCAGACAGAGAGAGACACTTTGAGACCAGTACCTTGTCCCCTTTGTTTCACCCCAAACACATTTTAACAGCCAGATTCTATAGCATAATGTCCTGAAAACCAAGGTTTATAATGCAAACAACAACCCACTATTAATTGTGGTGCATAAATGGTGTATTTGGAATGACAAGCTGCTAAAGTCTATATAGATGTGTCCATGTACAACACTGGTTGTAATTTCTCTGTACCAAATATGACACTGCTTTGTCAGCAGAAACGAAAGGAGAGATATTGAATGTATTAACAAAAAAAGGTGAGCATTCCATTCTACCACTAGTAGTAGTCATAATAATGAAAGGAAAAGATGATGCTTGACAAAAGACAGTCAAGGAGAACTTCCTTTTTTTTTTAAAAAAAAGGGAAAAATGTTTTCTTTTGCACATCTTATAAGAAATTTAATGTCAATAAACCAAACCATAATCATCGCACTTGAATCTTGTGGAACAAGGGAGATAGCTGCATTATTTTTTACAAATATGATAGGTTCTTCAGTGTATCTATTTGATATTATCCTGTCTGCCTACATGAAGTTGAATTAAAAGGAGCTGTTAGGAAGAGTAAGCAGGAAACAACAAAATGGTCAGAGGTAAGACAACTCTAGGTAAACAGTTTCAGTGGGACAAGGGCTGAACCATTAAACAGGAAACTACTTTTCAGACATGCCAGATGAACATTACCTAACTGTTTTGCCAAGGCCAAAGCCTACAGATCAAAATGACTGTAAATATTTAAAAAAGGCGATGGGGGAGTGAGTATTCAGCAACTCATAGAGAGGTAGA
Organism: Malaclemys terrapin pileata; assembly: GCF_027887155.1. Classification (NCBI taxonomy): domain Eukaryota; kingdom Metazoa; phylum Chordata; order Testudines; family Emydidae; genus Malaclemys; species Malaclemys terrapin. Next base: position 76,145,061 of record NC_071511.1, on the reverse strand, counting down.
GAACCCTGCAGGAGCAGTTGGTCTGAGACAGAGGACCTGTAAGATGTGTCTGAGGCAGGTAGGCATCCCTAAACTTCGAGAGAAGTGATAAGGTTTAGGCAAGACCCAGGCATACAGACTTTTTGTGGTTATAACTTTTCTATCTGTTTGCTATGTACCTTGGGGTGAATAGTCAACACTCCAGTTTGAGTTACTTTAATCAGCTGCTGGTCACAGGCTCCTAGAGAGAAGTGTGTTGCAGGTGCCAACACAATTGGAAACAGGGAGGCTGCCGCTGTCATTGCAGGATCCAGTCTAAGAGTGGTAGAACCATAGTGAGGTGAAGGAAACAAAATCTGTCACCTAAGAGGTAAACTCCTAAGGGACTGCAAAGGAATATAAAGCACTGCTTGCCCTGTAATCATATAGTGGGAACACAGGGTGCTATAGATTGCTGATCCAGACTAATGGAGTGAATCGTGGACTTCCAGTTGGGAGAAGTGCAGGTAGAGGCCTGTCACTTGGAAAGAGTGCCCTCGGGGAGAGTCCACAGGTGCAGTTCACCCCTGAACCAGGACAGTTGGTGTCAGCAGAGCAGATACATCTGCAACACTATAAGCTTTATCACATGGCATTGCCCAAGCACCTGTTGATCTGAAAAATGCTCCCGAACAGACTGGACTTAATTGTATAGCATTTTTTTAATGCTAGGACAATCCCATATGGTGCCTGTTAGAGATGTGGACATCTGTCCACTGGACTGGCACCACCAACACATCTCAAATAAACCAGTGAGTCTCAAACTTTTCTACACTGAGACCCCAGTCGGCAACCTAAAGAATGCATGCCAAACACGGCACACAAGCCGATTTTGAGTGGCATGCTGCTGCCTGCCGTGGTCCCATCCCCCAGCCCCACTCAGCCCCCCCGCCCACCTGCAGCAGCCAAGCTTCCCCCCTCCTCCGCTTATTCCCCCAGCATGGTGCTTTCCTGCCCCTCCTCCTCTCCTTCCCTGCACCGATCAGCTGATGGCCCTTATGAGGGGGAGGTGGACGAGTGGCAGAGTGCTCGCTGCTCCGTAGAGGAGACAGAGAAGAGGTAGGGATGGGACCTTGGGGAAGCGGGTGGAACAGGGCATATGCCTTCCAGCCCCTGCCATGAGTCGCTCAGGGCAGGGGACTGGGAGCACCCCCACAAGCCGAGCACCCCAGACCTCTGCCCTGAACCCCCCCCACACACACCCAGCCTTCTGCTCTGCACCTCCACACACCCTCCAGCCTTCTGCCCTGACCGCTGAACCCCCCCACACCGACCCAGCCTTCTGCCCTGCACCCCCCCACACTCCCTGGCCCTCTGCCCTGACCCCTGAACCCCCACACACACCCAGCCTTCTGCCCTGCACCCCCATAGCCCCCATCCCTCTGCCCTGAACCCCCCACACACCCAGCCTTCTGCCCTGCACCCCCCCACACACACCACCAGCCCTCTACCCTGACCCCTGAACCCCCCCCACACACCCTCAGCCCTCTGCCCTGACCCCTGAATCCTCCCCCAGGTCTGGGGTCCCAGCTGCCAGCCCCTTACCAGCCAGCATCCCGGCTGCAGGCCCCACTCAGCCCGCTGCTGGCCTAGGTGAACAGGACTCCAGCCTGGCAGCGGGCTGAGCAGGCTGGCAGCGTAAGATCAGCATTTTAATTTAATTTTAAATGAAGCTTCTTAATCATTTTGAAAACCTTGTTTACTTTACATACAACAATAGTTTAGTTATATAATATAGACTTATAGAGAGAGACCTTCTAAAAAACGTTAAAATGTATTACCAGCACACGAAACCTTAAATTAAAGTGAATAAATGAAGACTCGGCACACCACTTCTGAAAGGTTGCCTACCCCTGAGCTTCCACTTCCATTTAGCAATATCTGAAGGGCACAAAAACCCTGACACCTTTTTCTGACTCCTTCACAAATTATGATCACCAAGATTTAGACCTATTGCTGAGGCTGTCTGGCGATTCAGGCAGGCAGTTCTACATTGGCTTATGTTCAGTTCACATTTTAAAAATTAGTTCTGTAACCATGAGGGACAGAATTTTATTTTGTTATTTATTTATTTACTTTCTTACTTACTTAATAAGAGGGTAAGAAATGACTGGAAAGGGAAGGTTGTCAGGACTTCCTCCCTCCCCCAAATCTGTTTGCAAATCCCTGTGGGAGTTTCAATCCTAGATCAAGATCCTCAGACTTCTGCCAACAATTCACTTCACATTTGCCACCAAGCAGCTGTGAGAAGGCAACAGTTTTCAGCCACCGTTGACCTGGGCAGCATTCCAGCCAGTGGCTGAGAAGTGAAAGGTTCTGTATCCCAGTAACTATCCCCTGGGTCTTCAGTTCCCTTAACACCATATGCCTAGCCATGATTTATTTAAGTGCATTTTGGGGTTGTTGTTTTTTAAAGCAAAACTTTAAGGAACATTTTTAACCTTTTACACTGAGAAAACAGGACACACACTTTCACCAGGAATTTAATACAGTTTAATAAACCTCAGCCAGACCTATCTCAAACTGTTTCAGCTCATTAGTAGGAGATAGATTTTTATATTTAAAAAAATCAACAGCTTTGTTCTGGATCTACATGGACAGGAAAATATAATGGGACTTGTAGCAACAGTCCAATTTCCAAAGAGAGATGTAAGGCCATGTTTGGAGTATGTGACAGCAATTAATTGGATGGTATCAAAGTGCACCCATGTATCTGAGAAATCTTGTATATGTCTTGGATACAAATGAGTAGAGATAGCAGATATGGGGAAGTGAACTCTGGTGGGACAGATGGTTTCAGATCTTATTCCCATGATATTTAATATATATTTAGAAACTCCTTCAATTAAAATGTATGCAGCTCAAGTCCAAGAGTGACTTGCATACGTACAAAGAATCCCGCTCCCCTCCCCCCGCAACACACACGTTATTGTAATTCTTTTAATTCATTAAACCTTTTTTACTTTTGCATTTAAATAAATAGCTTTTAGTTCAGTATTCCCTGTAGGGCACCTCTCCTATGGTGATTAATAGATTAAAAGAAAAAGAAAATGAAGCTTTCCTAGTTTCAATGAAGAAAATGTTTCTAGTAATTAAAGGGAAAATGTCAACCTATTCTGGCCTTCGTTATAATGGTTATAACCTAGTGATAAATAGTCCATATAGCCATATAGCATCCAAAGCATTAAATGGTGACAACCCTTACCACACATTCCCTGTCCTATATGTTTACGCACACGCACACACACTCTTTTAACTTGATCCAAAGACAGTGATTCCCATTAGTGAATATACATTTTCCAGCAGTTACTGCAGTATTTCTCGTATTTCCCAACACTCTCAACAGAAATTAATTGTGGAACCTCAAACTCTTGGTGCATGTTAACTTTTGAACAGTGAGCACCGGAGTAACAAAGGAGATTTTTTTTTTTTAAAATCTAAATTTCTCCATCATTTGGAGTGTACGTTTTTGGTTGTTTCCCCCCACCTCCAACTCTTTGTTAAAGTTTTACTCTGAATTCTAAATATGTTTTTTCTAAAATACGTCACTTCTTTATGACATTTTTAGAAAAGCCATCCCATCAAAACATGATGCATGTGCTCCCGCCGCTATTCTTCAAGTTAACTGTACTACTAACACAAGCTATTCTCCAAATAGGGTACCTCCCTACAGGTATCAATAAAAAAATGTTGCACAGATAATTTTCAAAATAGTCCTCTGTCCCTGGACTAATTCCAGACAGTTTGCGCTGCTTCACAAGCGCAAAAAAGGCCTAAATCTGCAGCTCTCTGGAGGATTTCCTCTGTGTAAGGGATGTCCATGACGACTCCTATGCAATCCTTCCTTCTTGCTAACATAGGGGACCTGGCTGGAGCTTCCACACACTGATATCATAGCTCCTTGATGATATTATCAGCTAGTATCAGTTAAAGCAGGGGGTCTTAACTTCCAATGCTATAAAAACTCCATGGCCCAACTGGGCCACAACAACTGTTTTTCTGCATATATAAGCCAGGGCCAGTGTTAGGTGGTAGCAAGCAGGGCAGTTGCCTGGGGCCCCAGGCCACAGGAAGCCCTGCAAAGCTAAGTTGCTCAGGCTTCGGCTTCAGCCCTGGGTGGCAGGACTTGGAGCCCCAGGCGGTGGGGCTTTGGCTTTCTGCCCTGGGCCCCAGCAAGTCTAATGATGGCCCTGCTTGGCGAACCCCCTGATACCTGCTCATGGCCCCTTAGGGGGCCCGGATCCCTGGTTGAGAACCACTGTATTAAAGCAGCCTTCAGGCTGCTCTAACTTGTGCCAGGATTTCTCTAGGTTTGGAAGAATGCAAAGGGCTCTTCTGCATACTGAAGATTTGGATTTCCATGGATTTCTAAGTTAGTATCTGCTCTACTAAACAGGAGAGAAAAATGCTTCACAAAAAAAGTAAAAAAAAATGTGGTAATAAGGCAAAATGAGTTTATTTTCTAGTTTGCTATGCCTCATTAGGAGCAACAGAAAAAAAGATTGCCAAAACACTGTTGATTTATAATTTGTACAGTTCCACTGCTTTTAATTCAAATCATCATTATAATGTCTATTGCATGCTAAATAGGAGTATGCATTATATTTTTAATACATCAGGAGGATGAACTGATAACTCAGATTAATAAATAGTAGTAATATTCCTTTATTGCTTTCATCGCACTAATTCCCAGATGCCTTTTTGTGCTAGGGGCTGTACAAACATGAAGAAAGAGACAGTTCCTGCCCCAATTATCTCAATGGGAAGGATGAAGGGGATGAGTAAGAAGATCACATGATTACAGAAGTTAACTATGGGCAAAACTAGATGGTCACTGGAAATTGCTTTTCCTATTATAAATAAATATTAGCTACATAAGCTTACTATGTGAATGGGTTTTAGATAAATGCATATATGTAAAGCTAACATAGGCATAGTGGAATATTTTCTGGCCTGAGGACTGATTATATGAACAACCATAATGCGCTTGAATAACTTCTGTGATGAAAAGGACACCAGCAATTGTGTTACTTTTTTATCATTTATAATTTAATGTACTATATTAGGACTCCTGCATTTAATCCTATTTGCATTTTATAGGTGCCCTTTTATTCCATTTCATATCTGGCTTATTTAGTGGTAAACAAAAATAAACGATTGGATATGAAATTCTTCCAAAAGTATATTACTCTGTGTGATGGAGTCTACAGGCCCCACGCTGAACTAAGGTGGGGAGCAGACCAGTACTGAGCTAAGGAGACCCTACCCCCTCGACAGGTACAAGGCATGTTCTCAATGGAGGAACAGTTTAAAATTACAATTGTAACCCCGTGGAAGGGGGCAATGAGCTGCATATGTGGCACCAGGAAGCAAGGCTGATGCTGAGAGCTGTGCAGGGAGTGGCAACTGCTTTGTGAAGACTTCACTAGCATCAGAGACTTGGGCTCCCCCTCCTCTTTGGGAGTTGAAAGCCCTGAGAGAGATTGATTAACTCAACTGGACAATGAGCGACTGAGGAGAGTCTGCTAAGCCTGCCGCAAACTGAGAAGCTCTGTTCTATCAAGTAGTATCCAGGGGATTACATAATTTGGGGGAGTTCAGTAACTGGGCTGGACAATCTGAGAGACACCTAGGGCCTTGGGTCAGGACTTATTAGAGCGGGTGGGCCCAGGACCCCTCTCTCCTTGTCCCCTCCCCCCCATTCCTTTGTAGTGAAGAGCTTTCAGGAGAGCCATCTGAGCGGGAGAGAAGGGGAAGGGAGCGGGGTGATTGAGGGTACAGCCGGGCTCCCTCTGGACGACTGTACGGGCGGAAGAGGAGGTTACTCACCCTGTGCAGTAACTGACGTTCTTCGAGATGAGTGTCCCTGTGGGTGCTCCACTACAGGTGTTGGTGCGTCCCTGCGCCTTCGCCCGGAGATTTTTGCAGCAGTACTCATAGCGGCCACGCATGCTCAGAATCTGCCCCCCCGCTGTGACTCTAGGGTAATAGAACGCATGCGTGGCCGGTCTCCTCAGTTCCTTCTCTACCACGGAGGCCCCCCAACTCCGAAGTAGAGGGGAGGAGGGTGGGTAGTGGAGCACCCACAGGGACACTCATCTCGAAGAACGTCAGTTACTGCACAGGGTGAGTAACCTCCTCTTCTTCTTCGAGAGATGTCCCTGTGGGTGCTCCACTACAGGTGACTTAAAAGCAGTGTATCTTAAGGAGGTAGGGACTTCGGATCTGGTAGGAACGCCGTCGAGAGTACCGCCCTGCCCAAGCGTATGTCAGATAAAGGGCCTTGAATAAGGGCATAGTGTTTAACAAAAGTATGGTCAGATGACCAGGTGGCTGCTTTACAAATGTCAGCCAAGGGGACTTTGCGTAAGAACGTGATGGAGGCAGCCGAGATCTAGTGGAGTGTGTTCTAATGCCATCTGGAGGTGCAACCCCTTTCATCTGATAGCACAGTCGGATACACTGGGAGATCCAGTTCGAGAGTCTCTGGGTAGAAATAGGCATGCCCTTGGAGCGCTCTGCAACAGAGACAAAAAGTCGAGAGGAGGTTCTAAAGGGTTTGGTTCTATCCAAATAGAATGACAAGGCTCTGCGAACATCTAGTGTATGCATTGAGGCTTCAAAGGAGTTTGCATGTGGTTTCGGGAAAAAAGTCGGGAGGTGTATGGGTTCATGAATATGGAATGATGAGTGAACCTTTGGAAGAAATTTGGGATGCAATCTGAGGGTAACCTTGTCTTTAAAAAATATCGTATATGGTGGATGAGCCATGAGAGCTGCTATTTCTCCTGCTCGTCTGGCAGAAGTAATTGCCACTAGAAACGCTGTTTTCATGGAGAGGTGTAAAAGGGAGCACGTGGCTAGGGGTTCGAAGGGTTGCTGAGTTAGGGCAGACAGTACCAGATGAAGATCCCAGGGGGTGGTCGGTTGTTTAATGTCTGGATATAAGGTTTGTAGGCCCTTGAGGAAACGCTTCGTAGTAGCGTGAGCAAAGACAGACGTATCATCAATTTTGTCGTGGAAAGTCGTAATAGCAGCTAAATGGACCCTGATGGAGCTGAAAGAAAGGCCGGATCGCTTAAGGCCCAAGAGATAGTCCAATATAAACGGAAGAGGTACCGAGGTAGGAGAAAGATGTTTGGCAGAACACCAATGTGTGAATCGTTTCCACTTTTGAAGATAGGTCTTGCGAGTAGCTTGCGTTCTGCTATGTAGGAGCACCTCCTGAACTTGTTCGGAGCAATCTAATTCGCGTTGGGAGAACCACGTAGGAACCAGGCCTTGAGGTGAAGCATGGACAGGTTGGGGTGGAGAAAACGACCGTGCTGCTGAGATAGAAGGTTCGGAATAAGCGGCAGGGAGATTGGTGGTTGGATTGACATTCTGGTGAGGAAGGGAAACCATGGTTGTCTGGGCCACGATGGGGCAATGAGGATCACCTTGGCTCGATCCGTTCGTATTTTTATCAGAACCCTGTTGAGAACTGGTATCGGGGGAAATGCATAGAATAGGTTTCGGTGCCATGAGATCATGAATGCGTCCCCCAGGGAATGTTTGCCCAGTCCTGCTCTGGAGCAGAAATTGAGACATTTCTTGTTCTTTGCAGTTGCAAAGAGGTCTATTGTTGGGTAACCCCAGATGCTGAATACATTGTGAATGGTTTTCTCGTCTATCTCCCACTCGTGGTCCCATGGGAAGCGTCTGCTCAGTTCGTCCGCTGTGGTGTTCATGATTCCGGGAAGATAAGCAGCTGATACCCGGATGTTGTTCACAATGCACCAATTCCAGAGCTTCATAGCCTCTGTGCACAGCGAATGGGAACGAGCTCCGCCCTGCCTGTTTACGTAAAACATGCAAGCAATGTTGTCCGTCATTATGCGTACGTGATGATGTTTGATTAGTGGCAGGAAGTGACGGCACGCGTTGCGAATGGCTCGAAGTTCTAGTACATTTATGTGCAGGGAGGTCTCGGTTGGTGACCATAGTCCCTGTACTGTGTGATGAGACATATGTGCACCCCACCCTGTCATAGATGCATCGGTGGTCAGAATGCGTGATGGAGCCTGTTGAAGAAACGGGACTCCAGAACAAAGGTTGGAGTGGACGGTCCACCAACGTAGCGAGTCTTTGACTGGAGTAGGCAGGGAGAGAGTCTTGTTTAAAGAATGCATATTCGGTTTGTAAACCGTTGCCAGCCACGCTTGGAAGCACCTCATGTGTAGGCGTGCATTCTGGACGACAAAAGTGCACGAGGCCATGTGACCTAGTAGTTGCAGGCAGTCTCGGGCAGTTACCTGAGGGCTGTTGCGAATAGTTGTGGTCAGTTGTTTTATGGAATTGTAGCGATCGGGTGGGAGCGATGCTAGCCCGGTCCGAGAGTCGAGGTCTGCGCCTATGAACTGAAGGTGCTGGGTGGGGCGTAATGTGGATTTGTCTCTGTTTATTTGTAGGCCGAGAGAAAGAAAGCACTCGACTGTGAGTCATGTGAACCGGAGCGCCTCGTCGAATGTTGAAGCTTTGAGGAGGCAATCGTCGAGGTATGGAAATATTATTACCCCTTGTCTCCTGAGGTGAGCAGTGACTATAGCTAGAAGTTTGGAAAAAGCACGGGGGGCTGTAGATAGTCCGAAGGGGAGTACCCTGTATTGGAAATGTGTGGAACCAAGGGTAAATCGGAGGAAACGTCTGTGGGCCGGATGTATAGTGACGTGGAAATAGGCATCTTGTAGGTCGAGGGCAGAAAACCAGTCTTCCTGCTCCAGCGCTGGGATTATGGTATTGAGGGTCACCATCTTGAACTTTTGCTTTTTGATGAATCTGTTGAGCCGCCTGAGATCGAGGATTGGTCGCCATCCCCCATTTTTCTTCTCCGTTAAGAAATAATGGGAGTAAAAACCCTTCCCTCTGTGTCGCTCTGGCACGATTTCTACTGCTCCCAGATGAAGGAGATGTTGCACCTCTTGGAGGAGTAGCTGCTCGTGAGAAGGGTCCCTGAAGAGGGACGGGGAGGGTGGGTGGGTGGGAGGTAAGGAGAGGAAGGGGATGACGTATCCAATTGTAACTACCTCTAAGACCCACTTGTCGGAGGTAATCTTCCTCCATTGTTGGAAAAAAGGTCGTAGGCGGTGTCCAAAGATTGGTGTGCCGGCTGAAGTGAGGGCATTGCTTTCTAAACCCTCGACCAAGTTTTCAAATCTGCCTATTAGCTGGTGGGGGTTGAGGCGCCCCTGTAGAGTTTGGGCGACGTCGCTGGAATCTTGGTCGTGGACGTTGCGGCTGTTGCTGTTCCTGCGGTCTATGGGAAGGTTGTGTAAATGCGGGATAACGTGGCCGGTGGTATGGTTGGTATCGATATTGTCGTCTTCTTGCCGTAGGTGTCTGGAGACCTAAAGACCGGAGGGTTGTTCTGGAGTCTTTCATTGAATGAAGCACTTCATTCGTGTTAGCAGCAAAGAGTTTGTCACCGTCGAAGGGAAGATCTTCAATTGTGTTCTGAACTTCGCGAGGAAAAAAGGAAGAGGAGAGCCATGAGCCCCGTCGCATGACTATCGCTGTAGCGGTAGATCTTGCCGCTGTGTTGGCTACATCGAGGGCTGCTTGGAGAGCGGTGCGTGAAATGGCTTGGCCCTCAGAAACTATAGCTCTGAACTGTTGTTTTCTTTGTTCTGGAATGTCATCAATAAAGTCCATTAACTTATTATAGTTTTTATTGTCGTATTTTGCCAGGACTGCAGTATAATTAGCTATGCGAAATTGGAGGGTGGAGGATGCATAGACCTTGCGACCAAACAGGTCCAGTCGTTTGCTATCCTTGTTAGGTGGGGCAGAACGAGAATACTGTTGTCTGGCCCTCTGGTTCGCAGCGTCCACTACCAATGAGTTTGGTGCTGGGTGGGTAAAAAGGAATTCAGAGTCCTTTGGAGAAATAAAATACTTCTTGTCCGCTTGCTTGCAGGTAGGTAGGCTTGTCGCTGGAGTCTGCCAGATGGACTTAGCGGGTTCTAAAAGGGCTGCGTTAATTGGAAGTGCCACTCTGGAGGAAGAAGGGGGCTGTAGGATGTTCGTTAGCTCATGCTATTGTTCGGGAACCACTTCCAAGTTAATGTTCAGGTCACTAGCAACTCTCTTAAAGAGGTCCTGGAATTTTGTATATTCATCAGAGGGAGTGGGAGGAAGGGGAAGTAATGCTTCCTCCGGTGCTAACTCCGGATCTGTTGGACCAGGAGAAGGGCTTGGTTTATCCTGGGAACGTGGCTGTGTTGCCAGGCGTCTCGTTTCACTAGCATATGCATTAGGAGACGGCACTGGATCAGTGTTGCGCCTGGTCGAATGGCCACGGGGCATGTGTTCCCGAGGGTATGATGTCCATGGTGTCCAGTATTGCCATGGTGGCGGGTAGGGCATAGGTGGTGCAATCCAGGGGTTCATACCCCAAGGGGCAGGGTCCTGAGAGTGGGATGAGGTAGTATTTCCATAGCCCTTATTGCTCTGGGTCCGGGGCTGGGAGTCATGATATGGGGAAAAAACTCCCTGTGGATCTGCTTCCTCCTCACTGGAGGAAAACTGCTCAGATCCTGACTCAGGCATCGAAACAGAATATGCATTCATGAGCGGAGACTGCAAGGTAGGTGATACTAGCAGATCAGCTGTCTGGGTAAAATGAGTGAAAGCAGCTCCTGCGGGAGATGAAAGCTGAGCCGACAGAGGCTGCTGCACAAGAGCATTCCTGCGATCGGGGCTTCTGGCTGTGATCTGTGTGTCAGAATGCCCCGCAGGCGTCGGTGCCGCGGTCGGTGCCGGGCGAGAAATGTCGGGCTGCCTCGGGTGAGGCGTGCTGTAGAATGTCGGCACCGTCTCATTCGCGGTGCCGAACGGTGCCGTCCCTGAGGCAGGCAACTGGAAGCCTGATGCCTCGGCACCGGAGCTTCTCGGCGGCGCTGAAGCCTCAGGTGGCTTTTGCGCTGTTCCGGAGGAGCCTGGCTCGTGAAAATTGCTGAGGCGAGGAATCACAGGCAGAGAGATCGTTGATCTGCCTGGAGAAACTTTATGCCTCATAGTCTTGCTCGGTGAGGAAAGGTGCCCCTTTTTCGTAGACTTCTTGAGCTTTTTTGAGGGGGGGGGGGCTGTGTCGGGTAGCGGAGCCGGCTTCAATGCCTGGGTCTGAAACTGACCCGATAGATTTTTGAAGCAGGAGCAGTTTGAGTTTAAGCTCCCTGTCTTTCCGTGCCCTGGAGCTGAGTTTACAGCAGTGGGCACATTTTTGGGGAATGTGAGCTTCCCCCAAACATTTTATACACTTTGAGTGCCCGTCCGATGACGGGATAGCTTCCTTACAAATAGCACAGCGCTTGAAACCGGTGGAGCCCGGCACAGCCGCGGCTGACAGGAAATTTTTTTTTTTTTTTTTTTTTTTTTTAAGATAAAATAGTTACTTACCCAGTTTAACAGAGAAAACTGACAGAAAAAACTGGTTTCTAAAGGATAATTAAGGCAATAGTGAAGGATTCTCTAATGAGTCTGCTGAGCTCCGTCTCAGGCCGGGGACGGTTGAGAAGGAACTGAGGAGACCGGCCACGCATGCGTTCTATTACCCTAGAGTCACAGTGGGGGGGCAGATTCTGAGCATGCGTGGCCGCTATGAGTACTGCTGCAAAAATCTCCGGGCGAAGGCGCAGGGACGCACCAACACCTGTAGTGGAGCACCCACAGGGACATCTCTCGAAGAAGAACCTGAAAGTCCACAAGCTGACTAGTCCGCTAGGTCAGCCGGTCACCAGACCTTCCTGCTACACTTAAATGTCACATATCTCTATACATGTTAACTGTTGACCATTCAGCTACCTGATACAGCAATGACACAAGATAATCACATAGGTGTCAAAAAATAACCGTTCTTTAAAGGTACACTTCTAACATTAACTGAAGAACATAACCTCTCGGGAGTCTTGCACTTGGAGTTTTACCAAAGACTTGTCATTGAAGACACACAGATGTCTCTGAAGAATATAATGACCAAATAGTGCTTATTCAAGTATGTGCAACTCTGTTGAAGAAAATGGGATTGTATGTGTATAACCAAGAGCAATATTACCCCTCTCTGTTTAGAAAGGATTCTTCTTATGTTTTGCCATTGTTTTTAAAAAGATTTGCTATGCAATATCATAAGATAGGATTCACTAGATCTGGATGCCAACTTGATTTTCTCCAGGAATAATAATAATTATGGCAATAATAATACTTAGCTCTTATATAGCTCTGAATTTCAAAGCACTTCACACAAAGGAGGTCATCATTATCCACATTTTGCATATGAGGAAACTAAGGCACAAGTAGGGGAAGTGACTTTCCCAAGGTCACTGAGATGGGCAGTGGCAAAGCTAAATGAACCCAGTCTCCTTAGTACCAATACAATGTCCTAAACACCAAGCAATGCTGCCTCCCCTGGAGGAAATACTGTCAGAAACTTTACAAACACAAAAAAAGTCTTCTAATGCCTGCATGGAGTTGGAATAGACATTTTAAAACTGGACATGGATGTGAAGTGAGACAGAGTGTGTTCCAGGCATAAGCCCTTTGTAAACAAACCTATTTTCAGGCTGGGTGGTCACTGTCAATCCCAAAAATCATAGAAATGTAGGGCTGGAAAGGACCTCGAGAAGTCATCTAGTCCAGCCTCCTATACTCAGGCAGGATCAGGTAAACCTAGACCATCCCTGACAAGTATTTGTCTAACTTATTTATTACAAACCTCTAGTGATGGGATTCCGCAACCCTTGAAGCCTATTCCAGAGCTTAACTATCCTTATAGTTAGAAAGGTTTTTCCTACTTTCTAACCAAAATCTACCTTGCTGCAGAGTAAGCCCATTATTTCTTGTCTTACCACCTGTTGACATAGAGATCATCGCCCTCTTTATAACAGCCTTTAACATATTTAAAGACTTCTCAGGTCACCCATCAGTCATTTCTCATGACTAAACATGCCCATTTTTTTTTTAAACCTTCCTCATAGGTCAGATTTTCTAAACCTTTTATCATTTTGCTCTCCTCCAAACTCTTTCCAGTTTGTCCACATCTTTCCTAAAGTATGGTGCCAAGAACTGGAGCCAGTACTCCAGCTGAGGCCTCACCAGTAGAGCGGGAGAAATACCTCATGTATACCTCTCATATAACACTCTTGTTAATACATCCCAGAATGATATTAATCTTTTTCACAACTGCATCACATTGTTGACTCATTTAATTTGTGATCTGCTGTAATTCCCAGATCCTTTTCAGCAGTACAACCACTTAGCCAGTTATCCCCGATTTTGTGGTTATGCATTTGATTTTTCCTTCCCAAGTGTAGTATTCTGCACTTGACTTTACTGAATTTCATCTTGTTTTTCAGATCAGTTCTTTAATTTGTAAGGTCATTTTGAATTCTAATCTTGTCCACACATAGCTGTCATCTGAAAATTTTATAAGCATATTCTCCACTCAATTATCCAAGCCATTAATGAAAATATTGACTAGTACCAGACTAAGCAGTGCCCCCTGAAGGACCCCAATAGATTCTCTCACACACACCCAGTTTGACAGAAAACCACTGATAACTACTCTGTTATCTTTCAAACAGTTGAGTACCACCCTATAGTAATTTCATCTAGACGACATTTCCCTAGTTTGCTTATGAGAATGTAGTGGGATTGTGCCCAAAGCCTTACTGAAATCAAGATATGTCATGTCTGCTTCCCTCCACCCACTAGGCCAGAAACCTGTCAAAAAAAGGAAAATAGATTGGTTTGGCATGACTTGTTCTAGACAAATTCATGTTGGCTATTCCTTATACCCAATTATCCTCTATAAATTGATTGTTTAATAATTTGTTCCATTATCTTTCCAGGTATCAAGGTTAGATGGACTGGTTTATAATTCCAAAAGTCCTCTTTGTTCTCCTTTTAAAAGACAGGTACTACATTCACCCTTCTTCAATTCTCTGGATCCTCACCTGTCTTCCGTGAGTTCTCAAAAATAATTGCTAATGGTTCAGAGATTGTAGAGTAGGTTGAATTTTATCAGGCCCTACTGACTTGAATACCTTTGACTTATCTAAATATTCTTTAGATCTTAGTTCTTTCCCTATGTTGGCTTGTGCTCCTTCCCCCTTGTTGTTAATATTAACTGTGTTGAGTATTTGATTACCATTAACCTTTTTTGTTAAGATTGAAGTTAAATAGACATTAAATAGCTCAGCATTTTTTGATGTCATCAGTTATTAGCTCTCCCTCTCCACTAATCAGAGGACCTACACTTTCCTTCATCTTTCTCTTGTTACTAATATATTTAAAGAACCTCTTCTTATTGCCTTTTACGTGCCTTTGCTTTTCTGATTTTGTCCCTACATGCTTGCGCTATTGTTTTGTACTCCTCCTTGGCAATTCAGATATGTGTCCACTTTTTTGGATTCTTTTTTGATTTTTCAGGTCATTAAAGAGCTCCTGGTGGCCTTTTACTATTCTTCCTATCTTTTCTTCACATTGGAGTAGTTTGCAGCTGTGCCTTTAATATTTTCTCCTTGAAAAATTTCCAGCTCTCCTGAACTCCTTTTTTCCTTAGATTTTCTTCCTCTTCCTTTTGCATCAGGATAGGTTGATATTGTGCCTCTATTATTGTCTCTTTGAGAAACTGCCAGCTTTCCTGAACTTTTCCCCTCAGATTTTCTTTTCATGGGACCTTACATACCAGTTCTTTTATTTTGATAATGTCTGCTTTTTTGAAGTCCATTGTCCTTATTTTAGAGTACCAGCTGTGTTAGTCTGAATCCGCAAAAAGAACAGGAGTACCTGTGGCACCTTAGAAACTAACAAATGTATTTGAGTATAAGCTTTCGTGGGCTACAGTCCACTTATCGGATGTATAGAATGGAACATATAGTGAGAAGTAGAGACATCAGCCACGCCATCAGGGTCTCGTTCATCTGCACATCTACCAATGTGATGTATGCCATCATGTGCCATCAATGCCCCTCTGCCATGTACATTGGCCAAACCGGACAGTCTCTACGCAAAAGAAATCTGACATCAGGAATCATATCATTCAAAAACCAGTAGGAGAACACTTCATCCTCTCTGGCCACTCAGTAACAGACCTAAAGGTGGCAATTTTGCAACAGAAAAGCTTCAAAAACAGACTCCAACGAGAAACTGCTGAACTGGAATTAATTTGCAAATTAGACACTATCAACTTAGGTTTGAATAGAGACTGGGAATGGCTGAGCCATTACACACATTAAATCTATTTCTCTATGTTAAATATTCTCACATCTCTTGTCAAACTGTCTGTAATGGGCTATCCTGATTATCACTACAAACGTTTTTTCTCTTAATTAATTAGCCTCTTAGACTAGGTCTGCACTACCCGCCTGAATCGGTGGGTAGAAATCGATCTCTCGGGGATCGAATTATCGCCTCTCGTCGGGACGCAACAATCGATACCCAAATTGACGCTCTTACTCTACCAGCGGAGGTGGGAGTAAGCGCCGTCGACGGGGAGCCGCGGAAGTCAATTTTGCCGCCGTCCTCACAGCAGGGTAAGTTGGCTCCGATACGTCGAATTCAGCTATGCTATTTGCGTAGCTGAATTTGCGTATCTTAAATCAACCCCCCCCGTAGTGAAGACCTGCCCTTAGAGTTGGTAGGACAACCCCCACCTTTTCATGTTCTCTGTATGTGTATATATATCTCCTTGCTATATGTTCCATTCTATGCATCGATGAAGTGGGCTGTAGCCCACGAAAGCTTAAGCTCAAATAAATTTGTTTGTCTCTAAGGTGCCACAAGTACTCCTGTTCTTTTTGTCCTTATTTTGGTGCTCTCACTCCTTCATAGATCCATAGTTTCATAGACTCTAGGACTCGAAGGGACCTCGAGAGGTCATCAAGTCCAGTCCCCTGCCCTCATGGCAGGACCAAATACTGTCTAGACCAGGGATCGGCAACGTTTGGCACGCGGCTCGCCAGGGTAAGCACCCTGGCAGGCCGGGCCAGTTTATTTACCTGCTGACGCGGCAGGTTCAGCCAATCGCGGCCCCCACTGGCCGCGGTTCGCCATCCCGAGCCAATGGGGGAGGAGGGAAGCCGCAGCCAGCACATCCCTCACCCGCGCCGCTTCCCGCCACCCCTATTGGCCCAGGACGGTGAACCGCAGCGAGTGGGGGCTGTGATCGGCCGAACCTGCCAAGTCAGCAGATAAATAAAGTGGCCCGGCCCACCCTGATAGACATTTATCTAACTTACTCTTAAATATCTCCAGAGATGGAGATTCCACAACCTCCCTAGGCAGTTTATTCCAATGTTTAACCACCCTGACAGTTAGGAACTTTTTCCTAATGTCCAACCTAAACCTCCCTTGCTGCAGTTTAAGCCCATTGCTTCTTGTTCTATCCTTAGAGGCTAAGATGAACAAGTTTTCTCCCACTTCCTTATGACACCCTTTTAGATACCTGAAGACTGCTATCATGTCCCCTCTCAGTCTTCTCTTTTCCAAACTAAACAAACCCAATTCTTTCAGCCTTCCTTCATAGGTCATGTTCTCTAGACCTTTAATCATTCTTATTGCTCTTCTCTGGACCCTCTCCAATTTCTCCACATCTTTCTTGAAATGCGGTGCCCAGAACTGGACACAGCTGAGGCCTAACCAGCGCAGAGTAGAGCGGAAGAATGACTTCTCATGTCTTGCTCACAATGTTAATGCATCCCAGAATCACGTTTACTTTTTTTGCAACAGCATCACACTGTTGACTCATATTTAGCTTGTGGTCCACTATAACCCCTAGATCCCTTCCTGCCATTCCTTCCTAGACAGTCTCTTCCCATTCTGTATGTGTGAAACTGATTGTTCCTTTTTAAGTGGAGCACTTTGCATTTGTCTTTATTAAACTTCATCCTGTTTACCTCAGACCATTTTTCCAATTTGTCCAGATCATTTTGAATTTTAACCCTATCTTCCAAAGCAGTTGCAATCCCTCCCAGTTTGGTAACATCTGCAAACTTAATAAGCGTACTTTCTATGCCAATATGTAAGTAGTTGATGAAGATATTAAACAGAGCTGGTCCCAAAACAGACTCCTGCGGAACCCCACTCATTATACCTTTTCAGCAGGATTGGGAACCATTTATAACTACTCTCTGAGTTCGGTTATCCAGCCAGTTATGTACCCACCTTATAGTAGCCCCATCTCAGTTGTATTTGCCTAGTTTAATGATAAGAATATCATGCGAGAGACCATATAAAATGCCTTACTGAAGTCTAGGTATGCCACATCCACCGCTTCTCCCTTATCCACAAGACTCATTATCCTATCAAAGAAAGCTATCAGATTAGTTTGACATGATTTGTTCTTTACAAATCCATGCTGGCTAGTCCCTATCACCTTACCACCTTCCAAGTGTTTGCAGATGATTTCCTTAATTACTTGCTCCATTATCTTCCCTGACACAGAAGTTAAACTAACTGGTCTGTAGTTTCCTGGGTTGTTTTTATTTCCCTTTTTGTAGATGGGCACTATTTTTGCCCTTTTCCAATCTTCTGGAATCTCTCCTGTCACCCATGATTTTCCAAAGATAATAGCTAGAGGCTCAGATACCTCCTCTGTTAGCTCCTTGAGTATTCTAGGATGCATTTCATCAGGCCCTGGTAACTTGCAGGCATCTAACTTTTCTAAGAGATTTTTTACTTGTTTTTTTTATTTCCTCTTCTAAACCTACCCCCTCCCCATTAGCATTCACTATGTTAGGCATTCCTTCAGACTTCTCGGAGAAGACCGAAACAAAGAAGTCATGTCATGATCACTTTCACACAAATTGCCTTCCACCTTCTCATTCACTACCAATTCCTCCCTGCTGGTCAGAATCAAGTCTAAAATGATTGTCCCCTCATTACTACTTCCACTTTCTGACACAAAAAAGTTGTCTCCAATACATTCCAAGTGTCTACTATAGACCACCAAATCACGAAAAGGAGGTGGATGAGGCATTTCTAGAATAAATAACAGAAATATTAAAAACACAAGATCTGGTTGTAATGGAGGACTTTAACTACTCAGACATCTGTTGGGAAATTAATATGGCAAAACATATTGAGTATTGCCATATTAATTTCCGAACAGATGTCTGAGTAGTTAAAGTCCTCCATTACAATCAAATCTTGTGTTTTTGATATTTCTGTTATTTGTTCTAGAAATGCCTCATCCACCTCCTTTTCATGATTTGGTGGTCTATAGTAGACTCCTGTTGTGATACCAGCCCTATTTTTTCCCATATGAATAGCCATTCAACATTTACAGTAAAATGAATGTCAGTATGCAATGTAAATCTTATGCATTATGCCTTCTCAGCTTTCTTTATAAAGAATAGTTTAGGTTCAACTTCAAGCTGTTTCAGCAAGTTAGGTTTCATGTTACAGGGTTTAAGCAAAATTCAGGTCTTGCTATTTTGGAGGAACAACAGACAATACCTATACCATTATATAAATACTTTCTAACATACAAGTAGCACACAATAGTGAAGAATAAGTCTGTCTACCCCCTTTTCTCTTTTAAAGTGACTAATGATGATGATGGGTGCCTTAATGACAACACTGACAGCTGAGGCCCTATATGTCCATGGAACAGGTATGGAATGGCATCAACCGTAACCTGCAGGCAGGGGTGAAAGTAACTTAAAGGACTTGCCAGTACTCCGGAGTCCTGAGGAGGGGTGTGGCCTCCACCGGAAGAGGCGGGGCCTTTAAATCCCCAGGCCCTTTGAATTAGAATTTAAAGGGCCCAAGGCTAGGGCTGTGGTAGCAGCAGCTGGGAGCCCAAAGCCCTTTAGATCACCCCCCCCCCCCCCCCGAGCTCCCAGCTGCAGAGGTGTCTGGTAGCCCTGTGGTTCGGGGGCGATTTAAAGTGAGCAATTTAAAGGGCCCAGGGCTCTAACTGCTGCTACTGCAGTGGTGCCCCGGGCCCTTTAAATTGCCGATGGAGCCCCGGGGCTCCAGCAGCAGGGCCCAGGGCTCCGTCTGCCGCTACCCTCCAGGGCCCTTTAAATCATCTCCGGAGCCCTGCTGCTGAAGCCCTGGGGTAGCAGTGGCAGGTCTCTGGTGGCTATTTAAAGGGCCCGGGGTGGTAGAGGCAGCGGGAGCCCTGAACCCTTTCAATAGCCACCAGAGCCCTGCCACTGCTACCCCAGGGCTCTGGCAGGCTCCGGGGGCTAGGCCCTTTAAATTGTCCCCGAAGCCCTGGGGAGCAGCAGTGGCGATTTAAAGGGCCTGGGGCGGTAGCGGCAACAGGAGCCCTGGGCCCTTTAAATCGCCACCCGAGCCCCGCCGCCACTACCCCAGGGCTCTGGCAGCGGGGCTCTGGCAGCAATTTAAAGGGCTCTGGGCTCCAGCCCTTTAAATTGCTGCCTCAGGAAGCCAGTCCACCCCGGTATGGCGCACCAGCTCTTGCAGGCAGGGGTGGCAGGTTTGTAGAAATTTTGGTGCCCCCCAGAACCTGCCCCTGCCCAAACTCTGCCCCCCACAAACTCCACCTCCCACCTGCCCAAGGCTCTGGGAGGGAGTTTGGGTGGGAGGAGGTCTGGGATGCAGCCCCTGGCTGGGGAAGGGGACTGGGGTGCAGGAGGGGTGTAGGGTGCAGGCTCTGGGAGGGAGTTTGGGGATAAGGGGGTGTGGAGGGAGGGGGTGCAGGGGTGAGGGCTGTGTGGTGAGGCTGGGGTGGATTTGGGGTGTGGCTGGGGATGAGAGGTTTGAGGTGTGGGAGGGGACTCAGGGCTAGGACAGAGGGTTGGGGTGCAAGGGGATGAGCTCTGGCTGGGGATGTGGGCTCTGGGGTGGGGTAGGGCTGGGGATGAGTTTGGGGTGCAGGCAGGCTGCCCTGGGACTGGAGCCAGGGAGGAAGACTCCCCCCAGCCCTCTCCCTGCCAGCAGCAGCGAGCTCTGGGGTAGGGACCCCCTTCTCCCCCCGGCAGCACACTCACCCCCCCACTGTCACTGCATGTGCTCTCAGGTCCAGGAATCCCCCTCGCCTCCCCTGGGGTGGGTGCCATGCCGGGGGGGGGGGCTGCCATCACATGTGCGCCTCCACCCCTGCTGCTTCCCCTCACTGTAGCCTCACTGGAGGTGGGGGATGGGGCTGCCCCTTGCCCAGCGTGGGGCAGGAGCAGTGACTATGGGCAGGAGGGGCGGTTGTACAGGTGGAGGGTCCCACCAGAAAATGAAAGGGTCTGAGGGGGAAGGGCAGCCTGCCCTGGCAGTAGTGCAGTGGGGCTCTAGGACCCTGCGGCGGCAGTTAATGCAGGCAGGCAGCATGGAGCTTCAGGGGAGAGACAGCTCCGGGACCCAGGAAGGTGCACGGGGGCAGCAAAGGGGGGCCAGCCCACACTCAGGGGAGGTGTGGGGGGGCAGCAGTGGGGCCAGGGGGAGACCAGCCCCAAACATTCGTGGAGCCGGGTCCCCGGACCCTCATTATTGCTGGAGCCAGGAGGAGGAATCAGAGAGGGAGAGAATGCTCCATTTTCTTGCCAGTAGGCTACTGAACCTTTTCTTACCAGTCCTCCGTACCAGCCCGTACCGGCTTACTTTCACCTCTGCCTGCAGGGACCAACTGCAGGGATGGGGGCAGGTCAGTCTCCATTACTATTCAGTCTTGGACAAGGGTGAAAGTAATAATAAATTCTCCTCTGGCCCCCCGGAAGGAGTGGGGCCTTGGTCAAAAGGGGTGGAGTCTCGGACAGAAGGGGATGGGGCTCGGGGTCAGCCTCCAAGAGCCAGCCCATCTGCGCTGCCTGGCCCCCCCATCGTCCGGGGCTCCAGCGGCTATTTAAAAGGGCCTGGGGCTCTGGCAGCTTCTGCCGGGAGCCCCAGGCCCTTTTAAATCGCTGGCCCTGGGGGAACTTCCCTTTTGCTCCCCACCCCCACCCCGTCGGCAGCCCTTTAACATCGTTGTCCCTTTTGCTCTCCCCATCAGTGGCCCTGCCAGTAGGGTCCATACTGGCAGGGCCATTGACAGGGGAAGCAAAAGGGGCAGAGACGTTAAAGCCCTGCTGCGGCAGCGCTTTAACCTGGGCTGTGTATGGGCCAGTACTGGCTTCTTACCGCCTGTATCAGCTCACTTTCACGCCTGGTCTTGGACCTCTCCAAGTCCCATTCTGAAGTAGTATAGCAAAAATGCCAATTTTTATAATATGGAGGCTAAGGCCACACCCTTTTAGTCACTACTAATCTGGCTATAAACCCCTAACTATGTGAAAAGTTACATAACCCATTACCTATCTTTTCATCTATTCTATCTCTTAAACCCTTTCAAACTGCTGTCTGGTTTAAATACAAGGGAAAGAAACTAATCTTCCAGCCCTCAAACAGGTTCACTTTCTAATCGATTTCTACTAAAAATGCTCTTCTCACATCCCAAATAAATACATACATAATTAAATTTTAAACAGAACTGAGGACCTGCTCATCAGAACCAAAGCATAATGTGTTTCACATTCACTAGTAGTTCCAAGGGAAGGCTGTTTCAATCAAACAGCGGAGAACACAATACTTACTTTCACTTATTCTGGAACTCGAAGACCCCTCCTGCACATAGATGCAAGGAGCAAACAGTATTTTCCTTCTACTCCACTGCATGGACATGGCACCTACATATCTTCTGTGTACTGATTAAATCATAATTCCCTTAAATAGCTTTGAAACAAAACCAGGCCTTGAGAAACACCCAATAGATATATGAAGCCAAATTCTGCCCTCAGAAACATTCACCCAGCTCCCATTGATGATAGCGAAGTCAGCTGAACAGAATTTAGTCCACTCAATCTGTTTGCTTTAAAACCTGTTACCAACAACCATTGTGTATATACCTATCCTCTCCCCTGAACACACGCGCCAAATTCTGCCCTCACTTACATCCATTCAATCCCTCTAAGTGCGGCTAAAGGTCAGTCAAAACACCATACATCTCATTCTCACACATACCATAGACAGACTCATACACACACACACAGGGCCGGCGCTTCCACTAGATGACCCTAGGCGGTCGCCTAGGGCGGCAGGATGTGATGGGCAGCATTTCGCCGCCCTCTGCAGAATTTCGGTGGCGAGAGGCTTCTTCCATTCCAGGTCGGCGGCGGAAATTCGGCAGCGGGTCCTTCACTCGTGCCGGGACCCGCCACCGAAGTGCCCCGAAGACCCGGAGTGGAAGGACCCCTGCCGCCGAGAACGCAGCTTCAGAGGAGGAGCTGCCGCCGATTACTGTAGAGGAGCGCTGGGGCAGGAGTGCCGCCAGCTTTTCTGCCTCCCTAGGCGCCGGAAGGTCCCACCCCGAAATGCCGACCCCCACAGAGGCGGCGGAAGGTCCCGCCGCTGAAATACCGCCACGGTCGCCGCACCCCAAATTATAGTGTCCTAAGCGACCGCCTAGGTTGCCTAATGGGTTGCACCGGCCCCGAGCGCTGGAGCCTAGGACGGCAAAAACCCTGTCGCCACTCCTGCACACACAATTTATCTTTCACTGATTTTTTTCCCCTCTCTAACATTTGATAAACTTATTTACCATTTCAGCTAAAAGCATTGATGAGCTTCTGTCAGTCACAAAGCTCAGATATGGATCTACATTTCTGCAAAGCTTTTAGGAATAGGTTTGAGGTCCAGTATGGTGACTCAGACAAGTCTCAAGTTACAATAACATTACTTCCAACCTTACCATGTGTTGAAATTTGTCAATAAGAATGGTATTTTTAAAAGTATTACAGCAACAGGGTAGAAATAGATTTGATTGCTAACAGATTTGTCACCAGATTTTCTCTCTCCAAACAGTTTGCATGCTGGAAAAATATACTGTGATTTTATTTTAAAAAATTCAATACATCTAAACAATTTCTAGTCCATCTAATTCACATGATTTCCTCTAGTGTTTACAAAGTTAAGGACAAATGGGCTTTTGAAACTGACACTTTCTCCACTGTCTAAAAAATCTGCTTCTCTACTAACTCCAGGGAAACCTACATTCACTACAAATTGTTTTTCGATTCTTTTCATGAAACTGAAACATATTAGCATTTGTAAGTATTGTAATTTTGGGTTTTGTTTTTGCAAAAGAATCTAAATAATATACAGATTAACATTAAAATATCCACATTTCTGAATTTTCAGACAAATTGAAAGCAGCAAAAATATGAAATTAATAGGTTTTTAATTTTAAAATCTTTGTGTGTATTTGACTTATAATGTCTCATCTGATTTCTATTATCCTATCAATTTATGGAGGGATCTACAAGAGAAACTCATTATTGCTAATGAAATTTACCCACGCCTCAGTGGCAAAAACAACATACAATATATATTGTATCATTTCTGCGAATGATGAGAAAAACACATGTCTTAGTTTTAACCCACTAATCTCCCACTGAGGGGAAAAAAAATTGTGCCTCTATGGCAGTGGTCACCAACTGGTAGATTGTGAGCGACTGGTCGATCATGGAGCCTCTGACAGTCTCTCTCAGTCTCAGTGACTGAGACTGAGATCCACGGTCAGAGGCTCCACAATTGACCAGTCAATCATAATAGGGTTTCCAATCCTCCTGCAGCCAAACCCGGAGATCAGCTGCTAACAGTCCGACGGTGCTATGGGACTAAAGCAGGCTCCCTGCCTGTCCTGGCACTGGCCCTGCACTGCTCCCGGAAGCGGGCGGCATATCCGGCAGCAGCTCCGGGGTAGGGGAGGAGAGGGGCAGGGGGTTTCAGCGCGCTGCCCTCGCCTGCAGGCACCACCTCCGCAACTCTCATTGGCCGGGAACAGGGAACCACAGCCAATGGAAGCTACGGGGGTGGTGCCTGTGGACAGGAGCATCACGCGGCGCCACCTGCCCTTCCCCCCCCTCCAGGAGCTGCTGCCAGAAACTCACGCCCGCTTCCAGGAGTGGTGCAGGACCAGGGCAGGCAGGAAGCCTGCCTTAACCCCGCTGTGCTGCCGCTCAGGAGCCACCTGAGGTAAGCGGTGCCTGGCTGGCATCTGCATCCCAAACCCCTCCCGCACCCCAACTCCCTGCCCCAGCTCTGACCCCCCACACACCCAAACTCCCTCCCAGAGCCCACACACTCTCCTGCACCCCCAACCACCGACCCCAGCCCTGAGCCCCCTCCCATACTCTGCACCCCCTCCTGCACTCCTACCCCCTGCCCCATCCCCCTCCCAGAGCCTGCACCCCAACCTGCTTCCCGAGCGCTAAGCTCCCACAGAGCCAGCACCCCATGCCCCCTCCTCCACCCCAACCTCCTGTCCCAGCCCCCTCCTGCACCCAAACTCCCTCCGAGAGTCCATACCCTGAACCTCCCCCAGCATGCCAACCCCCTGCCCTAGGTTCAGTCCAGAACCCCTCCAACAGTCTGAACCATTCAGCCCCAGCCCAGAGCCCACATGCCCAGTGAAAATGGGTGAGGGTGGGGGAGAGTGAGCGATGGAGGGAGGGGGGATGGAGTCAGTGGGGCGGTTCCACACAGGGGTATGGCCTCGGGGAAGGGGTGGGGCAGAGGGCAGGGCAAGGGTGTTTGGGTTTGTGTGATTACTGTTATTTCTACATTTTCTTTGAGGTAGATCCTGGGTTGCACTTAAATTCAAAAAGTGATCTTGTGTTTAAAAAGGTTGGAGACCACTGCTCTATGGGTATTTAGCTTAAACTCTGAGTTCATACCAAAATATTCTAAGAAAAACAGATTAGTTTAACTGTATATACACAGACTGACCAATAAAATGCAGTCCAACTTTTGCTCCCTACAAGGACAGCACCTGTCAAAAAGCAGTCTTAAAAAAAAAAAAAAAAAAAAAGACCAAGGGGAAGTGTGGAGAGATAGTCAGCCTCTTTACTAAAAGCCCAACAAAGTTCATATTTTACATCCTGCCACACAACTGAAGCTTGGAATAATTTCCATAAAAACTAAACTAAAAACCAGGAGTTAAATCCAGATATTTACCTTATAATCAAAATGCTTCATTTTCCTATTAATCATGATTGCCACTTTGTCCATTTTTGAGCAACTTTTAAAATAAACTATTTATACCTCTGTACATGTTCACTGATATCTACCTACGCACTCTGTAACTGATAGACAAATACTAAATGCACACAAAAATACATTTAAAATTCCTTAAAACTACAGTCAGAGCTTTTCACTCACTTGCTTCTCCAAATAAGTTCATCTAAGCTTAGCCTGAGAACACAGAAGCATGATTAACATTACATACCCTGTTTCCCCGAAAATAAGACAGTGTCTTATATTAATTTTTGCTCCCAAAGATGCGCTAGGTCTTATTTTCAGGGGATGTCTTATTTTTCAGAAATGAAAAATGCCTTATTATCGGTGGATGCCTTATTATCGGGGAGGTCTTATTATCGGGGGGATGCCTTATATTACAACGAGAGGCAAAACTGTAAGTAGGCCTTATTTTCGGAGGATGTCTTATTTTCGGGGAAACAGGGTAATATGCTCTGCCATTGGAATTCTTTTAAGGGCTACAATAAATCCCCTGCCCATGCTTTCACAAAGAACTGCAGACAGTTTTTCTCTTCATGAACAAAGGTTACATAGTGGACATTGGCCTGGGCAATTCATGAGGCATCTCTAAGGTTCCCAGGAGTTCTCAGAGCTCTCTCAGTCTTAGGTTATCTGGACCAAATTGATGTGTTAGCCAGTGTCTTAGCTGTAAATACTGCCAGTCCACTGAGAGATCTAAGCCTATGCTTGATACAACAAACGATTACATTCAAAATGTATCGGACACCACAGAGATTGCACAAGGCCTTATCCTTTGGTGTTTGTTGGTGCTGTAACAAAGAAAAAGGAACCTTGATGCATATGCTACAGGGCTATCCAACTGTCAGGCAGCTGTGGCAAGAGGTGGACAAGAGTTACAACAGTGCTCAGCTTCAGCAACCAAAGCTAGATTTAGCTCTTCCAGAAAAACTTTTGTTCTTGAGGGCTGCAGTGATCACCAAGAGCATGATTTTACAAAAATGGAAGAGTAGATACCTATGCCCAGAATAGAGCAGTGGTATTTGGACATTCTGAGTTAGCAGCCAAAGAACAAAAACCTTAATGCTGTAGAAAGCAATTATATGAATTGGGAGAAATGTGGACCCTATTTCTAGATACATTTGGACAAAAATGTTGAAATGGCAGAGCTCCATTTCACCTAACTTCTCCCCTTTTTTCCTCTCTCACCCCTACTCCCATTCCCTTCTTTCCTCCTTTTCCTATCTATGCATCTCTTCTCCTATTTTATTACTGTTCCCCCCCACCCTGCCCGCCATTCTAAACTGTTATAGCAGTATTAACTGGTTGTCTATTGTCTGGTCTTCCAGCTTGTAAAATTGAATAATTCCATAATTCTATCAAATATCCTGTGAAGCAGGTGGTATCTGGAAACATAAACAAGCTGTAAGTAATTTATCTTTTTGTACTTTTCATTGTCAGTTTCTTTATGAAACTCAATTTAAAAAAAAAAAAAAAAAACACCCAAAAAAGTGTGTTTCAGAAAATGTTGTTAAACTACAGTCAGGTAAATATTTCTTTTAAGTTGTTAACCTATGGAGTAGAAAATAAATGCTAAAGAAACAGAATAGAGGTGCCATTGCACAATAGCACAACAATGGATAGTGCAGAAATCCAACAGCAGCAGCAGCTTGGCGGCACCGTCAAGGTTTAACAATAAAGGCAAAATGTACATTTAAACTATTTCAAACTGAGCAGGGCTGCTAGAGTTAATACTGAGTTAACATTTCCATTAGAAATTCAAACATTCAGGGTTTAATATCTCAGCCATTCCAAATTGCATCACCCTGAAACTTGGCAAGCAACTTCTCAACTTCAATACAATTTCTTTTTCCAAACCCAAATTGTTTTTAAAAGATTAAAGAGTTTAATTTTTTTAAAAGCAATAAGGACTAAGATAGCAATCTTTTACCATTCTGATAAGGATTACCTAGCATAATCTTTATTGTTCATTAAAACCTGATTTTTCAGAGTAAAGAAAGCCTTTACTGTAGGTGTTGCTATTTCCTACATTTGGAACTAGGGAAAAGGGGGCATAGAGTAATTGCATTAGCACTTAGCAAAAAAACTGGTGACAGTCAATGCAGATTGGGTGGTTTGAAAAGTTAGTAGTGAGCTATGAGGTGAACTCCTAGCTACACTTGAAGTCAATGGCCAAGCTCCCACTGACTTTAATGGGACCAGGATTTAATCCTTGAAGTCTTTCATCTCTCAGAAACTGATTCAAATATGCCCCAGATAGTAGTGACTGAAAGTCATTGCTATCTGACAGCTGTTTGGTAATCTATGTGGAACAAGTGAAGAGTTTCAGTTGAGATCTCCACAAAAATATGCATTTTTGGCATAAATTCACATGTATTAACTTCACAAAAAGCAAAGAAATAGGGCTTTTTCACTGTGAGAAAAGACAGGTGTTTTGCAGGCAAAAAGGTGCGTTTCCACCTGCCTGAGCGAAAACAAACAAACAAAAAATGGAAACACACATCACTTGGGACTTAGGAATTAGTAAGAAAAATATATCCTTTTTTTCACTTGGTCCTACTTTTACCATCCCTTTTGGAGGCCTCCAACTGCTTGGTGCCAATGAGTTGTCCTACAATAACCTTCTAGTATACTTTAGTCTATGTGAAATTAAATTTTCTGCCCTCAGTCTTTGTTGTAGTTACAATTCCATTGACTCGTTTTGCCATATTCTAGTACAGCATGTGTTACCTACCACCAGGCTGCTGACTCTCATTGTAAGGCCTGGTCTACAATAGGAGTTCACATCAATATAGCTATGTCTGGGGAAAAAAAATCACCACATCCTTGAGAGACGTAGCAATATCAACCTAACCCCTGTGTACACAGCACTAAGTCAACAGAAGAATTTGTCTGTCAACCTAGCTACTGGCTCTCAGGGAGTTGGATTACTTATGTCAATCCCTCCCATCAGTGTAGGTAGTGCAGCTGCGCCACTGTAGCAGTTTAATACCTGAATATAGGCCCTGAATAAACACATACTAGGAGGCAGTCCCTGCCCCAAAGAGTTTACAGTCTACACAGATGAGACAAACATAGATTTGGAAGTAAGGAAGTATGATTATCCTCATTTTACAGATAGCAAATTAAGGAATGGAGAGATTAAGTGACTTTCCCAAGGTCACACAAGAATGTTCTGAGAGAGCACAGAATTGACCTCAGATCTCCCAGTTTAATGCCCTAACACCACCACCATCCTTCCTCATTAAAAGCTGGGTTTTCTCTCTTGACCTAAGCAGCACCAAAAGGAGCACATCACAGCAGAGAATCTGCTCCTTTATATTCACACAGATAGAAAAAAGTAACCTATGTGTATTCAGAGATATGCTGTTGAAGGTCTAGAGGCCTTTAACATTATGCCACTTGGACAAGTGTCCAGTTTGACAGCACTTTTTAATTATTATTTTGGGTATACCTGCTATTGCATGGCACACATCTGTGTACACAATTCTCTATTCCAGAGCTTAAACTAAAAACAAAGCCATGATTTACTGTGTTACACAGTAAAACTGCATTTACAAATGATCTCCCATTGTGTCATGGCTGCAGCTAATATTAAGCCTGTGGTTTGATTGTTTTAAATTGATTGCTACAGCAAGTTCCACATTTTCAGAATCAGCTAAAAAAACATAAAAGCCCCAGAAAAACATGTAAAGCTAGTACTAAAAACTATAAGGATACCGCGGTGAAAGATGCATCTCCATGAAGGATGGTTTTGTGGTTAAGGCCGTGGAGTGGGACTCAGGAAATCTAGGTTCAATTCCAGACTCTGAGATCTGGGTCAAATTTGCCCAAGCTTTCTGTGCCTCAAGTAGTAATTAGTATTATTAAAAAGCACATGTGTAGAATAGGGCTGTCAAGAGATTAAAAAAATTAATCATGGTTAATTGCACTGTTAAACAATTATAGAATACCATTTATTTAAATATTTTGGATGTTTTCTACATTTTAAAATATATTGATTTCAATTACAACACAGAATACAAAGTGTAAAGTGCTCACTTTATATTTATTCTTGATTACAAATATTTCCGCTGTAAAAGAAACAAAATAAATAATAGTTTTCAATTCACCGAATACAAGTCCTGTAGTGCAATCTCTTTATCGTGAAAACTTACAAATGTAGAATTATGTACAAAAAAACTGCATTCAAAAATGAAACAATGTAAAATTTTAGAGCTTGCAAGTCCACTCAGTCCTACTTTTTGTTCAGCCAATTGCTCAGAAAAAACAAGTTTGTTTACATTTGCAGATGATAATGCTGCCCACTTCTTGTTTATTATAATGTCACCTGAAAGTAAGAACAGGCATTCTCATGGCACTGTTGTAGCTGGTGTCGCAAGATATTTACGTGCCAGATGTACTAAAGATTCATATGTCCCTTCGTGCTTCAACCACTATTCCAGGGGACATGCATCCATGCTGATGACGCTTGTTAAAAAAAATGTTAATTAAATTTGTGACTGAACTCCTTGGGGAAGAATTGCATGTCCCCTACTCTGTTTTACCCGCATTCTGCCATATATTCCTGTTATAGCAGTCTCAGATGATGACCCAGCATATGTTGTTCATTTTAAGAACACTTTCACTGCAGATTTGACAAAACGCAAAGAAGGCAGCACTCGACCCAAGGTTTAAGAATCCGAAGTGCCTTCCAAAATCTGAGAGGGATGAAGTGTGAAGCATGCTTTCAGAAGTCTTAAAAGAGCAACAGTCCGATGCAGAAACAACAGAACCTGAACCACCAAAAAAGAAAATCAACCTTCTTCTGGTGGCATCTGACTCACATAATGAAAATGAACATGTGTTGGTCCACACTGCTTTGGATTGTTATCAAGCAGAACCCATCATCAGCATGCATGCATGTCCCCTGGAATGGTGGTTGAAGCATGAAGGGACATATGACTTTAGTGAATCTGGCAAGTAAATATCTTACAACACTGGCTACAACAGTGCCATGAGAACGCCTGGAGTTTTACATTGTTTTATTATTGAGTGTGGTTATGTAATTAAAAAAAAAAATCTACATTTATAAATTGCACTTTCACAACAAAGAGATTGCACTTCAGTACTTGTATGAGGGGAGTTGAAAAATACTATTTCTTTTGGTTATCATTTTTACAGTGCAAATATTTGTAATAAAAAATAATATACGCTTTGATTTCAATTACAGCACAGAATACAATATATATTAAAATGTGGAAAAACATCCAAAATATTTAATACATTTCAATTGGTATTCTATTAACAGAGTGATTAAAACGGCGATTAATCATGATTAACTTTTTTGAGTTAATCGCGTGAGTTAACTGCGATTAGTCAACAGCCCTAGTATAGAAATATTAAGACTTCCTTTCTCCAGCCATTTTTCTGTCTAGATTATAAACTCATTAAGGTAGATGCTGTCATTCTTATTGTGTATTTGTACTAGTGGCTGGCACAATGGAGCCCTGATCTTGGTTGTCTCAAGGCATTTCTTTAATACAACCAGCAACAACGAAGCTCCTGTTAACTTGTGACAAACTACAACAAAATATCCTGACACGTGATACAGGAACTATATTGTTCCTGACAGCATTCCTGTATAGTAAAGGTGCAACACTGAGGGCATGGCTACACTCGCAGATGTAGAGCGCTGGGAGTTAAACCAGCCTTCAGAGACCGCAGCAGGGAAAACGCTGCCGTGTGTTTACACTGTCAGCTGAAGGCGCACTGGCGTGGCCACATTAGCAGCTCTTGCAATGTCAGAAAGAGTAGTGCATTGTGGTAGCTATCCCAGTGTGCAAGTGGCTGCAATGTGCTTTTCAAATGGGGGGTGGGAGTGGAGTGTGACAGGGAGTGTGTTGTGTGTATGTGGGGGGGGGGGAGACAGTGTGTTTTGGGGGGCTGAGAGTGTCTCAGCATGCTGTCTTGTAAGTTCAGACAGCAGCAGACCCTCCCTCTCTCACACACGCTCACAACAGCAGCATTCCACACTAATGGTTTGCTTTGTCCTGGAGCAGATAAGCATGCCAGCTGTTACAAATGGAACTTTGAAAGGGGATATCCACATTCCTGCAGCCGATTTCAAAACAATGAGAAGAGTGACCACTTGATTTCAGGGGATTATGGGACATTTCCAGAGGCCAATCACTGCGCAGTAATGCAACACCTCGTCCACACTGACGCCCCGGCATTTCAGCCGGGGTGCAGCAAGCTTTATGCTTCTCGTGGAGGTGGATTACCAGGAGTGCTCCAACTGCAGAGTCCTGGCGCTCTACGTGCCTTGCCAGTGTGGACACATCAAGAGTTAGGGCGCCCGGGGCTGTTTTAATGCGCTCTAACTTGCATCTGTAGCCAAGGTCTTAGCGTCTCATTAACAATTTGCCAGGAACCCAAGGGCCTGGTATCTATTTATCTGAGGGCTGAGTTTCATGGTTCCATGTGCTACGGCTGGCATTGGGGCCACACTTCAGGCATGCCTAGTGTAAAATATGTATTGTCATGAGATCCTGGTAACCAGACCACTCAGAAGTGAGGTCTTGCTACATGGCTAAGTGTTCCTCTTTCTCTTCAAAATTTAATCAAGCCAATTTCAGTGACATCAAAGCCAAATATGCCCATTACTCTCTCTTCCCTGAATATGTTGGTACATATGCCAATCTTGTGCAAAACAATTACACAGTAAGTCAACTGGCCAAATCACAAACTACAATAACCACAGACCATCTGCAAAGTATGGGGCGGGGAGGTGTTGTTTGCATGTATAAATGACTTCTCACAATGAAGAAAGCTGCTCATTGTGCTACATCATGCTACATCACACGCAGGGCCCGCAAATGTATTTTCAGGCAAACGACAACAAAAAACACCTTTCCAAAAATAAAACCCCCTCAGATAGAACAGTACTGTATGGAACAAAGTACCTGCCTCAATAAGCAGCTCTCAGTTTTACTAACTCTCTGATGCCATTAGTCTATTTAATGCTTCTCTTCCCAACCCCAAGCAACAATTTGAAAAAATTAAAGGAAAAAAGAAAAAACAGAAAAAAATTCCACATCTTCAAGGAATTACAAATCTCCTTCTCGGGTATATCAACAGCATAGTTATTATTATTCACTACCCATCTCTCTAAACACAGCATTTATTGTTGCAGGCACTGGTATACAGCCACCAACACAGAGTACATAAGAAATGAGGGGGAGGGAGATCTGTTGTGATTAGTATTTTCAGTGCTGGCCCTCCTAGCTGATGTCTGCATTGTTTATACTGACAGCTTGCTGGAAAACTATGTGGCAATACAAAGCGCAGCCAATCACTCTGATCGCTTGCTGTGCCAAACTATCTGACAGAGGGTTCTAGCCCATAATGAACCTCAAATGCAGGATGCTGCAGCACAAAGCTCAGCTGCACCTCTCACAGACTGCAAACTAAACAATGGCATGTACTTAATGAGAGCCGCTTAACACTGCTTGGTGACGGCACTTCTTTTTTTTTTCTTTCTTGTCTAAATCCATGAGCTATAGTTTAAGTCATTTAGCATGTCCATTTACTACAGCAATCAGCAAACAAAAACAGGTAGTCACAAGGGAACATTCAGTTACTTTGTGCTTTAGTAACTGGAAGCTTGTACCAATTGAGCTGTGAAATGCTTTTGGTTTCCCAAGAATGCATATAGAACTGTAAGCCCCCAGCTAAACAAAGGACTCTAAACCATCTTGGGTAGATTGCCAAAGAGAGATTTTTCTAAAGCAAACACAAAATATAAACACCTGCCAAGCAACGTGAATTAAACTGTAACGGCAAAAACAGCAGCGAGAATTAAATGTGCTTTTGTGCAATTTAAGTTGCTTTTTCTGCAATATTACTATTATAGATGGGCCCTTCTGTTAAGGAAACAGGGAGGGGACAGGGATGCATTTACCATTATCACTCTCTCAAACAAAGTGGGTCACACGTTGCCTACACCAATGGAAGGCAAGCTAGTGGAGAACTGCCTCCTCTCTGGACTTATTGTCAGGCAGAGTTCTTCCTCTCTCAACCAGCAACTTAATGGTGACATGAACATGTACTTGCAACAAAGCCCGATGCCAACTCTGTCCACATATCTATTCAAGTGACACCATCATAGAACCTAATCACATCAGCCATGCCATCAGGGGCTCGTTCACCTGCACATCTACCAATGTGATATATGCCATCATGTGCCAGCAATGCCCCTCTGCCATATGCATTGGCCAAACCAGACAGTCTCTTCACAAAAGAATAAATGGACACAAATCTGACATCAGGAATCATAACATTCAAAAACCAGTAGGAGAACACTTCAACCTCTCTGGTCACTTGGTAACAGACTTAAAGGTGGCAATTTTACAACAGAAAAGCTTCAAAATCAGACTCCAAGGAGAAACTGCTGAACTGGAATTAATTTGCGAACTAGATACCATTAACTTGGGCTTGAATAGAGACTGGGAATGGCGGGGTCATTTCACAAATTGAATCTATTTCCCCATGTTAAGTATCCTCACACCTTCTTGTCAACTGTCTGAAATGGGTCATCTTGATTATCACTACAAATTTTTTGTGTGTCTCCTGCTGATAATAGCTCCTCTTAATTAATTAGCCTCTTAGAGTTTGTATGGCAACTTCCACCTTTTCATGTTCTCGGTATGTATATATATTTTCTTACTATATGTTCCATTCTATGCATCCGAAGAAGTGGGCTGTAACCCACAAAAGCTCATGCTCAAATAATTTTGTTAGTCTCTAAGGTGCCACAAGTACTCCTGTTCTTTTTGCGGATACAGACTAACACGGCTGCTTCTCTGAAACCTGAGAAATGCTGTAACTCAAGATCAGCACTGAATGACCATTTTGGTTTAGCTCATGTATTTCAGCAGTGCATCAGATCAAGGGAAAGGTAGGCTGAGTGAGATGCAGTGGAAGCCTAACTTCACTGAGATACTACTAGATATTTTCTCCATTCTGAATAGGCTTACATTGCAATGGAGAACTGCTCCTGCTGTACTGATGAAAAGTGGATTCAACTCAGACGGTTTAAAGGTTTTATTCAGGTACTTATCTGAACCCCGTATCTGGAAATCAGTCTGGAATACTTCCAATGATTCCATCTTTCTGTGCCTCTATTTTAGTATTTCAATATTTCCACTTCAGGCCAAAAGCCAGAAATGCTACAATATGACAAATTGTGTTTGCTATGTTTGTAAACAAGTGGTAATGTGATGTAATGCTCCAATTTACATGCCACATCTTGGAAGGGTAAATGTAAAAAGACCAGAATATCAGTCTCAATCCGATGTGTGGTTCTGAAAGGGAATATTGCCTCAGGCCACATACATGATTGAGAAATCAAAGTAGGAGTTTGCATCCCTGTGTCAGTGACCAGAGAGTTGTGTAAGGTAGTGTTAATGACAGATCTGTATTAACAGCTACACTAACAAATAAATTGAAATATCTAATTTTATACACAGGTCAACTGATTTAAATTTTGGTTCACACCCTTTTAGAGAGCAGGTGCTGACTAGTTAGATACTTATTTTTAAACCAACGCAAATCACTGGATTTCACACACAGAGCCTGATTTTGCCACTGCCCTGACAGATCAGAAAAGTAGCATTTTAGGCACACACTTCACAGTTGTAAATGACTCCATAAGATACCAAGCAATTTAGAACTAGGCCCATAGTTAATTTTTTCTCACTTAAAGAAGCAGGGTTTTTTTTAAGTTTGCCTAAGTTTTTGGCTCATGAAACAGAATTTTGTGCAATGATTTAAGTCTGCTAATTTTGCTGAACCACTTTTGTCCATCCCTAGAAGAGAGGTGCCTTTTCTGTCATATGTCTGCACCCACGGCAGTACCACTTCTGAAACAGAATGGTAGGAAGTAATTTCTACTGTAAGCTTGCTTGTTACTTGCCTTTGAATACCCATTTCATCACCTCAATTAACTGTGTCAATTGAGACAGCACCTGATTGAATTCTCTGCCAATCGCTTCTCCCAGCAGGCTACATACTGTCTCAAACACCATCTGCCCTAACCTCCAATTGTTCTCCGCTTCTTTTCATTAGTTCTTCCATTCAGCACCTCTCTTTAAAAAAATCATGTCTTGGCTGTCTCTCTGTCAGCTGACTCCTCCCTGCCTCTTTCAACAAGCAGAGGACTCATAGTCTCTGCCTACTCACCTGCTTGTTCTGCACAAGTGAAAGACAGAAACCTATCAGTATCAGCCAAAGTAGAAGGCAACAGCACACTATTCCATAGTATTATTTTGCTTCTCCTTAGTTAATCAAGGCAATCCATGGCAGAGGCACATTGACTTACAAAATTAACTATAGGGGTCTATTGGCCTTTCTTTGAAAGTCCTTACCAGCTGCTTCCCTTAGTCCAGGCACTGGTTAGAGTGAGCCATCTGCCTCCCCTACTCCCTTTACACCCACAGCTATGATTTTTGTTCTGCTTTGGGAGCTCTTATAAGCAGAATTACTCCTCTCTCCATTACCTTCCACATCTTGCTGGGTGCCACTTATTAACACTGCTCCCTCCTTCCTCCCAGAACAAACCACTGGTTCATCTATACCACCACAGCTGCAATCAGAAACTTCAAATGATTTATTAACTCTGAGCATGTGATTTTTCTCAGCCTGTTACAACACAGAGAAAAACACATACTTTTTAGAGCCAAACCTTATCCCTTCTCTACATCCAGATGATTGGCTTAATTAATATAAGAGAAACAACCTAAATTTCAGCCTAAGCCTTCTCTCCAGGTTTGGTTCCTCCTAAGATGCCTCTCTTCAAATTGTTCCATGTCAGATGCCAGAATCCTCTCTAAAGAGCCACCCCCCACGGAGCTGGTTGGAAATTTTTCAACAAAATATTTTTTCATCTCAACATGCCAATTTGCCAGAACTTTTCATGGAAATGTTCATCAGAAAGGTTTCTCAGGTCATTCAGGGTGGAATGCCTGGGGTATCTGGGTCTCCCATGTGCCAGGTGAGTGCCCTACTACCAGGCTATTGGTTATCTGGGTTCTCTCTCTCATTTTTCCTTCTGATGCAGAATGAAAACTATTTTCAAAACCTCATTTTTTCACAAAACAGAGTTCTTTGTTTTCTGGCCAGCCCTACTCCCCAAATCCTTGATATCTAGGGCAGAGCTGACAGCAGGACTCACTTTGCATCTTTCAGGGAGGTTCAACACCTCCCATTGTGGTCGACCTACAGGACAATTCGCAACCTCTCCCCACCCTCCATAATTACATACCTGGCTAGTTATACAAATGGTGAGAACATTTCCTCTTTCCACCAGTTTACAAAGATGTACAGCCCTTTGTAACTCATGATCCTAATTAATATAACTGCAGATGCCGTGTATCTCACTCATGTAATCTTTGAACAAAAGCCATGCATATCACACATACTAGTCTACACCAGAGGTTCTCAAGCAGGAGTATGTGTACCCCGGGGGTACACAGAGGTCTTCCAGGGGGTACATCAGCTCATCTAGATAATTGTCTGGTTTTACAACAGGCTACATTTAAAAAGTGCTAGCAAAGTAAGTACAAAGTACAATTTCATACAGACAATGATTTGTTTATACTGTTCAATATACTATATCAGGGATTCTTAAAAACTGTGGGAAAGTTCATTTTAATGGGGTCGCCAGGGCCAGTGTTAGACTCGCTGGGGCCCAGGGCAAAAAGCTGAAGCCAGAGTCCCACTGTGCGGGGCTGAAGCCAAAGCCTGAATTTTTAAGTGAGATGAAACTTGGGGTACGCAAGACAAATCAGACTCCTAAAAGGGGTACAGTAGTCTGGAAGGGTTGAGAGCCACTGCTCTGCACCACAGATTGGAGTTGTCATCATGCCCTTTGACAGGAACCCATCAAAAAAGTCTTCCTTGCTTCCTTAAGTGGCTGTCTTATACTACTCCCAATTCAAAGTTCAGTTACTTCAACACTCCGAAGAGCTGCTGCAGCCAGGAAAAGAGAACCCCCAGAATGGATTTTAAATACTCTTCATGTAATTTAAAAACATTTCAAATGTCACACAGCTTTGTCAGGTGTCATTGGGGCCTGAACCCAGCTCTGTTGCTACCAAGCTCAATTAACTCACTCAACCTGATTAACTGCCGATCAGACCAATTCTCAAATCCCGTTCTTGAGCAACATGCCTTATGTGGCTTGAGGCCTCTTAGATTCACTGAAGACGAAAAATTTCCATATTATAAACTGAAGTTTGGCTACGGTGATGCAGGGCTCACCACCTGTTCCATAACTGTGTGCTAATAACGGAAATAAACAGAGAGGTTTTGAATTTAAACACTGTTAGAAGTATTATCAAAAAGCAACAGGCTCCCTGAAACAGAAAAATTATTGGGAATATCAGCAATCTGGTGAAAATAGAGTTAACTTAAAACTAGTTGCTAACAAAGAGTTTGGATCTTCAACACTGATTTTTAAATGAAATTTGAAATTAATGGAGATATCCCATCTCCTAGAACTAGAAGGGACCTTGAAAGGTCATTGAGTCCAGCCCCCTGCGTTCACTAGCAGGACTAAGTACTGATTTTGCCCCAGATCCCCAAGTGGCCCCCTTAAGAATTGAACTCACAACCCTGGGTTTAGCAGGCCAATGCTCAAACCACTGAGCTATCCCTCCCCCCCCCGCCAGAAAAATGCTACGTGATGATGCACGTGTGAGTAATCTGAGTGATGGAAGTTGTTCCATTGGATTCACATGGAGACGTGCTTGCCCTTAGATCCTAAGCAATTAGACCCTGGTTATCAGGGATATGATGGAGAAAAAGGGAGATGTTGATGAAATTTTGCGATATGTATTCTCCTTTCCTAGAGCCAGATTAATACCATGGATATCATGGTTTCCACACTGTCTCCTGTGTAGGGCTGCAACTTGAAAGAACAATCCAGCTCTTTGAGTATATCCAGTTAAGGCTCTCAATTCAGAGGCAAAGTTTGCGCTATAGCTGGCGGCGTTTAGAGCAGTCTAATGGTCTATTTGTCTGCTCCAGATCATACACATCCTGTATAGTGGCTGTGAAAGGGCAGAGGAAGGCCGCATAGGAACTGGCTATGCCCACTCTATACTTGCTCAGAACTCCCTCACACCACAGGAATCTCCAGGCGGGGAAAGGCAGCCAGTCATAGCCTGCTTTCAGAATTACAAAGGGAGCAGAGGTGGTCAGAGAATCTTGCTCACTGAATTTAATAAAGAGAATGAGAATTAACAGCTGGTTTAGGGTGACTCTTTTGTGCCCTCATGGTCCTTTGCTGTTTTGGGAGCTGATAAAATTCAGAATGCCCTGGGTGCTTGTCTAAATTACAACATCCTCCCTGGGCTTCAGTGCTGTGGCCACACCCCCTATGTTGGGGCTTAGGAGGGGTTCCTCAGAAGGTAGCTTTACCACTATCTTCTGCAGTGCCTGAACCTGAGAATCCTTCCTGACTGTAACCATGGCTGTTAGGCTCATTTATATTGTTCCAGCTTTTTTTAATGTGTCATAAAGGACGTGGAACAGGGCTGAGTATCTCACCCAAAGTTTCTTTGTAGATTAGAAGCTTGATCCAAAGCCCATTGAAGACAATGTGAGTCTTTCCATTGACTTCAGTGGGCTTTGGATCAGGCCCTAGATAAAAGAATATGAAATAAACCACTGTGATCTGTTTTACATTAAAATATTTTCATTAGAGCTTATATTTTTTTCTTTGGGAGAACTGTTATGATAGTTTTAATTAATATCTTGTCAGAAGAAGTAATAATTTACATTTGAGGGCAAATTAATATCTAAATAATAAACCCCTCTGTGCTTTGAATTCAATTCTTCACAATTGTGCCATGCACACATAATGTGTGATTGCTGAACAAATGACTTTGAATAAATGAAACTGACCTGAAATTAACAAGGATGTAAAACGGAAAACTGAATCTTTACCACTGTGCTATTGACTCCCTAGGAGAGCAGGATGTACTGTTCCACTGTGTAAAATGTTATTAATGTTGATGATAATTTTATCATGTCTAACGTAAAAGTTCACATATGTGGGATTTTTTGATTAATGAAATAGCTTTAACAGTGAGCAGCTTCTTCCCAGTATTAGAGAGCAAACTGGTGGGTGCCAATTCCCCGTCGTTCAAACTGGTAATGTTCGGTGCTTCCAAATGCTATTATTCCTTTGCCTATGAGCCATCCATTTAATGAAGTGAAATTAAATTACAGTAATAGGAAATTCTCAGAATTACAGCCTAAATGAAAGCCCAGGCTTTAACATGAGAAGAACAAATGGCCTTTTCATGCAAGAGTGACCACACGTACTTCAAAAAAATTTGAAAGGCCTTTATACCCTTGAAGTTGGAAAGGTATTAGTCGAGGCACTATATTGCATTGAATATGATAGATCACCAAATGCCTCTTTGGAACAGGAACCAATGATGCAAATTTAGATTGATTTTCTAAATGCTAAGAATTGTTTTCCTTGTAATATACTGTAGAATTGTATGTCTTTCTTGGATAGCTATATTACATCTATATTAAAAACACACAGTGATCACCTCGTCCCTAATGACACTCTCAGACCAGGATATCTTCAGGAAATTGCCTTCTGAAAACAGGTAAAAGAGAGAGTCAGTAGGGACTTCTGGTATGTATTTTACTGGCTTCTGTAAGCACATGTTCTTATTTCTATTTTTTAGAGGTGGTTGAAATTCCCTCCCCCCCCACCATAAAATTGAAAATACTTCAATATTTCTTCAGATTTTTCTGATTTTTTGACAAAAAATTTCCCACGCTGCTGTATTTCATTTTTGATGGGGAAAAAGATCCCACTTTTCTACCTTTTTACTCCCCCCAACCACTAGAAAAATATGAGGGAGAATAAAAAAAATCCACAAATGAAATTCTTTTCTCAATAAATAAATACATAAGAAGTGAACATTTTTTAACAAAATGAAAAATTTCAACAACAAAAAATTATGAGAGCTAGTTACCTTTTTTGACCAGCTCTGATATTTCTCTCATCCTCCTTCCTTCCATCTGAGAGTTTTACACACATACTTGTAACATATTGCTTTAATTAGATTGCAAGCTTTTTGGGTCAGGGACTTTATCTCTCTGCTCTTACAACACTTAGCACAATGAGGTTCCAGTTTTGACTGGGGCTTCTGAGTGATATCAGAATACAAAATAAATAAATGTTGACCACAGTACATTTGTATACATACACACACTGCTCTGTGCACATACATGTAATAGCAGTATCTAGTTCCTATATAACATTTTTCATCAGTCGATCTCTAAGCACTTTACAAAGGAGGTTAGTGTCATTCTCATTTTACAGATGGGGAAACTGAGGCACAGAGCGTCATGACTTGCCCAAGGTCAACTCAGTAATCCAGTGGCAGGGATGAACAGAACCAGCTCTCCTGACTCTCCCTTACCTAGATGATCAATTGCGTTTACCATGCATCTGTATTAAGGCACTATCTGGAGCCATAGGTGCACTGAAATATGGGGACCCAGTTGCTCTGCTCGTTTGTTCCCACTGACCATGCCTACTCTCCTGACTGTATGGAATGACAGTAGAAGGAAACCCTCTCCTTCCAAAGAGGCTTCACTCCATCACACAGAAACAGGAGTAGAGGAAGGAAGACCCCTCAATACTTAGCCAAGCAGCTGTGCTGCATCTTTGGGTAGAAAGGGCTGATATACAGTTCTCCAAAAAGCTAGTTTTTTTTTAAACATCAGTGTGACAAAAATGTTTCCTTCTTTCCCCCTAAGCATGGAGTCTTCTTCACTCTCAGATGGACCAGCAGTTTCTTCTAGCCCTAGGAGATCCCCAAATATTAGATTTTATTCTTATGGGAATCTCTTTTAGAATGGTTAATAACTACCAAGAGAATCTTTATTTTCTATTTTATTCTTTTGGCCTTTTGGTAAAGTTAAAATAATAGCATTTTTATGTTCAGAAAAGCTACTTTTGGCCCATTTTAGATGTTTTCAGAATTGTATTAGTTATAATTTCCTCTCCCTGTGAGTCCTGTATGCTTGGACTTACAGTATAAAATGAGCCTGATGTTAGAGGCTGAGGGATACCAAATATTAGTCCATCACAATATTTTTTACAGTTGTCAAGCCCCTCTCTAAAACAATATTTCTGCTAGAATCGCAGCACATATAGAGTATATGAGTGTGTACCTAGTATGGTATAATTACCTTATTTACCCTTGTTTGCGATGCTCTGCATAACTCATGAATGGCTTCACCAATTGTAGATAATGGGGGTCATCCCAGATTCATGCAGCTAAAATCTTTACATCACACTCTCTCATGTAGTTTCTTTTTTCTCTGTCTCTTCCTTTTCAGAACACAGATACACACCCTTTCAATTTATACTTCTTCCTAA
The DNA here is from genome assembly GCF_027887155.1 of Malaclemys terrapin pileata. Classification (NCBI taxonomy): domain Eukaryota; kingdom Metazoa; phylum Chordata; order Testudines; family Emydidae; genus Malaclemys; species Malaclemys terrapin. The sequence continues at coordinate 76,103,540 of NC_071511.1, read as the reverse complement.
CATAGAAACTGTAGGCCAGGCAATGATGTTCCCTTCCTAAGTGTAGTGGTGACATTTGATTTCTACATATTTGAGAGAGACAGAAAGAACTACATGTATGGAAACTGAATAAGAGTTAACTGGGCCAGCATAACTCGAACAGCAAAGCTGCAATTCAGATTTGGTGTGTTAGCCTTTCAAAGTGCATTTAATATTTTTGAAAAAATAAATAAATGGTGAATTGTCTTTTCTCATTGTTCAAAGAAGCAAAACATATAAAAACTGATTACAAAAAACTTCAGAATAGTTTTCATTTCAGACATATTTGTGGGTGACTTATTCCCTACAGGTAATGCTCTTTAAAAGGAGTGAGTTTTGCTGGCCTTTTAAGATCATTAAGCCATTTTACATGTAAAACCATGATCAGACATGTGAGGCTGCTCCCAAAGGAACCCCCATAACGCTGACCATTTGTGAATGAGCAAAACTTCCTTGGACGACTTCTACAAGCTACACTTGTGGAGCGATTGAGGCCCCAATTCTACAACAGAATCCAAGGGCTCAATTATGTCTGTGTGGAATTTATGCCTTTAAACTATATACTATTGCCAGTGAAACACAACTTAGAGTATTTCATTATGTTTTTTTCTATCCTTAACCTTATACGCACACTTTTTAAATGTCTAAATGCATTCTGGCTCAACTCATTATTCAACAAATGAATTGTTCAGTGTGGTTTTTGCCACAAAGAATGCATATTCAATAAGTAAACTGCAGGTTAGTTTACTTGGGATATCTCTGATGGGTTCTGAAAAGAAAACAGACTCTTTGGCAGGGACTTCCCAATTGGAAGGCACTGTTAGGTCCTTAAGCAAAATGCCTGTGATTGTTTCATAAAGAGACAAAAAGTGCGACGTGTAAAGAAATTCTCTGTATAGTATATCAGATGTTTCATATCTAAGGACTAGTCAAAGGTCTCTTTCTACCTGTGTATGCTCGCATCTTTCAGTAAATTGGATATTTCCTCAGCATATACTACATTACAAATGCAGTCTTTTAAAAGCATGTTTTCCCCATTTCCTGTTTCATTTTTCTTCTTTGCCAGTGCACCTAAATCTTCAGTAATTGAAAAACAGTATGTATCAACGGCTCTGCTAAAAGGGAGTAGCAAGTGTTGCATTGATAGTGGGTTAAAAATAAATTCAAAGCTTGGTTTAATAATCCCTCAGGAAAGACTCTCCTGAGCTGCTGATCATTATAACATTAAGATCCTTAAATTCATACAATGGAAAATAATTACATGTAATCATGATCACATTATAGATAAGAGGGAGATAACACTTGCAGGTTGGGGGCAGGGAGGAATCGAAAGACAGGAAAGAAATAATATCACAGTCCCTGATTTCATGGGGTTTACCTGCATTTGCATTCAAGGTTTGTAACGTGAACAGTCTTATTGGATCTTTTCCTGCTTCAGAATACTCTGATAGCAACCAAAGCTGTCCACCACCACCTGCACTTAGCAAGATATTTGCTTTCTTTACTCACCCCATGCCGCTGACATCTTGAGGCTTGTATTACTTCAGTGTGCTCTAAAGCCATCTGGAACATTAGCACCAATGTTTCATGCAGAGAGAGCATTCTTCACATCTGTGTTCTGTATGGTTTGCCAACTGATTTCCAAGTGGAGTTCAAAGTATTGGTTGGTTAAATAGCCTAGGATGTGCCCATTTGAAATACCACCTCTCACTGCATGTGATTCAGTTGTGGTTGTGATCATCTGAAATGTCTGAGCTTACAGCTAGTATAAATAAGGCTGGCAAAAGCATGATCCTAGAGTAAGGTCATTGGTTTTGGAATGAGAATCTGAACTACGAGAGCCAATATTTGGTGACCTTCAGGAAACATCACTAGACTCAGCTGCTCTCCCAGATTTTCTTTGTGGAAGAGGTTCACTGGGGGGATAAGTGAGTAAAGACAGGAGACTCTCCGTGGATTTGGGAAGGTTTTCCCTTTTAGTAGGTGTAATTTTTACTCTCTCATTTTGTTAAGAGTTGTGTAATATCAGTGATGATGAAACATGTCTGTGACTGATCGGGGCTACAGCCTGCCTGAAAACCCTGTGTAGGAGGAGAGCATGCTGGTTCCTGGATGGTGAGGCTGAAGCACAGGAACTGGAGTCCATGTTGGGACAGTTCATTCCTGCAAAGGAGACTAACAGCAGAGCCCAGCTGGGCTGGAGATTTGGTTGTTTTGCTATTTTCGGTTGGACTTTAAGTGAAAGACTTCGAGTACCCAGAAAGGGTTGGACTCTTATGTGGCTTGACTGGAGGACCTAGTCACTCCTATGGCCAGAGTGAGCCAGAGAAGACACTGGAGAAACTGAGGCAGAATGGCTGCAATATCACTTCCAGCCACAAGGTAGTGTGCTGGGTAATGCATCTACAACAGTTACCATAAGACAAAATTTAACTAGTTTTCCATTTTAGAATTTATACAACGTATCTTTGAAGGCGAGATCATCAGAGTTCATCAACCCCTTCCACACATAAATGTTAGGAATTGATAAGTTTAGGATATTTTTAGCAGACCTTTTATTAAAAAACAAAAACAAACCTACCCACATGAAAAGAATGAGCATGTCATTTAGGCAATGGCCTGTGACTCATAAATTCTGAATTGAATTCCTGGCTCTGCCCCAGATTTCACATGTAACCTTAAGCAAATTGCTCAATCTCCCAGTGCCTCAGTTGCCCACAAATAAAATGGGATGTAAACCATTTCCGAGGTCACGGGGATTTTGTGATGATAAAAAATCATGATTGTTTTTGTGAGGCTGAGATACTAGGTTGGTGGGCCAGAAAAGCACGTTAACAGCAGATAAATATTTTTGTTTGATGGAATTTTCTCATTTTGAACCTAAATCTGGAAACCTTAACTCAAACTTCATTCATACCTACAGAAGGGTTATCTGTAAATCATGTGGTATTGGTCTGCGAAATCTGCCTGTGTGAAACTTAGAGAGAAAAGGTGGATGACCTAATTTCTTTCATTGGACCAAATTCGGTTAGTGAAAGAGACAAGCTTTCAAGCTCCACAGAGCTCTTCTTAAGGTCAACAAACATCATATGTAAAACTTACGGGTTTCTGTTTGATTTTATATACTCTCTGTATCATTATGTCTCACTGTATATTAAATCTGCCATTTGCTAACAGGGACTGTCAGGTACTGCACTGACTATCTAAAAAGCTGTTATAGGAACATCAAGACTTATTAATATTTGATAAGTTTTCCTTGGCCGTACAATGAATTGGCTACAGCAGGAGGCTGAGCAACCATTTTTTCCCCTCACCAGGTTTGGACTTCAGGTGGGTGGTAACCAAGGTTCGTCAGCCATCTTGATGGAAATTGAAACGTGGTGAGAATTTTACCTTGAACCAAGTCTAGTTTGTTAAATTTTAGTTACTAGAAAGTGTTTTCTCTTTATTTCTCTTGTAACCATTTCACTTTAATCCTTATGCTTGTACTAACTTAAAAAACTCTTCGTAATTAAATAAACTTGTTTTATTTTTAATTTACACCAATCTAGTACTGTGTTTAAACTGAACCATTTGGTAACGCCAGTTAAAATAAACTGCTGAATATTAAGTCTTTAAAGGAGCAATGGACCTTGATATTCCTCTGATTGTTCCAGGATAGGGCTGGACATTTCAAAACACACATTTGGGGGGAAATTTGGGGCTGGGAAGAATTTGAAGTCACCTTACCAGTTGCTAACCAAGGCTGGTGGAAGTCTGTGGTATTCCAGGCAGACTCCAGGGTACAAAGCATTGCACCAGGGCTGCCCAATATCTAGACATAGAGTGCATGCTTGTTGCTGACAGTGGCATCCCATGCAGAGATCTACAGTAGCAAGGCATTGTGAGGCATTTGGGGTTACCAAGTCAGAGGTACACAACTCCTCACCAGTCTGGATTGTGCCCCAGAACATAATAGTGAGATACAGGAGACTGAAGATCTGGAACAGTGTGAAAACCTGTATTGTTCAGAATTTCATTAGTCTGTATGCTAATGGACTTCATTCAATCAATCGTATCCAGATACTTTCTGTACACCTGCGAGTCTCTTCATTTGGTATTCTAAGAGAGATTAATATCCAGTTAGTTTGTGTGCCATGGTGAGGACCCACTTCCCAGAAAATCTCCATAGCTTTTACACAACTACCATATTGTGCCTGTCGCTCTCTAGAGGCACAATTAATTTTGAATGGTGGATACACTGGGGTGAAAGAACCTTACAGCACAGAGTCTTGTTGACACACTGGTCCAAACTGTGAAGTCTGGATCTCAACTTTCACAATATTTAAGATGAATATTTTGGCCTGGGATTTTGGTTTGGGGCCATCTCTGTTCTTGGTATTTTGGTGGGAAGCCAGCCCAGTAAGGAGGGAATTAAGGACTGACCTGGGAGGTTCAGTGAATGACTTCACAAAATCGTCTTGTACAAAATGGAGGTGAAACATTCTCACAAAAGGCAATTCAGCCTCCTTATGTCTCAACTTCATTTGACAAGGAAGTGTATGAAGAGTAGTGCTGAGCAGATACAAAGGGATTAATGGAGGAGTAGCTTAAATGGAGAGTAGATCAATAAAATGCAGCACTGGGATGGGTCTGTTTTAAACAACTTTCCATCCCATTTGGCTGCACTTATCCAAGTTCAACAGGTAACTAACTTATACAGATTTCCACACAAAAAAACTTGATTCTATTAGAAGAAGAATCCATGAATTATGATCTCTAAAGATATTTATGTACAACCAAGTTCTCAGAAGGATACAAATTATTAAAAGGAATGCAAATTCCTCCAAATCAAAGAAGCACTGAAAGAAATGCACATTCAGAAGGGCTGTTCAGCACCCGGAAAGCTAGAGGAACCTCTACTCAGGCAAAGGCTCCTCCACAAAGTAGTAGCAAGGCCACATAGAAAAAATGAAGAACACTTGAGACATTCCCCTGGGAACAAAATGATACAAAGAATAGTACCGGGGCAGATTGTTCTCTACCAGTGGAAATGCATGTACTTCTTGAGAACATACTCATTGAAGGAAATGAGACAGGGCAGTTTTTCAAATCTGGCATGTTCATTGCTAATCCTTGCATGGACAACCTTAGAAGCAGCTTAAAAGGCACATACTCCTTCTGGGACTTGCCAAGGAATCAGATACTTCAAGATCAAAGAATATTATACAGTTGAGCATGTATGTGAATCTTCTGGCCGACATCTAAAGAGTAGGAGGAATGGGTGGGGGGTATACAGAGGGGTTCTGTTAAAGTGTGAAATCAGAGAGTGCACTTATAATATTTGAATCCTAATTCCTGAAAATAAACCACCCACTTTGCATTTTAAAAAGAACAGAATATTGAAACACAAGGCATTCCAGTGTTATAAATAAGTAATGTAGATAAACAACAAGGAGTCCGGTGGCACTTTAAAGACGAACAGATTTATTTAGGCATAAGCTTTTGTGGGTAAAAAACCTCACTTCTTCAGATAGCTTATGCCCAAATAAATCTGTTCGTCTTTAAAGTGCCACCGGACTCCTTGTTTTTGTGGATACAGACTAACATGGATACATCCTGATACTTGACATAATGTAGATAATTAAGACTTTTTTTCTTTTTTGTCCCTTTCCCCTCAACTTCTCTCTCTCACACACACACATACACACACACACCACCAGCATCAATTGGGAGGAGAAAAAATTACAGGACTCTTTCTCTGCACAAATAAGAATTTACACAGCAAAGTGTTGGTCTTTGGTTGAGCATCTTTTGAACATTTTTGAATAGACACCTTACAAGGGCATTCATATTTAGTACCTCATGCTTGCAGCACTGGAAATGACACATTGTTACAGTAAGACTATGGAAAACTTCTGTGCTTGACTGCTCAGAGGTGTAAGCTGACATGGCTATTTTACACGTTCTTGTACTCTGAAGGCTGCAGTGATGTTAATATGGAACCAAACTACAGTGTGCACTGCATCTAGAAGTGTGAATAATACATGTCGAGATCTGATCTGGGATTAAGTCATTTGTTTCTTCTTCCCTCTTCCTCCAGAGACTCTCTGAGCTCCTCATAAGGACTGAATATTTTTTGTTTATGCATTTATTCCATCACACACTTGGTGTGGGATTTTAGGATTGTCTCAACCTACATCCCATTTGTATTTACGGTTAACAAATTGTTCCTCCCAACAGGATTTTGGGAAGCAAATCCTAATAAGAAATTAACATATCCCCTGTAATGCAATTTTTCTTCTAATAAAAAACGAAGAACCAACAAAAAACTATACCCATAAGTAATTGTAAAGACCCCTGCACCTTGTACAAAATTTGACTTGACTGGGCTTTTTGGTGAGGGTAGGATCAAGAGAGTTACTAATATAAGATTTCCCTTATGACACAAAGAACCTTTCACATCTGACACTGCATCAAATCCCATCCAGTTCAAGACTGAAAGTTCTTTACCCCATCTAATCTGATGGCCATTCAGCTGCCCTTTTGAAATTAGTGGTTTCAGTGAGCTCCTGGTGGACGGGTGTCCAGATTTTAACAATGATCACCACTTTTATAAGCAGACTCAGCAGAAAGCCGAACAGCATAACAACAGGACTATGTGTACCTCTGCTCAATCTGTGTTATGGATAAAGAGAAATCTTCAGTCTTTACCATCCTCAGTGTGGTATCTTCCACCAGCACTAAAATTCCCCTAATTGTTTGGGGTCTACTTGACCACTATGGGCTAAATTCACCCAACAAATGTCTGGACAAATCTCATTGTCTTCATCTTGAGCTGTGTCCATTTAACTGTACCCTGGAATTTGCCATTTCTATTCGCAGGGGACTCTGCAAAACCAAAGCCTGTTTTGAAGTGTACCATTCTAGTTCCATGTCTTTAGTACTAACAATTATTCCTCCCTTACTCGTGTCATTCCACTGAGAGTCTCAACCACAAGTGTCTTCAACTGCTTTTTTGAAGCTGTTGATAGAGCAGTTCCAAAAGGACAAATAAAAGTCTGGTGGAAAGGGGTTGGGGATTAGAATACTGACTTGTATGGGTACCAGTCTAAGATCTGGGACTACTCCTTTATAATGGGAGGGCACTAGATCAGTGTTCTTGGAGCTGAAAATAAGTTGCATTCCCTTGCTGCATGCATGCAGCTAGCTCATGTCTGTAGTTGCTGCCCTGAAATGCTACTGGGTTATTTTCAAAGTGCTACTGCACTTCAAAATCAAAAACAACTAAACCATAAAACTATGCAAAGTTCACGCATTACACTTTTAAAAAATAAGAATGTGTTTTCCAGGTCTGAGACCACGGATGGGATTATTAGAAATCTTTGTTATTTTTTCTGGATTGAGTTAATTTTTTCTTTTCACACAGCGACCTAGAAAATGGATCATTCAATAAAGTGTTAATTTGTGATCCCCAGGGATTTGCTTTTCTTTAACAATATCATATTCATCCAGTGATGATGTAAGTGTGTTTGGAGGTTTTTTGGTCTTAAATGGCCCATTCTTCAGTTAGCTGAAAACAACATCCTTTCATTTAAACAGCAAGGGGTATCTTTCAAAAGACTAGTCAGGGAATATTACTAATGATTCATAATATTAAATCTTTTTTAAAAGAGGGTCAAGGGTATTTTCTTATAAGAGCTATTAGGTTTTTGATGCCTTCTGTACAGTTCTATTTAATCTCTCCTAATATTATGATTCAAATACTTTTCTCTGCTTCCAATAAAAGGCTTTTGTAAAATAAATGTGACTGCCAACCTAAATATTCATGTCTCTTAGCACGGCTAACTCAGACTTCCTCACTGAGATCGCTACTACACTCTGCTATGGATATTGGCTGCAACTCTGATTTTTTTTCTCATCATAATTCTGTTAGATAGTATCATTTACAAAAATGGTAAAAGGAGCACAATTTTACTTTAAAAAGGTAAATATTCTTTTTCTCCTACAGTGGAAGTCCTTTGTGTCAAAATCAAAATCATAAAGAATCTCCTATTTATGCACTTCCTCACCCCTTCTAGGTCCTTACTCTGATTATTAATTATTTGTAACACAATAGCACCTAAGGACTCCAACCAAGATTGGGGCTAACTTCTGTATAGATTCATACTAAGTCACAGTCACAAACTATCTTTACAGACATAGAGACAAGATTACAATATAAACTGACAGGATAGATGCAGGATAGGAGGGAAGGAGAGTTAACAGAGGTGAAGTGACTTGACTAACATCACACAAGTCAGTGGCAGAGTCAGGAGTAGAACTCAATTTTCTGAATCTCTCACTTACACCAGTGCAAAGTCAACCAGAGCAGAAATAGAGAATTAGATCCAGAGTGTCCAGCTTATGTGAGTCTAAAATCAAATAGATCTTTATATCTTTTGAAGATCACAGCACTAACATGGTTTGATCTACTTTCCTAACCAATCTATCAGCCTAGCAATCAAGCTGCACTAGTCTGCAGGAAACCCAGATTTTCATCCTTTATTGTCACTTCTAGAACTAGTAAGAACATGGAGGCAGCTTTATTGGAAGAGAACCGGGACGATGGAAGGAGGCTGGCCACAACTCTGGAAATTTGCAGATGTACTTACAATGTGAGGAACCAAATGAAAAAGAAATTTCAGGATTATGATGCAGACATCGGTCACAAGCTAAATATGAATCAACAGTGTAACACTTTTGCAAAAAACAAAAACAAAACACATTCTGGGATGTATTAGCAGGAGTGTTGTAAGCAAGACATGAGAAGTAATTCTTCCGCTGTAGTCCATGCTGATAAGGCCTCAACTGGAATATTGTGTCAAATTCTGGCTGCCACATTTGAGGAAAGATGTGGACAAATTGGAGAAAGTCAGGAGAAGAGCAACAAAAATGATTAAATGTCTAGAAAACATGACCTATGAGGGAAAATTTAAAAAAAACTGGGTTTGTTTAATCTGGAGAAGAGAAGACAGAGGGGACATGAAAACAGTTTTCAAGTACATAAAAGGTTGTTACAAGGAGGAGGAAGAAAAATTGTTATCCTTAACCTCTGAGGATAGGACAAGAAGCAATGGGCTTAAATTGCACCAAGGGTTGTTTAGGTTGGACATTTGGAAAAGCTTCCTAACTGCCAGGGTAGTGAAGCACTGGAACAAATTACCTAGGGAGGTTGTGGAATCTCCATCATCTCTTCATACAATCCAGCAGGTGCCTAACTCACGCATGAGAATTCCACTAGGCAGCAGCGCCTCTGAAGTTAGGGTGGCAACGCTAAGCTTTAGACCCTGTTGTGGATCTGACTCAAGAAGTCAATTAATGGTTAAAGCTAAGCACATGTTAAAGTGGGGTCCAAGTTGCGATTGAACAATCTTATATTTGTATTTTCATGTAGACTAGCACACGGTAAACTAAAGAAATGTATAGCCGTTCAAAATATAGATTGTAAAAACAAATAAAATGTAAAGTACTCTCCTTATTCAAGTTGATTTGAATGTAACATTCTGTCCTAGCTCTAGATTTTATAACCAAAAGGTTCTGTAGTCACTAATTTCAAATTCACATTAAAAGAAGTAAATATAAAAATCAAACAGCCTGGGCTAAAGAGAAAAAAATGTAACTACTTCTACTGTAAATCGGAGGTGGGGTCTGGCAGAAATATGCATCTACCCAACTAGAAAATAAGAAACACTTGTTTTCTTTTATTCCAGTGGAGTAAAGTTATAAACTATTTTTAAGAGATTTTTGCCACTGGAACCAAACTCTAGCAACAGCATCTCAGATGTCCTGCTACTGCAAAAAGTGCTCCTGAACTTCCCCATCTACCCCTTAAGCTAGGCATGTTCTTCACCTCTACTACGTAAGCTTCCCTCAGACCTTGACTCCGGTCCTTGACCACCTCTGCAAATGCAGATGGAGTCACAAAGATTCTTAACTTTGCATAGCTTTATTAGATTACAACTGCACCACAACATTGCCCAAAATTGTGAGCCCATTTGCATGAAAAAAGTGAACATGGTTATAAAAGATGTTTGATACTAAAGCCCCAAATAAAATACTTTGCTTCGAAAATCAATTAAGGTTGCTATGTGACAATATACTTCCTAGCACATCATTAATGTAGTTGGTCATCCTTTTTTTTAAAAAAAAGCAAGGAAACTAATTGATATGGATGTCCTAAATAGTACATTGCCACATCACAAACAGAACATTGTTATTTCTGAATACCAAAACAAACAACAACAAAAGTATATTTCATCACAGAACTACCCTAACTCTGGCTCATGGACTGTTTTTAAATATATTATTTTTGCTATCTCAATTTGAATGTCTAAATATTGACTTTTAAGGGATACTGTTCAATTGATTTCATTTACTATCTTAATCAATTAATGTACTTATCACCTGACAATTTGGGGTTTCTTGTTTTTTTTTGGGGGGGGGGGAAGGGTTAGAACCTTTTTCTTGAGAACAATGTTTTGTTTTTAGTTAACAGGAAAAGTTTGTAAGCTTGTTGATTTATGGTAAAAATGGGTATGTAAGAGGATTTGCATTAGAGGCTGATCAATTTCTTTTACCGGAGAGTTTTATGTTGTGTTTATATTTTGAGATTACAAATAATAAAACAGTATTCATTTGTGTGAGACGAAAGATTGTTGTTCTGTCATAAATATGCATTTCTTTGCACTTGGCAAGAAACATTTGTTTTGTTTTGATATGGGTATTGTAAGCTTTATGCTATACTTAACTTTTATTTCCTGCCATTTACATATTTTGGGGTTATTGTATTTAATATGATAAACAAGTGCGCTTTTTCATTTAGCAAGAATAACTGGTTTCTAAAAAGAGAGTTTTTGGTTGGTTGGTTTTGGAATAATTTTTTTTAACATGTTCTTTTTTCTTTTTGTAATGATCTGTCTAGTCTATTATCACATATGAAAGACTTGCCACCATGGCATCTGAACATTGTGTATCAAATAAAATATAGCAGTGAGACTGCCAACAGTAATCAGTAACATCCACCTATGTTTTGAATTTTGTGGTGTAATGTGATTTCATTGACCTGACAGAGGAACACAAAGAAAAGTCTCTCGCTTCCTCACACAAAGGAGCCATTTTAAAGTTCTTTATTCTCAAAAAGTATTCAATCAAAAACTATCATTAAAAATATCACTTACCGCCAGTATTTTCTAAGATTTAACTCTAAAAATATTGAATGAATGTATTTTTGTATATATTTTGTAATTAAAATATGTATTAAACTGTGTTATAATGACCCCTAGGTGAATATGTAAATATTCTATTATTTGCATTAGGTTAGCATCAAGACCCCAACCAAGAAAGGGGTCCTATTGATCTAGGTGCTGAATATACACATTACTCCTGGGGGAATTCAGCACCACTGCGCATGCACAGAATTTATGTCTCCCACAGATTTCTTTGCTTCCTCACCAAAAAATGACTTTCTGATGGGGAAGCAAAGGGAAGCCACAAGAGTGTTCATGTGACTCTCCCCAGCACTATGTTTTGGGTGCCCAGGGCAGCTGGCAGAGAGATAAATCACTGTGGAGCACGGGGTAGGACTGGGGAGACCCAGCTGGTGGCTCCTACCCCACACCAGGCTCAGCTGCTAGTCCAAGTTGAGCTGGGGAGGACGGGACTTCCTCCTCCCCTGCACGACATCTGGGGCTGGATCAGACGCACCCCCAGATTTCCCTCCAGCTTCAGGAAGCTCTGCAAACTCCCCCCCATTCCATCCTGCAACCATCACTCCTCAGCTACAGGGGGAGGGATCCCTGTACAGGGAGCTGCTCCCCCATCCACCCAACCCCCATGCATCTCCCTCATACCCAGACCCTTCCACCGAGCCTCACCCCCTACGCTCAGAACCCCACCCCCTTACACCTGGACCACCCTGACCCGGAGCCCCACCCCACCAAGCCCCAACCAGCTGCACCTGGATCCCTGCTCCACTCCCCCAGCATCTGGACCCTCCACTGAGCCCCCACACCCAGACTCCCCTGCTGAGCTCTAGCCCCCCATACCCAGCCCCCCACATTGAGCCCCAACCCCCTTCACCTGGACCCCCCTGCAGAGTCCCTTTACCATTGCATCCAAAAAAAACCAAACAAGGCCCTGTGCATCCAGATCCCATCCACACCCAGATCCCCCACTGAGCCACTTGCACCCAAATTGCCTCATACAGAACCCTCTCAACCCACACCTGGATCCCTCCACACTAAGTCCCTCCACACTTGGATCCTGCCTTGCTGGGCCTGCCTGCCCACACCTGGTGCACATGGTACAGAGGGGCAGGGCCCTGGGGTGTTTCTGGGGCAGGCCTGGTCCTTTCGCTGTGTCATGGTTGGGTGCAGCCTCACCATTAAGTCTGTGTCCCAGGGGGGAGCTGCAAAGTGATCTCCCACCTTTGTGCAGCCAGTGGCCTGTGCTCCCCAATGCCATGCTGGAGCCTCCACATTTATTTGACAAATAAAATTTGCAGAATTTTAAAATATTGTGTGCAGAATTTTTAATTTTTTGGTGAAGAATGCCCTCAGAAGTAACACATAGTAAGTGACAGAGATGGTGCTCAGCCTCTAAAGGTGCTGGATCTTCTTACTGGAGAACAGATCCACCATAAAGGGCGGTTCCCAGTTTGGATAGGGCCATAGCAACAGAAACATTTTGGAATGTGACTAGAATAAGGTTGGAGTATGGACTGAGTTTCACTCTGGCTCCTCAGCTTATTGTCTGACTCTGCAATCAGGGCATAAGTTAGAACAGCCCTTATCTAGCTTACAACAGGGCCTCAGAATCTTTTTGCCCATTCCTGTTCCAGCTTCAGGTGTGTAGAGCTCAGTCGCAGCCCAGAATCAGGATACTAAGTGCAATAAGACAGTGTGGTCATGTCATATAAAAGATATAATTCAAGGCATTGACAGCGATGTACTCGAGGGAACTACTGACTGCTCCCCAAAACCTTTTATTACAATTCTACCACCAGACTGGAGGGAGGTTTGGTGTAATTCCCTGGCCTCTGTTAAGAGCCACCCTATATCTGAATTCTGCTCTTCTTCTTGACGGAGATGACTATTTCTGAGACGCATAAAAATACTTCTTTGGAGCAACTTTTCTGAGTTGCAACATACAAAGTTGCAACAAATGGCAGTTATTCCTGAAAAAGACCTGACTTGGGTCAGTGAAGTTACTTTTGATTTATATCAGTGTAACTGAGCGAAGTATCTTGCTCCCAATATCCGTCGCATACACTGTTACTTATGTCACCACTGATCTTGCCTGATTCTGCTCCACTACCTTTTCAATAACTCCACTGAAGTCAAGCATTTCACATGGATCAGATCAAGACCATAGTGTCAGATATGAATAGTCAATTTAAATCAAATTCTCAATATTCTAACAAACTAAATTTCTGGGGTACAATTCTGGCCCCATTGAAGTTGATGGGAATTATGCCATTGGCATAATTTAATGGAGTCCAGATTTTACCCTAGTACTTAGCAATGCAAATAAATAATTATTTTGCTGTATGTCAAATATTCAGGGAATATTATACCATTCATTTTCCTGGTCATACAATGAACATTTTGTAAAAAGCAGCAAAAGAATCAAAAAAGAGTAAAGGCAAAAGTGAGCAATATGTTAATTTCTTCTTTTTCATCCTCTCCTTGCTCTTTATGTATTTGTTTAATTTAGCATGTCTTGTCAATTTTGAATCTCCTGTCCTACTCTAGACTATGAGCAAACTTCAAGAAAATTCTAAGCTTTTTTGATGATTTTTTTTTATGGCTGAAAATTGTAATAATAAACAATGATTAACTCAAATTATCCTGAGGAAAGAGAGAAAAAAATCAACTCCCATCAGTGCTATATATATAAAAAAATCAATCTTCCTTTTGGAGAAAAGTTTTATCAAATTCCCTCCCTCCCTTCCTTCCTATTAGTGCTTTAGAACTTCTAGCCTGCATGAGTCTTTAATAAAATAAGAGCTAATACAAAACTTTTGAACTCCATGTAATATCTTCTCTCCTACTCACCAATATTAGGTGTTTTATTTAAAACCTTGCTATAAATGTTGAAAGAATGAAACTTCCTTCTTCCCAATCAATCATGATAAACTCACCAAGTGCAAAAGAAAAGAAACAAGAAACAAACCCTTTTTAACTTAGACCTTAAAGTTCTATTTCTATTCTAGTTCTAGTTCTAGTTCTAAAAATAGAAAATACAGCATTTTGTAGAGTGATAAAGAATGTTTTCAAGAACTAAAAGGCATTTTGTTAGCCAGTGACACACAGAAGGGTCTTGTAGTGACAATTAGCATATATGGCTTTGTACTTATATAGTGTTTTAGATGTGAAGATATCGAAGAGATTTAAGAGAGTTACAAAGGTATGTAAGTGAAGCCAAAGTTGTGCCTGTGTAGAATATAATAGCACCAGGATTTAGGCATCACTTCCTTTTTGCGATGGTTTCCTAAAACCCAGAGCAGCACTTCTCTGAAGCAGCATATACCTATAACTCACATAGTACTGCACCTATAATAGATAAATCTTCAGCAAAACCTGAAGCTTTGGTTTCATTCTCAAACATTGCAAATCTCAGGACATGTAGGGCTCAAATTTCAAGTCCACTTACACCATTAGCATCTCAAACTCTTGAAAGCGATGTCTATGGCCAGTTTAGAAGTATTTGACAGGTTCTGAATGTGTCTCAGAGTATTCTTCAGCCATGGAAATGGTGGCCGAGATAAGGTTCTCAAAAGTAAGAGAAAGAAAGCTGAAAGGGGATCCCAAGGGATCTAAAAGAGATGAAGATCCCTAGCATCAAATCTAGATTTTAAGGATTTTTCTGATAACGGGTTCCTTTTTATTGGCAAATAAGTTAGCAATAGAGGAAAATCTGTCTTACTTGGCCACACAAGAGACCAGCAAAAATCAGCTGCCTACTAGAGATGGTGTAGAACTAGAGGTTAAACAATATTGTGCCAGAAACTTTGAGAGAACTAATTATCATTTAGTTAGTTAATATAGAGTGCTATCAGTGGTGCAGATCTTTAGTGTAGGTTTCATGTCAGGTTATTGCTAGCCAATATATCAATGGTAGCAACATTTTATTATCCACATTTTCACAAAAAGTTCAAAGCTACACACACCTAAAATTATTCTTCCTGGAGCTGAATGGTATGTCTGAATACTTTACTACTTCACTGAAGCAAATGCAAAATTAATGAGTGTGTTTAACATTATTCATTTAGTAAGTTTTTAAGAAAGTGTGTTCCGAGGGCTTTCGTTCCAGGCATCATGCATACAGAATGCATGACTCTACTCTGTGGTCCTCATTAGCTCTGCATTAGTCATAAGACCACTAGACTGGGAAATGGCAAAATAAATTGTTTTTGACCGTAAAATAATGCATACTTAAGCATTACATAATTAATATTTTCATCAGTTCTTTTAAACCTTTGGGAAATAGCTAATTCCAAAGTGAATGCTACTGGGAAGTGACTAATATCTTACTTTCTTTTGAAGAGGGCAAATAGAGGATGCTATGCCAGTGAAAAGGAAGTATATGCTGCTCTTTGGAGGTGAAGCCTTGTTTGGCAATAGATGGCAGGATCCCAACACTCCATGGTTCCCCTTAACCAACATCCTGACATGACATAATACTTAGTAATTTTGAGCATGTTTCCATTATGACCTTTTAAATTTAACTTTTTCTTTAGTATATCATAACTAAAGGTTTTTTCAAATCAAAAAAATAAAACTTTTCATTTCAAAAGTGTCTAAATGTCCCAATTTAACAATATTTCAAATTGGGAAATTCATCAAAAGTGACCCTTTCACACAAGCAGTTTTAGTTTTGACAAATCAACATTTTTCATCATGTTTTGTCAGAAAATTTCTGAGTAGCTCTAGTGTGTATACCTGAAGCTAGGTCTCAGTTCCTCCCCCTTGGGGATTTATTTCATGTCTGAAAAGTGGTTTGACATGATTTAATGAAAGTTACTATGCAAGGAGATGCTGAGGCTCTATACTTTTGAGGCTAAAAGACATACGTAGAATACATCACAGGTTGCTGTTCAGACTGACTTGTATGGGTATGAGAAAACAAAAAGCAAAAACATATTCCCATGCACAAGCCTTCTTTGTAAACAATTAAGTATCTATTGATCGATCTATCTTTTCTTGCATGCTATATGGTGTGACGGGGCAAGGCCAGATGGCTATAGTAAAGTAATGGGAGACAGTTATATAAGCCACAGGCTAAACAAATCCCTGTTACTAAAAGAAGCAAATGGCAGCCTCTCCAGGTCAATTAAGATACCTGGGGCTAATTAAGATCTTTCCAGAAGGCAGGGAGGACAGCTAAGTTGATTGGGACACCTGAAGCCAATCAGGGGCTGGCTGAAACTAGTTAAAAGCCTCCCAGTTAGTCACGTGGGTGTGCATGTTAGGAGCTGTAGGAGAAAGCTGTGCTGTTGGAGAGACTGAGCAGTACACACCATATCAGGCACAAGGAAGGAGGCCCTGAGGTAAGGGTGAAGTGGATCTTGAGGAAGTGGGGGCTGCTGTGGGGAAGTAGCCCAGAGAATTGTATGTGTCCTGTTTCTAAAAAGTCAGCTACCATAGCTGATACTATTAGGGTCCCTGGGCTGGAGCCTGGAGTAGACGATGGTCCTGAGCTCTCCCATTTACCCCCTGATTAATCACTAAGACTGGGAGACAACAGAGACTGTGCAAGGGAGGGTTGCTTCTCCTCACCTCCCTTGCTGGCTTATGATGAAAATGGCTCAGTAGGCTCTGAGTGTGATGAAAATGGCTCAGTAGGCCTTGCCTCTAGAGAGAGAGAAGGGCTATGTGGAGAGTCACAGTGAGCCTCTGAGGCTAGCGAAATCTGCCAGGAAATGTGGGACCCACGGAGACAAGGACAGAGCTTTGTCACAATTGTTATGTTGGAACTGAGCTGGAATAAAAAGGAACAGAATTTCTTTTAGTATAAGGTAAACCTGTAAAGGTTCAGTGGCTCAGCTCAGTTCAAATGAGCATCCAAAAGTTTCAGTACTCTCATAATTCAGAGGCTTCTCATACAACACTAATGCAAAATGAGAGCCTATTAAATCCACAGAGTCTTAAAGAACCATTGACTCCCCTTTGATAAATGACAGTATTTTTCAGAATCTCTCTCTCTTCAAACCATGTTTTCTCTTAACTGATACTTGATTACAAAGGGCTAGAGTGAACCAAACAATAGTTGTCAAATAATTTATTCTGCCCTTTGGTGCGTGGACCCAACTCTATTTTAATAGGCGCATTATTTGAGCTACAAAAAGAATAATTTGGCTTAGCATAAGCATTAATAGTAATTTTGGGGGAGAGAGAAAGGGAGAGGAAAATGATACCAAAATATTATCCAAACTATTATTAAGCATTGACAATATGCTCGCAGCTTTACAAACTAAACAAGGATATGGTCTGTGCCCCAAGGAGCTTACACTCGTGTATGGATATATGTAAAATAATTCTGATACATAGAAGACAGATTTAAATGATTGGCACCAGCTGAGGATCTGCCCAACGTATATTGTGTGTTGGTATGAGATCAAGGTGGAGTTGCAATGTTGCAGAGGTCATTTTTTAAATGCTTCATAAAAGAAGAGTAATTTGAGGAATGATTTGAATGTGGACAGGGATCTTGTTTGGTGTACAAGAAAAGGCAGATTATTCCAAGGCTAAGGGAGGCATGGACTATATTATGATCATTATGAATGTCTTTATCTGGAAGATTTTTTTTCAAAATCCCTGATGTTGTTTTAAAATATATATTTTTAAATATAAATGTCCCCAAGAGAACACTATAGAGTAGCTGGTATGCTCCAAAAAATCCAACCCCTGGAAAGACTTTTTAAGTTAATGGTAGTTATGTCTGTGGAGGGCTTGTGAGAGCAGGAACACAGAGAGGAAGAAAAAGAGTCAGTGAAACAAATAAAACAATATACAAATGAGCATGATGAAAGATACATCACACCACTGTGAGTTTGCACCTTTTGTAACCAGGTACCTGACTCACCCTGGAAGCCAGACCTGGCAGTTCGAACAGCTCCAAATCAGAGATGTGAAATGCAGAGTGGCTCTTTGAGGATGGGAAATATTCATAGATTCTAAGACCAGGAAGAGACCTTTGTGATCATCTAGTCTGACCTCCAGGATAGCAAAGGCCACAGAACTTCTCCAGAATAGTTCCCAGAGCAGATTTATTGGAAAACCATTCAATATTGAAGGAGGGAAAGGAAGTCTGACTGAGAGAGACATTTTTAAGTACTGCTGCCCGCTTTATGGCTTTGCAACTTTATTGAATACAAGGCAAATCTCAGAGAGTATCAGAGGGGTAGCCGTGTTAGTTTGAATCTGTAAAAAGCAACAGAGGGTCCTGTGGCACCTTTAAGACTAACAGAAGTATTGGGAGCATAAGCTTTTGTGGGTAAGAACCTCACTTCTTCAGATGCAAGTAATGGAAATTTCCAGAGGCAGGTATAAATCAGTATGAAGATAACGAGGTCAGCTCAATCAGGGAGGGTGAGGTGCACTGCTAGCAGTTGAGGTGTGAACACCAAGGGAGGAGAAACTGCTTCTGTAGTTGGATAGCCATTCACAGTCTTTGTTTAATCCTGATCTGATGGTGTCAAATTTGCAAATGAACTGGAGCTCAGCAGTTTCTCTTTGGAGTCTGGTCCTGAAGTTTTTTTGCTGTAAGATGGCTACCTTTACATCTGCTATCATGTGGCCAGGGAGGTTGAAGTGTTCCCCTACAGGTTTTTGTATATTGCCATTCCTGATATCTGACTTGTGTCCATTTATCCTCTTGCGTAGTGACTGTCCAGTTTGGCCAATGTACATAGCAGAGGGGCATTGC
Source organism: Malaclemys terrapin pileata (assembly GCF_027887155.1). Taxonomy (NCBI): domain Eukaryota; kingdom Metazoa; phylum Chordata; order Testudines; family Emydidae; genus Malaclemys; species Malaclemys terrapin. The sequence continues at coordinate 76,084,574 of NC_071511.1, read as the reverse complement.
TGGCATATGATGGCATATGTAACATTGGTGGACGTGCAGGTGAATGAGCCGGTGATGTTGTAGCTGAACTGGTTAGGTCCTGTGATGGTGTTGCTGGTGTAGATATGTGGGCAGAATTGGCATTGAGGTTTGTTGCATGGGTTGGTTCCTGAGTTAGAGTTGTTATGGTGCAGTGCATGGTTGCTGGTGAGAATATGCTTAAGGTTGGCGGGTTCTCTGTGGGCGAGGACTGGCCTGCCTCCCAAGGTCTGTGAAAGTGAGGGATCATTGTCCAGGATGGGTTGTAGATCACTGATGATGCACTGGAGAGGTTTAAGCTGAGGACTGTAGGTGATGGCCAGTGGAGTTCTGTTGGTTTCTTTTTTGGGCCTGTCTTGTAGCAGGAGGCTTCTGGGTACACGTCCGGCTCTGTTTTGTGGACTCTCTACTCAGACCCTACGCCACCAGCACTCCCAACTATCTCCGTGACACCACTGATTTCCTGAGAAAACTACAATGCATTGGTGACCTCCCAGAAAACTCCATCCTAGCCACCATGGATGTAGAGGCTCTCTACACAAACATCCCACACACAGATGGAATACAAACTGTCAGGAACAGTATCCCTGATGATGACACAGCACAACTTGTTGCTGAGCTCTGTGACTTTATCCTCACGCACAATTATTTCAAATTTGGTGACAATATATACCTCCAGACCAGTGGCACAGCTATGGGGACCCGCATGGCCCCACAATATGCCAACATTTTTATGGCTGACCTGGAACAACGCTTTCTCAGCTCTCGTCCACTCATGCCCCTTCTTTACCTACGCTACATTGATGACATCTTCATCATCTGGACCCATGGGAAGGAGACCCTGGAAGAATTCCACCATGATTTCAATAGCTTCAAAACACCACCATCAACCTCAGCCTGGACCAATCTACACGGGAAGTCCACTTCCTAGACACCACAGTACAAATAAGCGATGGCCACGTTAACACCACCCTATACCAAAAACCCACCGACTGCTACGCCTACCTTCATGCCTCCAGCTTCCACCCTGGACACACCACACGTCCATCGTCTACAGCCAAGCGCTGAGGTACAACCACATCTGCTCCAACCCCTCAGACAGAGACCAACACCTACAAGATCTTCACCAAGCATTCTCAAAACTACAATACCCACACAAGGAAATAAAGAAACAAATCAACAGAGCCAGACATGTACCCAGAAGCCTCCTGCTACAAGACAGGCCCAAAAAAGAAACCAACAGAACTCCACTGGCCATCACCTACAGTCCTCAGCTTAAACCTCTCCAATGCATCATCAGTGATCTACAACCCATCCTGGACAATGATCCCTCACTTTCACAGACCTTGGGAGGCAGGCCAGTCCTGAACTAACCTCGTTATCTCCATACTGATTTATATCTGCCTCTGGAAATTTCCATTACTTGCATCTGAAGAAGTGAGGTTCTTACCCACGAAAGCTTATGCTCCCAATACTTCTGTTAGTTCCTCAGAAAGAGAGTGAGTGTTGGACAATAACCTATGCATTCTATACAGGTGAATGTCATGGTGCCTCTGCCCATTCGGGCACTCCAAAGCAGTGCTTCTCTAATTAAGGTAAATCTTTACTATACACTTAACTTGGGTGATCAGCACCTGAATCTTAGCAACCAGGTTAGTCTAGCCTGGTGCGAGCAACCACACTGCAAAGCCCCTACCTGAGTTGTTGTGTTCTCACTGATGCTGTACTAACCTGTGTGTGTCGCTTGGACTATTGGAAGCATATGCCACAGCTCCTTGCACCTGTTAGCTGAACCATCCTGATTCTTTCTGGGTGAATTGTAAAAACACTTGTTGATCCTTCTGGGCACACGGGAGGAATTGTGGGAAGGCATTGAAGGACTATTGGCACTGGATTGGTTCAAAGTAGGCAGGTTAGCAGCCCAAGAAAAAGCAGTACGTATGCTTTAACCTACATTCCCAGATGGGCCAGCTAGCTAAAGGTGAAACAGCACTAAACTTTAATGAGAGGATTTTTTGTGTGGGAAGGAGGAGGGTTAGAGAAAACACCCAAATAAAAGCCTAGATTAACTCTGCAGTAAAGACATAGCCTTATAGGTGAGCTGACATTTAATTTAGATTTATAAATGGGGGAGGACAATAATAGTCAAGCTAGAGTGGCAAAAAACAGAAATTATTTTCCAAAGGAAGAAACTGATAAGAGTAGTGGTGAAACAAAGTAGACCCTCTTCCAAGTAAGGATAGGTGATGGAAGAACATATGAAGAAGCTCCATAAACCTTTGAAATTCTAACAATAAAGTCAGCTAACTTTTTTCCCTTTGGTTTCATTTCTATTCACTAATTTAAACATCTGCATTTTCTCATCCAATGAAATGAAATACATCACCAGAAATGGAAATATCTGCACCTGCAGTTCCCGCTGACGTCAGTTGGAATGTTGAGTTCAGCATCTTGAAAATGAGATTCAAGGCCTCTCATGCAGGGCACCTAAAATTAGTGGCCATTTCTGAAAAAAATCAATTTGTTCATGTGTGTCTGTGATGGGTGAAAGATGTGTGTGAAAATAACTGAACTGTAACCAGAAGATCTCAATAAAAAAAACCTTTCTGTAACTGTTGTTCCTCGAAATGTATTGAATGTCTCCATTCCATGTTAGGTGTTTGCATGCCCTGAATGCAGTCACCAGAACTTTTTCCCTCAGTGGTACCTGTCAGGTTGACTCTAGTGCCCTCTGGTGCTGCCATTGGGGCAGGCTAGTGTGTGCAAGCAGCTCATAGACTCCCGGACAGGAGATGCAGGTGACTGTGCACATGGCATACACACACCTAACATGGAACTGACATGTGCAAGCACTCAAAGAAGAACTTTACTTATACTCTTCTCCAGAGAAGAGCAACAAAAATGATTAAAGGTCTAGAAAACATGGCCTATGAGGGAAGATTTAAAAAAAATGGTTTGTTTACTTTTGAAAAGAAAAGACTGAAAGAGGACATAACAGTTTTCAAGTACATAAAAGGTTGTTACAAGGAGGAGGGAGAAAAATTGTTCTTCTTAACCTTTGAGGATAGGAAGAGAAGCAATGGGCTTAAATTGCAGCAAGGGAGGTTTAGGTTGAACATTAGGAGAAACTTTCTAACTGTCAGGGTGATTAAGCACTGGAATAAATTGCCTTGAGCGGTTGTGAAATCTCCATCACTGGAGATCTTTAAGAGCAGATTAGACAAACACCTGTTAGGGATGGTCTAGATAATACTTAGTCCTCCCATGAGTGCAGGGGACTGGACTAGATGACCTCTTGAGGTCCCTTCCAGTTCTATGATTCTATGAATAACCCACAAGCATTCCAGATACCACAAATCTAGTGACAAGATAGCGAAAATTGGTGTGGGGGAGTGCAATAAAACAACACAGCAAAATATTCCATTGTCTCTCTCTCAGGTATTTCTAAGGGCTTGTGAAGAGTTGATTTGAGATGCCCCTAACCAGATTTACATCCACAAAGACCCTTAACTCGAGTGTGGCGGTGCTTTCAACTTGAGTCAGCTAGCTTGTCAGGAGGTATAGGGCTAGCACAACTCATGAGGAGTGTAGATAACTCAGGTTAACTCTGCAGCAAAGACAGCCTAAGGCAACCCTCACCATTGTACAAAAGCACCATAGATAGAGTTAAAGGGGTTGAGGAAAATGAACATGATTTTGTTTTTCTATCTGGAAAGATGACAACACCAACCTATCAACTAATGATATAACTGTTGATGAACAAACATTTCTGTTCCCAATCCCCCAGAACATAGTGGCTTCAGGTAAACAAGAAGATAGATAGTACAATGAGCTCACCCAAATATTGATAAGCCATCAACCCAAACCAGATCACTGTAATACAGTTCTGATTCCACTATCAAAATAAGAAAGATGAAGTTTCTGACTGTACATTATTTTGTTTCTAAAGCAACTATCTACAGACGGCATGTTTGCAATATTTCTAAATGAGGTACTCTGGGACACATGCCTTTGTCGGAGATGTGGATGTCTGAGAACAATATTACTTTTCCAGTTTGCCCTATGGAACAGCATTAGCAATGGAGATGTCGAAGAATGCTACATTGGAACTGGCAGAGCAAAAAGCATCATACAAATCTTCACAGTAATATGATATTCTTCTATTCTAAGGGAGTGAGAATAGTCCAGTCCAGACCATGCACAAAAACACTATGAATGTGAGGAATGAGTACATGCCTAACAGGTATACAGACTTAAAAATAATAATAAAAAAAAACAGACAATGCTTGGAGCTGTAAAAGAAAAAAACCTAGCTGTTGCTCAATATATTCAAAAGAAAACTGACTTTCAGCTAGAATCAGAATAACTTTTTGGGACTATTTGCATTACAGCTAGTGAGAGGAAGAAGGAGTGCCTATTAAAAATCTGCCTTGCTGATGCACCTGTGAACATGCAGTTTAAAACAGGGGCAAACACATCAGAAATCATATGTAGTTGGTCTCACTTACCACTGTAAAGTGACATAATGCAGTCAGACACACATTCAGGAGAGAAAAATCCCTGTACTAGAGCAAATAAATACCCCCATTAAAGGTAAGAAAAGTGGCTATATTGTGAAGGGCTATAGCCAACTTTGAATTTATCAGTGAGCGCCTTAAAATTAAACAGGCTGTCATTTACTATAGGTTTGTAAAGTGCCCCACATTTGGATCCCAACCAGATGATGGTCTCTAGATGCTATTGCAATATAAATATTAAGCTACACAACTAATGCTCACCTCTGACATGGGTCCATTCCCACAATGTCTCAACAATCCCTTCCTTTCTACCCAAGTCTCTCTGATTTTTCCCACCTTTTAAACCCAAACTTCTAACAATATGGGATTCTTTCCCACTTGCCTTCTATATATCCAGAAACTTACTTTTATAATTAGTATTCATTTCTCTTGTGGTAGTGCCTTCAGACCCTAGCCCCTGGGTGCTAAGCATTGTACAAACACATAGCTGGCCCTTTTCATATCCAAACCTCCCAAAGAATTCAGAAACAGAAATACCACTCTTTTTTCCCAGATGAAAATGAAATAGTGTGATTAATTTATAATGTGGGGAGAGGGGGAGAATTTATTCATGGAAACCAAGTCTAAAGCCTGGTCTACGCTATAAACTTAGGTCCACAGAAGCTGTCTTAAGAGGACCTAATAATGTATGTATCTACACTACCACGTCCCATCCACTGACCTAAATCACCTGTAACATCTGTACTCCAACTCTGCGAGAGCATAACACTAAATTTGATGGTTTGTACTTCGTTCTGAGAATTATGAGCACCTGTGGTCATCATTTCCTGCAGCAGTGAGTTCCATAGCCTAGGGCCAACTCCTGTGCAAGTTGTCTCTTTGGTGATCACAAGATTCATTGCACTGGAAAGGAAGGATGGTCTGGCAGTTGTGATGCTAGCCTGGGATGCAAAAGACCCAGGTCCAATACAGATGTCTTTTGCAAATCACCTAGGCCCAGATTTTTAAAGCGATTTCATCATTGCTGCACCCACCATCACAACACCCAACTGATTTAGGAGCCTAAATCTCATTTTCAGAAAGGATACGGGCACTGTGGCAATTAGATTTAGGCTCCTAAATCATTAGGCATTGTGACACTGAGCGAAGCAATGATGAAATAGCTTTTAAAATCTGGGCTCTCCGGGTGCCTTTGTCCCTTACCCATAAAATAGGAATCCCTTCTTCATAGGTATGTTTTGAAGATCAGTGCTCATACTGTGGCAATAGGGACCACATAAATACTGAGTACAATCTGTTTTTCTGATTGTAATGCACCATATCTTGCAGGTATCAGAAATGCATTTTCTCAATAACATTGAATAACAGAGATCTCCGCAGTGAACCACTAACATACTCTGGCTTAGGAAAAGTTTAGTCACTCAGAGCAGTACAGAGTCAGTATTCAGCAAGGCAACCTGCAGTTTTTACAAGCAAGTGTTCAGTGTCTGGGAGACATAGTAGATAGTGAAAGACTACAGGTAAGTGTTAATAAGGTTGCCAAAATAACCAATGCACCAAAGCCAAAAATGTCTCTGAACTCAGATTATGTTTAGGACTGTTAAATTACTATGACTGCTTCATCGAAAACCTCTGAAAATCGTTCAGTCCCTTAAATGAGAGTTTACATCACTATTTCACTAGCCAAAAACTCTCTACAGTATGTCAGTGACTGATGAGTACCACTAGAGCATCAGCTCCCAAACTTGATGGGTTCATATACTATCATCTTAAAACACTGTTGTAGAGTCAACTGATGGCACATCAAGCTTACGTACCACCAGTACTCTTGTACCACAGTTGGGGAACTCATGTACTAGAAGATTTGAAACCTTTCCCCACATTACAACTTTGGACCTATTACAAACATGTCATGTCATTCCTAGTCCCCCTGTGAAAGGTCCATATTCCACAGTCTTTACAGTTATCAGATGGAAACAGCCACAGGATACATGAAAGTATATTATGTGCAGTGTTTATCTCAGCATTTATATAGCTTTGGCTACCATGGTATCAGAGCATCCTCAAAGTGGTAGCTGAGATTGGAGAAGAAAGGATGTTAGACAAAATTTGATTCTATATGTTCAGTGTCACAAGATAAAGACGACTTGAATCATAATTGGAAAAGAGGAACACTGAGCCTATACATCTCCAAACCCTATATCAGGGAGCTGAGATTGCCAGTGAATTATTCAGAATATTCTCTCATTTCTATTTTTATTCTCCTTTGGAATCACTTGACAATAGGCAGGTTTAGAATCTTATTATGCTACATCTACAATAGGAGCTTGCTGTGGAATTCCCAGCTCACATAGACATACTCACACTGGCTGTCATTTAAAAATAATAGTATAGCCATGGTAGCCTGGGCAGTGGCAAGATGGGTTAGCTTTGGTTGGCTTGTACTCGGCACCACTATCCCATGCTGATGTCCATGCTATCATGTCTATACTACTATTTTTTAGTGCACTAGCTCAGATAAAAGTTAGCACAAGTATGTATACACAAGCTGGGAATCACACCCCTAGATTGTAGCTGTCAGGGTTCCCTCCCTACTCTGAACTCTGGGGTACAGAAGTGGGGACCCGCATGAAAGACCCCCTAAACTTATATTCCACCAGCTTAGGTTAAAAACTTCCCCAAGGCACAAATTCCTTTCCTTGTCCTTGGACGGTATTGCTGCCACCACCAAGTGATTTAAACAAACATTTAGGGAGGGGCCACTTGGAGCTCTATTCCCCTCCCCCCCAAAATATCCCCCAACCCCCTTCACTCCCTTTCCTGGGGAGGCTTGAGAATAATATACCAACCAATAAATTAACAAAGTGAACACAGACCAAATCCCTGGTTTTTAGGGCACTGAAAATCAATCAGGTTCTTAAAAGAATGTTATTAAAAAAAAAAGTAAAAGAATCACACCTGCAAAATCAGGATAGAAGATTACTTTATAGGGTAAATAAAAAGATTTAAAACACAGAGGATTCCCCTCTGACTCTGCGTCGCAATTACAAAACAGAAATAAAATTACCTCTTAGCATAGGGAAAATTCACAAGCTAAAATAAAAGATAATCTAACACATTTCCTTGCTATTACATCTAAAATTACAGAAATTGTAAGTATCAGTTCAGGATCTTTTTAGGAGCTGGGTTACCTGCTTGGTCTCTCTCTTTGTCCCGAGAGGGAACAAAACAAAAAGCACAAACAAAACCTCCCCCCCACACCCATTTGAAAGCATCTTCTTTCCCCACTGGTCCTGGTCAGGTGCCAACTAGGTTAATTGAACTAATTAACCCCTTACAGGTAAGTGATTCTGTACCTCTGGTCAAGAGGGATTTTATATTACTGCATACACAAATGTTGTTACCCTTCCCTTTATATTTATGACAGTAGCATAGACAGATCCTGAAGATAAACAAGTTGAGTGAATAATATTCTACTATAAAGCCCTTCAGGGTATGCCATCTGTATAACTAAAGTATTGATTTCAAAATTATGAACTTTGCATGAAAGCAACATTTATTGTACAAAGATAGCTGACAAGATTTAATGCTTTCTTCTTCTACTAGCCTGATAGATGTTGCCAGAGGGTATCTTGTGGGGCAGTATATCAGCTAAACAAAGTGAAAAAACAAACAAAATGTACAGTAATCCCCAGAATAGAACCAGAGGAGGTGCATGAGAGTGAGTGCATATGCAGAGAAGTTACAATTTGGCTTAGTCTATATTTTTTGGCCCTTTCCTTCATTAGTTCCATATTATTAATATGCATTACATTGGGATCTTTTGTTTATAGGTTTTTATTTGTTCCTGTTTATCCCAATGACAATTCTTCATTTGTGATCTCACAATAAAGGGGACTGAGAAGCATAAGAAGGTGAGCTTTTAAGAAATAAAATCCTATTTCATGGAAATTATCGTAGTAGAGGTTCAGAAAAGGGCAACAAAAATTATTAGGGGCATGGAACAGCTTCCATATGAGGAGAGAGAAATAAGATTGGGACTTTTCAGCTTGGAAAACAGACGACTAAGGGGGGGATAGGATACAGGTCTAGAAAATCATGACTGGTATGGAGAAAGTAAATAAAGAATTGTTGTTTACTCCTTCTCATAAAACAAGAACTAGAGGTCACCAAATGAAATTAATAGACAGTAGGTTTAAAACAAAATCAAAAAAGGAAGAATTTCTGCACACAACACACAGTCAACCTGTTGAACTCTTTGCCAGAGGATGTTGTGAAGACCAAGACTATAACAGGGTTCAAAATGAACTAGATAAATTCATGGATGATAGGTACATCAATGGCTATTAGCCAGGATGGACATGGATGGTGTCCCTAGCCTCTGTTTGCCAGAAGCTGGGAATGGGTGACAGAGCATGGATAACTTGATGAGTACCTGTTCTGTTCATTCTCTCTGAAACACCTGACATTGGCCACTGTTGGAAGACAGGATACTGGGTTAGATGGACCTTTGGTCTAAGCCAGTACGGCTGTCCTTATGTTCTTTCGACCAAAGTAAGGCAGAAGAAAAATATAGAAAATGTATATTGTATATTAAGATAATTGTCTCTGCCCAGAATGTTCTCTCTTCTATTGCATTTTAATGCAATTCAAGAAAATAAGCCACAGCAGGGAACAAAAGAATAAACAGGGCACAAGTTTCTAGATATGTAATGCAAGAAAGAAAAAGTAAATTGCTTCTGTGATATTTAAATGTGCTTTAAGGAAACATGCCAATTTAAAAATCATATTGTAAACAAATAAAACAAAACACTAACTGTTAATACACTTTCTGCACTGCTCTCATCTTTGAAAATAAAAATCAATTAACTTTGGCTATGAACCAAAGTGACTATTTCCCTTTTAGGTTTTCTCTGCTGCAATGTTCCAGTTGCAACAATGCAGAAGTATTGATTTGTTTTAAAATAAATGTTTCCATTACAATTAAAACACCACCACAATGGAACATTTCTATGCACCTTAGATTTTGGAAAGAAAACTTAGTTTCTTCAAAATATAAATGTTGGCAATATTTGCGTTGACAGTATTCCTTTAATTATTGTCTTTCGCTCCAACCATAGAAGCTAAATATGTACCCTGTATCTGCAGAAACTAGAAAAGTTTGAGTAAGGACAGGAGAATATTGTGTCACATCAAAATGAACAAGTGCCTAATTAACAAAAAGGATCATGATACACCATACCTTATTTTACCCAGGTACATTAAAGCATTAAGAATGAGAAAAAAACAATATCTGATCATCTTGCATATAAACTTCTCATCAGCTCTTATAACCAAAGTCTATATAATAGAGATGGGTGGGAATTTTCTGACAAAACAGTTTGTTGGAAAATGTCAATTTTTTTTCAAATCCAAAAGCTTTTCACGGGAACGTATCAGTTGTGCCAATAAAGTTTTCTAAGGCCTAGATGAAATTTCTGGTCACAACTAACAACACACATATGCACCTCTCATCCCGAAGTTGTTGGTTAAGGTACTCATCAGGAGTGTGAGAGATAAGGTTCAAGTCGTTGCTCTGTATCAAGCTCACCTAAACGGAAATATTGGGAATCTTCCAAGAAAGACCGACCAAAGAGATTTGGATAAACAACCAAGCTTCTAGATGTTTACCTGAACCTAACTTCTTAAGCTGTTTACGTTCACTAATCATTAGCGCACTAACTGTGTCGTTATTAATGTATGAGAGAATGGCTGAAGAAAAATCTCAGTGTAAATGGCCTGCACAATCTGGCAGGGAATCTATACAGAGATAATTGATGGGCAAAATTATATACAGTGAATCTATCTTAAAATAGCAGCAAAGAAACCACCCACACAGGTGTACTAGAAATCTTAGGGCTTGTCTACATGGGGACATCCAGGAAAATTAATTCAAATTAACTAAACTAAATTAAGGCTACTTTAATTCTGAATGAGGTTGTTTACAAAAGCGTTTAATGCCATAAAACTAATCCACTTCAAATTCACACTTTTAGTTAATCTGGATTAATTTTCCATGATATCCCAGTGTACACAAGCCGTTAGAGATACCTTAAAGAAGAATTAAACCAAAGAGCTGTTGGCAGGATCCATGTTTCGGCATAAGTTTTGATTTAAGATCAGGTCAGGGCTATAGTTAGGGTTTGGATTTGACAATGTTAGATGTTCTTGGAAAAATTCAGTTGTAAATTCAGCATTCATTATCTTGGGTGTAAATCTTGTGAAAGGCTAATCATGAGATTTTTGCCATCTCAGAAGTAAAAGCATAAAATCTATCGTTTCTCACTTTTTGATCCAATCAAGAATCAGAATATTAAAGGCAGGTTATTAAAACAAAAAACTGGAAAACCAAACCAAGACTAAATGGCTAAAACCCAAGGATTCTAAGGCAAGAACAACTTAGTCCATTTCAGACCAGTTAGTCTGACTTTCCATCCAGTCTGTTTTTCCTTTCACGTGTATTAACTCTGAGAGTTCCCTCATGGCTATCTTATAGTCCAAAGTTCCCTCATGGCTATCTTTATTTTTCTGCAAGAGAAGAATCTTCTGCATTTCCTCATATGCTATTGGGTCTTTGGTTCTGCTTGGAGAATCAATGCAAAAGAAAACTTGGTTATCCTTGGTAACCCTTCTGGCTTTTTAGGTACATGAGATGGGATTATAAAGTGTTTCTTGGCAAGTTTTAGAGAGATTTATTCTCCAAGTAAACGTACAATAATATTATACAATATCTCTGAAGCCTTGTCACCACATATCCATTCCACTTTCAAGAAAAATTTCAGTCCCATCAAATGTATCTTAAAGCTTTCCAAAAAGAATCATTTCAATTCTGCTTAAATTCTCCAATATAATCAGTTTTCCTTATCTAACATTGTGACATCGGCTACTAGTCAGCAAAGTCAGTTTATCAAAACAGACCAAAATATCTTAAGGGGTTATATAAGCCCATAAGTGTCATTTAGTATAAATCTGTCAAATACAGCTGGATTCTTTTGATACCAGTGTCTTGGTATCTTTATACGCTATTATTACCCATGTGCATTTAATATCAGTGGAATCTGAGCTTCCCAAGAACATGAGCAACAGCCATCCTGCACACAAAGACAATTTTACAAGCTACTTAGAAGCTTTGTGAAACAAGATCATAAAAATTATTCATCACAAACCATGTTCACTTTAGTGTTTTTTCCAGTGGGCAATCTAACTTATGTTACAGCTGGTCATATCTTATACAATGGTAAAACTGCCTTTTTAAAAAATGGGAACCGATAGCAAAAGAACAAGCCCCTTCCCTTTCACCATCATAGTCCCTGCACTTTGAACACTGTGCCTACTATATTCAATCAGAGTCAACGGACCTTTTCTTCAGGAGCAACATTCCGAAAAATCCAGGCTTTAAAATTAACAGACACTACTTAACACACTAAATTCCTTCTGTCACAGTTATTTGCCATGTCAAGGAATCATCTGACAACTTGTCTCACCCCCTCATGCACACACAAGGGAAAGGAGGCACATGTAATGAAAACCATGCACAAAATAAACATTTACAATTGGACAAAGTTTTCTAACTCAAATAGCTCTCAATGCTTTTAAAAAAACTATCCACATATAGGAGCAACTTCATCAATGACATATATGTCTGTCTACTTCACAGAGTGGTACAGGCAGACAGACAGGCAGTGTTTACAGTAGTTTGAAACATGAGGGGCAGCCCAGGAGGAGGGGGAATCTGTAGAGAAGAACTATTTATGCTAGACAGAGAAAGGAAGGGGAACTCCTTTTAGAAGAGTGGAAGCTATGCTTCCATTCCCCAATTTAACTCGTGACGCCAGTGCATAGTGCAATGAGACAGGGAGGCTGCTGGTGCTAAAAAGTGCCATGAGATATTTCAGTATAGAGCAGGCAGAACCCTTTCTGTAACATTTGACTGAAAATATTCTAACATAGCAAATTCCATGGCACCCACTATCCTCAGTGGAACAATCATTTGCATTGCAGGTCTCAGGATTTGAACTTGTGCATCTTTGGAGTCTAAGTATTGCATACAGAAATCTAAGTATTTCAATCACAAAACTATTCCCTTGGACCTTAAATTATACATGTGCCTTAATGAAAATCTGTACCATAGCAAAAATGTTTTTACTCAAACAAGCAAATAAACAAGAGGAGGGTTTTTTTGTTTTTACATCTGACATTTTCTTGAGCAGAAATCAGCAAATACTCACCCTTCCCCCCCCCCTCCAAAGTAGCAGGTTGTCCAAACTATCAAGTGTCCAGTGTTGAGAGATAATTTACTGCCAGGCTTAGTGGCAGGATTCTAATAGCTGGAGAGATTGTACTCTTCCTCATCCATAAACAAGTTTCTTTACAATGAAATCTGGGTGTTATATTCTGCCTTCAGCCTGCACTGTAGCTTCTATTAATTCATAGATTCCAAGGCCAGAAGGGACCATTGTGATCATCTAGTCTATTATTATAATCTATTAAATGTCAGTATGAGTTACATGCCATGTGACAGAGATAATATACCCTGTGGAACACCAATTCTAAGTTTGAGATTTTAGAACCATGATTTTGATGTTTTTATTTTGGAGGAGGGGGCTGGCTACATTTATTTATTTATTTATTACAGGTTAGTGCTCTATCTAAATGTTGTAATCTTTTCACTAATGTGGAATATGGGTTTGAGGCAATTAGTGTTACACTACTATCTTATTTCAGTACTGACGAAAAACTGCTCCATATGATGGCTTTTTAGTGACTTATCTGAAATGAGTTAGTGTCAGTCAAGTGCATAGCAGACAGATGCCCAAAGCGTGCACACAAACAAAAAAACCCACCATCACAACTGTCACCCTTGTTGGAAAGATTGCATGACCATGAAAAATGAAAGATAATGTCACTCCTAGAGGTTCCTTCAAGTTAAGGGCTGAAGCAGATATTTGGCATTGTATGGGAAAGCTTGCTCTGTTGCTACCTGCTACACTGTACCTTCTATGTGGTTAAAGAGAGGACTTCAGAGGCCAGAGCTTTCAAGCTAGTTTCTTTCAAGAACACTAAAATTTGAGAAGTAAATAAAGTAATATCACTTAGTAACACCTTTCTAACATTCAATACTGGGCTGAGAAAGTGTGTTACTGATCAGCAGATGAAGAAGACTCGCTGATTATGCTCATTGGCAAGATTCACTGAAACACTTTTCTCAGTTATTAAACTATGAGAAAGATGTACCAAGAGGTATAACAGGGATAAAAGGTGATGGTGCTTGGCAGATGAGTTTATGGCATGCCTGAATGATAACAATGTGATACTTCTTCAACAGAAGCATTATTTCCACAAGACCTTGTTGGTTCACAGATAAATGTTCAAATAGCCTATCTACACTAAGTTATTGGGCAAATGTATTTGTAACAAACACACTATTAAACTTTTTGATTGCCAAACATAATTTGTCTGATCTAAAATAATTTTGCACTATTGTCCTCTTTAGCTGGTTAACTTGTTTTTAGTCTGGCAAACCATAAGTAGAAAAGCCAACACAAACCACATTTAGATCCTGAATTTGAAGCTTGTCAACTTATTTCCCACTTAATAGAGCTTGTGAATTACACCATCTTGTTTTTCTACTGCTTTTTAAGCTTGCCACACCACAAAAAGTAAAAATCCTCAGGGCAATATTAATAAAAAATAGCAGCAAAAAGACTTTAAACATACCAGAGCCATGGGAAGATGTGAACATGAGAAACACAAACTATAAAGTCCATGGGGATTTTCAATTAAGTATATCTAAAATGGTTATGAGCCATTTGTATTGGACCTTTGCTACTGATAAAGAACATGAACATAATGTATTGTTACATGAAGTGAATAAATTAATAGTTTATTCTCAATATTTTTATACATTTCTATTGCTATGATATTAATCTCATATTTTTCAACATATATCACATATTTTAAGTGTTCCTTATGTTCTGAAATTGGCATCCATTTATATATGTATATTCAGTGCAGAAATGCCGTTGGATTCGACATCAGAACTTTGCACAAAACTGCAGGACCTGTAAGAGACACTGAGGGTGCTGCCAGAAACACTAAGGATGCCTGTGAGGGTGAAGACAAAGATGTAGCTAACACAGCTTTATTTTGTCATTTAGTTGGTATACTCCAAGTCTCTTACTATGTGTATATACAGCCCCTAGCACAATGGAGTCCAGGTCTCTACTGGAGACCCAAGTTCTACTGCAATACAATCAGTAACATCAATTTTTTTGACTGATCACGCATACTTTTTTCAAGCTCTTGCGAAGTTGTATAATCATTGGCTCCTATATTGGTGCTGCTTAAACTCCTTTGGCACTTCTGCCACTGACTACTACTCGACCATCAGCAATGAATTCAACTCAGCAAGTTTCTAACTGCTCATTAGCCTGAAATGTAATTGCCTTTCATTGTAATGCAAATAAAGCATAACAAGCAGCATAAATGCAAACAGGCAACTCACATGAAGTGTTTAAAACTATACAATATCTATAGATAGGGTGAAAACATTTTGCAAGATCAAGACTGGTTCAGTGAACAAGAAAAACTTATGTCTAGCATAAAAAGCAACTGACAAGTTACCCACTTATGGAAATTCAGCCTAATGTTACATAACTTCTATTACCAAGCACAATCCCTCCTTTTCAGAGTCCAAAAGGGGCACTGGCTGCTAGTCTAGCTTCTCCTCCCCTCCCCCCACCTCCATATTCTGATCTCATCCTTGTCAAGAGGACTAAATGTTTATAGCAAAAGAGGATACAAACTGCCCGCTCTTCCTGACATTTATTGAACCAATGCTCAGCATTAAGTTTCCTCTCTGGCATCCTAGAGTGAGATAAATGGGGATTTAAATGGCAGAGAGCAACAGACGCTCAGGAGATTTTTTTTTTATGCATTCATTCTCCCAGAGTTAAGAATAAAGATGTACCAGAAAACAACATTCACAATAACAGTAACATCAAGCTATAGGTCTTCTAAAAGAAATTATATCTAATCAGTCTCTCTCTCAAAAGCTGAGTTTCACCTGATCATCTATAATGAAATCTACCTCGCACAGAGCCGCTACATAATAGGCTTCTATTAGACAAATGAAACTACACTGAAAAGATGGTGTCACGGGTGCCACCTGAAAAGAAATCTGAAGAAAAAAAATTTAAAGGTAAAGCCATCTTTCTTTTACTCAGATGTGAAGGTAAGGTTATATAAATACCCCTCTCCCAACCTGTTTTTCAGACTCTCTTTGTTCTTCAAATGTTAAACACTCTTCATTTCCAATCCTTCCTCTGATGGCAGAGCTTTCATTCATGCAGGCCCCACCATCTGTAATGGCTTGTCTGAACTTAACTGATCACTTTGGTCTCCTGAAATCTCACCTCAATAATCAGCTGCTCCCCATGGGCTACACATATTTAGTCCCTGATCTTTCCAAACAAACATGCCCTAAATCCAACATCTTCCTATTACCTCTGTGCTTATTCTCACAGAAATATTGTTATTGCATTCTTCTGTACTCCTGCCAGCCATATTACATCCACAAAAGGCAGACAGTTGAGCAGTGCAGGAACCAGAATTGCTAGTTCATGGGAAATTCCTACATTTCAAAATTTATTTTCATTCTGAATTGGAATGAAACAAATTTTGAAATCTCCCGTGAAACCAAAACCTTCAACGACATTTTCTCAATCAAAAGATTCAATTTTGATAAAATTGAGATTTCAATTTGATTTCAACTACATAATATACAATTTTAAACTTCTCAATACAAAATTTCATTTTGAAATCTAAACAATCAAAACGTTCATTATGAAAATATCCGAATAGAATGTTGAGACATTGAAACACTTTTGGAAAGTTTCAGTTTGAACACATTGCCATTTTCTGATGGAAAAATGTTCACTCAATTTTTTTTTACTAGCTCTAGTTAATAGTAAGATGTACTATAACCTGTGTATGTTGTAGTTTATTTGCTTCAATGTGTACAAACTAAAACAACTTTAACAAAAGGTAAATATTCTTTACAAAAACTATGTTCTTGAGAGGTCATTGCCCTAACAACCTCCAGATTACCACAGTAGTTTGTCACTTATATAAATTTTCCTAGGCCTTACATCATTAAAAATCCATTAGTGAAGACTAAAAGTGCTCAGTCTCGTTCAATCCATAGTGGACAGGATCTTCTCTAGTATCTATTTTATGCGTATTTGGTACCATACTCAAGAAAAGAAATTAGATCTCCCCTTTTCAGTCTGCTGGGACACTCAGTAGGTACAGAGTTTGGCTAGCCACTCAATTTTCTAATTATCCTTAATATTTGCTGATAAAGGGGAGCAAATGAAATGTTCATTCTTGTTCCTTTGATCCATCAAAATTCAGATCAGCTCCTGAACCAAGGATTCCATATGAACCTCCGAGGTACTAACCTGAGGACTCTCTCCATCAAATTAATTACATGGTGGTACAATTGCAGAGAGAAGGGAGTTAGTCTTTCTATTAAGACAGTCAGTAATCACTGAATATCGCTTCCCAAGATTTTTTTGTTCACTCAAGATGCTGACATAAAGGTCTGAATCCAAGCTACAGGATAGCAAATCTCTGGCCTTTGGGCATGATCTACAAATGCATGTACAGTAATTGTACTTCTACTCTGCAGAATTTTAAACTAGAGCAGATTTTTCTTAAGGCTTATCTGGTGGTAAAAACTGCACGCAGTGGATTTTAGATTGACCATATTTCTCATACAAAGCTAGTTTCTCTTCCATCCTCTCAAGTTTACATATTGAATGTCCTGTGTTCAATATATACATGATCTGAAATGTTTCGGCCGAGATTTTCAAAGCCCCCTAAAAGATTTAGCTACCCCATTGTCCAGCTATACCGAAAGGACAGGAGACACTTGATATGCTTTTAATCAGGCTACAACCTTATTATAAGATGTCTGGGTCTACCCAGCAGATGAAAGTCCAGGTTAACTGCATGTTCATTCAATATCTACCCAGAGGGCTTCTGCCAGACCCCCTCTTTTTCCATGCAGGTTCCCCAGCCAACCCATTGATGGGCCCTTACCATCCCCCTCCCCCCCAAACAAGGGTTAAGGTGGAGTATAAGAATGGGGGTTGACTCCCTGCCATACAGTCATAGGAGCTCCACACCCACCTGTTCTACTACTTTAACCAACCCCTTCTTTTTAATTCCTTTGTCAAGCTATTTATCCAGTCACTATACCCTTATCTATGGAGTCCCTGCCCTGGACATCCACCCCATACTTACATAATCAGTTGCAACATATGGCTCAACCCCCTTTCCTCTTCACCATAACAAAGCCCTCCTTGAACCCATGTGGGGAAGGAGGAAACCCCCCTCCCTCTCCACACACACACACACACACCCCCCCCACAACATCTACGCCAATCTTGTGGTGAAGGAAAAAATCCTTCCCAGACCCCCTAAAAAGGAGCAGCTAGCATGATGCCCACAGCAGGTCCTCACCAAACCTGATATTTTGCCACCTCAAGGGCGGATGTGGGGTGGGTGCTGCTTCCCCTGCTCCTGGGAAAAGGGGCTTCTCCCTCCCGGGCTTGCCCTTTTTCAACTTCTCAGCACTTCCAGTCTCAGGGGATGAGTCAGCGTTGTCAAGCTGACCCACTCCCCCTTTTTAAGCAACTTCTGAGCCTCTCTTGCCCTCCCACTGGTAAACCTTTGTTCCCCCTCCTGCAAGCCGGACAACACCCCCTGCACACACCCCACCCTCCGCTTAAAGGTGCGGTCATTCTCATTAAAATGAAGTGGATGTCCTAATCCTATAGGTGGTTTAGAAAATCTTAGCCTTTGGCTCTATTGTGTATGGACAAGGAACATCCACAGATGACCACAACAGCATCACTCCCCAGAGGCATTCTGCCCATGGAATATACTGTTGTTATAGCCATGCTGGTCCCAGGAGATTAGACACACAAAACGGGTGAGGTAATATCTTTTATTGGACCAACTTCTGCTGGAGAAAGAGACAAGCTTTCAAGATTACACAGAGTATACGGACGGACAGATTGTCTCTGACACAGCTAGGCAGTCAGGAGCGAATGCAGGGGAGGTGGCTCCTAAACTTCAACTTTGAAGTATAGCATGCACTCCCTCCACCACAATCACTGGAAAGGGATGGAGCCATGCCTAACTCATGGTTGCTAGCACCAACTCATGGAATACAGCAACCATTCTGTCTGGGGGTGAATGGAGGGAAGGCTACTTAGGGCCTCTGCATCCCACCCCTTTGTTCATTTGCACAGTACCAGCCTCAATCTCACCCAGTGAATGATTTTTTTTTCAAATATTTGTGGTTTCCATTAAAATCCATATCATCTTTTTCTTTGAATTAGCGGCATGCCATTTTTAACTTGTATTTTTTTTTATTTGTTGTCTGACAAATCTGAATGTCAAAACAATAGTTTCACTTAAATTTGCCTGTGTTTACTAAACTAGAAGGTTATTTTAAGCTCAATTACTTCAAAACCTCATTTTCTAATTGATTTTGAATTAAAAAGGGAATAAAATTGCATAATGTCTTGTAATCCAAATCACACTACCCACCATATATTTTATTCCCAGAACAAGACCTATTGGTTCCAGTCAGTGTCTGTTCGATTTATGAGAGCAGTTTTTACTTACTGACATAATTTGTATTAATAGGAACTCGATTACAGTGATTGTGCAAAACTGAACTACAAACAAATTGAATATATTAAATGTATTATAAAATATTTATTAGAATTTAGAATCTCCCATCCCATTGAGAATCAAATTTTAAGGATCACTGGCATACATGATAAGATTTTATAACTGATATTAACATATATTCTGCTTAATTGAAAAGTGCTTTATAATGGTGGGGACTTTGCCTAGACAGCTCATTATGTTAGGAATTTGCCTTCCCTAGTAAATGGCAATGCTTGGTAATTAACTCAGCACAGTATTACCATAAATTCTTCCTAATTGGATGTACTTTACTAGTACCAAGTAGTTAAGTGTTACTACACAAATGCTAATTTCTTCAAGCCAAGTTCCTTTTTTCCACACTCATTCCCTAATAATGTTTAAATGAAAAAAAATAATGATGGACAAATGAAGCCCTGTAGAGAGCATAATTTTATTCTTGTATTTTTAATTAATTTGAATATTAATTCTAATTGATACTATTAATTTTCAGAGCTGCTGTAAATTATGCCAAATGTTCATGGCCCCCAAGGGCTGTTTACACCAATTGAGGGTTTCTGGAGTGCAACAACACTGTCGCCAAGCCTCTTTGATGTAGGCACCGCCTTGTAGGAGGGAAGGGAACAAGTTTGGGTGACACAAAGCTTCCACATAAATTCCTTCCTGTCTTGGAAAGAAAGCAGAATGTATTTGACTCTGTCACACACTCACCTCACCCGTAACCCAGACATACTAAAACAAATATTATTATATCTTTTATAGTTTGAACATAGCAATGGTTCTTTAAACTTCAATCCATTTCCATGTTCTAGTTTAGGAATAAACAAGGATCTTTTCTTTTTGTTGTTGTTTTGGTTTCTCTACTTCACTTCTGTAAATAAGTCATGGAAAACCATTTAAAATAAAAACCACCTGCATTTTTACCTAAAAAGTGTGTCCATTAGATACAGCTTATTCTAATTTAGAAGATACAATTATTGTTCTCATTCCATCAATAATAAAGAATGAAATTCTTAAATACACTTTTAAAAAATGTCAGTTATCCAATAGCACATCTGCCTTTATTTCCTCTTCCCTCCCCCACTCTTCTTTTTTTTTAAGAGATACAGAAAACTGACTGAGTACAGAAGTGCTGGATGAATAGTTCTGGATACCTTTATACAGCCACAGAATATTTACAGATAGTAACACTGGATGTTTGTCTCACATTGCCTTAATGATGTGCCAGAAACATTTCTGAAGCAACTAGTTCCTTCAGCTAATCAAGAATAGTAGAATTCATTCTCCCTAACGAGACTGCCAAAAAAGAGACAGTCCTAATATTGATTTTGGTGATTGTTATATTTGTCCACTAGAAATGGCGCAAGATAATCTCAGTCACATACTGAAAAACTATCAAATGGCAAAGATGCTCAATCGTTATAGATTGAGAATCAGATTCAAACATATAACAGAGGTAAAAAGCTTCATGTCCTATTATCTGACAACAGAGCCGTGCATTCTACTTTGAGATCAATTTCACATATTCATGATCTCTATAATGGAGCCAGCAGAGGAGAAAAACGAAACAGGATGTATGTTCATTGACAAAGGTTGTATTTGTGGCAGCTAGTATTCTGAACTGAACGTGTGAGTAGACAGGAGTATTACATACACTTTCTTTAGTATTTTAAGAGAAGCAGGGAAGGGCATGGACATTTTTTGTTTCTTAATTAAATGCTTTCTGATGTGGCTGCTGGGTGAACCTGCATCACAACAAACCACTATGAACAGGTATTTAAAAAATCATAATTTTTCCTCATTACTTGCCTGTAACTTAAATTTTACAAAACTAGTCAAAATGAAGAATGATAATTGTGTTTGTGTGATGATGAAAATGGAACACTATGTTCACCATGAAATCTTTATGTCCATTCTCATCACAGGATCCTGGGGCTTAGATTCTACCAAACAAGCTCCAGGCAATTATGTTGCTTTCCGCTGGCTTTTGACATTGCTTTTCCATGATTCTCTGATTCATTCAGAAAGCATCCTACTATTATGCTGAAGTGACTTTCTTTATCCCTTTCTTTCTTTCTTTTTTTAAGTCTTTGAAGGAACTGGTTCTTTCCCCCCCACCCCCACACACACCCTAATTACTGCTGTACATAGAAAATTATTTGTGATACATTTTTAAAGCTATAGCAAGGGTGCCTAGAGTATGTGGGTAAGTGACCTTTAAAAGCATTTGCACAAATCTAAATGAAAAATAAGGGCCAGATCCTGCCACCCTTATTCACATTGCATAGTAACTCATCAGTCCAATGTCCAAACATTTTAATGGAACTGTACAAGTAGTAGGTACTTAGTATTCAATGTGAAAAAAGGGAGTACATTCTGGCCCTGTATATGTGTATAAATGTGTAAATCATCTTCACATAGGAACATTGCCAAGTTAAAATGTACATGGCAAATAAAATGAAGAAAGAATAGGAATAAAAATCATCAAATCAAAAAGCTTGGTTCTAATGGAGTTTGATGATACATGTATACACATGATTTTACACATACTAAGTACCTTACTGCCTGCACAGTTCCATTAAAATGTTTGGATATTGGACTGATGAGTTGCTACGTACATGTAAAACCCTACCCCCACCCCCAATTGACAAATATTCAGTTTCCTGGAAATACTGCATATCATTAACCTCCAATAAAACCAAGCCTTTTAAATTTGATTTGTTGGGTGTTTTTATCCCTATTATTTCTAGATTTTGTTTGCTCAATATATTTTAACTGGCTTGGCAATGTTCCCTGTGTGAAGGTGATTTACAACAGCAGATGCGTAAATACTGATCTCCATGAGAACTTTTCTAATAAATAATTCTGTCCTGACACTGCTTGTTACGCTCTTATTCTGTTTTGTATCTAAGTCTACACACTGCACCAAATCCAGTCATGAATCCATGTGGCTATTATCTTAAATATATGCCAAAGATCCGTATTGGCTACATACATTTTAACACAGAGAGGCCATATACACATCACATTCTTAATTATTTGTATATAAATGAAATATTTTAAGATGTGTTCTTATATTTGATGGCAAAATATAAAATATATATGTACTGCTTTTGTTAAAGCCAAAATGATAATCTTCCACTGTAGGTGGAACTGCACCAATCAATTAGGAGTCTGTTAATTTTTAAAATTTCCATCACAGAATGTCTTTTTATTTTGGCTATTAAAGTCCCTCATTAAAGAAAGGTACTACATCCCAGCAGAATGTTAGTGAAATGTTTACATTTGTTTATCTTGGACAAATTAAATACTTAGGCTACAGCTATTACACTGTGAAACAAAATAACAAAGTTTTGCTGGTGTGCAACAGATCACCCAGGGGTTGATTTTCGAAGCTCAAATTGCAGTTATGTGTGCAACTCTTATTGAAAGTCAGTGAGAAATCAAGCCAAGAGCCAGATTTTCAAAGGTAATCAGGAGCCTAATAATACAGATGGGCCCCTAGTGGGATTTTCAAAAGTGCCTAGGTGTCTAACTCCTATTTAAATCATAAGTGCCTAAATATGTTTGAAATCTGGCCCCTCATTGCCATTTGTACCCTTTAAAGTCTCCCCCACTAGTCCATCACCAAACCTCACGGCAGAAGCAACCTGTTTTTCCACAAGTATATTCAAAATTAGAAATCTTCAAATACACATCAATCTTTGTGTTCAGTCTATTGACCTTGAGTAGCTCTGAACATGCTGTTGGGTAGTCACCTCAATAGGCTAATGAACCTTGACATGAAAAAAAATCTTGTCGGTGATCAAACCCAAGCCTCTGCTTAGTTTCAAATCAGGCCCATATGTTACATAATGACATTATCTACTAACATGAACTAAGTGCTTTGTGATGTTTCTTAATGGTCAAAGTGGCACAGCACTCCAAAAATAGCAAGAGTAGAAACTGTGTGGAGAAGATGATGATTATACCCAAAAGAGAATCAGGCAAAAGGCTAAATGGAGAGAAAAGGAAAACTTACCTGGGCAATATTGTAGGGAGAATGAGCAGCACAGGAGGAGACACAAAATGGAAACAGTGACAAGTATAGGATGGCCAATATTAGCCCAAAGGCGCCTTAGACTACTTCACTGCAACACGAGATGCAGGATCCCCAAATGGAGGAGTAAGATAGTAGTACCCTGGCTTAGAGGACAGACTGCATTTGACACAATGGGAGTTTGGCCATCAACTTCAATGGGAGCTGGATCAGGCCCATGAAAAAAAATCATTCAGTATTTCCACTAACTCCAACGTAGGTCAAGCCGGAGCAATAAGCGCCAGATCCTCAGCTGATATAATCTGATATAACGCCATTAAAATCAATGGAGCTGTACTAATTTATACCAACTGAACATCAGTCCAAAAACCTGATGTAGCATGTTGCCTTAACTTGTATGAATGCAGGCTTACAAGACAAGGACTGATTCTGTAGTTCTTACATGTGGAGAATTCTCAGTGAAATCAACTAGAGTTGTATGTGCAGAGAGACTATATGACTGATCCCATAAGGCTTTTAAAATATCTAAAAATGTGTTAATATAAAATATTAAATATTCCTTTGCTTTTTAAACATTTGCTGGTTATAAGTGATACACGTTAAAATGTTACGTTAAGTGGGTGCATACTGATACAAAATATTCTAAGCACATTAATTAGATCCTTGATACAGGTTTTACATATATTCAGAATATATACACACTGTAATGGCTGTAATAGCTTCTTGATATGTCTCTTTAAAGACCATAAACGCTTGCCAGGTAGGCTTATGAGTGATGTCCGTAATGCCTCCCAATTCAGTATGAACTGCAGATTTCATTAATACGCTGTATATCCCTTCTTCAAGATGAATAATGAAGATAATAAATAAAACTAGACCTAACACTGACCCCTACGGGCCCCACTAGAAGCCTCCTCACAACTAGATAGATTGCCGTTTATCATTTCTAGGCAGCTGGTGTGCTGAGTCCACCGTCTGATGCTGACCAATATTTTCTTATTGTTTCCTTGCACTCCCCCGTCTGTCTGTATCCATCTGTTTTCTCCTGTCTTATAGTGAAGTTGTAAGTTCTTGTGTGTTTGTACAGTGCCTATCATAATGTGGTACTGACCCATGGCTGGAGTTCCTTGGCATTACCACAGTAGAAATAAATAATACATAATATTTAAGCCATTGTTAGTGCACTGACAGCTGAAAACTAGATTATTTGTTGGTTCCCAAACAAATCAGGGGGAGGGATAGCTTAGTGGTTTGAGCATTGGCCTGCTAAACCAAGTGTTATGAGCTCAATCCTTGAGGGGGCCATTTAGGGATCTGGGACAAACCAAAAACTGTCATGGACAGTATTTGGTCCTGCTAGCGAAGGCAGGGGACTCAATGACTTTTCAAGGTCCCTTCCAGTTCTATGATATATATATATATATATATATATATATATATACACCTAAGATTATTACTACTCCATATAAAGCATGCCTTTCTAACTTGTCTCTGGTATTTTAAAGAAATTGTTTTATTTCCTTTGAAATATATAAAGGAGACAAATGGATATCAATAGGGATTCTTCATATACTCATCTTGCACTATTTATTTATTTGCTCCACAGAAAATACAGATTGTTCAGTCTATATACTGTAATTAAATTAATATGGAAAAAGTCTTGTTAAGGAAGAAAATTATATAGATTTCTATCATCTTCAGAATTCTACATATATTTTGATTGGAGGAGATTAAATTTTGGACCAACTGAACCATAAAAACACCACCACTATAAAAAATAATAAAAATGTCTTTGTAGGTTGGTATTAATGTCCAAGTAACTGATTCTAAATGTATCAATGTTGTAGCTATTGGACAGAGATGATGACAGACACCAGCTCTCTCTAATAACCTAAAGTGTGGGCTAAATATTTATTCAGTTTCATAATTCACTTATGTCACCATTCTCTATTACCCCTTCACTACAGTATGTTCAGATTCTCTGCCTCACTGATCTTTTGCTTTTGTGGTGTATCCATTGCAAAAAATATGAACCCTATTCTGGAGCTTTTGGACTTGACTTGCAAACACATATTTCCTGCCAAACTGTCGTGATGCACAGTTTGGTGCCAACAGGCACAGGCATTAGGGTGACCAGATTTTAAAAACTGAAAATAAACACTTTCCTCAATAATTTCGTGGATCTTGGAAAAAGCAATTTCAGGAGGGCCTCGACAACTGGGAACAGGGTTTGGGTTGTGGACCCTGGTCATAGGTGATGTTTAGTTGTTATCTTCCCCTTCTTTAACCCACTAACCTTTCAGGCTCCTTCCCCTAGCCAAACCCTAGGTCTACTTCTGTACCCACAATTCCTTCCTTATCTTTAGGCATGCACTTGAGGTGCACTTAATAGTCATGTTATTAAGTCATCCCAATTTCAAAAAAACTAGGACTCAGAGTGCCCCAGGCACTATTGAACATTAGGATTGCACAGACATTCTACAGAGGTGTGCTGTGTCATGTCATAGCACAGAGAAAGCTAAGATACAAATTCATCGTGGTGCTTCGAGAGCTGTGTTGTGGACTTTCAGTTGGATGGAGGTGCTTATACAGGTACAAGTTGGCTTAATAAAGGTAATAGTGCTGACCTAATATACTTAGATTCTATTGAGTTGGTACCACATGACATTTTGATTAAAAAACTAGAATATGAAATTAACATGGCACACTTTAAATGGACTAGAAATTGGCCAACTCATAGGTCTCCAAAACATAACTGTAGACGGGGAAAATCATCATCACGTGGGTGTTTCCAATAGGGTCCAATGGGATCAGGCCATGGCCCTACACTATTTAACATTTGTATCAGTAACCTAGAAGAAGAACATAAAATCACCACTGATAAAGTTTGCAAATGACACAAAAAATGAGGGAGTGGTAAATAATGAAGAGGACATGTCACTGATTTGGAGCAATCTGGATCACTTGGTAAACTGGGTGCAAGCAAATAATGTATGTTTTAATAAGGCTAAATGTAAACGTATACATCTAGGAACTAAGGATGTAGGCTATACTTACAGGATGGGGAAAGCAGAGACTGAAAAAGATTTGGGGGTCATTGTGGATAATCAGCTGAACATGAGCTCCCAATGTAACACTGTGGCCAAAAGAGCATGTGATCCTGGGAAGCATAAACAGGAGAATCTTGAGTAGGCATACAGACATTATTTTATCTCTGAATTTCACATTGGTGCGACTGCACTGGAATGCTGTGTCCAGTTCTGGTGCCCAACATTCAAGAAGGATGTTAATAAATTGGCAGAGGTTCAGAGAAGATCCATGAGAATGATTAAAGAATTAGATAACATGCCTTATATTGATAGACTCAAGCAGTTCAATCTATTAGCTTAACAAAGAGAAGGTTAAGGGGTGACTTGATAATAGCCTACAAGTATCTACATGGGGAACAAATTATTAATAATGGACTTTTCAATCTAACAGGGCTTTTCAATCTATAACAATCTAGTGTCTAACACATTCAGACTGGAAATAAGGCATACATTTTTGACAGAGAAAGTAATTAACCATTGGAACAATTTACCCAGGGTTGTGGTGGATTCTCCATCACTGACAATTTTTAAATCAAGATGTGATGTTTTTCTAAAAGATCAGTTCTAGGAATTATTTTGGGCAAGTTCTCTGGCCTGTGATATACAGTAGGTCAGACTAAATTATCACAATAGTTCCTTCTGGCCTTGGAATCTACAAAATGATGCAAGATGGCATGAGAGAAGAGGCATCACCAATGGTTCATAACCACACTTCTTATGTGGAACTTCAGCAGTGATCCTCAGCTGTAATGAGGCCTACTGGGCACTTCTGAGGTCAATTCCCACACTTAAGCACTCAGTAGGGCATTTGGTTAGGGATTTTCTTTTTTAAATCCATGAGACTCTCCTTCTACCAAAGGAAGATTGGATTTGGCTCTCTTCAGATTCAGTGCTTCAGCTTCTTTTGACAATCAAAGGATCTTGTGACCCAAACTTGTTTTCCTCATAAGGCAACAAACTAAGGGCTAAATCCAAAGTCCTTTGAAATCAGTGAAAAAATTCCCATTGACTTCCGTGGGCTTTGAATTATGCCTCATACACCTGGGACCACAGGTACCTGTGCTATGTGTGATTTACTTTTAGATTCCACTATTAATAATGGAACAGAGGAAGGCAGTGGCCTAGCTTAAATTTTAATCTGACAAATGCAGGACATAATAAGTGACAAAGACCCTATTTGAAGTAGACACAAAAGTATTTGTACGGGAAATAAACTGATGTAGGATTCAATCCTTGAATGCAAGCATTCTTTTTATAGCCTCAGCTACATGATTTATTTTTATTTATTTCTTATGTAAATAATTTTGAACTGTAACAATGAGGGGGTCCCAATTTGTAGGTAGCTTTGGGACTAAAATGAGTGATGTCAATCAAAATGGGAGACATTGAGAGGTATGTTACCCATGAACCCTTCATTTGTCTTCCTTTAGTCTCATAACTTATATTTATTTGAATATTTTTAGTAATGGAGAATTCATAGGAAAAAGGCTACTACTCTTTTTTCCTTTGTTCTTCTAGATGGTATTTTAAATACATTTCAAGTAGAGTTTCATATTATTCCCCTATGACTAAATGCTTGTTTACACAATGGAATAATGCACTGTATGCGGGTATAATTTCTAAAGAACACTAACATGCTGCATAGTCACTGGTCTGTGTGAGCCCTGCTGGTATGCTTTATTATAATGATGTTTGAAACTGTACTATGTTAAAGCACACTAGGGAACCTTTAGGGCACACCAGCAGGGTGTATACGGAGCAATTAATGCGCAACACCTTAATGTGCTTTAGAAATCATACTCTGTACACCATGTTCCCCACTGTATAGACAAGCTTTCAGAAGAAATGGGCTAAGACTGGAATTTCTTAACTAATGCCTTTTGATTTTGGTGAACTGGAATTTTCATCCTCAGAGCTGAACCTGTTCTAAAGCAGAAACCACAACCAGAAAAAGGCTATTTTCCAGCGCTAGTTCAGATGCAGCTGAAATATACTGAGATTTCTATCATTCTGAATGGATAAAATCTCACAATATCAACTCATGAGATTTTTGTCTTCATATCTGAACCCAAGCCTGAATCCTAGCCCAGATTTAGGGCTTGTTTTCACATACAGCGCTGCAGCTCTCCTGTCGACATAAGTGATGTCTACACCAGGGGTTAGGTTCGTATAACTACCTCAACTCAGGGGTGTGGATTTTTCATACCTCTCAGCAACGTAGTTATACCAATATAAATTTGCAGTGTAGATCTGGCCTTAGTCTCTAATCCAAACCACAAATCATATCGAAATCTGAACACCACCTTCCCAGCCTGTCCAATATTAAGGTGTTCTGTTTTCAAAGCATTGGGCTGGGTTTTAGCCATAATGCTCCCATGAGCTTTAACAGGGTTCTCAGGCAGCTGAAATCCCATCTACTACCATCAAAAGAGTAACCCTTTAAAAATACACTTTACCAGGTTCTCTATACTACCACCCTTTCACGGCCTCTTGAATTTACACAAAGCCTGATTTACTTCCCATCTGCATAATATGAAGTGCAGTCAATGGGAGTTCTGCATGAGAAAAGACTGCAGGAGAGCAACGGGAAATGTAAATGAAAAAAATATATACTCTAATGCGGTTTCTAATCAGGGCAAAATTCCACAGCCTTTGTGCAAGAAGGAGAGCTTGGCACATAAGTGCCCCAAATTAGATTTCTTGAATGTGACCTTGAAGGTTAATACACAACTAAATATAGCTACTTTCAGCACTTTTGTTTTTAAACACTTTTAAAGACAAATTCTATTTATATTGCATGCCTTAATGATATTTATTGCTCAGCCCTGAGCTAAGGTACTTTCACTTCTGTTAAAAATAGTTTCCTAACAATTTTAAGTGATTTCAGTTTGACTGACAGCCCTAAGAGACAAAAAGCCTCCAATTAACAGCAGCATAGGTATGGGATGGGCAGTGGTAATGCAAGCTTCCCCAAATGCCAATGTATCTGAGCTCTGACCTAGAGGGGCCACCTTCTAGAGATGAGCAGGTAGAACAGTCTCCCTATTTTATCCAGTCCCTGCCCTCCCTACAGAGTTCTCCAAGATTGCCATGAGGTTTTTATGATGTGGACACTGGTGAATTGAGATTACTATTTCATTTCACTTTAACCACCAAAGAACACATAGATGGCAAAAACTTCAGATCACTGTTAATGTAGGCAAGAGTCACAGTGGTTTCCTAGAGGTCCAAAACTCCTTATCCCAATACCAGATTTCTGAGGTATCCCAATTCCCTTGTTTAAATATTTTGCTAGAAATAACTTGAGTAATCAAAAGATGCCAGAAAAGGCTTTTCTTTGGTGCCAGAGGAAATAACTAGCCTAGAAACAAAGGAAGTCATGTTAGTTTTGCTAGAAAATGAAACAAACATTTTAAATTACATTTATGCTGTTAAGAAGGTGTTATGGTAACTTTTACCAAATAATATTATAGCGGCAGTTCACAGTGTCATTTGATTCATCAATAAGGTTGTGATCAAGAAAAAATACACTAATGCTGCTGTAGTTCAAAAAGGCCGAAGCAGCCTAACTATCAGAAATGAAGAGGGTTTCATACTGGCAAAATTTATTTTCGTTCACTCTACAAATGCTATTTGGCAGCAGACAAGCTTTTTTTTTTTTTTTTTTTTTTATGTATGCAGAAGAATTGCTGTTGGCTTATTGACATGCAGGTCAGGTACTGACTTCCTGTTAGCTCAGATGACTCAATCCAGCAATACAACTGGATTTCAGTACAGGAATGATAATAGACAGTCCAGCAATACATTAACTAATAACCAAAAAAAACAAAACAAAAAAAACCTTCACCACAGGCTAGTGCTGAAACTGCTTTATGCAAGAGACACTTTATGCAAATATTCCTTTAACACAGTCTGACACGAACAACGCCAGATCGAAGTGGACACAGGGTTTTACAAGTGTATTTAGCACAATAGAATTCAATAACATTTGATTATATGTGTCTGAAGAAGGAAATAAAAAAGAAACCCAATTTAAGAATTCACTGTGTGAACAGGATTATTTTAAAGATCTGTTGATAGCACATGGAAATCTAGGAAATTCTTCATATACAGACACAATTTGGCTTGTCTTTCTTAGAATCATGGAAGTTAGAGATTGAAAAGCTCTATTATCTTATCCCATCCCTCTCTATGCCACTGAAGAACTGTTCCTCTACAGTAAATTTTCTAGTGTTTGTCAATGCTAGTTTTAAGGTCTCAAGTGAATGGATTTCCACAACTTGTCTAGATAGATTATTCACAACCTAATATGTCTCTGTCAAAGTTTTCTTGATACACAATTTTTAATTTCCCCCCTTTCTTAATTCCATCCCATGTGAGCTGTTCCACTGATTTCAATAGGACTAAAAATATGCTTAAAGTCAAGCACAGGCTTAAGTGCTGTGCTGGATCAGGACCTAAATACTTTTAAATATGCAACAAAAGCTTACGAAATGGAGCATGTTTTTGAAAAATGTGATTTCAGTGTTTGAAGCCAGTTCATTAACACAGACGCCATGCAGATGCTACACAAAGAAATAAATCCTTGCATTTAGCTTTGAAGAATGAAATCCGAATCTTGCGCATAAAGACTGAGTAGGAGAAGTGTGGCTGAGTTGATGAGGTGAAACAATACCCTCCTTGCAGCCTACAGACTGGAGTCCTGGCTACAAATCCCACCACACTAATTACCTGGAGTGTTATGACTACTCTAGCCACATAATCATGGATCCCATGGCTCCTCTCGGGACCAGCTCCAGCCCACTCCTCTCTCAGCCCCTATGTTCTTTCATGTTGTGAGAGCAGGCACCTCTTCATGACTGCTGTGCTCATGGATGTCTGCAGCCTTAATGAAGGGTTTAAGTGCTGTGGAAGATTGTACACTGTCTTTCCACACGGTAGGTGAATTTCCCCCTAAAGGGAAAGAGATGAAAAGAGCTTGTCTGCCACTAAGCAATATTGCTAAGAAGATAAAATATGTTGTCTCTGTGTGAAAACTTGCTAATTTCTTACTATTTCTTTATAACCTTACATCAATTTAAGTACAGGCATATCACTAAAGACTGAAATAGTATACCAGATTTTTACAAAGCTCTAGCAGATGTCCAGAGAGTAATTGCATAAAGAAAGTAAAACACCTGACAATAATGGTGAGAAAAACCAGTAAGGGTGGCTATTTGGCTATACATGTTATGGGTATTTTCATTATTATATCTAAAATATAGTTGCCACATTTCAGTATCAATAGTATAGGTCTTTTTGATTCTGGTTAACTTCTTTGTAGATGACATCTCTGCCTTCCTTCCTATGAAAGGTTTCAGAGTGGTAGCCGTGTTCGTCTATATCAGCAAAAACAACTCAGTTCTTGTGATCTACAGTAATATTCAAGTATTTTTCCCTGCTCTAAATTGTACCGATGAAATGAAATAAAATAAAACAATAAGCTGTCACTATAATGCCCTTTATTATCTGCATTACAATAGCACCTAGAGAATAGTGTCTTTTTGTGTTAGGCTCTGTACAGACACATGGTAAGAGACAACCGTGCCCTGAAAAGACATGGCAGAAATGGTGGAAAAGGAAACAGAGAGGTGAAGTGATTTGTCCAGGGTCATACAGCCAGTCAATGGAAGAGATAGAAACAGAATTCAGGTCTCCTGATAGGGATTCAGGAGCTCTGAATTTAATTCCAGCAGTACCACAGAATTCTTGTGCGACTTTAGGTAAATCATTTAATCTCTGAGTGGCCTAGTCTACACTAGGAAAAGTATGCTGTTATAAATATACATGTATAGCTATTCTGGTAGCAAACCCTCCTAATGTAGACACAGGTTATATCAGCAAAAGAGTCATTTTGTGTGTGTAGCTTATGCCAGATTATACCAGGCCCCCAAATACAATAACCTATATTATTATGTCTACAGTGGACTAGTGCTGTTATAAAAAGAGTTTCTTTAAAAGGAAAAAAAAAAAATCACATCCCTAACCAACATTGCTATACCACCAAATATTTGTCTCAGCTTGCCATGAGTAAAAGGGAGATAACAGCACTTCTTTTACTCAAAGGGTTATTTTCAGGATAAATTCATCATCATTAGTACCCGAAAGAAGTTTAGTTACTATGGTAATTAATGTACCTAGATACATTATAGCTTTGTCCTTCTTTGGGCAGATTGTACAGAATATTCTTGTTCAAACTTTTAAAAATATAAATGCAATGTAGGGATATAATTTTGCAACTTCGGTGCCTTCTGCTTCATTCATGTTCTATTGAATGCACAATTTTATTACATTCCCTCAGAAGTGTCAGAAACCATACTATTTACATTGCAAACACCACTGTATTAGCTATTTTTTATTTCTTTTGGCAGGACTAATTCATGAACTTGATCACAGGCAACAGAATTTTGCCATTTAATCAATAGTGAATGACAAATACTGGATGAGAGGGAAGAAAGGAGAGCAGCAATGGGAAGGGGCAAATAATAGAAACGCACTACAACTTCATTTCAGACAGATCAGCCTTAGCTATTGACATTTTAGGGTGTTGCCATGCACTACACAATTGCAATTCATCTAATGATTAGATGGATAATCCTTTAGTCTGCTTATTTTTTTCAGCTAATTTTTAGGAACAAACTGCATCAAAAGAACCAGAAACTCATAGATATCAAATTATGCCCTAGTCAAAAATATACTACTTGAAAACTATTTTTATCTCACTGTCTTTTTCTGAAAGATGTTCAACCAAAGGCCAGTATGCCACCCGCAGGTCTGTCATTGATATATGCCATCATGTGCCAGCAATGCCCCTCTGCCATGTACATTGGCCAAACCGGACAGTCTCTATGCAAAAGAATTAATGGACACAAATCTGACATCAGGAATCATAACATTCAAAAACCAGTAGGAGAACACTTTAACCTGTCTGGTCATTCAATGACAGACCTGCGGGTGTCAATTTTGCAACAAAAAAGCTTCAAAAACAGACTCCAACGAGAAACTGCTGAGCTTGAATTGATATGCAAATTAGATACAATCAATTTAGGCTTAAATAAAGATTGGGAATGGCTGAGCCATTACAAACATTGAATCTATCTCCCCATGTAAATACTCTCACACTTCTTATTAAACTGTCTGTACTGGGCTACCTTGATTATCACTTCAAAAGTTTTTTTTCCTCTTACTTAATTGGCCTCTGAGAGTTGGTAAGACAACTCCCACCTTTTCATGCTCTCTGTATGTGTATATATATCCCCGCAATATATGTTCATTCTATGCATCCAAAGAAGTGGGCTGTAGCCCACGAAAGCTTATGCTCAAATACATTTGTTAGTCTCTAAGGTGCCACAAGTACTCCTGTTCTTTTTTCATTTCTTTGAACATCAAAACAAATGATTGACTTTTAGCCTAATTGGCCGTTGATGATTGTCATCAATTGATCTTTGTTAAATACACTGCAGCATCTCTGCTTGCAGTTTATAAACTAGAATTTTGTATGTTTAAAGGGGAATAAAAGGGCTTACCAGAAGCCAATACATGGATTTAAATAAGCAGAGTATTATAAAAGAGACTACTGTCCTCCTTGTATCTAGATATGATGGAATTACCACATCTAACATACAGGTATGGGAATGTACATAAACACAGGAGTATAAAAGCGCAGGCTGCATATACAATGAGCTGGGCATACCTGATTAAAACAAGTTAAAAATCACTTAATCTGCATTAGTATGATTAATGATGTGGGTCCCTTGCTAAGACATTGCAGCAGCCTTGAGAAATGGTGCAATTATTCCTTTTGAATAGGAAAGTTAAGAGACTTGTTACCAAAAGACAGCACGCACAATCTGGACTTTTAGTGGACTGCACCATTAAACATCCTAAACAGAGTTCCTGACCGAATCACTTTCTGACATTTTTATTGTTATGAAGTAAATTACAATTAATGAATAAATTGACCATCCTGACATAATTAAAAATTAATAATCATTACTTCAAACTTACTTTGCTGCCACCTTAAATCAATCTCCGAACCTCCTCATACCCAGATGTTGACATTGTAACTGCTAAGTGCTAGAGATGGAAAAGATTATGTCATTTTAGTTCGCACCTCTGCCAGAGCAGGTTAGTTTTCCTACTCTTTCAGTGGTTTGTTCAGTCTAGTTTCAAATGTCCCAAGTGATAGGAGTTCCATCACTTCCATTTTGTTTTACAGTCTAATGAGCCTAGCTATTTATTTTACAGTGTAATAGATCTCACCATTAGTAAGTTTTTGTCCATTATCTCTTCCTATTCTTCTGTTCACCAGCCAACAATTTTGTTTAAAGACTTAGGGCAAAAAGTTTTAACTGTATTTGAAATGCAAATTATTGTGCAGTTATGTAAATAAACAAAGCTACATCTTTTCACAAGAAAATGTAAGCAACGAATATAGCTAGAGAAAGGGACATTTTGTGCATAAATTTGCAGCTAACTATTGCACAAAATACAAAGTATCAGATTTTTTAAAACAGTAGTGGGAAGTGTATGTAGGCAACTGAATGCAGGCAACTGAATGCTGACCATCAACTAGTAACTCATTAACATACCAGGGCCCAGGCCACATTCTCCCCTGTATCAGAACTCCAGCTCTGTACAGGGATGGAATAGGGCAAGGCCAGGGAATCGATTCTGGCTCTCTGGTTCTTGGCCCTAGTCCTGACCCTAATGCCACTTAGAGCTGCTGATAGATGTGTGAGAATGTTATCTCTGACAGGCAGCTCTAGATTCTGCCACTGGCTTAGGATCCTTAATATACTATATAATATAGTATATCCCCACCTCCCTACCTGCTCCTCACCTCCAGCATGTCCTTATACCAGAATGAGGAGGCAGAGGAACAGACCCAGAGCTGGCA
The DNA here is from genome assembly GCF_027887155.1 of Malaclemys terrapin pileata. Taxonomy (NCBI): domain Eukaryota; kingdom Metazoa; phylum Chordata; order Testudines; family Emydidae; genus Malaclemys; species Malaclemys terrapin. The sequence goes on along the minus strand of NC_071511.1, from coordinate 76,049,189 downwards.
CTATCAAAGAGTTCCCCTATCTCAAGGGAATTCTCTACTGGCTATCTGCTGCTAGTTTCCAGCTTCTTTGTACCTCCTGCGTAATGCTTGAAGGGCAGGATCAGATGATCCAGGTCAATATCCCCTCTTATCCATACTTTAGTTTGTATTAAACAGATTCCAGCTATTCTTTTCTTTTTTAAGTGAACTACAGCAGCCACTCTAACCAAAACGAAAATCAGTAGAGGCAAAATCTTATTTTAGAGAAACTGAGATATGACACCATAGGGCCTAGTTTCCACACTGACAGTGATCTGGTCATTCCGCAGCTGGCTTCAAAGCTCTTTTCAACTTTCCCTCACAGTACTTGTTGACTATCAGTCTCGTGCCAGTATTTAGCCTTAGATGGAGTTTACCACCAGCTTTGGGCTGCATTCCCAAGCAACCCGACTCCAAGAAGAGCCGGAGCTCATAATGATATTTCCTGGGCATTTAATGGAAGTAGCTGTTTTTGTAGCATCTGCAAATTTAGGCACACTTGCAAAATGTGCTTTGGGGCCCATACAGCTTGCAATTGCCACAACAGTCAGGAAAGGCTGCAGTGGGGAAACAGAATGGGGGGTAAGTCAGGTGCTGCCTGCACACTCATGGGGGCAGGAGCAGAGTATGGGGGGCCAAGGCACAGAAAAGAGAAAGGACAAGCTGAAAATTGGGGGCTGGACAAAAGCACCATCTCCCCTTAAACTGAAGGTGTTAAGGGTGCTACCTTAACAAGATGGATGGGGCATATTTGTGGGACGGATTTACTGAGGTATTTAGGATCCCCTTTGGGGGGAAAAGAAGTCATGTGATGTCCAAATATTTGACATCCTTTGGGAAATAGGTCATATTGTAAAGAAAAAGATTACATAAGAATTAAAGAATAGGGTAGAAGGGCATTCAATTATCTTGCGGATTTCTCCCCTATACTTGGTCCCTAAGGAAGTTCCAAGTGAATATGGCTTAATTCACCATCTGTCATACCCATGGCAGTTGACAGTTAATGATGGACTAGACAGGTCTTGTGTTCTGTGCACCCGGGTAGTCTTGTGGGCCGTGGATGCTGATGGCCAAGCGTGGTATCAAGTCTGCTTTTCAACTGCTGCCGAGCTATCTTCTGACTTTAACCTTTTGGTTTTCTTTTTGAAAGACAATTTTATTTTGATAAAGTACAATGCTACACTGAGCAGTTATGTAGGAAGCTGGTTTATGGGAAGTAGTATATTACTTAGGGTATGTTACACTACGAAATTAGGTTGATTTAATAGAAGTAGATTTTTTAGAAATCAATTTGATACAGTTGATTGTGCATGTCCCCACTAAGTGCATTAAGTCGGCAGTGTGCGTCCACAGTACCGAGGCTAGCATCGACTTTTGGAGTGTTGCACTGTGGTAGCTATCCCACAGTACCCGCAGTCTCTGCCGCCCATTGGAATTCTGGATTGAGCTCCCAATGCCTGATGGGGCAAAAACATTGTCGCGGGTGGTTCTGGGTATATGTCATCAGGCCCCCCCCTCCCTCTCTCCCTCCCTCCCTCCGTGAAAGCAACGGCAAAAAATCGTTTCTTGCCTTTTTTCCTGGGTTACCCATGCAGACGACATACCATGGCAAGCATGGCGCCTGCTCAGCTCACTGTCACCGTATGTCTCCTGGGTGCTGCTGGCAGACGCAGTACTGCAGTGCTACATAGCAGCATCCCCTTGCCTTGTCTTGCGGACAGCAGACAGTGTAATACAACTGCTAACCATCGTCGTCGTCCAGTGGGTGCTTCTGGCTGACCTCAGTTAGGTTGGTTGGGGGCACCTGGGCAGACATGGGTGCTCCTAGCTGGCCTCAGTGAGGTTGGTCGGGGGCGCCTGGACAAAAATGGGAATGACTCCAGGTCATTCTCTTCTTTAAGTTTCGTCTAATGGAGATTCAGTCCTGCCTGGAATATCATGCCAGCTGGAGGCTTCTGCCTCAAGCTGCTCTCCCAGTCGGCAGCACCACGCGGTCACATCTACCCCTTGCTCCCATGGCTCATGAAGCCTGGACAGTAGTAAGGAGCAGTTCAACTATAGGCATAATTGTGGTAGAATGTGCCTTTGGACGTTTAAAAGCTTGCTGGCGCAGTTTACTGACTCAGTTAGACCTCAGCAAAACCAATATTCCCATCATTATTACTGCTTGCAGTGTGCTCCACAATATCTGAGAGAGTAAGGGGGACACATTTATGGTGGGGTGGGAGATTGAGGCAAATCGCCTGGTTGCTGATTACCCGCAGCCAGACACCAGGGCGGTTAGAAGAGCACAGCAGGGCATGCTGCTCATCAGAGAAGCTTTGAAAACCAGTTTCATGACTGGCCAGGCTATGGTGTGAAAGTTCTGTTTGTTTCTCCTTGATAAAAACCCTCCCCCTTGGTTCACTCTACTTCCCTGTAAGCCAACCGCCCTCCCCTCCCCCCTTTGATCTCCGCTTGCAGAGGCAATAAAGTCATTGTTTAAAATTCATGCATTCTTTATTAATTCGTCACACAAATGGGGGATAACTGCCAAGGTAGCCCGGGAGGGGTGGGGGATGAAGGAAGCACACAGGCGGGGTAGTTGTAGGGGCATCTCCTAGAATGGCATGCAGCTCATCATAGAAGCGGCATGTCTGGGGCTCTGACCCAGAGCGGCTGTTTGCCTCTCTGGTTCTTTGGTAGGCTTTACACGGCACTGCTGCGGGTCCCTGTTATAACCTCTGTCCTTCATGCCCTTGGAGATTTTTTTCAAATATTCCGGCATTTAGTCTTTTGGAACGGAGTTCGGATAGCACAGATTCGTCTCCCCATACAGCGATCAGACACAGTACCTCCCGTTCGGTCCAGGCTGGAGCTCTTCCGTGATTCTGGGACTCCATGGTCACCTGTGCTGATCAGCTCACTACGCTGGCCAAACAGGAAATGAAATTCAAAAGTTCGCGGGGCTTTTCCTGTCTACCTGGCCAGTGCATCTGAGTTGAGAGTGCTGTCCAGAGCAGTGACAATGGAGCACTCTGGGATAGCTCCTGGAGGCCAATACCGTCAAATTGCATCCACACTACCCCAAATTCGACCCAGCAGGGTCGATTTCAGTGCTAATCCCCTCGTCAGGGAGGAGTACAGAAATTGATTTTAAGAGCCCTTTAAGTCAACAAAAATGGCTTTGTCATGTGGACGGATGCAGGGTTAAATTGATCTAATGCTGCTAAATTCGACCTAAACTCATAGTGTAGACCAGGGCTTAGATGACTTTTTGTTTGCAGACAGGGTGAATTTGGATGAGCGTGTTAGTCTGATGGACATTTTTCAGGCCCTGACTAAAAAATTGGGGATACCTCTAGTGGAGGAGAAAACAGAGTGGCCTTCCTCTATGCTGACCTATGTCAGAATTGAGCTAGACACACTGGCGACTCACTCAGGATAAGCTTCAGGAGCTACTGGGCTTGATTAGGAGAGGTAGAGCAGCCAAGAAAGTTGTACTCCATGAGCTACAATCTTTTATTGGACATCTTAACTTTGCTTCTTGGGTGGTAGCCTGGGGATGGGCATTCTGTGCCCAGCTTGCAGTAGCCACCACAGACATAGCCAGAGCTCACAATTTTTTAAGAGTTACTAGAGAGTTGAAGGAGGATTTGGGGGCATGGGAACAGTTTCTGTGCCATTTTAATGAGTGCCATTGTGCAGGGAGGAATTAGAGAATGATTTAAAGATCCACTCGAATGCTTTAGGAGGTACAGATTTTGCGGTATTTTACCAAGGCAGGTGGTGCACCCAGAAATGGCCCTTTTCCTGGTTATAGAAATGGGATAGTGCAAGTTACACATTTGTGGATTTTGGTTGCAGTGGTCACTTGAGGAACCGCATTTGCTAATAAAAGTGTGCATTTCTGATGTGACAACATGGTGGTAGTACACGTTGTCAATCATCAGTCCTGCAGGTCACACAGAATTATGAGATTGGTGAAAGCATTTGTACTACAGTATATAAGCTTCAACATCTGTTTCTCTTTCCAACACATGCACGGGGTTGATAATGGCATAGCAGATGTTTTGTCTTATGGAACCTTGGTGTATGATGGTTGCTAGTGCAGTGTAGAGATCAGTAGCTCTGAGAACACTGCAGAGCTATGAGAGAAGTTTTAATGATTTTGTGTAATTTCAGGCAGAAGGGCCTGTCACCCAGATGGCCCATTATGGAGGAATGGATGCTGTAGTACATGGTGTCATTCGAAACCCCAAAACTGGTGCTATCAACCATCTCCACTTGCCTATTGGCCCTTATGTTTATCAGTAGGCTGAATGGTTACCCAGATTCTTGCAGCAGGTTTTTAGTGCAGAGGTTTCTAGTGGGGTGGTCTCAAATCACTGGCCCTACAGAGGATACTCGTCCCATCACTGTTAATACACTTAGGGACCTGGTGTGGTTCTTAGCATGCATGTCATTGTGGACAAGAGGGGGCCTTGCTCAGGGCAGCGCTTTTTGAGCTTTCATGATCAGCAGACTAGCACCTTGGTCCTGTAGGGACTTTTCTGGATGGGCTTTGTAATTGAGGGATATACACTGGGGCAGGAAAATCAGTGCTATTAACCTGGAGGAAGTCAAAGATGGATCAAGGAGGCCTGAGTGAATCCATTATTTTACAGGAGGCTGGTGAGCCTGTGGAGGCAGTGAGGGTACAGATGGCAATAAGGCCAGCAAGAGATGGATCCCTCTTGACTCACAGTGACAGGAGTCCCCTCACAACACACCAGTTTGTTACAGTTTTAAGATGGGGACTGACAAGGTTGAGGCTTCCAGCACAGGAATTTGATTCCCACTCATTCAGGATCGGGATGGCAACAGCAGCGGCCCAGCTGAGCATAGGGACTGTGGCAATTCAGGCAACTGGGCACTGGCATTCAGAATGTATGCGAGACCCCAGGTGGGGAGTCAAGTGTTAATTTTCCTTTGCATTACAGATGCTGACAGATGGGCCAGCCAGATGGTGATGTGGATTTGCGGGCACACTATTGTTTACTGAGCACATAAGCAGGCTTCCAGGCTATTTGGAAGTTTGCAGCTGGGCCTCAGTGGTGAAGCAGTACTGGGCTGGCATGGGCGGAGGGGCATGATATGGGACCAGCTGTTGCCTCTTCTGTACACCATGGTGCCTAGTGAGTACGCACCAGATAGAACTGTGGTTCACCTCCGGGAAAATTATTTGGAAATGTGAAAAGGGGTGGACTTAATGATCAGCTCTAAGAGGGACTTGGGACAGATCCTGGAACTTTTCCCTGGAGTAAAAATTATTTGATCAGACATGTTGCAATGCAGGGCATGGCAAGGAGCTGTGAAGTCCCCTCAAGACAACAAAGCTAAGAGGTATGTGAATAAGGAGGTGGCCAAATTCATGGGGATGGTCAGTAACTTCTCATCCAGACATAGCATACAGGGAACCAGAATTATTCAGCAAGAATGGGCTCCTGCTGTCCACATATTTTGGCCTATATTAAAAAGGGCATTCGTAGATGACTGGGAATCCAGCTAAGTATGGGGTGGGGGAGCAGCGGGGAGGAAGCCAAGCTAACTGCTGGTGCCTCCTTGTGGTGGATGTCCAGCACAGGTACTCCACAGGGAAGGAATACAGAGATCAGATAAAATGCATTGGTAAAGGATTTAAAGGAGGTATTCTTTGAAGGAGAGGAAAAAGGAAGGGTTTGTGGCAGCAGAGAGCCAGCAACCCCCTCCTTTATAGCCCACCTTAACCCTAATTTGAGCAATGGAGTGGTGAGGTCCTTGCAGCAGGTTGCCTGGGATCCAGGATGGGTAAAGGGGTAGGGCCGACAGCAGCTCTCCTTCCCACCCCCAGGTAGATGTACAGGATTATGGAATTACTTTCATTGTACACTTGTATCTGCTGGGTACTCCCAGACATTTAAGTTGCAGTCTAATTAAACAACATCCGGTGCCTCCTGTCCTTCTTCCAGCTTAATCAGACAATAGATTATGCATGGAAATCTTTATGCACCACCAGAGTTAAGCTTCTACCCTTTGGAAAAGCAAGAACAATCAAGGAAGTTGTAATACAAATTCTAACATTAGTGTAATGTTAAGGTTATTAATGTTAATGCTGAAAAGACCAAAAATGCTGCAGTTAATGTTGAGTGCGCCATCTTAACTCTCAAGTAACTGTAACACCCTTCTCACTTTTTTCATACTCCCCCTTAAGCATGAAAGGGGCTTCCTGTAAATATCTGCCAATTGTCCTGCTTGAGAATCATAGTTGAAGTGATTGTAACATGCGTCATTCACACATTTAATTGTATCTTGTGGATGCTAAGAAATACACGAAAATAAACCCTCAGACAATTGCAATTCTATAGTCGGAGAGTTTTCCTGGTGTTGGATCTCCAGACATGGCTGTTTTATCCTTTCCTCGATCACCCTGAATGCTAAATAATACCACTAAATAATGCACAACACTTTGTCACAGTAGCTGCTTGGTAGCTCAAGTGTAACTTCACTAGAAAAAACAATACTTTAGGATATAGCTACATGTCAATCAAGATGTGACACTGCAGCACATGTAGGTGCACCCAGGCTAACTTTGATTGAGCTCGCTTGCTAAAACAGCCGTGATTAAGCCACCACAGGGGCACAGGCTAGCTGTCAAAACACGTACCCAAAGTCCCGGATGGGCTTGTACTTGTGCAGCTAGCCTGTGCCAGAGCTTCATTTTTTTCCCCATCAAGCTAGCTCAATCACACCTAGCTTGGGTACCTGCTGCAATCGCACCTCCCAACTGCAATGTAAACACACCGTTAGTGTTCACACAGTAATTGCCTTTGCCATGAGATAGCTCTGTAAACCTGTGTTGCCTCTATAGCCATTACCCTGCCCTTAAACTAGTCCTGAAGATGGCTGGATAATTAAAATCTGAATCTCAAATAGTAATATATTAATCACACCTTTTTTAATATTACATGTAGTTGATTTATCCCATTGATGTCCCTCTAACTGCCGAAGCTTTGAAAAGCTAATGAGCCATGGAGGATGGCTCAGCTTAGACTGTTTTCAAATTTCATGAAGTGAGATAATGCAAATGAAAAGTAGGTATGTGCTGAGCCTTCCAAAGCTCTGATAAGGTGTTAATAAACCTTAGCAAATTCTGATTAGGGCTGTCTCATTACGCACATTGCATTCTCCACAGATAGCAGTGTTGGTAAATTAAAGCTCCAGAAATGCTAAATTTGAATTTGATCACCTGAATGAGCAGTGATAAGTAACAAAGAGCAAAACACAAAGTACCCCTATTATTTCTGGAGCTCTTTGTGCAGATTGGGGGGGGGTAATTTTTTATCATGTCTGTTCTATTTCTAATCTATAGGTCCTATTTTAGGAGTCCAAACCCCACAAAACACAATATTTTACTATGCAAAGGGTTTTAATGGCAAAAGTGCAGGTGGCCTATATGATCATAAAGTAATAAACTAAGCAATAGCAAACAATTTTACCAAAATATTTCACATTCTTCAGAATTATTATAGTTTATTAGAAAACTGATGACTCTGAGATGACTCTGTTTTGCTGCGTCAAGAATATTATTCCTAAATACTCAAATGTGTCAAGCAGAAATATTAGAAAATGTGCTTTTCCACCTGGTAATAAATTCCTGGATAGATGGAAGTAAGTGGGTTATTAAGTGAGCGTCTTGTTCAACTCAGAGAACTTCCTCTACTTCAGACATCAAGACACCTGCTTATACATAGATTTGATAGGGTTTCCAGCCATCAGGAGATGACACATGATTGCAAACCAGAAAAATATATGCTTCTAGTTTTAACTCTGCCGCTGACTTGCTATGTGATCACAGAAAGTCACTTACCCTCTCCATGCCTAAGTTTCCCCACCTGTAAAATGGAAATGAGGATCTCAAACACTGAGATTTGTCGATGAAGAGGTCTCTAAGTGCTGTTATTATTCTTACCTTTCTTCATCAGTCTATATGACGTCAGATAGGAATCACGCAGCAGAACCAAGGGGACAAGTAATCAAGAGGAATCCCGTAGATGAGAGCAGAGGAGGAGAAGTAGCATGGAGGTGGGTAATGGAGTAGTGTAGAATATGATAAAGCAATAAGAGAAGCTAAAAAAATTCTGAGAGCCCACAGAGTTTGTGCTGGGACAAGAGGAAGGAGTATTCTCTTGTATCTGTTCTATAGCAGATACAATGATTTTTCATATCGGTCCCTTGGATGAAAATCCTGGCCTCACTGAAGTCAATACAAGTTTTGCCATGGATTTCAATAGGGCCAAGATTCCACCCCTGGTGTACCATCATTTTGCTGTGAATGATTCAGCATAGCTCTATCCCACCATATGCAACATCTATGCTGTGTAGCTTAAATACTCCTCCTTTCCCAGATGTGTTTGTAGTACAGTAGTAGTGAGCAGGAAAAGGGCTTATAGAAAAAAGTTTAGGATTGAATAGAGATTATAGGAGACAGCAAAAAATATTATTATTTGTACTATGGTAGCTCCAGAGGCCCAACCAAGATCAGGATTCCATTGTGCTAGATGTTGTACACACACAAAGTAAGATTGTACATTTTGAGGGAGACACTATTTAAATGGACAAGACAGACGCAGGTTAAGAGGAGAAACATAGGCACAAAGACATGGAGCAACTTGGCCAAGGTCACACAGCAGATCAGTAAGAGATCCAAGAATAGAAAACAGAACTCATGACTCCTAGTCCTGGGGCCTAGTAAACTGGCCACTCCACTCATCCAACATCTAATTGCCAGCTGTGTAAATCTTTTCATTAAAAATATATAAAATATGAAAAATATTTTGAGCTGTCTAGAACTATAGTGAACAGGGTTTTCGTGTGTGTGTGTGAGAGAGAGAGAGAGCGCAACCCCAAAAACTTTGTTGGTTCCTTCCTTTCCTAATGAATTATCCATTTTCTAGAGGAAAAGAATAAGCCCGCAGGCTTGTCAGGTCCACACTTTTTTGTTCTGTTCTAATACCTCTGACACTTATCCATACACTTCGGTTTAATTAAAAAGTGTGGCTTAATGAATATTCTGGGGATGTAATACTTAAATAGTGTAATTCAAGGACAACTTTGTTTTCCAAGGCTGCAATCACAGTCACCCCAATCAAAATAAAATCAATAAAGTGAAACTCAGCAAATCAGACAGCATTAATAACTACAGATCCCATCTTAATCACAAAAAACAGTTAGCAGCAGTCAAATGCTTTTATGTGAATTAATCTGGGTAAAGCCTCTTTCCATGCCAGCTCCATACAGCAAAATCCATTACTTCTTACACTTTTGGAACATATAGAACAGCAAAGCATTGGCTTATGTGTGCTTCCCAAGGAATGCAAGAAAAGAAAAGTGAATGTTGCCACACTCCATTCCCCTCTTCCCCTCCCCACCCACACTCTTCTATTCCTGTTTGATTTGTACTGACAATTCCCTGCAGAAGGGGATGTAAACCTGCCAAGTATACATATATTTTTGGGAGGTGTTTTGGTTGTGGGTTTGCTTGTTTTTTTAATCAGTTCAGCAGACAGTGCAAGTCTCCTAGGTCAGTAGTTGGTCTTCTCCATTCTGATACTATTTGTAGTTGTGTCTGCCTCTGCAGATAATGCGATGGCTGCAAAATGTGTCAGAGAAATGTGAGCAGAATTCTAAGCAGGCACTATCTGTTGTTAAAGCACTGTAAAATGTGGACTAAGAAGGCTGAGTGCAATGCAATTAGAATCATCACACCATGGTCTTCCAGATGACCAGTAGCCTATAGGTCTTTTCTTTAGTATTGTAGGAATATTGAGGAAATTATTATACCACAGAACACTGACTGCATTGACTTAATACTGACCACAACTTCCTCACTGTAACTTTGTTCATAATGCTATTGTTAAGGCTCTGACAGCATTTCCATCAGAACCTCTTTTTATTAAGGGCTTATAAAATGAATCATAAAAATGTGTGCCATGCAGGCAGTCAAACCAAAGGTCCAGCTCGGGAGCACTCAACATTTTAAAGGGAATTTAGTGTTTTTAACAGCCTTGGAAACCACAGTTCACTTTATGCACAGCTACAGTTAGGGTAAGGGTAATGCAAAAATTCCCCTATGCTTTCCCGTCAATGTTCCTCATCAGTGACATAGTGAAACCAATTCTAAGAGTGAGAGGATACTTTAGTCTCATTGACCATTCATTACTAGTCTCTCAGCTGAAGCAGACATGAGATACCTCTTCATCCCAAGTGGTGATGGGGATGCTTGTCCACTAGGAACCAGCCACCTGAAAACAGTCAAATGCTAGGGACTTTCAAGTCAGCGAAGATGTAGGCTGGAATCACACTGGTAACTGGGAGGCAAAAGGCTCAATATTGATGGAAAGGGAGTTGAGAGTTACAAGATGGAAGAATTAGGTCATTGTATTAAAAGTCCACCACGCACCATTTGAACACCACGCATTTCACTTTATCCAAAATTTGTTGTAAAAACAAAACAAAACAAAAATAGCTTAATTTTTTGTTACTCTGTGCAAGGACCAAAACAACTGGGGTTTTGTATTCTTCAAACTTAAGAATCACAGGACCAGATCTTGATGTAAATGGTCGGGGGAAAGGGGTAGGAGTTGACTAGGCTGCAGGTGGAGGAGGCAGCTTGTTCTCCCATTTCCCTTTCCTCCTCAGGTATGGTCCCAGCAGCAGGCGTGTTTGTCAGTAGGGCTGGATTAAGGCAATGGATTTGAGGTCCATGTTTAGGGCCCCAGCTTCTGGAGTGATGTAACTACATCAGACATCATGCTTTCATTAAAAAAAACAGTCAGTGTCTAGCTCTCATGACCTCACAGAAAACTTCAAAGTATGGCCTGATAATGACTGATGCACTGCTCTGATGGGTCCCCCCAACACCACCCTGGCAGAAAGCAGACTCCTCTGGGCCAAGAAGGTGGCCTTCCTTGTCCTTTTCCTGCAGAGAAAGAGAGGGGGCTGTTTCCTCCTCTGCTGTACCAGAGAAGGGTTACTATTCCTGGGACAGATGGTAGCCTGTTGCGGCTATCCCAGCCTCTCCCGAGTGGGAGAAAGGATCCCTGCTCCTGCATGGGGCAGAGTGAGAGCATGAGATTAGGGTAATGGGGGACCCAGGTTGTGGCATGTCCAAGGATCTGGATTGCCTAATCCAGCTTGTATGGAAGCTTCCTTCATAATCATCTTTCAGCTCACTCCTGTGTTGGAAGGAGCCAAGTATGGTACCTCCATAGCCTGTGAATGGCTGTCCTGGGAATGTGAAGATCACAATTGGCATTGGAATCACCCTTCTCCACCCTTTGAAGGGCTCTTGGTGATTGACTTCAATGAGATTACTCACATGCTCAAAGATAAGCATGTGTTGACATGCTGTGCTGAATGAGGCCAAGAGTACTCAGCAACCTGTACAACTGCACTCAGGCTCCCTTTCCTCAGTCCCCACACTTACCCTTTTCTGCTTCTCATCCTCTCTTATACATGCCAAGTTTTCCCTTCTTTCTGAACTAATTCTTCCTTCTCATAATTCTCAACTCCCTTTCCATCAATAGCCCCAGCAGGAGGCAATACAGTCTAGGAAGTAAGGAATTCTTTGCTATGGTTAAGCAACACACAGGTGGATTTTCAAAGGTCCTCTTTAGAACACACTAGAGGATTTGGCTGACCAGTTTTGGGAACTCAGGAAAAAATGGGAAATGCTTGGTCTTTGAAAATATTCAGTTGTGTTCAACAGGATGCCCAGCAACTGGGATTATCTAACCACTCATCTGAGCTACCATATATAATCACAAACATGCACTTTGGATCACAAAGATATTGGTCTGATCCAGCTTGTGATTTGGAAATACCCAGTAGGAACACTGAAACTGCCATAGCAAATCAGACCACTTGTCCAATATGGGCTTCATAGTCAATTGTGCAATACTATACACTGGGAAACCTTCTTTTACAGTGTGGTTTGAGCTGGTTATTTTATTTTCTAAGCTTTACTCACTCCAATATTAAATTTCAAATTCATCTCAAAGATGAAAATCTCATTCTAGTTCTTGTGTGAGCACATCACAAAACCACCTCACAGTTTTGTCCAATGAGCTGTCTTTGCTCAGGAAAACTTAAGACAGTAAGAGAACAAGTACTATACAGTTAGTATTGAGATGCTTTGAAGAGATTGGCATAGAACAAGTTAGTATGGCCCACCTCCACTATGTCCAATTGAATCAGCATTGCTGGTCACTCTACCATCAGGAGCACAATATTCTCTTACCATTTTAAAAAAACCCACAAATTTGTAAGAGTTCCAGATTTTTCTAAACATCCACAAATTAACACTTGATTAATATAATCTATGGAGGACAGGTTACAACTTGTGAGAATAGGGTGACCAGATGTCCCAATTTTATAGGGACAGTCCCAATATTTGGGGATTTTTCTTATATAGACTCCCATTACCCCCCACCCTCTGTCCCAATTTTTCACACTTGCTATCTGGTCACCCTATGCGAGAAGTATACACTATCATCTCAGTTGGTGTTTGGCAAACCTCAAAGAGTTCAGGTTTTTTTTCTGGATAAGCACTCAAATTATTCACAAGTCACCATACCTGGTGGTGGGATCCTTCTTGCCACAGTGCCTACCTTCCCACAGCATTCTCAATCTCTAACGTGCCACTATCACAGCTTACTTGATCTATTGCTCTCCCATTGCCAGTAAGTAACCCATCCCCACCCTGACCACAAGATTTCCCTGAAGAACTGCTCCCTACTGGGTTTCCTCTTCATGAGCTGGCCTGCTCTTGTCCTACAATCAGAATCCATTGATCTCCCTGTTGAGACCTCTGATCTGATTTTACGTTTTGTTAGACTGACTCTTCCTTAAAATGTCCATGTCAATCTGCACTGTAAGATTATAAAATCACAGCACACCATTCCCTTCCTTTCACTGGTTGAACTTGAGGGATGGAAATAGGCTGAAGTCTTGATCTTATTTTATTTGAACCTGTTCCAACCAATTCAACTTCAATGGCAGATACATTTTCAGACGAAAGCAAACTACAACAAATTAATTGTGCTTTTAAGGCTAACAGCCTTGGAGGTGCCATTGCAGTTCTCAACAGCCTGAGTGTGTCTGATATTAACTAAGGGAATCTCATTTTAATACTTTCTTTCCTATATCAGAGAGATGTTGTGAGGAATAATTTATGTTTGTAAAGTTTTCAGAAGATAAAAACTGCTGTTGGATTAAGTATTACTTAATCAGTGGTTCCTTTTTACGTAGCAGCCTATATGGTTTCAAAGTCAGAATGATGTTTCTATTAAAATATTAAACAGAAATGTTGCAAAATTAAGATTCTCTGAAAAGGCTTCAACTGGTCATAGTGTATGACTATTGTGCCTCATTACACCAGCTTCATTTACCATGCAATGCCTAGGAAAAATAGAGTGATGAATGAATCAAGTGTTTGTTGGTTCATGTCACATCTTTAACTTTACTTTAGCATCCTTTCTGGGCATTATAAGCATGTAAAGAGGTTCAGACATTATAGCAAATATGGTATAAAAACTAAAGAATAAAGGAGTATAAATGAGCCATTAGTATATAAATCGAGTAGCTCATAGCATAAACATCAGACTTCTAAGACTATTTATAACTTTTGAAGTCTCATATTTGTTCTCATTGTTTACAAAGTTTTAAAGGAAAAAAGCAGCCCACACCTATGTGTCTTTCCTTTAAAAAAATAAATTGAAGGGAGGAGAGAGAAAAGAGGCAGCAGGCGTGTGTCTGGACTCCCTCTCAATCTTCTGTGCACAAAAATGGTGAGACAGAACAACTCTTTTTTAAATTAACATAGGGATTGCCATAGTGCATCGCCATAGTGGATCGGACCCATGGTCTAGCTAGTCTAATATCTTGTCTCCACTATAGTGTAGACATATCCTTAAACCCTGAAGCATATCTCAAAGTACTAAGGAATAGGATGTTTTACACCTCCCTCTGAAGCCTCTGATGATGTTTAAATATAAATATATAATAGTATAGTAAATGAAACAATGAATCCACACTACTGTGGTTCTTTTGGGTAATGTTGATCACTAATTTGGCTCCTGAACCACAAAGGTCTGAGTATCATTGATCTAATTTTTAGGGGTAAACCAGGCTTAAGTCAGAGTTTTAATGTCTCTTCCCATATTTAGGTTAACATTAACTATTATAAACCAGGATATTCTTGTTACCCATATAACTATCCAATCCACTTTTAATATTGCTATGTTTATGGCCACAATGACATCATATGGCAATGAGTTCCGCAGTTTAATCATGCATTGTGCGAAAAGGAATCTCTTTTTTAAACAGTGGCAAGGTTACATACAGTGCTTAGGGGCCTTGTTTTTTCAAACTTGGTGCGTAGGAAGGTGGGTAACTCAGCAAAGAATGATTTGAAAGAAATGGAATGGTTCCATTTTCATAGATTTGTGACACTTTGGATACACGGGATCAGGGATTTTCACCTGTTACATTATCTGTACATGAACTTCCAGCTAAAGGATTATTGCAGATGTTTGATACTTAAAGCTTGAAACTGTAGTCCATGCACATAACCAACGTAACATGCAAATCAAATGAAGTCTGCAGCATTCTTTGATCCTTCACACTGTCACCTTGGAGTTGACATCAAGGCAGTAGCATCACAGGCCCCCCTTTCATTTCTGAAGATCAAAAGGGCAAATAAGCACTATTAGGCCTGATCTTGGGCAAATAAGCACTATTAGGCCTGATCTTGTTCACAGTAAAGTCAGTGGAAGTTTTGGTTTTAAAGGCAGGCCAGCCTGATTCTCACATGAGAGAAAGTCAGATACAGAACTGCACTGCAGTGCAACCAGTTTTAAGTAAGTGGTCAAGCAAGCCACTCATCTTCAGGGACATGCAAGGGTGCATAATCCCACAGTTAAGGGGTGTTCTCTGAATAAAACAGGCAATCAGTTCTACCGCCTCGGTGGGGACCCAGTAACTGCATCCCCAACATGGTCTTGAACTGTCACTTTAAGTTATAAAAAGCATACTAGATCTTATGACCCACAGTACACAGCAAGAATCAGTAAGCCCTCTCTTTGCATCTTCAAGAAGAGACCCCTCCAGTTCTGAGAGTTCAGCAACCCTTGCAGTGCCCAACGTGGCATGCATTCCAAGAAGAATTGAAAATCTTACAAGAGGCAGATCAGTGGACCCAACAGGGCACTGACTGGATCTCACTAGAACCCGGAGGAGAAATGGGTCACTCAGTATTCTCCCTTACAAGGAGTCACTTCCTCTGCAGGGCTAGAGCAAATTGCCAGGCCTCTCCTCCAAGAGGAGGAGAGGGTAGCTTGTGCCTGATGGGGGAAGGAGGGATTGTGTGGCAAATGGGGAAGGAAGGTCCAAAATCCGGGCTAGAAGCAATTTCCTTTCATTTTTTACACTGCTGAGTCCCCCTTGTGGCAGTTTTATCTTAGTATTGCCCAAATATTTGTCCCATTTTTAAACAAATTCACATCTGTCATGTTCATGTCCCATTTGTTTTTGTTTTCTGCAAATAAAGTAATCAGGTTCTAAAGGCAAAATAGCATGGTGAAAGTGCATTTCAAACTTGCATGGATATTTCTAAAAAGTCTATTTTAATTTTTTCAGGGAGTGGGGGAGAGAAGAGGATAGATAGAGAACACCACCGGAGGATCTGTCTGTTTGCATTTTGTGCGTGTCCGATAAGAGCAATAGCAGTCCATTGGCGTTTGGGGGTTTTAGTACACATTTTTTAGTGTTTTAATGCAATATACTTTCCCACTGGCAAGGTTCTCTCTCATTCAAAGGGAAGGCTTCCTCTAAACTCCTTGTCTACGGTGTTCTAATGCAAGAAATTGTACTCAATCTTCTACAATTTGCAAGAAGACTCCCAAATCCTGCACTGAAATTTCTCTTGCCTCCCCATTGTACACCCACTTTTGTTTGACTAGCTACAGGCCTGTGCTGTAAGTGTAAGATGGCTGTTGCAATTAGTGCAATTTTGTCTAACAAATGTGTTACATGCTTTAAAACTGGTCAAACCAAAAATAAAGTTAAAGCCCAGAATACTTTCTCAAAATGTTCATGGGGGTCATGCAAGTGAGTGACACTGTGTGGAAGAAACTGTTACAAAACAGTCTGATCCCTTTGAAAGCTGATGACAGCTACTAGTAGAGGGCTTAAAAGAGTTTAGTGTATTTCCAAGTACTCTCCAAAGTTTCTTCATGAATGGGGAGAAGTTCTAACTTTTTGACTGGATTGAGCTAAATGGACAGATTAAGTGCCACATTATTTGTCTCTAATTAGAATAAAAAGACTGCATTGCAAATGGACAGATCTTTTCAAATGCCTACAAAATTCATCAGTGACAGGCATTGAGATCAGGGGAAAATCCATTAGTAGCCAACAATCCTATGGAGTAAATAGGAAAAGATGTACAAAATGAAACAGTCTCTGCAGTGAACAAATTACCCGTAATTAGCTGTTACCCTGTCTAAAAACAGTACAGTAGTGACACCAGATATCTTATCTGCACTTCACGTAAACAAGCCTGTTCTTTTCTGCCTAGCTGATGGATATTATACTGCATATACTCTTATCACTGAAAGAATTCAGGTACTCCCTGCGAGCTAAATCCGGAGAGCTCCTGAGCTGCTATATTGCACCTTTGACTCATTCCCCTTGAAGTTTCAGGTACACAGCACCTTTCAGGATTCAGTTCCACATGAAATCAGGAACCAAATCAAAAGACTTATTCCTTGCCTTTCTGTTTACATTCAATACTACCATAGTGTGATAGAACCGAGGAGGGCTTTATTAAGTAACAACCTGTTTTTCAGAGGTGCTGAGCACAGAAGCACCAGTAACAGCATTACTCTGGATCTTTAAAAATCAGGTTACAAATAACTCATCATTTCTGATATCCAGTATCTGTTTTATAAATACAGCAGGCAAAAAAGAAAAGAGCTTCAGTATGACACAGTGTCTGAACTACAGGATCTTGAACTGGCCATTCATATGGTTCACTATACAGAGTGCTTAGTAATTAGATATGAAGTGACCAAGGTAAAGGGGAAAAAAAATCAGCTTCCTCACCCAGTCGCAGTTTTATTAGTGTGAATATTTAGTATCAAGCTTGCAGGCTAGTCTCTGCTGTGGTAGCCTGTGACACGAATGCTGGATTTACAAAGAGATACAAGAATAAGGTTTCCTCTAGAGACAGCAGAGGTCAGCAACCCACCGCCTGCTCAAAGCAAAGAGTGAACCTCGTGGGACAGAATAAATATAGGAAAATATGGAGAGTGAAATGGAGTGAGACAACAGAGAGAGAGAGCAGGGAAACCAAAGACAAGCAACACAAACAAAATAAAGATGTGTAAGAGATACATGAGAAGGATGAAGTAATGTGAGAAAAAGGAGGTGCACATAGGAAGGGGAGAAATAACTTAGTTTACAGTGCACATTCTTAATCGTCACATAACCACCTACTCTTCTCTCCACCGACTTGCCTAAATGACCCCTTTGTGGGGCAGTCTCGGGGAGTTACAGTCCACGTAAAAATGATCTGATTAATGCCAAGGTTTAACAGAGGAACTGGTCAAAAAATGAAAAGCAAACTTGTGAATAATCCGTTAATACGCTGAGGGCCTGATCCAAATCCAGCTGAAATCAACATGAAGATTCCTACTGCCTTCATAGGGTTTTGGATAAGGCCCTGAATGAATCAATGAATATCTGACATATATTATTTAACCAATTCTATTTAACTCTGAGGTATGTAATTTACATGTTGGGCAACACAGTAAATAGCAGAAAGAGATTCCCAGGCTTTTCCACTTTTATCTGGAAGGAAGAAAGTCTATTGGCAAGAGATTAAAGATTAACGTAAATGATGCCAAGTGCTAGTGCCCTCTTGCGTTCACCTCTGCCTTACAAACCTCCTGCAATATTATATTCTGCACTATTTTTCACTTTAAATGACAGTTCTCCATTACCACCAAATGAACTTTGGCTCATTCCACTGCTAAGGTTGCACAAAACTACACACACTGAGATGCAGATCTAAAGAAACAAGACAGTTAGGATTTCCCTCAGATACTCATGCTAATTCCATCTTTCTGACACCCTTATGAGCTATGTCACATATAAAAATGTGCACCACCTTTACCGAATAGAAATGCAAGTTATTCTTACAAGGAGTTATTCTTACACTATGCTTAGTGCAATTTTTTTTGTTTGCTTGTTCATTTGTTTTGATTTGGGGTTAGTGTAACAATATTTATGTGCAGCCAGTTAAAGCAAGTACCTTCCAAAGTGCAATCTTAAAATTTCCCCAGAGCTAAACTTTAAATGTACATAATTATTCAGCCAAAGGCTCGAGACAGAATAGTTTACATTTTTAATAATTCTCAGTGAAAGAATATTCTACCAAAGAACCACTTAATTAACATACAAACAGCAAAACTAAAATAGCAAAAGTGTGACAATTGGTAATTTATAACAAAATAAGTAACTTCCACATGAGATTTCTAATATTTTGTTTAGGATGTAAATTATTCATTCGTTGAACAGATCTGAAAGAACAACTGTTTGTGGATGCGTTTTTACTGGCTTATTTTAAAAGGTAACATCCCATCATGCAAATCCTTGAAGACCTTCTATTAAAGCAACAGTTTTTCATCTATAAATACAGTGATCATCTTTCAAGTCAGTATGAGCCAATGGTTATAACAACTGTCAGAGATTTACAGATAAGTCTCCCCTATGTTTAGCAAATGTTGACTTTGTAATAGTTTCTAATGTATATACTTTCCTTAGGGTTTTTTTTTTTTCATTTATTACGAAGGACTTAAGCATGCAAAGATGATATTTTTAGCACGATTCACTCCTATTTAAAACAAAACTGTACAGAAGAACAACTTAGGTACAAAGGGTCATTGGACACACAGCATCACCCTTATATACCCCAATCATTATGGCAGAGGGGCAGTGGGCATAAGCTAAGTTGTATGTCAGATGAGTTTCTTTGAAAGCGAACTACAGATACTCAACAAAAACTCTGGCCATGAGTGCACAGAGTGCTACTTCTTCAAGCTTGTTCCACACATCTCATCACCACTTCTTGAAGGAACCAACCAGATCTCTTGCTGTACTGCTATTGCTTTTCTGCCAGGAGATGCATTCATGTGATACCCTCTGGTATACAAGGTATGTAGTGGAAGCTAATATTCATACAGTCTGTGTTGCAACATGCAGGGAATCTTGTAATTTACAGCACGTTTGCAGGGGAACTTGCCACTTAAATCAACTGATTCTACCCCTGGTCCTACACTGTTCTGTATGGACACACCTGTCATAGCAATTAGTTGAAGGAACTAATGGAGTGAGGTTATGTGCATTAATCACACAGTATGCAGAGAAGTTTAACTGGATGGGGTTTATGTCTTGCGGGGAGAGGAGTCAGACTTAGAAAAATTAAATCCTCTTGACCTCTGGTAGTTGTTTCATAAAACTACATTAAATTATTGTACAAGAGATGGTCAGACTCCAAGCAACATCCCCACCATCCTCTCCCATCTGTATCTCAGCTGCTTCCAATTCAAGGTTTTGTGAAGGATGAAAAATTAAAATCTTCCTCTAACTTTTGGTGAAGCCAGCCTAGTGGCAGCAACAGAAGATTGTATACCACGCTTATCACCATGGAACGTGAGCAACATGGTGACAAGATGGATAATACAGAATAGCCAGACTTCTACTCACCTGGACATTTATTGCATTACAGTAGAACCTCAGAGTTCTGAACACCAGAGTTACAAACTGACCAGTCAACCACACCTCTCATTTGGAACTAATCAGACAGCAGCAGAGATAAAAAACAAAAACAAAAAACAAGTACAGTACTGTGTTAAACGTAATCTACTAAAAATAAAGGGAAAGTAACATTTTTCTTCTGCAGAGTAAAGTTTCAAAGCTGTACTAAGTCAATGTTCAGCTGTAAACATTTTAACAACCATATCATTTTTGCTCAGAGTTACAAAGATTTCAGAGTTATGAACAACCTCTATTCCCGAGGTGTTTGTAACTCTGAGGTTCTACTGTATTTGCATTTATCAGCCTTTTCTACCTCCAGAAAGAGCTTATATCTTATTTATTGATTATTTTAAATATTCACCTACTTCTACTTTTACTCCCCACCTGACGTCATAATCCTATGTGGCATTACTATGAACTTCTGTATTTCAAAAATAAAAGAGGCATATAAAAAGTAGCAGAGAAACTCTTGAGAAACAAAAATCTCCTTTACCAAGAAAGAATCCTTAGAAATAAGCAATGAGGTAAAAGAAACAGAATATATTTCATAAGTTTCTATACAGACTGTTTCCATATGGGATTAATAGCTGTTTAATACCATAAAGTAATAGACAACACCAGATGCCCCTTATGTAACATCTTGCCCATTATTAAATGGGATTTTGTTTGTGTCAGAAAAAAGTGGTATTTTATAATATAACCTAGAGATTCAGTATGTATGAAGAGTCTGCTTTGAACACCTTTTAAACTATTAGGAGTTCAAAATTGTATCATATCTCCTTGAAAACCTAATTTTCCATAGGTTTTTCAGTCATGTCTCTGATATGATTTATGGGCCGACTGTCACAACAAGATGGGTATTATTAATACAGGAATGGTCAGCCTTTATCTCCCTCCTACATTAATAAGACATTTTTGATTAGGCCAATTTTGGAAGCACACTCCCCCTCTTCAGAACAGAGAGCTCTTTCCCATTTGTAATACTGCATATTCATTTATGTTATTTCTTTGTTTCAAATGCATTATAAATGTGTGCCTATTGCTAGGCTCCGTGTGACTTTGCCATAAACTAAAAATGGAATTGTACAGAAAGACTGAACCAGCTGCTGCTCTTCTCCATCCCAAGAAAATAATGAATCAAAGACTAAATCAAAATATCAAAACCCCATCAATACCCTCCATTATCACAAACACCAGCTCTTATCATGCTGTCCCCTCCTCCCAAATCCTGGGCTGATAGATGGGATTTGCTCTGAACATCAACAAGTTCTGATTATTTCTGACCAAAGGAGTAAGTCCATCCCATTGATTAGGCTGGTGGCCACCTGTGACTAGCATACTCATTGGGAATGTGCAAACACACTATCTTGACCCATATCCGTCTGTTTATCGACCACTTATGGCTTCTGTAGCGAGGCAGTGGGATACCCCACAGCCCCGCTGAGGGCAGAATCTCCCCTAACACCAACGTGGGCGGAGCCACTGGGTCTGGCGCCCGCCCCTCAGAAGTCACGGCGCCAACCCAGAAGTATAAAAGCCTGCCTGCAGAGCTCAGTGGAGAACAAGCTGCCGGAGAGAGCAGACGTCTGTGGCCGAGCTCCTGCTTGGGAGACAACAGCAGGCCGCGACTGGCCTGAGGACTCACCAGGCCAGCCGAGCCTACCCCTCGCCCATTACCCTGAGGAGGACTGGCCGAGCCTGCCCCGTTCCAGCTACCCCGAGGAGGAGCCGAGCCTGCCCCGTTCCAGCTACCCCGAGGAAGAGCCGAGCCTGCCCCGTTCCAGCTACCCCGAGAAGTAGCCGAGCCTACCCTTCGCTACCTACCCGGAAGAACTGATGTTGGTGGAGACCACCGAGGACACTAGTCCAACCCAGGTACCCTACGAGTGGGAGTGTGGAAGTAGCCCGGGGGCAGCCGACCCCAGTCTGGCTGCTGCACTGCCAGAGCCAATGTCAGTGTGTTGTGGCCAGGATCCCCACTGACAGCAGCAAGTTTCCACCGCTGCTAGTGCCCCAGGCTGGGACGCAGTGGAGTGGGAGGGCCTGCGTCCCCCCTGCCACCCACTCCTTGGGTGGCAAACTCCCCCTTTCCCTGGCCTAGAGAGGCTGGGACCTCTCGCTCATTGACTCAGCCCCTGCTTAACGGCCTGGGCTCCTGACTATTTGATTGCTGCCCCACCCTGACCTAGGGCCTGGGCTGCTACAAACCCATTGGCTCAGCCCCTGGTTAAGGGCCTGAGCTCCAGACTGCATGGTTGCTGCCCCGCCCTGATTGAGGGCCCGGGGCTTTTCCTGAACTATTGGCTCAGCCCCTGCTTAAGGGCCTGAACCCCTAACCGTGTGTTTGCTGTCCCACACTACCGTCGGACCAGGACTGACGACGGACCAGAGCGAGGCCCTGCTGAGGGTCGAACTTCGGCCGAGACCTTTACAGCTTCTCATAGTCAGATTGAGAGAAGCATGCAACAAAGACTCTCTCTGTTTTACTCATTCACACAGTGCCTGGCCCTGATCCCTGACAATCCTTTTGGTGCCAATACAGTAATAACAAGAAGGAGGGGCCCGACAGAGAATGCCCTGCCAGCAGTTCCCTGTCTTTCATAATGAGAAAACTCCAGGTCAAACATCTCCACTGACCACAGCTGTGGTAATGTGGACCAAGAAGAGCAGCCATTTCTCAGCTAGACTGCTCCCAAGCCATTCAGGAGTTTATAGGTCATGGCTAACACCCTGAAATGACAGACACCCAGGGCATGGCTACACTTGCAGATGTAGCACGCTTTGAGTTAAACCAGCAGTAGGGAAAGCGCTGTAGTTTGTCCACGCTGACAGCGCACTGGCGTGGCCACATTAGTAGCTCTTGCAACGGCCACAGAGAGCAGTGCATTGTGGTAACTATCCCAGTATGCAAGTGGCTGCAACAGGGGGTGGGATGGATTATGACAGGGAGTACGTTGAGTGTATGTGGGGGGAGAGAGAGTGGGTTTTGGGGAGGCTGACAGCATGCTGTCTTGTAAGTTCAGACAGCAGCAGACCACCCCTTCCCCCCAGCCTTCTCTCTCACACACAGCATTCCACAGTAATGGTTGCTTTGTCTCGGAGCCGATAAGCATGCGAGCTGTCAAACGGAGCTTTCAAAGGGCATATCCAAAACAATGACAAGAGTGGCCACTTGACTTAGGGGGATTATGGGACGTTTCTGGAGGCTGATCAGAGCACAGTAATGCAACATCTCGTTCACACTGATGCTGGGGCGTTCTAGCAGGGGCGCATCAAACGTTAGTCTACTCGCCAAGGTGTAGTACCAGGAGTGCTCTAGCCATGGAGTCAGAGCGCTGTATGTGCCTTGCCAGCGTGGACGGGGAGTGAGCTAGTGTGCCCGGGGCTCCTTTAATGTGCTGTAACTCGCAAGCGTAGCCAAGCCCCCAGTGTAGTTCACAGAGCTCTGGTGTCATGAGTTCCCAAGAAAATACACTGCTGCATTCTGTATTACCTTGCTCTCCAAAGTTTACTATGTTAGAACTAGTGTTTTAATAGTGTCGATTTAAATTAATGCAACATAGACTCCACAAACCTACTACACCAATATGAAACTGATCTGAAGTATTGCAAACTTAAAATTTTATTACATAAAATTCCTGTTTTTGAAAATATGCATTGCATGTGAAAATTTGACGGTTGAAAATTCTCTCCTGTTTTTTTTTTTTTTTTTTTGTGAAAAATGTCATGACTTCTTTTCTTTTTCATTTTTATTGAAAGTGTCAAAATGGTTAAAAACTGAATTTTCAGATAAACAGAAATGTCATCAACCATTTCAATAACTTTTCTGAGAATGATTTGAATAAAAATTCAAAATTTTTTTTAATTGCAAAAAAATTGAAAACAAATATGGAAAAACGGTTCTGTTTCAGACCCCTTAAAAGGACAACAGCTCTGAAATTTTTCACAAAACCAGTTTTTCATTTTGTGAGATCTACTGTGAAGTACTGTGAAAAAGTCACATAGGTCTTTAGGTCCAGTCATGCTGTGCTCAGTGCAGTATCTTGAGAAGAGCGAAAAGGAAGGTGTCTGTCCCCTTGGGAACAGGTCATGCCTGCAACTGATACCTCCCTCTTCTCCTGGTCCTGACCCACAGCGCTTCTGTGCTAGGGCTGTAAGTGTATCATGATCAGTGGAACTGGAGACAGAGACAATGCTCCCGGAGGGATTGTTATGCATGGGACACCAGGAAAAGAGGGGACATCAGGAATTAGGCTGGAAGGAACTCAGTCACATGGACAAAGTAGTACACAATGTTTAATAAAGTTCCACTTGTTCAATTTAATCTGCATTCAGCTTCACTCTTTGCAAATTAAACATAGGGTATGTCTACACAGTAATTAAAAAGCCATGGCTGGCCTGTGGCAGCTGGCTTGGGCTTGCTGAGCTTGGGCTAAGGGGCTGTTTAATTGCAGTGTAGATGTTAGGGCTCAGGCTGGAGCCTAGACTCTAGGACAGAGGTGGGCAAACTACGGCCCGCGGGCCACATCCAGCCTGTGGGACCCTCCTGCCTGGCCCCTGAGCGCCTGGCTCGGGAGGCTCGCCCCCAGCCCCTCTC
Source organism: Malaclemys terrapin pileata (assembly GCF_027887155.1). Lineage (NCBI taxonomy): Eukaryota > Metazoa > Chordata > Testudines > Emydidae > Malaclemys > Malaclemys terrapin. The sequence goes on along the minus strand of NC_071511.1, from coordinate 76,024,696 downwards.
CTGCTGTTCCCCTACAGCCTCAGCTCACTCCGCTGCAGGCGCAATGCTCTGGCTGGCAGGGCTGCAAGCTTCTGGGGCAGCACAGAGCCCGGCCTGACCTGCTGCTCTGTGCTGCACAGTGGCAATGGCGTGGCTGGCTCCAGCCGGGCAGTTCAGTTGTAGCGCCACCAGCTACCGGTGCTCCAGGCAAAGCAGTAAGGGGGCAGGGAGCGGGGTGGGGAGGGTTGGATAGAGAGCAGGGGAGTTTGGGGTGGTGGTCAGGGGGCAGGGGTGTGGATAGGGGTTGGGGCGGTCAGAAGGCATGGAACAGGGGGACTGAATGGGGGCAGGGGTCCTGGGGGGGCAGTCAGGAAGGAGAGGAGGGGGTGGATGGGGCGGTGGGGGCCGGTCAGGGGCAGGGGGTCTGGGGGTGGTCAGAGGACAGGGAGTGGGGGGGGTGGATGGGGCAAGGGTTCTGGGGGGCCATCAGGGAACGGGGGGGTTGGATGGGGCAGGAATCCCGGGGGGAAGGGGGGTGACTAGGGGGTGAGGCCAGGCTACGATCCCCTCCCCTAAGCGGCCCTCCATTCAATTTCCGAAACCTGATGCGGCCCTCAGGCCGAAAAGTTTGCACGCCCCTGCTCTAGGACCATGCAAGCTGGGTGACCAGACAGCAAATGTGAAAAATCGGGACGGGGGTGGAGGGTAATAGGAGCCTATATAAGAAAAAGACCCCAAAATTGGGACTGTCCCTATAAAATCAGGACATCTGGTCACCCTAGTCCCAGAACTCAAACTGCAGCCCAAGTTCTAGCATCTACACTGCAATTAAATAGCCCCTCAGCCTGAGCCCCACTAGCCTGAGTCAGCTGGCACCAGCCAAGCCAGGCTTTTAATTGCAATGTAGACATACCTATGATGGCAGCGTCTGAGCCATGAATTCTCTGAAGTACAGCAGCTAGGAGCATGAGCCACCAACTGAATCTGAAGCCCCAGATTTTGCAGACACAGCAATGGATCTCGTGGAGGGTAGAGTTCGAGCCGTACACAGACCTGGCCATGCAGAAAGATGACAACAGCAAAACAAAAACAAAAAAAACCCTGTTACTTTACCTTATTGGGGAACAAGGCATAACTGCCTCCAGTCTCCCAGTAGCTCTAGGAGCCCTGAGGACCTATTTATCCCAAAGCAGAGTGACACAGCTTTTCAGTACAGACCAATATGAAGGGGAGGGGATAGATGCCTGTGTTGCTGCCTTAGGCACTGGCTGTTAGGTACAATTTTGAAGACTTGACAGGCTCCTTAATTTGGAACAAGATAGCCTGTGGAACTTGGGATGCAGGAACAACTGCATCAGGAAGTCAATCTCATAGTAGACCATGGGCAGAGATTGGGGATGGCATTTCCCCACCACTACCTCCCTGTATGTTAGTCCCAGGGCAGGTAGCAGGAGACTCGTACTGGGGTTGCAGTTGCTGTGGTCACTTCACCGGGGGCCGGGGAGGAGGAGGGAAAGCAAGGTTTGCAGAGATATAGGGAGGGGAAGAGACAGCTGTGGGTGCCTTAATCGCAGCACTCCAGAGCCTGCCACAGTCACTCCCACCTTGGCAGTGATGCACACAGGCTCCGGCCACTGCAGCCGAGTCCCCTCAGTGTGCAGCAGGATGGGAGGGCAGCCAGGTCTCCAGGGGCTACTTCCCCCAGCTGGGTTCTCCTGCTCCTCTGCACCCAAAGTGCAGCTCAATCAGGTAAACTCCTGAGGGAATGGGGTGGAGAGTCATCCAAAGGCAGGTGAAACTCCTCCAGGCATGTGACCATCAGGGAAGTACAATGACCATCATGGCCACATGAAGAGAATCCCCACCTTCTGTCAATCACTGCCTGTCTGATTAGGGAAAGGAGCTATTAATCATGGGCTACCCTCAGGTGTTGTTTTGCTGGTTTTCTCTTCTTGTGAATTCTGAGTAGAGTTTCATCTGAATGCATGTACATGTAGCAAACCAAAATGAGATTTTTTTTCATTAGCAGTTTAACACCTCTGTGAACATTATGTTTCTTCTTGCAGTAAATACAGCATTGCCTGTGTTCTGAAGTTTGGGAGGAACCAACATGCAAAGAGGAACAGACAGATGTATAAATGAAGCATGCACACAACCAGCTGAAGCATAGCTGGAGTTTGGGGAGAAAAAAAAAAGAATCATATCAAAGTGCCACTCCAGCAAGAGTTGCATGTAAAAGGCACTGATGAAACATTGAATTTTCTGTTAAGTGCTTCCCATCTCATAGCACACCTCACCGCATAGCATGATGTTTTTACATAATAGGCAAACAACAGTCATGGATCACAAAAGGAGCAGTCACTTTTGAGTTCAATTTATGCCTGCTTTTGTTGGGTTTTATGGTATATGTGTGAGAAGCACCTCAGACTTTATTCTGCCCCCTGCCCCCATTGTTATTGAGATTTGTATTATAGTAGTACTTGGAGGCCACTGAGATTGGAGCCCCATTCTGGGGGGCACTGTACAAAACTACACCAAGTCAAAGTCCTTGCTCCAAAGGACTAGCAATCTAAACAAACAAGACAGATAAAGTACACGTCATTACACTCACCTCAGAGATGTGGAACTGAGGGAGATTGACTGAGACACCCAAGATCACCCAGGAAGCCTATGGTAGAGCTGGGAATTGAACCCAGCTTTACTGCAGCCCAGTCTAGTGCATCAGCCACAAGCCTACCCTTTGCCTCATGAGAAAAGCCCCCTAGGCTTGCACAAATGGCAATCTTTACACTGAGAAAAGATAGGTGAGGTAATATCTTTCATTGGACCAACTTCTGTGGGTGAAAGACAAACTTTTGACCTACACAGAGCTCTTTTTCAGGTCTGGGAAAGGCACTTTTCCCAGGTACCTTTCCCAGCCTGAAGAAGAGTTCTGTGTAAGCTCACAAGCTTGTCTCATCACCAACAGAAGTTGGTCTAGTATAAGATATTACCTCACCCACCTTGTCTCTCTGATATCCTGGGACCAACATGGCTGCAACAACACTGCAAACAATCTTTTCATGTAAGTAATAGGAAATTTGTTCTATCAATACTGTATTTTAAGTTGAATTATCACTGACTACTTCATGAAGTTCTTCAGTGCCCATGTCAGATATCAAGATGCCATGAGTAAGTTTAGCTTTTCTTCATTCTTAACAAAACAGTCATTGTCACATTCATATTGGGAACTGTGATTCTCATTCTCAGCATTCATTATATTTTCACATTCATGTTTAATATGTTGGGGATGCCTAAGAAAAATTAGAACTAAACACACCCTCACCACAGATCTACTTTTAGAGCACTATTTAGTTTGTAGGCACTGCCTGCATCAGCAGTTTCATAGGGAAAGTATATTTAGGTTTTTGACTTTTTTTTTTCAAAAAATTTTCATACTTTACCTCACAAGATGGGTGTTATTTATACTACCGAAACTGACCACTACTGCTACCAGGAGCTTATCCCTGGATCACTAAAATCAATGAAGTCAATAGGATCTCTGACATTGATTTCAACAAGCACCAGGTATCAAACATGGCAATACCCCTCTGTTACTGACCTTAGTTAGTGTTGAAACAATGTCGTCAAACATGGCAGTTTTGGCAGTTTAAACGGGACCCTAGACGTGATATTATTGATGTAGTCAACATTACAGTACAACTGTTGTAAACTATTCAGATACTAGTGAAACTGCAATTCATGAATAAAACAAATTCATTTCATTCCTTTGTGCTCAACTCCAGGCTATGGAATGATAGAAAATTGAGTATGCAGAAGGAAATGCACAAACACTGCTAAGAATCCACGAACCTTTCCTGGAGAAATCCTGTCATAACTTCTTTAATAAGAGCATAAAATGTTAATAGACATTTAGGGCATGATTTCCAAAACCAAAACTTTTTGCAGGAAAGGGTCAGTTTCAATGAGTTTTCTGTTTAGAAAAAGGTTTCAAAACTGTTGAAATGTCCTGTTTTCACAGTTTCAAAATGAAGAGTTTTTTGGTTCAAAATGACTTTTTGTTTCTAAATGAAAGTTGATTTATAATAACTATTTAAAAAAAGAAAAAGGTTGAAATCGAAACAAAGATTTTTGAAATGATCATAATGAAGCATTTCAATTGACCCAATCTGAATTTTTTTCAGATTTTTTGTTTATTATTTTTTTTTTTTTTTTTTTTTTTTTATATTTCAACTTTTTGGTCTGATTTGGGATAGGAAAATTGTTTCCCACCCAGTTCTAATACTGAGTACTGTTGAAAATCCTATCCTTATTATTGCATATAATATCTTATCAAAACAACGGTTCATTTAAACATTTCAATAATGACATAAACCTTTGGGAGCCTTCACAAGCCCACAACACACTTGGACTATTAGGTGTCTGGCCCAGCTGCTAATACTATTCCTACAGCACTGGAAATTACTGCTTGTCAGAATATCAAGTGAATGTGTAGAGATGTATCTATTTCTATATTAAGTCAATGTTTATGTATCTCTAAAACTAGGGAGACATTAAGCACTTTCATGTAACTATAAATCATAAGTGTTAATTAAATTTCTGACCGAACTCCCTGGGGCAGAATTGTATGTCCCCTGATCTGTTTTACCTGCATTCTGCCATATATTTCCTGTTATAGAAGTCTCAGATGATGACCCAGCACATGTTGTTCATTTTAAGAACACCATCACTGCAGATTTCACAAAACGCAAAGAAGGTACCAAGGTGAGATTTCGAAAGATAGCTACAGCTCTCGACCCAAGGTTTAAGAATCTGAAGTGCCTTCCAAAAACTGAGAGGGATGAGGTGTGGAACATGCTTTCAGAAGTCTTAAAAGAGCAACATTCCGATGTGCAAACTACAGAACCACCAAAAAAGAAAAACAACCTTCTGCTGGTGGCATCTGACTCAGATAATGAAAATGAACATGCAACAATCCAAAGTAGTGCGGACTGATATTGAGCAGAACCCGTCATCAGCATGGGCACATGTCTTCTGGAATGGTGATTGAAGCATGAAGCAACATGTGAATCTTTAGCACATCTGGCACATAAACATCTTGCGACACTGGCTACAACAGTGCCACGAGAACGCCTGTTCTCACTTTCAGGTGACATTGTAAACAAGAAGTGGGCAGCATTATTTCCTGCAAATGTAAACAAACTTGTTTGTCTAAGCAACTGGCTAAACAAGAAGTGGGACTGAGTGGACTTGCAGACTCTAAAATTTTACAATGTTTTATTTTTGAATGAAGGGTTTCTTGTACGTAATTCTACATTTGTAAGTTCAACTTTCATGATAAAGAGATTGCATTACAGTACTTGTATGAGGTGAATTGAAAAATACGATTTCTTTTGTTTTTTTACAATGCAAATACTTGTAATCAAAAATAAATATAAAGTGAGCTCTGTAAACTTTGTATTCAGTGTTGTAATTGAAAACAATATATCTGAAAATGTAGAAGACATCCACAAATATTTAAATAAATGGTATTCTATTATTGTTTAACAGTGCGATTAATCACGATTAATTTTTTAATCGCTTGACAGCCCTGCTAATAATGTACAATGAAAGCATAATGCAGACCATTGGAGAATGTGACCTCATAGTAACTACCCAAAAAAATAACAGATTGTACCAATTGAAGTTTATGGTGGTGGATGGTAAGCACCACAGACCCATTTTGTGGAATATAGCCATACAAGCCAGAGGTCTGATTTGGGTTCAGCATCAGAACTTCATAGCTGTAGGGAAACATCCAAAAGGGGAGTCTCAAGGACAATGGAGACAATTTTAAAAGCATATGGGAAGCTTTTCAAAAAGCAACAGGTACCTTGAAGGAAAGCTGCAACAAGAAGTAGATCCCACAGTGGAACCTGTGTGCTTACCATGAAGGAAAATTCAATTGGCACCAGATAATGCAGCATGCAAGGAGCTCGAACGTGTGCAGTAGATGGGTATCATAGCACCTGTAGAGGCTAGTACAGCCTGGACAAGTAGTTTGGGGGTGGTAAAGAAGCCATCAGGCAAATTATGCACCTGAAAAAAACCAAACCCTGAACTGGACATTGAAAAGATGCACTGCCTAAAATTAATGACATCTTGCCAGAATCTTTACAGTCTAGTTTTGATGATCTGAGGAACAGGTTTTAGCACATAAGCCTGGATAAAGAGTCCAGCATTCTAACAACCTTTGGTTGCTACCCATTGCTGAGCATGCCAATGAGCATAAGCCCAGCACAAGAGATATGCCAGAGAAGACTCACCCAGTTGCTAGAAAAATTGCTTGAGGTGAAAATAACTACAGAGGACTACACAGGAGGGAAAATCAGCCATTTATGAGCTAGCAAACAGCACCCAGAATGTCCAGAATGATACAGAGATCATCATGAAACAGAGAAACAGTCATCCAAAGGCCAACCCCACAGGGAGGGAGGAGAGTCCACAGAGAGAAAGTGTGCTAGATTCAGACAGTTGACAGGAAGACAGAGAGGTCACTATTGGTGTGGTCACCAGACTATGTAACCAGCTGAGTCTGTGGGAAAGATGACACTCCAACTCCGCTATGAGCTAGCAACCTCTGGCCAAAGGACACAGAGAAATGGACTGGGTGGTAATTATTTGCTTGTTTATAATAATATATAATGTTTATTTGTAAAATAGGAAAGATGTATTATCACTGGAATGGCAGAGGGCCCATGTTCCCTTGAGGGATTGTTTGTGACAGGACACCCAGGAAACAGGGAATTTGGACAGTTACGCTGGAAGCAACTCAGGCACATGGACAGAGTAGTGCACAAGGTTTAATAAAGTTCTGCTTGTTCAACTTAACCAGATTCAGCATCTCTTTGCAAATGAAATAGTAAGCAGAGGTAGCATAGGGCTATGCCAGTCTTTAGTGGAATCATTGGGTAACTGCATACACTGGCTTATGGCTGCTTTCACAGTTTACACAGGAGCAAGAATCCAACTTTTGGGCCTTTCTTAACACAAGGGGACATACCTTCAGCTGATTAAAATGGCTCTAAACTGCAAAATATGAGTGACTGCACAAGCCAAATAGGTCAGTCCCTACAAAGTGGGAAATGCAGTAGACAGTTTTTGCTAACTGGAACTAACTGTGAAATAATACTTGGTTCATTTGAGTGTTACTATAATTGTTATAGTTGGTGTAATTGGGAAGAGTATTTAAAGCTTTGCTTGATTGTCATGTATTGTGGGAGAAACAATAAGCAGCAGAGTTTTGTGTGGCAACAGAAATCAGCACTGAGGAACCTCAAGATGTAGGAAGCTCAAAGTGTCAAAATATTTGGATTTGTATCTGAATTCATCTAACTTTTTGAGCTCTCTTTCTCTTTTCAAACAGCTATATCCAAAATTCCTTTTCTCACACAAACACACACACTTTTCCAAAACCATCCCCTCTTCGTGAGACAACTGCACCCTGGAAACTATCCTATCCCATTTCCTGGCTCCTTCCCCAACCTCCCATCTTTAAAGAAGAACTTGCTGTCCAAATATTTAGTCTGTGATTCCTGTTAATGCCTTGTGCTCCAATTCCTATGGTCTCATGGTTCTTTGGGCTTTCTTGGATCAGAAGCTCATTGTAATGCTCTGCATGTCTGCAGGAAGTATCACAGGAAGCAATTACAGGCTGGTAAATCTAACTTTTGTACCAGGAAAATTGATTGAAACTATAGTAAAGAACAGAATTATCAGATACATAAATAAACACAATTTATTGTGGAAGAGTCAACATAGCTTTTGTAAAGGAAAATCATGCCTAATCAATCTATTAGGATTATGTGGTGGGGTTAAAAAAACATGTGGACAAGATCAATTCAGTGGATATAGTGTACTTTGACTTTCAGAAAACCTTTGACAAGGTCCCTCACCAAAACCTCCGAAGCAAAAGTAAGGAGTCATGGGATAAGAGAAGGTCCTCTCATCGATCAGTAATTGGTAGAAGACCAGAAACAAAGGGTAGGAATAAATGGACAGTTTTCAGAATGGAGAGAGGTAAAAAGTAGTGCGCCCCAGGAATCTGTATTGGGACCTGCACTGTTCAACATATTCATAAATAATCTGGAGAAAGGGGGTAAACAGTGAAGTGGCAAAATTGACAAATGATACAAAATTGTTCAAAATAGTTAAGTGCAAAGCATACTGTTGCACATTACAATTGGATCTCTCAAAATTGGGTGACTGGGCAACAAAATGGGAGATGACATTCAATGTTGATAAATACAGAGTGTTGCACATTGGAAAACATAATCCCAGCTATACATACAAAATGATGGGATCTAAATTAGCTGTTACGATTCAAGAAAGAGATCTTGGAGTCATTGTGGATAGTCCTCTGAAAACATCCACTCAATGTGCAGCAGCAGTCAAAACAACTAACAGAATGTTAGGAACCATTAGGAAAGGTAGATAAGACAGAAAACATGTCAGGATATAAATCCATTGTATGCCTACACGTGTAATGCTGTGTGCAGTTGTGGTTGCCCCATCTCAGAGGTACAGAGATGGGCGACAAAAATGATTTAAGGATATGGAACAGCTTCCATACAAGAAGAGATTAAAAAAAAAGACTGGGATTTTTCAGTTTGGAAAAAGAGACGACTAAGGGGGGATATGATAGAGGCAGTGATGAGCTGCCAGAATGTTAATAACCGGTTCCCTACCGGCTCTTCGGCAGCGGCGGGTCCTTCACTCGCTCCGGGTTTTCGGTGGCACTTCGGTGGCGGCGGCGGGTCCTTCAGTGCTGCCGAAGAACCAGAGCGAGTGAATGACCCGCTGCCGAAGTGCCGCCGCTGACCCGGTAGGGAATCGGTTATTAAGTGCTGCCCGGTGAGTACAAGCCTGAGACCCCCCCACCCTAACTGCCCCCAGGGCCCCACCCCCTACCCAACTCGCCCCGCTCCCTGTCCCCTGACTGCCCCGACCCCATCCATCACCACCCCGACAGACCCCCCGGAACTCCCACGCCTACCCAATCCCTCCATTCCCCATCCCCTGATCGCCCTCCCCCCGAACCTCCGCCCCCTTCAACCACTCCCTGCCCCTTAACCAACCCCTCCTCCCAGCCCCGGCCCGGCCCCCTTACCATGCTGCTCAGGGCAAGGTGTATGGATGCCGCATGGCCCACTGGCGCTCACAGCCCCACCCCCTTACCATGCCGCTCAAAGCGGCAGGAGCTGCAGAGCTGCCCAGGAGCGATCCATAGCGCTGGCGCCAGGCTCTGCGAGAGGGGAGAAGGCGGGGGAGGGGCTGGGGAGCCTCCCCAGCCGGGAGCTCAGGCGGGCCGGACAGGACGGTCCCACAGGCCGGATGTGGCCCGCGGGCCAGAGTTTGCCCACCCCTTTAACAACTGGTTCTAAACTGGCTTCTAAATTTAACAACTGGTTCGTGCGAACTGGCTCCAGCTCACCACTGGATAGAGGTCTATAAAATCATTAATGGTGTGGAGAAAGTGAATAGGGAAGTGTTATATACTCCTTCACATAACACAAGAACCAGGAGTCACCAATGAAATTAAGAGGCAGCTGGTTTAAAACAAAGAAAAGGAAATATATCTTTACATAACGCAGTCAGCCTGTGGAACTCTTTGTCAGGGGACTTTGTGAAGGCCAAAATAATAACAGGGTTAAAAAAATAACTAGATAAACTCATGGAGGATAGGCCCATCACTGGCCAAGATGGTCAGGGATGCAACCCCATGCTCTGGGGGGTGCCTAGCCTCTGACTGTCAGAAGCTGGGAGTGGACAACGGGGAATGGATCACTCAATGATTATCCTGTTCTGTTCATGCCCTCTGAAGCACCTGGCATTAGCCACTGTCAGAAGACAGGATATTGGGCTAGATGGACCATTGGTCTGACCCAGTATGGCCCTTCTTATGTTGACATTGGTGAATTTGAATAGCTGTCCATCGAATTAATGGTTTTTAATATGCAATAGATACTAAGGTATTTAACTTAAAAACTTAATAGGATGCATAATGTTGGTCTAGTTTCTAAATGCTTAATGATACCATCTGATTTTAAATAATACATTTGCTAAGATTAAAAAGCATTTATATCTATTATAGCTGTTTCCAGCAATGACTGTTTTAGTTAATAAAGTTTCCATTATAATCTCATTTCACATCATCATAACTTTCTGAAACATTTTCTTTCTTTGCTGAAATCTCCCAAGGACAATGTTTTTCTCCCCTGTTTAAGGTTGTAAATATTCTTTGAATTATTTCTGAGATTGGGGAGAATGAAAAAAACAACAAAAAGACTGTACATTTCTCATCATTTAGGAAAAAATACTGCCACCACTTGATTTTAAACAGGGCTGCAGCAACAGCAGTTGAGGTTTGAAACTTGGCATGGAAAAGCTTTGTTTTGTTTGAAAGAGATTGGTTTTGACTTGAGATATGACCGTTTGAAGTTATATACTGAGCAGCCACAGTAGAAAATGTCCTTAATCCTACAAGTCTGAATGCAAATACATACAGATGTCCTACATATGCCTGTAAAGCTAGATAAGGGCTCTTGTTGAACTGTAGCTTACAAGTAGCAGCCACAGAACCTGTTCTATCCCTATTACCACACCCGGATTCAAGGTCCAGGGAGACTGTGCCGGGCAGTTGTTCTGTGAGTGCCTTACTCTGCTTCACTTTACTTTGCAACTGCATTAGGGCTAGCCAAGTTCTGGCCTGCTATTACACAACAAGAACATAGACTAGCCAATTACTGACAGGAAATAACTTTTTATCAAAACTAAATGAAATCCATACCTGAGCAACTTAATTAACATATCGATGTTATGCCTAGATTCTAGCTTCCAGGAAGAGTGGTTGGAAGAGTTGAAATTATCTATTTTTAAGCCAACTTTGTCTGCTTCAACCTTGATGTAGATGCACATTAAATAATAACTCCTTTCTTCTTTTAATGGAAAACAGGCAGCTCTAATTGTCAGTCATTTGTTAAATTATGCTGGCTGGCACTGAGGTTAGTAATGGTTTGGAAAGTAGGTATTATTATGGGTGCTTTATTAATTTTTATTATTACACACTTGCACTGATGTAACATGAGGCCAGGGCCCTGTTGTGCTATGCGCTATACAACTATATATTAAATGACAGTCCCTTTCCCCATATTTAAATATGCTATAGGTCTAGCTGTCTAAGATACTTACATGACCCCCATATGATACCTTAGGTAGGCCCTGACCATCTCACACTGTAATGTTTCTATTCAGACAGCACGGCTTGTGGGGTAGGGAAGTAGTACTATCCCCATTTTACAGATCAGGAACTGAAGCACAAGGAGGCTAAGTGACTGGTCCAAAAGCAAACAGTAAGTCTGTGGCAGAGCAGGTAATTGAGTCATAGACTAGTATCTTAACCATTGGACCTTGTTTCCTCTCTATAGTTTAGGTTAGATCACAACTCTTATTATAATCGCTTTCTTTCAGATGCTCAGATATTTCCTAAAATGTCAACCTTGGGGCTGGAGAATCAAGGTGGGTGAGGCAATATATTTTATTGGACCAAATACTGTTGGTGAGAGACAAGCTTTCAAGCAACACCGAGCTCCAAAAAGCTTGTCTATCTCATTAACAGAAGTTGATCCGATAAAAGATATTACATCACCACTACCACCCCCGGTCTCTCTAATATCCTGGGACTGTCATGGCTACAACTACACTGCATACAACCTTTGGAGCTGAAATTCTCCAGCCTTGGTTTTAGCAGAGAGGTGATTTTGTTTTGTTTTGAAAGTTACAGCAAGAACACTTCAGAAATATGTCAGTTATGAAAAGGTGTAAATAAATTATTCTTTCCCCATTCTAAGTATATTTTAAATCAATGTTTTACTCACAGTGAATTAAAAAGTTACCAAAATCTACAAATGGAAATGTCACGGCAGGAACTCAGTGGGTTTATCTTCACTAGGAAATTTAATCCTGGTTCCACTCCGTTTGTAACAATCGAGTAAGGTGACAAGCAGCTGACCATGACTGACTGGTTAGTGCAGACTGTGACGTGCCTTGTTCAGCATTATGTCAGATAATCATGAGTAAACCCTAGTTTCAGTGATTTTTACTCCTAACTAGATGGCACAACACTGAAAAGAAACTCTCCTTGTCTACACTGAACATTCTGCATGGTGTCAGTTTACTTAATTGTTAAAAGCAGAATTTAAGATGGATTAAATTTCCTAGTAAACATAAGGTCACTGAGGACTAAGCACATTTCTTATTTGCCAAAAAAAAACAAAAAACAAAAAAACAAAAAACAAAAATGTTAAAGGGGTTTAACAATTCAGACAAATGTTAAAGGGGTTTAACAATTCAGGTGCATGGGTTTGCAGTAATAACGTGTAATAACATTGGGAGCTATCATATAAATTAGTAAATTGTAGCTAGCTAGCTTCATGGCTAGTAATAGCTATACAGAAAGCTCATAAGTAATTTAGGGAATTTCTACATTGTGCACAAGCCCACCTGGCCCAGAGGCATAGTTTATGAACTCCCCTTGGCCTGATGCACTTAAAAACTGTCTAGAAGAAGGGAGCCCATTAAGCTCTTCTAACCTGATAATTCTGGATTTATATATTCACATACTTTAACAGAAACATATAAGTTTTAAAAGTATATATTTGTGTTGTATTAAGGTTACAAATGAGGGCTCCAGTCCTGCATTTCACAATATGTGAGTGGACTGCCATACTCATCTAATGTCCCATTGAAGCAAGTGTGTTACAAGAAGTTAAACGTGTTCATGGGTGGTTTAAGGCCCTGCTCTGGCAAACTCTTACACCTTACACACACAAGTTTGGGTCTACTCCCATGTGTAAACATTTGCAAAACACGGGCCTTAAATATGTTGACATCAGGAAATACTGAAGGCTGAATATGCCTCCTTAACTTTACCCTCTTGTGCATTATTATAAAATCTGACATTACAATTACATGCTATTTCTCATGTAATACAAGTTGTGCAATTTTTTCTCCTTAAAATAAAAGTTAGTTTTAGCATTTAAGAACTCACAAGTAAATTTAATTTAAAACTAAAAATACAAACAGAAGAATTTAAGTCGGGGTTTAAACATCTAATAAAGAATAATATTTCATAATTAAAAAGAAAACTTACTACACTTTGAAAATGTCCTTTTATTTAATAGTTATAAAGAGAATCTTGTAATGCCATGCCAGTTTGAGTTTATTTCAATACTTGCTCCATTGAACTCCAGAAAAGTACTATTCCCTTTTCACACACGTGTCACTATGGATTAACAGTCTTACTATATATTTAGAGATGGGTACATGTGAATATGAAAGAGAATAAAAGAAAGCAAGGAGTTGTCGTCCTTCCCACTAGGTAACAGGTTTCTCTGACAGATAAACTGTCACTCCATGCTCACACAGTTCATGTTGAGAATCATTTACCTGACAAATTACTCCCACAAACTTCTAGCTTCATTATTTCCTCACATAATTATGCCTGATTTTTTTTCTGGAATGATTTGTGTTGGAACTGAACATCTGGCATCATATTATACACAAACTTCTTTCCCATTAATATAAAGAAACAAATGTTATCTTAAAATATGTTGTTTTTCAAAAGGGGGTTATATCATAGGTAAACTTTAAATATAGGTATATTAAAATGTAAACAATATATAAATATATTTAAAGTTTACCTATGACATAATCTCCTTGCAAAATAAAATATTTTAAGGTGACATTTGTTTCTTTGTAGTAACACACACAATACAACAGAAGGCATAGCCCCTTTTATACTATTGTAAGCGGAGTCAGAATGAGCTCTACCCTGACATTTGGTGTGGAAAAGGACTTCGGGGCTGATCTCATTTGCCTGGGCACACCTACCCCGCCTAGCATTATGGGACTGCTTGCCCAAATGGTCACTTTGGCTGCTGTGGGATCCCCAGTCTCTTTGTTATTGGGGCAGGAGTAATAAAGCGTTGTTATCCTAGTTATGTGAATCAAGGACAGTAGAACTGCACTTGGCATTTTATGACAGAGGGACTCGCTCTCAACTAAGTAGCACTCACTAGGCAAGGGACATGGGTTCCAAAGCCCAGTGAACTGATTGAGGCCAGGGACAGGTATTTGTACCTGTACTGTAGGCCCCTTCTGAGGGCCCTAAACACCACTTTGACCCCTTCTCTCACCACTGTGTAATAACAGACTTTTTGACTTCATTAGGAGTCTTGTTACATGCTGCAGAGCTGAAATCACTGATAGCTAGGTCTAAACATTAGACCTCCTTTAGACTAGTGGTACTGAGTGCACTGAGGCTCCCCTACTAACAGCTGAAATCACTAAAGAGCTGAGGCTACTAAGAGCTGTGTTAAGTGTGTGTGTGTGGGGGGCCCTAAAGACATATTGGTGAGCAGCTAGCAGAAAGGAGCAGCTGGTGGAGAGGCGCAGCTGGCGGTGAAGACTGGAGCAGAACCCCACAGAGAGGTGTGGCAATTGGCCGTCGACCTGAGCAGGGGAGCATGTAAGGTGTCCCCATACCTCCCCCCACTTTCACCCAGATTAGGAGATAAACTCTGCAGATGAACTTCTGAACTCTGGGGGCTGCACAGAAACCATGGGAGGGGTGACTTTTGGGTTGCTAGACTCAAGAACCACTCTGGGGCTGCACTGACCAAGGACAGAAACTGTGGGTGGGGTGACTGTTGGGTTGCTGGACTTGAGATCCTGAGGGGAAAAGGACACTGCCAAACTTACTTGGGGGGGTGGGTCTTTTGCTCATGGTTTGTGTTATGAATCCTGTTTGTGGTGTTTTCCCAACATAATGTCACATTGTTTCCCTCCTTTATTAAAAGGCTTTTGCTACACTCAGACTCCGTGCTTGCGAGAGGGGAAGTATTGTCTCTTAGAGGCGCCCAGGAGGATGGTATGTAATTGTCCCAGGTCACTGGGTGGGGGCTTGAGCCAGTTTTGCACTGTGTTATTGAAACGGAACCCCTATATACTGAACCTAGCCATTGTTGCTGCCAACTCTGACGGGCAGAAGGGTTACGCTATAATGTCAGTTACTTCAAGTACAGAATGAGTGACTCAAACAGCAATACACAAATATGTACTGAAAAAAGGTACATTTTCAAAGAGTGGGCATTATTATTACTACCTGTAGGTGTCACACACCTGAATTCCTAGTTGTTACTATGAAAACATTGTTTTAAAGCATCTTATTTATTAACAGATTTTGTTGTTGTTAAAGAAAACATTAGACATTAGGCAGAGTTTATACCCCACTTCTTTTTCCCCAAGCCAATGAAGAAAATATGCATGTACTGCATCATCAAAATATCTAAGAGAGTGTTAATTCAGTTAAGGGAATAGGTATGCCAATGTGCTGACATCTGATTTGCGCTGGCTCCCTGCCAGTAAGTCCTGCACATCATTCAGTGTCGTAAACAGCAGGGGATGATACATTCGGTTCCTTGAAGGATTTAATATACTATATAAACTTCCTCCATACAGGCAATTGTATTTTGCAACTGTCTTGGCAGTAGATTGAGAAATTCAATCAAAGATGAAATTAAATAAACTTAATGGGGAGCTGGGAAGAGAAAGAGAAAAATTAAAATTGGATCAGACAGAGATGTGGGGGACTTTGTACAAAAAGCATTTTCCTTGACTTTTTTTTGCCTATTCTTTTTGCAGTTGTTCCAGACATTTGTATTTAAATAATTTATGGTTCCCTCCTCCCCCCACAATAGCGGGGCTTCAACTACTACATTTTGCACTGGAATTGTATTCCTGTATTTGACACTTTGGGACTGGTCACACATTCTTGCAGAAACACCTATGGCAAGGAGTTATGTTTTCCTGGAAACATTCCACAGGGAAGAGGATTTGGATGCACCCACCCTTCTAGAACGTGCACCAGTCCTTTCCCTGAACTCTATGTAGCTTGGGAAATCTGCATGCAGCAATACTGCACAACTAGGGTTGCCAACTTTGTAATATTTAAAAGCCGCACACTCCAGCAGGAGTGCTGGAACCTCCAAGACCCTACCTCTGCCCAGGTTGGGAGAGACTTGTCTGCAGAGCTGGGAATGGGAGCTGCAACTGCCTGACACAGGTAGGAGGCAGCCCCAGCTGAGTAGGGCCTGGTGTGGGTTGATGACCCAGCGCCTCCCTCACCTGCAGTAATTGGACTTTTGGTGTCCAGTCAGTAGATTTGACCGGACACTGTCAGGTCCCCTTTTTGACTGGACTTTCCAGTAGAAAACTGGGCATCTAGCCACCCTTCACAACAGTTTATGACATGCAGTTCATACCAATAAACCCTTCCTGGAGTTTAGTGGGCATAGGTACTGGAATAAGAATATAGTTAGTCAAATGGGAACAGAGCCAAAACATAAGCTACTTAGAATGTTGTAGAAAGTGTCATGTTTAATATCTCATTAGACAGATCAAAAGCACAAAGCTGATGTATTGGGTCAAAAAACTGGAAACTACTGAATACCACTTCCTAGAGTATCTGGGTTTTCTTTGGAGAAGTTCTGTCACAGGGCAAACGTTCCTCCCCCTCATGTCAGGATGTGGCGTTACAGGGGTTCTTCTGCTCTAGCAACCTTGTTTGTCACCAGGGTGCTGTAGCAGACTGCAGCTTCTATGGCCTGACCATCTGGGCAGGTCACCTTTCAGGGTAACAAAAGTTCAAATAGAAAAAAAAAAAACCCAAAGTCTAACAGCCTTTAGGCCAGCTCTTCAGTGCCCATCTGAAAGTCACGAGTCTGTCTCTTTTAGTCCTGAGACATGTATTGCCCCTCTTGCTGGGGGTGTGGGGCGGGAAAGGGAAATGAGGACTCAGGCCCATTCTGTCCTCTGGAGTTCTCTCTCCTCATGCAGCTTTTTCCTAGCTGGCTACTGAGGCACTTCCTCAAAACCATACTCAGCCTCACTGACATAAACCCCTCTGTCTGAGCTGCAGCCTTTTATGCCAGCGTCTGAGGCCCTCAGAGACAGCTGGAGGGGTACTTGGTCCATTATTAACCCTTTCCTGGCTACACACCCCATCACAAGTTCCATTCAAGTAACGGCTAACTCCAAGATTGCTATGGCTGGAAACTAAAAATACCTTATTAAAGAATGTTCCAACCAGATAGCTACTCACTTTTTATGTCACTGATTGTGACTGATGCAGGTGTGGCAACAAAATAATTTTATTATATCACTACAACCTCAATTCAACCTTAGAGGGAAAAGGAGAGCTATAAAAATGGAATATGCATTTAACAAAATCATAGTTTAAAGTTAATAGTGATACTAAATCACATTAGGAAAATATTCTGCTATAAAGCTCTCTCCATAACACAATCCCTGCAGTTATGTGTGGTGTCCATCAACATATGTAATAAAAGTAAACTGAACTAAACTAGATTAGAAAAGTTTAGGAGAGGCTTTAGAGGTCATCTAGGCAGTTATTTGTCCAGTGTCCCATTACTGACAGACTCAGTCAACTCTGTATGAGCTCTTAAAAGGCATCTGGTTCTGAAGTTACACTAATAAGATCTATCAACATTCTGAAAGACAATCTGTGAAAGTTGTGAACTAGGACTGTCAAGCCTTAAATATAAAAAGGGAATTAATACCCTGTTGCTGACTAGCTGGTTGTTACTTTTCTGCTACAAATCTACCACCGGTAAATTAAATGTGACAAAAATGCTTATCTTTTTTTCCACTGAGCTTCTTTGGAAGTGCCATTTGGAGCTAATTTTCTTCAACTCATTTATGTCTGAAAGGGGGAAACGTAATTATATCTAAATTCACTAAAACTATGTATTCTTTGGAACTGGAAGATAGATGTACCCATTTTGCACAGTACCATGCTCTGAAAGCTCACATGCTGATAAATCTTTGTCTACCATTCAGGAAGTTCAAATAGTAAAAAATGACATGTTAAATTACAATTGGTTTTTTGCAGCTTTCTTCCACTGGCCACCAGATAATATGACTGAAATTTAAACTTGCAATGTTCCTCACATATGGCACCACTATCACTAGTTTCCCTCTTGCTTCAATACAGGCTTAACACTCAGAAGAACTTTAATAATGTTAGATGTTTAAATTACAGCATGCATCTTATGAATGCTAAACCAGAATTCAGGTAGTTGGATGGAAACCAATTTCCATTCATTTTCACTGGACTTTATTCTGTGGCACAGCTATTGTCATCAGTTAGGGACTGAAAACATGTCCTCACTAAAATGAATGGCAGAACTTGTATTGACTTCAGTGGTGCAGAAATGGTACAATGTGAAACACCTCCAAAGATCTCAAAGCCCTTTCACCAACATTAAACGATGAGGCCTCATAAAACTCTGGCCAGGTAGCGAAGTATAAAAAGTTTACAGATAGATAAAAGAGACGGAGGTATTAAGTGACTTAACCAAGATAAAACACTCAGTCAGTGCCATAGCTGTAAACAGAACTCTGGATATCTTGACTCCAAGTTCCCCTACTCTAACCAGCAGACTACACTGCTTTTCTGGAATACTCTTCTGTCTCGGAATGTCATTAAAAAAAATGTTGATTTTCTATCAGTTTCTTTGAATTTTAATACATTTGACAGTTTGTACATCTGAAGCAAGAGTTGTACTGACCCAAACGGATGCAACATTGTTTTAAGGTAGCTTTCAAAAAACAAATAGATACAACCAGAAACAACATAGTGAATGTAAGCAAGGTTTCTTCTTTGTCTTCAAAGCTGACAGCCTCTCTGATTGGACACCTCCCAAAGAGTAGTAAGGGCTTCTACCAGTAATCAGCTCTCACTAAACATCAAAGCTAGTACCTTAAAAAGTTCATCAAACAAATAGTTGGTGCTCCAAGTATACATTTGGTTTTGGAGGAGAGGAGGGCATTCAAATGAATCAACCATTCAAGAGTAAATTTATGTTTCCAGTAATTAAAATATATTTACAATGTGTTTTTCCTGTTTATTCATTTCTGTTTCTGAGCCCCGTTCCAATAAATGCTTAACCTTGCAATAAAGCCAAAACAGAATATAAATAGACTGCAATTATCAGTAAATGTTGGTGAACATCAATTTCATAGTACACACACAAACTGACAAATATTTCCATAGATAATAATAAAAATGTACAGATATACAAAGTAAGAAAAATGCTGCTAGACGATCTAGTAGAGTGTGATTTAAGGACATTTATTTTGTATATTTTGACATGTGATGTTGACATTTTGTGTTTTATAAAGCTTAACTTTTTGAATCTCAACATCAACTGTCACTTGACTTATTCCCCTATTAATTTCCTGCAACTATTAAAATTTAAATAGATAAAAATAAAAATACTTAAAAATATGCATCAACATTATCTGTCAAAATTATTTAAAAAATTAAAATTAAGTTCTGCAAAGCCTAAATATAAGCAATGAATGAGCTTTTTTTAAATGAAAAATACCCCCATGCACATCACCTGGAAAATCCCCAGCAGAACAGAAACAGAAGAGGCATCACAGATTGCTTTTAAAAGCAACATGCTCTCTAAGCAAGGGGCCAGACCATCACCATAGCAGAAGACACAGATGGGGGCAGGAAGGACCTTGCCTTCTCTAACGATACTGATGGATCCCAAGGACTCTTAGGAGGAGTGAAGACTAAGTGGGACTAGTGTTCAGACATTTATTATTTTGCATAGATTTACAGCTCTCCTGTGCTCAGTGACGTTGATATTAATACACTTCAAATGTCTGTAGAAACATCCGTATGATTCATTGACACAGAGGGGTTGCACTAGAGGGAACTATTTTCCCTCTACTTCCTAGCAGAGGATGTTTGACCTTTGTTATGAGATTTGTGCTAAAAATAAAAACAAACAGGTCCTTTTTACATTGATTAAAAAAAACCAGGACATGCCTTCAACATAGAGAACAAATAATGAGGGCAAATACAGCCTGAGAAATGATGTGTCTTTTTCTTCCATGGCTGCTGTAGATAAACTTCAAAAGATGTCTCTTAATGATGGAGGATCCCATTATTTTGTCTTTAAATAAAACTGATCCACCGAAACAACACAGTGAGTGATCACTCTCTTTATAACCACACTGATTGTACCGAAAACTAGAAAGATGGATAAGTGTGGTTGTTTGGAAAGAAGGTGTTCTAAATAGTCTCTGGCCTGAGTATCATCATCTGATATATTCTGAAAACAACCTGACACAGATCTGGCATAAGTGGAATGGTGAAAAGCATTAACTCCATTTAATTATTTTTACTGCTCATGATCTTGCCTGGTCCTCAGTACACTTTACCTTAGTCTCCAAAACTTTGAAAATCACTCTCCCTTCCTAAGTTGTTTGTATCTACAGTCATTAAACTTATGTAGTTTTATCCATCAGTTATTACATGGTGGCCTTCCATTCTGTTTTGTGTCTATTGTCCTTTGTCTGTAATTGATCTGTCTCTCAGGCTGTTTTAATTTGCTTGTTTTCTTTAAATGTTTTGGTCTGTGTCGGTTCTCTGTCTTTGATCAATTCCCTGTCACTTTCTCCAAATTCTGTAGAAATAAGGGCCCTCTACCCAAATCCTTAGTCTTTTGATAATTTTATAATTTGATTTGCTTAAGTTTATATCTGTCCTCCACTTGAAGCAGCTGTTTTTATCAAATCCTGTATGGTTCACATTTTGAACTTTCCCTGTCTCTCTCTTATGTGGCAGTCTCTCTCTCTATTTACTTGTACTCACATTATACATAAGTCTGTTATTTATTTTGATGCTTTCTGAACATTGCTCAGTTTTGGCCCTATCTTTCTTCACTATCCATTCCCCTGTAGATGTGTTCTTCCCTAGCACCTATCCCAGACAAATTTCTCCAATAGTATCGCTCTGTGGATGTGTGCGCATCCCCCCTAGCCCATACTCAGAAATATCCAGGTGATCCTTTTTTGCTTTAAAATTATTTTTTCTTTTTTTCTTTTAAAATATACTATTACTATTTCCTAAAACCTCGTGCTCGAACAGGAAAACATGAATGAAAGTGATTTTAAAAAGATAAGACGAGAAAGCCTCAGCATTGAGTCAATTACAACTTCTTTCTAAATTTTGTTCTCTGGAGTTTTACATGCTACCTGTTCAGGACCAAAACACTGTACAAACTGACTGGTGTAAATGTGGAGTAACTCCACTGAAGTCAGATTTATATGGGCGTAATTGAGAACAGCAGTTATTGCTCTGTTAACACTTAGAAATAACACAGTAAAGAAAGCCTTCTTCCATTGTTTAGACAGATTAAAATAGAAGTGTTTTCTTACTATTCCTCCTCTCCCACCCCCTCCATTCTTTTATATTTAGAGTATCTAAAAGCGCTTTACAAGCAATGAGTCAGATACTGGGTGCATGCATTAGTATCAAGCAGCCTGGGCATTAAGGGCTAATCCTGCAAAATGTTTAGTACCTCCTCCAAGCAGGAGTGCTGGAACAATTTTTATAGTGGAGGTGCTGAGAGCCATTGAACCAACTGTAAACCCTGTATGTAATGGAAATCCCTTCAAGCCAGGGGGTGCAGCAGCACCCCTAGTTCTAGCACCTATGCCTCCAAGATGCTGAGGGACCTCAAACACGAATGGCTTCACTGTCAGCTTTCTGTTACAGCACCTAACAGCACACATTGAGTGGAATAATGGGTTCTCCCATATTCTTTTGGAAAAGTGCCAAAGGATCCTTAATTTCTAGTTATCAGGGATAAACAGAAGGGATGGAAAATAGATACAATGATCCAAATTAACTACTGGTCTAAGTAGACATCACTGAATATAATGGATTTACTAATCTTCCATCAGTGGTAAATTTTGGCCTGTAACATGCCACATCCTATTGGCCAGTGGCAGTTGCTGAGTTAAGGGTGTGATTTTTCTTCCAAGATCTTCAAGTGAACATCTGTTTTCCTCAAAGCTGTAAATGTCAAGTCAAGAATTTCCAATTACACTCCCCTCTGTTTTATTTAGTGTGAAGATATTAGTGGCATAATTAGTTTGTGATGAAGTTGTGCCTCATCTCCTTTCCACCAAAATTAAATATATTTGTAAAATTCTAATGAATAAGAAATGCTGGCAACAAAGAACTAAATGAGAGAGAGAGAGAGAAAGAAGCCTATGAAGATGCCTACAGTAGCAAATCAAGAAATAAAGCAGGAAAAATGTACAGGTTGATCATGGCAGCAGGCGGAGCAGCACAATCAGGATTAGTTCCTTGTGTAACATGACAGAAGACACACATGTTGTGAATCTCTCCTTAAAATCTCCTAATGAAGAATTGCCTCTTAAGCCAACAAAAATGAGGCTGACAAAGATTTAAGATTGAGTCTTGCTCATCTGTTTTCTATCTATAAATCATTTTAACTGTTAAACATCTGTGGGTTGCTTTTTGGTCTTGGATTCAATGCATAAATATTCTGTTTTTTAATCAATGAGGCATATTTTGTTAATTGTCTCAGCTGGGTCTCATAATTTGCAGCTCCCCTCATCAAACATGTTGGCACTTCAAAATCTTCCCATAAGAAACAAAACCAAAACAAAAGTCACCTTTTTACCCATCTATCGGTGTATATTTCATTAGCCTGAATCAGCAATGAACCTTTAAGAGATGTAGATGAACACAGATAGCAGCACATGACTTGAGCTTCAAAAGGCAAGCACTTTAGTTAAACCCAAAATACAGGAAAGGTCATTGAAAGTTCAGAGTTGAAAGTTCAATTATTAAATCAGTTGGCAGTAGCCTCTGTTTTGCTGCACTCTATTCCAAGGCAGGCATTCCTGCCATCAAACCCCTCCTCTCTAATAGGTTAAATTCTTCATTTACTTTATCTACTTTATCTACCTACTCTCAAAGCCCATCCAAGTCTGCAGCTTCAGTCTTTGCCTCCTATTAATATTGCTATTACAGTCGTGCCTGGAAGACCGAGTCAGGATTGGGGTCCCATTGTGCTAGATGTGGTGAAAATACACATGTAGATATGGCCCTTACTCTGAAAAAGCTAAACTCTTTATTACAACTTTTCTAACCATAATAATTAATACATACAATATGCAGCACTTATGTATCTGAGATCAGGTTTATACCTAATGTATGCAACACCATGGACCTGTAATGGTGTACTCTAGCTCTTTACTGCTCAACTGGTGAACCCTCTTAAAACAGATTGATTTGTAAGCAACCGCAAATGCTTCACCCCTTTACATAATCTACCAAAATGCATACAAGTGAAGCTAGATATCATGAGGGAAGCTGAAGATATCACAGAGTTTTCTGGTATAATAGGAAGACTAGTAAGAGGCCAATATGATTCCATTAGGATCTATAAATTAAAAAAGGAATCCTATAAAAAGTGGAAACATGACCAAATTGCTAAGGATGAGTACAAAAGAACAGCACAAGCATGAAATGACAAAAATCAGAAAGGCAAATGCACAAAATGAGTTATACCTAGCAAGGGACATAAAAGGCAATAATAAGAGGTGCTCTAAATATCTCAGGAGCAAGAGAAAGATGAAAGAAAGTGTAGGTCCACTACTTAGTGAGGGAAGAGAGCTAACAACAAATGACATCACGAAGACTGAGGCTATAAGAAACTCATGCAGCCTGTGCGGGGCTTGTAACTAAATTAGTATAGCTTACACCCACTGGTCGTTGCCCAACATAGGCCAACAACCCTGGCTATATAAGAACTCTGAGTCTACACTACGAGTTTAGGTCGACTTTAGCAGCGTTAAATTGAATTAAGCCTGGACACGTTCACACGACGAAGCCCTTTCTTTCGACTTAAAGGGCCCTTTAAACCGGTTTCTTTACACCACCTTCGATGAGGGGATTAGCGATAAAATCGGCCTTTGCAGGTTGGAATTGGGGTAGTGTGGACGGAATTCGACGTTATTGGCCTCCGGGAGCTATCCCACAGTGCTTCATTGTGACCGCTCTGGACAGCACTCTCAACTCAGATGCACAGACCAGGTAGACAGGAAAAGACCCGCGAACGTTTGAATTTCACTTCCTGTTTGCCCAGCGAGGAGAGCACAGGTAACCACGCAGAGCTCATCAGCACAGGTAACCGTGATGGAGTCCCAGGATCGCAAAAGAGCTCCAGCATGGACCGAATGGGAGGTACGGGATCTGCTCGCCATATGGGGAGATGAATCAGTGCTAGCTGAACTCCGTAGCAGTAAAAGAAATGGCAAAGTATTAGAAAAGGTCTCCAAGGCCCTGAAGGACCGAGGCCATAAACAGGGACACACAGCAGTGTCGCGTGAAAATTAAGGAGCTACGGCAAGCCTACCACAAAGCCAGAGAAGCAAATGGAAGGTCCAGGGCAGAGCCGCAAACTTGCCGTTTCTACGTGGAGCTGCATGCCATTCTAGGGGGTGCAGCCACCACTACCCCAACCGTGTGCTATGACTCCCTCACTGGAGAAACACACAGGGAAGAGGGCTCGGGGAACAAGGAAGATGAGGATGGAGGTAATGTAGGTAGCTCACAGCAGCAAGGAAGCGGAGAAACCGGTTTCCCCAACAGCCAGGATATGTTTGTCACCCTGGACCTGGAACCAGTAACCCCCGAACTCACCCAAGACCCTGAGGGCACACAGGGGACCTCTGGTGAGTGTACCTTTGTAAATATTACACATGGTTTAAAAGCAAGCGTGTTTAATGATTAATTTGCCCTGGCAATTGCGGCCAGTACAGCTACTGGAAAAGTCTGTTAATGTGTATGGGGATGGAGTGGAAATCCTCCAGGGACATCTCCAGAAAGCTCTCCTTCATGTACTCCCAAAGCCTTTGCAAAAAGTTTCTGGGGAGGGCTGCCTTATCCAGTCTGCCATGGTAGGACACTTTACCACGCCAGGCCAGTAGCACGTAGTCTGGAATCATTACATAACAAAGCATGGCAGCGTATGGACCCGGTGTTTGCTGGCATGCAAACAACATCCATTCCTTATCTCTCTTTGTTATCCTCAGGAGAGTGATATCATTCACGGTCACCTGGTTGAAATGGGGTGATTTTATTAAGGGGACATTCAGAGGTGCCCGTTCCTGCTCTTCTGAACAGAAATGTTCCCCGCTGTTAGCCACGCGGTGGGGGGAGGGGTGAAGTGATCATCCCCGAGAATTGTGTGTGTGTGTGTGTGGGGGGGGGGGGGGTTAGTTGGGTTTGTGCTGCATGTTAACCCGGAAACCGCAGCCCCTCCTTTTACATTGAAAACCCACTTTAAATGGCCAACCCAATTCATCCTTGATATGGGAAACGAGGGCGCTGTTGTTTGAAACCATTCCCACATGTTAAGAAGGTTAAAAAAGCCAAAAGACTGTGGCTTACCATAGCTGCCTGCAAGCCGAAATCTGTTCCCTGGCACTGCGTGAGTGATCTCTCATACCAAACCGGCAGGCCCTCACTATAAGAGGAAAAATGCGACCTTGTAACGAAAGAGTGTACCCATTGTTCTCTAAAATGTGTCTTTTTTAACCACCTCTCCCTTCTCCTCCACCAGCTGCAAATGTTTCTCCTTCACAGAGGCTAGTGAACATTAGAAAGAGAAAACGGAGGACGCGGGACGATATGTTCACGGAGCTCCAGATGTCCTCCCACGCTGATAGAGCACAGCAGAATGCATGGAGGCAGTCAATGTCAGACATGAGAAAAGCACAATATGAACGAGAGGAGAGGTGGCGGGCTGAATGGCGGGATGAAAAGAGCAAGTGGCGGGCTGAAGATGATAGGTGGCATCAGCTTGCAGACAGAAGGCAAGAGTCAATGCTCTGTCTGCTGGAGCATCAAACTGATATGCTCCAGCGTATGGTTGAGCTGCAGGAAAGGCAGCAGGAGCAGAGACCGCCGCTACAGCCCCTGTGTAACCAACAGCCCTCCTCCCCAAGTTCCATAGCCTCCTCACCCAGACGCCCAAGAACACGGTGGGGGGCCTCCGGCCACCCAGTCACTCCACCCCAGATGATCGCCCAAGCATCAGAAGGCTGGCCTTCAATAAGAGTTAAAGTTTTAAAATGCAGTGTGTCCTTTTCCATCCCTCCTCCCCCACCCATCCCAGGCTACCTTGGCAATTATCCCCCTACTTGTTTGAGGAATTAATAAAGAATGCATGAACGTGAAATAACAATGACTTTATTGCCTCTGCAAGCAGTGCTCGAAGTGGGGAGGGGAGGGCGGGGCGGTTGGTTTACAGGGAAGTAGAGTGAACCGGGTGTGGGGGGGGGAGGGTTCATTAAGGAGAAACAAACAGAAGTTTCACACCGTAGCCTGGCCAGTCACAAAACTCGTTTTCAAAGCTTCTCTGATGCACACCGCGCCCTGCTGTGCTCCTCTAACCGCCCTGGTGTCTGGCTGCGCGTAATCAGCGGCCAGGCGAGTTGCCTCAACCTCCCACCCCGCCATAAATGTCTCCCCCTTACTCTCACAGATATTGTGGAGCGCACAGCAAGCAGCAATAACAATGGGGATATTCTTTTCGCTGAGGTCTGAGCGAGTCAGTAAGCTGCGCCAGCGTGCTTTTAAACGTCCAAATGCACATTCCACCACCATTCGGCACTTGCTCAGCCTATAGTTGAACAGGTCCTGACTCCAGTCCAGGCTGCCTGTGTACGGCTTCATGAGCCATGGCATTAAGGGGTAGGCTGGGTCCCCAAGGATCACGATAGGCATTTCAACATCCCCAACGGTTACTTTCTGGTCCGGGAAGAAAGTCCCTTCCTCCAGCTTTTGAAACAGACCAGAGTGCCTGAAGACGCGAGCATCATGTACCTTTCCTGGCCATCCCACGTTGATGTTGGTGAAACATCCCTTGTGATCCACCAGGGCTTGCAGCAGCATTGAAAAGTAGCCCTTGCGGTTTATGTACTCGGTGGCTTGGTGCTCCGGTGCCAAGATAGGGATATGGGTTCCGTCTATGGCCCCACCACAGTTTGGGAATCCCATTTCAGCAAAACCATCCACTATTGCCTGCACGTTGCCCAGAGTCACTACCCTTGATATCACGAGGTCATTCATTGCCCTGGCAACTTGGATCACAGCAGCCCCCACAGTAGATTTGCCCACTCCAAATTGATTCCCGACTGACCGGTAGCTGTCTCGTGTTGCAAGCTTCCACAGGGCTATCGCCACTCGCTTCTCAACTGGTATTCTGGCGCTTCAGGGCAGGGGAAAGCAAGTCACAAAGTTCCATGAAAGTGCCCTTACGCATGCGAAAGTTTCGCAGCCACTGGGAATCGTCCCACACCTGCAGCACAATGCAGTCCCACCAGTCTGTGCTTGTTTCCCGTGCCCAGAATCGGCGTTCCATGGCATGAACCTGCCCCAGTAACACCATGATTTCCACATTGCTGGGGCCTGTGCCTTGTGAGAGGTCTATGTCCATGTCAATTTCCTCATCACTCTTCGCCGCACTGCAATCGCCTCCTCGGCTGGTCCGGGTTTCGCCTTGGCATGTCCTGGCTCTGCATATACTCCAGGACAATGCGCGTGGTGTTCATAGTGCTCATAATTGCCGCGGTGATCTGAGCGGGCTCCATGATCCCAGTGCTAGCTATGGCGCCTGGTCTGAAAAAAGGCGCGAAACTAGTATCTGACAGACCAGGGGAAGGAGGGCCGAGTGACGACATGACGTACAGGTACAGGGAATTAAAATCAAGAAAGGTGGCTGTGCATCAGGGAGAAACACAAACAACTGTCACAAAGAATGGTCCCCCCAAAGATTAAACTGAAAACCCTGGGTTTAGCAGGCCGTTGATTTGACGGAGGGAGGGGGAAGCAAATGAATACAGAACAAATCTATTTTTTACATCTTAAGACGACGGTGCAGCATGACTGATAGCCCTCGGCATCTTCTGGGTGCTTGGCAGCAAATACTGGGCGCTTGGCAGTTAGTGTACTAAGACTGATAGCCACATTTTTCCTGTATGATGCTGATGGCCTTCAGGCCTATTGCACGATCTGCTGCTCAGGGAAGACTCTGCTAATGTGCGATGATCCAACTTGTAATAGGACGGTTACCAGTCGTAATACACCATCTACTGCCAAAGGGCAAAAGGCAAAGGGCTGGTGCAATGCAGCCCCACGGCTGCCAGCCCCACAGCTGCCAGCACCCAGATCGCCGATGAAGGGTACCAGTCATGCTGCACCGTCTACCGCCAAAAGGCTGCTGCTGCGTAACAATGCAGTCCCACGTCTGCCGGCACCCAGAGGACATATGGTGACGGTGAGCTGAGCTGAGCGGGCTCCATGCTTGCCGTGGTATGTTGTCTGCACAGGTAACCCAGGTAAAAAGGCGCGAATCTATTGTCTGCCATTGCTCTTACGGAGGGGAAGGGGCCTGACGACATGTACCCAGAACCTCCCGCGGCACTGTTTTGCATCATTCGGGCATTGGGATCTCAACCCAGAATTCCAATGGGCAGCGGAGACTGCGGGAACTGTGGGATAGCTACCCATAGTGCAATGCTCCGGAAGTCGACGCTAGCCTCAGTACTGTGGATGCGGTCCGCCGACTAGAGCACTTAGAGCATTTTATGTGGGGACACACACAATCGGCTGTATACAACCGATTTCTATAAAACCGGCTTCTATTAATTCGACCTAATTTCGTAGTGTAGACATAACTTGAGTGTCAGTCAGCATTGCTCAATGCCACGGCTGCTTGGCTCTTTATCAACTAAGGAGACGTTCTCAAAATAAAGCCTGAAACTGCCTCAGCTGAATCCGAGTCTGTTGTGAGTGTTGTCCTGTTCCATGACAGAGGATAGAGGTATTTAATATCTATTTGCTTCAGTCTTCATTAAAAAGATTAACTACAACTAAATACTCAATACAATTAATATTAACAACAAAGGGGAATGAATGCAAGCCAAAATAAGGAAAGAACAGATTACAGATTATTTAGATAAATTAAATGTATTAAAGTCACCAGGGGCAGATGAAAGTCATTGTAGGGTACTTAAAGGACTAGTTGAAGTGATCTCGGAACCATTGAAACTTTGAAAACTTATGAAGGACAGGTGAGGTCCCAGAGGACTGGAGAAGGGCAAACATAGTACTTATCTTTAAAAAGGGTAACAAAGAGGACCAAGGGAATTATAGACCAGTCAGCCTAACTTTGATACCTGGAAAGATACTGGAATAAATTATTATATTATCAGTTTATAAGCACCTAGAGGATGATATAGTTGTATAAGAAATAGCCAACACGGATTTGTCAAGACCAAGTCATGCCCAACCCATTTAATCTCCTTTTTTGACTGTTACTGACCTAGTAGATGGGGCGGAGGGGGAAGCAGTTGACATGATAGATCTTGATTCTGTTAAGACTTCTGAGACAGTCCCACTTGACACACTCATAAGCAAACTAAAGGAATATGGTCTAGATATCATTACTATCGGTGAGTACACAACTGGTTGAAAGACCATACTCAAAGAGCAGTTATAAATGGTTCACTGTCAAATGATGTACCTACTTGGGTTCAGCAGGGATCTATCCTGGGACTGATACTATTCAATATTTTCATTAATGACTTGGATAATGGAGTGGAAAGTACGCTTATAAAACTTGTGGATGGCCAGGGCTGGTGCAAGGATATTTTGCACCCTAGGCAAAACTACCGTCCCCCCCTCTCCCCCACACACACACACGCCGGTTCATTGAGGGGCAAATCCCAACGATCCTTTATAGACCCCAGGGGCCAGCCGTGCCCAGGGGCTGCTCCCCAGACCAGGTTCTCCCCTCCCCGCCCTCTGAACGCCCCTGGAGGGTGCACAGCCCCCCGGCGAGCCCACCCCACCCCGGTGGCTCCCCCCATGAGTCCACTCACTGGCTTTGCCAGGCTTGGGCCGCTGCAGCAGCTCGGCAGGCAGCTGGAGAGTCAGAGTGTCCCGCTTGCAGCGCCGGCGAACCCCAGTCATGGAGGAGCCAGCACGGCGCAGGGGGGCTTCTGCAGGCTGCAGCAGATGCATGAGGGTGCCGGCCCCCATGCACCCCCCGGCTCCCCCCTCGCCGCACTCGGGCTCTGTGGCTCCCAGGCATATGAGCCATCACCGCCATCTGCTCCGGGAGCCGCAGAACCTGAGAGCAGTGAGGCAGGGGGGTGTGCCTGCCCGGGCTGCGGCCCAGCGCGCCCACCCCCCCGGGGGCTCCTGCAGCAGATGCATGCTGCGGACGGTGGCTCCTGTCTACCCCCTAGGTCCCCCCTCACCGTGCTCGGGCTCTGCAGCTCCCAGGAGTGTGAGCCGCCGCCGCTGCCCCTCCCAGAGCAGGCTCAGGGCCCCACACCCCAGCGGCAATGGCATCTCACATGCCTGGGAGCCACAGAGCCCAAGCGCGGTGAGGGAGGGCGCACGGGAGCTGCTGCCCGCATACATCTACTGCAGCCTGCAGGAGCCCCCGGGGGGGACGCCAGGCCGCAGCCTCGGCAGGAGGGGTGGGGGGGCGTGGCTGCTCCTTGCTAGTGGTGCCACCGCCTTTGCAGGACTGCTGCCCCCCTGCACCAGCTCCTCCATGGCTGGGGCTCGCCGCCCGCGCAAGTCGATGCTGTGGCTCTCCTATGCCTCTGGAAGGCGGCTCCTCCCTGCCTAGCCAGGGCACCGCTTTTTGGCACCCCCAACCACTTGGCACCCTAGGCGACCGCCTAGTTTGCCTAGTGGTTGCACCAGCCCTGTGGATGGCACCAAGCTGGGAAGGCTGGTAGCACTTTGGGGGACAGGATTGGAATTCAAATGGCCTTGACAAACTGGAAAACTCGTCTGGAATCAACAAGATGAAATTAAATAAAGATAAGTGTAGTACTTTGCACTTAGGAAGGAAAAATCAAATGCAGAATTACAAGATGGGGAATAACTGGCCAGGTTGTAGTACTGCTGAAAAGGATCTGAGGGTTATAGTGTCCACTATGGGTGCTCCACTCTAGGGGACTCCCGAGCAGTATCCCTGAGGGAGGGTGGGGGCTTTACTCTACAGGGCACTGGTGAGGACTCAGCTGTAGTACTGTGTCCAGTTCTGGGCGCCACACTTTAGGAAAGATGTGGACAAATTACAGAAAGTCCAGGGGAAGAACAACAAAAAATGATAAAGGTTTAGAAAACCTTTGACCTATGATGAAAGATTAAAACAAGGGCAAATTTAGTCTTGAACAAAGAAATATGAATAGAAATTTTCAAATATGTTAAGGGTTTCTATAAAGAAGATGGTAATCAATTGTTCTCTATGTCCACTGAAGGTAGGACAAAAATAATTGACTTAAGCTTCAGCAAGGGAGATTTAGGTTAGATATTAGAAAAAAAAACTTATAGCTATAATGGTAGTTAAACTCTGGAATAGGCTTCCAAAGGAGGTTGTGGAATCCCCATCATTGAAGATTTTTAATAATAGGTTGGACAAACCTGTCCATGATGATCTTGGTATACCTGGTCCTGCCTCAGAGCATGGGGTTGTACTAGATGATTTCTCAAGATCCTTCTAGTCCTACATTTCTATGAATCTGTGGTAGAGAGTTAGTATGGTCCAGTGAACTGCTGTGAGTAGACCTGAATGAAATTGAGTTAAAAGAGTTTGTGTACCAGAGGCACAGGGAACTCTTTTAGAATCCTAAACTGGAGCTAGATAGGACATACCTGCTCTGGTAGACACGGTGCAACAACAGAATAAACCTGCATCTCTGTGCAGGGCCATACCACCTCACTCCTTACCACAGTCATAGTCTATTAAAATGCAAAGTTCAGGAATTATGGAATAATTTGAATACGAACTTGAATGGAATCTATAGAAGAAGTTTATAATAGAAATAGTCATCTAGTCCAGATCACTTTATATAGTCAAACACAGATATTTATAATCTATAGGATTAGTTTGTATTAATTAGAGTCAAGTACAGTATTTTGCTACTTTAGAAAAATTAAACATTTACAAAACTACTGTGCTAGTTCATTATTCCTCTATGAAACAATTAGCAAAGATTATCTAATGAATAAAATATGATGTTGATTAAAATATATTATTTTGAAATACTTGTTTATGTTTGCCTATAAAATATAACTATGAATATATGATGGTATACAACATGAGACTAGTTTAAAAACAGATCTTTTCTTACATTAGAAAAAAAAGGCACTTTTTTTTTTTAACTTTTCAACTACTTAACTGGAAGTATTAATCACTGCAAAATATTTTGTAATTTATATTATTCATTATAAAATGGTAACAGAACAGAGGGGACTATCAGTATTATAGCTGGATCCCAAAATATGCTGCATATGTTTACAGGATGGAACAAAATGTATCTGAAATTACCTTATTCCAGCTTGGTGAAACCTTAACTAATCCTTTCACATGAGATGCTAGGCTAAGGGCATGGCTACGCTCGAAACTCCAAAGCGCTGCCAGAGAGCTCTCCCAGCACTGCAGGTACTCCACCTCCACGAAGGGATTAGCTTAGCACGGCTCCCAGCGCTGAAGGACTGTTTACACTGGTGCTTTACAGTGCTGTAACTTGCTGTGCTCAGGAGGTAGAGCTCTCTGGCAGTGCTTTGGAGTTTTGAGTGTAGCCATGCCCTTAGCCTAGCATCTTGGCCTGAAAAACAACAATACATATCTCTTGTATGGTGCTTTTCAGTGATAGATCTAAGTGCTTTAAAAATGAGATCATTATTCCCATTTTACAGGTGGGGAAACAGAGGCATAGAATGGCAGTAACTTGCCCAACCCCACTCAGCAGGCTAGTGGCAGAGGCAGGAATAGAACATGGATCTCCTAAATCCTTTTTAATATTCTATCCACTAGGCCATGCTACTTCTACCAATGGTTTTAAATGGTGCACATAATTTTTTATTTAATTGTTTTTAAAGGACTTTAAAGTTTTCCTTCTTCTAAAGCACTAATTTTGTTTCTCACATATCTAGGTTTAAAGAACACTAAAATTCTTCCTTCCCTCCCCCTCCCCCAAAAGTATGTATCAAGCTAGTGTATTCAGGATTCTGTTTTTATTGCAAATGAACTGTAAGTGTTAATTATTTGAAATTGCTATTACATTAAAATGCAATTATTGGATTAATTGCAACAATGTCATTTTAAGCTTACTGTCAATTTTGTCTTGAGCATTAAACATCATCCCATAGCCCTATGATTACTGGTTTTAAAAATATATTGTATTAAGTTAACTCACTTCTACTAGTCAGCAACTCAGATTCCAAATGTACTCAATAACCTTGGTCTACTATACCTCTCCTTAGGACCAAATTACAGAGAACATGCAAAGGCAGATCACAAATAGATAAGATTGAAACCTTTCCTACCATATACTTCTGGCAACTTTAATCTTCAATGCTGTCAAAAATATATCTAAGACCATCTTTAATTATTAGTAAACTTCATGAGTGTAGAAAAAAATTGAATTGTAACAGACAAAATATGAAAGATAGTAACCATCTGTCATTTCACTTCTGAAACTGAAAAGCATTTTCCATGTGTTATACATTATATCAAATTAAGTAAGTGTCAGCCAGTCAGATAAAAGACATTGATTAATTGAAAGATGCACCAATGATAAATACTTCATCTGAATGAATCAATTGTACTTACAGAATTACTTGATTTGAAACAGCAGCATTTACTGAAAGTTTGAAGTGGCCTTTGATTGGCTGAGTAAGTCCATTTTCCCAACCATAGTATATCTTCTCGAGAGCACTGCTTTGAGAGCATCACTGTGCCACACCAATGTCCAAGGTTTGAAAATTGCTTGTTAGAACACCCACTCCTTGGTGTTTTGATTGTTTTATAAATGTATTTCCATTTCTCTTTATATGTACCCAAAATGTCTAGAGCTCATGAGAGATGCCAGTTGGACTGAAGTCCTATTTAGTTATAGGATAGGTACACCCTAGGTACAAGAACTGGAAAGGATTCAGAGACGGGCAACGAGAATGATCAAGGGCAGGGGATCTCAAACTGGGGGTTGGGACCACTCAGGGGGTCACAAGTTTATTATATGGGGGGTCATAAGCTGTCAGCCTGCACCCCAAATCTTGCTTTGCATCCAGTATTTATAATGGTGTTAAATATATAAAAAAGTGTTTTTAATTTATAAGGGGGGGAGGGTCGCACTCAGAGGCTTGCTATGTGAAAGGGGTCACCAGTACAAAAGTTTGAGAACCACTGATCAAGGGCATGGAAAAACTTATGAATAATATTGAATAGACCGGAATTGTTGATCTTAGAAAGGAAATGAATAAGAGGGGGCATGATAAAAGTATATAAAATAATAAATGGTCTAGAGAGGGTAGGCTGGTAGTTTGTTCTCCCTGTCTCATAACATAAGAACAAGGGACACTGAATGAAATTAAAAATGGGGAAAAAAAACCAAAACAATCAGAGGAAATACTTTTTTTCCACACAACGTGTAATGAGACTACAGAACTCATCACCACTGGAAAGCATGTAGGCCAAGAACTTGGGAAGATTAAAAAAGGGACTGGACATATATGAAAATAAAAACAACTCCAGAATTATCACAATTGATGAAAAACATTTTGGAAAGGATATTAAATCATGCTTTGGGGCTGAAACCAGTCTATCAGAGAACAAGATAAGACACAATGGGTGAAGCAGATTACCACACATCTGTAACACCACAGGGTTCTTACAACTTCCTCTGAAGCATTTGGTACTGGCCACTGTCAGAGACAGGACATTAGACTAGATGGTTCCTGGGTCAGAAATTCTTATTTTTTCTATGACAGCAGTGCAAAAAGTTCCCCATCAGTGAGCATCTCAATCAATCTGGAGGGATTGCCATGCAATTAGACTATTCATTCTCCGGGACTCATTCAGGACCTTCTCCAGGGACTTCAGATAGTGACAGTGTTTTTTGGTTTTTCTGAACAGATACCGCTACAGTGTTCTTTGTGAAATGAGGAGCACCTCTCAGAACATAATTACCTTTCATCAATGTCAACCTGTAACAGTCTGACAAGCGTTTGACCAAAAAACCCAAACTTGTTCAAAGGTGACAATTTCACACGGAAAATGCAAACCATATTTGCTTGCTTACTACTGCAGAAGGAACTCAGTAATAAAAGATGGGCTTTCTGGGGGGACTTCATGTGTGAGTTGAGCAAACTTTGAAGAGGAACCCTGAGAGAAGCCAAGCCTAAGGAAAAGGCTAGAGCTGGATATTATTTTATTTTGAGTTCCTTTCATGAGTTCCTAAACTCTAGGAAGGGAGCAAGTTCTGACCCAGCAAAATCTGTGCAGATTCAGCTAGGAACTACCTGCACACACTGTTCCTGATCAGAACTAGTGAAACAGTGAGGATCAGGATCTGTGAGACAGGCCCATCCGTGGCCTGACTAAGGCATAGGTATGTCCATAACTAGGCCCCAGCCCTGGAGTCCTATGATTACATCTTACTCTCCAAGCTTGCATTATATAAAAAAGGCCATGTCAAGCCCACATGTGAAGAAAACTGAAAATGTGACTCAAGTGTAACTGATGCAATAATATTTGCAGTTAGCCCGAAGTAATAGCTTTGAGCCGAGTAAACTGCCCTATGCCTCTCTCAACTCTAAGACCCACTGTGTTTGGGTGTGGTGCAGGGGAGGGGGCAAGGGAACTGTCAACACCAACCTGCCTGTGTGGCAGGAAGGAAAGAGTGTTGCAAGCCCTGGACACTCACCCAAGCAGATAGGTCCTGGCTGCTGGGATAAGCATTGAGAGTTAATACTACCACCCTGACTGCCAAATACTGTACTCCTACCTTTTCAGGGGAACCAGAAGAACCTGCCATTGACTCTCCAAATGGGGGACCAGCCAAAGGGGGCTCCATGTTGTGGTGCGCCAAGAGTCCTGGATTGTCTTAATCAAGCCCTGGGTTCATCTCAAATTTTATCCTAATGGCATTTATTTAGGATTAACTAAACGAGCAGGATTGTCTCCTAAATTATCTTTTCCCATAGAGCACTGTAGAGTCAGCTCTCAAATTATCAAACTATATTTGCTTTAGTATCATTTAAAAAAGATCTCACTGATAGGGTACAATAAATGAAAGGAATTCGATTGGGTAATCGGCTGTGTCATAACTATAAAGGGAAGGGTAACAGCTGTCCTGTGTACAGTACTATAAAATCCCTCCTGGCCAGAGACTCCAAAATCCTTTTCCCTGTAAAGGGTTAAGAAGCTCAGGTAACCTGGCTGGCATCTGACCTAAAGGACCAATAAGGGGACAAGATACTTTCAAATCTTGGGGGGGGGGAGGTTTTTGTTTGTGTTCTGTGTTTGGGAGTGTGTTCGCTCTCGGGACTGAGAGAGACCAGACATCAATCCAGGTTCTCCACATCTTTCTAAACAAGTCTCTCCTATTTCAAACTTGTAAGTAAATAGCCAGGCAAGGCATGTTAGTTTTCCTTTGTTTTCTCAACTTGTAAATGTACCTTTTACTAGAGTGTTTATCTTTGTTTGCTATACTTTGAACCTAAGACTAGAGGGGAGTCCTCTGAGCTCTTTAAGTTTGATTACCCTGTAAGGTTAATTTCCATACTGATTTTACAGAGATGATTTTTACTTTTTTCTTTAATTAAAAGCCTTCTTTTTAAGAACCTGATTGATTTTGTCCTTGTTTTTAAGATCCAAGGGGTTTGGATCTTGATTCACCAGGAGTTGGTGGGAGGAAGGAGGGGGGATGGTTAATTTCTCCTTGTTTTAAGATCCAAGGGGTTTGGATCTGTATTCACCAGGGAATTGGTGAAAGGTTTCTCAGGGCTTCCCAGGGAGGGAATCTAATTGGGAAATGGTGGCAGCGGAACCAGAGCTAAGCTGGTAGTTAAGCTTAGAAGTTTTCATGCAGGCCCCTACATTTGTACCCTAAAGTTCAAAGTGGGGATACAGCCTTGACAGGGTGTGATAGCCTTCTGCTTTATTAAATACTCTGTTCTGCTTCACCCAGTTTCACTTGCAGGATAAACATAAGTATTTCAGTGGCAAACGGTACCATTTAACAATCCTCCTTAGAATTAGGATTATAATGTGGTCACTGTGTATGACTTTAGTCAAATCAATCTTCTTGGATCTCAGGCATCCACAGAATAAAACTGTGCAATACCTAGATCAGGGGTCGGCAACGTTTGGCACGTGGCTCGCCAGGGTAAGCACCCTGGCGGGCCGGGCCAGTTTATTTACCTGCTGACGCGGCAGGTTCGGCCGATCGCGGCCCCCACTGGCCGCGGTTTGCCGTCCTGGGCCAATGGGGGCAGCAGGAAGCCGTGGCCAGCACATCCCTCACCCGCGCTGCTTCTCGCCGCCCCCATTGGCCCGGGACAGCAAACCGCGGCCAGTGGGGGCCGCGATCGGCCGAACCTGCCGCGTCAACAGGTAAATAAACTGGCCCGGCCCGCCAGGGTGCTTACCCTGGCGAGCTGCATGCCAAACGTTGCCAACCCCTGACCTAGATCCTTACAGAACAACAGATACTGCATCCCCACTGGCTAAAGAATACTTACAGAATTTGTAATCCAAATACTAATTCTTAAAAACAAGAATAATTCCACACATTTGTTCTAGGTGCGTGTATGGTTCAAAATTCCACACTTTATGTAGGCTAATGTACATGTTTTCTTGGATTTTCAATTCACATGCTGCTCCCCACACCCAACCATGCCACAATCACACATTCAAGGCACAGTTGAGAGTCAGGCCAGGGGTGGATATAATGAGCCATAAAGTTAAATCAAAGATGAACTTAGCCTCACATGATCTAGCCTCAAAAAATTCATTTTAGAACCAGGATTCCACTTGCAACATCAGATAATATCAAAATAAAATACAGGCTGTCTGACCACAAGAAAATTCATCATGCATTTCTCCTGTTATATTTTCGTTAGTTATTTTTGTATGGTAACTTATTACAGACCTGGTATCTTCCTTTTGGCTGCCTTGAACTTTTATATACAGTTGAACAGTGTGTCAGCTCATCTCATCCCCACTGGCCATGCAGCTTGATTTCTATGCGTTTAATAAAGCTGGGCATGCTAATAACGAATCATTAACATGTGGCATTTCTACCCACTATGGTTGGCATAATAGAAATAGCAATCTTTGAAGGGACAAACATTTTGGGCCAGTAAATCAGCTGGCCAATGTTAATAAGGGAGCATAAAGACAGCTTTCACTATACCAATTAAACAAAAGAAATGTGCACATTTCTTGATAGCTAATGCTAGGAGTAGCATAATTCCAAATTCAGAAGTATTCAAAAATGGAATATTTGGACCACTCAGTCAGGTCAGACCACACCTTGCAACCTAGACAAACTCAAGAAAGATTCAGAATCCAACAAAATCAGACACTTCAGTTCTCAAATTCTGTGTGTTTCACTGGATGGAACACAGTACTGACTACCCTCATTGAACCATCTCCAGGGAAATGATCCTTAACAAAGCCTTTATGGGAAAGCTCTTTCATAATTAAGGCTGCAAGTCTGTCACGGATTCCGTGACTTTCCGGGACCTTCGTGACTTCTGCAGCGGACGGTGTGGCTGGCCCAGGGGCTGCTTGAGCTGCTTGGGCAGCCCCTGGGCCAGCCACACCGGCCGCTGCTGGTGCAGTCTTGAGCTGTCACAGTCCGCCCCCTGCAACAGCAGCAGGGGTCCCGAGCCATGCGCTGCCGTCTGCCGCCTCCCCCCCCCCCAGCAGCAGCAGGGGTCCCGGGGCTCCACACCCCTCCACCCCCCTGCAACAGCAGAGGTCCCAGGACACTGTGCCCCCCCGCCCTCCCCAGAGCACCCGTGGTGCCCCCAGGCCACCCCCTGCGCCAAAGCACCCAAAATTTAGTCAGAAATATATAGTACAAATCATGGACATGTCACGGGTGGTGAATTTTTGTTTACTGCCTGTGACCTGCCCATGACTTTTGCTAAAAATACCCATGACTAAAACGTAGCCTTATTTATAATCACCCCCTATAGCACTCTACCAGCCTCCAAGAGAAATAAGTAAAAGAAACCTTGCCCATGGAGATGAGGGAGGAATTTTGATGCTCTTCCCTGTTTCCCATGGTTCCTTGCTCAAGCAGGATATTGCCTGAAATAGGAAGCTTTAAGGGCATGTCATGAACTATGCTGCACCAAAGCCCATTTGGCTCCACATCAGGAGGAGGTGGAGTAGGGAGTTTGGACACAGAATTTTTATATTCTGAATATCCTGGTGCATGCTTGTATAGAAAGCCAAACAAAAATGCAAGAAAACACAAGACAGGGATAGATGAGCTCTGGGAACCCCCAAGTTCAGTACACAATGTGAAGAGAATCAAATTGTGAAAGCACATAATGAGGTCCCAGGATAGGGTCAAACTAGGGAGTCTGTGGATCATTGCATATGTGATAAGAACAGACTGTTAACCAGATAAACTATACAGCACAGTCTTTCATTTTCATGCAGCTACTAGAGTGTTATACAGGTTTGCAGGCAACCTTCCTCTCCTCTCATCCTCCTGTCCCACCCCTCCCCATCTCCAGTTTTTGCAAAGGCTGAATAAAAATGTTAAAGTTATTGTATCTTTTTAGCTTGACATGCAAGAAATCTTTCACTGCCACTATGAATGATTCAGGATAAATGACGTACTTGTTGGCAGTATTTAAGTACTTAAACTACAGCGTAGAATTTAGGGCCCCCAAATTTTTTTTTGAAACATACAAAATTGTTTATGTAACCCATCACCCACATAATTAATTACCACACCTGAAGACACAGACATTTGCACCCACACATGGGGTAGCTAGGTGCCCAAATACTTGATTTGTGAATACAAGTATAACTATATAAATCCATTGTATGCCTCTATATAAATCCATGGTATGCCCACATCTTGAATACTGCGTGCAGATGTGATCACCCCATCTCCAAAAAGATATATTGGAATTGGAAAAGGTTCAGAAAAAGGCAACAAAAATTATTAGGTGTATGGAAGGGCTTTCATATGAGGACAGAATAAGACGACTGGGACTTTTCAGCTTGGAAAAGAGACGACTAAGGGGGGATATGATTGAGGTCTATAAAATCATGACTCGTGTGGAGAAAGTAAATAAGGAAGTGTTATTTATTCCTTCTCATAATACAAGAACTAGGGGTCACCAAATGAAATTAATAGGCAGTACGTTTAAAACAAACAAACAGAAATATTTCTTCATACAATGCACAGTCAACCTGTGGAACTCTTTGCCAGAGGATGTTGTGAAGGCCAAGACTATAACAGGGTTCAAAAAAGAACTAGATAAATTAATGGAAGATAGCCATTGATGGACCTATTAGCCAGGATGGGCATGGATGGTGTCCCTAGCCTCTGTTTACCAGAAGCTGGGAATGAGCGACAGGGAACAGATCACTTGATGATTACCAGTTCATTCCCCCTGGGGCACCTGGCATTGGCCACTGTCAGAAGACAGGATACTGGGCTAGATGGACCTTTGGTCTGACCCAGTATGGCCGTTCTTATGTTCTTATACATACATAACAGTTTCCCTTCAAAATTTGAATGTGCACATTTGCAAACTGGGTAGAGGCTGGCTGAAAGTTTGGCCAACACCATTGTCCCTTAGGAATATAGTGCAGTATACTTTAACCAATTATTTATTTCATATATGAAAGCATATATATTAGGTCATCTCATTTTTTTTAAAGTGCATTTATTTCTCCACCCCGATTAGTGGTTCACTTGCACAAGCCTTGTTGTACTAAATTATCAGTTTTAAAGCTCAGTTTTCCCCCATAAAACTTCAGTGTTTTATCTTAAATACAAACAGTGCTCTTGAAAGGTAACCCAAAGAAATTCTCTCCATTTGAAACAAGTTACTGAATGTTCTCCCCAAACCTAGTCTTTTTTTGTCTTTCATTCCTTTTAACTCTTCTATAGAAAAATATGTAGAACAGACCTAGAACATAAACTACAATAAAATAAATGGCACAGACACCACACAGGAAGGTCAGTGATCGAATTGAAATTCTCACCTTAACCAACCGTGCTCTTAGTTATTGCTGAAAATTACCAAAGAGTGGGTGATTTGACTTGCCATATAATGTGGTTAGGAATGGTGTTTCAACTTTATGCTGTTGATTTACTGACCTTTGTGTAAGCGGGGGAATGGTCCCGCTATTGTGGGGAACTTTCCTGGCTTACATAATTGGCATCAGAAACAAGATCCTATCCACAGGGTCCACCCCATTGGTTTATTGGTTGAGTTCTGGTAGCACTGTCCAGGTATGGTCAAGAACCCTACTATGGCTGGAATTGAAGAACTACTGACCCAGTTTGCTGAACTTCAGCGCAGATTATCAGACCAAGCGGAGGCATTACAACAAGCAAAAACAAAACAGAGAGAAGCCTTATCACTGGCTAAGGCAGTAATAGACCAATAGGCAGCAGAAGCTAAGAACCCCCTACTATTTATGTCCCATGGAAGCAGAAGGTCACAAAGTTTGGTGGATTCCCAACATTATGATAGAGGAATGGGTGAAGTCTGTGAAGGCAGCTCTGCATGTGCTAAGAGTACCTGAAGAAGATCATGTGGACTTCATAGAGGAACACCTCAAGGGCCAGGCCAAGGCCACAGTAAAGTTCATGGCATTGGCAGACAAGAAAGATGTGGAAAAGATATTTGAACTCCTCCTAGAAGCATATGGAGACAAGGTACCTATTGGAACCCGACTAAAGGAGTTCTTTGAGAGAAAGCAGAAGCCTGGTGAAACTGTCTGGGCATATGCGTATGACCTCCAGGAGAGAAAGAGCAAAGTGGAGCAGCGATACCCTCAACGAGTTCCAGATCCAGATATGGTTCTGAAAGAGCAGTTAGTACTGAGGCTCCAGGATGATGCCCTCTGTGGTGAAATGAAAAGGAGGTTTAAGAAAAAGCCCAGTAAGAAGTTCCACAAACTCATGCAGGCTGCCATTATGTGGTCAGAAGAAGAGCAAGTCCCTGTGGCAGAGACAGCCAAGCCTATCCTCTGTACACGAAGCGGGTGCCTAGTGAATGCAACTGCTGGGGAAAAGACCCTGCCCCAAACACAGTTAACACTGGAAAGCTTAAGTGAAGCTGTCCACTAACTAGTGGTCAAACAGGGGAAGATGCTGAAAGTGATGAATGAGGTGATGAAAGGAAAAATCTCCACTAATATGCCAAAATATCCTAGGACCCCAGGGTCCAGAAGATCCCCACTGAAGGATGAGCTGGGAAGGTACATTTGTTACACTTGTGAAAGGCCAGGACATACTAGCTGAGATTGTCCACTCAGAAGGAGACTGGAGTCCCAGGCA
This sequence comes from Malaclemys terrapin pileata, assembly GCF_027887155.1. Classification (NCBI taxonomy): domain Eukaryota; kingdom Metazoa; phylum Chordata; order Testudines; family Emydidae; genus Malaclemys; species Malaclemys terrapin. The sequence goes on along the minus strand of NC_071511.1, from coordinate 75,982,336 downwards.
CCTGAAATCCAAGAGGCACCAAGAGCAAGTAGCCCACCATCAGGGGAACACTGAGTGGGGACAGAAGGGTTTCTACAGCTGTCCCTAGGAAAAGGGTAGCATGTCAGCAGTGAGCTTTCGGGGACTGCTTGATAGTGGAAATAACCATAGCAGGGGTGAGAACCCACTGTTTGATAGACACTGGCTCAGAAGTCACCACTATTTCTGAATTGTATTTCTGAAACTACTTAAAAGAGATCTGACCATGCATAATACCCGATTTGTACAGCTAACGACTTGTCAAACCAACACCTGAGGCCAGTCTCCCTAATGGGCTCCTGGTTGCAAATGTACTTGCTAGTGCCAGCAAAGGAAAAGTGCCAGTCAGGCTGTTAAACTCAAGTAAGAAGGCCATAAAGTTGTGCCCTCGAATTAGGGTGGCAGAAGTACACCGACCTGGAACACCAACCCCAGTGAGGGTGGCACTAGAAGAAAATGGGGATGAGCTGCGGGTGACAAAAGTGGAAAAAGGAGGACAGGTTATCACATCACAAGTAGCACCTGACGGAGAGCTACCCATTCCAGTCCAAGTGGACTTCCAACAGTTAATCCCTACACAGGTCAGCTGTTTGCGGGCGCTACTGGAGAAACATCAAGAGGTCTTTTTCCAGGGACAAGCGAGATTTTGGTTACGCCACTACAGTGACACACCAAATAGCCACTGGAGATGCTGTCCTGATAAAACAGAGACACCGGCGGATTTCACCACGAGTGTTCCAGGACGTTAAAAAAAAAAAAACCACCTTGCACCTAGTGACTCAAGGTGTCCTTAAAGAAAGCCACAGCCCCTGGGCATCACTCGCACTGATTGTAATAAAAAAAGATGGTGGGGTGGGATTCTGCTGTGACTATAGGAAACTGAATGAGGTAACACACAAGGATGCCTACCTTCTACCTAGGGTGGAAGAGTTACTGGATGCATTAGGAAGTGCAAGAGTGTTTTCAACCCTCGATTTAACTTTTGGTTATTTCCAGGTTGCAGTGGAAGAACAAGAACAGGAAAAGACAGCAGTGACGACTCTGTTTCGGCTGTTTGAATGGACACGTATGCCATTCGGCTTGTGTACTGCACCTGCTATATTCCAGAGACTAATGGAGGGGGTGTTGAGAGACTATATCCTAGACACTTTGCTGATATATCTGGATGATGTTATTGTGTTTTCCAGGGATTTCGAGAGTCATATGGAAAAACTGGATTTGATTTCACTGCTCTACAGTCAAAATGTTTCTGAAATAAATGTAGTCAAACTTTACTAATTTTGGGTCACTGAGAACGAAAATGATGCTTAAAATTGTTGATTGGCTCTAGTTTTCAAGATATGCTATTGGGTCAATATATATGACCCTTGACTTGGGAATGGCGGAGGATAAGTGAGTTATAAAGGGAAGGGATCTCAATTTAAACCAGAAATGACTAAAATACATCTTTGACTGGATCTAGGAATAAATCTATGACTGGGTTTGGACAGTACTTGCTTTTTAGGCAAAACAATGAATGATGCAATCTGAAGCTGGTATTGCGTCATACATGATATGAATTGCATCATGTTATTCCTAGAAGTCATGGATGATGCAATCATAACGAAGCTTACATCACTCTGCTGAACAAATTGCCCTATATCAGCTCAAGAAATCACACCGTGTCGTGCTCTCTTATTTGTCAGTGTTTGATTTTGCAAAGGGACACATTTCTGTTTAGCCAAAGTGAGCAGAGATGCCTCGTACTTGTGTGAACAGTGCAGATAACTTCTGCTATGTTTGTGGTGAAGTGACTTTTGCATCACAAAAGCGCAGTATAACCATTATGGTTAAGAAAGCCTCACCCCTTTATTTTGGCTGCAAAATTGGAGATCATGACAAGAGGTGGGCCCCACACATATGCTGCAACAAATCTTCGCCAGTGGTTGAACAGGGAAAGGAAATCTATGCCTTTTGCAGTGCCCGTGATTTGGAGAGAGTCAACAGATCATACCAGCAATTGTTACTTCTGCATGGTGCCTCCAGTTGGGAAAGGTGTATCAGAGAAGAAAAAGTGAACTGTGCATTATCCAAACATTCCATCAGCCATACGCCCAGTACCCCACGGAGAAGGACTGCCGGTACCAGAATCATTCTCAAGTGAGTCAGATGAGGAAGAGGATGAAATTTCTGGTCCTGAATCATCAATGTCACAGGACCCACATTTTCTCTCATCCTCCGCCTTTGAACCACACCTCGTAACACAAGGTGAACTGAATCACCTTGTCAGGGATTTGGAACTACCCAAGAGTAAGGCAGAGCTGTTCAGCTCCAGACTACAGCAGTGGAATCTCCTGGCAGGTGATGTTCCGTGACCGTCAAAAGGATCTTGTCCCATTCTTCTTCATGGAAGGTGATCTTGTAGCCTGCAACATCGATTGTGTGATGGCAGCCCTCAACATCGTTCACGATCCAGAGGAGTGGAGACTGTTCATTGATTCATCGAAGACGAGGCTTAAAGCTGTTTTACTGCATAATGGCAATGTTTTGCCATCAATTCCAGTTGGTCATGCAGTCCATATGAAGGAAACCTATGACAACATGAAACAACTTTTGAGGTGCATAAACACTGACCAACATCAGTGGCAGCTTTGTGGCAATTTGAAGGTTGTTGCTCTCTTGCTTGGTCTGCAGACTGGATACACAAAGTACTGCTGTTTTCTCTGCGAATGGGATAGTCGTGCAAGAGATTCCCACTACATTAAGAAAGATTGGCCACTCCGACAGTCATTGGAGCCTGGGAGGAAAAGTGTTCAGCATCCACCACTTGTTGAATCAAGGAAGATTTTGTTACCACCCTTACATATCAAGCTGGGCCTGATGAACAACTTTGTCAAGGCCATTGGCAAAACACAAGCAGCTTTCAAGTACCTCCGTGGAAAATTTCCAAGGTTAAGTGAAGCTAAGATAAAGGAAGGTGTCTTTGTTGGTCCTCAGATTCGTGAACTTCTTCGAGATGATGCATTTGACCATGCACTGCGTGGCAAGGAAAAGACGGCATGGAAAGCCTTCCACTTAGTGGCAATAAATTTTCTCGGAAACAACAAGGCAGACAACTACAGGTTGTTGGTGGAAAACCTCCTCAAGGCATACAAAAGCCTTGGTTGCAACATGTCACTAAAGATATATTTTTTGCACTCTCATCTAGATTTTTTTCCACCGAACTGCGGAGCAGTGAGCGATGAGCACGGTGAGCGATTTCACCAGGATATTGCAACAATGGAGAAATGCTATCAGGGCAAATGGAGCCCATCAATGCTTGCAGACTATTGCTGTACAGTGACAAGAGATGCTCCATTTAATGAATACAAGAGACAAGCCAAGAAGCGCTGAGTAGACACTGAATAGGACTAAACTATGTACATAATCATTTTTTGCCTTTTGTTTCATAATAAATGTTATTTATATAACCCTTTTGCTGATGTTTAAAGTGTTACATAAACAGGACAGGTGAAATATTATCATGTAAAGCAACCATAAACACATGAAAAGACCTAGGTTTACAATTTATGATTAAAACTCTACTATCTACACAATGTACATAGACATAAAATGTAAAAACTTAAATATCTTAGAAACAGTAGCCAATCAGTTGTTTTAATTGTCATATTTGAATTCAGCACATCAAAATACATAATAAATAGCACATTTTATCTCTGAAGCAGACGACTTCTCAAAAATTGTAGACCAGTGTTTTCACACGATTGAAGTAACATGGATTGAAGCTGAAGCCAAGCAAGGGCTGCCTCCTATGTGACAGTCAAATTCTTGGGCCATGTGATTTCGAAGGATGGAATCCAGGTAGACGAGAGGAGACCAGGATGCTAGAAAACTGGCCGGTCCCAAAGAATGCCAAGCAAGTGCAGCAGGCTCTAGGTTTCATGAGCCATTACTGACAATTTGTTCCAAAGTTTGCACACACTGCTGCACCCCTATATGGACTAGTGGGCCAATTGGTCCAAACGAAGGGAAAGGACCAATGCTTTGTGTGGGATGATGCCTGTCAGACAGCTTCTGATGGCATCAGCTGATATCTTAATTCACCACCTGTGCTTGCATATCCCGAGTTTAGCTTGCCATTCATAGTGACAACTGATGGAAGCCTGCATGGCCTAGATGCGGTGCTCAGCCAGAAGCAAGAGGGGTTTGAGAGAGTGATCGCATATGCAAGCTGAGGAGGTCAGAAAAATGACAAAACTACAGTACTTTTAAACTAGAACTGCTGACCTTGAAGTGGGCTATCACTGAAAAATGTAAGGATTATTTAGTGTACTCTATATTCATGGTAATCTCAGACCACAATCCACTCTGATACCTGACAATGGCTAATTTAGGTGCAATTGAACACCGGTGGGTTGCCCAACTCCCTGAGTTCACTTTTGAAGTACAGTATAAATCTGCAAGGCAGAACCTCAATGCTGACACCTTGTCTAGATTGCCTCTAGAGGAGGATGTGTAAAGACTTCCTAGTTGTGGTACAGATGTGGTACAGACATGTTTGTGGCTAGAGAATCCAAAGCCCGAGGACGAAGTGACAGTAAAGGATGCAGTACAAAACCTGGTAAAAGTTGAGAGCGTGATAATCTCGGGGTACTCATGGGAGGAGATTCAAACTCTACAACGAGAAGGTGACATTGGACCTGTCTTAGTGGCAGTCATAAGGTGAATGAGGCCAGACCGGAGATTTGGGGCCAGATACCTCCAGTCTAAGAAGCTAGCCAGACAGTGGGAATGAATTAGATTACAATACGGAGTGCTGTTCTGGGTAACATATCCTCAAGATGGCGAAGAAGGGTGGCAGTTAGTAGTGCCTGTGTCACTATGCCATCACGTTTATGAAGTCAGGCACGATCACTGCTGGCATTTTGGAGACAGGAGCACTCTTGAGGTGATGAGGAGAAACTATTACTGGCCCACGATGGATAGCAACATGCAAGCGTGGATCTGTCAGTGCAAACTATGTGCACTAGCCAAGGATGTGTTTCTTTCCAATCAAGTCCCTTTGACCTGTACTAACATGACTGCCCCAATGGAGGTCCTAGTGGTGGACTACACACAGCTAGAGAGATCTTCAGCAGGGTCTGAGAACATACTGGTCGTCACGGACATGTTTACTCAATTCACTGTCACAGTTCCGACTAGAAACCACATGGCGCGGACAATGGCTGAAGCCCTCATAAAACACTGGTTTGTGTACTATGGTTGTCCAGCATGGTTACACTCGGATCAAGGGAGGAATTTTGAATCAGATGTGATCTCTGAATTGTGTAAACTGTATGGCATAGCCAAAAGCCGAACACCACTCTATCACCCACATGGAAATGCTCAGTGTGAGAGGTTTAACCAGACAACGCACAACATGCTAAGAACACTCCCTCCTGAAAAGAAGCAAGGCTGGCAGGAACATCTCCCTGAGCTGGTGTTGGCCTATAACAGCCATGTCCATTCGCTGACCGATTACACTCCTTTTTATCTCGTGTTCAGGAGGGATCCCAGGTTGCCACTGTATATTTTGGACAGAGAGGGCCCTGAGGAGGATGAGGTGATCAATTTGGAAGACGGGGTCAAAGGTCACCATGACAGGCTGAAGATATATTGAGAGCAGCTTCACAGGCTAAATAAAGAGACAGCCCAAAGTAGGAAAAGGACTTATGATCGCAAGTCCAGTGAGGTTCTCATCAAGCCTGGTGACCATGTACTAGCTCCTAATCATAGACACTGGGGGCATAATAAAATACAGGACAAGTGAGAGTCAAATCCCCACACTGTGGTCGCTCACAACAATCCCAAGTTATAAGTTTACACCATCCGGCCTGAGCAAGTTGGTCCTGAGAGAGTAGTACATAGGGACCAGCTAAAACATTGCACTCTTAGTCCAGTCAGGGACCATAGGAGACATAGATCAGCACGCCTCAAGGAGACTGAAACCAATTGGGGGCTGGTTCTAGTCCCACAAACCAAATACATAGGGGAACAGAATGGGGCAAACCCAAACCCTAATGAGAATGGCCAGATCCCTCAAACTGACCAGGTATTACCCAAGGACAGGGAAATAGAAAATATGGGTAATGAACCACCAGTCTTATGAAGGTCTCAGAGGGCTAATAAGGGTGTACTTCCTGTTAAACTTAGAGATGATTATGTTATTGGCTCTATGTAGTGTTTTAATGAATATTGTCATGTATAGGATGAAGTAGTAGATGTAGAAAGTTAAATATGTTAAATGTTCTTTTGATAATTGTTAATGGGTTTTTAATATGCCATGATGTGGGTATATGTTGTTAATATGGGGCCCAGACATACTGGTGTGAATGCTGTGGCAAAATTTTAGCAAGGGGGAAATGTAAGAGGACTGGATGTAAGGTGCCACAAGTACTCCTGTTCTTTTTGTGGATACAGACTAACACGGCTGCTACTCTGAAACCTGTAAGAGGACTGTTATCCCCTTACTAAAACTCAGCGGGGGTGTTTTGGTTGGCTAGCTCCCAGCACCAAAAGAAAGGGGAAGGGTTGATGGGAAATCAGGGCCCTGAGACTGACCGTCCCCATGAACAATGGGGAAAGGCCAATGCTCCTGGTCAACCTGATTGACAGGGCGGGCAGGCTAATCAGGGAGTCAGGAAGCTGGGGGGGGGTCCCATCCTCCGTGTGAGCTGGAATTGCCTGGGTCAGACAGAGTGGGGCCGAGCTAAGGAGAAAGCAGGGGCCCAAGCTGAGCTGGGGAGAAGAGCTGTGCCAGATCCAGAGGGGCCAGAAAATCAGCTCAGGAAGCAGATCAGTGCTGGGAGCAGTCACAGAAGCAGCCTGCAGAGCAGACCTGTCCTGGGGGCAGAGCTGCAGCAACCAGAGCCAGAGAGGCCAGAGAAGCAGCCCAGGGAGCTGGAGGCAGAGCAGCAGCAGCCCTGCTGAGGCAGAGTGGTGGAGCTGGAGCAGTCCGGAGCTGGGTGCGGTGAGCAGCTGGGGAGTGCGAGGATGACCCTGAGCAGCGGGCCCAGCACAGGGAGATGCCCCCAGCCAAGCCGCCTGGCAGGCCAGACTTGAAGGGGACTGTAACCCTGACAGGGCAGAAGCGACGCTGGGAAGAAGGGTCCTGCCACCTAGAGCCTGAGAGCGCATGGCCACCACGAGAGCAAGTGTCCGACAAACAGTGTCCCTGCAGCACAGCCAGGGCCTGAGAATGAGCCTGGGATTTGTGAAGAACAGATTGAACTTCCCTTACATTCCAGAGACATTGGTTGTGATGTTCCCGTGCCACAGAGTGGGGTGATGTGTTTTCCTTTAACTTTTCCCATTTTTTCCTTATTTTTTAAATTGATTGCTGTTTAATAAATTGTATTTGCTTTGAACTGTGTGTAATGATGAGTGGGTCAGTGAAGCATCCAATGCAGAGAGAGCACCCCAGAATGGGGACACCCTAGCCCCTGCCCTAAGTGACCAAAACAAGGTTGGGGGTTGAGACCCCCAGGAATCCTCTGCCACACAGGAGAGTGGAAGGGGAGCCCTTGAGGTCAGGCAGGCCTCTGGATAAAGGAAGTGGGAGCAAGGACTCAGATCCTTTCGCTAACCCATTTCACCAGGGTAATGTATAAGCCAAGAAAGTTCCCTACAATAGCAGGACCATTCCCCCGCTTACATCTGGCAATCTGGATAACCCCCTGATGGTTATTTGAATGAACTGTGAGAGAATAGAAATTATTTCAACTTTTTAAATGTTTCTTTTAAGAAAAAAAGACTATACAGAAATGCAGGGTCAGAACTAACATAATAGATCCAGTGACATAATAGATCCAGATGAGTTTTAGTGTATATAAAGATATTTTCAGAAAATTTTTAAAGCATCCATTTACACTCACAATCTTTGAAAGATTATTACACTTCATCTTGTGAACTTGCATTCAGGCAAGTTATATTTTATTTTATCGTCTGAATTATCAGCACAATATTTTCCAATTTCTCCCACAGAAAAATTATGCATTTCACAAAATTACAATGGGGGTTCTCCAGATGGTAGTATGGTCCATGGGCCAAAAACAAACCATATTGAACATTTTCTTGTGACTGCACTGAAACTCTTACTGTCAGCCACAGATGACAGACATAAGACACAGGTGAACCTCAGCATTTTAGCAGCTTGACTCCATTCTAAAATTATGAGGCTAGCTCTAGCCACCACTTACATTCTATTGTGCTGGCCTTCTGCACAGAGGTGCAGTTCACCCTAAATATTAGGCTTACCAGAACATTTCCATCCCTTCCTTGACCCCCAAAGGCAGTCTCCTTTCCTCTCTTCCCAACAAGGTTTTATGATCTTTCTCTATGTTCTGCAGTAGTTATGAGAATACCCTCGACTCTCAGTCTGTGCTTCAGACTCCAGCATGCAGATTAGACATCCACAGTCTGAATACTGATGCATGATCCATGCTTTCTCTGAAGCAAATAATCAAAGTGGTTTGATTATCTGGCAATATTTCTTGTGTTCTTGGGCTTTCTCCATGAGTTGCTGTCATCATTTGCACCTCAGTGGGATAATTGGTGTAGGATTTATATCAAGGCACTAGTCGCATAATCCCTCACCCCCAATCCTGCATTCAACAAGAAACCCAACAGCTTGCCCACTTTGAACAGTAAATATTCAAAATACAACCAATGTCAACCATAACCAGAATAACATTTACAAAACTGCCACCTCATCATCCCTCACTGAACCCCACCCCACCCCCTCAAAGCAGGTCGTTTTATAATCTAAGGGAGAAGAGCTGAAGGAGCCAATAAATCTATTAGGGATCTCACTATGCCAATCTAATACCTGTGAGGCACTCAAACAGCAGCAATAGAAAGCAGTACAAAGGCAGATGGACAGGCAGAATTTCAATTAATCACAACTCAGAAAGAAACTACCAATTTCCCTTTTCCAAAGACACACTGAAATCTTTTTGACAATCCACATATCTAATCATATCACTCTTTTCCTGACATCCTTTCAAATGATTATTAACCTTTCTAAACACACACAATTTGTAGGTAGGATTTAAAAACAAATAAAGTAGAATTTGATTGTTCCTATCATCCTTTGTAATGATTATTCTATGGATCCAAAATTACTTCTCAAAAGCCATTTTATGTTAGTGTCAATGCATTTGCCTACTGCATATGCTTATCAGTGGTGCATTGAGTTGTAAGGTTCAGAGAGAAGTAATTTATTTTAAACTTCAAAAACAGGAAACATCACACCTTTTTGAGAGCTTCTCTGATACAGGTAAAGAATGTTACAGCGTATGGCTGGATAAATTGCACCCAATTATAATGCGATTGATGTGCTTTGGCATTCAAATGTTTTCTTCTTGTAAAATGGAGATTTGGCTTCTATGCATGTGACCGATTTGGGAAATTCATTGTTTCATGGATGTGGATGGAGTGATCATTCAATATATAACAACAATCAAAATAGGGATTGTCCTAATCAGTTCATATAACAGGATTTCACTTTACATTAGATATTGAAAAAAAAAGAAACAAAAGCTTACATAGTACTTTGCCTCAGTCAGAGTATTAAGTCGTGTGGCATCAAAAGTGTAAGTTATCCTTATTTAAACTCAGCCCTCCCCACTAATTTACTTATCTGGGTTTGCCTCGCTGTGATGTCATTGAGATTCAGAGAAAGAGGTACTTCAGCTTTTCCAAGCCTTCACAGGGGGTTGTTTTATTTTGCCTGCTCTGTGATATTGTGTAATAGTAATAATCTCTGTTACTCTGTTGTATACTCACAATAAACAGCTTTTGAGATTGATTAACAGCCAAATCAAAGCTGAGGCTTTTAATCAGTCTCAGGAGCTATTCATTGCTTTATATGCTATAAAGCAAAAGAGATTATCCTCTAAATAACTTATAAACTCATTATACCTGTAAACAAACACTCAATTCTGTCCTCGTATAACACTATATCTAGGACTTAAGCATTTTGGGGAGGAGGGGGCCTGTAAAAAGCCACAATAGAAGAACACAGTATGTCACTCAAAAAGTTCAGCTTCAGAATTCTAGATGCAGCGGAGACCTGAATAGCTGAAACAAACTTGAACATAGAATTCTTACCAAATATAATCCTACTATTGAAATAAAATACATACAATGTATAGAATTAGCTTCAGGAGAAAGCAAGGTCAATCTCATGAGAGGGAACTGGCACAGAAAGAGTCTGGCTACCATTGCTGCCAGAGTTCTGGTTGAATGGACTCTAATTTAACCTCTCTCGCAGCCATCCTGCCAATAAACAGCAGGAGGAAATGCACAAGAACAGCCATTTTGACACAGTTCACTTGCATATAAGAGGACTTCATGTACTCTTGTCAAAAGCAACAAAGACCTGGAGGGACTTTTGGGGGGGGGGGGTGTTCTTCAATAACATCCTGACATTCTTTAGAAGATCCAGCTGATGAGCGGAAGGAAAAATGAAGCCAGGACAAATGTCACACACTGATATTCTGTCCTGTCTTTCTTGCCTCCAATACATTTTATGTCAGTCTCCCCGTCTCTCTCACTCTTTTAAAAACAAACTCCATTCCCTTTCCTGCATTCCCTCATAGGACCAAGAGAAAGCTTTGCAGGATTTTGAGGGATATGGACACATCAATGAAGAGGCAGTTTCAGAGACCGGTACGACTTATGGCGTATTACTGCAGAAAGTGACATACAGGAAATTGTTTCCAATTCCACACTGTTTTTAATTAAAGAGTTAAACAAAAGTGCAGTATTCTCTCATTCTTTCCTTCACCTTACGGCTTCATTATGGTGATCTAAAAATTCTTCCATCACAGTACATTCTAGTAGTTTTAATTATTGCAAGTCCTTTGTTAGTTTTCCTGACCCTTCCACAGGCAAATCAAAGTGATAAATAATAAAATTCAGAGCCCCTGGAAAGCTGCTACATCTTGGCTGGAAAACTTTGCTGAAGTAATGACGCGATTCCAACAAACAAACAGGCAGGCTCATTTACAAATCAATATCAATGAGCTGAGTGGGAAATTTGGCGGGTGTCATTGCACACTAGAGCAGCCCACTAGCCTGTTGATTTATCTGTTTGCCCACGGCCACTGACAGTGTTCGTAGCTTCAGTGATGTGGTAAACAGATGGGACATAAGTGTTCACTTTTAATTACAACTGTTGGCATGGAAGCTTCAGTGGTTCTGGAATTTTTTTTTTTCCCTTGACAAATTTTCGGTCAAGGTGAAAAGTACTGACTCCAGTTTTATACATAAACAGAGCACCTTCACATGACAATGTTTTAACTGGGCCATTACCTCCCTGTAAAGATTTATATGTACTCTTAATTCTAATTTTAGGTTAGTGACGACAACAGCACTAACACGCCCCATTAAACACCCATGCAGATCATTTTAACATCTCCACCAACATTATTTACAATTAAGATCTCTTAAACTCAATCTATTTTTCAAAAGAATTCACTTAATACAAATTTACCACAAGGAGATTTGGGAGGAGGGAATAGAGAAAGAGAGAGACATAAGTCTTCCTCACTGTGAAAAGCTGAATTTCATTTTTTAAAAGCACTAAAATCTAGCAGGGATCAAAAATTGTGTACAGCTACATATGGGTACATCACTGTGACTCATAGTTCTAACGTACAAAACAGATACCACCAAACGCTATTGGTTGTCTAGCCAGATTGGTGTGAGCATGCCCAGAACTACTGTATTTTAGAGAGTACGTAGCCTACATGACATACGTTCACCTCAATAGCAATAAATATGTAGAAGTCCTACAGCAAGTCTCATATTTGTAGTTTGTACTGATGCCATAGTCCTAAACAAGCAGTTTATAATTGCACTAATGATCAGGTATTAAACCAAAAGTTCTAGAACATTAAAAAAAAAAGGCAAGATATTTGAGCACCTAAAAGAAAATTAAGCAGCTTCATTCGTATCCTAATATGTCATTGACCTAGTTTGATATGATACTACACTTTCTCAGGGTTACTCCTACTTTCTATTATACATAATCCTCCAATAAAAAGTTGCAATGCCAGCAAAAAAAATACTGAATTTTGCTTTTCCACCGTGTAACAGATCTGCTGCACATCAGAACTTCATGGATATAAGCAGGGCTAGGAATCAGATCCCTCTACACCACAAGTATAGGGTCACACCACTTGAGTTAAAGGACAATCTTTTTTAGCTGTGTTAGTATTTGGGCTTATGATAAACACTTATGGGTCTGACACTCAATCCAGTAGAGGTCACTGTTATAGAAAAGTAGTAGCCCACAGGCCATTATTTTTTGTGAAGAGGACAAAAATGCTATATTATAATGTCAAAAGATGGCAAGATATCATGGCTCTCACCATGGAGCTATTTTTCCCCCCCTGCCTCAACACTTAATTATGCTGGATCTTGATTACTCGTTTGAATGAAAGTACTTGAAAACAGTAATGTATATACCAGTCCTGACAAACACTCTCAAATAGTACATCTGAGTATTTGAAGGACATACTTTATTTACTTATTCATATTATTTATTTACTTATTACTTATAAATAAAATATAGTATTAATCAGGCCCACTTTTCAAAAATTTAACACTGGTGAAATGCCAAATGTACAACATTGGAGTCTGAAGTCCTCTTCTATTTACCGGACAGCAGGATGAGTTAGATATACAAGTAGCATTGCTGTTTTACAGATGCAAGGAATAGACACAGAATTTAGCAAAATCTGTCTGCAAATCATGCATTTCATCCTTTAGTTTATGCTGCCTCTCTTTTAAACTATAAGAAAGTATCATTAGAGTGACTGAGATTTGGTCACTTAAAAGCTTCAGAATAGGGAACAGTCTCAGAGTAACTTGCCTTCCCTGTAATATTTTAGCTACTTCAATTTCCTTGCCCAATTGCACTGAAGTACATACACACTGATCCTGTGCATTTCCTCACAAGCCCTTTGCTCTTGGGGGGAGTTAAGATAAAGATTACACACACATATATCTCTCCCCTTTCACAGTTATCCATATATAATCTCTATCTTTATCCTAATTTCCCCAAAGATGAAAATAATTTACTTGAGTTAAATTTGGTGACATTTATAAGGACATCAAATTTTTCAGACTAATCGTCCTACATTTTATAGGCCTACAATGTGTGAATAGGAGTGTGCACACTATATATCAGAATGCTCAGAAGTCCAAGTTGTACATTTTGGGGAAGATTTGGCAGCCAAGTAGAGGATCGCAGTACTAGTCACTGGGAGGCACAAGGAATGTTCCAACAACTAGTAAAGAGGTGTTGAATCAGGCTGCTTGTCAATGCGGTGGAATGAAGGGTTGCTTCCTCTTCCCAGCACCCCCCTCAAATACATCTTTCAAGATGGGATGTGGTCATATCCTGTATGGAAAAGTCCTGTAGAATTTAGTGGGATTAAACCAGTAAGGTTCTAAAAACCCATAAAGAATGCTAGCCTCTGGTTATTTGAACTATCCTATATAATTCTGTAAGCAAAGGTATGATTTTCTATTACATTCTGCAGGATGGTCCATAAAACATGTAGACTTTTCCATTATATCCTATAGTACTTCTGCCCAAAAAATCAGTAGAGTGGCCAGGGTGCTAGCTGCTGACATGGCAGGGATCCCTGTGTGCCTGTACATTTGCCAAATGCCTAGGACCACTTCGTATGCTTGTGGCAGCACCTCAGCCATTAGAGGATTTATGCAGAAGCCAGTAGTGACTGAAAAGCCTAATCCAAAGACTCTCATTGACTTCAATGAACTTTGGATCAGTCCCTAAAATTATTTTTGTCATCATTTTATTTTATTTATTATTTATTATTCCTCTCTGGTATTTAGTAGTGCTGGTACAAACACATCATTTTTCTGACTGATACATATAACACCCCCCCCCCCCCGGCACACACACACACACCTACCTTTTTGTGCTGGAAAGGTGTATCCTTTTTTAATTGCACAATGATATTAACCAGGGCCGGCTCCAGGCACCAGCCTACCAAGCTTGTGCTTGGGGCGGCACCTGGAGGGGGGCGGCACGGTGCGGCACTCCAGCTCCAGCCGCCGGGGAGAGCGGGACCCCGGCCGGGGCTCACCGCCCTCCCCCCGGGACTCCGGTCGCCCTTCCCCCCGCCCCCTCCGCCCTCCCCTGCCGCTCTGGCGGGGGGCCGCCGGAGGCTTTTTTGCCGGCCCTGATATTTACAACTTTAGGGTGTCTCTTAGTAATACATGCTATCTTGAATGACTTTGACAAGTGCTGCATTGCTAAGTTGTTCTGACTTTGAATCAAGATGCATTCAAAACTAAAATGGTTTAGAAACTGAACACTTACATTCTATTAGTCCACATAGTGGATTCTATATGATTTTCCAGTTTTATGGGGCACTGTATTGGGGAACTTTAAATATTCTGAAGCTATGATGTGGTCATTAAGAAATAGTCATAATCATATTTTGTTTTTTTCCTGATACAACTGAAAAAACAATTCAAATTTTTTTCTCTTTAGAAAAACAAGCTTGCAAGTTGAAAGTAAAACATGAATTACACACCAAGATTGATCATTCAAGGTGCTTTCATAAATAGTGTCCTTGGAACTCGATTTCCATTTGCACACACATTAATAAAGTGCAAAGCTATTTAATCTGATTGCTTCAAGTTGAATGGATGGGTCAGTGCCAAACAAACTGATCTCATCCACTGAGTGTTTCCACAGCAAACTTTAACTCCATTAAAATGAAAGGATCCAAATTCAATAAAAAAAAAAAAAAAGATTACCTGAGCAATTCTTCAAATGCCCTGTGAGACTCTATGTGCAAGTTTGGTTATGTAGCTAGTTAGAAAATAAAACTAAAAACAATGTTTGTTATTTGAAGAAGTTTATAATATTTGATCTAGAGTGAATTAGTCAGAGCCAACAAAGTCTTACTCCGAATCACTGGAGTGATGGACTGGGAGGAAATTAATATACTTTCCAGCAAGTTCAAATACTGTAGCTAGGGGTCAACAGTGAAATAAATATAGCTGACAGTATCCCATGGGGTCCTGTGGCACCTTTGAGACTAACAGAAGTATTGAGAGCATAAGCTTTCGTGGGTAAGAACCTCACTTCTTCAGATGCAAGTAATGGAAATCTCCAGAGGCAGGTATAAATCAGTATGGAGATAACGAGGTTAGTTCAATCAGGGAGGGTGAGGTGCTCTGCTAGCAGTTGAGGTGTGAACACCAAGGGAGGAGAAACTGCTTCTGTAGTTGGATAGCCATTCACAGTGTTTGTTTAATCCTGATCTGATGGTGTCAAATTCGCAAATGAATTTCTCTTTGCAAACTTCAATTTGCAAACTTCTCTTTGAAGTCTGGTCCTGAAGTTTTTTTGCTGTAAGATGGCTACCTTTACATCTGGTATTGTGTGGCCAGGTAGGTTGAAGTGTTCTCCTACAGGTTTTTGTATATTGCCATTCCTGATATCTGACTTGTGTCCATTTATCCTCTTGCGTAGTGACTGTCCAGTTTGGCCAATGTACATAGCAGAGGGGCATTGATGGCATATGATGGCATATGTAACATTGGTGGACGTGCAGGTGAATGAGCCGGTGATGTTGTAGCTGATCTGGTTAGGTCCTGTGATGGTGTTGCTGGTGTAGATATGTGGGCAGAGTTGGTATCGAGGTTTGTTGCATGGGTTGGTTCCTGAGTTAGAGTTGTTATGGAGCGGTGCGTGGTTGCTGGTGAGAATATGCTTAAGGTTGGCGGGTTGTCTGTGGGCGAGGACTGGCCTGCCTCCCAAGGTCTGTGAAAGTGAGGGCTCATTGTCCAGGATGGGTTGTAGATCACTGATGATGCGCTGGAGAGGTTTAAGCTGAGGACTGTAGGTGATGGCCAGTGGAGTTCTGTTGGTTTCTCTTCTGTGTTATTCATTACTTGTTTTGCACTAGCATTGACAGTGCACAGATATAGAGAGATATTGACCCTTGACTAGGTAAGATTAAGAGGAGGGATTTCTACACAGCCCTATCCGTTATCCCTCATAAAACCTACAAGGAGAAAAATCTTTACAACATGCTTTGCAATGGATGCAGGATAGTAAAAGAACAGCATACTAGACTGCATATCTGATAAGAATATAAAAGACAAGCAAAACTAAAGTATGTTCCTAGTTTTGCAGTGCAGGGAGTGAACGCTACACCTCCAGAAAGGTGATGTAAGCACTACTTCACAGCATATCCTGTCTGCCTCCCTCATCCACAAGCACAAAATTCTCAGCCCCTGGCACCTCTACCCACATCTTTGCCATAATTGGTATTATAAGAATTACAAAATATCACTTATATCATTAGCATTTTAGCCTGTCTTACATAGATTTAGCTCGCTCTGTACATTAATAGAGCAGTATAAATAATTAATGCTAATCAGCATTCTTGGCTAGTCCAAGTTTGGGCAGACTTCCAACAACACAGAACATCTTCCTGAATATTGTCTGCATCTCTGTGCCTGTCCTTTCATGATGCTTGTGAAGTCATTAACGTCCAATGGAGTATAGTGTTCTGAATCTTCTAAAAATGTTAATGTTCAGAACACCTGGGTGAACCAAGGAATATTTACTTTGCTCAAAACTCAACCACACACATACTGAAGTTTGAAAATATTCAGATAACTTTATCCTTCCCCACAAACTTATGTTTATTTTCACACATCTCTGGACATCCTGGTGGTATTTGGGACAGGAAGCAAAAACATGAGAAGACCGAAATGCTAAGAGAAAACATTGTTTTAGGTTATTTCCATTTCCTAGCCCATATGAAAACAAGTACCAGAAATCTTACAGTAAAATCCCTTCTTGCAGACTTTTAACCTAACTGTGCAGACAAAAATTTGGAAAAGCATCTCAAACCAAATCTGTAGAGATTTAAGCCTTAACTAGTTTCCATAGAAATTCCTCAATCCCCAATGCATTTCATTCCCATCCCAATGTCACAGTCATCTTACTTATCAATCATCTCATCTCTATAGTGATAGGACTGTGCTCAGTCTGCCTTTCTTTCTGCCCTCTCCATTTAATATCGTGCCATAAATCTCTGAGTATTTGACCTATTATATCTTCAGGGTATATAGGTGAATGAGGGCAACTAAGACATCACACTCCCTGCTGATGATGTACTGCTCTATTTGTCTGACATAGAACACTCTTTGCCCGAGGAAACACAGTCAATTATAGCACCATATTCGGTTATAAATGTGATTTAATCAAATCCAAGTGCTTGCCCCTGACAAACAAGGTTCCCAAATATTTCTTTACTTTCATTTTCAATGGGCTTCCATGAGATTTACCTGCAGTACCCTTGAGGTTTTCATAAAAACCTATACTCCGAACATAAAAACCTAGTCAAAGTCTTAGGTGCTATGGACCTTTGTGCTGATCCACCAATGCAAAGCAAACCTAAACCCAATGGACCCAGGCTCTGGAGCATCTATCCAGTGTAGATGGAGCTTCAGGTGCCATAGGGCTGCTGTAGGTCATTCTGCTTGCTGTTACTGAAAGAAGGAATATGGTCACTGGAAAGCCAGGATACTTTTGTCCTTTAGCTAGCTACCACAATAGATCTTTGGGGTTATTGGCACAAATGACCTGCTCTAATCTGAACCAGGAGAGAAGATCGAATAGATAGAGCTTTCTGTCTTAGGACAAGTCTTCTCAAACTTTCAAGGTAAGTTTTGCCTAAATTTCTGTCTTGTGTGCAAACAGTACTCTGCCATATTTCCACAACAATTATTCAAGACTCAAATTATTTTCCAAATTAATTTGGAACTAAAAATGTCTTGGTAAATATCACTTTATTTCATTCATTAAAACTGATACTTAACTGAGAATTTGAAAAGGTACATTCAAAGTTCAAATTAGTAACTATCATATTACTTATCCTTTTCCAGGACAAAAGGCCTGTTCCTCTATGATCTCTTGCAGTTAGGAAAGGAGTAAATCATAGAGTCACTTCCTGAATCCAGAATGACAGGATTAAATATGTATCTTGAGAGAGGCCATCTTAGTGCAAGACTCTTGCAACAGCCTCTGTATTTACGTGAGAGATACAGTGGTTCCCATTAAAATCTCAACATTTACCCATAATTACTATACAGTGGTGCCTAAGGCATTGGAAAATATCACAAGATTGAAAATAACTGCTATTTCAGTTCTATATCTTATAATGTCTATATCATCTGATCCTTCCAATACATTTAGTTAAAAAATAAGAAAAAATGGCAAATTCTTTAAATAGCTACGTTATTAGTTATATTACTGATTTTACAAGATAGAACTGGTTCTCTTGCACACACGGTAGTTCTGCTAAAGTTTTAAGATCAGCAAACCCTAGGATAATGAAATGCAAATGTAGGGTCGTATTTAAAAATTAATCATCCATAATTAATTAGTAATCTCAAGCATTCTGGTAAATGATAATAAAATTGCACACAATTATCCTTGCAGTGAATGATAAAGTCATTGCCTAAAGATTTACAATATTTTAAGAGAAACATTTTGCATATATTTACGTGCTCTGTGACCACAGATATGTCACAGTACTTATTTTAAATTTCCAGTTCATTTTATCTTTAAATTGCAGGATGTTCAAATATTCATGCAAACTCCCAAAAGTAAATGATTTGAAAAGAAAATAAACCTTGTACATTTACTAAAGTTACTCTTGCATCCGTCAATTCAGTGTATAAGAATAATAAACAAAAACCTGTGTTTAAATATGCATATAACAATTTTTTCAGTTCATTTTTATACTTTTTCTTCAAATAAAGATTTACATGAGTTTTCTAAAACAAATATGTTTGATGCCAGGACCTACTGAATAAATAAGAATACCAACAGTTACTTTACATAAATGTCTTTTCTCATGAAGGATGCCAAAAGGTTAGAATCACCACTTTTAAAGTTCAGGTATACTTCAGGTTCTAATCCTTTCTGGAGAGTTAACTTTACTACTTCAGAACTGCATTTGAGAGCTTCACTGCTTCTACAAAAAAGGCAGAGTGAAGGTAGATCAGGTACTTCTATATGTCATCTTTCATAATACAAAAACCAAAAGGGATATTGAAAAAAAATCCAAAAGATGGCAAATTTAACACAGATAAAAAAGGAAATGCCCTATGGAACTCATTTCCACGAGATCTCATTAAAGCCAATTATCTTAGCAAGATTACAAATAGGATTGGAGATTTATATGGAAAACAACAATATCCAGAGTAACAATAGTAAGGATTTCTTAAATAAAAGTTTTGAAGAGATATAAAACCTCATGCTTCAGGGCATAACAACATTCAACTAAATGGTCATTAAGAAAAAAAAACTTTCCTTTAGAGCTTTGATTTGTTTGTTTTGTCCCCCCACCCACCCACAAGTGACTATTGCAGGGGTTTCTTACCTCTGATACTAGCCTCTGTTGGCGTCATGATTCTGAACCATATGTCTGATTCATTAATGTCAATAGGGCTGCCATCCATACAATAAAATACAGGTATATATCATTGGAGAACTTCAAATGTTAGGAACTGCACCATGCTTTAATACAACAACAAACAGGAATCTATCCCAGAAAGTTTAATTGAAACAACTATAGTGAACATACTACTCAAACATGTTCCACTTACTCTATTGCAGCTCATTAAGGAGAAAGTTACAAGGAACTCATAACCATGCAAATGTTTGGCATATAACATTGTCAAAACCTGGTTCTGCTGTCTGCCAGATAGCTCTTTGTAAGTGAAAACCTGTCAGCTGAACGTACTCAACTATGATCCAATGTAGTGTGACAAAGTTCCTCCTCTATCTTGGTGGGTCCTGCGCTTATTGGCAGATTTTCTTGCCTCAGAGATTCACCATGTGGGTTGGAGAACAGCCCAGAAACCTTCCCCTCTGGTAGAACCCACAGTCCAGGTCAATTGGGAGGTTTGGGGGGAACCCGGGCCCGCCCTCTACTCCGGGTTCCAGCCCAGGGCCCTGTGGACTGTAGCTGTCTATAGTGCCTCCTGTAACAGCTGCATGACAGCTACAACTCCCTGGGCTACTTCCCCATGGCCTCCTCCAAACACCTTCCTTAGTCTCACCACAGGACCTTCCTCCTGGTGTCTGATAACACTTGTGCTCCTCAGTCCTCCAGCAGCATACACTCTCAGCTCCTTGCACCTCTTGCTCCCACCACAAACTGGGGTGAGCTCCTTTTTAAAGCCCAGGTGCCCCAATTAACCTGCCTTAATTGATTCTAGCAGCTTCTTCTTAATTGACTCCAGGTGTCCTAATTAGCCTGCCTGCCTTAACTTGTTCTAGCAGGTTCCTGATTACTCTAGTGCAGCCCTTGCTCTGGTCACTCAGGGAACAGAAAACTACTCATCCAGTGACCAGTATATTTGCCCTCTACCAGACTCCTGTGCCCCACTGGTCTGGGTCTGTCACCGTAGTTTTGGGGGTTAAGTGACTCAGCACAAATGTAACCATTTCCCTATTTTCTTTTCCTCCTATTCAACCACTGATTAACAAAATCAGTGTGTTTGTGTAACATAGGTGTGCGCACATGCACACTGAGGAGACGAAGGGGAAGCTAATGCAAAAGCTATCAGACCTCTTTTTAAATTTGAACAAAATGCACAGGAATCTAGGGAGGGAAAGGACTCTGATAAGGCTAGTAATACAGATTAATGACAAAGCATACTGCCCAACTTGGGTGTTTTTTTCCCCCCCTCTCACAGCTATGTAAGTGATATGAGCATGTTACATAAACAGCGCTAGGAATGCTGTCAGTTTTAATAAGAAAGTACAGGCCATAATAAAGCTGGTCAAACTACTATGGCTCTGATAAAATATCTTCTGGTACACTATGCTATAAAAGATATTTATGAAACTATCAGAAGAGCATAGTCTGAGCATTTGGAAATGATAGTGTGACATGATTTAAAACGTACAAAAACTAAAAGGTAACAAAATTAAGCACTGTGGTCCAAATTCATTGCTGTTATAACTCCACTGTTTTCCAGAGGGATTACACCAGGGATGAATTTGGTCCAATATCTGTTTAGGGTTTAACATATATTACCTGAATTGCACAAGTAACGTATGCAGAGCTCAATTAAATTCCTTCATGCATGCAACTACTACAAGTAAAAAAAAATCCTAATTCATTATAAATCATATATTTTAACTTAGAGGATAGAACAAGAAAGCATGATGGGAGAAATGCCAGGGAAATCCCACAGTCATGGAGCCATTAATCTCTGGCAGAAAGAAATGCCCTTTTTAATTAGTAAAGGGAACAAGCATAGGAACCCAGCTAGAAGGTGCAATGATCTGTATTCATTACCAATGTTTTGCCATCCCACAGGATCAAAGAGTGGGCTCACAGAGCTCAACAGGGACAGGATTAAGCCAAAAATCAATTTTAAAAACTGTAGCCAACAAATGAAGAAATCCACTATCATCGTACAAAGTATATGGCAATTCTCAGCACCTAGGCACTGCAAAGAGTCACATGCCAGAAAACCCATGGCTAGCAGTGGCAATGGGGAAAGATGTCAGTATTGTGTGCCCCCATAACTCTGTGGGGAAGCTGTCCAGGAGGTCCTTAATTGCAGGAGTCAAGAGGTACATTCTGGGTTAGGATCTGGGGTCCGTGTTGGCTGCACGTCTATTCACATTCATCTCCATACGCAGCTGTGTGCACATATTTTACTCTAAGCAAGTCACAGGGGCAAATTGGGCTGCTAGGATGAAGATTTAGAAAACACAGTTCCTTTACATTAAACTTGAGAGATGGTTATACCAATTTCCCTGAATTGGTCAGAATTTGGTCTCAGATCTAAGTCTGAATAGCTCTTCGATTTTATAATAAATAAGCAAATACAGAAATCTAACAGAGAAAGCAATATCAAGTGATAATGCCATGGACTAATGGAAAAATCCTCAAACACTGGAACAAAAATATAGCAGACCAAATTAAAAAAAATACCACAACAATCAGGTACACAGGTAAAGCATTACTGTCAGTGTTCATATTAACATCAAGACAGACTATATATGAGTAAAATAAATGTCTACCATATTAAAATTAATGTGAGATTATTAAGCCTACCCATGACTTTATCTGAGTTTTCACTTCAATGAAGGGTGTTTAATGAATATCTTGTTTCCCTCTAACTTTATGCAATCTTCCACCATAGTGTGCTGCCACCTTTTCATGTGATAGCCACACACATCATATTTAGTCATGTTGAAAATGAGATTTGTGAGAGATTTCTCCACTTGTTTATGATTAATTTAGCTGCTAATATTATCAGTAAATCTACTAGAGTTTCCTCAACCACTCCTAGGTAAATTTGAAATCCTTTGTTCAAAAGGATTAGAGAATGAAGAATGTGGAAATCTAAGTGTATATTTGTTTGGATTAATTTTACTATTTGCATCTAGAACAACCTAACAAACGGACAGTTAAATAGGGGCAAATTTATCAATGCCGTAACTGCATTGAAAGCTAATGAAGTTGTACCAGAAATGAATCTGAACACTTATGCATAAGTGTCCACTCATCAGATTCAAAATACTAGCAAACATCTAAATTCTTTAAGCCAGCCAATATTCTCACCGCCTTACATGGTATTAAGTAAAAAGACTAATACTACAGCAGATTCTAAACCTTGTAAAGGCCACCCACAATTCCTACTAATGCTCTTGTATTTCCATAAACCAGTCATTTTCCCATCTTTGTTTCCCAAACACCCACAGACTTGT
The DNA here is from genome assembly GCF_027887155.1 of Malaclemys terrapin pileata. Taxonomy (NCBI): domain Eukaryota; kingdom Metazoa; phylum Chordata; order Testudines; family Emydidae; genus Malaclemys; species Malaclemys terrapin. The sequence continues at coordinate 75,959,490 of NC_071511.1, read as the reverse complement.
TGCTATTGTTTACTATTAAAGTTGTATGAATGGATGCTGCTTTGTGTTTTTCCTCTTCATAATCATTACAATGATTTTCAAAATTTTATGGATCACAGATAGCTGAATCTAACAAAAAAGACTTAAAAATATAATCACTTAAAGATAATTGAAACAAATAGGAAGGTGTTGTACGTAGACTTTGCTGACTAATTCATATAAAATAATTTAGCCTCTTCACAAATTGCCTACAATTTACATTAAAATTCAAACAAATATTTCCATATGAATTTTTGTTTTGTTTTTGCAGTGCTCCTGCAGCTTGGATTACTTGTAGTGAGACAAACAGTATTCTTCTGTTAAATCACCAAAGGAAAAGAATCTGTTTTCAAGCCAATTTACTCAAGATCAGGAAACATTATTTCAGTTCAGGTTTGAGCAGTTAAGAATCGTTTATTTGTTTTTCTTTTAAATTTTAAATTATTTTCCTTTGAATCCAAAAAGTCCATTTGTCCAAAATGTCATCAATGCCAGATTAGATTTTAGTTCCTGAGGAGGCACAATGCATGCTGGATTTAGACAAAGTAAATGTACAGCGGTTTCTTCTAGCTCTACTCAATGAAGAATTATCACATTCCCACAATTTTAATGGTTGCTAGTTCACCCACACAAAATTAGCCAATCACTGCTATTTAAACAAATATTTTAAAGGGGGAGGGGGAGAGGACAAACAAACTTCGCAGACCAAATTCCTCACAAAAGATTTCTATCTCATTATAAATCACTCTATAAAGAGCATATAGATAGCCACATATGTGTACATAGGTACAGAGATATAAAGGCAAGTGTCAAAAATGAATGCCAAAAGCCAAAACACTAAGTTTATCAATATGAAACATGATTTCCTGCTGAACTTACTATAAAAGATAAAGGATATTTATTTCCTTTAAAAATGATTTCATATAGGTAAGATTGTTTTCCTTGGGAGCACAGGATGTTCAAGATACCGTATATCATTTTTATAATTCCATTTGTGTGATAGGGTGTCACTTCACAGGGAATTTAGAAAGACAAGCTCGATTTCTTGCACACAAACTAGCACAGAGGGGCAGGAAGGAGAGAGAGTACCATATACCACTCCGAACTGACTTCCAATACTGATTCAGGATCAGCAATGACTCAACCATCTGAAACAGGGGAACGTAAAAGGGGAAACTGAGAGCAATCCTGGAACTCCAAGTAAGAGCTCAGAGCTGAAAACATAGGGAGGGCAGAGAAAGAAATTTTACCTGATCTATGAGCACCTAGGGGAAGTTTACAGCTGTGACTGCATATGGCTGTCAGAATTCCATGGTGACATTAGGAAGAGAGCTCTGATCCTCCTACTCCAAAGGCACAGGGCTTTATTGTTAAGTAAATCAAGGAAAGTCTTCATTTATTGTGTAGGGCTTATGTCAGACAGCTGAGCAGTTTTGATTCTATCCAGTATTTATGCATCTATACCAGTCTTCTCATTACAATCCCCATGCTATTTTTGAAACAACCTAAGTAGACCCGATCTATAGTTCCATCTTTCTCAGTAAACACACATTGTATTCATAGTTGGGCCTTTTTTAAAAGCACCACATATTTAAGATTCCATTGAAGATGGCAATTAATAAGTTTCACAGAGTTAAAGGTCATGAGTTCCATTCCCTTCTCTTACTGATGAGAGCTTGTAATTGTCCAATACCCTACAGTTTAGGATCTACTGGTCTACAGAAGTGACAAAATTAATACAAAATAAACTAGATGGACTCAAATCACCCCGTCTTGCATTAAGTGATTAAGACAACCTGTGGTATTAACATGCATGTCTATTGTAAAGTGTAACCGTTTAGGAAAAAATATCCAACAAGTTACTGTACATCTACTCATTTCTCATCCTGTATGTGGTTACACAAAATTCACCAGTCTACATTCATTCGAACAGAATCATAGCAGAAAGATCTTGAAAAAGACCATCTGGGTCATCTAGTCCATCCTTTGAACTAGTGCAGAAATGACCTCTACACTGTCGTTGAGTGTTTCATCTAGTCTACTCTTGAACACCTTGAGTGATGATGCCTCAATCACATCCACTGGGCAAAAGGCTCCATTGTATGATTGACCTCACTGTTAGAAAGTTTCCTCTTTTTAGTTTTAGGTCATCACTTCCTGTTATACCACTCATAACCACCTTAAATAATTCCTCTTCCTCCTACTCTCATGCTACTTCTTCTAAGCATTGGTTACCCTTTTGTCAGGCTGTATAAAGCAAGGTCCTTAAACTTCTCTTAAAAGGTCATGCTATCCAATCTTTTTATCATTTTTGTCACTCCCCTTTAAATTCTCTCCAGCTGACAGATGCCTTTATGTAGTGAAGAGCCCTTAACTAAAAAAGTAGCCTGTTCAAATTTGCTTTCTTTAAGAGCAAAGCTAAGGGCCCATCACACAGCCCTAGTAGCATGCTAGACTCTGGATTTCTCCACCAGCGACCTCTCCTTCCCCCACCCAGGCTGCAGAGGCTGAGATAGCCCTTGTGGCCCTGCCTGCCATTGGATGAGCCAAAGGAAAGAGCAAGCAGGTAATGGATCCCTTGGCTCCTTTCCCTCCCTCCCTGTGCACTGGAATGCAGGGACCATGTACAGGTTCCTTTCCCTCTATGTGCCCATCCCCCTAATCCAGACCAACTTTTGCACATTGACTGTGCAACACTCTCAGTCACACTGTTAGAGAGAGTTCCGCATATGTAGAAGAGGGCATTTGCCCCTTGGTGACTGAAGTTCATGTACTATTTGCTCCAAAAGGAAGCTCACAGCATTGAGACTAGGTTTGCTTCAACCCCCAAAGTGAGCTTGTAGTGCAATATCTGCAGTAGATAACATTTATAAAATATTTTAGGGGTCAAGCAACACTACATTCAGTTTCTATAAAGAGCTTCAATCCACATTTTCCTCACTGCCCCAGAAGAGGTTTCTCTCTCTCTCTCTCTCTAGTACAACAGTCTCAACAGAAAATAAAGCTTGAGAACCTATGAGCAGGGACTATCACAGAACCTATGAGCAGCGAGCAGGGACTACCACAGAACCGGGCATTAGGGATACTAGGCCAATAGAGGAGAAATGATATCTAAAACAATTAGACATAAGCCCAAAACAAAACCCTACAAGTGCACACCTCTGAGCTTTGGAAATTTTGGAACCCTGACCTGGATCTGAATTCCAAAGTTGGCCCCTCTCTCTATAAATCTAGATGCCAGATATAAACACACTTGAACTTCAGGTAGGAGGTGAATGGGTCCGAAATCTGGATCGACTTTTTTTTTTTTTTTTAAGACCAGGGCCATCTCTAAAGAAAATTAAGAATTTGTCTCTTTTTGCAGAGATTAACAGGCAGAGTACTATCTGCTGATTTCAGCTAGAAGAGGTCTGTGAACCTTTCTTTATAAAATTATGTTATAGTCACTCACACAACAGTCATCGAACAGTCTTGAGATACTGGATGAGAATGTGTCTCTTACAATAAGAGAAGTTTCATTAAAATATCTTAACTTTTGTTTGAGAGTGTCTGTGCTCAAGCATTATCCTGCATTCAATCAGTACTTTATTAGTATCCTCATTGATGTTAACAGAGGTGGTTGGGAATTTTTCAGTGAAATATTTTTTCAGCTCTTGAAAATTTTTCCAGGAGAGGAAAACTATTTCCCATCGTTTATAGATATGAGTCCTTCTATATGTGTAATTTGTTAACTGTAGGTTTCTTGCCTTCATACTAGTTTCCTCCTCCTTCTGTATGCTTTGAACACCTATCTCTGGAAATTAAATAAAAGACAATTGATCTGAAAGTTGCAACTCAATACTCTATATTGTATTGTGTACAATCTGTATTTATGCCTTGCATGATTATAGAAATACACAGCTCCATAAAATCATAGAGACACTAGAAATATAAGAGACATATTGAGTCCTATTTAAGTTCATTCCCTGCCAATGCAGGGTTCCCCCCTAAAGCATATACTCAAATATCTCAAGCCGTTGGGGAGTTGATTTTTATTATTTAAATATTCTTTTGTAAAGCTTTTCTGAATCAATCAAGATTCAATAAAAGAAGATTGTCAAATAAATTACTTCTCATTTCTGCCCACGGTTATATTCCTGCAGGGATCTGGAAAAATATCAGGATCATTAGCCCTAATACCTATAATACCATACTGCTTTGAGGAGGGGCTGAGTGGTAAGGTGGTTTAATGCATTACTCAAACTCTAGAGGCCTGCAGGGCTATTGTCCATTCAATACAACTCTTATTAGCATTTCTGGGAATTATGAGTATTGAAAGGAGACAGACTTTATATCTGGCTGAGGTTAGAGTGATTTGTAAATGCTGGCCTTAGTTTAGTACCAGTTTTGGATATTTCATTTGGACAGATCTGAAAACCAATCCAAAATTCTTTTTCATGGTGGGCCTCCAATGAAAAAACAGACAGGAAGTCCCAGCTGAACTGAGCATAGCTTTCTGTAAACTCTTTGGGCTGAATTATGACCTCAAGTGCTTATGCATAACTCTAATTGAAGTCACTGAGACTTTTGTGCACGTATCTGAGGACAGAATTTGACCCTTTATCTTGACCTTCCCATGCTCTTAGTCTGCCTTATTCAGCAGCGCTAAAATTAACCATATTCATCAAAAAATAATTACACATTATCACAGTTTAACATAAAATGAAAGGTTTATTAATGCTGATATGAGCCAAGAAAACCACTAAACAGTGACTGAACTAATTCAATTTAAAAGGATTTTATTTTTTAATATAGCAGGCTTTCATGTAGCAACACACTGATAACTGGAAATAGGCCTTACACATTTGAATTTCACAGTTCAGTTCCCTGGTGACTTAAAGCAAAAGGGTACAACATTTAAGGCCAAATTCTTAGCTAGTGTAGATCAGTGAAACTATGCTAATTTACACCTGCTGAGGATCTGACCCTTAGATTTCAGACTCTTCAGCACAGTAAGCACTCCAAAGTCATTCTTTACGTCATACTGGAAAAAGGTGGGGAAAATAATTAATGTCAAAACAGTAGCCTATGGCACAGTGTTAATTACATCTTTACCTAACAGCTACATCCTGTTCCTAATTAGTCTCACTGATCTCAAGAAACCATTAAGAAATAAGGCAACCAATATCTTCTACTGTATTTGCAATAAAAATTCCACTGCCACACTGACAGCACATTCCATACACCTTTGTAATACAGACATGAACAGCATAATTCCTTTTAGCAAGGATTTGGGAATTTCCTCGGTAAAGACGACAGTCACTGATAAATCTAGCTTCTTTTCTAGGATTATGTATTGGTCTTTCAATTCACTTGCAGTATTTATGTAATCAGAAGTACATTACAACCATTTCCCTGAAACTGGACATTGACTAAGATATGTAGTAAACTAACACATGTATGTCCACATTTTCAAGATGTGCCAGTTTGGAAGATTTGGTCCTTACTGTATAAAATATCATGCATGTTTTTGTACTGCACAATTCTTAAAAGAACAATGCACTGACCTCATTGATGAAAGTTTGGGCTCCCCTGGGGCTTAGAAGTAAGATTGCTCTTCGTAACGTGTCACGGTAGCGATTCAACTCTTCAGTTTTCATGGTAGTAAAAAGGCTGGCAAAAACTCTGCTGATGTTTCTGTCCACCTTTTGTAAAGATACATCAAGTCCTAATCTAGAGGCCTGGTCCAGAAATCCCTGCAGCCCACGAATATCTATAAAACAGGAACAAATTCACAATCTGAGTGTCAGCTTTTTAAGCTAAGAACATAGCCCTTACCAAACAAAAGGCAGTGGTAATATGTCCCTAATTATTATCATTTATTATTTATATTACCATAGCACCTAGGAGCCCTAGCCATGGACAAAGACCCCATTGTGTTAGGCAATGTACAAACAGCAGAAAATGATAGTCCCTGCCCCAAAGAACTTGCAATTTAAGTATAATACAAGAGACAACAGATGGTTGCAGACAGACAAGACAAGGGAGTACAAGGAAACAATGGGGACCATTGATAGGCAGTGGTCTGAGGCACAATAATCAGCCTACTGTCAAGCTTTTTGTCAACATGGTGGAAAAGGAGACTTTAAAGAAGGTTTGGAGGAGGATAATGAGGAGGAGATAGCTTAGAAGATGTTTACAGGGAGTTAAGAAGATAGACCTCTTCATTTTGTTTCTGCTGATATGCATCCCACACTCCTGCTCAATTGAGTGGGAGTTCCCTGTGAACAGTAATGGTAAGCTCATGCCCATTATTGACACTGGAGCAGCCAAAGTTACATAGAATCACAAAAGGATCATTTCTACATATTCACTCCCATCCAAAAACACAGAGTGAAATATTGCAAGCAGCTAAAGCCTTGCAGCTCCCATCAAAGTCAATATGAGATGTGCACAGGCATCTGACAGCAGAATGTGACTCAATGATAAAGATTAAATTTCATTATCTTATACACAGTCTTTCTTCTGAACTCAAGGCTTAAAAATAGAAACAAATGGCATCACAATGAAACAGAAACAGAGTTGACAATTATATTAGTAGTCCACTATTCACCATAAATGTGTGCCCTCTTATCTCTGAGTAATCTCATCCACAAACACAAATTTGTTTTGTTTTAAACATACTTCAAAGAAGTTGGTGGAAATGTTGTGAAAACTATTCTAGGTTTTCCATAACGTAAACGGAAAAAAACTAGTTAGCAATAATTAGTTACATATTACAGATTCTTAGATTCACAGGCCAGAAGGGACCACTATGGTCATCTAGTCTGGCCTTCTGTATAATACAGGCCATATATTCTCAATATATTTCTTCTACCTGGTCAACAATTTTTTTTAAGTCTAAAAGTCTGACTAAACTTGGATGGAAAATGGTAAGTATTTTCTGTGAAAATTTTTGAAAGAAATGAACTCTCTGCCCCAAACATGGAAATTGTCAATTTTTTCCAATGGGAAAAAAACAACTTTAAAAGATAGTTTTTGAAACTTGTCAGAAACCATCATAAGAAATGAACTCTCCCAAAAATATTTAGTTTATTAAAAAAGCCATTTATAGTCCTTTTTTTAAAAAAATGAAAAATTTTGGACCAGATTTTCTGTTAAGTGACATCTGTTGGCTGATAAAATGGATTCCAAAAGCCCAGTCAACGATCTATCTACTGCTACTGATTGTTGATTTGCAGTGGTGGCCATTTAAAAAGTCAACATTTGCCAGCAGACACTGTGTAACTCAGATATCCCACCAATTTCCTATTCTAAGTATAGGGGGAAATGTTAGGTTAATGTATATTTTGTGCTAAATGTTGGCAAATGCTGAGTTGATTAGGACACATGGGAGAATGAAACACAGCTAAAGGGATGGGCTTCAAAGTGGAAGACCACAACTATATTAACATTTAACCCAGGCATTTATTTGGGTCCAGGAAAGCGTTAAATGGTTTCATGACAAACAACCAATGTTCAGGATTGGCCCTATTCAGCCTATGATTCAGCCCACTTCTGAATCTTCTCACCTTCCCCCCTAAGAGATGGAATGGGAGTGTACATGACGGGTACCTCTGTCTGCAAGAATTTAAGATTTTCCCTTCTTCCTTCAGGCTAATAGCATTCCCCAGTAATCTCCTCGATCTCTTACTCATTACTTCTGAACCCTTTAAATCACGCATCCACACTGCACACTGGGCACAAGTTGAGATGCCATTGCAAACTCCAGTTATAAATAGACAGCTTTCTTACTCTCCTTATTAACGTACATTCAAGCCCTCAGGATTCTGTGAGGAAGGTGAAAAATCTCGGCAGGCATCTTGTCAATCTTGCTCTAAGGGAAAAATCCCTTCCTGATCCCCAAAACTGCTAATCAGTCAGACCCACAAGATCTTGGAAACACAGGTCAATCTATAACTGCACAAATCTGACAGGCAGAGAGGGCAGGACAGCAGACACAGAATGGCTGCTGCATTCCCTGAGGTCTGAGCCAGCCCCTCTTCACCCTTTCTCTCAGTACCCCAGGGGTTGTTTATTCCCTGTTGGTCTGATCAAATATCCCCCTCCTGTTGCAAGAGGGGGCATTTTTAATGGCAACAACTTTAACAATATCTTGGATATGAAGACAAAAATAGCCACCATACAGCTTTTCCTTTAACTATGACTGCAATCAGCTCAGAGAATTGGAACAGGAACGTGAAGATATGGGACCAGGTCCACATAATTAAATTGAGTCAATTATTTTTAAATGTAGCCTGACAACCGCCCATAGTAAAGGCATATTTCCAACAACATAGTGCAAACCTGATTTTCTGATCTCTGAGTAACTAAAATTCCCAGTTAATCAAAGCTATGCTATTTGCAATAGGTTTGCCCTGAATAAAGCTCAGCGGGAAACTTTACAACAGCTCTAATCTCACAGAATTTAGGAGCTCCAAAGGTCTGAATCTAAGTTTTTGCAGAGCTCCTAAGTGCCTCTTACAAACTGATTCTCAACATCTGAGCTTTGTAGGACTGAAGCCCATTGACCCTGCAGACCTGCAACTGAAAGAATGCTGTATCCCAAATCCCAGTTTTTGCTAAGGTTCCAGAAGTGCAATCCTGGCCCCACTGAAGTTAATGGGAGTTTTGCCATCAGCGTCACTGGGGAGAGAATTTCAACCATGATGTGCTCTAAGACCATCACAGAACCACCGTGATTTTATCATACTAAGGAATTCTGTAGGAATTTACATCTTCAGAACATTGCACAACCCATGTCCTCAACATAGTTATGCCAAATTACACCAGCTGAAGATTTTACCATACATGTGGCTGCAGTCCATAATGGTCAGTGATCCAACAGATAAGATCCAAAATACACAGAACAAAAAGTACCTTTTATATCTGCACCTACATACTTTTATTCAAAATGGAACATTTGGCAATGTGATTAATTTAGCTTCAGAAAAGCTATATTTACAGAAAGAACAGGAGTACTTGTGGCACCTTAGAGACTAAAAAATTTATTAGAGCATAAGCTTTCGTGGACTACAGCCCACTTCATCGGATCTACATAGAATGGAATGCATCCAAAGAAGTGGGCTGTAGCCCACGAAAGCTTATGCTCCAATAAATTTGTTAGTCTCTAAGGTGCCACAAGTACTCCTGTTCTTTTTGCGGATACAGACTAACATGGCTGCTACTCTGAAACCTATATTTACAGAGAACTCTCAGAAAGGAACAGAAATCAGGCCAGGGATGTGCCAACTGCAGCAGACACTTTAATGCTTGTTTAGGTCAGGTTTATTTGATATGAAAATCACCCAAATCAATTCCAGCACCGGAAAAGGTGTACTCAAGAGGATTCTTTTGGTGACTTAAGAAGCTGAGTCATATAGAAATTCTATCACATTTCTATATGTGTACTGTATTTGTTTAGGCTCCAAAAAGCCTGAGTCATTAGAAGGTACAAGGGGAAGGGAGGGCAAACATAATATTGTGCAGGCATTTCCAGAAAATGCCAGAAAATAATTGAGCACTAATATAATTACTACATTGTGCAGACATGCCAAAATAATGACAATGACAAAGCAGCATAGTTTATAGGCAAAAATATTGTATTAATACTGCCAAACTAAGCTTTGGATTTTGCAAATTTAAATTCAGTAAACTAGCCTTCATTACTACACCTTTTGTTGACTTGTTTTCTGTGTCTGTGATGCTTGAAACAAAGACTGATTTTTGAATGCTGTCTAGTCCTTCAAATATTACAGCAGAGCGTGACAAATACTAAGAAAATCCTCTTTTTTTTGGTTTACTTATGTCATTTTATGCCAACATCTAAAGTTATCCCCGAGCAAAGAAATTGTTTGCAAAAGATTAACTGTGATGCTGTTCTTTTGGATTGACTTTTCCTTATGTTTTCAGCTGACCTACTGAACTACTGGATCGAAAGACAATAAAATGGTAGAGTTGTGTGAAATATTTGACACACAAGGTAAAACTGTTTGAAATTGCAGGTGGGCAGGGGGAGGTTGTTTTTTTTTTAAAGTGAAAATCAGCCCATTTCCAAATGAAAAATCAAAGAGGGACTCAAGAATTCAGACATTTTTGTGTTTTCAATTTGAACAAAAAAGAAAAAATTGAAAAGGGAAAAATTGCCTAAAACAAAATTTTACATCAGAAATGTACACCAGTTTTGCACAACTCTAAATAACTGCTAATTTATTTTGATGGCTAAACATATTTGAATAGATGCATCTTACTGAATTGTGGCCAGTCTTTCCCTATATAATATTTGTTTCTTGTTGGAGCTCATGGGGAATTTGGAGCAGTGGGACATTTTCAAAAGCGACCAGTGATTTTTGATGCCCAGCTTGAGACAAGTTAAAGGGGCCTGATTTTGAAAAGGGGGCTCTTTGAAGGGGCATCAAAATACTTAGGCACCTAAGACACTAATAACTTTTTAAAATCTTGTTTGCAATGTTGTTGGAACTATGTTGGTCCCAGGATATAGGAGACAAGGCAAGTGAGAACTTTATTGGACCAACATTTGTTGATGGTAGAGACAAGCTTTTGAGCTTCACAGAATTCTTCTTTAGGTCTAAAAAGTTTACCAGAGTATCACACTACTTTTTAGCTGCGACACTGGTGACCTGTTCCAGACCTAAAGAATAGCTCTGTGAAGATCAAATGCTTGTTTCTTCCACCCATAACTGTTGGTCCAATAAATGATTTTACCAACCCACCATGTCTCTCTCTTTTTTTTTTTTTTTTTTTTGAAATTGACTATTGTGACTTGGTAACCTTTCCTGGCAATCTGCCAGAAGTTCTTTCATTTATTTAATATACATATATAAATATAAATATATGAAGAAACATCTGTGTCAATATATATATGATTTTCTGTAATAAACTACGTTGTATGGTACTATATGTACAATTCAAATTAATGCTGGTTCCTTTCTTATGTATCTAGAATAATTCCATGCAAACATTTAATTCAGTAAACAGGGATAGCCAATGCTTGGGATTAAAGAGTCTGATCCAAAGTCCACTGAAGCCAATGAGGTTCAGACCTTATATTCTCTCTCAAGTCACATGAGAACATGAATTTGGTGTGTCTCATTCTTTTCCCCATTTGTGCAGATCACAAAATCATCCTCTAATCAAGAAGAGTGGTGAGTCTGAGCTAGGGAAGTCCAAAAGAAGATACATACACAGAGGTGGGAGAAACCTAGCACAACACCTGTCTTCCCTTCACTTTTCCCTAGACCATACTAGTAGTCCTTTTATTTTCTTGCATACACAAATTACACTCACAAAATTCACTTGGAATTAAAAAAAAAATAAAAAAAGAATTCTATAAATCAGCTGACTAATCAAATTCATTAAGTCTCTGACAGCGTCTATTTGGTTAGATATTCTATTTCAGGCATTACATTAGTGAAAAATTACATTTAATGAAATAATATTATGAAAACTGATAGCCATAGCTCCATTTAGTTTACACATCACAGGAAGATTCTATCAAATTAAACTCAATCAAGGTCAAAACTTGTGTTTAGCACATCCCATGAATGAAAAGCAACATACTGTAACTATGTATTGTGGGACAAATTTAAAAAGGAGCAGCTTCTGTTTGCCTTCAGTTTTCCAGGCACATGTTTTCACTCAAGGAGAAACCTATATTTGTATATGCCAGTAATGTTCTAGTTGAACAAGAATGTAAAAGTTGTGCATACAAAATACACATGCATTCTGAAAATGGTAGACAGTTTTTGAAAATTTGATCTTATAAATGTTAGATTCCTCGAGGCTCTGCACCACCTATACATGGGAAGCAAAATGACACCTCACAAAAGTACAGTTCTGTGTGTATTCCTAGCAAAAAAGTGAAATGCATTTCAGGATTTCTCTATTAAGCAAAGTGCAAATTTCCCCATGTGTAAAGTATACTATCTCAGCTAAGTTAATGTGAAATGAGTAAGCCAGATCTGGGACAAGACTCAGTAAAGGAAAGTCTCATGCTGAAAGCAGCCTATGGCACCTTGCAAAGTTTGTGTCTGTTCAATTTTGTAAAACAGGCACGGTGAAAGTATTTTCATGTTCCAGAGCACCATTTTCCTAACTCCTAGGAATATACCGGTTTGCAAGACTTCAGATCTGATGTAACAGTATTTTCAGGGTTGGAGACCTATAATTCTATTGGTATTGATGTACTGCAAATAAATAATTAAATTTATAACACTTTTGGATTGCATCTAGTGAATGTGTTTTGTCACTGGTTGCAAAACAAATGTCCACTATAAAAACAGCTTTCATAGTAAAGAAAGAATTAAGAGACTAATGATTTCTTGCCTGGGCTGATGTTAAATACTGAACTGTTTGAAGTAAGATTGTAGAAATGGGATGAGTTGATTTTTTAAAAAAAACTCATTTCTATAACTTTTTGCAATGATAGTTACCTATATAAACAACAATATAGTATAACCCATAACTTATGGTCCTCATCTCTACTGTACTCTTATCTTGTATATCTGTTGCCTATTCTTATTTTTCTTATGTAGAAAATAACGTGTGCTGTCAACAGTAATGTTTCCCTCTCGTAGAACTGTAGGACCAGATTTTTCGCCTTGATACAAGCTGCTTTGCACTACATTGCAAAGCAGCTGTGAAGTTGCCCCTGAGGATTGCCCTTGTGGAAGGAAATCTCCTAGCTCGTGTATAGCTGGCATAGTGCTTTACACTACCACCTTCTCTCCCCAATTGAAGGGAGAACAGGTAGGTAAAGAGGCTATCCTATACCCTGGTAATCCCTGACTGAGGACAGCTTGGAGTAAATTAGAATAGGCTCCAGGGGATGGAAGGAATTTTATTTAAGGTGGCTTCCAGAAATCTATCTTTGCCCCTTTGTTCTGGTCCTCCTTCACTGAAGAATCTGGTTTACGGTATCTAAAGCAGCCTATTGTATTATTTGCAATAAGCTGGACTTAAAATGTGCTACAATGATCCTCTTTTCATGCAAACATTTGAAAATGGGAGAATTGTATGAGGAGGGGAAATAATGAAGTGGAGAGGGAAATTTCAGCTTCTGAGTTATCTGGTTTATTGGTGGTGAATTCTAATCAATTATATTGCTGTGCTTTTGTTGCATTTGAGTATTAATTTGTTTGTATTTTTAAGCAATGTGAAAAATGCCTACCATACGCTCATAGGCATTTTTATAGGCATTTAACATTTATATACCTCTTAATAAACATACATTATACATTTTCCCAACATCTGAAAAAGGACAACGTATTTTCAGTTTTTCTTATACAGTGTTTGTCAAGATAATAACCACAATAGAAGGTGGAAAGTTACATCTGTTTTCTCACTAATTGTTTCTTTTCTTCATTGCACATGCCCTCGGCTTTATTATTGGTGGGTCAATCCTGAATGCTGGGCAAGCTAATGGCATTGTTATTTCGCTTAGAAAAATGAAATCAAGAAAAGGTAGGTCAAATGATAAGGTTCACTGATTTTAAGGGTGTCCTAAAGGCGCTTTTAAACACATCTCTTTGTCAGGGACAGGGACATGAGCAGTCTGACTTAGTGCTTAGAGATGGTGCCTGGCCTAATGGTTAGAGACAGGAACAAGGACTGAGAGTCACAGGCAATGGTCAGAGCCTGATGTAAGCACTCAATTCTCTTTGACAGAGAGAGGTCCCAAGCAGCAAGTCAAATTGCATGCTGCAGAAAGGAAGCCATGAATTCTACTATTATGGCATTGTCTGAATGCGCATTTCCCTTGGTTAGCCCCATGCTTTGGGGAACAGTGAAGGAAGCACTCACTGATGAGACAAACTGGTGGGTACCACTGAGCTAGTACACGGTACCAAGTGACCGGCATTAGTAGAAAATGACACTCCTAGGGAAGTCGTATTATAAACAAACGACAAGGGCGGACAGATATTGATTGAAAAGTGAGATTTTTAGGGCCTGATCCTACAAATATTTAAGCGTGTGCATATATTTACTCACATAAGTAATCCATTGAAGCCAAAATAATTTCTCATATGAGTAAAGTTATGCATGCGATTAAGTATTTGTAAGATTGGTGCCTTAATTATTATTTAAGATGCAAATCAAGGCAAACAGATGAAAAATAGAGGAGGGGCACATACATCATATTTTACTAACATCATGATCCATCATCCCAGGTTTGAGGCTTTTTAAGAACACCATTTTAACCAATAAATATGCATGAAACAAATGAGATAGTAAACTGCAGCCCAGGTTTCATAATGGCATGTACTCATAATTTGCATGTGCAGTAATTCTTCTTTCAAATTATGTATATTTTCAGTTTTGTACATACATCCTTATGGAAATCTGGGAGCATGATGATGATTAGCCAGGTAATACTGAAACCACAGTTCTACCAGCTGAAAATCAGCCCTAAAATAACTATCTTGAAATACAGCAGCTTTTTTCCTCTGTTTTTCCTGTATCTCTGAAACCATCACTGAAGGTGAATGTTAACAAAATCTGTAAACATTGTTCTCTTGTTAAAATCTCATATGGTACAACTATATAATAGTATAATGGGAAAATGGTGAATAAGACTACATGGTCTTTTCTGGGTCTCAGTGTCTTCATGAATCTGCAACATGTCTTTTAAATTAAAGCGTCATTAATTGAACCAGAACAAAGTAGCCAAGCTAGTACAATGAGAGGGTCCCTCGTCTACAAGCCACATCTAATCCCACTTTATTTCTAGGGTCAGTCGCCAATAACTTCAGCTGATTGGCAAGTCTTTGCAACTCTGCATTCCAGAACATGTGAGAGATTAAAGGTGGAGTAACAAAATAGTACCATCACATTCTTAAAGCATCATAAAGAATAGAACTATTCAGGATTAATTAAAAAAAACAAAACAATCATGTAAGTAGATAGAATACTTTGGAGTCTGCAAGATTAAAATTTAGGGGTTACTTTTACATATCCTGTATGTATTAGAGATTGATTGAAGAGGCAAAGCTCAGATCCCAATTAAGGTTAGATTAGAGTTTGAATTAAGGACACACCTAGTTTAGGATTTGAATTTAATTTCCCCCAAAATCTGACATATTTTTCTCTCCAGATTTTGGCCACAAATAGTGGAACTCACAAGTTCTTCTGCTCTTGCCCAGATTTTAGTTTTCACTGAAGTCAATGAAAAGAGCTCCCAAACGAAGATGGATCGAGCCCCTACTGAGGTTTCTGAAATTTTGGGCCACAACCAAACTGGATTTGCAAATAGAGATTGGAGATGACTGAAATGGAAAATATGCATGGGTTTTCTTTGTTTTGTTTTATACATCCAGGATGAAGAAAACCTTTCTAACACCAAGGGCACATATTTCTGGAAACTGAGGTATGTGCTTGTAGGAGCCTGCTCCTACATGCTAATCCAAAAATGCTGTCAGACAACTTTATGCATTTTGTTTCAGTAAACTTATGGTGAAAATGTAAAAGGTCACACTTATTCAAGTACTACAGTTAAGTCTCAGTTAATGATAGTGTAGGATCCAGCTGCATCCTACATATGCTTCAATTACAAATATCAGTAGTATATACACTGTGATTTCAAAGAACCATTTCTATGGGTTTAGAACAAAACCTTCATTTCATCTCTCAGTGAAATGTCCACAGTTTCTCAAATTAAGGAATCACTTTTTAATAGGTTATACCCAAAACATCTTGATCTTAAAATCTGAATGAAGAAATCTACTCTTTTCTAAATGCCGAAGGAAAGAGATTAATGTCTTCTACAATGGCAGCAAAGAAACACACCATTTTGAAGATCTCACAAAGAAGCCCAAGATAAGTTACTTTTGCTGGTTTCACAGTACCACGTAGGTACCAATATCATTGGTAGTTTGCTGGCAACATTGGTTGTCACCTCTACATACCCAAATTAGTAAAACAGAAGTAAACGCTGTGCTCATTTCAGCTACTTTAAAAAACACAGAGGGTTTGAGGGAGGGGAGAAGATGTTGTGCCAAAAAAGAAATGCTAGTTGGTAGCTGTCAAGCTTCTGAGAAAGTCAAACAAACTTTGGAAAGTTTAAAAAATGTAGTTATTGACCTTTCATTTACTTCATATACTTTTGTATTGGACTCTGGGATGTGGGGGGAATAGATCTAATCTGGTGTGCTCTCTTAAAATGCAGCGACAAAAAAAAAAAAAAAAAAAAAGATTTAAACTACAACTAAAAACCCTAGTAGCTTAAAACATTTTACTTACCTCACTTGGTATTTCTAACTTCTGAGAAAAGCCTAACTCTGCAGAATTCACAGAAAAAATATTTTATCATGAATAATATATGCAAGTGGATTTAGCATAAAATGAAAGTTTATTTGAACTTTGGATGAACCAGTTAGAGGTGGTTCTGAAGTAACAGAAATGTTGAGATAAAAATAAAAGCTTGTTATATTTATCTGAGCCATGACGGCTTTCTGATTTCTACTTTTACCCTACCCTAAAAGTGTTATTTACTCCTTCTCATAAGACAAGAACTAGGGGTCGCCAAATGAAATTAATAGGCAGCACGTTTAAAACAAACAAAAGGAATTATTTCTTCATACAATCCACAATCAACCTGTGGAACTCTTTGCCAGAGGATGTTGTGAAGGCCAAGACTATAACAGGATTCAAAAAGAACTAGATACATTCATGGAGGATAGGTCCATCAATGGCCATTTGCCAAGATGGGCAGGGATGGTGTCCCTAGCTTCTGTTTGCCAGAAGCTGGGAATGAGTGACAAGGGATGGATCACTTGATGATTACATGTTCTGTTTATTCCCCCTGGGGCACCTGGCATTAGCCACTGTTGGAAGACAGGATACTGGGCTAGATGGACCTTTAGTCTGACCCAGTATTGCTGTTCTTATGTTCTTATCAGCCTCAAAATAAAACTGATCCTGCCTCCATCCCTTTAAGCACCACACAGTTAGATCTATTCAAGAGAATTACATTCCAGGATATATCTTCATGTACTGTATATGGTGGGAATATGAATCTTCCCCCCCGAGAAATGCTCACAATCAAATCCTTCATTCTTATAACCTGGCTATGCACTATAACATCTCTGGACCTCTCTTGGTGGTCAACCGTAGAATTCAGTCATCATGACAACCACAGTGCTTCCATGGTCAATATATATATATTCCCTAATATAGCTGTGCACACAAAGGTACTCATACCACAGAGTACAGGTACACGGTCATGCTTCAAAGTGTGCCTCATTAATGAGATTAATATTTCTCTGGGAGGGGAGGATAACTGGATAGGAGGAGGGATAGACTGGGATCTACCCAAGGCAGTGGCGGCTCCAGGCACCAGCACTCCAAGCGCGTGCCTGGGGCGGCAAGTGGCGTGGGATGCCCTGCCGGTTCCTGCGACAGCGGCCGTCAGGTAGCTTTCGGCGGCATGCCTGCGGGAGGTCCACTGGTTCCGCGGCTTCCATGGCAATTCGGCGGTGGGTACACCGAAGCCGCGGGACCGGGGACCTCCCGCAGGCATTGTGCCAAAGGCAGCCTGACGGCCGTGCTTGGGACAGCAAAAAAGCTAGAGCTGCCCCTGAGCCAAGGACTACTCTGCTCTGGTTAGGCCTCAGCTGGAGTATTGTGTCCAGTTCTGGGCACCGCATTTTAAAAAAGATGTGGAGAAATTGGAAAGGGTCCAGAGAAGAGCAACAAGAATGATTAAAGGTCTTGAGAACATGACCTATGAAGGAAGGCTGAAAGAATTGGGTTTGTTTAGTTTGGAAAAGAGAAGACTGAGAGGGGACATGATAGCAGTTTTCAGGTATTTAAAAGGGTGTCATAAGGAGGAGGGAGAAAACTTGTTCACCTTAGCCTCTAAGGATAGAACAAAAAGCAATGGGTTTAAACTGCAGCAAGGGAGGTCTAGGTTGGACATTAGGAAAAAGTTCCTAACTGTCAGGGTGGTTAAACACTGGAATAAATTGCCTAGGGAGGTTGTGGAATCTCCATCTCTGGAGATATTTAAGAGTAGGTTAGATAAATGTCTATCAGGGATGGTCTAGACAGTATTTGGTCCTACCATGAGGGCAGGGGACTGGACTCGATGACCTCTTGAGGTCCCTTCCAGTCCTAGAATCTATGAATCTATGAATGAAAAAAGTAAGGTATAAGGCATTTTAGACGTGTTCAAAACTAAGCATAGGCTGAGACACTTGTGTGTAAAATCTCAGACAATTTGTCTCTTATCCAAGACAAAAGAATATACAAAATGCCAAAAACTTAGCAAGATTCAAATATGGATTGGACTTTTATATGGATAACAACTATCCAGAGTTATAACAGCAAAAAGAAGAATTGAGGAAGGGATAGAAAACTTCATGCTTCAGAGTTTAAGATGACCTCTAACCATTAGGGATTAGCATGAGACCTTCATAGAGGCAGATTACCCCACATTTGCCTACTACAGGTTTATCCCACCTGCCTATGAAACATCTAATGCTGGCCGCTGTCAGAGACAGGATACTTGACTAGATGGGCCATGGACCTGACCCAGTCTGACAATTACTATGTTCCTATACATAGGAACATAAGAATGGGCATACTGGGTCAGACCAAAGGTCCATCTAGCCCAGTATCCTGTCTTCCAACAGTGGCCAATGCCAGGTGCCCCAGAGGGAATGAACAGAATAGGTAATCATCAAGTGATCCATCCCCTGTCACCCATTCCCAGCTTCCGGTAATCAGAGGCTGAGAACACCATCCCTGTCCATCCTGGCTAAAAGCCATTGATAGCCTATCATTGATGGACCTATCCTCCATGAGTATACCATGTATTGTGACACAGGAAAACCTGGTGAAAGAAAAGGCTCTACTCCATTGGTCATTTCCAGTAAGGTATCCTCTTCCCATCAGAAAATTATTTGAATCATACAGGAAACTTTGAAGTGCAGAGTATTAAATTGATTATAAGTGTTAATACTAATTAAACATGAGCTGCTAGTACAATTCTCTAGAAAGAAAGAAAACACAAACCTTGCATGTATAAACAGGGGAATATCAGGTAGAAGTAGGGAGGAGATATTACCTCTGTATATGGCATTAGTGAGACTATTATTGGACTATGTCCAGTTCCAGTGTTCAGACTTCAGAAAGCATGTTGAAAAATTGGATAGGGTTCAGAAGAGAGCTACAGGAATGATTAGCAATTTGGGGAATGTACCTTATAGTGAGAGTCTAAAGAAGCTCAATCCATTTTGTTTATTTAAGAGAAGGTTAAGAGGTGACTTAACCATCATCTATGAGAATCTACATGGGAGACAATTTCTGGTAAAAGACTGCTCTTTACCCTAGCAGAAAATCTATCCACTGGTTGGAATATGAAGCTAAACAAATTCAGACATGAAATAGGGAGTCCTTTTTAAATGTTATTATTATTACCAGCAAGGGTAATTAACCATTAGAACGATGTACCTAAGGATATATGGATTCCCCATCACTTGGGATCTTTAAATCAAGATGGGATGAATTTTCTTAAACCAAGGTTCTGGGCTGGATTAAAAAATTATTGGGTTATGTAGGATCATCAGACTAGATGATCAAAGAGTCCCTTATAGTCTTTAAATCTAATTAACTATTTGTTCTTTTTTGTTTACTTGTTTTAAAAGATGACTTAAAAAACAAGACAAGGATATGAATCTGAAAACTGGAAATAATAAGTATAAAACCAAGTATGACCTCCGCAACACTACACTGGAGGTGAGGAAATGATTAATATCTATAAGTGTGCAAAAAGGTTCATTGAAATTTCTAGCTCATCACCTCCAGGAGTTAATGTAGAGTGTTTGGGGAAGTAAAAAGAGGAGAATATATGGAGACTATCTCAGGATGGAAAGGACACTCAAACCTCACTACCATAAACCAGGCACCTAGATACCATACCATGTGGATTATCAGACAGGACCAGAACCCCACTCAGTGGGCAAAATTCTCTGTATTAAGAGAAGATAGAAACCGATTATCTAGCTATTGTCTTAATTCAGCTGTCATATCAAAATAGATGAGACTGGATTGTTAAATTTCCATGTTCTTGGATTTAAAATAAAATAATAAAAAATAAATCAATTGAAAACAAACAGCTACTCTGGAGGTTCTAGATTAAAATCAATACAGAATAAATGTTTACACTGGAAAAAAAAGACCAAACACTACCGCAATGCTATGAATTACACAAGATATACCAACTAACCAATTTACATAATGAACAGCATTTGCATTGTATAATGAAAATACATTTATAGAGTAACTGCTTACAATCTTCTGCTTGGCTCTGATTTCATTATTTACTATTTTGGATGAAATTCTGTGATGTTTATCTACCACTTTGTCTTTGATGTTTTACATCTTCAGTTTGTTTTTTCTTTATTTTTATTAACCTGTCCCTTATTCCCAATGCAATAAATAGTCACTTTGATTTGCAATTCCCTTCAGCCAACTGAACAGAATTATTCTTAAAAAAACCCCTCAGTAATAAGTTATTTTGCAGAATTTTCAAAGCAAGAAGGGTTTGAACTTTCCTTTATTCTGTCTATAATTAAGTATTTATTTTAGTGTGTTGTTGTCACAAAAATGACAAGCGTTAACTGCAAACACATCCTTTCAAGATGTTACTTCAACAGAGGCTTTTAGTTTCAGTTGTTGCACTGGCATAATAGAAATATTTTCAGCAGGCGAGTTTAGGGAGGAAGAGAATGTAAGAACCCAAGATTACCTTCATCCTTTTTTTAAAGATGCATTTAGTTTTACTTTATTTCTATGGAGCATTCTGAAAGAACCATCTATAGTATATATTACTCCTGAGGGCATTCTGTGCCAAAAAAATAAAAATTCTGCACATAATATTTTAAAATTCTGCAAATGTCAAATAAATGTGGAGGCTCTAGCATGGCATTGAGGATCACAGGCCACTGGCTGCACATAGGTGGGAGATCAGGATGCAGCTCCCCCATGGGACATGGACTGAGCAGTGAGGCTGCACCCAACACAGCGCAAGGACTGGACCTGCCCCAGAAACACCCCAGGGCCCTGCCCCTCCGTACCAGGTGTAGGTGAGCAGGCTCAGTAAGGCAGGATTCAAGTGTGGAGGGGCTCAGTGTAGGAGGATCCAGGTGTGGGTTGAGATGGTTCTGTGTGGGGCAATCTGGGTGCAAGCAGCTCAGTGGGGGATCCGGGTGCGAGGGGGATCTGGATGCACAGGGGCTTGTTTGAGAGTTCTCAGTGCAACGGTAATGGGACTCTGCAGGGGGGTCCAGGTGAAGATAGTTGGTGATCAGCAGGGGGGGGGGGGAGGTCTGGGTGTGGGGGATAGAGCTCAAAAGGGGGGAGGGGCTGAGTGCGGGGTCCAGATGCTGGAGGAGTGGGGTTCAGTGGGGAGGGAATCCAGGTACAGCTGTTTGAAACTCAGCAGGGAGGGGATCTTGGTGCGGGTGGCTCATTGGGGTGGTCCAGGTGCAGTGGGGCTCTTCGGGGGAGTTTAGGTGCAGGTGTGTGTGTGTGAGATTTGGTGGGAGAGTCTGGGTATGAGGGGGTCTGGATAGTGCTGGGGGGTGCTCAGTACAGATAGTTACCTTATTACCTTTCCCCCCCCAACCTTCAGTGACAGAGAGACTTCCTGATGCTTAACTGTGTGTCAGCTCCCTGACACCTCCAGTCTATTAGCTATCCAAACAGTCTCATCACTATGCCAGCCCTTACTTTGCCTTGCAGGTTAACAATAGGTGCACAGTACCAGAGTCCCATTGAAGCATTCCACCTGTAGGGTTCTGCTCTTTAATCACTGAATGCTCACAGTAATACCAGGTTTTCTGTCCCCATAGGAACAACGTGCACATCAGCTTGTATGATTCAACCCAGGATCAACTCCTTGTATAATACCACAGCACTGAGATATATTTATAGTGAATATAATCATATGTTTACTATCAAAGATTAATATTTAAGACAGAGAGTCAGGATAATGGAAGCAGAAGGGTTACATATAAAACAAAATCATAAAATGAAACCTAGAAACTTAAGTCAACAGGTTAATCTTCTGCCTAAATAAGTTTTTTGCACTCCAAATGTCATTTGCAGCATATCAACCAAACCTGGTTGAGATCCTGTTTTCATGAATGTAACTGCACTTCCCATTTATTTCCTAAGTGCAAGATAAAGGGGCACCTCCTTGCCTTCTACTAATATCCCCAAAGTTCTATCCTTCTACTAATATCCCCACAGTATATGGCAGGTCTCTTTGGATAGAGGAAGAATATTTGTGAAAAGGGACAAAATGCCAACCTTTCTTGAAGGAGCATATTCTTTTACGGCTTTTGCTGCCTTGGTCCTTTGTAGCCAACTGCGCTAGTAAATCTGTATTCCAAATGCAGTAATGTCATTTTCAGACGTACTGAATCTTTTTCTGTAGGTTGTTATACCAACAAATACATTTTAATTCTGCCAGAATGCTTAGGTTTTAGTAAAACACTAGCAGGAAGGTCTTTGATACCTTCAGATTTTGAGCCCGATAAAGCCACTTAAATCAAGTGTATTGGATGAATACACACATTACTAATAGTCATCTAGGCAGGAATCTTACATATACAAGATTCAAGAGAAAAAAATCTGGTATAAACCTACATAGATTGGAGCAATACTTGGCAAATAAGTCAAAAATATTAGGCCACTGAAATCAATGGAGCTATGATGATTTAAGCCGGCTGAGGGTCTGGCCTATTAAATACATACCGCATATGTAAACAGAGTCAGATACTTTGGCCACCAACTGCGGCACTGTTAGCAATGCAAAAATACAATGCATTCAAATGCCATATAGATAGCATTAGCAGATTTTTAAATCAGTTTTAATAACTGTTACACTACAAAGTTTAATATCTTGTAAAAGCAGAATAAATGGGCCTGTAATTATTACATTCAGGAAAAGCCCATAGCCCCAGAAAGACCTGTGACAGAAAATGAAAGAGATCACAATTCATTTAGACGAGTGGCTCTTAACCTTTCCAGACTACTGTACCCCTTTTTGGAGTCTGATTTGTCTTGTGTACCCCAAGTTTCACCTCACTTAAAAACTACTTGATTACAAAATCAGATATAAACATACAAACGTGACATAGCACATTACTACTGAAAAATTGCTTACTTCTCATTTTTACCATACAATTATAAATCACTTGAAATATAAATTTGTACTTACGGTGTATAGTTTATAGAGCAGTATACACAAGTCATTGTCTGTATGAACTTTTAGCTTGTACTAACTTCGCCAGTGCTTTTTACGTAGCCTGTTGTAAAACTAGACAAACAGCTAGATGAGTTGACATACCCACGGAAGACCTCTGTGTACTCTCAGAGGTGCGCTAGACCTGGCTGAGAACCTCTGATTTAAACATATAAAAGCTTTATATGTTGAAGTTGTAGTGTTGTAAAGTAAGGGCTTTTGTAATTACTATTTTAGATGTGTAAGTCTGCCCAAATCTCATTGATAAGGAGGGAATATTTCATGAGGGATTAGTCTGTTCAGTAATATACTATAAGATACGTGCACAATATTTATATCCTTCCAGATACCCAAGACATACTACTAATAGAAATATCTGTCCAATCTTCTCCTAGATTGCCCTGTGATGTCAAATTATTTGTATTACAGTAGAACCAAGATTGAGGCTCCATTATGCTAGGTGCTGTACACATACACAGTGAGAAAAAGTCCTTCCCACGAAGAGTTAACCATCTAAATAGACAGGACAGACAAACATTGCGGGAGGGAGGAGGTACAAAGAAATGAAGTCACTTGCACAAGGTCACATAACACATTGATCATGGGATGAAAGGACCAAGCAATGATGTTCTGCATGACGTAAGGTGGGGTGGTGAGTGTCTACTATTATACAAGTGAGAGACAAACCAATATTTTTGCTTTACTTAAACCCTCATTAAAGCAAAGTTGGAGGCTACATCACCAATGATAATGGGAATTTTAGTAAGAGGCACGACATCTTATTAAGCAAGCTGCCAATTGGAAAAAACACTTCACTAGTCTCTCAACAGATCCAGGTAAGGTTCTTCAGCATACAACAGAATTTCTAACAGAACGTTGGGAATCATTAAGAAAGGGATAGATAATAAGATGGAAAATATCATATTGCCTCTATATAAATCCCTGGTACACCCACATCTTGAACACTGCATGCAGATGTGGTTGCCCCATCTCAAAAAAGATATATTGGAATTGGAAAAGGTTCAGAAAAGGGCAACAAAAATTATTAGGAGTATGGAATGGCTTTCTGTATGAGGAGAGATAAATAAGAATGGGACTTTTCAGTCTGGAAAAATGACGACTAAGGGGGGATATGATACAGGTCTATAAAATCATGACTGGTGTGGAGAAAGTAAATAAGGAAGTGTCATTTACTCCTCCTCATAACACATGAGCTAGGGGTCACCAAATGAAATTAATAGGCAGCAGGCTTAAAACAAACAAAAGGAAGTATTTCTTCACACAATGCACAATCAACCTTTGGAACTCTTTGCCAGAGGATGTTGTGAAGGCCAAGACTATAACAGGGTTCAAAAAGGAACTAGATACATTCATGGAGGATAGGTCCATCAATGACTTAATAGGTATCCCTAGCCCATCCTGTTTGCCAGTAGCAGGGAATGGGCGACAAAGGATGTATCATTTGATGATTACCTGTTCTATTCATTCCCTCTGAAGCACCTGGCATTGGCCACTGTCGGAAGACTGGATACTGGGCTAGATGGACCTTTGGTCTGACCCAGTACAGCTGTTCTAATGTTCTTATTTTATGTAAGAGAGGAAGGATGGTCCAGTGGGTATATACTCGTCTGGGATTTGGGGACCTGGGTTCAATTTCCTGCTCCACCACAGACTTCCGGTGTAACCTTGGACAAGTCACTTAGGGCCAACCTTTTAAAGGTATATAGATGCCTAAAAGGGGCAGATATCTGCATCTTTAGACACCTAAATACTTTTAAAAATCTGTCTTAGTATCTCTGTACCTCAGTTCCCCCTTCTGTAAAATAGGGACAATAGCACTTCCCTATCTCACAAAGGCATTGTGGGGATATATACATCAAAGATTGTGAAGCACTCAGATTAGTGATGGAGACCATATAAATTCCTACGATAGATAATCGAGGCAGGATTCAACGTATCAGTGAGCCTCCAGAAGGCTTATTTTAATTCAGTTCCAAACCTGAGAAACCTACCTAAGCCCAACCTTTGCACAGTTTTCCTCGGAAGGAACAAAGCTATTTTGTAGTTGGAGAAAGGATTTACTGAAAACTACTTTTCACTTTTAAACACTGACAGAAACACTCAAATTGTTCATGCCCAAGTAGTTCTGGCGAAAAGATAAACATTTGCCAGCTTCATGCAAATGACAAAAAATCCCTTTGTACAATATTCCTGTAATCTACCACAACATATGCTTTCCCCGTATGTGTTTGTCTATGTAGTTTTGCCTTGTCTATCAGGCATCTTTCCACATGGCATACTTATAAGTTAGTCACTGTTTGTGTGGTGGTGCACTTTGCAGAATGTTTCTGCTTCAACTATGTTATACTATGGTTGGGGAGAAGTGTAATATTGTCCCTGTGAACTGTATTTTACACCTTAGAGCAAGACTAATATTTTCTTTTTAATATTGTTCCTTCCCTCACGCACAAATAGACCAAACTCTGACCTGTAATTCATACAAGTATTGTCAGTAACAACAAAACTATTCTGGCTGCAACTCTCTTCTGACTTGTAATGCCACTTGTTATTCCAGTCCTGGATTTCTCTTGAAAGCCCGCCTTCCCCCTCGCCATTCTACCAAAGGCCCTGGTGATTTTGAAACTAGCACTGATGGAGGCAAGGATGAAAGTACCAACATCAATACAGTTTTTAAAATGGTTACCAGGAAAGCTTGAGTTGAGTTAAAATAAAAATGAAAAACAAACAAAATACTATTTGAAATCCAGTCTCTTCATTGATTAAAGCTGTTTGCATTTTGCTACAGGAGCTGCTCTACAATATTGCTGACTGTCAGAAGGATGGAATTAAATATAAAGAAACTGGTGGTCAGTGACTTATTGAACACACTATCAACAACCCTTAAAAAAATCAATTCTTCTAGATAATTTTAAAAAATACTAATTAAAAACCTATACTGGCAAAATAATACTAGTCTAATGTGATCATGGCAGAATCAATCATTGCTTAATCACATCCCACCATCGCCTCTATGGGAGGATTACAAATGAGATGCTTCAGAGGAGGGGAAGTTCTTTCGAAATATAATTTAAACTTTACTTCTGAAATATCATGGCCACCATGATCCATCACCCACAATCACTGCCCAGAACCACAGTAAATCAGAACTATGATTCATCAGCTATAATCAATCACATGAGAGCAGTCAGAAGAAATGGTATTGCCATGTACAGTACATGCATTTCAGAGTATGTACACTGCACCTCAGTAGTGATAGGGTGAATTTAACACTAGTAGAATGCACAGGACTAATAAAATCTTATACAGCAGCTAATCAAAAACAAACAAAAAACCTAAAGAGATTCAGCTGAAGAAAGCTGCATTGCCTAAGGTGAATGGGAGATAGTGATTATTTACTCTTTGGGAATTAAAAGCCTACTCAGAGGAGGTGTTTTCTGCCTATCCATCATAAGGAAGTAAATGACCTTAGATGAACGTTCAAGCTCAGAGGAGCTATTCAAATAGAAAGAATACCGAATTCCCAAAACCTAATCGTGGATTGCTAAGCAAGAGCCTCAAGTAGAGAATCTTGGAGAGGGACAAGAGTGGTGTAGGTGGGCAGAGGGAGGAGGAAGGTTGAATAATCTACTACAGGCCCCGGTTTAACAGAATACATAAGCATGTGCTCCAATTTAAGCACATAAATTGTTGACTATTGATACTTATATTTAGGCATATGCTTAAGGATCTTGCCAAATCAAATCTGGAAAGCAGCTCTATTCCAGAGTAGCCCTACTCACAAAGTCTTATTCTGCATGCCCCAAAAGCCCACTTTATAAGGCCATGGATGGTATTTTTTCTAAATTACTCCAGGCAAGGATTAGCTCAGTACTTACATATCTACAGGCAACTGATCTTATTGTCAACAGTAGTTTGGACATTCTTAGCTGCCCTAACAAACCAGAGGTGACCTTTTACATCTTCTTGAATAGCTATCAAAGATGGGCAGAAGGGATCTCAGTTAAATGCCTCATGCTAGACTTTAAAAGGATGGATGATTTTATCCCTTGTGTCTTCTTTTAAAAAAAAAAAGAATCAATAATCTTGCTATAAACTTTCCTTTCCTTACAGTGCACAGTCATATGGTTCATTTAATGTATCAAAGGCCTTGAAATTCCACCAAAGGAATTTTAAGCAACAAATCATTCTCTGGAGTCTTGTTCTAATTTACAGTACATAGGCATATACTGAAGTCTAATCTCCGTTTTGAAAAGTTGCACAATGCAGGCTACACATTTTTAATGAATAAATTGCATTCATTTCTTGTGGGTATCAGAACTATCTTTCTTCAGTAAACTGTAGATGTCTTTTAAATGAACTTATGATAAGAAACAGGAGGTGTAAAATTCAAATTCACTGTCAAGAGTTTTCATTTTGATAACAGTGATTTCTAGTTTAGGAGGACATGAATACCCAGGAAAGTATTCAAAATTAATCCTACCCTCTGAAGTAGCAATATAATTCTGTTAGGAGTGAAATATGACTATTTCATTTCAGATCTTGATATCTAGAGAAAAAAAGATCCAATTGTCTATTTGGCAGTAGCTTAAGGTAGATGAAGGCGTCAAATACTTAAACTGAATTCTAAAATTTCAATCCCAGCTTTGCTGCTTTCCTTCATAGCCTATAGATCAGTGATAACTGTGGAGAGAGTTTAGTAGTTCTACATATTCTTTCAAACAGCAAGTGTTAACAGCATCAGATTTGTAAGAAGGTAAGGAGCTGTAGAAGCTGTGTATGCATAGAAACCAGCCCACCTCTCCCTTCCCAAATGCAGGATCAGACACATGAAGGGAGATGGATCACACCGAGAAATGCAGTGAGAAGTCTGAGCACCATTCCAAACCTTTCCTCCTACAATTAACTACCGTGCACAATTCCTACTAATGGTAACAGGAGCTAGACAAGCCCATCAAGAGAATAGGAATCCTCTGAAGCATAAATGTAGCATCATTGCTACTGTTAAAGGCTCATCATAATAGGCACACAAGTAGTCAACATAACCTGCCCTTGTTTGGGTTTTCCTACTCTTACTTTTCTGAATTTGCCTTTCAGGCCAGTCACCAGAACCAAATCTAGGTGTCCCTTGGCCAAAATTGACCTCCTTATCTTTTCTCAGACACCTTTTCTACTCCCCACATCCTCTCGCAGAAGTGAGTGGACAAGACCACCATTTTTCCTGACTGTCAGCCCCATAACATGAAGGGCAGCTTCATCTCCTCCATCTCTCTCACCTAGCACATCTAGGTTGTGTCTAAAACTTGCTGTTACTAGTGCCATAACATTTTATGGTCTGTCCTTTTCTTTCTGTCCAGACAGCTAATATTCTTCTCCAGGACCTCATTATCTCCCCTCTTGAATACTGTAACTTGTTTCTCTCCACCCTCCCTAACAACCACATCACCCTATCCAGTCCATACAACATGCAGCTGCTAAGGTCATTTTCCTTGTTCATCATTCAGACCACATCACCTCAACCCCCATGTGAATACCTCCACTGACTCCCCCTGCTTCACTACATCAAGTTGAAGCTTTTCAAGGTCCTTCACAATCCTGCTCCCTTCCTATCTGTCTCCTCTAGTTTCTTACAGTATGACACCCCACCCTCTGTGCTTCATCAAAAAATACCAGCCTCATCCACTATATTGCCAGCTTCTCTACAAACCTCTCCATGCCTACTGGTGTGCTGCCACTCATGCATGGGGAACCCTCTCTGTACTGACCTGTAGGCTCACTACATTGTCCTCCTTCAAATCACTACTGCAAGTCAAGACCTGGCTCCACCATGTTGCCTTAAGAAATCCAAGAGTTCATGACATTAAGAGGCAGATGGGGTAAGCTCACATGTGTGCACATACACACTCAAATATAAGTTGCATTTATTTGTTTTTTCCCTCTCCCCCAGCATTGTTACTTGTAAGCTGTTTGAGGAAGAGACCATGTCTTCCTCTGTCAGTGTAGCACACCTAACACATTGGGATCCCAATCCTGAATTGAGCATCAGGACACTATTCTGAAATAAATAACTCCTGGGGCTCCAACTCATTTATATACTTGAAGAGCCAGAGCCTTAGCTGGTGTAAAATGACACTGTCATTGACTTAAATAACTTTCCTTGCTAACAATTCAGGTACATAAGCACGTGTACAATTTTAAGTGTGTGAGTAGTCTCAGTGAAGTCAGTGGGACTACTCGCGTACATTGCTGCATCAAGGCATTATTCAAAATGCCTGAAACCTTTGTGCTGCCAATCATCCATGTTTATTCTTAGTTTCTCAATGTTTAAGAGCCCCTACTCCTTGAACCTCTCAGCAATGGGGAAAACATCTCTAGCAAATGTATCAATGCCCTTCAAATATTTCAAAACTTTACTTGTGTCAAAGTTCTCTCTCATATAAGGGAGAAAATCCCCAGGCATTTAATTTTTCCTCATAATTTAGATTCTTCAGCCTTCACATCATCTTTCCAACTTTACTAATTTGTCTGAAATGAGCAAAACAACAAGTAAATTGAACCATTTCGAACAATTTCCCATTGTCTGCATGCCTAAACCATAATTGGCTTAGACTTGGTGGGCAATTTTAAGTGGATTGTCCCTGAAAACATTCTTATGTGGACAGAATCACAAATAGCAAATCCTACCACTAAGAGCACTGTAATCAGTATATAGAAATATAGGACGTGACACTCACCAAACAATTCTGTGTTTCTTGGGTTTTTCTATGGGCACCTACAGTTCATATGATTTCATCCTACTCAAGGAATGAAGAAATTCCCTGCAGAATTTTATAGGAAACTGCTGAGAATACCACTCAGGGGAGGTCACTACTGACATCCTCTGCTTAAGGTTTCATTTATATATTCAATCAGAAGAGTGACTTATTTAACAGCAAATATATGGGTTAGTTTTTGGAACACACAGTATAATTAAGTGACTCCATTTAAAGGTAATGAGAGTCACAATGATAAAAGGTTAAAAATATTTTTTTAAATGTACTGTTTTTTCAAACTATTTAACCTGCAAGGGCAGTCTTAATATAGAAAAGCCTTGCATACATGGACAAGATGTACTGTGAATAGCTAATGATTTGCATATAAGTATTTATGCAATACTTGTCACTCTGATATCCAGTACAAATGCTTTATGATGCTTCCTCCTTCCCACTCTCTTTATTTTACCTATGCTTGTTCTATAATCTGACATACACTCAGAGCCACTTTTGCTGGTGATGCAGGACATATACCTCAAACATTTCATAACAGCTTGTGTATATTTAATCATGCAATTTCCACTGATTTTAAAGGGAGCTGTGCAGCCAAAACTCTATACAATGGTTTGAAACTTTAGGGCATAACATCCATTTATCAGCCCAGACAAATCCATTCCCGGGACTGCACCAAAGTCAATAAGTGCCTGGTAACTTCTTATTAATTCAGAGACTACCCACTCTAAAGTGCATGACCATAAAGATAAAACTGACCATCCTAAAAAACTCAGTAAACAATAAAAGATAAAATATTAAGCATTAACATGTTCTATGGGAACAGCGTAGATACCTAGATATACAACTCTGGAACACAGACAAATGTACTCATGCTTGGGTTTTGTGTTATGTTTTATTATGGGTCTATTAAAACCATAATCTCCCTGCCTTCCTGCCCCTTACATCACCCTGATGCAGACTCTATGCTTTCCCACCACTGCTGGCTCCTCAATGCAGGCTCCACACACCATACTCCCTACCATCTCACAGATACAGGCTAATATTTTTGCAGCAGATGGCAGCCACACAGAGACTAATTCAATCCCTTTTTGTCCCTCTCACTTTCTCTAAAATCTGACAACCCAATACAAAATACCAGCCTGAGTCAGTTATGGTTTCGTTCTGTCTGCAACATTGAATTACTTTAATTGTGTCTTTTAAAAAAGGCCAATTCTATTTCAAAAACAACAGAGGAATAGCACGCACACACACACACAAACTTGATTTACTGAACCACTAGATTTACATCACCAAATAGGTAAAAATATATTTCATTGCAACCAACATTGTCTGTCAACAGGGTTCAGCAGGTAATTTACTCAATTTCATATTTCTTTTTGCTGGTCTGTCCTGCTTCTAATGTACTTACTGCAGTTCAGTATCTCTGCAATATGCCTACTGCATCTTTATTGTTTTTATGCCCTGTCACAGCAATCAAGAAAAGAATGCAAAGTTCATTCTGGGGACAAGCCAGGAGAAGGGAAAGCCATATGTTTAACCTCTGCAAGACTAATTTCTTTTTTAAGGCTGGTAGGAAGGGGGAAAAAATACTAACAAGCATGATTCATTTCCTATTATTCACAAAGAGATCTATTAAATTACTGCACCAACAGTACACCGGAACAAGGATGGCTCTTAGACATAGTGAAGGTCAGTTTGACCTCTGCTACTAAACTCAGGCTGAAAACTTCAGAAGGGAATTATCGGGCACTAATGGTGGCCACTTAGCACAAAGACAACACATTTGAAATCACCATAGCTGAGCATCTATATAGGACATTGTGGGGTATGAGAATCTTGAAACAGATAGGGAGAATCTGGAAGAGAGCTTCTAATGTTTGTTATTAGAGATGGGCCTGGATCCAGATGTAAATGTTTCCAATATTTCAGGTTGGCCCATAACAGGGAATGTCAGTCCTTTAAGGCAGTCCCATGGACAGGCACTGTCCATGTTCCTACAGTAAGGCACATTAGGAATTGTTGTGTAGAGGTGCACCTGGGAGTTGGAGACTGGCAAAGCAATCTATGCTGGAAAAGGGAGCTGGACATATGCAACTCCCTTTCCTCAGCAGGAGGGAGCAGGATCTGCTGGTGGGACTCTCCAGTGAAAAGATTAGAAGGAAACTAAGGAGGAAGTAAGTCCACTGGTGGGTTTCTCCAATCAAAGAGCCTGGTAGGAGTTTAGAAGGAAGCTTGGGAGACAACCCGGGCAAAGGCCACAGTTATGTGTAAAGCACCCTAAGGATCGGGTGTTGTTTCGCTGAGTGCCAGACATAGATGAATCTCAGAAAAGAAGCAAAAGGGCTATAAAAGAGCCAAAGAAAGTAGCCCTGAGGGAGAGAAGTGGAGAGTCTGGATTTGGGCCTGGTGCCTGCTTTGTTATATTGGTACACAGGCTGATGAAGAGGGAAGATGGGAGCCCCTCTTCACTAGTGGGATTACCTTAGAGAATGACTGGGTGAAGACTGATTCAGCCCCTCAAGGGAAGGATGTGAAACAGAGAAACAGACAATGGATGAAGGTTCAGACTTGTATTTGTAAGCTTGTTAATTTGGACTCATGCTACCTTGGAAGGAGTAGAGTTTTGGTTTAGCTGAAGAGCTAAACTAACCAACCAGTAAAGGAAACTGACCACATTAGCACAATGACCAGCTAAGAAACCCTACCTTACAGGCCTACTATACAGGCTGAGGCCAGACATGTACACCTCTACTCCGATATAACGCGACCCAATATAACACGGGGTCGCATATAGAGTGGTAACCCCGGGGCTCTGGCAGCGGGGCTTGGGCGGCGCTTTAAAGGACCCGGGGCTTTGGCTGCTGTGGGGAGCCTCAGGCCCTTTAAATCATCGCTGGAGCCCTGCCGCTGCTACCCCTAGGGCTCCAGCAGCAGGGCTTGGGCGGCAATTTAAAGGGCCCGGGCTCCCTGCAGTGGCGGAACCCCGGACTCTTTAAATCACCGCTGGAGCCCTGCTGCCGCTACCCCGATATAATGGGGTTTCACCTATAACGTGGTAGGGATTTTTGGCTCCTGAGGACCGCGTTATATCGGGGTAGAGCTGTAGTATAGATTTAGATCTAAACTGCCACAAAGTTTGAGGTGTTTAACTCTAGGGTTTTAGTTCAGGCCCATTTCTATTTCATGTACCTATTTGAAGGTTATATTGCATTTGTATTTATCTGAACATTCTTAGAATGTGGACAGAGTAGGATGTAAGAGCCACTAAGTGCAGAAAAGTCTGAAGAGAGAAACACACATTGTTTGACAGCTACAAATGGTACACATAGGCTTTTTGAGCTGTCTCCTGCTCCCTTTCTGTGCAACAGTGGTTGTTTCTACTTTTGAAGTTAGTAGGCATCCGCTAAAGAATATCTTCTGAATGATCAGAGGAAGAATCCAAATGTTTTGACAACGACGTAAAAAACAAAACCCTAAAAAAACTGCATTTAAAAGTGCTTCTCATATAAAGTTATGTAAGGTGGCCACATTTTAAACAAGACAATGTAATAGTCCTTAGCCTAAAATCAAACAGAGCTAAACAAACAAAAACAAAAAACCCCACACATCTTTTTTGCACAGCACAAAACGTGCCTCTCTGTCGAGGGTTCTGCATAAGACTTCAGATATCCAGCTCAGAGGATAGGTGAGTGATTGATTACATGTGAAATAAGCAATGGCATTTGACTGTCCAGTATAGGGGTGGGCAAACTTTTTGGCCCGAGGGCCACATCAGGGAATAGAAATTGTATGGTGGGCCATGAATGCTCACAAAATTAGAGTTAGGATGCGGGAGGGGGTGAGGGCTCTGGGGTGGGGCTTGGGATGAGAGGTTTGGGGTACAGGAGGGTGCTCCAGGCTGAGATTGAAGGGTTTGGAGGACGGGACGGGGATCAGGGCTGGGGCAGGGGTTTGAGGCATGGGGAAAGGCTCGGGGTGCAGGCTCCAAGCGGTGCTGACCTCAAGTGGCACCCGGAAGCAGTGGCATGTCCCTTCTCTGGCTCCTATGTGGAGGCGCGGTCAGACAGCTCTGAACACTGCCCCCATCCGCAGGCACCACCCCTGCAGCTCCCATGGGAGCGCTTAGGAGCTGGAGTAGGGCCATACCACGGCTTCCGGGAGCCGCATGGTGCAGCCCCCAACCCAGCGCCCCGGCCAGAGCGGGGCCGAGCCATGTGGTGCTCCCGCCGGGGCGCTGGGTCAGGGGCAAGCCAGACCCTGCTCCCCAGCGGGAGCTCACACCCACCCCTAGTCTAGTATGAAGGGCTTTGGCATGAAACAGCCAAACCTCTACCTTCTAAAGACTAAAACCAACCAACTCAAAAG
This sequence comes from Malaclemys terrapin pileata, assembly GCF_027887155.1. Taxonomy (NCBI): domain Eukaryota; kingdom Metazoa; phylum Chordata; order Testudines; family Emydidae; genus Malaclemys; species Malaclemys terrapin. The sequence goes on along the minus strand of NC_071511.1, from coordinate 75,925,035 downwards.
CCCAGAGCCTCAGGTAGTCTATAAAATTGATTCTTCTGCTTAGTGTATCATAGGACAAACCAGCTTACATATTAGACTCTTATGGCTCATGGAAACCATAAATTAGAAACAGTTCTACCTTAAAAATGATGTTTAAGAGATCTACTAGCCCCCAAACAATTCACCACAGATTAGTTTTTAAATTATTAATATTACAAAGGACATTTGCAGAACAACATTATCTGCTTTAAGAGGCCACCATCTGCTGCTACTATTTATTCCCTTCTGGAAGTTATACCCCTGTATTTTTACATAGTCATAGTCATTTGCTCTAACCAACTGTGATACCTCTAAGTGAGGTTTACACGGTTTCCTCTCAAAATCATGACTTGGCCCAGTTTTCCTCAAAATTCAGCTCAGGCTCACTGAAAGGTTTTGAATATGAGGAACCTGGCCCAAGTTTTGAGTCTGCAATGAAACACAATACCAGGGGAAAATAGCACTAGAAACTCAAGGCTTACATTTATTCACTGAGTCTGTATAGTACAGGAAGCAATAGTGCAAGCTTCTTCCATACTGCTCAATATGCTTCAAGTCTGACCCAGGAGGACCATCTTTAGATCCCCATCCTGCCCAATAAGGCCTCTATACTACACACACTTAATAGCTGGTTTAACTTTATGCACAGGAGCATTTACACTAAATACAATGGGACTATTCATGTGAGTAAAATAAAGCCTCTGTCTAGGTATTTTCAGGATTAAGGCTTAATCCTTCTCAGTAACAGTTGCCAAGCTGTAACAATGGTTTTAATGATGAACGGTAATAATTTCATAAGACCTAACTGACTTTGAAGCCTAAGTCCCATTTTCAAAAGAGACTTAGGCACTTTTCTAAATCTGGCCCTACGTGCCTATCTGTCACCTTGGACACTTAGGAGGAGATTTTTAAAGATTTAGGCACCCTAGTCACTTTTGAAAATGGGAATTAGTCTCCTAAATTATGTAGGCACTTTGAAAATTTTAGCAGTAAAGAGTTGGCCACTGGGAAATGAATTGAGACAGCCAGATAAATCACCAAACCATTCTTACTTTTCTAGTTATGAACTTAATTATCTAACTATTGGAAGCTTTTCTTCTTAGAGAATGTGCAACATGCCTCAGGTGGCATGTGACCAGGATTCATCACTGAATTTGGTCCTCTGGTTGGATCATTAGCTTCCCCAGTGCAGGCCGGGTACTGACGGGGAGTGCAGTGTGAATCATATCCTGTATGCGTGAGGCCAAGACTGAGTAAGTTCTTAATACAAAGTCAAACACAAGGATTCAAAACTCAAGTCACTGTCTTTTACCATGCTGAATGCAGAGAAATAAAATAAATCAATTCCCATGTGAGCATCCACTTAGAAACCACCAAGAAACATCAAATATACCACAGACTTATACCCTCGGAGTTTACAATGCTGAAATTAAATCAGTGTAGAAAATAAAGCAAAAAGACTAACTTCTTGGTCCTAAGTAAACTATTATAAAAACCTACAAAGTATAAACAGACATAAAGAGAGGAACACACACACACAAAAGTATTAACTTGCTTATTTTAATTCCACTATATTGGCCCCAATCCTGCACCACTGAAGTCAACAGGAGTTTTGCATTGACTTCTAGAAGAGTAGGATTTAGAGCACTATGAGCACTCATATAATTTATTGCTATTATAAAGGTAATAATTATTAATTTTTGTTGGTAGAGTATGAAACCTACTCTGTGTTAGGTCAGTATTATTTAACAATACACAAACTGGCACTGTAGCATGTTCAGGGTCAGATCCTTATCTGTGTAATTTTTCTGATTTATATCAGCTGTGGATTTGGCCCTGCATCTTTAAAACAAAACTTAATTTTGGACCATCATCAATGCACCTGCAAGATGAAATATAAAATATGTTGCATTCATATATGTGCGCGTGTTTGTGTGTGCACACACACATGCACACCTGCCATAGAAATAATGTGTGTCTTCATTAGCACTACACACACACACACACTTATATTTATACTGAAAGCAAATGTTTCACATTTTAATAGCCAGGAAAGCAGCATGCAAACATTCATGATGTGTGAACCTTGTGGGAGCCAAGTTTGTAAAATCCTGAGATGTTTCGGGAGCATACAATACTAGTTCAGATTCACAAGTTTGTTTCTTTTTTGTTATTCAAGCCAACGTTCCTCTCCCCATCCAACAAAGTTTGAATCAGTTTAAATATTTCTACATACAATATATATAAAATTGAAGCTTGTTTTATAGACAGATCTAGATATAGAAATGGTTCCCCAAGTTTATTATTACTGTTCCCCATTATTATTTCTTCTTCACATTCCTTGTATAGGAAACCCAGGCACCTAACTCAGGCTTTATGAATCCCAGTGATTTTCTAGGTGCATAAAATTGGACATGGTGATGCTCAGCATCACAACGCCTACACTTCTTTGTAAATCTAGCCTAAGGAGCCTAACAGAGCATGCATGGTAATACTCTGAATATGTACATAATTGATTGTAATTGGAATTTCAGTTTGGCATCACAAGTGGGTGGAGTTTGATTTATAGGCAGCCCACAAATTCAATCCCTGGTATCAGCTCCAGAGAAGTCCATGAATAAATTATCGGGGCGGCGGGGGGGGGGAATACTGCAAATAAAGATGGAGTTGCATTGGTATCACTGAAGAGAAAACCTGTCCAGTCACTCTGGGTGGCATAGTACTGATTATCTCATATACAAAACAAAACAAATGAAGGAACATGCTCCTTCACTTTTATGTTTCTTTACTTAAGCTGAGGTTCTGGCAATACAAAATAAATTGCTAAGAGCAATATTCATGTGTCAAACATACACACATATCTGCAGTGTTCACTGTCCTCTATTTTATGCACAAGACAACTGTAAACATAATAATTATGGTGCAAATAGGACCTGATCTAGTTTCCCATCTATTTAAAAGGGCTTTGGACCGGGACTGAATAAGAACGCATCAGGTCATGTTCACCACTGTTGCAATACTTAATAAAAGAAGATAGCATATATCTGACTCTCACATTTATGATACAGATGACTGATAGAGCGGCTAGAGCTCAGCAATCTCATTAAAAACATTTTACAGGAATTTAAGTTCCAGCATTTTTTGCTCTCCAGACCTCCTTTTCTCTTTGTGCCTGTCAGAGAAACAGTACTCAGCTCAGTAAACTGTTCTCTCTTCATTCTGTATGTTACCAAATACCAGAGTCTTTTTAACAGTAAAAACATACAATGAAAATAAAAAAGTTATTAGGCTGTATTGTATAAACTTGGAATAAAATATCCTTGCCTGCGGAAATATATTCTTCTTGTTTTTTCACATTTTAAAGGAAGTTTGTTAAGCCAGTTTCAGAGTCAAACTAGTGAAAACATTAAAGTTTAACTGTCAAAGATTAACTTTTCCTGATCAGTCAGCTGGACAGGACTTTGATTTAAATGTATTATACTGAGTGACTGGTCCATAAGAATCCCAGGTTGGTTTTGATATTCATACGGAGAAAAAATGCCAAATATTCTCCTATTCTCTGTGTTCATCTGTAGTTTCTGTACTTTTCTGTCTCAGGATTATTGTCTCCAAATGTGTGTCACACCTCCTTTTGGCACTACTAATGGGTGGCACTTGGAAGAGTCTATCACTTAGTTCTTTCCCCTGTTTGAGCTGTGCAATCAACAAGCCAGAGAGCTATCTACACTATAGACTGAAAACACCAAAGTGATCACTGTGGACTATCAAAGCCATGGAATTTTTCTCAAACATGGAAGTAATAACCACAGCGTTATTGTCATTTTCTAACTTGAACAATTGTATTATACTACAAGTTATTTAATCACTCTGTAGTTCACAGTATTTAGTATTTTTTCACATCCAGTTCTAGAAACTGCTCTCATACACCATTGCTGCCTTCCACCTCAGAAGTGGCTGCATTTCATCAGTGATTTCTATTGACTGTTATTATTTGTATTTCAGTAGCATCTACAGTGTTCTAGGCCCTGGCCACACCTGCAGGGAAGCCTCAAAGAGCTTATAATCGAAGACAATCAAAACACAAAAGGTGAGGAGAGGGCCAGAATCTGAATATCCTCAATGTTTATATACATGATATACTCTTGTGCTCTTTACTGCGAAATCATACCACTTATTGATGGTTTTGTACTAGAAACAGAATAAAAGGAAGGAACAATAACTCATCAGGCATGTTCCTAGGGGGTGAATAGGGAAACATCCTGCAAATGCAGGACAGCTGCGAATATCCAATAATAATATCCGATATCCAGTTGTGGACCAATGGGCGGCATCTCTCGGCAGCACATGGTGGGGTAGCTGGTGAGGCATATCTCTATAAAATGCCACATAGGCCCTATAACAAAAGCTCTAGTAGGCAGCTCACCTAGGAGAAGGGAAACTCCTATTTCAAACCACAGGTGTCAGGCTTGGATAGCCAACCTATGAAGCTTGTCTAATAAATATGCTCAAGTGAACTGATGTCCATGTGAAGTGTTTCTCAGAGAGTTAGGATGTTCCCCACTAGCGAGGTACAACATCCATGCCTGTTGTAACTGAGCAAGGTCTACATATAGTGGAAACAAATTGGCAGAGTAAGACTAAATTCTTTGACTTGTCCCACAATAAACTATGTACCAGATTCTGATTTTACCTAAATCTGCTTTAGACTACGATAATTTAACTGATTTTCATGGAATTACTCTTGGTTTATAGCGAGATCAAATTTATGCCCCAGGTGTCCAGGAATAAAAGGAGACACTTGCAGACTAAGCTATGAAAAACCCACACACACGTGGATACATTTGGATTTTGATAGAAATGTTGTGTTTTGCTATATTTGTCACTTATTTTCAGTCTAGACACCTTGTTCGTTATTGTATAGGAGTGTTCATAAAAAGTCTCTTAGAGGGGACTTAAAAAAAGCTTTCAAATCTTACCGCAGTAAGTGTTCTTCTATTTTGTGAACAAGTGCATAATGTACAATGAAAAAGAGCTAGCACTTTACAAAGGGGGTAAATGTAGAAGACAGAATAACTCAAGACACTAAAAAAGAGGAGACCAAATTCTGCTCTCTTATGTCACTAACTGCTTCCAGTTATATAAGTGCAATTTAGTTACCCTATTAAATGGTGGTTGTCTTTGTAACCAAGGGCTGAATTTGGCAATTAGTGTTTAAGTGGTATTTCTGTAGTCTCTAATAGAAAGGAAAGGAATTTGAGCCCTCTTCATAAGCACTGAGGTTTGCTAAATTCACAAATCAAATTAGGTTTTACATTGCACCTTTCAGTCCTGACCTGATCCAGAGTGCTTTTAAGTGACAGATGCTAGCAACAGCTGGGAGCAAAAGCAATTGCACAAGTAGTTATGCGTTTAGAATAGCTCACACAGCCTTGGCCATTAGAACTTCATTTAATGAGAGAGAATATTGGCCAGGACACTAGGGTCATTCCTTTCCTTTTTTAAATGGTGCCACAGGATAGTTAATTTCCACGTGGGCAAAAGTCTCCAACCGAATGCACAGACAAGCCTTGGTTCATCATCTCATCTCAACTATAAAAAAGTTCTCTCTCAGTAGCAAAGTCAAAGAAGCTAGAATCGTTCACCGTCAAAAATTCAAACAATATTCTGAATGTACTTGGGCATTCAAAATATTCTGAAGAAGATACACAACGCAAGACAAGGTTGCCTCAAGGCAGGTCTATAATTTGTGCTCTGAGCATTTATACGATGTAATGTTTTAAAACCATTTATAGCACTACTGCAGTGTTTGGCAAAAAAGGGACCCATGCTAATACATTTGATGTAGCTCACTTTTATAAAATGACACCACCTTCTCCTGACCAAAAAGCAATTACAATCTTTTGTGGCATATTCAGCAGATTCTAGGGAAATGGGTCTTATAGATAACTACGTGGAAAGTGTTATATATGTCCGAACACAATTCCTGTTCCTGGTTTATTTCATTGTGTATTTCTGTTGCTACTGGAACAATACAATTTTTGTGAAAGGAAGTGTGAGCAGGGCTGGTATCCCTTGAGAATTACGTTCAAACTAATTCCCCCCCCCCCTCATTGTTAGACTGCTAGGGTGAAATCCTGGTCCCACTGAATGCAACGGCCAAAGTTCCATTGACTTCACTGGGGCCAGATATCAACCCTTAAATTTTGTCGACTGTGCCCCAGGTCAAACTATGTGAAGTCTTCATAACTAAATGGAAATTCAACTGATATTTTGTTTTGCATTTCAATAACAAATATATAGACATAGATTGCCAAAATGATCCCACCACCTAGTTAAATGGGTTCAATTTTTAGCAGAAAAGACTTTCACCTCGAAAGCGTATTAAAATTCATATTTCTTAACATTTTCAACCAAAATCCATGCACTTCGACAAAACTGTAAAGCAAGAATGCAACATTGATGGGGGGGGGAGCACAACAACAAATTTGTTCGCAATGTCAAAAATTATTCTACTAAAGTTCAGTAAACAACAAATAGTGAATTTTGCACAGTAAAACCCCTTGGAGGAAGCCTGTTGTGAGCTTACCACCAGTCCTTCTGTGGGAGAAAAGGTGTGTATTTTTATACTGATCTGATCCCCCATCTGCTTAGTCTATCAGACATGCAATCCACAAAGGTACATTTCCTTAGTCAGAATCTAGCATATCCATGAGCTTGTGCTTTTAAGGGCCCTATTTTAAATTCCAACTAATCTTATATTACTACAATTAATTACAAAATACCTCGAATTATAGTAAAATCTGGAATCCCTCAAAGGATAAGAAAAATAAATAGGGTAACTGATTTAACCAACCACTGGATGGCACTATTTCCCTCACACAAACTAATCCTCCCGTCCTCTACCTCCACCTCAATATTTCTGTGTTCTTAAAGATGGACTTTCATGATAAGGCAATCTATCAAATAACTCCCACTCCCACAAACGCACCTATTTGTCGTTCTCCTTTCTGACATTATTTTCCTTGGAACTTTTGCTTAACAAAAGCATTGTGTTTTTACGGGGGCATATATCAACCTTACCTTCAGTGAAGTCCCATTATTCCCTTTTCCCAAAGTATATGCACTACTAACGTTAATGGCATTTACGCATGTCCAAAGAGAGATGAACAGAGACTGTTCTGCTGAAGTTGTGATATCACAATCATTCATGCAATAAAGGATTACATTATAAAAATAATACTCAGCACTGAAAGACCTTTACACATCTTCAAAGCATAGTAAAAACATTAACTGAAATCATCTCAACACCCCAGTGTTCTAAGTATTACCAACAAATAAGTACTTCTTCAGTGCAGGATACAACAGAAGATGGATTTTCAATATTGCTGAATGAACAAACAGGGAAGAAAATGCATAACTATTCAATTTGCAAAGGAAATTTGGATTTGACCATGTTCAGCATGCCTTTGTTTTTACGGTCCATGATCATTTAAGCACTTGAGCTTAGGAATTCAAAGTTTCACAGAAGCCTGGTTCACAGCATTACAGATGGCAAAACCACACTTTATCTTTCAGAGTTTGACTGGACAGTAATATCAATCCTATTGGAAGAATACATCAGTTAATGAAACTGCTGTAAATTATGTGGAAAATGATAGAGATTCAAAGCTAAATGAAAACCAGTGCTCAAATTGCTATGATGCAGACAGAAAGGGAACATACCACCAATTATGGTTTTTTCAGGAGGTATATTTCATTCTCCCTAACAGCTCTGAGAATAAAAGAACATTTTACAAGTACATTCTCAAGTACAGCTGGAAAAATAAATTCAGTGAAAATAAACAGCTTGAATTTTAATTCAAATCACAAAATGAACCAATTGTATATAAGATTTTTTTAAAATATTGAAGAACCCACCCTCTTTTGCTCCCTCCCTGGAGGGGTATGTTTCACAAATGTTAAGTAGGCTCCCAAAATTAAATACATTTTACCACTGAAAAAGGGAAATCCAGAGAGGTTGTCTGAAACTCAGTAGAAAAAGTGCCAGTCCAGAGATTCCCATCTCTTAATTGAAATATGTGGCAGAGTATCATGAGGTCAAGAAAGAAAGGGTTGGAAATCAAGTGCAGGTAGGACTATTAGGTATGGATACAACTTCCACCTGCATGAACCTTTTCTCACAACCCAAATCTACCTAAATTTCTTCTGACCCCAAAATAAGAGATGTTCCAAAGCCACTGTCAGTGAAGGGATGAGATGTGAAAGGAGAATGTTCTAAATTGGACTATGAAGAAGGGAATATGGATTATGTAAAAAAAGGAAAAAAGGAGACACACCATGTTCTCCTTAATTTTGGGAGGATTTCTAAACCAAAACTCTGCACACTCCAAAGGTAAAGTCATTGCTACTGTAAAGTCAATTGTTAATCATTCGACTTTTTAAAAATTTTCATTTGTTTGAAACAACCCTCTATGGATACTGAAAATAAAGGTCTACCCTACTGCAGCGATTACTCTTTTGTGCAATTTGTCAAATCTTTTTTTCCCCGCAGTTCAAATTTGGCTTGAAAATAATAATTTTATTTTGTTTACTTCTTTATTAGTGCCCCAGCAGCATTCATTTATGTCAGAAAACTGCTTTGGCTGTGTCATCTATGGTGAAGCACTCCATAAACTTATGGTATTAAGACACACATCATCATCATCATCAAATAACTCTGAGGCTGTTGTCTGTTAGTTTACTCCTGCTGGCCAGACAGCAGAGAGAGAGATCAAAAGTACATAAAACATACAATTTTCTTCCAAGTTCTAAATATCATTAATGTAAAGAATATATTTGTGGGGCCTATATCAAGGATATTTACAATTTGGCAGGCATTATCCATATTTTAACAATTTTAAGCTGGGTCAGATTTTGAAGCTAATTAACTGAACATTTTCTTTTAATGTATTTTCAATACAACTAAATACTCTCCCTGCTCTTACTTGCATCAAAAAACATGTGTCAGTTGTAAATAATTGTAGATAATATATTAAAAGAATTGTTGCTGTCTTAAACTATCAGATTAGCTAGAACTGTGAGAACATCAGCATTGTCAAAAGCCAGGACCAGTAAAGACCAGCAGCTCCCTGTAGGACAGCTCTGCTAATGTGCCTCAATCTTGACCTGAAAAGTCCCAGCTGTTCCAGTCTTCAGGCTCTCTTATGATGAATGTTAACTGAATTTAATGCAAGTGAAAGGCACCAGATTAACAACAGTGGAAAATAAAGCCCCCTGTTTACCTTCAAAAAAGACAAAAGAGGAGCAAAATTAAGGCAAGATTGGCCTAAACCAGTGGTTCCCAAACTTTAACAACCTGTGAATCCCTTTCACCAAAATGTCAATGTGAACCCCCTCCTAAAAAAGAATATTTCCAGGGATTTTCTCCTTTACCAGATATAAATTATAAAAGCAGTGATCTTGGAAATATAAAATTTGTTTTTATGACATGCTTATTACACACTATTATTAATTATTATTTATCATTACAGTTTTTTATTACATTATGAAAACGGCAACACTTTTCCAAGATCTCACTTTCGTAGCTTGTATCACTTTGAATAAGCTTGTTATAAGACAAGGCTCCTATGTTTCATCAAGAAGTATCAGATTTGAAACAGCATGAATGTATCTAAGAAGCCAACTCAAAGAGTTCCTCTTATACAAGCATTCAGGTCTTGAGCAGTTCAAGCAAACAACACACATTACAACAAAGCTTAAACTTGTTCTTCATAATAATTTAAAAAACAATACTAGCTGCCTATTTAATTTTTAAAACCGCAAAAAATATCCACCTCCCTTTCCATTTCTTATAAGGAATCTTGAAGTTTAAATCTCCTCAGTGTGATAGATGTGCTTGCTTTGATCTGCTTAGCTCTTGGAAGTCCAGGGGCTACAGGTTGCTGGTGGTGTGCTGCCTGGGGTCCCTAAGGACAGCTCTGTCCGCCATTAGGGAATTTTTTCCCAAGAACGCCCTGTAACATTCGCAAACCCCCAGGGGTTTACGAACCCCAGTTTGGGAACCACTGGCCTAAACTAATCCCAAAAACGTGCCTCAAACCTCTTCAGGAAAAGTCACTAAGGGTGAAAGACTAGTTCCAGCTGCAGATACACCCAGGTCTGTCTAGATGACAATTTGGAAGATGTTAGCTAACACACATTAATAGTGTCATAGGCTTTTACTCATCCAAGATGGCATGTGTTAAAGGCACATTGCTTTGTGTATACTATATCGGTAACAGTTGTCGCTTAACTGACATTTTCCAAATCTTTGTCCAGATGTTGGTTAACATGTTATCTAACATTTTCCAAATCCTAGTCTAGACGTGCTCCAGCACATTGAGATTTTGCTGATATTAATGAAGGATTTGGGGACAGAAACTGGTCCAGCAGAAAACTGATTGTAACCACTACTTTTTTCATATAGGCCATTAGACATCTGCACAACAGTAATACATTTTAATCGTTACCAATCTATTCTGTATTCAAGTAAGTGAATAAACACTGAAAGGCTCCATATATCTTTATCAATTCTTCCCCACTTGGTATGTTTAGGTCACTTTTTTATATGCGGAATATTACAAATAAAATCATTTATACCAAAACCAATATTAGAATTGGCTGTGCATTTCACTTGTAGTTTAAAATTCAATATCGTCATTAAGTCTGTTTTCAAAGTCAAGGTAACTGGATTTTCTCTCAGTATACTGCACCAGAGAAATTTCTTTCATTTTAATGGAAAACTGAAGGCTAAGCTAAAAGCTAATACAATCTTCTTGGCAAATGCACTAATGGCAAAATATCTGCTTCTTAAAGCATGTTCTTCAATTCAGTGGTCTGTATCTACCACTGAATTTTGTCCTTTAAAACTCATTGATTTTTTTTCTGCTGACTTTTACAGTACAAATGTCATTGTTAGATAAAATAATTGAACCAAGTAATCTATTCACCAACTGGAGAGAGAGAGTCTTTCACTGACTTCATCCTCATCTATCACAATCTAATGTGAATCTAACAACATTTTGTTAACAGGCAAATTGTACTTACTTTTAATCTGAGTCACTTGATATGTTGAATACCAGGAGCGCATACTGGGGAGGCATTTCTGAACCTGTGAACTGTTGGTAGTTGTCATAAGAATGACAACTTACTATAAGTGTAGACATTTTTCAAGAGTGGCCCTATGGACTAGCAGGCTGTAGTTCAATTCCAATCCAGAGTTTGGGCTCATATCCAGTATTGATACTGCTATGCAATACCAAATGCTGCAATGTCAAATGTGCCATATTTGAATCAGTCACTATGTGCAAGCAGAACTTACATGGGTCCTATCGGATTTTACGAACATCACCAAGGGATGAAATTGAGGTTCTAGCTAACATCCCTCAAGCTGCGTATGAGCCAAACTACATTAAGGGCTTGTCTACATGGGGATTGTAAACCAGATCAAATTGAGTTAACCCAGTTCGGAAATGCTTGAGTTCACACAATGCATTCCATCGCTGCTGGAGTCCGCTTACCAAGTGGACTAGGTTTGCTTCACCTGATACAGTATGGCCTTTTGTTCATGTTCACGTAATAGCTGTGCACCATTTTTTGCATGCTTCCAATGGCAATCCCACAATGCTTTGCAGGTCGACCATGAATGATCTGTTTACTTGTGTGCCTTCCCTGCCCGGGTATCAAGGAGGACCCTTACCCTCTTTAAAAGGTGACACAAAGCCAGATTTTGCTGCTTTGCTCCTGGATCCTAGTGTATCTTTATTGTGGGGATACAACAATGATAGCACTCCAGAAGTCCCACAACACGCCTTTCACAGCTGCTTGAAGTTGTCCTGAGACCCTAGATCTTATTTCCCTCGGTGGAGACACTTAGGTTCAGGAAGCTCTCATGCCCAGCCATAGGAATAAGGACCTTTTTGTGAACATTGCAAAGGAGATGTCCATGAGGGGTCACGACCACACACCAACAAGTACTGAATAAAGAGCAAGCATGTAACGAGAAGTACATTGTTTCATCCTTCATTTCAATCAGGTAGGGGACATACGACCTGCCCACTTGTTGATGAACTAGACAGGATTCTACACATATTATAGTACAACCCATCAGAGACTCCATTCAGAGCCAGCTGCCTGCACTCTCCCTGCCACCAGCAGTGACCAGCAAAACCTACTGGAGGATGAGCAGAAGCAGAGAGCAGACACCAGAGAAGAGCTGCTCCAACTGCAGGATCTTTTTGTGATTTGGGACCCTGACAATGGCCAGTGGAAAGCCAGCCCCACTTCTACGCCGCTACTATGGACCCTGATTCCTATCCTGCTTTGGCTGAGCCCAAATCCCAGCCAAAGAGTCAGATCACCTGGATGGAACTACAGTATGTTAGTACCTTTGTTTACAGTTTATTTTTGTTGGCAGATGAGACCTAAGAGCCTCCTTTGTGCTGCCCACCAGCATGATGTATTCATTGTCTGTACCACACACCCACGGCAGATTAAAACAAAAGCATTCATTTGTGCAAAATTCAACAGTTTATTGAGACTGTTCTTACAGGGAAAGAAATATGGTTAGTCTTCACAGTTCACATGAGGTATAAGTGCACTTTGCAAGCCCGATCAAGGCACATACAATATTGCTCCCTGCTGATATTCAAATGCCCAACAGCACACATTGTAGTAGACAGTCATTGCAGGACCCTATCTATTTTTCTCAGCACTTTCTCCATGTTTGCAGGGAAGATATAGCAGAAGACAAGACTGCGAAATAGCTCAATTTTGTTTGGCACGTTCTAGGGAATAGCCACAACCCCAGCCGCCGATATAGTTTGTAAGTTCCTTCCACACCTGCCTGCACCACTTCTGGGAGGACCATTCTCTGCCTCGTAGTCACTTGCCTCCGGGTAATGTCACTGAGAGAGGACAGCCTATAGGGATGTAGGGGGGGATTACTATTCCGTTGACCCCCATAACTCCCCCCCTTTACATTCCCAATGCCATAGGAGCGCCAGTGCACAAACAAAACTGCAAAAACCAACCTGCGGTGGGGGTGGTTGAAGCTAACAGCATGAAAGCAGATACAGCAGACTGAAATCCAAATGCATGCAGCAAGCTATACGGACTACTTATCCTCTGAGGTTCCCCCAAGGAATGGGAGGAGTCTCAGGGAGGGAAGGTTACATTACATGTACTAAAGAAAGCTATTATGACTCATCTGTAATATGAACAAACAATAAGCAATTTTTGCCCCCACTACTCCCACAGCCACAGCATCTGCAACAGCCAGACCGTCAAGGACAGGGCCACTATGCCCTGCTGAAAGGCTGGTCAACCTGAGTGGGAGAAAAAGGAAGACTCGGGACACGATGTTTGCAGAACGCATGGCAGAGTCACAGAGGAATGCCCTGCTGGTTGAGAAGTGGAGGGTGTACATGAGGATCCAGAGAGACAGAGAAATGCAGTTCTCCCAAGAGATTCTGGAAGTGGTTGAGGACAGCATCACAATGGCCCAGGGAAAGTGTGGCTGTGGCCAAAGACAGCAATACCACAGCAAAGGAGAGCATGGAAAAAAAGAGAGATGCAGAGGCTACTCATGGACACTATCCTGAGTCAGAATGCCCTCTTGCAAAACATGCTCTTGTTAGGCCAGCAGGCTCTACAGTCCCATAATTTGGGACCCAGCCATGTCCCTGGACAGTGCTGGCTACTGGGACCTACAATAAATTCTAACCTCCACATCCCTAGAGCAGTGCTCCCAGCAGCTCTCATTCACCTCTTAGATCCAACCTCTGGGTACAGAGAATACAGGTACCCGGGAGTCCAGCTCTTTTGAGCGCTTGCAATGTCCCAGAAATTTCTTAGCCAAGCCACTCAACCCCAGAACCCATGTGGTCAAGAACAGCCAGAGGCAAGGCACATGCACACCTTTAACACCCCCTCCCGCTGTGTCCCCTATTGTTGTACTTGGAATGTTGTTACTGTTGCATTTTTGAGTTTTGTTGGCAATGTCACAGGAATTAAAGCTTGCGTGTATAGTTGGTTACTTAAGAAGATTGGTTTGTTAAATGTATTTCCAGATACAATGACATTATTTTTCTGTTGCTTTTATTAAAACTATTATTGGATTTTTGTTATTTCATAACAAAAGTATTTACAGTATATCCATTATGGGTCATCGTTGCATTTAACAGAGAGAATCTTTTAAATAAAGCAGAAATAATTCACAGGGTTTTGACAAAACCACATGGGGAACGTTAATCTTTAACCTCCCACTCACAATACCCCAGTGCTCTCACCGTCTGCCTCATGCAGAGGTGAAAGTAAGCCGGTCCGGTCTACCGGCAAGAGCCAGTATGCCGTACTGGACTGGACCAGCTTCCGCGGTGGTGATTTAAAGGCCCCAGGGCTTCCGGTGCTGCAGGGAGCCTCGGGCCCTTTAAAGTGCCTCCGGAGCGCCGGCAGCCGGGCTTCATTAGCCAGGGTATCAGGGGACAAGCCAGGTCTCCCATAATAATCAAACCAACCTCCACACTATTAATGTCCATAGTGCTTCCGGGAGCGAACAGTTTTTTCTCCATTAATTCAAACAGTACCAAGTTCTGAAAGACCCTACTCTCACTAACCCTCCTAGAACCCTGTGCATTTACATCTGTAAACCTGACGCAGCAGTCCACCAGTCCTTGGAGTACCATGGAGAAATAACCCTTTCTGTTTATACATTTTGCAGCCTGGTCGGGGAAGGGTGGGGCACAGGATAGGAACATGAGCAATTGTCCCAGTACAGTTTGACAGAGGGCAGACAGACGTTGAGATTCAGCACAGAATCCGCTGTGCCGCCTTGCCTTTGGAAGACTGTCTCACCAGGTGTTCAACAATTACGACATCAGAACCCACACTAGACTTTTAGTTTACAAAGCAGTGGTAATCCCAACTCTCCTCTACATCTGAGAGACTTGGGTGACCTATAGAAAACACCTGAAAAACCTGGAATGCCAGCACCAGCACTTTCTTTGGAAGATCCTTAACATAAAGAGGGAGGATCATCACACTAATGCCTGTGTCCTCACAGAGGCCAACATCTTCAGTGTTGAGGCCCTGATTATCCAGCACCAGCTGAGGTGGAGTGGGCACTGTGTGCACATGTGTGATGTACGCTTTCCAAAGCGATTGCTGTATGCCCAACTCACCAAAGGAGAAAGGAAACTGGGAGGCCAAAAGAAACGCTTTAAAGACATTCTCAAAATAAACGTCAAGAGATGTGGTATCAACACCGCACTCTGGGAGACAGCAGCCCAGGACAGGGATAACTGGTGAAGACTTGTCAGAATGTCCATTTTTGAGGAAAATCGCCTTGCCCTGGTCACATTAAAACGCTGGAAAAGAAAGGATAGATGACTGTCACGCAGCAATCGCGGCCCAACCCTGTCTTCCAACACCACCTGCAACATCTGCCAAGGAGCCTGCAGCTCAAGGATCCAACTCCTCAGTCACCAAAGGACCCATAAAAAATTAAACCTGTGAAAGATCATCCTTGACCTCGAGGGATCGCTGCCAACAGTGAGAGTTTGGAAACCCCCAAGTATGCAAAGCCATCAATAATCTCCTGAGCGTTACCTAGCTTCCTGACCTTGTTAGACAGCACGTTATCAATGGCATAGCAGACCAGTATGGGAATGGCCCCAAAAGTTGATCTTCCCATGCTGAACTGGTTAGCTACAGATCAGTAACATTCTGGGGTGGCCAGCTTCTACATGGCAATGGCAACCCATTTCTCCATCGCTATAAGGCACTGCATGTTGGTATGCTGCCACTGAAGCTCCAGGGCCAATTCTGCACAGATCTCAGAAAAGGTAGCCCACCCTATCCTGAAGTTTTCTTGCCACTGCTGGTCATCCCAGGCCTGCAATATGATCCTCTCCTACCAATACATGCTGGTTTTCAGGGCCCAGAAACAATGCCGAATGCTGCATAGGTGATCCAAGAACTCCTCCTCTTGCTCCAACAGCTCAGCATCCTCCTGTTCTTCCATTTTCTCCTGCTGTCAGAGGAACTGCAGCTGCTGCCATAGAATATTATGCTGCTCCCACATCATCTGTTCAATGGTGTGATGGGAGAAGTCCAATGTCAAATTTCTGTGGCTCTGAGTGAGTGCCATAATTTAGCCCAAGCAGCCTCTACCATATTCAGATTTGTCACATAATGACATGGAGCATTGTTGGCCATGAGCAGCACTTAAATGGCACAAGCCAGCCCAGAAAGAAAGTATGGGGCAAAGACAGCAGAAACAAGAGATTTTTTTTTTAAATTTGAACCCACCTGGCTTCCCACAATTCACAGCAAGAACAATCCAAGGATGAACTCTGCTCAGCAGCAAAGGACCACAGATACCATGGAGTACGCTACGCTCTCAGTTCACAGCAAACTCTGTTCACGCGATATGAATTGAAAACTGAACAGGTGTCCTGTGTGCTCACTATTTTATGACTCAAATACTGCAAGTTACCAAACATGCATCACAAAGCTTTGAATTAACCCCTCCATGCAGACATACCTTAAGAATTCCCTCCCACCCCGCAAGGCATATCACACCAGATGAGTTTAAGGGACAAAGTAAGTAGTTTACATCAAATGTCTGATGTAAACCAGTAGACTATGCCAAGTTTAAACAACATTTAGATTAAATACTACTACTACTTTGCACTTATGGGGCAAGTTTCATTCAAAGCTCTCAAAAGCACCTTACAAACATTAATTCATTCATACAGTACCTCTGACATAAGAATTATAACTAGTTTACAGATGGGTAAAGTAAGGCCTAGAGAAGTCAAATGACTTTCTCAAGGTCATGGAGTAAGTCAGTGACAAAACTCAGGGTAGAGGCCAAGAGTCCTTAACTGTCAGGCATTGTCTCTGAGCTATTAACAGTACTCCTTGAACGTCAATATATTTAAAGACAGTGGAATTTGAGGCTAGATCCTCACTTAACCCACCCTGCTTGTCACCATTAGTAGTTTAATTGAAGCTTTGTGAACAATGCCAGTTCCTTTCCAGAGAAACTGCATGTGCAGTTAAAGCAGCGACTTTTTCAATCAAGAGATGTGTAATTAAGCAAAGAGGAGGGATGCATGGTCTATAAAAATGTGGGGGCGGGGTTGTTTGTTTTAAATCAGGGGTGTGGTGAATTTGCTGACTAGCATTAACTGGGCAATCCAAAAGTAAGTTTCCAAGAGAAAATGAGCCTACTGACTGCATTATACAGCTTTTACATATAAAGGAAATCTGTGACTGCTGAGGAGCCTATTAGAAATTTTACATCTGAGAAAGGAGAAGGGACAGACTTGGGGAAGCAGTGCACCGCCCACTTTAACAAAGGGATGTCTGCTCCAAGAAACTTCAGAATGATAATTAGGCTTTTCTTCCAAAAATACATATTTCTTTAAAGTAAATGAAACATGAAGGAAACCCAATTATAATAAGTCCTGAAATGAGCTGAACACAAAACAGAAATGTCAGCGGTCTTGCTGTGCAACAGATTCCTGCTCCCTGCATTCAGTCAAATTATGGGTATATTTAATTCTATTATCAACACTTTAAATACCCCTTTTATATTTAATTTCATTGATACACATAGCATCGTTTTCATTATTTTTAATTAGGCAGAGATGTCTAAATGAATCCAGCTTTTGCTGATTATTTCAAATCACTGCTAGAATCTCATTCCAGGCAACTAAGAAATCAACTGATTGAAGTGGCTTTTCTCAACTCAGCCTCTAACTGTGCATGAGCCTGTCACTGCCTGAATTCACTTGCTCAGGACATGCCTGAAATTTAGGATTAAATTGTGGCCTGAGCAATCTGGCCCTTGGTTACGGTAGGAGGAAAGAGCAATGTGCACCAGACATATACCTGGCAGGGATTATTTCCTTTTCCATGATGGCTCGACTGGGCTGGCTGGCATGTTAGGTGGAACCTGCCCATCTGCACGGGATGGAGATCACCAGACATAGAGAGACTGCTGCCCTTCCTGCCCAGCTACCAACAAAATGGGTAGTCAACATATGAAAGTCAGTAGGTTCCTTACACCTCTTTCACTCCCCTACATGGGAGCACAGACTGGGTCAGAATCAGGCTCTTAGCTAGCAAAAAGGCCAATAGTTAGACTGCAAAAGGGGCACTCCTCCTGCATTTGGACAACAAGGCTCATAAAAGTCTCATCATCCATGCACCTAGATAAAAATTAAATCCTGCATTCACATCCTTGCCAATGCCTTAACATATCTGCTTATCTTAAGATAACCCCTTATATTAGATCTACACTATTTTTAACACAAAGGGACATGGAAGGAAATAAAAAGGAAGTATCTGATTTTCAGCAGTGCTTTTGTGCTTTATAACTCAGAACTATTCTGCATCAAATATTGTTCTACATGGAGCTGAGATCTGAATTTTCAATGCTTGTATAATAAATCTTTATCAGCCAACATGCATTTGTTAATCTTTTTTCCATAGTGAAAAATGGAATAAAAGACAGTGCTATTCTGTTTCTCTTTTAAGATCAGATTTTAATGTCTGCTTCAAGGAAACACAGTGATGTAGGTAGACTTTAGACTATGCATTCTCAACTCTTTCTCCAAGGATTTCTACACAGAAATCACCACATGCAAAAGTCATTTGATATTCACCTTTTGGTGCTGCATGCTTTCTGTCTAACTCCAGTTAATGCTAAGGTTCTTAAGCAACTTGTGTTCATGAGATGCCATCTTGGTGATGATCTGTGGTGCAGATTATGAAAAGATTGCAACATTAATGTTATTAAACTTAACAGTGGAGTCATCACTGAAGAAATCTTGGGTACTGTAATATGCAATCATTGCTAAACCTTTCTAGAAAGGAGGGGTTTATGAGGGTTAATCACCAGTAGTATTTAAGAATTTGCATGTGAGAAAATATATTTTATATATATATATATCACACCCTAATAAGTAGTAACTTCCAGTAAGGTCTGTTATCTCTGAGGGAAATCTGGGTAGGCACACAGTATGACAGTCATGGCTCTTTTGGAAACAATTAGTGTCTCTCAGCTATAATTCATTTTGGTACTCACTGAAAGGACCGTGTTGTTGTAACATGTGCTTGGTCAGTCAAGATGTGAATACACATTAAGCTGCAAGGGACTTAAAGTAGGCATAGTTTCCATTTCTTAGTGAGTAAAGTGATGGGGATGTTTTGCACCAAATAAAACAGTCACAGAGGTGTTGAGTCAGGACCATTATAGTGAAGCACTAGCTATGATTTGCCAACCAGTTAGTGATCATGCAAGAAGGGAACTAACAGCAGTAGACAAAACCAGGGACTGGACAGGTAGGCACTGTCCAAGAGGCAATTCCCTCTACACCCTACAGACCCATTGAGTTTATACACACCCCCACTGAGTTCAGCTAATGCAATTCGGTCCTGACCTACAATACCACTCCTCCCCACTACATCCCATTCCAGTGCTAAGTCTCTCAGGGATGGAGATGGTTGCATTATGTGATGGCTAAAGCAAGCAGTGACCCACAGATGTTCAGTGAAATATTGCAAATGTGCACTGAATTTTTAGAAAAACCTCATAAAAATACAGAAATATTACACAGACACCTGAAATCCACAGGGAGCTAATTCTATGGCATAATCCTGCCTACTGCTGCTCCTATTTCTGGAAGCAGTGAAGAAGCTTCACTGCTTAGCAGGACCCCAACAGGCAGAGATGCAGATGGTAGGTGAGGAGAAATGTTTTGGAGTGTCCCCAGCTACTGCCTGAGTAGATTACACAGAGCTGTGATGGCATCTGTGATTATCACAGAACTTGTAACTGCTGCCCTGAGACCACCAGAACCTTCATTCTTAGCATCTTTAAAAAAAAAAAAAATATTTTAAGCCTCATAAGCTTTGTAGCATCAGTATTGCCACCCCAAGCATTCAAATATCATGAGTCAGGCCCCAGTGGCGTAGCCAGGTGTAGCGAAGGAGGGGAGCGATCACAAAAAAAGGCGCCACCCTCTGCAGCGCTTTTACTCACTCTGTGGCGCTCCGGGTCTTCGGCGGCGGGTCCTTCACTTGCTCCGCGGGTCTTCGGTAGCATTTCGGTGGCGGGTCCTTTGGTGCCACCGAATACACCTGGAGCGAGTGAAGGACCCGCGGCCGAACTGCAGCCGAAGACCCAGAGCGCCGCCCTGTCAGTAAAAGCGCCGCTGGGTGAATAAAAATTAAAAAGGCGCCAAGAAATTGAAAAGGTGCCGCTTGTGCTCAGCGGGAGAGCGGCCGTTGCCCCGCTCCCCCCACAGCTACGCTACTGTCAGGCCCCCCAAGAATCATAAGATTGGCTTAAAAATCATGAGGGTTTTTTATATAATACATTTAGGGCTTGCCTCTCATTTTCTGAGCTATTATTTTACACATTATCAAGTTTTTCACTGCAACCATCAGAATTAGAAGCCATTTAAAAAATAAATTAAAACAGAGATCACCACATAATCCATGACTCCAGGAGCTGGGTCTTGAAGAGAAACACCAAATATCACAAGACTCACAAAGAGCTGAAAAACTGATGTGCACAAATGGAGACAAGGATGAGACACAAAAACCTCACCTTGGTGTGTACTGAAGGTTTTACTGGTGTATCACCACCACCGTGTCTCAGAAAATTATTTTTTAAAGTTTTAATAGAAAAGTAGTAAAAGTTAAGGCAACAGAGATGTGTGTTTTTATTTCTTACAGGGTACATAGCAGATCAAAATCTCCCAGATCAGGCCTAACTCCTTCAAGAAGATCTACAGTATAACACTGGATTTGGTCTTGAGATGTACTCATCACTTTCAACCGGAGTTGCAGGTGCACAGCAACTGGTATAGCAGTTCCCAGGAACAAGCACTTAGGGTAGGATTAGACCTCTGATTGAAAACTCCTTGGGGGAAGGGTGCTGCTGTCAGAATCTGTGCTTTGTCCAGTTCTATGAACACCTATAACACTAAATTAATAATAATAATATCTGTGCCAAAGTGTGTGTCTATGTAAGTATAAATACAAACCCACAGTATATGTATAAATAAACTACCTTTGTTAAATATAAGCCAAAAAAAGAAAATAGCCCGCAAATTGTGAAACCAATGCCTAATTTTATCTTTTCGTTGGCATCAGTGTGCCAGCTGTTACATACCCATGTAAGGAAAATTGGAAAGTAATAGTCCTGTTCTCAAAATATATTTGAGTACTTTACTCCTCCTTGCTCCATAACAAATATATATAGATGTGCTGTGTGACTGGGGATGGCTATTTTTAGGTATTTTAAAAGATGAGCAACAACGAAAGAAGTTCATCAGGATCTGCCAATGCATTTTTTTTCATGTTCATTAAAAGTGTCATCCCAAGAGACGTTATCCTAACTCCAGTCAGCTCCGCTGATGTGAAAAATAGCAAAGAACACAATAAAATGAGAGTGACTCAGAGCAGAAGAAAGCTCATGAGCCAGCATGGAAGTGTTTGACTAGACGGTTTGTAGGGATGATTCCGAGTGGGAGGGTGTCTCAGCCAGAGTGTATGAGTCAGGCAGAGTGGGTGTTGCAATCTGAGCTCAGGAGACTGTCACTGACAGAGATTTTGCCTGACATTTTTTCCTGACTGTGAATCATTTCAGCAGCAGAATATACAATCAGCAAACAGAACGTGAAGAAATTCATTCAAATGAGCAGTCTGAGAGCATGTAGGGTATGAGCCTGTGTGCATGCTATCCTAGCTACAGTGCTATTTTTAGTGGCTTAGCTGGAGCAGAGCTAGCGCAGGTATGTCTATGATAGCTGGGAATCACACTTTTCAGCTCAAACATAGACATACCCTAAGAGTTTAAGGCCTGATCCTACACTGGGCCCTTGTGAACAGACTAAAACCACTGAAGAGTGGATTTGAAAGAGGGTTTTCCCAGTCTGCATCACCATCAGCAGTCCCAGCAGAGAGGACTCGGATAGAGCAGGAATGGACTATGAATTAACCTCCCACCAGTAACAGCTAAACGTGGCCTGCGTTGCTTTCTTTACCCTACCCCTACCCTCCTATCTTACCTATGAAGATTTTCCAAGTCAAAAATAAGGACACTCATGGTGGAGGGTCAAGAAGAGACTAATAGGGAAAGAGTCCTCTGTTCCAAATGTGAAGAGCAGAGAAAATGTCAGAAGGAGATTTTGAGATTATAACACAGTGTGTAAACTCTGGATTTAGCCAGCAGTTAAATGTCCTAGGCTTTAGCTGGCCATGCCAGAAACAGAGCAATGCTATTCTAGAAAAGATGCAGCTGGCTTCCTCTTGATGACTTTGGCCACTAGCACATTTCAGAAAGGGATGGAGGAATCAAAATGATTAGCCAAGCAATAATGCCCAGTGTCCTAAAAGGCCAACCCCACATTCTGCGGTTTCAAACCCCTCTCGCCCTTCTGAGATTTCCCATGTCTGTTAAAAGCAGCCATACCCTTTGGGCAGTGCTGCTTTTGAAGTTACTTCAAATAAATGTGGTATTCTGAATCCAATCCAAATACAGTCAAAATAAATTCTGTATTTCTTACTTTGACATTTTGAAAATAGATATACATGAAAAGGAACTGGGGTATTTTATTCATCATATGTACCCTTTGTTCTTGGGGGGCGGAAAAAGCATTTTACTTAGAATTTTGGGATTTGCCTTCTTCTATGTTCCTCTGCAGCAAAAGGTTTTTTAAACAATACTCCCCTGCTTTCTGTCTATATTCTTTTTATCCCAATCTCTAGTGCACTGGTTCTCAACCTTTCCAGCCTACTGTACCCCTTTCAGGAGTCTGATTTGTCTCACATACCCCAAGTTTCCCCTCACTTAAAAATTACTTGCTTACAAAATCAGACATAAAAATTACAGAAATGTCACAGCATACTATTACTGAAAAATTGCTTACTGTCTCATTTTTATCATATAATTATAAAATAAATCAATTGGAATATAAATATTGTATTTGCATTTTAGTGTATAGTATATAGAGCAGTATAAAACAAGTCATTGTATGAATTTTTAATTTGTACTGATTTTGATAGTGCTTTTTATGTAGCCTGTTGTAAAACTAGGCAAATATCTAGATGAGTTGATGCCCCTGGGAAGACCTCTGTGTACCTCCAGGGGTACATGTACCCCTGGTTGAGAACCACAACTCTAGTGCCAAATTGTGCCAGCAAAATTTGTTCTTTTTTCTCCTCTTTTAAACAAAATGAATAGTGTGTGTGTGTGTGTGTGTGTGTGTGTAGTGATCACAGTCCGGGTCAAATTGACCACACTGAAAATGGAAACCCTTTCTCCATATAAACAGGTAACTCCCAACTGATGGCAGTGCTTATTTGGTTCCACTATGAACCAGTATGCTTCAATCCTAACCAGTCAGTACTATCCTCAGAAAGAAGGGATTATTCATTTCCATACCCATTGGATATCAAGTCTGCCTGTTGAAGTTGTCAGTAAAGGTGCCAGTTGTGTGGAGGTTGTATTTGTTTGTTTTGTATACATAGACCTCTGTCCAGTAGGACCTGAGACTAGAAAACCATTACAAATACTTCCATGATAGGGTAACAATGCTCTTGCTTCTGAACAGTAGTCAAGTCAGTGATTGACAAATATGAAAGTTTCTGCATTCCATTATCAGTTTCCTGACTCAGCCAGTACTACGAAAGAACCTGTTACTTTAACAGTTCTCCCAAATATCGCTTTATTTAATCACCATCAGTGAAAGAAACAAGGCAAGTGTAGGTTTCAGAGTAGCAGCCGTGTTAGTCTGTATCCGCAAAAAGAACAGGAGTACTTGTGGCACCTTAGAGACTAACAAATTTATTAGAGCATAAGCTTTCGTGGACTACAGCCCATTTCTTCGGATGCATATAGAGTGGAATAAATATTGAGGAGATATATATACACACATACAGAGAGCATAAACAGGTGGGAGTTGTCTTACCAACTCTGAGAGCCAATTAAGTAAGAGAAAAAAAACTTTTGAAGTGATAATCAAGATAGCCCAGTACAGACAGAATGGCTGAGCCATTACAAACATTGAATCTATCCCCTTATAAGTATTCTCACACTTCTTATCAAACTGTCTGTACTGGGCTATCACTTCAAGTGATTATCACTTCAAAAGTTTTTTTTCCTCTTACTTAATTGGCCTCTCAGAGTTGGTAAGACAACTCTCACCTGTTTATGCTCTCTGTATGTGTGTATATATATATCCTCAATATTTATTCCACTCTATATGCATCCGAAGAAGTGGGCTGTAGTCCACGAAAGCTTATGCTCTAATAAATTTGTTAGTCTCTAAGGTGCCACAAGTACTCCTGTTCTTCTTAAGGCAAGTGTAGAATTTTGTTATGCATTTACAGTGACAAAATAAATGGCTGCAGCAAAAACATGCATTTTCTAATTCAGCAGAGCTCCAAGCTTCTCCAGCTGACGGCAATGGAAAAATTCCTATTTAATGGAGCAGGATCAGTCCTAGATTTGTTTTCATGCTGCAATACAAAAACAAAAGAACACATGCCAACGTACATCCCCAGTAGCTGGGAACGTTTCTGCATGTTGGTCCCTTTGGCCATCGATGTACTTTCACCGCCTATGTTCTCTTTCTTCAAGGCTCTCTTTCAACTTCCAGAAGTCTTCACTCTTGCCTCAGTGCTCTTAGCTATGTCTCTGCTAGGCACCCCACTTAGGCTCCTCTCACTTCATGTTTCTGAAGATCCTTTCTATTCGGTCTCTGTGCTACTTAGAGGATTTTGAAATATGGAATCTGTTCACTAGGAACTGTGCTGGAGCCTCCTTATTTCACAAACAACCATCAGAACATAACAACTTTTCATAGCTACTTAACTACCTGGCCTAGATTTGAACCAATGAGCTACTGAGGAAAGGCTCTGTATACCCGTCCTGAGTCATAGCTAGTCCCTTTTCCTTTATTTTGGATTTATTGTCATTATTAATTGAGGCAAACTGTTGTTTTCTAAAAACAGACATATCAATCTGGAAAAAGACTGTTTAAAGATGTAATTAACTAATTCTTGAACTATCTATTACCTTAGGCAGAAATAAATGGCAGGATCGTTAGGAAAGAATAATAGCCATTTGTCCTTTCAAAAATATGGCTCCTTCATTTTGTGCAATTCAATAGACTTCTATGTAATTTATGAGAAAAACAATTCACTTCATTCAAACTAAATCAGTACATCAAACTACTCAAGAGATCAGCACTACAAGTTATCAGGTGTCTATTTGACAACCACATTTTATATAAATCACTATTTAGCCCACACATTTTCAGCTGAACATATATTTTTCAGTGTGCAGAGTGAATCAAAACAATAATTTCCCTACTAGTACTTTGGGTGAGATATGAAGCTTTTCCAAAGGTCACACTAAACTTAACTGTATAACAATGCAGAGGTTCTTATGGAAGACGGTATGAGGACATAAAATACCATTTACCAAATACTCCTAGCACTACTTTGTATACAGTGGAATGCTCTCATACAGTGGCTGTCTGATGTACTAATCTACTAGAATTAGAGTCTAGAAATGTTGTAGTGCATTATAATATAATGCATATTGCAACTCTGCCTTGAATGATCCTCAACATATAGAGCAGCGGTTCTCAAACTGGGGTCAGAACCTCAAAGTGGACCGTGACTCCATATTAATGGCGTCGCCAGGGTTGCTGCGGCCTGGGGCCGAAGCCAAACTCCGAGCCCACTGCCTGGGCCGAAGCCCAAGGGCTTCAGCCCTGGATGGTGGGACTGAGGTTACAGGCCCCCAGCCTGGGGCTGAAGCCCTTGGGCTTCTGCTTTGGCCCCCTGCTCTGGGCCATGGGGCTTTGGCCCCCATGGGAGTGGTGAGGCTCAGGCTTCAGTCCCCACTCCAGGGCTCATGTAGTAATTTTTCTTGTCAGAAGGGGGTTGTGATGCAATAAAGTTTGAGAACCCCTGATAGAGAATCTGTTCTGTGAACAAAGCAACTTCACTATCAATTCCACTATTCTTGGAACACAGTATCCTGAATTAGATGGAGTGAACTTTCCTGTTTCCAAGCAACTGGTTAGACTGCAGTATTTCTTCCTCCCACAAAACACTTATAAGTGGCATATCCAATACACATATTCTCCCATGAGTATAATCACCATGTTTACACATCGACAGCCAACCTCCTTCCTGGACACACCATGGGAGGCATAATGTTCTGGAACACCAGAAGTGGTTGCAATGGGGTAGAAGCAGTATTTCCAGAGAAAGCAGCATTTTATATGAGGAGCCAGCTGCAGAGTAGCTGACAGAATTTGTACAGTACAGCACATGTGCACGTAAGTGTCCTGTTTATTGCTACTCGATAGCAGCTGCTACTGCAGACCTGACCCAGGAAAAGAGAAAATTGGAAAAGGTGAAAAAATAGAAGAAGAAGAAGAAGAAATATAAATGGTGACGAAGAGGGGGAAACACTTTAGTGGATGAGATAGAGGAAGTGACAGATGGTCCCTGCAGTGTTGGTATCCCACAAATTTTCCTCAACATGGGCCACTGAATTATGTATTTCTGGCTTTCTACTAGCCTATCATGTATACATATACCTCGTCCTTTGCACACTTACATGGAAGCTTTAATCTGAGGATATCTAAGCAGAAAACAAACATTAAACCTCAGAACACCCAAAATAGGTATTACTGTACTTCTTTTTGAACACTAATAAATTAAGGCACAGAGAGGTTACATGATCTGCCTATCATCACACACAAAAATAATGCCACAGCTAGGGACAGAACTAAAAAGCTTTGACTCCTAGTCCTTTGCTCTAGCCACTAGACATCATTTCTTATCAGTTCCTTTTTCTCTTTTGCTAAAGTGAAAAGAACACATTATATGATACAATAAAACTTGAGATATTAGCACAAAAATTCCCCTGAGATGGCACTTGTGCAGGGAAATGGGATATAGAAAACCCACAAGGTACTCAAGCAGCAGCAAAAAAAAAAAAAAAGGTCTGCCCTGGAACCAGAAGATGGAGATTTTTTTTTAAAATAAAAAAACAGACAATGTATAAAAGTCCTTTTTACATCACGATAGTCTTTTAATGATTCTGAACAGACAACAGATAATTGTGTTGTTATAAGAAGCTCCTTGCCATTATCTAATGGATCTGCCTCTAGTCTAGGTTGTAATGAACATACATATCACCCATCTCTAGAGCAGGTGTTCCATTGTCTATGGTATAGGAATTAGTACCTTCCAAATTACAGGGTCTGGTGTAACTTTTACAAAGCCAAATTTACAAGTATTGTACATTTGTAGTGAGCAATTCACTAAGGGCCAGACCACCTTTTCTGCCTCCATAGAGGAAGGGATGAAAAACCAGTGACTGAAAGGAATTACTCCAGGTTTATCTTGGAGTCAGAAAAAAAGTCAAGTCTTTTTGCAATTAGGATGCTGAGAGGTACTCTAATTACCATGCATCTGACTCATCTAGATTTGCTACTATGAAGTTATTGTGCTCTAGCCCCTAGCTGTATTGAAGCCTGCAGTCCACATCATTTAGATGACGTACACCATAGTATATTTAAAATACATAGCTACATAAGTGGAGTTTTATGGTTGAGAATATAAATATACAAAAGTAGGGAATTCAAAGTAGTGGTTCCTATAGCAACCACAACTGGGATTCTGGAATCCTTTATATATTTCAGACTGTATGGGATGTTAAATTTATGCCTGAATACATATGTACAATGAGATATAGTTACAATTGCCATGGAAACCATAAAGCTGAATATACTGTCTTCTTTCAAAAATTGTTTGGTATTGAATATCTTTGTTGTTTCTTTTAATGAAGAAAAAAGAAAAAAATATTGCACATTAAACCAAACACTATGATTTGAATGTGCAGTGTGAGATTCAAACGATTGCACATTCAATTATACACACTGTACACAGTTACTCAAACATGGAATGGGAGATTAAAACAAAACACTACGCACATTTGAGCGTTCTTGCATTTACCATGCATAGAATCACACACAGAGAGTTTACTCCAATATGCAGAGCTTCAGAGACAGGACTAGTATACACTGCTCCGTACAGTCACATGATTAGTTACATGCGGAGCTTTACTGTTTGGCATTGATGCATTGGAAATTACACACTGTGCACACACACTATGCAATTTTCTAACACTTGCAAATTCATTATTTCCAAACTACCAGAAAGGAACTTGTCCTCACTGAAGGATACAGCCATGGCATGCTTGAAGTTTTTTTCAAATACCCTGTTTGAGTAACAAGAAGATGCTTTCTTGGGGGTCTAATCCAAAGCCTATTGAAGTTAATGGAAAGACTCTCATTGACTTTCATGGGTTTTGAATCAGACCCTTCATACTTGGATAGAGACATAATTTGAACCAAATTTAAAAGATTTTCCTTCATACTGAGAGCAAGATTAAGAAATTCCAGCTCAAGGAGTAATAATTCTTGGGAAAGTTAAACGTAAAACAGATGGCTACAAAGTGCTTCTTCAACCATGACTTTAGTACAAGGCCATTAAAATCACAAATTCTTGGGCAACACATACCAACATGAACTATTTGTAAAAGACAGTGCTTTGGGTGCATGCAAGACTCTTGATAGTAGATGAAAGAGAGGAATACATATACGGAGAGTGCTCTGAAGTTTGACAGCAGCACATTGTCCTGTGGAATAAGAGTTTTGGAAGTGAGAAAAGGTTAGAGTTCCAGGGACTGGGCTGATGATGACAAACTCAAGTAGTAATTGACTGTGTCTCTGCTGGCCTAGCTCATCAGTGGTCTCCTGCTGGGCAGCTACAGACAAGACTTGATTAGTACTTGACACATCTGAAGCAAGATTCAGCAGCAAGTTTAGTAGGGGAAGGTTGGAGGAGTAGAAAGACTGTTAAAAGGAACAACCAGTCAACATTTTCTAATCATTGTATTATAGTTCCAGCTCTAAGCTAAGTATTAATAACTCAAGTTGCTCTCTCACTTGAGCATTCTTTATTATTTCAAAAGATAGCACAGTGAACAAATGCTCTAGATTATGCCACTCAACACCTGGATTTCTAATACTGACTGAGGTTAAAAATGGAAATTAATTTGGTGTGATCCTCATCCTACTCACCAGAATTAAATTAGTACGACTGAAGGATCCGCCCCTTTTTAAATCATTCCATTAAGGCCAAGCATAGCAGACCAAATGGTACCTCAATCCTGCCAGCCCATGCATGCAGGTAAGACCCCTGCATGAGCGCAGGGATCACCTGTAAGTATCAACTTTCAGGTCTGGGGCCTGAGACTGTATTCTGAGATTGTGTTTCATAGCTATGGTGGGATGGGCTGTTCTGTCAAGGTTCCATGACAGCTGGGAACAAACCGATATGCGAGTCCATAGAAGGACCTATTTGCCCAGCTAGCTCCTGCCTATAAGCAACAAATGTAAATTTTCCAGTAAAAGATGTTTTTATATTTATCTTCATCAGCTTGTGGTGACAATACTATCCCAGTCTACCTCTGATGATGATCTGATGACCTCTACTAGATGAACATAATAGTGTTATTATAAAGGGGATAAGGGGGCTTGGTGGCTAAAGGTTAGATCCAATATCTATCTTAGTCGGTGAGCTCTGGATCAGGCTGCTTTACTGGATCAGGGCCTTAGAGTACCAGCCTGGCATCTCTAGAGAAAGCTTGGTTCAGATGATAATTTACTTCACATCAGTCTCATGTTTCCATGTAACAAAACCATTGTACATTTTGTAATTGTTATTTAAGAGAATCCCATGACTGAAATAAGAGACTGATGGGACTATTGTATTGGAGAGCATCACTTCTCAAGTCACTGACACTGATTCCTCACTTGCATAATCACTAAATTCACAGGAATGTATTTCGTGAACATTATACATAGCATGCTCCGTATTAAATTATATTGTGTTTGAATATTGGCAGCATTTTCATTTTAAAAAACAGTGTTTAGAGAATGATGGGTATAAAAAAAATAAGCATCTAGAATTCCTTGGCACCATCCAGTGATTTAGCATCCCTGTAATTTATCACTGTAATCTTATCATTGTTATGCCAACGACACTCAAATCTACTTTCCTCTCTGTGGCAATATATCTTGGGTGACAGAATGCAAGCTACTGTCTTTTGGCTGTGAAGCTGTGGTTGTCAAATAATTTTTAAAACTAGACACTGACAAAACTGAAGTGCTTTTTCTTGGGCCTAAGTGATTACTTGACTCAGTGCCTTCTTTTTGCTTTTTCCTCTCAACAGCCATCATATGGTGCCAGTTCAGCTCACAATTTGGTGTAATTTTTGGATTGACACTTGACTATTCAAACACATATGAAAAATATTCCTTTACATATATTGGGACTATACTTAAAGCTAATTTCTTCCTCACACCCCATTGTATTTATAAATTTTCAACATTTCAAATGACAGTTCAAACTCTTGAAACTGCACAGTAAACTCTCTTCAAAATTCATTTCCAAGTGACATAAGTTTAATCAATCATGTTCATTTAAGAATTATGTTTTCATTTTCTTCTTCTTCTAGAAATAAGCCCCTCAAATATAATCCCCTCTCCTCCAAAATGGATCCCTTCTCCTCCAAAATGTTTACATATATCCACATAGTTCTTGGATTCTAGCATTGTAACTCCTTGCTTGTTGACAACCAACCAAAACTGATGGGAAGGCTTCAATTTATTCAGAACATGGAAGCTGAACTCCTTCATGAAGAGGATCTGGTCATTTCAGTTTATCACCTCTGCTGGATTTTTATTTTGTCTTTCAGTTTTGTCTCTTTGTGACATGATTATGAATGGTACTACATGGAGGGTGGTCCTTATGTTCTGGGCCTAATGCTCTAATATCTTTCACTACACTCCTGGTAATCTCAGCATCTTTTTATTCTTTCATTTGTGCAAAAGTCCCATAAGATTTTTCTTCTTGAGCCCTTTGCTCATAAAATTTGCTGCCACTTGAAATTAGAAATTCTGAAATTCGTACTCTATGTCTAGACTGAGGATTTCTTAACAT
Organism: Malaclemys terrapin pileata; assembly: GCF_027887155.1. Taxonomy (NCBI): domain Eukaryota; kingdom Metazoa; phylum Chordata; order Testudines; family Emydidae; genus Malaclemys; species Malaclemys terrapin. Next base: position 75,893,862 of record NC_071511.1, on the reverse strand, counting down.
AAGCTTTATAAAAGGTGTATCATTTCTTTATCTCTTGATAAAGCAGTGCAAGATACTGCCTGTGAATTTTTATACAGACTACCAACACCAGAGATCTGTCTAGCCAAGTTTTAGTTTAAAAACTGAATTCCAATCTGAGCTAGAAATCATTCTAGACTTATCATGGAGGACACTGTCTGACCCTTGACTATAGTAACTGGAAAAGGGCTATTCAGATAGTTTTTCGTTGGTAGGACCTGGCATCTGATAAGTGTATATATAGCAAAAGGCAGGGGTTTTAGCTTGTTATCAGCAAACAGGAGACTAATATTCTTCTCAGTTCCCCCATTCTTTGGAGAAAGATAATGTGGCAGAATGGGATACTGCAAAGCTATCATTTTCTCCAGGAGGAAGACAGAAACTCCATGAAAGTCTCAGAGGGGTAGCCGTGTTAGTCTGAATCTGTAAAAAGCAACAGAGGGTCCTGTGGCACCTTTGAGACTAACAGAAGTACTGGGAGCATAAGCTTTCGTGGGTCAGAACCTCACTTCTTGCATCTGAAGAAGTGAGGTTCTGACCCACGAAAGCTTATGCTCCCAGTACTTCTGTTAGTCTCAAAGGTGCCACAGGACCCTCTGTTGCTTTTTCCATGAAAGTAGGTGCTTCCGAGACAAAGGTAGAGAGGCCTTGCAAGACACCAAGTCATTTCAGGACGGAGGCAGTAACCCAGACTGAATTTGAGCAACACAAGATCAGTTTGTTTGTTATTGTTATTCTTGCATTGTGCAACTTTCAGGACATAAAGACCTTGATTTGCTCCTTCACCAGAGTTCTGCTTGGCCCAGAAGAATAGGACTGGGGACACATGTCAGTAACACAGTCTGACCATGAGTTAGAACTGCTTTTGGGAACATTTATCTTCTGCCACTTACGCAGGGACTAAAGCCGGTGGAGGACCGGTCTGCTCTGCCACACCCCCTCCATGTCCCCAACATCCCTTTTTCCCCACAACATCCTACATCAAGATGCAGGGAGCAAAGGTGCAGGGTCTGGCAGAGATGCACATGCACCAGCAGGATGTTCCCTTCCAGAAGGGGAATTCGCTTAGTGATGCAAAGAGGCAGCAATCCAGCTTGAGAATCTGGCCTAAATACCTTGAGGAAGAGAACAGTCAGAGATTCCCTTGTATTCAATGTCACGCTAGATGAACCATTCCACCAGCTCACAGCCAGGAAGGCCTTATTTGCTGTTCCACCAGGAAAAACTGTATCCATCATATTCAAATCTTTGAGATATGTTAAGTTGTGGTTAACAGAAAGATAAGCTAGACAAAGCTCTATTTTCTCAATTAACAGGAAAGACTAATTATAAAAATGGTAGAGAGGACCTCTTGAATCATCAGGGGCGTAATCCAACATCCACTAAAGTCACTGACCTTATTTCAAGCACCCTTCTTTGTGCAGTCTGCACTTAGCTTGCCAAAATTTTCTACCCAGAGCATCTCTCATTTGGCTCAGAGTAGAGTGATAGTGATGATGGGGGGACGTGGAGGAAAATAAATGTCACATTTCAGCTGACAATACAACATGTAGGGGCAGATTAAGGCCAGAGCCCTAAAGCCAGCCTTGTGATCCAGTAAGGCCCTGAGCATCAATGGGAAGCCAAGAATCTATCCAGGAGTAGAAATTCAGTGGATCCATTGTGGGAAAAGAATTTTAAATGACATAGACTATGGTTAAAAAGAATTCTTTAAAAGTAGATACATGTTAAAATAAATTAAATACGCAAATGTTAAGAAAGAACAAAAAAAGAGGCAAGGTTAATAAATAGGGAGGGTTAAGATTAAAAATGGAAAAGAAGCAATAGTTAAAGAAAAAATAAGAAACTAGACAAGGCTTAAAAAACTAAGTAACAATGAAAATAGTGTCATTTACCATAAGAGATAAGGAGCTAACAATGGGCAATACCAATGCACATTTGGAATAATTTATATATTTTAAAAAGAAATTAACAAGTCATGGGCCTATCATTTCCCAGGGTATTTCGCTCTTGCGTTGCATCCCTTCCCACCAACTTTCAACTTTTTATTACTTTATAGGCCCCAATCCTACAATCAGATCTGTTAGTGTTAGCCCATGAAGAGCCACACTGACATCAATGGGTTCCACATAGATGCAGAGGACTTCCCATACAGGCTTGCTTGCAACTTGTGAGCTTTAGATGGTAACTAATTTTGGGGGGAAGGGACTGGGTCTTCCTGTGTGTCTTCATGGTATCTAGCACATTTGGGGCTTTATTGTTACATACAAATTAACTATTACTATTATTTTCCAGAAGAGGAGGACTGGAAAGCTAAAAATCCATATGTGAATACCTTCCAAGGAAGATCAAGAAGTTGGGGATATGAGAGTATCAGCAAATAGGACATTATCTTGATGTACCTTCACAGGTTCTTGTAAAACCGTTCTGATATAAATAGCCTCTCAGATCCAATAATATTTGAAGTATCTGGGCAAATAATGAAAACTACAGGCCAACTGCAAATGGTACATAATATGGGGGGCAGAGGGGTGCAGCAATAGAAGTCTACAAAGTTCTGTGTCAAGCAAATAAATGAATTTAAAAAACCTTAAAATCCACTCAGCACAGTTAGATGAAATAGTGTTTAACAACTATTATCACTTTAGTAGTAATCGCTTTAACAACTGACTTTTTGGAATGATCCATTTCAATTCCTACCCCATTACCCATGAGAGGTAACAAAGAAGGTAGACACATATTAATGATTTGTAGTACATTTGTACTGTTTTGCATTCAATTATAAAACAGTCTGCCGGAGGCTATTATATTAGCTCTTTGAAAGCCCACCCACTCTGTACATCATCTTATTCAAGATAATGAATAATACTAGGATAATTATCCATGCAGGCAGTAAGACAATATTAATCTTCTCATGGACAATTCAAGGATCACCTACCAATATATGGCACTCACATTTCACAAATAAAAGGAAGACAAAGATCCAATATCTTTTCAACACTTCCATCAACTGGCTCATACAGTAACTCCTCGCTTAACGTTGTAGTTATGTTCCTGAAAAATGCGACTTTAAGCGAAACGATAGTAAGTGATTCCAATTTCACCACAAGAATTAATGTAAATGGGGGGGGGGTGTTAGGTTCCAGGGAATTTTTTTTTACCAGACAAGAAACTATATATTATATAAATATACACACAGTATACATTTTAAACAAACAATTTAATACTGTTCACAGCTATGATGATTGTGAAGTTTGGTTGAGGTGGTGAAGTTAGAGGGTGGAAGAGGGAGGGATAGTTCCCAGGGAATGCCTTACTGCTAAACGATGAACTAGCACTCGGCTGAGCCCTCAAGGGTTAACATATTGTTGTTAATGTAGCCTCTCACACAAGGCAGCACCAACATGAGGGAGGGGAGACAGCATAGCAGACAGAGACAGACACACACCTTATGTGTGGGAGAGAGAGAGAGAGAGAAAGAGAGAGAGATGCGCACTGCCCCTTTAAGTAAGCTGACCCACTCTTAAGTGCATTGTCTTTTTAAGTGGATCCAGCAGCTGCTGCCCCAAGCTCTCTCTGTCTCTCTCAGTCCGTGTCCCCTCCCTGCTCTATATGGAGAAGGGGTAAGTGGGGTGCAGGAGCAGGGGGGGAGGGGGACACCCTGACATTAGCCCTGCCCTTCCCCTCCCTGCACAGCAAGCAGGAGTCTTTGGAAGCAGCTCCAAGGCAGAGGGCAGGAGCAGTACATGGCAGTGGGGGGAGGGACAGCTGAACGGTTGATTGATAACCTTCTGGGTGGCTGCAGCACAAGGAACTTAGGGGAGCAGGGAGCTGATAGGGGGAGCTGACAGGGGGGCTGCCAGTCCACCCTAGTTACAAGCCCCCACCAGCTAGCTGCAATAGGCTGCTCTTCCTACAAGCAGTGGACAAAGCAGGCTACTGCCAAACGACATTAGAAGGGAGCATTGTTCAACTTTAAACGAGCATGTTCCCTAATTGATCAGCAACATAACAATGAAACAACATTAACTGGGATGACTTTAAGTGAGGAGTTACTGTACACCAATAATTTTGTAGAAAGTAACCAGTATCCCATTCTGACCCAGGCAGTCTCCCCATTTATTTATTATTTTTTAAGAGGACTGTCCCATCCATATTGAAGGGTCACAATACTATTTAGTATATGTTTTAAATTTGCCTCACATTAATTTTGTTCCATTTTATGGTTGACGCGATGATGGTTTCTGTGTTGCCACTTTGCTTTTGGTTTAATTTTTGCCCCTACATTTTGTTAAGAAATCCAGAGGCCCTCAAGGGATGTACATACAATTATTCCCATAGTATATTCCAAAACACTTTAAAGAGATTACACTACACAGAGGATTACAAAGAGTGTCAGACACAAAACAGCAAACAACCTAAGAGGAGGGAATAGAATAAAAGAGAAATTACATTTAAAAATTATAGAAAGCAGTATTTTTGTAGACAAGTAACAGAGGGGGAAGGATTTAACAGTGAAAGGAAAGGTTAAGAACAAAGTGTATTTGTCATGGCTAAAGTTATGAGGAAAGTCTGAGTGCACAATGTGAATGAAAAAGCAATTTGTGGCAAGACAGGGGAGGGAAATTCTTCCTAGTTGCAAAAGTTAAATGAACACTCAACTATGGAGAGTCTTGGAGTGGCAGAACAGAGAAGACCTCTGTAGAAGAGCAAGTTCACCACTGTAGTGACCCCTCATCGCTGGGTGTAGCATAGCAGATGCTCTCCTTTATAGCACTCCCTGCCAACAGTCTCTCCAGGCCCATGGTAGTCTGCCTCTTCTCATGACTTGGCCTTCTGGCCAGATCACGTTTCGTCCCACTGCTTCTGGGATAACAAAAACAAATTTCCAGTCTATCCATTTGGTCTGTTGCCCTCAATTCTGAGTTTAGTGATCTATAGACCCTTTTTCTCAGGACTTCTGGTAGTCCATATTCCCATCTCCACAGTTTCATGCCACCAAGTGGCTGCTATGGAAACTTCGACCCTCTTTCTACAGTGAGTTCCAGTCCAGGGACCCTAGAACAGGCAATCAAGGTTATTCCACCAAACTGCTGCTACCTCCCTGGATTTCTTACCAAGACTTTCTTTGGGCTTTCCCTTCAGCCTGCAAGAGCCTTCCTGTCCCCTATAAGTCTCATCCACACTAGCAGGGGAGTAACTGCAGAATTTCTCCCTGCTACCCTTTCTACTCCAAACTTCCTCCGTTTGTAGCATCATCCAGCCCTCCCCATCTGGGTTTCATCATTAATTAGGCCTAGTCCACCCTCCAGGTGCAACCAGGTGGATTGATTGTCTTCTCAGGCCACCTATTACCTGTGTGGGATAGCTGCCCTATCACAGACTCCAAATTGCATCAACAGAGTTGGCAGACAAGGTGGTAGTTAAGATTAGATAAATTTCATGGATAAAGCACCCAGATACCCTGTAGATTAGCATGGCATAAGAACCTAAATAGGCAGACAACTAAAATAGATCAGATCCAAGAGAGTTTCCAAGAGGAGCAGGGCCAGCCCTAGGCATTTTGCCACCCAGGACAGAAAACATTTTCAACAATCCCACAACCTGACCAGCCAAACAAAACAACTCCTCTCTCCATTCCCAGAATGCTCCTTTGCCATCCCATCAAAAAATAGCCCTGGTCATTTGTTCTTAAGGCCCACCCTGAGGAAAAATGATTGTCACCAAGGCACAGGATGACAAGGCCAGACACCTGGATTCTGACCCTAGCTCCATCATGGACTTGCTGTTTGACCTTGGACAAGTCACTTGCTCTCTCCAGGGTTGAATCTACATTAATTAGTGTGTGTGAATAGCTTTGAGATCCTCCAATGAAAGGCTCTATATAAGTGCCAAGTATTTTTACTACCATTATAGTGCAAGTCAAACCCTCAAGTAGTAGATGTCTCACTTGGAAACCTGACTCAGTGTCCCTGCTTCTGTCACTTAGATCGGACAGAAAGAAGGCAGACTGAGCTTTGAAGTTGGCTGTTGTCCCACTAGGAAGTAAGAGGCAATTGTTGATAACTTGAATATACCTTTCTGGTAATTAATCTTTTTAGGGAAAAGCTATTCACCATGAAAAGCCTTAAAATGGACTATAACAAGACCTTCACAAACGTACCAAGATGGCTGATTAACATTCCGTCCAAGTGTTCCCAATTTGGAATCTAGCCTTTGAAGTTGAAAATAGAGATCTGTGCCTGTGTAGATGGAACCATGTAAAAAAATATGACCAATAAATGTATATATTTTTAAACTGACAGGTAAAAAGAAAAACATGGCATGTAGGTATTGTATAGTCAGCCTACAAAACCTATCGACACATTTACAGGCATACCTGTCTTGTGTCACCTGCAGATGTGCTGTAGCAGGTGTAGTGAGGCCATGCTAGTGTCAGAACCAAATTTCTCTCTGTGACTCTAAAACCACAATGCATCATAGGACCTAAATGTTGTCATCCCACAACAGCCAAACATCAGCCTTTTGATATTCTGATGGCCTGTAGCAGACAAAAATGTGTGTCCCCCACCCACTCACTTCTTGCCCTATGTTTGAGAAAACAGTTTTTCTCAGATACTATAGACAAACAAAAAGGGATGGAGATTTAGGGATGTATACATTTTTTCTGCAAAACTGTTCCCCAGTTTTGACCCCATGTCTCTTTTTGTTCCCCACCCCCACTCTCTTTTGTAAATTATGAACAGAAGTGTGGAGTTATAAGGTACACACCTTTCTGCGCACACTACAAACAAAGGGAAGGAAATGGAAAGGTTTATTTTTAATTGGGTTCAGATCCTGTGATATGGAAATTCATTTACCATTTCAAGAAATAGATTAATAATTTAATGCATAATAGTTGGCATTATTCACATAGGTGTTATATTGGCACAAGCTTTTAAGTAGGTTCTTGGAAATCTCCTCACTCAAGTACCAGTTTTCTGAATAATCTGTGTGCCAATGCTGATTGGGGGGGGGGGGGGGGACAATGGGTACGGGAGGAGAAATCATGACAGTTTATTTGAAAATGTTCACAAAATATTAAAAGTTTCATTTTTAAATTTTGACTTTTTGGAGGTTTTTCTTTTTCCATTTTACCACTGATAAGGGTGGGGGGGACCAGAGGGGGAAAAGGGAGATAAAGTTGAAAAAAGAAAAACAACCCCCCAAAAATCAACTAAACTTTTGTTTTTTAGTTTTGTCAAAAAAACCTCAATTAAAAAAAAAACAAACAAACAAACATGAATTTCTTATTTTGAAAAAAATAATTTAGGGGCCAAAATTATTCCAAGACAGACAGAAAGAAAGAAATGCTGACCAATTCTACTATTCACCTCTTCCAAGCATTGCATTCAAGTTTATTTTATTGCTCAAAGAGGACATTTGTAGACTTTTACCACCACCATGCTCCTGTATAGTGAGAATGTTGGCATTTTACTTATACTAACCCACAATCATTAGCTCCCCACTGTGGAATGGCTGAATTATTACTTCTCAGTAGTGAATGTGGTTCTTTAACCCATTACAATGGTAGATTAGTAGAGTACAAAGCTGGCTGAAGCTGGAGAATGTGAAGAGACACAAAGCAGAACAGATCATTGCTATTTTACACACAAACTTAGTATAATAAAGTAAATCTGAAAAATAAAATACGGAGTTTTTACAAAATGAAACAGTCACCAAAACACTACATTTTTGCTGGATTTGGCTACATTTTTATAAGTGCTTTGAATATATCACTGGGTAATTAGATAATGTAAATGGCTTGGGATATGCTGTTCTAACATATACATATGTATAGATATTTATAGTAGTAATTAGCATAACTATTAAATCTGATATAGAACAGATTTACTGGGACAATCTCATTTCCATATTTTGGGATACATAATTGGAGTTACTCCTCATTTACACCAGTGTAAGTGGGAAGAGAATGTAAGTGGAACTAGACAAGTTTAAAATTGGTATAAGAGAAATGCATGGCCTGATTTTCCTGTTTGCTAAATGGTGCATATTTTCTAAATCAAACCTACACCTATTCCATGAGATCAAAATAAGAATCCACTTTATATTCTACCCCCTCATCTAGAGTGTTTCCTCCCCTTGATGCATTGGTACCTTGCCACATTCAGTTGCTCAATTTTTGGGGGACTCATGATACTGGTACAGCTTTAAATTTTAGTCTGCAGTTGAATGGAAAACAGAAAAGTCTCACACATTTGTAAGACATTTCTCTGCCACCCAGCCCTATCTCCTATAGGGGCAACAAATTAAGCATTATGCTGAAAAAACAACGCATTATGGCAGGATAGGAGAAGTCTAAGGGGTTTTAATGCTGATTTGCACTGACAAAACCCAGCATGATACACTAGAACACATGTAATGAAGACAGTAGGAAAGAAAAACAATATGAGATCCAACAAACTGTATTTTAGCCCAAAGATACAGAGTATAAATGCTGGAAAGGGGTGGACTGGTTTGGGTTAAGTGAAACCCAACCCAAATCTTTGGCACAGCTCAAATTGAACCTGATGGCCAGGGCACATTGCTCTTCTTCCATTACTACAGAAGGTATGTGGGATTTCAGGGGGAAAGGCAGTGTGTTCTTCTTCTCCCAGCTCACTGGACAGAAGATGGGTTATCAGGGTGGGTGGGGAGGAGGAAGAATGAGATAGTTGGATTATCTGTGCACTTACCTTTTCTTGGCAATGAATATTATATAGCCCTGTACATTCCTCTTGCTCCCCTTTTATATTTGTATTCTTCAATTATTCTTTTCCTATTGTTAGAAGTATTTTTAGGGGCTGTGGGGGCCAGAAATGTGCATCCTATTTTGTATCAGAGCATAGCTCAACCCACTAGTTACAGGAAGTGGCTGATGTTTCTTCCTTCAGAAAGGCCTGGGGACAAAAAGGCTGCACATTTTTAATGGCAGAATGTGATCACTGACTGCTCTGCTCATCTGTCCTAGGGTAAGGCCCAACAACTAGCAGAGCAGTGATCAGTGTAGGAAGCAGCAAATATGCTATGCTCTGGAGCCTGGAATCAACGATGCTATTTGTGATACAATTGCATCCTCAAATAGCTATAATAATTGGGGTAATCAGTTTTGGTTTCAGTTCCTAATCTTCACAATCAGATCAAGTCTTCTCTTTAGGAGATACACATTGATCATGTTTAGTTTTACTATTTATTTACGGTAGTGAGCATACAAATAGGATGAACACACTCAGTAGATTGTAAGCTTTGTAATGATACCTTACAAGAGACCTTTTGTATAAAGCATATTCCAGTTACATTATATTCACACTCATTAGCATATTTCCATAAAATATATGGAGTGTAACGTCACACTGAGCAAGGCGGCTTCTCCAATAAAAGGCAGGGTTAAAAGCAGACAAACAAGGAATAGAATGTTAAAATGTCAGTAAAGTTTTCACTAATCAGCGGGTGCATACAAAGAACAATGTGCCAATAGCTGATTGGAGCTGTTCAGCCACAAAGTGCCTCTACAGCTTTCCTGTTAACAAAAGGAATCAAGGGGGAATAAGTGTGGAGATAAAAATAAACATTTTCCATTTACTGTATTAATTTATTAATCAGGTATAAAAAAATACACAAAAGCTCAGAAGATAAATGAAAAGTGAAATGCTCACAGAATCCTACAGAATTGCACGATACATTACTACTGCACTGAGAAGGATCAAGTTTCCATTGTCCAAACAGCAGTCTGTATGTGAAATGAATTTGGCTCTTTTATCATAAAGACAGGTATGAAAGCACAATAGTGTTTTACTTCCAGGGATAAAACATTAAAGTATGTTAGTCATGCACATTGTCCAGGAATAAAAAAAAATACCCCAAAACAAACAATAACAAAAAATAAAGGAGCCATTACATTTTGAGCTGATGTTTTTGGTATGCAAATGTACTTATTTTCTTTTTTCTATTGGTCAAATGGACTTGGCTGACCTGGTAGTTTATCAATGGCAGGTTTGGATGATCAGAATCAAAACACAGCTTTGGTTACCAGGTTTAGGGTTCCATCTTCCCAATCCAGTGATGTCTGAGAATGCTACATTTTGAGGGGGCGAAAGGGAAGGTATTCATAGTTTCATTCTAGAGAATTTTGCAGGCCAGAAATGTTGATTTATGGGGAATTTTTCACACGATGACTATTATCTCATCCAGACATGCAAACTTTCAAAAGTTCATGTTTTGATGTAAAAATAGTTGATCTATGTCCAAATGTAATTTTAAAACTTAATATTTAGATTTTTTTGTTGGAAATAGACATTGAGTGAAAATGCCCCCCTCCTTTAATTTTTTTAAAGGAGGAAAGGTATAGAGGTTACATAACTGTCCCTACACAATCAAAATGTTTAAATTAAAACAGAATGTGAAAACTTTGCTTTTTGAGGTTTTTGCAAGGTGTATGGGTATTTGAACTTGGAAGGTCAGGATTGGACAATGTCTTATGTGCATGGAGCAGCTGCTATTGATATGTAATGTGCATAAGTCAAAGATCATCTTCCATTTTGTAAAGTGGGATTCTGAGCTGCAGGATGTTGCACCGGCTTCTGGCTATTATTGTGTTAGGTTATGTTACCTAAAAATAACTGATGTATTAAATACAAGTGATTCATGTTATCCAATAACAACAACTCCTCTGACTGATTGAGCTGTGGGTTCTTGGGTTCCCAGTACCATCCATACCTCCTAAATTGGAAGTGCTGTTGGCTATGAACCAACACTTTGATTAAGGATACTACAGGATGGAAAGGACTCCCCTTCCAACAACAAAAAATAAAACCTCAGTGCTCTGATATTGCATTCATGGCTAGTACCATTAGTCTGGAGACAGACCTTAAAATTTTGATCTGCCAACAGAATTTGCCAGCAATGGCTCTGGGAGCTGTTTCACTATTATTAAGTAACATGGCAGGCAGAGTTACAGACAGAGAAAAGAGATCTTTATTAAGTGTGCAAAGTTGCCAGTGTTCCATGAGATGATGCTTTTACATTTTCAGATAGCAGCGTGGCCTCTGCCTGCAACCCTAAACTGTTGGTGTCCCACCAAATTAGGTCCCTTCTGAAACCAGACTCTTTCTCCAGTGCCACCCATCTACTACCAGCGGGGGATGCCAACAGCCATACATTCCCATCCCTCCTAAGTGAAAATGGCAGATCCCCATCCTAGCCAGCTTTCTGATGAGGCAGTTGATATGAACTATGATAAATGATCTATTTCTTCTGTTACAGCATTCCCAAACTGTGGGTTGCAACCCCAAATGGGGTCATGCCATTAGCAGATGGGGTTGCAGTGATACCTAGTTTGCAGAGGACATCATTATGCTCTGCACAGTGTGACCTAGTATGTATGGTCCATGCGAGGACATGATGAATGGAGGATCCTCCACACAGTGTGATCTTGCACACACCATATGTACTAGGTCACGCTGTGCAAAGGATTCCATTTTGTAGAACAAAATGGTGTCCTCCATGCGGTGTGACCTCACATATATGGGGTGTGTGCAAGGTCATGCTGAGTGGAAGATGCTATTTTGAAGAGCATCTGTGCTGTCTGGAATCCCAGGAGAAAATAACTCTTTAAAATGAGGTCATACTAGCAAAAAGTTTGGGAATTCCTTTCCTATTGTCTTGGCAGAGATAATTTAATACAACTGGTTTAATCAAAACCTACCATACAAATGGTCCTGAAGGTACCATGAAGCATTCTAGGCAATCCCCGGGCCGACAGGGAGTCTCTAAAATACATTGCTGAAAGGAGGTTATTACCTTCATAGTGATATGTTCTTTCACAAAGAAAGTTTCTATCTATACAAATCCCACATTCAAGAGAAATCACAAAAGCTTTCATGTAAGAAGAAAATTCTCTGTATGCACATAGATAATGCTCAATAATCAATATACAGCCACATTCTTTAGAGAAAAGCTGTGTTAACTGAAACAGCATAACCCTCCAGTCATGAGCTGTTTGCCATACAGGTATCAAAGAATATTGTAACAAAGGCAGATGTAGTGTACAGGCAAGATTAATATGGAGCAGCAGGATCGAAGATCTTGTAATCATTGTGCTTTTAACAAAAGTTGAGTAGCAGAAACAAGTTTTCAATTATCCTAATGTCTCGGGGAAAAAGAACTAGGCTGGCCATCTCTTTTCCCCTTTATTACCATTATTATTTCTTTGCAAGGCTGTACATCTTTTGTCAACTACCCGAAGAATGACATGAAAACTGAACATTACAGAGAGGAAACATTTCTACTTTCCAAAGGTTATCAAAACACTCAGAATGGAAGAATAAGATAGTGATGTGATGTCTATTTACAGGTGGAACATCTCCCAAACAGTTTCTTGCTTAATACAGAGACATAAAGCCTACCCATTTGGAGGGCAGAAGTCCTTGAGAGCATGATTAAATACAAACTAAATATATTCCACTAGTCTACATCTTTCAAATGTCTTAATGTCATATATAATTTTTATCTCCCTATTTAAAGCAGGACATATGTTAAATCCCCAAAAGAGAAGTTTAATTTCACCTTGAGACGGAAGAGCCCTTCAGTGAATCTTACCTCTCCGGTGCATAGGTTCAGGCATATTTCTAACATGACTATCATCAGTATTTATAACCAGTGATTGCCTGCATTTATTTGCTACTACTTCTTTAATTATAATAGGTACCTAGGCTACCTCAGTGTGTAGGTGTCTTCAAAAGAAATCACAGCTGCCGGGAAATTCCAAATATGAAGGTAGTTATGGCAACGTCTATTTGGCCCCATTGCATATTTTATGTCATGCATTATAGTTTGCATTGGACTAGGGAAAGCTGAATAGAAAATACTATATGCCCATCCATTATGCAGCAAAGGCAGTGGTGCCAGAGCCACATAATTTTGGGAATTCAATAATTTTTGAGTGCTCAATCTCACTAATGTTATGTTGCTTTAATGCTAGTTTTTCCATTTAATATGACAGGATGGCCAAACTGTGGCTCACGAACCACATGCAGCAACTTTCCCATTAAAGTGCGGCTCACAGAGCCCCACCCCCGCATTCTCCACCTACCAGACTGGGTGGGAAACTCAGGACCTCTGTCTTGCAGGGGGGTGATGCTCTAAGGGCTTCTGCCCAGTGGGGATGGGGCGGGTCTCGGGGCTTCAGCAGGCACGGGGCTGAAGCCCCAACGCCTGGCTCCCGGCAGGTGTGCCACAACCACTTCTGAAGGTTGTTGAATGTGGCTCGGAGGGCCAGTAAGTTTGGCCACCCCTGTAATATGACATAAAGAGCGTGTGTGTGTGTGTGTGTGTGTATGTGTGTGTGTGTGTGTGTGTGTGTAAGTAAAACAGAAAAGGAAAAATGAGTACAAGTTAAGATTAACTGGGGTAATCAGAGCTTGCAGTGATTATAAGATCATTTGGTTTTGCCACCAAAATTTATATGTTCAGTGAATCAACACATTCCCTCTTAGGCCTGGTCTACACTATGAGTTTAATTCGAATTTAGCAGCGTTAAATCAAATTAACCCTGCACCCGTCCACACAATGAAGCCATTTACTTCGAAATAAAGGGCTCTTAAAATCGATTTCTGTACTCCTCCCCAACGAGGGGAGCAGCGCCGAAATCGACATTGCCATTTCAAATTAGGGTTAGTGTGGCCGCAGTGCGACGGTATTGGCCTCTGGGAGCTATCCCACAGTGCACCATTGTGACCGCTCTGGACAGCAATCTGAACTCGGATGCACTGGACAGGTAGACAGGAAAAGAATTCCAATGGGTGGAGGAGACTGCAAGAACTATGGGATAGCTACCCACAGTGCAACGCTCCGGAAGTCGACGCTAGCCTCGGTACATGGACACACACCGCTGAATTAATGTGCTTAGTGTGGCCGCATACACTCGACTTTATACAATCGGTTTCAAAAAATCGAATTCTGTAAATTCGGATTATTCCCGTAGTGTAGACATACCTCTAGTTACATACATACGCAGCTTAAACTTTCTAACGTTATGCACTTTCCGTGAGAGAACAAGCATGGAAAATTTCAGCCTAATAGTTGAATGTACCAGAAAGCTTTGAGGATGTGAAAACAAGGTTACAGCCAACTGTTTTACAGCCCTAACAAAAGCAGGCACCATCAAACTCCAGCTTTGATGAATTATATTTATATGTACCTGCAGAGATAGTATAAATACCTCTTGCGCATGCTGAGTATAATCAAAGGACATAACACAGGAAATTGTAAGCTCCATGAGGAGTTCTGATGACAACAAGATGATATGAAATATAGATGTAATGGCAAGAAGATTCATTGGTCTCCAGACTCCAACTTTCCCCCATGTGGCAATGCACTTAATTTTTTTTTAAACTCAGAAAGTTTTGGGTTGATTTGTGCGAAGGTAAAGATTTGTATTTTATCCCAGTAGGTTCACCCATCCCTCATCCAGTGTATCAAACCAAAGCATACAAGATTAATGTCTGATTCAGGAAGATTTGTTTTATGCATTCTCTGTGCTTCTCTATATATCACAATCCCCAAGTGACCTCTTGGTTTACAGCTACGAACTAAAACATTTTTGCTCCTTTACATAAATAAATAAATAAAATAAATAAAGGATTACACCATATGTTTTTTCTATTTGTTATTTATCTGCTTTCAAATTTTAACTATCATTGTTAACAACAAGTATCTGATTTACAGAATGGATACACATAAATAGCAATTTGCAGCAGTCTGATGCACTGGTTTTCCCTAAATACAGGTGCTGGTTAGTTATCTGCTGCCTCCGTGTAACTAATAGTTTAAGTGATATTACTGAAGAAGTGTATCACCCATTCATTAAGATTTAAAGGGATGGAACAGGATCTACTCATTCTTATCCCTCTGATTAACATGGCCTAATTTCTCCACAGCTTTAGCCATTGGGAGGGAAGTCTCAGAAAGCTCATAACCGAGAGGAAGACAGAATGGTAACAGTCCAGGAGATTTACGTTTAAGTGAAGTCTATAATGCAATGGAAGAAGGGCAGAACCTTTTGAAGACATTGATATCCAGCCTTAGCAATTCAAGTGAGATACAAACTTTACTGTGTAGTAGTACAGTAGGTCTGGCATTTCACCAATTACATCTAATAGTTTAAATGCTAGGGAAACTGTTTCCCCACTGCCAATTTCTGCGGAAAGCCAGTGGAGAGAGAGGAGTATAGCTTAAACAGATATTCAAACTGAGAGGTACATGACTGTCAAATGATCCACAAATGGATTAAGTGCTTGCCTACACAGGGTGTTTAATCAACAGGGAGTTGATGTGCATCAGTTAATGGACAATATGCTTTAATAGTGTGCACACAGGATTGCTATGCCCGCTTTCAGTTTGCATCAGATTGTATATGGTGGGGGCTTGCTGTCTATGAAGCGTGTGGCATTCACTGAGGGTACTCATGGTTCGATAGTTCACTGCTGGGCAGTGTGCATTCTGGGATTTCTCATTCTGCACATTGTGGGCTACATAGCAGAACCTGGGCAGAAAGCAGTGGAATTCTGGGACATGGGGTCAAATTCAAAAGAATTCCATGATTCCAATTTCTCTATCCCATCTTTTTGCGCATGCTAACACCATTTTCAATTACTTTCAGACAGCTTAAACCCAACATTACTCCATGCTGCTATGCTGGCAACTACGAACAGGCAGAGGAAGCTTGGTACTTCAGTTCTCAAAGCTGAGTGGCTTGAGTTTTGGACTTTGTCCATAGCACTACTGAGCAGATGATGTGGCTGTTGCAGCAGGACAAGGAAGATGAGGATGACACTGATCAATGGATACTACAGGAACTGTCCCTGGAGCAGCGTCACTGGAGCAGTATTATTTCTGGACTCAGGAAACCAGAGACAACAGCTTGGAAAGGGTTATTCTGCAGGAAAGACCAGCCACAGCAAGAGAATTTCAGGATTCCAAAGGACCTTTTTTCAGATGTGTGCTGGACTAGCCCCGGAGCTGCAGCACACCGACATGCGGTGCCCCATACTCACTGAGAATCAAGTCACCATTGCCATCTAGAAGCTGGCCACCCCTGAATGTTACCAATCCATAGCCAAGCAATTTGGCTTAGGTAGATGGACTTTTGACACCACTGTCATGCAGGTGTGTGCTGACATGCATACGGTACTGTTGCACCAAGTTATAAAGCTTGGTAATGCTCAGGAGATTACTGATGGCTTTGCATGCCTGAGGTTCCCAAACTGTACTGGTGCTCCAACAGCTGGTTGACCACTGTTAACAGGTTTACAAACATAAATGTAAGGTGGTCTAGAAAGGTCCACAATGGTAGAGCAGAGTTCCAAAAGATCCTATTTACCTTAATGAATAAAAGACAGTTTGTCCTCAAGATCACTGGATATTAATGGTGTGAAAATTGCTCCAGTTATCCTGAAAGACCTGACTTATCCTCTGGTGTCCTGGGATAATGAAACCATTCCCAGGCCACTTGGACAGAAGGAATGAACTGTTTAACTATCGCCTCAGTAGCTGCACAATGACAGTGAGCGTGTTTGACAGTCTGAAAGGAAGGTGGCTCTGTTTGTGGAACAAGTTGGTAGCTCCAGATTTATTAAAAAAAAAAAAAACTTGCCTAAGCTTGTAGTTGCATGCTGTATTTTGCACAATGCATGTGAGAGAAAGGGATAAAGTCTAATGGGTGGGAGGGTGAGGTGCAGAGATTTGCTCAGAAGTTTGAACAACCAATAAGGTGTCCAATAGAAAATGTGAACTGCCAGGGCAATACTGTCCATTGCTCTTTCTTTGAGGCCTGAAAATGTGCACCTGTACATCCAGCTGCAATCCCAAGGCAGGGGAAGGAGAGGCAAACCATGAGCAGAGCTGTCTCTTTTATGGGTGTAGACATGGCATGTGGTGGCTTACTTTACCTTGTGTCTGTGCCTTTACACTTTTGTAAAAACTTGTGACTTATGCAAAACATATGGATTCGCTGTGTAAGATACATTGCTGACACTTTATGAATGTATTTCTAGTCGCTTTTATTAAACAATTTATTATATAACAACCTGAAATAAAATCTTAATTAAAATGATAACGACACAAAGTTTTATAGTGACACAGTGCAGTAGGGAAGAGGGGGACAGAACACACACGAACGTCGGTGGGAGGGGCCCCCAATTCTAAGAGGAGCACACACCTTGGTTCTGCCTCTCCTTGTTCTTGGGCCTTCTGGCATTGAGTGTCAGGGCTCCAAGCCATTAGGGGTGTTAAATGGCTCAAAAGAACTGGGCTCCCAGGTGTAATTGTTCTTACTGTCCTGAGCTTGGGCCAGCAAGGGGAACGGCCTCTGGGAGCACAGCCACAGAGGTACAGCGGGGGACGTATGCTTGTATTCCTGCATCTCCGTCTTTATCCAGTGTCTTTTGGCACAGCAATGCTGTCTCTGGACACTGGTGCTGTCTTTCAAAGCTCTCTATCTTTATGCTTAATAAACTAGTTTCCCAAGTCTTAAAAAACAGACAAATCTAACTTAATATACATGCAATGGGCCCATTGCTGAAGTTCCTACTCAGGCAAAATGCCTGCTGATTCAATAACTATCTTGCCTGAATGAGCACTTCAGCCCCGTGTCTAGACAAAATAGGAAGAGCCTGCCCAGAATATCTTAAGAGGCATTACAGAGACATCTGGCAGTGAGTCCATTGTTAGTGTTGTGTTCCAAACTGGGATTCAAAATGGGGGCATAATTTCCTGTTTTTATCTTAAAGTAGGTGGTTCTTCAGTGTGAAATTTCACATAGGGCTAGTTTTTATGTCCTTAAAATTTTATGTGTAGTTTTTGTTTGGTTTCACTTAATACATTTTTAATAGGAAGCTTTTGAGTTTGGCTCTGGCGGAAGTTTTCCTTTGGCTGCCGTACTTTCACTGTTGATCAGTATATATTGAAAAAACACTGTGTTGATACATAAAACTTGATAGAGAGGTGAATCCTGTGGAAAATTGGTCAAATGTGGCAGTGGTTATTTGGGGGGGGGGGGGATGATGGTAATATTAGATTTAGTATCAGGGGGTAGCCGTGTTAGTCTGTATCTACAAAAACAACAAGGAGTCTGGTGGCACCTTAAAGACTAACAGATTTATTTGGGCATAAGCTTTCGTGAGTAAAAACCTCACTTCTTCGGATGCATTAGATTTAGTGTAATTTTTAGCCATTCTTCACATTATAAATGAAAGTTTATTGGAGGAGGCTGGGTACAAACTAACTTGATTGACGGATGCCAGTTGCACAAAAACCTGATTGACTGGGGCCAGGCACGTGCAAACTTGATGAAGAGGATGCATGCATGCAAATCTGATTGATAGGAGAGCACATAAAATCATCTCGATGAGGAGCTACACTTTCCTCTGAGATTTTATTCTCACACAGAGAAGGGTTCATTTGCAGCTGCTGAATGATAACATATTCCTTCTGCACTTCTGTCAATACACTTACCCCACTACTTTATCCAATACCCACTGCTACTGAAGCACTAAAAACATTAGGAAATGAATACGCAAAAACACTGTCAAGGAGTTAGGGTTCTACACATACAGCATGCCTGACACAAAACTAGAAAGCAAGGAAAACAAAAGGTTAGCCATTTAACAATACAAACCTTCTACTCCTCCATTCCTCTCTTGCACACTTCACCATTACCCCCCAACTAACATTCACCAGAGACCACTCTGCACCCTAGGAATGCTAGCCTTCCATCACTCCCTCTAGTCACTCTTCTTCCCACAATCCTTTACCAAACCATCATATCCAAACACAACCATTACACCAACCATCCACAGCACACTGGAGAAACAAAATATCTGGGAAAGGAGTGTGTACCAAATCAAAAAATAAAAACACACCTCTACCCCGATATAATGCGACCCGATATAACACAAATTCGGATATAATGTGGCAAAGCAGCGCTCCGGAGGGGGCAGGGCTGCGCACTCTGGTGGATCAAAGCAAGTTCGATACAACGCGGTTTCGCCTATAACGCGGTAAGATTTTTTGGCTCCCGAGGACAGCGTTATATCGGGGTAGAGGTGTACATATCCATATACCCACCAGGCCCAGCTCTAGGTTTTTTGCTACCCCAAGCAAAAAAAATTTTGGCTGCTCCCCACCCCAGCCATGGGCTCTTCCCCCCCCCTCCCAACTGCACCCTCCTTCCACCGCAGCCCTGGGTCACTGGTAACTTGCTCCCAGGGCGGGTCATTCAGCAGGAATTTTGGATGTGCACAGAACTCAGACAGGATTGGTTCCCATATGGTTACAGAACTGCAGTAAAGTGGAACAATTTTCAGCTTGTGTGATTGGAGGATATCTGGATGCATATTATAAGACTGTCCTACATAAATGAGGAAAAGTTGAGGTGCCTTTATTACTCTTTTGTTCCATTCTTTGTTTCTATGGGGAATTTGCCAATGCAATATCATGGTCTTCCTTTTAAACAAATAAAACAATGGCTGTTGAAAATAGAAATTCCAGTCCTAATAACCACTGGGAAGCATTTCTTGCTCAATTTATTCTACTTTTTCTACAGCAAGTTACAGTGGATCAGTATATTTGATTTGGGAGAAATGAAGTAACAGCTGCCCAAATTGAGCTTGAGCACTCCTGAATTTTGAGGGTGTTCAAATCTGGAAAAGAAAAGTCAATTTCTGCTTCCATGGCTCAGAAGTGTAAATCCTCCTACGTGCCTGGTACTGTATCTAAAGCTGCCCAGTCTAGTAGAGCCTCCCCTCCCTTACTTTTCATTTTAAATACTAGTGGGATCCATGTACCTCCCTTGATAGGCTTCAGATAGAGAGGGGCACTGTCCATTTAGTCCACCCAATTCTTTCTTTGGGGGAGAGCCCAGGACTGGGGCGGCAGGGGGTGCAGGTGGGGGCCAGAGCAGGGGCGGCAGGAGGTGCGGGGGGGAGGGGGGGGCAGAGCTGGGGCGGCAGGAGGTGCGGGGGGGTGGGGAAGAGCCCAGGGCTGCGGCAGCAGGAGGTACGGGTGGGGGCCAAAGCTGGGGTGGCAGGGGGTACGGGTGCGGGGGGAAGAGCCCAGGGCTGGGGCGGCAGGGGGGGCTACAGCTGGGGTGGCAGGGGGTGCAGGGGGGGAGAGTCCAGGGTTGGGGCAACACAGGGGTGAGCCCAGGGCTGGGGTGGGAGGCGGCAAAAAACCTAGAATTGGCTCTGTCCCTACCATTCACAGCAAGCTGCAGCATGAGGTTTCAGTTCCACACTCCTTCCCCCTCCCTTTCCTGTTACTAATGGCTGAGGGAATGCTGGGAAATGTAGTTCTTTCCCTGCTCCAGGGCTGGCTCTATAGGCAGGGAGCTAACCAAGGAACTACAGCTCCCTGGGCTCCCTGTTGGTTCTCAGCTCCCATGATGGATTCTTGCGCCCCTGCAAACATGCCGCCCCAAGCAACTGCTTGCTTTGCTGGTGCCTAGAGCCGGCCCTGATACCCACTAGGCTAAATAGGCTAATTAAAGGAAAAGGGAAAAGGAGTACTTTTAAAAAATCTTTTAAAATATATTTCATGCTTTTGCTGCAAAAGCAACCGAAGCCTGAAACCCAAGGATGTCAAACTCATTCTGGGGAAAGTAGGGATGTTGGGAGTCAGGAGTGATCTGGTAGTTTTAAGATTTCTCTTCCCTGTACCCTCCAAACTATGAATCCAGCTGCCCATCATGTCTCCCTAATTTCTATTAGAAATACTAATCTGGGGATAATTTGATATGAATGGTTTTGGTTTTCTAAGGGAAATTGGCAGCTGAAAATAGACAGTCAACGAAATACAGCTGAAATGTGCAGTCAAAGTCTGAGACTTGAGGAAAGGATGAACAATTCAGGGGAAAAAGGTCTAGGCTGAGACTTTCAAAGGGCACAAAGAAGAATACAAAAGGGAGTGCCAGTGGAGGGATTCAAAGACAGGGCTGATATAGTCAAAGTGATGGGCTAGGAAAACGAGCTTTAGCAACAGCATTCTGAATGGATATGAGGGGGCCAGACTGCATTTGTCAAGGCCAGAGAGAAGGAAGGGTGTTGCAGTAATCAAGATGTGAAATGTAAGACACACAAAACTTAGCTGACACTGAAAAAATATCAATGAGAGTTGGGCATTTAATTGCCATTTTGCCTTTGAAAAATTGCCCGTCTGACAACAAATAAATTCCAAATTGCGGAGAAAGAGCATTTGTACCCTTTACACAAATTCCATCATTGCACCACAAACTACTTTTTGTAGTGGAAGGATACAATACATAAATCCTGCTAACTTAGTTTAATTTCTTTTTTATTAGATGACATCTCCTATTAATAACTCTAACAATAAGCCATAGCAGGATGGGCATTAGTAGGCTGCTGACCTCAAACAACATGACTGCACTAAACGTCAAAAGTATCTCCACAACTTCTGGCTATGCTGGCACATCTCAGCAGTCAAATCAACTAAGATGACATCCTATATTGCCACTACAGTTACTTTAATAATTAACAAAAAACAAATACAATGTTTGAATTCCCCTTCTGAGACTGTCAGAACCAGAATCTTCCTTTTTCCCTAAAAGCAACATATTCTCCTTTAAAATATCCCTCTGATACAAGAAGAACAAACCCGATTAAAAACCACCATCTTCCCATCCAAGATGTGTGTGGGGGGGAAGCTAATTACATATATTCCCAGTTCTCCTTTGGCTCACCCCTTTCCATCTTTAAATCATCACATTCAGTTATTCATTTTTATTAGCATGTGTCAGTAAAGAGAATACTCATGCCACTTTCAATTCCTAATAGGGACATTTCAACCAAAGGCCTTTTTTCAAAGAGGTGAATAAAGTGACAACAAACATCCCCTTCATTTAGTAACACTATTTCAATAGATGCCTTCTTCTCCAAACATTGTTCAATTTTACCTGCAGGTCAGAGGTGTGATTAAATCCCAATTTTCTTACAGATTCACTAACACCACTTGTGTCCCTACAGACTCTCAGCAGCAGCATTTTTAAAAAAAAAGACATTAGCAATCACAAACAAGCAGAAATCCACCTTTATTCAGTTGCCAATGTTTTCCAAAGGACCATATTAGAATCCTCAGCGGGGTTTCCTGTTAGTCTATGTTTTAACACTTAGATATTTATTGGTATTAAGAATCAAGCATCTAATTGTTTTTCTTTTTCTAAATTATGTTAATATTTTATACCCAATGGCAATATGTATAATGCTGTAGTGAATTGAATAATGTGCACCACTGTCCTCTTCTGGATCAAGTCAGAACTGTAAAACTGCAGTCAATTTCTGTATTCATAACAGTTAATGGAGGAGTTCCTTTAGCTCAAGTGGTAGGGGCCCATTCTTCCACAACATGAGAATCTTAGTTTACCTCATATCTACATGGGAATGGTGTGATTTCAGCACAGTGAAATCCATGAAATCCAAAGCAGAGGAAATGGAACCCCCATAAAACGTGAAAGAGAAATTAAAGCAATAGTGTACATCCAGGTCCAAAATGTTGTATCAGTACACCACAATATCATTGTCACATCTCTGGATGCAGACAACTGTTTTAGACAGAGGATATTCTTGTTTACTTCATCCTAAATCTATTACTTTTTACAAAAGACAAATCTTCTTAACATTGAGGATATAAGAGATTATTTATATATTCCCTGATATTTTCCACAATAAACATAAGGTTTTCCCCCCAAAGAGTGTAGATGGTAAACTAACAAGAAAAAAAACTGAAACAAATGTTAAAATTAAGCCATTGGACCAGCCAATCCTCAAACGTTTACCTGTTTCCATCCTGCAAACACTTATAGACTTGCTTCCCTTTAAGATGGGACTAGTCCTGCTATCCAACCAAAAGATAAGCACTCTGAGGGACTGCAGATCTCAAACACAGGTCCGCAGCAGTCTCAGATTTTAGCCACCACCCAGCAGCTCACTGGTACCAGCAGGGAGCTCACGTAAGGCAATGCCCACGAAGCTCCCACTCGGAGGAGATGTCTGATCTCTCCAGTTGGCTCAGACTCACTATTTAAGCCAGGAGGTGGCACAGGAAGTTGTCTGAGCAACTAGGTGAATCCCTAGTGAGCTGCTACATCAGACCCTGCCTTCTTGCCTGAGCTCTGCCTTGTTCTAGATCCCTGCTTCTAAGCCCCAGCTACTGACTCCAGCTCTAACCTTGGCTTGATTCCTGACACTATCTCCAACTCTGACCACTAGACATGACCATCATTGCTTTTACCACTAGATCTGACCACCTACATCCCACTCTACGACAAGCCCAAGTGTTTGGACTGTTCCCACTAACTTTACTTGTGCAGCATCAGGTCACATTACATCAATCATGGTTCCTATGTTCAGAAACAAATGCATTTGAGGATATTTTGTGGCTGCATTAGAACTTGAACCCATCTTCATGATTTCAAATTGAGCCAGACAACCTCAAACCTAATCCTGCAATCACCCACTTATGCGCTGAGTTGAAGGAGGCTACTTAAAATTACTCACATGTATCCATTGCTTGTATGATCAAGGAACAAACTCTCACTGGAAGAAACAGTTACATAGTTTTCCTCTTTTACACTTTTTTTAATTTAAACCAAACTGATTTAAATTACTTTAATCTGCAGTGGCGCAAACAAAATAAAATAAATCTTAATCTAATACAAAAAAACCCTGCAACACTGCTAGCTTTATTAATCCTTCCAGTTTGTTTATTTTTTTATGTGCTGCATTGAAGTTGCTGAGGAGGTGAAATTAAGTCCCTTTATCATCTTTATTATGTCAGTTAAGTCCATAAAGACAGGCAGACAAATCCCGCTAACTTTGTACTTTTCGCTCTTGACACTTGCATTTACAGTTAATGAATTTTTCCTGCTAGCAGTGTGTTCTAAAAGACTGAAATCATTTCTGAAGCAAAAAGCTCTAAGAGGCACTGAGTAGCTTAAACACTCACTCTACAAAACCAAAACATTCTATATATATATATATATATATATATATATATATATATGATTATTGATGAGCTAATCTCCTCACTGCTCTTTTCAGGCAAAAACCACACCTGGGGGCATCACCTTTGAAATGTCAGAATTCACACAAATGCCACTACTTTCTTCTGTCACAGCCAGAAGATGCTAGGCAAGATCAGTAGTGAAAGGGGTATGTTATACTGTCCAAGATAGCAAAAGTATTGCTAGCTGCTAAGAAAGGGCCCTCCAGATTCCTGTGAGGAATCTGCAGAGAGACTGCAGATTCCTCACAGCCCACTTGCGATGTGACACTGGATGGATGCACTGAGCATAACTGCTGCTCAGGGGAGAAATTTTAAAAAGGCTTACATGGCCAGAGGAAGGAGTGTCTCTGAATACCCTTATCAACCCCAGTCAGGGAGATGGTGTTGGGTGGGACAACAGTATTGAAAATGTGTCTTTCCCTAATCATTTCTCCACTAAAGAACAATCTGGAGGAATAGTTATCCCCACTTTGAGCAGGGAGCACGTGCCTTACTATGAGCAGTAAAGATCCTCATTTTCTATGAATGTAGGGTTAGGAAGATGGTGGGGGGAGGGGCAGGAAGAGGAGAGAAACTCACTCTCTAGCTCCCCTCTGGCATGGTGGGAAAAACTGTGAAGTTATCCAAAACATATGCAAGCAAAACACTTCACCACACTCTCAGAACTATATGCTTGTAATTTCAGCTAAGGAAACATTTGGGGAAATCCAGGCTGACAATAATTACAGGGTGGTGATGTTTGCTTAAAATATATTTACAGGTAGGTTTGCAGGGTTAATCAAATAAGCACAGTAAGACACTGAACACAGGGGAGAGAGAGAGGGAAAGGTTTAATGATAAAAATGTAAGGGCAAATGTTCCATCACAGAGAATTTTCCTCCTAAATGACGCCCCTCGTCACAGGTGAGAGGATATGCTGACTCCATTAGCTTCTCCTGACATTGAGGCAAAGTTCCTGTTGTAGCACTGCCACCATTTGCAGTGCACTGTCACCCAAACTCATTTTGCTCCCATCTTTCTAATAACGTGCTAGTGTATGTAGCAAGACAAATTAAGAGCCCAAAGGTCAAATATCTGTAATAGCTTCTTTTGATGCTATTATAACCATCTGTAATGCATAGTTAGTCATGTCTAACATTTATAACATCAATCATTTATTAATCATTATCGGATGCTCAAATACTATGGTGATGAATGTGATATAAGAACCTATTTAGAATAGAAACCATTTATAGATGGAAACTTAATACAAACTATGACCAGACAATCTAATCAGGGAGTACTACAGCAGACCTCACATCCACAAATCAGTGCTGGGAAACCTGACTGGATCTTCCCATACAGGGAGATGCATGTACCTGTGGGATCTTAAGACTAGTGGCCATAAGAGATACTTTTGAAACCTTGCTTTGTGGAACAGCTTTTGCAAAGTAACTTGAAGCCCTATTGTGAAACCTGGAGGTCTCAGAGAGTGGAGAAGTGAATATTACAGAATTCCTACTGAATACTCCTTACTATGGAATAGGGTTTACCAGCCCACAGACGAAGCAGAAGGCATGGCCCTTTGAACTAGTGGAAACCAGGGATCTTCGGGTCACTTGTGCTTTCAACCCTGCAGATCCCAGGAAGAGAGTCAGCCCCTTTCCAGTGCAGGCTCCTCTTCTATCATGGGGCACAGACTACTTCTCCTTTCCTCATGTGGTGAGGACGATGTGGCTCCAAAGTTTGTATAGCTTCTAGGAAAATTTACTTCTCTATGGAATCTTATCATAAAGACAGCATTCATGCAGGGGAACACAATGAATAGAACAGTTGCTCCTTGGTCCTGCCCTGGTACCCAACATACCTCTAATTAATGCTGGGATTGACTTGGAGATGTTCTTATGGGCTCCCAAGGAAAGAGAAGCACTATACACCGCTGCTGCTCCAGTTCCGCTCCTTGTATAGTATTTTAAATCCCCATTATGGGTTTTTTTGCTCCCATTCACACTTTGCAAGTTTACTGGATTTTGCGACCATTCCTCTTTAGCTGAATCAGGCTGCCTATTCCACCAAGACAGGAGAGTATGTGTGACTGTGTATCTTGTAATCTAGGGGAAGGAGCACTGAATTGGGAAGCAGGAGCCAGGAGATTGAGAGTTCTGGTTTCAACTCTACTGGCTGTCATTTATATTTCTGTGCACTTTGAGATCATATTCCATATATTTGGACATTCAGCCTTACCAGGTATGTAAACCCAAGAACTGTATATACTGAAAAACAACATTCCCATGAATATACAGTAACTCCTCATTTAACGTTGTCCCACTTAACGTTGTTTCAATGTCAAGTCCCTGTTCAATTAGGGAACATGCTTGTTTAAAGTTGTGCAATGCTCACTTATAATGTCATTTGGCTGCCTGCTTGTAAGATTCTTTGGAAGAGCAGTGACTTTACAAGGGAGCATTGCACAAGTTCCGCTTCTCCGCCTCCTCCCTCTCCCTCCCAGTGCTTCCCCTAAACAGCTGTTTGGCGGTGCTTAGGACTTTCTGGGAGGGAGGGGGAGGAGCGGAGACGCAGAAAGTCCTAAGTGTGAAGTGCTGGGAGGGAGGGGGAGGAGCAGGGAAGCCCCACGTCTCTACTCCTCACCCTCCCTCCCAGAAAATCCTAAGTGCTGCTAAACAGCTGTTTGGCAGCGCCTAGGACTTGGGGGGGGGGAGGGATGTGGCATGCTCCGGAGAGGAGGTGGAGTGGGGGTGGGAAGAGGTGGGCCTGGGGTGGAGCGGGGACAAGAAGAAGCGGGCCTGGAGCATTCCTGGCAAAATCCAAGCCTGTTCTCTGGGGAAGCTGCCACTGCTGCTGCAAAGATGCTTCCTAGTGTCCTTGCCTGCAGCAGGCTGTGCCTGTGTGGGATAAGCCAGGGGCACTTCCCAACCAGTATACAGTATAATGCCTTTTGTCTGCCCCAAAAAAATTTCCTCGGAACTTAACATTTACATTAAATCTTATGGGGAAAATTGGATTAGTTTAACATTGTTTCACTTAAAGTTGCATTTTTCAGGAACATAACTACAACATTAAATGAGGAGTTACTGTAGACTCAATTTTTTTAAATCAAATTGTTTAGGCCATTCTTGCTCCTTGTTTGTATTTGAATTCCATGAACATTAGAAGTATCAAGTTTGACTCCTCTGAATATTCATGGTAGTGAGTCAAGTCTTCGTAGATAGTTCACTAACTTCTCACTCATCAGTATTCACACCAGAAATGAATTTTGCGGTATGTGGCAAGGGTTCACTGCTTGGGAGAACAGGAAAACAAAATTCACAAATTTCCCACTGGAGCCCTAACACAGAGGTAAATAAAAGGAGCCAGACAAGGATCTGGTCACCCCCATCACAGCTAGGGCCATGCATGCTCATAAAACTACCTTCTGTCAAAGACAACAGAAAAATAAAATTTAACAGCTGAACTCTGCCAATTAATCTAATAGTAGCCAAACTTTGCTAAGAAGGATACCTCAAGCAAGGCTCAGAGCCCACAAAGATAGCAGTTGAATATTTTCTACAGTTTCCTAATCCAGTTTAAATACTTTCTCTCCCTTAGGGGATCAAAGTTCCCTGTGGCTTCCTCTTCCTGACTGCAAGAGACTTACTTTCATCCAATCAGAGAACAGAAACAAGAGGATCTGATGGACAATTTCAAAGAAATACTAAATTCTCAGAGCAGGCTGTTCATGACCAAGTCACTGAGTAAAATAAGAATTTCACTAAAATAATTAGTTGAATAAATTCAACAAATTGCAATCTGCTTTCAAACATACCAAGATCACAGAGAGAGGCTAAAATCATCATCAGTTTTTCAGTCAATTCTAGTAGGGCTGTAAAGCGATTGATTTTTTTAATCACGAATAATCGTGCTGTTAAACAATAATAGAATACCATTTATTTAAATATTTTGGATGTTTTCTATATTTTCAAATGCATTTATTTCAATTACAACACAGAATACAAGGTATACAGTGTTCACTTGATATTATTTTTATTACAACTATTTGCACTGTAAAAAAACAAAAGAAATAGTATTTTTCTATTCACCTAATACAAGTACTGTCGTGCAATGTCTTTAAAGAGAACTCATTAAAGTTCAACTTACAAACGTAGAATTATGTACTAAAAAATCTGCATTCAAAAATACATCAATGTAAAACTTTAGAGCCTAAAAGTCCAATCAGTCCTACTTCTTGTTCAGCCAATCGCTCAGACCAACAAGTTTGTTTACATTTGCAGAAGATAATGCTCCCTGCTTCTGAAAGTGAAAACAGGCGTTTGCATGGCACTGTTGTAGCTGGCGTTGCAAGATATTTAAATGCCAGATGCACTAAAGATTCATATGTCCCTTCATGCTTCAATAACTATTCCAGAGGACATGCAACCATGTTGATGATGGGTTCTGCTCGATAGCAATCCAAAGCTCTTTTAAGACTTCTGAAAACATGCTCCACACCTCAGCCCTCTCAGATTTTGGAAGGCACTTCAAATTCTTAAATCTTGGGTCGAGTGATGTAGCTATCTTTAGAAATTTCACATTGGTATCTTTTTTTGCATTTTGTCAAATTTGCAGTGAAAGTGTGCTTAAAACGAAAACGTGAGCTGGGTCATCATCAGAAACTGCTATAACATGAAATATATGGCAGAATGCAGCTAAAACAGAGCAGGAGACATGCAATTCTCCCTCAAGAAGTTCAGTTACAAATTTGATTAATCACAATTAACTTTTTTAATCGTGATTAATTTTTTGAGTTAATTGCGTGAGTTAACTGCGATTAATTGACAGCCCTAAATTCTAGTAATCCACCAATGAAAGTGCATTTCAAATGTCCATCTTTCTCTGACTTCCGTGTTTTCATTGCATCACCTCCTGTTTTTCCTATTTCTTTTCTCTAGGGGTATTGCTATTAGCAATGCACACAATGTTGTATTAATATTATAATCTATTGTTCCATTTAATTAGAGCTAAATCCTGCCTACGCCTTCTCAGGTGCACAAGGTGGAGGTCTGGGGAAGAGATGAACAACCACCGTAGCACTATGTGTATTGGGGATGTTAAGAAGGTATGGCACACACAGTCATCTAGCACATACAGATGGCTAAAGTGACAGGGGATGCACCTTCAACACAACTGTTTGTTTGAGGGGAAATATCTGTGGTTTTCACAAGAGTCTGGTGAACTCATATGCTGCCATCCAGAGGAAGAACAACTGCACACCATTAACATTGAACAACATGGTTCTAACAATGTCAGGGCCGCCCAGAGCGGGAGGCGGGGGGGCGGCAAGTGGGGCAATTTGCCCCAGGCCCCGGGCTCCGCAGGGGCCCCCATGGGAGTTTTTCGGGGCCCCCGGAGCGGGATCCTTCACTCGCTCCGGGGGCCCTGGAAAACTCTCGCGAGGCCCGGGCCCCTGCAGCTTCTTCCGCTCCGGGTCTTCGGCGGCAGTTCGGCGGCAGGGGCCCCCTAATGCCGAAGACCCCAGGCCCCCTGAATCCTCTGGGCAGCCCTGCATAATGTAGCAATAAAACACACCCTACTGCGCAATCAGCCAGCAGGATTTCTCTTGCACTGAAAGTGCCTCACAGAATATCCAGTCATGTACTTGTGGCACCTTTAGAGACTAACAAGGACGCCTCGTTTTTGCTGATACAGACTAACACAGCTACCACTCTGAAACCAGTCGTGCTGATGCTCATACTGCATAAGTTCCTGGGTATATTGCTATGATTGGACCTCTCATTACTTGTCCAAAGGAGGAGGATTCATATTCCTACCAGGAATATAAATAGAGGAGACAGGGCTCTTTTCTTCCAAGATTCCATCATTTGTAGGATTGAAGGTGATAAAGGAGAAGTACAGTATTGGCTCTGATGGGAGCTTACACTTTTCCTTTACAAAGTTCTCCTGCTGTTACAACATAGTTTTTTGGATGCTAAACTAGAATTTAACTCCAGCGTACATTAACGTTTGATGTCGACTAGTAAAATCAATGGGCCAAATCCTGAAGACTTTGCATAATTAAAACTGCTATCGACTTCAGCAAGAGTATAGCCTGTGTAAGGACTGAGTGAAGCCATCAGGACACAGCCCAATATACAGTGGAGATTAATAAATTGGGGCAAAGTGGACTCTTTTCTATTATACATAGAAAGATCTGTGTAGAGGACTGTTCTGGCCACAGTACAATTCCCCCACCCCCCTCACCCTGCACTGATGACCTTCCAATGGAATTCTGTCAGGGGTAGAGTTCTACCAACTTTTGGTGGACAAGCCAAGAATGGCAGAAGGTGAGTCGGGAGATGCTGCTCTCCATGGCACCAGGAATAAGTGAAATTCAGGCCAGCAGTAATATAGCTCAGAGCTGAATTAGCACTCTCTAGGTCCCCACTTCCCAAGTGTGCTACTGCACAGCAGGAGGGTAATCTGGCCACAAGCTGTGCAACTCCTATTGCTGAATGGGAGAGGAGGGACTGCAGCCAAGGGGCATCTGTGCAGATTGTTCTTTTCCCTGCATATCGTTGATGGGCTGGGATGCACCACAGCCTCCAAAAATCTGGGTCCCCATCAGAGGGAATTATTTAAAGGAAACTCTTGTGAGAGGGAACCTGCCAGTGTTCCTCTCTCTCTCTACCCCACCTCCCTGCCAAGCTCCCCTCCCAACTCTATGTGTTTTCTGTAGAAAGGGGTAATCTGGACCTTCATTACCAAATGGAGAGAGATAACAAAAATAGTATCTCCTGTATCCAAAGGATTTCTTTGTGCTTAAAATTTTTCCCAGCAATTAAACTAAACCCATTTGCTCATTTCATATGAAAAAATGCATTGCTTCAGTTTAAACTAATGTTATAATTATAGGATGCATATTAGATCACCCTCCACTGAAACTCAGTCATCCAGCTTACATTTCAGGGGCTCTAACTTTGGAGAATCAACATTGTGAAGCTCCCCGACCCACACACCCTTTTAAAAACAGCTTCAGTCTAATATTTCTAGTTCTCCTATATAGAGCCTGAAATAATTTATTTTAAGAAGATTCTGTCCAGTCATGGACAACACACTTCTGCTTGAAACGTTAATGCTAATTTGAAACTCCTGTTTAAGCTTGCAACTGCAGAATCCATGTTTAAAGTTGTATACAAGTGGACTTCAAAGGGACAATTTGTAGTTTAAAGTATTATTCAGCATGAGCAAAGGCACTGCAATCTGGCTTTATATTTCATTAAGTAAGTTGTATTGGACCTATATATTATAGATTAGACAAATATAAAATGATGTGCTGCATAAAGGTCTCATCAACATTAATTTGGAATACTGGGATTTAATTCTCTTTTTCTTCTAGCCCTCCACCTGTAAAATTAGGCATCTTCTTTACCACAAATCCCAACTGTCAAGGGCTTAAAGGGTGCAATACAAACCTCAAAAAATTAAAATAGGTTTACTGATTTGTTTTGTTTAAAAAAAGACAATGTTAAAGTCTGCCGTCTCAATAGCCTTTCCAGAGCTAGAAGTTTTTGGTTCACCTCCCCTAAATTTAGAATGTCACACACCTCCACCCCCCAAAAATAAAATAAACTGGTTTGAGGCACACAGTTGGTCAGTAAGAGCTTTACATGATTTTGGGAAAAAAAGGATGGTCCAGTAGCTACGGCTATTTAGGACATAGCCGAGGACTTGGGAAACCTAGGTTCAAGTCCCTGCTCTGCAACAGATGAGGTTGAAGCAAGTAATAAGAATGGATCAGACCAATGGTCCAAATAGCCCAGTATCCTGTCTTCCAGCAGTGGCCAATGCCACATGCTTTAGAGAGAATGAACAGGGCAATTATTGAGTGATCAATCCATACCCGGTCATCCAATTCTAGCATCTGTCAGTCAGAGGTTTAGGGACAGCAGAGAATGGACCATCTCGTGTAATATCCATCGATGGACCGATCCAATTCTTTTTTTGAACTCAATAATACTTTTGGCTTCACAATATCACCTGGCAATGAGTTCCACAGGTTGACTGTGTGTTGTGTGAAGAAGTATTTCCTTATATTTGTTTTAAACCTGCTGCCTATTAATTTCATTGGATGATCCCTGGTTTTTGTGTTACATGAAGGAGTAAATAACTCCTTATTCACTTTCTCCACATCATTTATTATTTTATAGACTTATCATATCCCCTCCACTTAGTTCTCTCTTTTTCAAGCTGCAAAGTCCCAATCTTTTTCATCTCTCCTCACTTGGAAGCTGTTCCATACCCCTAAGCATTTTTGTTGCCCTTCTCTGTACTTTTTCCAATTCTAATATAGCTTTTTTGAGACGGGGCAATGAGAACTGCACAAAATACTCGAGGTGTGGGTATATCATAGATTTATATAGTAGCATTATGATATTTTCTGTCTTACTATCTATCCCTTTCCTAATGGTCCTAACGTCATTGTTGTTTTTGACTGCCACTGCACAGTGAGCGGATGTTTTCAGAGAACTCTCCACAATGACTCCAAGATCTTTCTTGAGTGGTAGCAACTAATTTAGACCTCATCATTGTGTATGTATAGTTGGGATTATATATTCCAATACACATTACTTTGCATTTATCAACAATTAAGTTAATCTGCCATGGTTCCCCAGTCATCCAATCTTCTGAAAACCCTTTGTAACTCTTCAGTGTGCTTTGGACTGAACTTTGAGTAATTTTGGATCATCTACAAATGTTACCACCACCCCACTGTTTAGCCCTTTTTCCAGATCATGTGTGTCACTTAGCCTACCAGTGATCTCAGCTGCTATTATCCTCAGTTCATGTGGAAATGAGGACAATAGCACTTCCCTAGTTCACAGGGGTGATGTGTTAAAAAGATTCCGAGGTGCTCAAACACTATAGGAGTCAGAGAAACTCCTAAAAGTGTTTAATGTCAAGTCTGTGGCATAGTGTTTCATATAAGCATATAAACACCAGCAACCCATAACTCCAACAGCTGTACTAGCTTCTGGAAGGTTCTGGCTGGAGTTCAAGGTTCTGATCTTAACCTATACAAGTCTAGATGGTTTGGGGTCCAATTACCAGAGGCAGTCTCTCCCTGCACCATGCTGACTGAATTGCAAAACAGCAAAAAATTTTCAGGTTGGCACTCTCAATATAAATGGAAGCAGAATTCCCTGACTGGAATTCATGTCCCTCCTTGCTCCACATAGCCAGACTCATTAAATTTTTTGGACACACTGCAAAATCCTTCTTTGCTTGCAGATGTCATTTGCACTACGCCTAATACAATGGAGTCCTGATTCATGACAAGGGGTACTAGCTGCAACACAAATACATATTATAAATAATAATGATCAGGGTTTTTTTTACCCTTTTTCATTTTCTTTTAGGGTGGATACAAGTTTTTCCTTTTTTAATCTTGATAATACAAAATCCAAAAATTCTTACATTTTCATTGCAAAGCTTTCTTACAGCTCTAGTTGTTTTTAAGTTGTTGTTATACAGAATTTTTACATTTTTAAATCACATGCAGATCACTGCAATGCACATTATTTGAAACTTCCACCTGTCTTTTCAGAATAAACTTTATTATGATTTTACATTTGAAGGTAATTAACATTGTAATTTCCTGGTTCCTGAGTGCTAAGAAAATTGTAATTCTGTCTAATAAAGTTGCAGTTCTGCATGTAAACTTACACAGGTAGCATCCCCATCTTTGTGTGTGTATTTATAGTGCATGATAATAATAAAAATGCCAATGAGTTACATATGTAAATCTCAACACTGGGATGGGAAAAGTGTATACTTAATGTGCATTCAACATATTCAAGGTCACTTTAGCACTTATAGGTCTATCACCTTGCACACTGGCATTCCATGAACTTTGTCCTCAAGGGACAGCCCAATCTTGCCCCCTTCTTGGAGAAGACAAAGACTAATAGTGCTACCCGTGCAGTGTGTCAACTCAGATGTGCTCATGGGATCAGAAAGGGAAGAGGGCAAATGTTTTGAGTTCCTTTGATACCTTGGCATGAGTAGGGGGAGGGGAGGGGATATTCCCAGGCAGACTCTTAGTCCTCCACCACAGAAAAACACTGAAGGAGGCCAAGAAACATGCAGCTTTGTGCTGAGCTTAGACACAGCAAAGACAAGGGGGCCATTAGGCTGAAGAACCTCATCACAAGCACGGGACAAAGGGTGAGAACGAAGAGGGTGCAGGAGGAGCCATACCGCACCTTTTGTCAGCTAAAGGCAAAAGACCAAGCAGGGCTATTCTCCAGCATTCTGGCACAAGTACATCCCCACCTTGGCCAATCCATTTTATGTAGGTGTCTGTAGGAAGGAGGGTTAATTCCAAGAAACAGCTCTTTCCTGAGTTCCACATAGGACTTACTCCAGCCCCATCTACTATGAGCTGCAAGAACCCAGCATAGGGCGGAGTGTGTTGCAGATAGAGACATTATTTATAGAAGTTCCCTGCATCATGAGAAGTTGCACAATTGTATTGCATTTTAGAGCTATGGACTGGCATAGCCTGAACATTTAGTCCAGGCAGTGTTCACAGCATCTCAGTTAAGTTCAAATGCAGCAGTGGAGGACAGGGAGAGATTCATAGTGTGTGGGATATATAACAGATATACCTTGAATGATTAATAACCACTGACTCCTTCTGGCCCTCAAAGTAGAAGAAAAGGTATTCTCCTCTGTTTATCCCAAAATAGGATCCACCTAGGAAATAAAGACAATAATAAAATGGTTCACTTTGTCTAAAGACCCATAGATCAGGAGTTCCGTTCCGTGAGAGGAGAAACTAAAATGGCCAAATGAAAGTATTGTTAATCACCTCGGTGAAAATCTCTCAATGTGCCTATGGATGATGCATCTCTTTCTCCCTCACAACCCAGCTAAACAGAATGCCAAGCTACCAAGCAAAGGTGCCAGCCGGGGGGGATGTGTGGATTGATATAAGGCCACTGATGGTGAGTATGGCCAGCAATAAGGGTCCCACGTGGGCCCTGCTGCCCTGGGTCCTGTACTATGGGCCCCAAAGATAGGGGTACTACCCAAGCGGGCCCGGCGTGTAGTGCATCAGAAAAGGTGAGTGCACCCGGAAGTCACAATACGCTGGGAGAATGGGGAAAAGGGTGGCTCTTCTGCTAAGAAGCCCTCTGAGTCTGAATAAGCTTCTGGAAATGGCAGAGCTGTCAGTGTGGGCAGTACCACAACCAGTGGAGACAGGTCACAGCTCAGAAGGAGCAACTCTTCCTCCGGTCTGGGCGTCTGCAGGGGTGAGTATAGCAGTTTGAGGTGGGATCAGTGGAACCATCGGCCCGCTGTCCAGGGCAGATTCCATTGTCCACTGAACTGAGGAGGAGTATGTGGAGCAGAGCCTGGAGAATCCTGCCATGGATGAGGATCGTGCACTGGCAGGCTATCGTAACCCTCAGTCATTGCGGGAGCTGGCAGTGCCGGCAAGTCTTGCTTCCACTTCACCTTGCCCCTGTCTATGTGGGTGGCCCTGTGGGGTCATCACACGACATCTCACCTGACTGAACCTGTCTATAACTGTCTTTCTCATAGCAGTTATGAGCACCAAGAGAGGATTCTGATGCCGACCATGCGGTAAGAGGGAACTGAGGGTGCGTTGCCCCACACTGTCGCCACATGCTTCATGTGAGGCTATAGGAAATGTAAGATGACCGCATGAGTCAATGGACGCTGCAGCTGAAAAACTTCTGGCTCTGGCGCATGTGCACCCACATTTGGAATACATACAAGGATCATCACTTGAAGAACGCCTCCTCCTCCCCATCCCAGAGTTAAGAGGATAAGAAGTGAGATTTCATTTCAAAGATTGTATTTCCCCTTTTGTTTCTTTTGTACAAACAATTGTAGGTTATCTTGCTTAAGTCTACGCTCTCTAGTGAGACCTCAACCATCATATTTTAGATGTTTAACTCCTTTCTAAGTCCAAGCAAATTGGCCTAAGAAAGTGGTTTTCAACCTGTGGGTCCACAGCTTGTCTCTAAGATTTCCAAAGGGGTCTACACTCCATTCAAAATTTTTTAGGGCTCCGCAAATGAAAAAAGGCTGTTCTTCTCTCTCTCCCCTTTCCATTGCCTTCCTGTACCTCTTCTTATCAGTCCCCTGTTGATGGGGTAATTGGCTCAGCCAGCCAGGCTGACTGACTACCCCCATCAGTTTTCTCCAGGAGAACTAATTAATATCTGAGTGATCAGAGTACAGGCTCACCTGTTTGCACCCTGCACTCTGTCACAGGTGTATTTACAGGAGTGTCAGATGTAGGAGACGGGACATAACTGTCCCACCCTGGTTGGCACTGGTGAGGCCTCAGCTGGAGTATTGTCTCTAGTTCTGGGTGCCACACTTAAGGAAAGATGTGGACCAGTTGGAGATAGTCCAGCGGAAAGCAACAAAAATTATGAAAGTTTTAGGAAACCTTACCTACGAGGAAAGGTTAAAAAAAATCTAGATATGATTAGCCTTAAGAAAAGAAGTTTGGGACGAGGGTGAACCTAATAATAGTCTTCGGATATGTTAAGGGCTGTTAGAGGATGGTGATCAATTGTTCTCCCTGTCTGTAAGGCTAGTTAAGCACTGGAATAGGCTTCCGACACAAGTTGTGGCATCCCTGTCATTGGAGGTTGTTAAGAACAGGTTGGACAAACACCTGTCAGTGATAGTCTAGGTTTACTTGGTCCTGGCTCAGCACAGGGGATTGGGCTAGATGACTTTTCAAGTACTCTTTAAGCCCTATGTTTCTATGCTGCTGCTTCTGGCAGTGTCCAGTAGTTAATGCTTTAGTGAAAGAAGTAACCTCCACCAACTTCTCACCTGGCCAGGTACGCAATGCCACACATGGAAGGATAATTCCTTCTGATTTCTAATATCTGTTCATAATTAAATGAATATTTATATTACTTAAGAATGTACTACTAAAAATTAATTTACAAGTAATAGTATGAAATGACATTTTATTTAATTACATTCAGTGTTATGTATTGTAATGCATTACTAAATAAAAAAATACCAACAAATGACAAAAATCCACTCTTAATTTACGTAATCCAGTTACATTAAGTGCTGTTACAATCAGAAGAGTGATTTAGAGAATAAATGTGGGAACACAAAATACCATTTCTTCAATGGCTTCCATATCAAATTTGCTCAATTTAGAAGAAGTCAAAAGGTTAATTTTTTTCTCTGTCAGTATTACAAACTCAGCATGGGATCTGAAGGGGAGAAAAAAAACAAGCTCTGTTCTATCTGCTCCTGACATCTTCAGCAGTAATAACAGGGATTTGTAGACACAACTGGCTAACAACTTAATTGATAATTAGAGCTGTGTGGTATTTTTTGGCCTTTTTGAGGGGCAGGGGATAAAAATACTGATTTGTTTTGACAAGCATTTTGCTGGATTGTTTCAATCAAAAAAAGGTAAATTCAGAAAATAAATGGAAAAGTTGATTTTTCAGTGCAAAATGACTCATGAAATTCCCTTCAATTCCATTTTAGAAACATTAAAATGCTGGAAAATCGAACTGAAATATTTAGTTTTGAGACAAAATGTTTATTTTCACCCATATAATGATTTTCCCCACCTTTTCAGTTCAAAGATTTCACAAATTTTGTTTTGGGTTGACCTGAAAGGATTTTCCCTCCATATTTTTCAGAACTGCCAGCAAACCAAATAAAAGGCATTTATTCACACAGTTCTGCTAACGATGGAGGAAGCAGAATAAAAACCAGCTCATTCTTAACTCTGATCGGTATATATATCAGCCAGGAGTCGAAGACAGAAGGGGAACAGGTATGTTTAAGGTGCCATTTTTTAATCTGTAACTAAATGTTCCTCCCCTACACTCCCTGGAACAGAGGAGAGTCTATGCTGCATATCTCAGCTAGGGAGGCATGAAAGGCAGAGCAGCACTTACACGGAGTTTCCATGGGATTCTGGCTCCACAGCTACGGAATAAGGCTGGGTTCTGCTAGATTTTCATTTCCCTGCACCTGGGGGGGGAACTAACACAACTGTAAGATTCAGAGTCTGCAATGGTTTCTTCTAACTCTACTTACATAGTGGGACAGCGGCAGTCCTTAAAGCCAAT
The DNA here is from genome assembly GCF_027887155.1 of Malaclemys terrapin pileata. NCBI lineage: Eukaryota > Metazoa > Chordata > Testudines > Emydidae > Malaclemys > Malaclemys terrapin. The sequence continues at coordinate 75,855,604 of NC_071511.1, read as the reverse complement.
GGCAGCAGGCTCTGACCTACAATGGATCCCCTAGAGCTGGAACTAAGGGTTGAAAATTACATTCCTCTTTCATGGGGGAGGTAAATCTGACCCACCCCAAAAGAATCCCAAAGGCACTTAGTAAATGGAAAGTCAATTAGTTTCCAATCCCTTATGGAGGAATAATTTTCATAGAGGGAAGTTGGCACATAGCTGCTAGGGTTGGCTGAATTTTTCTTATGACAAAAAAGTTAATATTTGTCCAATTTTTTTTCGAAAACAAAAAAGGGTTTTTTTTTATTTTCCAAAAATTTCTCCCATTTTTTCAGAAAACTCCCTCTGCCTCCTTCCAAAACATACCCACACACACAATTTTTGGTTCATGAAAGTTTTAGAAAAATGTATGTGTGCACATACACATTTCTTTTGAAAATGTTCATAGAAAATAATTGCCATTTTCCAGTCTGCTGTATTAGTCACTTTTTTGGCACACAGAATTAAGAGCCAAGTACTGCAGCACCCTTTTGCATGAGTAGTGCCGGCACAGTGGCAATTTCGAGCCCTAAATGAGTAATTGTTTTGCTTGAATGTGTTTGTGTATGGAAATGTAGAGATCTTAAGATGAAACCACAGCACAAGAGAGAAATGTTTTCCAATCATAAGACTAACCTAAAAACACGACTATTACTCATCATCTCTTGGGAAACAGAATGACTTTATATTCCTCACAGCCAAGCAGATTCTTATCAGTTATATTCAGTATATATTAAAGGTGCTGTTTGGTCAATCAGTGGTGTACTGGCAGTGCAGCATGTAGACCCAACCCTGCACTCTATATTTAGGAAAACACTCCACTGGCTGCCACTTTCCCACCCAGTGACAATACTTTTCTATGGCAGTTATAGCACTGTTTATCTGCTCTTGCTAACAGCAGCACTCACATTGATTAGTGCCAAATCTCCCCTTATTGCATGAATCCCCACAGCTCGAACCCCTTGAGGTCATCTCACAGTTTGGTTAGGTTCTCCTCTGTGCTCGCTACCCCGCCAACTTTGGTATCAGACAATTTGATCATTGATGAATCTACACCAGTAAAACCCAAGAAACAAAAAGCAAACAAAATACACTTGCTAGAAAATTTCTTGCTGGCATACAAAGCAGCCCAGAATACAATCCGAACACACTGACCTATGAAACTGGAGCGTTCCAACATGCCACAATTGCCTTTTATTCCTACTGCAAATTTTTCCATTAAGATGGCAACAACTCCACAGACCACAGTAGTAGAACCACTAACATGCTTAATGCAGACACCATTTTTTCATAAATTAAAGCCAATTATGGTCATTAATCTTGGTCTTCTAAAAATCATCCTAAAAATGTGTCCGCTTAATATGACCATGGTTTCTTGGGTAAATGCATCTGGTTATAAATACATTATTGCCAATTAATACTTTATAATTCTACAGCGCCTTTCCCCTGAGGGCATCAAACTGAATTTCAAATACTAGTTAAGTCTCAACCTCCCGGTGAGGAAGAATTTTGTTTTTTTTAAAACCCATTTTACAGACAGGTAAACTAAAGCATACAGAGATTGAATGGCCTTCCTGAGAGAACTGAGCAGGTAAGTGGCAGAGCTAGGATAGAATTTACACTGTCTCACTTCCATGCCTATGCTCAGACTGCTCAGCCACACTCAAGTCCGGCTTCAGGCACCAGCACGTGCTTGGGACGGCACCTTGTAAGGGGTGGCCAATCTTGGGGTGGCGCTCAGGTTTTTTTTTTTTTTTTTTGCTTGTTTGTTTTGTTTCGGCAGGGCGGCCCTCGGGGGTATTTTTTGTTTGTTTTGTTTCGGCAGGGCGGTGCTCAGAGGTTTTTTTTGGTTGTTTTTGGTTCAGCGTCGCAGTGCTCGGGGGCTTGTTTTGGTTTGGCGGAGTGGCACTGGTTTTTTTTGTTTGTTTCTTTGTTTTTGGTTTGACGGGGCGGCGCTGGTTTTTTTTTGTTTGTTTCTTTGTTTTTGGTTCGGCGGGGCGGCGCTCGGGGGGGTTGTTTTTGGTTTCGTGGGGTTGCGCTGGTTTTTTTTGTTTCTTTGTTTTTGGTTCGGCGGGGCGGCGCTCGGGGGGGTTGTTTTTGGTTTCGTGGGGTTGCGCTGGTTTTTTTTGTTTCTTTGTTTTTGGTTCGGCGGGGCGGCGCTCGGGGGGGTTGTTTTTGGTTTCGTGGGGTTGCGCTGGTTTTTTTTGTTTCTTTGTTTTTGGTTCGGCGGGGCGGCGCTCGGGCGGATTGTTTTTGGTTTGGCGGGGTGGCGCTAGTTTTTTTTTGTTTGTTTCTTTGTTTTTGGTTCGGCGAGGCAGCGCTCGGGGGGGTTGGTTTTGGTTCGGCGGAGCAGCACTGGGGGAGGGTTGTTACGGCGGAGCAGGTTTTGGGGGGCTTTTTTTGCTTGGGGCGGCAAAAAAGTTAGAGCCGGCCCTGGCCACACTTCAGAAGTGAAGAGACTTAGTTTAGTTTTCTTATTAAGCTATCGTAAACACAGTGCACCAATTTCCATACCTAGCTCTGCAGGCACAACTCCCACTGGTATCAATGAGGAGTAGCATGTGCACATTCAAGAGTACATTCTACTCTGTTTGCTCCTCTTTTTTTCTTTTATGCACACGTGGCTGCAGGAAATGCAGCTTTCTAGTTCTCAGTGCCTCTCCTAAAATGACACACTTCTTATGCATGAGAAAAGTACTGTTAAAAGTGAGGGTTAGCAGAGTCATAAAATACATTATCTATGGAGAAAACATAAATCCCCCATGTTCCTTCCACAAATGTACAAAAGCTATATGGAGACATGCCAATTGATCTTTCCTTCATCAGTATGACCCAGTAGGAGAATATTGTATCATTGAGAAAAGGTTTTATGTCTCAACCTTCAAGATGGAGGTCTTTGAAAGGTCCCTTCACTACATTAAAAAAGGCTATTACTCATTTCTTCCCCACAAAAATGGCAAAATTTAAAAGTTCCAGTTTCAACACAGCCTAAATATCACAGATTGAACCAGGCTTTTGCCTTTTTTATTTAGCAATTTTTCTCTCTAGTTGCTAGGTTCACTCCTATCTTTCCATTTCATGTCAAGTTTAAAAATATGATTTTAGGGCATTCTACCAGAAAGGAACATCTTGCACTCTGCAAAGTTTGTGCATAGAAGTTTCTCTCTCTAAAGTTTGTGCCAAAAATGTCAAACAAGCCATGTTTCATCCTAGCCACAGCTCTGTAAGAGAGTCCTGTTGAGGTAAGGGCAAACATTTGACTTCCCTGGTGTACATATTTGCCATGTCAATTTTACATTAGACTATTTTTGTTTAAGATCAATGCAAAGAGTGAGTGATGGGGAAGACAATCAATATGTAAACAGACTTCAGCTTTAAGTTCTCCATGAGGTTATAAACACAGGTTTTGTTTTCTTAATTATGCAGATTCCTTGACAACATTATTTTGTCTTTAGAAAATCTGACTGTTTCTAGAAGGATGACATGCAGAGTCTAGTTGGTTTTACAGATGGATAAGTGAAAATGTTAATTCAGGGAAAAGTTATGATTTCCAACAGCTGCATAGATGAGGACTGTTTACTGGAATCAATCACAAATGCCTAGTGCTTGTAAACCCTCCTTGATCATAAGGACATGTTCTCCAAGTGACCTGCATCCTCACGGTCAGTCCCTGACTCAGAAGTCAAATTAGGAATGCTGAGCTGGGAAGTCAGTCAGCTGGAAGTGCAAAAGCACAGGTCTGGTGAGAAACTAAGCAGATGGCAGAGGAGCCAATATTAGGTGTGTGGTAGTCAGTCTTTAGTTTCTTCATGTAATTTCCTGCCAACTAAGTTAGCAACTACATGTCCACAGACTCTCTCCCACCTCCCTTTCCCAGCAAATACCTACTGGTATCTTTAAAAAAAAAAAAAACTCCTGTACCAGATTTTCTGGTGTGCTCGGTTTCATTTTTTTCTGCAGAGAGAAGGCAATGGAAACCTGTCATAACTCCCCAGCTGAGTATGCCTCCATCATAAAGGAGTGTCAAGCAGGCCTGGAACTGGCTCTTCCTTTCCCTCCACCCCCTGTGCAGGGAGCATGACAGGGCCAACCAGGAGTGTACAGAAGAGATAGAAAGCAAAGCCCAATTGTCAGCTAACATATGGGAACCAAAGCCAGCTGGTGCAGTTTATAGCAGCTCATGGGATGCTGTTCACTGCACTAAAGATGCCGCAGAGATGTGGCTCCCTATACTTGTGGAGGTCAGGGCCAGTGCAACCTATTAGGCGACCTAGGCGGTCACCTAGGGCACTAGCATTTGGGGGACGGCATTTTCTTCGGCAGCGACCACATCAGCCGGATCTTCAGCCGCCCTGGTCATCGTCAGCATTTAGGCGGAAGGAGCTGGAGCTGGGGTAGGGGGGCATTGGGAGGGCCACCTGCAGCAAGTAAGGGGGGGCGGCACGCAGGGGAACTCCCTGCCCCAGCTCACCTCTGCTCCGCCTCCTCCCCTGAGCACGCCGCCCCACTCTGCTGCTCTCCCTCCCAGGTTTGTGGCGCCAAACAGCTGATTGGCGCCGCAAGCCTGGGAGGCGGGAGAAGTGGAGCAGCGACGGCGTGCTCGGGGAGGAGTCAGAGCAGAGGTGAATTGGGATAGGGAGCTACCGCACAGCTCCCCGGGCGGGGAGTGGGGGCTGCCACGGGGGAGGCGCCTCAGGGTGGGGGGGTGGGGAGCTGCCACGGGGGAAGTGCTTCAGGGCAGAGAGGGGGTGGGGAGCTGCCGCAGGGCTCAGGGAGGGGGCGGAGCAGAGGTGAGCTGGGTTGGGGAGCTGCCACACGGCTCCCTGGGCCAAAGGGGGGGGGGAGCTGCTGCGGGGGAAGGGGGCGCGTCAGGGCGCGGGGGGGAGCTGCCACAGGGCTTGAGGAGGGGGAACGGCACAAGGTGGAAGTTTCCCCTCGGGCACGAAACATCCTTGCACCGGCCCTGGTGGAGGTGGTTCACTGAGATACATTGCAGTGAATCATAGTAACACAAAACTGTTTCCGCTGAACATAGAGATGGCGAAAATAGAATTATCGAGTGCAGAGAAACCTATTCCCCAAGAAAGTTTACCACTACAACTAGTATCAAGTTGATGCATTATAAAGAGAAACACAAAAATCCAAATTAAATGATGACCCTCTTTCCTGTAAAAAGCAACAGAGGGTCCTGTGGCACCTTTAAGACTAACAGAAGTATTGGGAGCATAAGCTTTCATAGGTAAGAACCTCACTTCTTCAGATGACCCTCTTTCCTGATTTCACACAGGTGGAGGGGAATAAAGCAAAACAAGATAGGAAAGGTGAATGGATTTACTCTCAACTATTACCGTATATACTCGATCATAAGCCAGTTCATTTATAAGGTGCCCCTCCCGCCCCCAAAATGGATAAGTAAAAATGGAAAATTTTAATGACCTGTTCATAAACCAACCCTATAATTCAGGGGTCAGCAAACTTTGGCTCCTGGGCCATGAGGATAAGCCGCTGGTGGGCCGAGATGGTTTGTTTACCTCAAGTGTCTGCAGGCATGGAGGTAAACCCAAGTAAACAAAGTGTCCCGGCGTGCCAGCTGCTTACCCTGATGGGCCGGGATAGCAACTGGTGAGGAAATTTTTTGGGGGGAAGAGCTGGGGGTCAGGGAAGTAATACCTGTGACCACCCCCCACATAAGCCCACCCCTAGCCTGGGACCCCCACACTCTCCCCATTCCATCCCTTCCCACCTTATCTGGGGAGGATGTCTCTGGCCTGGCTGGAGCTGCTCCGGCCGACTGGGCAGCGCGGCCACAGCCTGCTCCGGAGGGCCAGACCGGGCAGCGTGGCCGCAGCATGTTCCAGCAGGCTGGGCCGGGCGGCATGGCCGCAGTGTGCTACAGCACCCAGACAGCACGGGCACAGCTGCTTCAGAGGCTGGGGAGAGAGCAGCGTGGCCAGAAGTGGGGAGACTCTGGCCCTGCCTCTTCCCTTCTGGCTGTGCTGCCTCTCCTTGCTCCCTCTGTTGGGGGGAGGGGTTGTGTCCCACCTCTCCCTCTCCATACCCATTCATAAGCCGACCCACTTCTCTGGTGCTTCCCTTTTTTACTAAAAAAAAAAAAAAAAAAATTCGGCTTATGAACTTCCAATTTCTTCACATTGGCTGATGTTACTGGTTAATATAATATTAATTTAATTTAATGTCATGTATTCGCTAATGCTAAGTTTAAACTTACAAAATCATCATGGAAGTCTCTAAAAGTATGTTATTTACTCCAGAATCATATGAATATTAGTCTCAAGAAAGCACAGTATTGAGTTTGGGGAAAAACAACTCCACACATTTGCTCATTTTTCTCAAGTCATGCAGTCATGCCTAGAATATCCCCCCCCCCCGAAGATGGCAATGACTGACCCAGATGCTCCCGTCTCTCTGCATGTTTGGAAGCGAACAAACACCTGTGCAAATGGACAATGAGGACAAAGTGGAGGGGAGAAGCAGGGTTCCCCTGAACCCACATTAGTCCTTCTGCATGGAGTACTGGGTATCAGAGACTCCAGGCATAAAGGAGTAATGAGCACCCATAGGAAGGGACAGAGGGGAATTATTTATTATGAAACATGCTCCCCTTGGAAAGAGGCTTGAACTCTGTGGCAATTGTTATCCAACAGCAGTGCTTCTCCAACGAATACTACCTCCCCAACTGAGCGCCAGATAATAATCTTAATCATATCGAATAGTATCTTACACCATGTACCTTACTTCTAGAACAAGGTACTATTCAATGTCAGTAAGGGTACCACAGTTAGGCACTGAGATATTAATTCCTTACAGAGAGAGCCAATGGAACATAACCATAGTACTGAAATCAGTGGTAGTGTAGCTCAATAACCAGTCTTGCTACCAGGAGAAGGGGTTGCTGGTGCAATGTGTGCAGGATTAGCTGTGGTGTGGTTGGGGCCAGGGATCCTGAAGATTTTGGACTGTCCTCCCTGCAGATTCCTGAACTGAGCAGCCCTATCCCTTGCAAATTTGCTGGGTTAAAATTAGGGCAACAAGGGAGATTAACCATAAAGTGATATTTGCAAGATATTTTGAGGGTATGGAAATAAACACTAAAGTAATCTTACCTCTGCAAGCCAAATATTTTGCTGCATAGTAATTCTGAGAACAGAAACCATTCACCTAGTACACTGTATTTCAGCCCTTTCAAGAGAGATATAGCCAAATATGACCAAGGAATCAAAGGCAGTTTTGTCAAGTAAGGCCTGCAGGATTGGGCCTTTGGTTTTTTACCCTACAGATCATCTAAGTTCAGAAGTATAACGTAAATCTGTATATTGAATCCACCCCTAAGACATTTCTACAGAACTGATATTGCTTTGGAGCTCTAGATTGAATTTCTGAACAAAATCAGCAGCAACGGCCACATTCTGTTCCTTCAGAAATGGGTGAACCTTCCTCACAAATGGTTTCTGGGGGCAGTTCCCCAGATTTGCAAAACTAGCCGGAGCTCAGAAACCCTTTTAAAACATAAATCTAAATTTAAAACCATTTTTATTTTTACCAAGAGTGATTCCTTTTAAATTAAATAAAAAGCTGTGTTTTCCCCAGCTAGCTAAAAAGAAGCTTGTGCTGTGTAGTGGGACTAGAACAAGAAAGCTCTGCTGGTGTAAGTGGACACACTATACAGTCTATACCATATACTTCTAATACAGTTTACCACTACAAAATTTCTCTTTCCTGCTCATTATTTCCCATCCCTCCTCCCCACTCCCGCCACCCTCTCTCCATATTAAGGCACAAAACCAAAAATGTGCAAGTCAAACTTCAAACAAAAATGCTTGCAGGGGGTTGAAATCAGGCATAACAAGTCTGCTGTTCTCTATTCAAGAGACCAGATCCCAAGCTGATAGCAGTGAATACAGTATCAGTTTAAAAAAATGGAGCCATAGTTTCATCACTGGAATGCAAAAATAATAAACTTAGATTTTTATCTTTGCAATGTGAGAGTTCAGCAACACGTAGATTAATTTATTTTGACTTTGGAATACCTAATTCGCTCAAGCTAAGATTTCTGTTTCCCAAGTTTCAGCCCAGAGTAAAATTTTGCTGACAGATATATAACTCATATCAGACACGGGGGAAATGCTAACTCTAACCTTTACTGTAAATGTCATGAAATGTACCACTGTGATACATGCTCCAAACAGAATTGTGGGGGGAACCATATAGAGAAGTTAGTAATAGAAATTTTGAAAATTAATTTTTAAAGAGAACTGTGCTCAGGTTTGACAGGAAGCGTATTACAAAGGATTGATGTAGAGTTCTTCTTGTACTCCATTGTATACCCATATGAACACTGCCAATCAATGTCAACAGCTTATTAATATTTTACTGAAAACCTGTAAGATGATTCAAACTTCAGCTGTCTTGATAGGGTGTTACTAAGCGACTTTGCTGCCTGTCTGAGAATTAGTTTTCACAGCATTCTTTCACTCAAAACTACAGATCTATGTCCATTCAAAACATTTTCCTCATAACCTGCAACAAGCCCAAACAACTGTTTCCCAAAACTGTATGTCTGCACCGCCTTTTCTAGCTAAACACAAGAGAGATGCCGTGGTGTGTCTGAAATGATGCATTGCACTCACCATAATCACTGTCATAAAATACTATGAATTTTTGCCATCGAAGTTCGGTGACGAGTTTCAGCATAACGTCATTGAGGCGGACAGGCGGTCTGGCTGCTAATGTGTATTCTTCCTCCTCAAGACTAGGATTTAGGTGGCAAGCAGTGCGCGGGGAGCCTCCTGAGTTGCGCTGTACAAAGAGATGTGGGATGTGCATGGCATCCGTCAGGGACTGCAGGGCATTGGCTGAGGCACAACCAGTGGATGTCACTAAGGCTAAGATTCCCAGGGTCATCAGGTCACAGGCTGAGGAAAACAAAGGAGAAAACAGGTTTAGAGCAAGTTCAAAATTTCTTTGGTCTAGCTAGGCACTACAGACAACGAGGTAGATACAATTTCTGCCCCGAAGAGCTGGACATGCTGTGGTTAGTTATACTACAGTTATGCCACATTGCTCCAACTGAGAGCAAGACCCCATTGAGCTAGGCACTGTACATACACAGTCAGAGGCAGTTCCTGCACCAAAGAGCTTACAATCTAGGGTGACCAGACATCCGGATATTACCAGGACAGTCCAGATATTAGGGGTTTTGTCTTATATACGCAACTATACCACCACCCCGATGGTATAAAAGTGTCCCGATTTTTCATACTTGCTATCTGGTCACCCTCTTACAATCTAAGTTGGGAAAACAGACCAAGGGGAAGTGGGGGGAGACAATGTCTCCATTTTTCAGATGGGAAATGGAGGCAAAGATTAAACAACTTGCCTCAGGTCATACAGGAAGTCTGTGACTGAGACAGGAAGTGAACTCAGATCTGCTGAGTCCCAATCTAGTGTCTCAGCCACAAAACCATCCTTCATCTGATGTGTATTGCAGAGATCAAAATGTTGGGGCCCTAAAGAGAGATTTCAGTCTCAAGCATTTGGTTTATACAAAGTTCTGAAGGATTTTTAAATTTACACAAAAAAGTGCATCTTTTTAACCAAGAAGACTCTCAAAGTATGTTTTAGAATGAAGGGAAAAGCATGAATGACTAAGCATTTATTAACACTGTAAAGTTGTCTTTAAAAAATCTGGAAGAGTAGCTGCAATTTAAAAGCAAATTTGAAACCATCTGCTACTGAAAACGGAGTGTCACACAAATTCTAACTACATACGGTGTTGGCTGTAAAACCTAGCCCTTGGATCTACAATTTAGCAAACTATTATTTTGTTTAAAAGTGCAACTAACACATCTGTTATATTTTTCTATACACAAAGAACAACCATGTACTTTCAGTCTAAGTTACTTTTATTTTAGATTATGGGAAAGAACAAGAAAGGATCACAGTAAAGTTTCCATGACAGAGCAGTGTCGCTGTAGCCTACCAGTCTGTGTGTTATGCAATCCCACCCTCACCCCATGCCCAGTTTACAGAAGAATCTGTTATACCTCCCACCTACCCCCCAGGCTAAAGCACATAAAGAGCCATGCTTTCAGCTCTAAAGGTCCCTAGTACAATCCGTAGCACCAGTCCCAGGTAATTATATAGCCCCCATTACTGTAGCATCTGAGCATCACACACTCTTTAATGCATTTATCCTCACAACAGTCCTTTGAGGTAAGGAAGTACCATTCTTTCCATTTGACAGCTGGGGAACTGAGGCATGGAGTCAGTGATTTGTCCCACAAGAAGCCTGTGGCAGAGCAAGGAACTGAGCCATATCTCATATCCTCGGTTAGTGCCCTAATCATTGCACCATCACCTTCCTCTATAAGATAGTACCGGTCACGTAAATGGGGAGTCATCCAGGATCTAAAGTACTGATGAGCTTCCTTTGTCCACAGGAAATATTCAACCTATTGGTCAATTCATGGCGCATCCACACTGAACCTGATCCACATAAGAAGTGTGGTAATTACAGCTATCAGCTCTTGAGTCCGAGTGTAGACTCGTGCTTTTAGCTCTGGAGGCCCTCATTCAATCCCCATTCTGCAGAAAGGAGGCCCCTAAGAATGGAGAGGTGCAGTACAAATACACCTGTACCCCGATATAACACGAATTCGGATATAACGTAGTAAGGCAGTGCTCCGGGGGGGCGGGGCTGCGCACTCTGGCAGATCAAAGCAAGTTCAATATAACGCGGTTTCACCTATAACGTGGTAAGATTTTTTGGCTCCCGAGGACAGCGTTATATCGGGGTAGAGGTGTAGTACAACACTCAAACAACTGCATACACTACAACTTCTAATCTGTAATATTCATTATTCAAGCAGGAGGAAAGTAGCCACAAAAATCAGATCTGGATTTTGAACAAGAAGTTCCAGAGTTTAAATCTAGAACAGAGTCCATTATAAAGACACTCTCCTCCTCTCCCTCATATCCTCCTATGCCTGTCCCTCTCCCAAAAAAGTTCTGTATTTTGAAGCCCACACATACTCAGTATGTTTCCAAAATTTTCTGCTCTGATCATACAACAAAAACAGGACTCTTGTGCTAGTTCTGTGTGACCACTTTGGTCTTGTATGGAATCAAAGTCCGAAGAGTTGGAAAAAGCGAAGGAAAAGAAATTAGGGATCCATTGAAAACACTCCAATATGCCAGATCCAGCCATTTGGCCTCCCTCAATTCTCAGAAGCAGAGGACCTGTACAGGTCACTGGTAATTACATACCATACATATTTTTGACACAACCAGTTAACTATTCCATAGAGGTCTTTTTTAAAAAGCACAGAACACACAGTGATTTCACTTTGACATCGGATGTACGTGGAATGCTCAGCAAGTAAACTAATCAAACAGTGAAAAGGTGAAGTGCTTTTAAAACCATTCCCTTGATGGTCCTTACAATAAATGTGTCATCTGCATTATCTAAATTTACTCTGTGTTAATTATAATTATATAAAATTGTTGGGTTTTTTTCCCTCTGGGAGCTGACCTGATTCAGCAGCAGAGAAGCATTGCATTGCCAAATAGGAGACCTAGGTTTGGTAACAGATTTGATTTCCCAGGCCAGTTGCCAGAGAAAGCGGAACATGTCATATAGGTAATTTAATTAGTCACAGTAGGGGACGGAATAGGGAAGAAAGAAGTGGAGACAGAGGAAAGAGAATAGCCCAGCTGAGATAAACTCCTGGAGGGATCACCAACCGGTGAGCTTTGGCGTCATCTAAGGTGAGAACAACATGCCTGGATCTACAATTCTACTTGTAAAAGTAGCCAGAAGAAAAGCAAAACCTTTTCCTAATAGTGTGCATTGTGGGACACATCATGGCTCAGAGATAGGTAATGAGTTATAGAAGCAATCAACTGTGGAAAATTTGACCTATGTCAGAAGCAACAGGAAATTCTTACCATTTCACTGTTGCTTGGTGATCTAAGTGAAATGAGAAGGCGTCCTCAGTATAGCTCAGACCCAAACTTTAAGGTCAGAATAGCTGCTAATAATGGGAAAATAATTTTCCCATTATTAGCAGTAGTTGGCATTAACTGCTAACCTCATACAGTAGTTGGCATTAACTGCTAACTGCTCCCTTGTTGGCAGCTAAGAGTACAGTGATTCAGTGGATTGTCGAAAAAGGGCCCTCTGATCTCTCAGGATACCCTGAACACATGGATAATGCAGTGTGTAGTTGGGGGATTTTGACCTGCTGCATGTTGACTGGCTAAGTAGAAGAATTCAGTATAGAAGGCTGTTAAACTAGTTGCTTTCACAAGTGCTAAAACATTTGTAATTTCATTATATTCCACATTTACAGTCTGAAATAGTATAATCAGAGCAATACAAAAATGGGGGAGAACTCTAAGCAATTTGATTTCACATTGTATTAGTCACGTCCATCTTACTACAAAGTTTGTGTAACACGAAACAAAGCAGTTGATTTTTTTAAATGGAAAGCCTCTACTGTATAAATTACAATACGGTAGAGTCCAAAGAGTTCAACCAACTTCACAACACTGACAATCCTGTTAGGATTTCGAATATTAAGAACAAATGCATCGCCATCCATCTGTATGCATCAGATAATAACTCTGAAGTTATAACACAGAATCCAGTTCGGTTTTACTTAATACCTCTGTCATTCATGAGGCATCCTTACAGTGGTTTAAAGCAAAGTAATGACCAAGAATAATAAGAAATCTGAAAGCAACTTTGGGGACATTTGTCAGGATCCCCCTCTCCCCTCTGCTTCCCAGCTGTTGCTGTGATATGAGAAGAGATTTGTTAATTTTCTATTCCATTTTTTTCTGATATTGGCAGGGAGTGCTATCAACTGGTAAGAGCATGATTGGGACTCATGGATCCTGGTTTGCACAGAGTTCAGTTGCTACATCATTATATGACCTTGAGTAAATCACAAACTCTCTGTACCTCACCCATATATAAAATACTAAAAATGCTTTGCACATGATTGGTGCTTTTCATTTGAAGATGTCAATGTGCTTTAAACAAAGGGTGATAGTTTGCTTATCTGTAAAATGGAAAACAAGAAGATGTAATTTTAAGGAAATTGCTCAAGATCACACAATGACTCACTAGTATTGGGGAGAAGAGAATCCAGGACTCCTGACCCTCATTCCTCTTCTCTAACCCTTAGACTCCAGTACCTCTCACTGCTTCATCTAAGACTGGTACAATAGCATCTGCCTACCTCACAGGGATATTGTGTTTCAGAGTAGTACTCCTGTTCTTTTTAGGGATATTGTGAGGTTTCATCAAGCAATGCCTTTAAAATCTTGAAATCCACAGCTGAAAAACAGAATATTTTGAATGACCTGCCCTCAGAGTTTCACTGATTAACAAACAGTAAGATGTATTAATTTAACTGTATTGCCTTTATCACTGATGGTCCATGTTTTACAGACCATCTCACATCCCACAAACCACTGGGCAGGACTCCCGCAGTTTATTAGGTGATGGCAACATGAACCCACTATTGCCATCACTTCTAAAGGACAATAATGTATACAATAGATCTAAGTGAAATCTTTTTTTCTAGATTCTTATTGGCCTACTTTTGCCTCTGATCACAGATCTGTCATCCTCCTACTTACTGTTAATGAGGCTTTCAGAACTATTGATCTCTCTGTAGTCTTCATATGCCTTGAGCAAGAAGCATCTCCTACACTCTCTTTTGAATTCTGCTTTCATAAGCTCTCCTTTTTATTTCTGAAGGAGGATTTTCATCTTTCTAACACCTTCTCCATTACTGAATACCTCAAGGCTCTATCATTGGCCATGTTCTCCATCCATCTTCTCTGTCTAGGACATTTCATTTCTGGCTTCTACCTTGGATGCCATCACTTTCTGTCACCTTTAACTCTTCTTGATCTGTCTATTTTGACTGTTTGGTCCTGGCTACAGTATACTACAACTTTTTACTACTTCATTGACCTACATCTCCAACTCCACAATCACACTCCTTCAGACTATATGTTAGCTTGAAAGTCCTGATATTTTGCAGTCATTATATTACACATACATTTTCCTATCACATTTCCCTGTCAGTGGATCTGCTGAGGCTTATGATTATTTATGGAATAATGTAAGAATTATTCTTTATCTTGTCCCTAACATCTATTTACTATTCATTTCATCACTACTGCTATTCCTTTCTGGATTGCCATTTTATTTCTAAAGACAAGTACAAGCTGTAAAGTTTGAATTTGGAACTAATTTCCCCCGAAGCTCAGGGATGTTTGGATTCTGGAGTTTGGCTCAGGCCCATCTCTAACTAAACCCTTAACTCTCTAAACTTCAGGGAGTTTATGTACTGAAGGCAGACTAATATCTTGCTCCAGAAAACAGAGGCATATCACAAACTTCCAGTCTCCCGTCTACTGGTTTCCAATTCATTTCAGAATATGATTGAAAAATTGCTCTTGTGCTGCCATAATTTTCAATAAACTAGCTCCCACTACATTGCCAGCCTAAACAATATATCCAAGTACTATAATTCACTCTGCCTCTCCAATCTTGACCTCCTCTCTACTCCTCTGCTCTGTTCTTAAGTAGTTGGATCTCACTTCTATTTATGTTGCCAAATCTATCTTGGATTCTTTCCCCGATTCCTTCTGGGATACCGAATCACCTTCCCCTTTTTAAGGTTAAACCTTTCCTTTTCACTTGAATTTGTGAATATCTTTCCCTTTACTGCTATCTGCAATATGGCTTATGAGAGAGACGCTATACAAATCAATTGCATTTTATAATATTTGTCTATTTGAATGTTGAGAACTCACTGCCACGTTGCTAAGAAAGTTATTTCAAATCTGGCAAATGTGCAAACATCCACCACACTTCATATACCCAATACTTCTAGCGCAACACTCTGCAAAGAAATGATTAACAAAGTGGCATTTAAAGTGTTTGGAATTAGGCTTCAAATCTAGCAGCCCATTGAGATCAGCCTGTGGCAGGGTGGGGCGGGAGGGAGTTCACACTTGCTTTGGTGCTATTGTTTCAGTTACTCAGGCTAAAGACTTATGCTTCATGAAGGTTATCTTCATAAACCAGAAGGACTAAGAAATTTGGCGTTTATTAAATGAAAAAACAGATTCCAAAGCATACAGCAATATCTATGTGTGTGTTGGGGGTGGGATGGGAGGACTGAAATCTATGTAGACTGAATCCCTTAAATTCATTGAATTATCCATGCCTGCAGATTTACACAGTCAAAGGTCAATAGCTAGCTAATAACCTACTAACTTACCTAATAACCATGGCAAATGCAACAGGGCTGACTTATATGTTCAACAGCATCTTACAAAAACACTTGGATATTTTAATCTGGTTTTACTAAGAAAGAGAATGAATACAGAGGAAAATGGAGCTATTTAATTCACTTTTTGAAAAGTGACAGGAACTTTATTTTCATCAGGAGAAAACACTTGAAATTGGAATGTGCATATACTTGACTTATTCTGTGTAAATCAAAGGCTGTCACTGAAGTCAATGGAATTATACTGTTGTTAAATGGATATAAGGGAGTTTGGAATTGCGCCTATTGGTCAGCGAAAGGCATCTCTGACCATCAGCAGCCAGCCATAATGTATCAAAGCATCAAGCACTGCAAGTCTTCGGTGAGGACTTGAATATGCAAACTTCTGAAGCAAATGTGTAATTTACACTGTATTCATATTACCAACTGAGCTAGACAGAGCTAATTGCAACCAGCACTAATATTTACACTTTTTCAAAACATGAAAGGCATGCTTATAAACTTAAATACTTATAAAAGAAATTCAAACTTGAAAATCAGCTGTTCTGCTACTAATGTATCATCAGCTATTCAAAACTGGAACTGTGTAAACAGATAGCTTGGGTTCATTAGCAATTCTCGAAAAAAAAGATTCAGATCACCCAAAATTAATTTTTAAAAAAATGTTTGGCAAACCAAAAAGTTGAAATGAATTTCAAGTCAAACAAGATATTGTCTGATCCAAAACAAAATGCTTTCTTTTGATTTTGAGCTCCCTTTATGTTGTAATGTCCTTTAATTAAAATAAAGTCTTTTCAAGTTGGAATATCTGAATGTTTCATTTTGAAAATGTCAAAACAAACATGCTGAGTTTTTTTAATTCTTAAGTTTTGTTTTTCAGCTGAAACAGTTAGGTGAAATTGACATGAATTCAAAAGAAATGTTTGTCATCAAATCCATTTTTCACTAAAAAAGGGTTCACTGGAAAAGTTTTGCCCAACTCTATTCAAAACCACATCTGATTAGACTGAGAATATGAACATGTTTGTATGATGGAAAGTTTTCTTTGGGGGAGTAATTAAGAGCAGTGAAGAGCTAAATGATCAGTCCGCATCATGTTGATTGTATATATGACATTGTTTGATTTACACTGAATCTAGTCAAGTATATGCACAAATTATCAGTACTCTGTATGTTCAATCAATGCTTAATATCTTCCAAGAGACATCCTTAGAGATATTCATATTTCTTTTAGACAATGATGTCAATGTTTAAAAAAATGCTTGCAAGACTGCTTGATTCTAATGTTAGAAAGGGATAAATATTGAGGGGTAATGTAACATGAAAAAAATAGTATGCCACCAAGCAACAGATCAAAACAAAGTATGATGGTGTAATTCTTTGCGTAGCGATAAACTGAAGGAAACAAACTGAAACAGTAGGTATCTACTGTAGACCACTAGCTCTAAAGGAGAGCAAAAATTAAACATTCTTTCACTACTACTTAGTGTGTAAGAGTGGTATCACAGGACACCATACTCAGGGAATTTAAAACCACACCGACACCTTTTGAATAAGAAATACAGCCTCATACAAAGAGTCAAGGAATTTCCTAAATTACAGTATCCGTTAGACAACATTATGATGCATAAAGTAGGGAATCTACCCAGAGGAGAAGACACCCTCTCTGTGTCTTACCAAAAGAGGAACACTTTGTATGAGAGAAGGCAAATTACTTGAATTTGCCTTAATAAGAGATGGGTTCCCAGAAAACAGCAACATAAGGCAAATGGACTTTAGATCAACTGAATTTGAGAAATTAAGACAGCTCGTCGATAAGGTGTAATAGGTGGCACTATTAAAATCTAAAACTGAAAAGTGGGTAGGGCATCTCCAAGAGGGTTCGCTCACACTAGGGCACCTCCTCATGGCTGTTTCTGGGGAATCAGCTCACATCTGGTCAAACATCCCATTTTAGGGTATCAAAGTCCCTCCAGCCCAGGTGGCTGGTAAGTGTCTCCAACAACCCTATGCTGCTTCCCATTGACTTGTAGGGGAACCTAGGCCCACCTGCTACTCTGGGTTCCAGCCCAGGGACCCTACAATCAGAAGCTAAGGTCTGCACAACCTCTAACCTCACTGCTCCCTACTCCACCTCCAACAGACTCTGTTCTCCACCCTTCTGGGTAAATTCTTCTCTCAGGACCAGGATCCCAGGGATTCTCTTTCTCCCTGGGTTTCCTCCTTTTCCCTCTCTAAGCCCAGAGAATGACTACCAGTTTCCACACTGCAGCCCCTTTCTGCTACCAGCTTCCTGCCTTTATATTTTAGCCAACTTCTCTCCCAGTGGGGCTTTAGCAGGCATTAGTCATTTTCAAATCAAGCCAGACTCTCTCCCTGCTGCAGCCTACAAAATTAGGTGGCTGTATTTGTACCACCTTAACCTTTTCAGGGCTGGTATGTGCTGAGCACCCCATCACAGCATCTTAAAAAGAAGGTACAGTCTACAATTCCTCTGAGAAAAACAATTACAATGTGGTTAAAAGAAAAACCTATTCTATCTGGATAGAGAAAAGTGGGAAGCAACCAAAGAATAATTCAAAACAGTTAATTAAGTCTTGCAGAGAAAAGATAAACGTAGCAAAAACAGAATAAATTAATTCTTAACAAAAAAGGCTAAAGGGGACAAGGACACCTTTTATAAATATATTAAAGGAACAAAATGTACTGGAGCTTGTCATAACTATAAAGGGAAGGGTAACAGCCCTCCTGTGTACAGTACTATAAAATCCCTCCTGGCCAGAGACTCCAAAATCCTTTTACCTGTAAAGGGTTAAGAAGCTCAGGTAACCTGGATGACACCTGACCCAAAGGACCAATAAGGAGACAAGATACTTTCAAATCTTGGTGGGGGGAAGGCTTTTGTTTGTGCTCTTTGTTTTGGTGGTTGTTTGCTCTTGGGACTGAGAAGGACCAGACATCAATCCAGGCTCTCTAAATCTTTCTGAAGAAGTCTCTCATATTTCAAACTTGTAAGTAAACAGCCAGGCAAGGCGTGTTAGTTTTTATCTTTGTTTTCTCAACTTGTAAACGTACCTTTTTGCTAGAGTGTTTATCTCTGTTTGCTGTAACTTTGAACCTAAGGCTAGAGGGGATTCCTCTGGGCTCTTTAAGTTTCATTACCCTGTAAAGTTAGTTTCCATCCTGATTTTACAGAGATCATTTTTACCTTTTTTTTTTTTAATTAAAAGCCTTCTTTTTAAGAACCTGATTGATTTTTCCTTGATTTTAGATCCAACGGGGTTGGATCTTGATCCACCAAGAGTTGGTGGGAGAAAGGAGGGGGGGATGGTTAATTTCTCCTTGTTTTAAACTCCAAGGGGGGTTGGATCTGTATTCACCAGGGAATTGGTGAAGAGTCTCTCAAGGCTATCCAGGGAAGGGAATTAGCACTTTGGGAGTGGTGGCAGCGGACCAGATCTAAGCTGGTAGTTAAGCTTAGAAGTTTTCATGCAGGCCCCCACATTTGTACCCTAAAGTTCAGAGTGGGGAAGCAGCCTTGACAGAGCTAAAAGAGGCCCATTAAAAGTAAGGAGGGGAATTAAATTAATGATGGTTCAAAAATGGCTAGAAACTGAATTGCTTTTAAAATTCAACTTTAAGAAACATAGTTTAGATGATTAGGAAGTGAAGACCTTGTGAAAACAGATATTAATATGTTAGTAAGTGAATACTTTGAAAATTTAAAGACAGAAAAATCAGAGGGCATTGATAATATGCATCCAGGAGTATTAGATGAATTAGTTCATTAACACTATATTAGTGACAATTATTTCTGAAATGCCAGAATACTAAGTATCAGAACACTGGAAAATACTGTGTACTTCCATAGCACCATGGTGGAAAAAGCTTGAACTCTTAAACATAATTACTAGAGCTGTCCAAAAAAACTTTATCAGAATGATTTGACAGAAATTGCAGTTTCTACAAAACTGAAATTTTCATTGTAAAAATACTGATTTTGCTGAATTGTTTTAATTTTCCATTCAGAAAATTAATATGAAATATTTCATTGATTCAGTTTTATTCAGATCAAACTATTTTTAATTGACTTGTAACATCTCATCAGTTAATATAAAAAATAAATTGCATTTTCCTATAGTGCATTGCCTTATATGCACTGTAGTTCTGGTTCCTATTCTTTCCTATGTACTGGGCTCCCTGGGAGGACTGCATCTCCTATAGAATCATAGGATTGGAAGGGACTTTGAGTCCCCTGCACTCAAGGCAGTACTAAGTATTATCTGGACCATCCCTAACAGGTGTTTATCTAACCTGCTCTTAAAAATTCCCCATGATGGATATTCCACAACCTCCCTAGGCAATTTATTTCCACTGCTTAACTATCCTGACAGTTAGGAAGTTTTTCATAATGTCCAACCTAAACCACCCTTGCTCCATGTTCCAATTTAAGCTCATTGCTCCTTCTCCTATCCTCAGAAATTAATAAGAACATTTTTTCCATCTCCTCCTTGTAACAACCTTTAATGTACTTGAAAACTGTTATGTTTTTCCCTCCCTCAGTCTTCCATTCTACAGACTAAACAAACTCCATTTTTTCATTTTTTCCCTCACAGGTCATGTTTTCTAGACCTTTAATTGTTTTTATTCTCTGGACTTTCTCCATTTCATCAAGATCTTTCCTGAAATGTGGCTCCTGGAACTGGACACAAACGGGGGCCTAATCAGCACGGAGTAGAGCAGAAGAATTACTTCTTGTGTCTTGCTTACAACACTCCTGCCAATACATCCCAGAATGATGTTTGCTTTTTTTTTTTTTGCTACAGCGTTACACTGTTGATTCATATTTACCTTGTGACCCACTGTGGCCCCCTGCACTCTTTCTGCAGTACTCCTTCCTAGGCAGTCAATTCCCTTTTGTATGTGTGCAACTGATGTTCCTTCCTAAGTGGAGTATTTTGCATTTGTCTTTGTTGAAATTCATCCTATTTACTCAGACCATTTCTCCAGTTTGTCCAGATCATATTGAATTTTAATCCACCCTATCCTCCAAAGTACTTGCAACCCCTCCCAGCTTGGTGTCATCTAAAATCTTTACAAGTGTACGCTCTATGCCATTATCTAAATCACTGACAAAGATATTGAACAGAACTGGACCTAGAACTGATCCCTTCAGGACCCCATTCGATATGCCCTTCCAGCTTGACTGTGAAACACTGATAACTACTCTCTGGGAATAGTTTTCCAACCAGTTATGCACCCACCTTAGAGTAGTTCCATCTAGGTTGTATTTCCCTAGTTTATGAGAACGTCATGTGAGAGAGTATCAGAAGCCTTATTAAAGTCAAGATATACCACATCTACCACTTCCCTGCTATCCACAAGGCTTGTTACCCTGTCAAAGAAAGCTATTATGTTGGTTTGACATGATTTGTTCTTGACAAATCCATGCTGACTGTTACTTATTACCTTATCTTCTTCTAGATTGGGTACTGAAGTTAAGATGACTGGTCTGCAATTCCCCAGGTTGTCCTTATTCCCCTTTTTATGGATGGGCACTGTATTTGCCCCTTTTACAGTCCTCTGGAATCTCTCCATTCCTTCCATGACTTTTTGAAGATAATCACTAATGGCTCAGATAACTCCTCAGTCAGCTCCTTGAGTGTTTAGGATGTATTTTATCAGGCCCTGGTGACTTGAAGACAGCTAACTTGTTTAAGAAATTTTAACTTGTCTTTCCTTATTTTAGCCGCTGAGCCTACCACATTTTCACTGGCATTCATTAAGTTAGATGTCCAATTGTTACTAAACTTTTTTGGGAAAACCAACGAAAGTCATTTAGCACTTCTGCCATTTCCACATTCTCTGTTATTGTCTTTCCCCCCTCATTTAGTAATGGGCCTACCTTGCCTTGGTCTTCCTCATGCTTCTAATGTGTTTGTATAATGTTTTCTTATTATCCTTTGTCTCCAGCTAATTTTCATCTCATTTTGTGCCTTGGCCTTTCTAATTTTGTCACTACATCCTTGTGTTTTTGTTTATATTCATCCTTCATAATTTGACCTAGTTTCCACTTTTTGTAGGACTCTTTTTTGAGTTTCAGATCACTGAACATCTCCTGGTTAAGCCAGGGTGGTCTCTTGCCAGACTTCCTATCTTTCCTATGCAGTGTGATAGTTTGCTCTTGTGCCCTTAATAATGTCTCTGAAAAATGTCCAACTCTCTTGAACTCTTTTTCCCCTTCGGCTTGGGGAAAACATAATTGACTTCTTCTGCATATTACATAATGAGAGAAAATGACCCTAGGTACATTATAGGAGATGTAGTCCAGCCAGGCAGCCTGGCCCATAAGGAAGTATGGGGTCCAGAACTACAACTTCCAGAAAACAATAGGGAAATGCAGTTTAATGTTGACATGTAGCTCAATAAACCCTAGTTAAACATTTTTATTTCAAGAAAAGGCTTATACAACAATCTTATTAATGTCCTTATTAAAAAAACCCTCTATAAAACAAAAATATTTCTCTACAAGAAATATCATTCCTATTTATCACTGGATTAGTTTATTGTTGCCATGAAGAAATTTGTTCAGATATTTGCTGATCAACTTAGCACTACATGTCAAGTTTCATACAACATGGTCTCCTATGGAACATTTCCTCTCAACCTCAGGCATAAGTCTTCAGCTTTTACCCAAGATTCATCTCATTCCTAAATTTGCTTTATTACTTGAGAAAGGCAATTCATAATGAAGTGACACCATTATCGTGCATTACAATGCCATTGCAAACTATGGGCTTTATGGCCCATATTCATCCTTCTTACTTTGGCTACTTAGCAATATAACGATTTTATTTGTTTCTGCTTTTATGTACATTTATGTACAGTTTCTCCCTCTATTCTTTTTTAAATACTAGAAAAAGGTTGTTTCAATTCTAAAAACAATACACAAGCCTGGTGCTTGCTGATCAGAATAGCACAGGTGTCAATAAAAACTAAAAATGACAATAGATTACATACTTTGGCACGAGTGATAAAAAAATTGTGTTTGTGTGACCATGTGTTATTTTTATTGTTGTATCCTATTATATAGTCAGTCAAGGAAGCAGTAGCATGTCACCCTATGATCCATCATTTTTTCAGCTGAAACAAGCTTTATTCCAAGACCAGAAAGCAAATTGTACAACCATTTCATTTCAGTTTGTAAAAAACTAAACACTTATCTAACCAACCCAGCCTTCAATCCACAACAGCATGTAAATCCAAGGGGTATTTTCTTACAATCCTCTTTAAATTTAAAATGATGATCAAGTCATTCCTGATGCTTTTTGGGCCAAACTTTTGACATTTTTCAGTCCCATGTTCTTGGGCAAGATTGCTTATTTCAGGAACAAAAGAAAAATCTAGCACATCCTTGTTACAGTTGCCATAGTATTGCCCTCACTCACTATTGTTTAGTAACAAAGCTTGTAATGCCAGGTCTTCTACTAGAGATGAACTGAAAAACATGAATCTGTTTCCTGTGCATAGTAATGCATTGTGAGAAGGGCCTGTAGAGAACATCTGAGTGAACAGTCCAGCATTCAAATGACTAATGCAACATCCCACTGAATATTGAGTCACTTGCAATCAGGAAAAAAAAAAACAGACACAGGAATCCCAGAAATGTATATAAGCCAGCAGCACAAATGCTTTTCAAAGGGAAAAAGGATCTTGCGTGGATTCTGAGAAACATACTATACATGCAGAACAAATTAACCATGTCTGTCAGTACCTTACACAGAAATAATACAAACACCAAAATGCATTCAGTTTCTCCAAAAAATTCTCCCCTTCAAAGGAATTCTATTATGCAACCTGTCCTTCTAGAAAAGGTAGATTAGATACACCTTGTTCTGAAACACATCAGTGCCACGCATGATGGGTCACTTGGAGGAGTTCACTGTAGAGCAGGGCAAAGCACTCGTTCTCATCAATTAAACATATTTTCTCTCCAGTTGCACTCAGCCTCTGCCAGCCCAGGAGCTGAGGGCCTACCTCAGAACCTGGTTCAAACACATCACCAGTGGACCATCAGCTTTGGTACGGTGACTTTTTAAATCATTTCTCAGTACAGTAGAACCTCAGAGTTACGAACTGACCAGTCAACCACATACCTAATTTGGAACCAGAAGTATGCAATCAAGCAGCAGTAAAGACCAAAAAAACCAAACCAAAACAAAGTACAGTGTTAAACTATTAAAAAAATAAAGGGAAAGTTTTAAAAAGATTTGACAAGGTAAGAAAATTTTCTGTGCTTATTTAAATTAAGATGGTTAAAAGCAGCATTTTTCTGCTTTGGTAAAGTTTCAAAGCTGTATTAAAGTCAATGTTCAGTTATAAACTTTTGAAAGAACATCCATAACCATTTTGTTCAGAGTTATGAACAATCTCCATTCCTAAGGTGTTCATAATTCTGAGGTTTTACCGTCTATGTAACATGAGGCTATGGTTGGGTCATCAGCAGCCACAATCAAACCTAGGACCTCTGTAAAAGCATCAGCCTCTACTGCCTGAGCTAAAGACAATCACACTTGTTAGCTAAGGTTCTTGAATGTTTCAAAAAGAAAAGTCGAGCTGGTCAAAAAAATGGAACCATTTTTTGTTGAGAGCATGTCCTTTTTTCCATCAAAACATTTCAAAATTTGAAATAGCAGTAAGAAAAGAAATGAAAGAGAATAAAAGCAATGGTACTTTTAATGTTTTTTTAAACTTCTGAGAAGGCAATGTAGTGCATGCAAGCATTGATATCTCTAGGAAATGAAAACTTATCTGCAGAACAGCTAAATCACGGGTAGCAGCAGTAGCTTCATATTCCCTGCAGTATCCTGCCAATGTGCCTTAATCCTGAGCGGAAACCACCGCCTCCTCCGGTAAGAAGTTGGCTTTATTTTCATGCTTATTCAGGTTGTTAGCCTCTCTGCTGAGACTGTCAGCAATGATGCCCATTACTTCCTGTTGCCATTACTGAGATAACTGTTGTGGTAAGAACACCTGTCCACTAGAAGCTGGTTTGAGACCTTCAACTCATTTCATATTGACCACCAAATTGCCATCAGGAAGTAGGTAATCATTTTTGGGGACAGCTCCTCATCTGCTGTAAAATGTTATTGTTCTGTTGACTTCAACTGAGCTATGACAATCTACATTACCTGAGGCTCTGCTCTTGTTCTCTAAACCCTCGTTT
Source organism: Malaclemys terrapin pileata (assembly GCF_027887155.1). Classification (NCBI taxonomy): domain Eukaryota; kingdom Metazoa; phylum Chordata; order Testudines; family Emydidae; genus Malaclemys; species Malaclemys terrapin. Next base: position 75,831,031 of record NC_071511.1, on the reverse strand, counting down.
TAACACGTAATGAAGAACCAAGTCCTTCATGATCACATTAACCTGACAAAACATTTGCTACCATCCTTTAGAAATTAAGGGAAGGGGGAAAGAAATAAAGCTTGTTGTTCTGATGGTCTTTACACAGGTAAATAAGAAATATAAAGTGATACACCAGAGAAAGGGAACAAGGTTATGAAGCTACAGCTATGGCTTTCATTTCATTTACTGAAGCATATTAATAGCTTGCGTCATTCTTTATTTCTCTGGAATAACATTTTAAAGTGCTCTGACACAAAGCACAGAAGTAGAGTAGCCTTGCTGGGGAAGTGGATACAGTTCCCATACAACAGAGCGATGCCATCAAGTGGTCAATCAATGCACTGGTTGTCTCCCAGCAGAGATTTTCTTAATCTTCATTGAACAAACTGGGTGTGTGAAAAACCACCATAAAATTAAAATGTAATTCATTTTACCTGAATAAAAGAATGTTGTATGTTACAAAGCAAGGGAAACGGAAACACCTCATCATATCCAAAACAGAGAACAGTGAGAATACTGTGGGGGTAAGCACCCATGTCTCTAACTAAAACACTATTTTATATTCTTATTGTGGCTTTGCAGTGGGATAGAATTGTAAAATTGATCTAGTGAAGACAATGTACCGACAAAACAAAATTTAAAATGGTTTTAAAGTAATAATTCAGCTACATAGATAGTTTGCAATTTGAAACATTACAGCAGCACCACCTTTCCTGCTGTTTCTGAAGTAGTAATAAAAAAGGTAGCTAAAGCCTCTAAATGGTGTTTGGCAGTAAGGAACCCCTCTAAAAATCTTTGCATTAATGTTGTGCCAACAAACCATAATCCCATTAGCAAAATTTTCCTGCCAGAAACATCTCCTAGTTTGTTTTAACACACTGATACGCGTTTCTGATCATTTAGAATGGAGAACTATTCTACGGAGTTGCAGATCAATCATAATGTAATTGAAATACTATTTTGAAGCACTAGACAGTACAAAATAACCAACTTTCATTTTTTTTTTCTTAAATACCAGGTCTAAGGCAGGATTAGTTATAGCTGATTTTTAAAGGATATATCTATATAGATTAGGTAGATAGATATAGCTTTTCTGCATAAAGTGTATTCAGACTTCACTCCTAGCGAGTTCTGTAATTGTTTAAATTTCTATTTTCCCATTTAATTTGGGACAGAATGCAAAGCAAGTATTTTCACATTCTCTGCTGCCATCACCTACAATTCAGTACTGTGACCAAAGGGGAAAAAAAAAATTCCTGCCCAAATTCTCACACTGTGAAGAGATGTGAGCTTCATCACCTGCATTTATTATGGACGTTTGACTTTACCTCCTGTTTGGGGACTATTATACATACATATGAGAAGTATTAGCATCATAATGTCAGTATGGTCCAGGCTCTCTTCTGGGACAACATAACAGAATACTGTTCTGTCATTTGCAAGAATACATGGCAGTCAAATGTAGGCACTCCAGATGAGCTGATAAACCCAGCTCTTTGGTACTGTAAAGCAAACTTAAGTGGATTCAAAGAGGTAATGACAAAGGAGGCATGTTAGCCAAACTTCACTGTACCTTGGAAAGTGAAGATATAAAATAAAATACTAATGTAAACAGATATTCCTTCCTGATTTTTCTCCTGTTGTTCCCCTTTGCCCTTATATTAAGCCTTGCATTTAAAGTACAAAAGATACAGCTCATTCCAGAGCATCACAACGCTGCTTCCAGGATAGCTGCAAAGGGTCATTCTAGAAGCACTTGAGTCAGTTTTCTCCCAACACCCCAGGACCGTGACTATACTACTTCTGCAGCACTTGCAGCCCCTAATACTTCATAAAACTTAGAATCAATTCTGAACCATGATCCCCTTTCATATCCAATATCCTGACACTCCACTTCAGTGCTTGAAGGACAGAGGTGCTGAGGTCCTTAACATTAAACTAAGGTCCTTTCTGCTAGTCTTTGACGGACTGCCAATAAATTTTTTGTGTTACTTCAATTTAAAATACAGTGAAAATCATATATATACACACACATAGTATGTCCTCATTAAAACAGGACTGGGCCAAATAAAGAAATATCTGAAAACATCTCTGAAGTGATAATGATTCAGTGTCGCCAGTCTTAAGCATTTAAAAATCATGTCCGGTTCCAAAAACCACAAGATTAGCTTAAAAATCATGACATTTTAAATACAATTTTGGATTTTCTTTCTTTGCTTTCTTGTTTCCAAGCCTTTGGAAACTGGATCACATTTTAAGCATTTATCTGAAACCAGGTGGGCTTCTTTTGTTGTTGTTATTGAAGCAAAAACTGAGATTCTCACATAATCACACGACTCCAGACTTTAAGGAAAAACACCAAATACTGTGAGACTTACAATAAAATCTTGAGCAGGCAATGCTGATGTTTTCAGCTGCTTCTTAAATATGGGGCTACTCAGGAGGAGCAAGTTCCATAGCCTAGGAGCCAACCATATTATGGTAGAGGAACACACACTTAAAATGTAAAATGGTGTTAAAGTCCAGAGACCCACTGGGATGAAGCTGAAGAAGGGGGGCCCTTAACAGATCCAGAACTATGCCATTCAGGGCTCAAAAAAAAAAAAAATCAACAGGGCCATCCTAAAGTCTCTGTGCTACCTTGCAAACAGCCAGTGTAAAGAAATCTATGTAGGTGAAACTGCTCAATCCCACAAGTAGTAGTGCTGCTGTATCACAACCAACAACAAGTGATGGATCAGCCTGATGGAGTGATACCATAACTGAGTTTCCTGCTTGCAAAGCTTCTGGTCACACAAGATGTTTTAAGGTCATCACAGGATGGGATGAGGTTTTTAAAAGGAATAGAAATCAGATGTTTGACACGCAGTTCCTCAGTTCAAATCTGACTGAGCATGGCACAGTGATAACCTTGATATAAACGCTTAGAGAGATGGGCCTTATTTTCAGTAAGCATTGGGCCTCAGTAAGATCAAATATAAACTAATTCTTTAAGTATTTAGTACCAGCTGTCTATTAAATCATTACACCCCTTACTGCCCAGTTCATGGCCCTTTTGACCCCAACTCCACCCATCAAATTGATCAACAATGACGTGAAAGCCATATGAAGAACCAGAGAGCTGTTGTACAGCTGGGGAGGCATCCTGATGAGCTGAAATTAGCAGGTTCATGCACTGTAAATATATTTATAGCATTTTATGATTAGATATATATATTGCAGGTGATATACTGCAAGGCCTGTGCAATGTATCACATACTTATGACTAAATAGATTGCTTAATAATCTTAAAACTTGGTCTAATTTTCTAAGACCACCAACAGCTTAAAACAATCACCATTATTTTTATTTATTTATTTATTTATTTATTACAATCAACTTGCAGGAGGAATGATTCCTTCTCTCCCTACCCACAAAATGTGGAATTTCCCCAAAATTACCCTTGCACCAAGCTCACAACAGGAAAGATTTTGTCCTGGGCCAGTGCTAGCTTTTTCTAGCCATAAAAATGTCAACCTTTAAGGTCTGAAGCCTTGTGGTCATACTGAGCTATAAACATTGTGAATGGAGATCCTCCCTTCCCCTTGAGTCCAGCTGTTGCTTCTAGCCCTGAAAGAGCTTTGATATCAGACTTTAAGTTCATACCTTATCAAAGTTGAGACAATTTCTAGAGAGGTTTTAGGTTTCTTAGTTTTAATCTTCCTCTTTGAGCCCTGCACATCTCAACTCATTGGACCAAATTTTGAAACAGCTCAGTGTTCACAAGTGGGGCCGGATTTTCAAGACCTCAGAACCCATTTAGGCTTCTAAAATAAGAGCCAGCTATTTATAAATATGGAAAAGGTACTCTACCATGTAAGGGGATATATGATTTAGGGTGTGTGTAGGTGAATGCACTGTTATTATGCCCTATGGAGAGGAGGTAGCCCCTCTCTCTGAGAAAGTGAGAGATGTAACTTCCCATCCTGCTAAGGGGAGGGCTAACTGGAAGAGGAGGCGGGTAACAGTGGGGGAACAGGCTGGCACTATGGAGCCTGAGAGAGAGAGATGAAGACATACAAAGCAAGGGGAGGGGGGCTAACTGAGGACACCCGGCAACTGAGAGCAACCCAGAGTGAGTGTCCCCCTCCCCCCTCAATAAGTAGCATCCATCTCCTTGGCATCAGTATAAAAACTATCATGTTGACAGTTTTGGACTAGAACCCACATCTGTCCTGTGGTTAAGTAGCTCATGACCGGTCTAAGCTACCTAGACCTCATGAATGCTATGTGCCTTCAACTCATTGCCACGTCTAAGGAGTTTCTACTCATTCATGTGCATCTCTTTTCCACACATGAGTGAGTGTGTGAGAAAATGTGTTGTGCTTACAACATGGAATATTAATGTAATTAGAGTTCAGAGAGCTGTTAGAGCCTGGTTAATTTCATTTTTCATTATGAGCCATGAAGAACTTTCTACAGTGGCATCTGTATACAGTATATTGTTACTGAATAATAATTTTTATACAACTTTTTACTGGATATATATGAATAAATATTTACAGTTTATTCCACCAACCCAATTCCCTCTCTGAAATGAAAATGATCACTCATACGCTCAGTTGAACTTAACCTTTTACCTTTCCTCATCCCCTACTTTTTTCCTTCATGTCTTCTTTATTAAGATGTTATACAAAGCAGCCATTGCTGATATCCAGGTTGTTATGGGTAGTACTTTAAATCAAGTGATAATAAATGTTTCATTAATAATTATGGATAAATGATGGAGAAAAGTTAGTTAATAAATTATTATAAGAGTTAGCAGAGACCTATAATTTATTTTTAATGTTAATCTTTTATTAAATAATTTTTAGAGGCAAACGAAATTAAATAGAAATAGAAAGTGCTAAATGTGAAATTCATGATAAACATAAGTAATAGGATGGAACAGAGACCACCGAAACAAGCATACAATCAGCACTCAATGCTAAAGTGCCCAGTCCTGAAAGGTACTGAGCACTTACCGTATACTGTTAAACAACCTCAGTTTCTATTTAAATCATTGGAAGAGATGTTTAGCAGCCGTAGTTTGGGTATTAAGGGCTCTGTTGTTTGGGGTGCTGCATGCCCTCAATTCTTAATGAAATCAACTAGAGATGAAGGCACATACCATCTTGCAGGAGGTTCTCAAATCCTCTCAGAATTCACCACATCAGAAGGACCATAAACTGGATTCTAAGAATCTGTTTATATATGAACATGTTATAATATATCTGGTAATACTTTACCAGGGGACTCAAACCTTTGACATCATCTGATAATTACTAATGAAGTATTTTCCAATATTATTTTTCTCTTTCTCAACACCTGTCTAATAAAGCCTCAAGATCAAGATTACGTTTCTGGAAAATGTTAAGCCCAGCAAACTCTGAAGACTTAAAAATAACAGGATTGTTCATAAAGTAATGTTTCTTGCTCCTTTACACACAGCCTTGAGATCATAAAATTTATGCTGCCATAAATACTTATTCACGCTAAAACCAAAATGTGTTGGGCCCTGTTCTCGCTCCACAGGATTTGAGCAACTCCTTCTGAAGTCCCTGGAAGTTATCTGAATCCTCTGCTCAGAGAAACAGGCCCCACAAAAAACAAACTTTAAAGAAATAAGCACATACATATTGGGAAAGCAATTGTCAAAAGATATTTTAATAGCAGATCCTACTAAACTTGTTTTCTACATTGTATAATACTATCATTCAATGTTGGTATGGAGACAAGAGTTCTTAGACACAGATGGAAGATAAATGCTTAAATTTAGTAGATTAGATCTCATATAGAGTGTCTGCCGGTGAAGTAAGTGCCAAATACAAATTCCCCATCTGGACATGTAGGGAGACCAATTGAAGAGATAGAGAAGACACCCTTCAAAAAATGGACACAAACAGTAGGGCCGAGACAAGGAGACTGAATAAATGCCAACTTTCAAATACCTAGTTCCTATGCACCAACTGATGAATAAAAATGATGCAGCGGAAATGTGATTTGTAAACAGAGGAATCATTATGAGTGGGAATTTTTATGCTCCCCAGTCCCTAAAGGTTTTTCACTACATCTCCAAGTGCATATCGGCTATTTAATCATACAGAATTTATTAGACCATATATTACAATCAGATTAACATCTCAAGAATGTGCAAGTCAAATCAAAAGCTAGGCAAGAAATCCAAAGAACCTGCCAATTGTGTACATGTACCAATGACCTCTATTGGATAAAAGCAGAACCGTACAACCAACTTCATGTCATAGACCCTATTCTGCTAACAGTTAATGGAGATTGTCCCACAATTCAAGGTGTAAGGGCCTGTGCTTTTGCAGAAGGATAATCCAAGTAGAGCTGGCCAAAACTTGGGGATTTCCAGTTTGCAAGTAATTTTTATATTCAAAATTTGGTGTCATTCCAAATCTGATTGGAACAAGATCAAATTTTTTAAAATGTATCCCAAACTGGAGATATCAAAAATGTTTCATTTCAGAAACACAGATACATGGTGTTTCTGAAACAAAATAGGCTTCCTAAAACTAGTAACTGCTGACTCAAATTGACATGCTTGTCAGCGGCGGAATTGATAGAAACATCTATTTCATTCATCACCTGCCAGGGTCTGGGACTCTGGGACAGCCCCACCATTCAGACTGCCCAGGAGCTGCAAACCCCCTGGGCTTCCAGACTCCTGAGCCAGCTGGCTCCCAAGGCTGCCTCCTCCAGAGCGTAGCAGTATGGAGAGCCAGCTGGCCCAAGAGTCCGGAAACCCTGGAGCAGCCCACACGGCGGGGCTGCCCTAGAAGTATAGATTGTGGGAGCCCTGGAATGCTCAACCCCAGAGCAGTCACATGGCAGGGCTGCCCTGGAGCTGCAGATCCTAGAAGCTCAGGCTCCCCAGAATCCCACCAGGTAACCAGGCATGGAAACCAAACCCTTTGCTACGTTGTTTCAATGCAAGCTCCTGAAGCCCAAACTCTTTCCGCAAAATATTTCAGGTTCAAACAAACCAGCATTTTCCAAGAAAATTTTGTTTTGCTAGAAAATTTCTAACAAGCCCTAAATCCAAGTTCTAGCCCTATTGCTACTTTGAAGTTATAAATGGCTACGACATGCAGCAAAGTGATAGCTGTGAATTCCTAAATGGGTGTTAGAGTACAGCATTCTACTCTCTGGGATATTTGAGTTATCCTCATATGGATTTGATTTGCTGTCTCTTGAACATCTCCTCACAGCCCAATTAGACTATTATATACTTTTCTATATTTTTCTTTTCCTGTCATTCCTAATAACTAACATATGTTTCATGAAGTGATATGACCATAAGAATTGGACAAAAATTCATATCACTATTTAAATCATCCGCACCACCAAGTTTCTGTGGGTTCACAAAAGAGCTACTTGTTTTTGTAAAAAAGGAAGTATACAAGGGCAGAAAACTCATTTTCTTATGTAAATTATTGAGATGCCAGAGATTATGGTTGTAGTCACTTCTAGTCACAGCACTAAACCATCCAATTCTACATATTAGCAGCCTATCTAAATACATGTTATTACTCTCACTGTACTCTTTTGGCCTTTGTTACACTTGACTGTTGTCTCTCTTAAATTAGATTGTAAAGCCATGGCAAGAACAGTCTCTCCCAGTGTCTCTGTACAGTGCCTATCACAAAAGGTCCTGACCAGGACCTTTGGGTCTTGCCACAATATAAATTAGTAATAGGATAAAATAATAGTCCTTATAAAAATGTGTCTTGAAAAGTCTGTCTCAAGTGACAAATTTCAGGAAAGTATACCTTTAAAAGAAGTTCTTCAGTGAACTTCTATAACTCCCCAAAAAGATCAGGAGTACTTGTGGAGTACTTGATATGGCTACTTCCACCTTTTCATGTTTTGTATGTATATATATCTCCTTACTATATGTTCCATTCCATGCATCTGAAGAAGTGGGCTGTAGCCCACAAAAGCTTATGCTCAAATAAATTTGTTAGTCTCTAAGGTGCCAAAAGTACTCCTGTTCTTTTTGCGGATACAGACTAACACGGCTGCTACTCTGAAACCTATAACTGCCCAAAGTATTGTAGCAGGACTACCGTATACTAAATGTTTACTATAAAATACCCATTAACTCCTTAAAAGGGTGTTATTTGCTGGCTACTTTCAGTATGGCTTGGTAAATTAGGATAAGTCACATGTTGGAAATCACCTGATGTTTATTGAGCGTCACTGTTAGGCTGAGCCTATCTCATGTGATAAAACGAGTCTGCCTAGCATCTACATAAGGCATGTCTGCTGATATCTCAGAGGGGCTGTATGTCAGTTAAGCTCCCTGGTCTGTGTATGGGAAACTATTTTGTCCTAGACTCACAACCCACATCTTGACTTTGGCAGACAGCGACCTTGCACATTTATTACTCTCTGTAATTCCATGAGGAAGTGTCTTATTTTTATGATATATTTGACTTGACAAGTATTTCCCAGTTTTGTAAGAGGAAATATATTTGTTCACTGATATCAGAGTTCTTTTGTTCTATCAGCCTCAGGCATAATATATTATTCCTGGACAATACTATAAACCCAAACCAAGCTCCAGATCCAAACATGCTCAAACTTTGGGGAAGTCTGGATCTGAATTTGGATCCAAATTTTGCAATTCAAGCTCATCTCTATACACCATGCACACTGTGGTCAAGATCCTATGCTGCTCCTGAAGAGTGCATGATGCAGTTTATGGGAGACAAAAATAGCCATAAGCCATCTGTTTGTGTCCCCCAATCCTGCTACTGGCCTGGTGCTGGGGTGATTCCTAGGTGCAAGTGACACCAACTAGGAAGCCTCAGAGACCATTCCAGTACCCAAGGCAAAACAATACGCTCTCTAAGCCCACTTCCCCCTGGCCATGCCCTACATTGGTGCCAGAACAAGGGGTGGCATGAAGCCACTACAGCAACCCGAAATCAACAGAGGATCCCCTTCATGTGGCAGGATCCTATGGGTTTGTATCTGCTTTGTGCCAGAGTGAATGGCACAAAGCAGACAATGGACTGCAGACTCAGGGCCACCTCTAATTCCCCCAGTTAATAGAAAATGTCTTTGCACTATTGTAAATTAATGTTTAAATCTCCCAGTCTTACAAGAGGAAATTTCCCTTATGCATGAATTCTCTTGTGGCAGCAGAGTGAGGTGTAGCGTATTATTTCTGAACAAGAGAGAAGCGGTCATTTTACATTACCTTTCCTCCCAATATCTAGAGCAGAGGTTCCCAAAGTGGGCGATACCGCCCCCTGGGGGGCGCTGGAACGATCCAGGGGAGCAGTAGTAGCCTCGGGTGCAATTGGGGGGCGTTGAATAAAAATAAGGGGGTGGTGGAAGCATAAAGAAGAGGATATAAGAAAATTTTGAAAAACCGTTCATACATGTTTCATCTGTTGTGTAACAGAGTTAAAGTTGTAGTGATTACTTTATTTTTCCAAATAAATTCACAAATTATAACCGATCAAGTGTCAAGTCCGCCAACAGCTCTTAACAAGCAAGTGTTGTCAGGCGAGCGTGTCGCGCATTGTCGGGAAGTCCAGCATGCATCGGCAGGAATGTGCGTGTAATGACTTGTTTACAATACGATACTATAAATAGGCGACATGTATGAAATCTAATTTAGATTGTTTCTGAATTGTGTAAAAAGCAGTTAACAATAGTGCAGTAAGTATTTAAAATTTTGTATTCATATTCGATACCTTCGATCTTTATGGATTACGGATCACATACAAAGCAAATTATATTGTTGTTGTTTCAATAAAACAGCAATTTACACGAGTATTTTTATACATTTTCTTACATATCTACCGTACGTTTGTCTCTAGTGCTTACTAATAAAATCGTAGCAGGATTGTGTCGGTACAGTACTATTTGAAGTGTACAGTCAATATATTTGTCTTATTTTTTATTACAATATTAATGAAATCAGAGGAATGAAATCGTAAAAAACCTTAACTATTAACATTTATTTATATCTATCGAATCATCTGTGTTAATTGGTAAATAAGGTGTGTGTTAATAAGGAATAATTATTTAAATAAGGGCAAACTAAATTAAAACTATTAACTGATTTTTAATTGCATATTGATTATTTTTAAATTAATTATTTCTTGATCAATTTAGTTTGATATTTGACAATTTAATATCAAATACATATATCTAATGCTGAGCAAAGAACAAAACCGAGTTTATTAGTTTCATTAGTATTTTAGTTTGGTTGTCTTTTGCCGTCTTACGCAAAAACCACTGTTGTCGTGGGCGATATTCTAATAACACATCTTTCTTTACTATATTGTAGGATGTAGATAGAAATATAGATACATAAAAGAACACAAATTTGTCACGGCATCTTTCTGTTTGTTCGCTTAAAGAAGGTAGATTTCCAGGGGGGCGCTGAGTAATTTTTTTTCTGAAAAGGGAGCGGTAGGCCAAATAAGTTTGGGAACCTCTGAGCTGGAGTATGAAAAAATATTCTAACCCAACACAAACTTGCAGTCTTACCCAAGGAACAAGCAGAGAATACAGTTTCACTGATTTAACATTTACTTTATGTAGATTTTCTTGCATTCAGGTACAACAGTGATGTTTATATTAACAACACAGAGAGAATTATAGATAACTGGAGCTACCTAGCTCATATACCTTTAGTGCATATCACATTTTATTAGGTAAAGTGCCTGTTAATATATCTGGTCTGTCTTTCTCTTTTACACTTACACAGTAACTGTATTCAGAAGAGCACTATTTTCCCCCAAGATGCCACTGACTTAACTCTTTGTATGTTACACATGTCCCACTGCGTGTTTATTCAGAAAGACGAGTAATGCCCTACTGGATAAGGCCAGTTTAACTTTTGCTGCCTCTACAAACTTTGATTTGCTCTGCTTTAGCTCTGTGACTCTTTGCATGCAAATTCAGTTGTTTTAGTAGTGGCTACACTTTACCTGTAAGAAGTAATGCCCGCCATTTAAGGAAACATTGAGAATTAGAGCTTGTTTGAACATGAACAGAGTTTTGCCTTCATATGAATAAACAACTTGCAACTGCATTGATGGGAGAGTGTGGAATGCTGTGTAAACTGGAGTTGAGGGGGCTCATACAGTTCTATTGTAAATCTTTATTAGTTTACACATTTTTAAATGAAGATAATCATAAAAATAAAGCAAATTAGGCTCAGACATTTTACAGCCCTCTATAGCTACAATGTTTACTTCTCCACATCTACTGACCACCTACGTACACTTTGGCCTTTTGAATGCAAATTTTTATTTAGTCCAACAGGTAAGCACAAAACACCATATCTTGTGTCTAAAATAAGATATCGTATTACATATTTTGAATTCAAACCTTACAACCAAGAGATTTTCTCCTCAAGATGTTTATTTGCTTAGTAACAGTTGAAACAAGTACTCAAAAGCATTTTTGCATCCCAGATGTCTAATATTTCAAATTTTGAGTAACTGACATCACTTCTGAACAAGATGATCAATTATTCTCTGTGCCAGAAGGCAACAATACACAGAGAAACATACCATTGTTCTCACACAGCTGATACATCTCCTCTAAACAAGATTTTTAGCTAACCATATAAAGAATAGCCATTTTCCACTCTGGATCTTATTGCAAATCGCAAATGCCAAATTGAGCAGAACATATAGGACTTAAATTCAAGCCATCTTTTCCCTTTAAAGAAATATTCTGAATGATGTGTTCCCGTTCACATATAAATCTTTTGCAAATTTAGTATTAGAATCAGACTTCAGGTACATGGGCAGTTGATGGGTTACTCATATCTAGAGATGACAATGAATTCAATTAATTTAACTTTTTTGATATACATGTATTGAGAAAAGTCAAAGTCTTCCATGTATTCAGTCTAGGGCTGTCTCTGTTTTGTGTTAATTAAAAGAAGACTTTTGCATAGTGTGGATATACCCTTTTTAACATTCAGGACAAGATGTTCTGTATCCAACCAGCTGGACTTCATCAAAGCCCCAGAAACTGATTGGCCAGTACCGTTTCCTAGCGACAACAGGCACCCTGGATGCATTCAGAGCCTTGTATGAGATAAGCAGCTAAATGGTCTATTTGTGTCCAACAATGTGCTAATGTACTGGAAAGCAGATAAAATTCTTAAGGAATAAGCATTTTCAAGTGACAGCTTCTTGCCCACTGACCCTTGCAGAAATCATTTAAACATGAAGCATAGATCGACATGGTACAAAGCATAAAGGAGGAAAGTATGAAATTATTAAAAACAAAAATCACAAACACCACTGTTTTTGCCTTCTTTTAAATTTCACACAAAGAAAAATCAGCACATACTTTTATTTGATTTTGCTTCTGAATTTGAGAAGTGAAATGAACAGTGATTAAGCTCACACCGACAAATATTAAGTCAAACAGTGATACAAACCTGCGGTCTCCTTTGGTCTCTGCCTATCCCTTTTAAACATAGAAAGTAATAGTGTATGTTCCCCTCCTTTGGATCCAACACTGGGCATCCCAAACAACAACAGCAAAAGTAACTTATGGTTCAGTGGTTCTTGTTCTAGGTGAAGCCCCTAAGAAAAAACCTCATGCAACCATGACACTGATTTGCAGTGATGCCTGTATAAGGATACATCTACAAAGTATCTCCCATCCTTTCCAAAGTAAATCTGCACTGTTAAATGCCACTCTGACAATCTCCTATAGAATACTGCTTACATTTGGTAGAATAATCTACACACCAAAACGTACCCTACATCTACTATAACCTCTGTTGGTGACAAATCGTAAGAGGAAAACTCACTCTGGACCAAGTGCTAACACACCTGCTTTGCAGGCAGTGAACCTTGCCAGAGCCCCACAGCTAGAAAAGGCTCCTAGTCCGCAGAGCACTGGTGTAGTCCTGAGGAAATTGTCAGCTGGAAACCAGAGTCCATCAGGTTAGGAGACTTTTTCTCCTCCCCCTTCAATGCAACTGGAGGGAATTCACTCCCAGTGTGACCCCCTCTAAACCCACAAGTCAAACCCCTCCATCCATCAGGTCATTTTTGGGGTGGGACACAGGGAGCCTTGCAATCCATGGACTCCTCTGTGTTCTCCCCAGAGACTGCTTCATGGGAGCCACTTCAACCCACAGCTGCAGTAGATGCCACAGAGCTTTGGGGGAGACAGAGGGGTTAGGATCCAGAGATGAATGGTGGAGGGAAGAGGAAGCTCATATGCATGAGTTCCCCACCCTTTATTCTGAGGCTCAATTAATCACAATAACATGGTAGTTAGACAATCTCTTCTTACCCCTGCTGCTCCACCCTGGCCATCTTCAGGACAGGTCGGGCCAACAACATTCCCACTGTGTACAAGTAAGAGACTTATTGGCTTCTCAGAACTGGGCAACTACTGTGCAATGCACTCACGACTTTACTCTACACATATAGTTTAGGCTCTATCATCAATTAGAATCCAGTGGATTATGTTTTTTGTTAGGGTACACACTATGGCTACAGTTCATATGCGGTCTGTTTTGGGAATGCACAGGCTACAATGAAGGCTGAATTGGTCAAACACAATTTCCAGTGACGAACAACTGGAGTCTTTGTCCAAACTGACACAGTTTCCTACTCCATCAAGAGAGGAGAATAACTTTCACTGTTTGAGATTGGTATAATGCCACAAAAAGCACAATACAATAAGCTAGGCTACATGAATCAAGTCAGAATTAATATTTTGTTAGCTTGGGGCAAGCTGCATTTTCATTTAGTTTAAACCAATAACTATTATACTCCATTTTCTCCATCTCTGCATGTGCACAAACCAGACAAAAAAAATTACACATGACACATGGATATTTTAGCAGCATGTGTATTTTCTATTATTTGTATTTAGGTTTATTTCTTTTTTGTCTGTATTTCCTGCCCTCCCCGCCCCAACACACACATTTTCTTCCATGCTATGGGGTGCTATTTATGTGTCCAAAATAATAATATGAGAAATCCTGCCTTGACATGAAATTTCAGTTCCTTGATGGGACCTGGTGCTATGAACAAGTTTATTATTTTCTGGCTTCCTAAGGCAAAAAAAAGTGTGAATATAACAAGTAAATACCAAGACATTGGACTAATAAGATTTCTGAGCTCTTATAAATAGGCCATGTATTTTCATTGTACAGGGTCATTATGTCCTGCGGTAATATAATATCTGATTACAAAATATGATAGCTGTCTTGTTCAATATATTCTATCAGTGTCATACACTTAAAATTAAAAAATAGTTTTCAAATAAACTTCTTTTCAAGATAAAATTGTTAAAACAATTTCATGATAGCCACTACAGTGATTTCTGTCATTGCATTCTTCCTTACATACACACGAGGCTCAAAATTGTAATCCCTACATAGGCAAAATTCTTAGTGAAGACAATGCGAGTTTTAGGAACACAGGATTTTTCATATTAATGGTCTATTATTTGGTTCAATATCTTGTCTGTGACAGTGACCAGTAACATTCAGAAGACTGTGTAAGAAACCCCAGAATGAACAATTTTGAAATAACGTGCCCATTTTCTTCTTAACCTCTGTCATTTTATGGCTGGTTTAGGTCCTGAAGCATGAGGGCTTACATCTCTTGTAATTTTTTAATCCCATCTAATGGGATTGTGGATGCTCTAATTATCTGTAGAAGTGTCTGATCCTTTCTTAAAATTCTACAATATATCACTGTGGTCAAGAACTTAGTAACAGTAAATTCCACAGATTAATCATGTGATCTGAAAAAAGTATTTCTTTTTTTCAGTGTTAAATATGGTGCATGTCAGTTTAATTGAATACCCTTTTATTCTTGTATCACATGAAAGGGTAAATAGAAGCACCTGATTTGCCTTCTTGCTACCATTCACTACTTCGTATGCTTCCACATAACCCCTCATTTGTTTCTTCTCCTAACAGCCCCAATATTTTCATTCTCTCTCTCTATGGAAGTGTTTCCATGTCTCCAATCATTTTCTTCACCTGTCTCTGAACCTCCCTCTATTTCTGACATATCCTTTGTGAGATTGGGTGACCAGAAGCAAACAGTATTTCAAGTGAAGAAATACTACTGATTTATATAATAGCACTACAATATTCTCAGTATTATTTTCTATCCCTTTCCTTTTGCATCCTAACATCTTATTTTCTTTTTAAACCAGAGAAGAAGCTTTCATTGAGCTGTCTGCAATGACACACAGCATATTTTATCCTGAGTGATTACTGTAAATTTAGAACTGAGCGACACAAAAGTAATTATTTTTTGCAAGTGCATTGCTTTGCATTTCTCAATATTGAGTATCAGCTGCCATTGTGCTGCCCCATTCACCTAGCTTTGCTAGCATCCACTGTAGCTCCTCACTCCCTTCTCTAGTGTAGACCAATGTTACTCTGTCAGGTGGCAAAATCCGCCACCTAACTGTACACTCCTTTCTCCAGATAATTGACGAATATATTAAATGCCGCTGATAACAGAGAGCCTTGAGGCATCCCGCCATTGAGTTTTTGCATGTTGAAAATTGAACATCTATTCCTATTCTTGGTTCTGAAAATGGCTTAGAGATAGAACAATGACTATACTTGACCTCTCACCCCATGACTACTTCATTTCTTTAATAGCCTCTTCTGAGGGACTTTGCCAAACTCATTATGCAACTCCTAATAAACAGTTAACCAGTTCCCTTTCATCCACTATTTTGCTGATATACTCTAAGACTTGCAACAGAGAGCCATGATTTATCCCTATCATTTGTTTAGTTAGGGGTTTTATAATTTATAGTTTTTGCCTTGGTAAAGATTGCAAGATCTAGCACAAGATTTAGAAATCACAACAGAACTCCAATTTCTAAGTAGAATTTCAACTGCTGTATTGAAACAAAATGTCTCATACAGCTCCCTCATTCAGCCTCTAAAAGAAAGAAAAAACAAAAATATATTGGGGAGGGGTCATAAAATGACTTCAGCTTCCTAAAGATTTAGGGCCATGCCCTGACACCTCTTGCAAACACCTTTTGTGGTTCCTGACAAGGCGACTTTACATTCCCTGCAGAACAGTAGTCCACTGTGATACAATGGTGGCAGCATGCAGAGCATTTGGGAAGTGGTTAAATTCCATATAAGAGTTTGTAGTGGGGTCTGTGGAGCAGTTGTACTGGTGCTTTCCTGTTTGAGAAAGAGAGTCTTATAGACTGTAATTGGGATGGAGAGAAATAACTGTCTATAGAATTAGCTCTAAAAGCCAATTCAATTTCCAAGATAATGGTATCCCTACTATAGAAAACTTAAACTAAACTATGAGATTTAATAGCATATTTTGTCCCTGCACTAGAATCCCATAGGGAGCTTTAAAAATGCTCTGGAAACGTTCTTCTCTATTTAATTCTATAGGCCTTTTCCATAAGGCTTCACCCTGCAACCTAGCTCATGGGGGAGGAATTCCATTCCCCCAACCATCACCATAGGTTCCTTTTACAAAGCCTATATACTCATGTTTGGTGCAGATTATTAGGGTTTGGCTCTTAAAGTTGTACATAAGGATTCTTTGGGTTTTACGGGCTGACAGGTATGCTGATACCCACAATGTACATAACCAGCAGGGTTCTGATGACTGGACCTCTCATTGTTTGTGTCATCATCACAAACTCAACAAAAATACAGCTTTAGAACATGCAGCTGGGAGCAGTTTTATATAGATGAGTGCTGGATTGTATTATCAAAAACAAAAAGACACTGGATCCAATATTTCTCTCGTCAGCTTCAGTGGGAGTTTTACCTTTGATTTCAAAGGGAGAAGGATGAGGCCCATGCTTTTTATTTGTAATCTTTGTATAAGAACATAAGAACGGCCATACTGGGTCAGACCAAAGGTCCAGCTAGCCCAGTATCCTGTCTTCTGGCAATGGCCAATGCTAGGTGTCCCAGAGGGAATGAACAGAACAGGTAATCATCAAGTGATCCATCCCGTCACCCATTCCCAGCTTCTGGCAAAGAGAGGCTAGAGACACCATCCCTGCCCATCCTGGCTAATAGCCATTGATGGACCTATCCTCCATTAACTTATATACCAGTAGTTGTTTTTTGAACCCTGTTATAGTCTTGGCCTTCACAACTTCCTCTGGCAAGGAGTTCCACAGCTTGACTGTGCGTGGTGTGAAAAAAAAAATTCTTTTGTTTTAAACCTGCTGCCTATTAATTTTGTTTGGTGACTCCCTAGTTCTTGAGAAGAAGTAAATAACACTTCCTTATTTACTTTCTCCACACCAGTCATGATTTTACAGACCTCAATCATATCCCCCCCTTAGTCATCTCTTTTCAAATCTGAAAAGTCCCACTCCTCGCCTAGAAGCCATTCCATACCTCTTTTCATTTTTGTTGCCCTTTTCTGAACCTTTTCCAATTCCAATACATGCTTTTTGAGATGGGGCGACCACATCTGCATGAAGTATTCAAGATGTTGGCGTACCATGGATTTATATAAAGGCAGTATGATATTCTCTGTCTTATTTATCTCTTTCTTAATGATTCCCAACATTCTGTTCACTTTTTTGAGTGCTGCTGCACATTGAGTGGATGTTTTCAGAGAACTATCGACAATGACTCCAAGATCTCTTTCAGCTAATTTAGACCCCATCATTTTATATGTATATTTTGGATTATGTTTTCCAATCTGCATTACTTTGCATTTATCAACATTGAATTTCATTTGATATTTTTCAGAGTAGCAGCCGTGTTAGTCTGTATCTGCAAAAAGAACAGGAGTACTTGTGGCATCTTAGAGACTATCAAATTTATTAAAGCATAAGCTTTCGTGGGCTACTGCCCACTTCTTCGGATGCATATAGAGTGGAACATATATTGAGGGGATATATACACACACACACACACACAGAGCATGAACAGGTGGTCACCCAGTTTTGATAGATCCTTTTGTAGGTCTTTGCAGTCTGCCTGGGACTTAAGTATCTTGAGTAGTTTTGTATCATCTACAAATTTTGCCACCTCACTGTTTACCTCTTTTTACAGATCTTTTATGAATATGTTGAATAGGACTGGTCCTAGTACAAACCCCTAGGGAACACCACTATTTACCTCTCTCCATTCTGAAAACTGACCATTGTGGGTCCCATGTTTCCTGGTGGATTTCGCTAGCCTCAGACCCTCACTGTGACCCTCCACGTAGCCCCTCTCTCTCTCTCTCTCTCTCTCTCTCTAGAGAGAAGGGTCACAGCTTACTGAGCCATTTTCATCATAAGCCAGAAAGGGAGGTGAGGAGAAGCAATCCTCCCTCGCATTGTCTCTGTTGTCTCCCAGTCTCTGTGATTGATCAAGGAGGGGAGAGGGGGAGCCCGGGCCCACCCTCTACTCCAGTCTCTAGACCAGGGAGACTAATAGTAGCAGCTATGGTAACTGACTTTTTGAAAATAGGACGTGTACCATTCCCTGGGCCACTTCCCCACAGCAGCCCCCACTCAATATCTCCTTCACCATTACCTCAGGGCTTCCTTCCTTGCGCCTGATATGGATTTGTACTGCTTAGTTCCTCCAACAGCGCAGTTTCCTCATACAGCTCCTGAAACGCACACCTCACTGACTAACTGGGGGGCTTTTAACTAGTTCCAGCCAGACCTTGATTGGCTTCAGGTGTCCCAATCAACTTAGCTCTCTCCACTACTTCCTAGAAGGATCTTAATTGGCCCCAGGTGTCTTGATTATCCAGGCGCAACTGCCATTTGATTACCGTGGTACCAGGGATTTGTTTAGCCTGGGGCTAACAAACCTGTTTCTCACTACTTTACTATGGCCATCTGGCCTTGCCCCATCAAACCATTTACTCCTACCCTTTGTTTCCTAGCTTTTAACCAGTTACCAGTCCAGGAGAGGACTTCCCTCTTATCCCTCGACAGTTTACTTTGCTTAAGAGCCTCTGGTGAGGGACCCTGTCAAAGGCTTTCTGAAAATCTAAGTACTCTATATCCACCAGATCCCCCTTGTCCACATGCTTGTTGACCCCATCCAAGAATTCTAGTAGGTTGGTGAGGCATTATTTCCCTTTACAAAAACCATATTGACTCTTCCCCAACAAATTATGTTCATCTATGTGTCTGACAATTTTGTTCTTTATTATATATCAGGGGATAGCCGTGTTAGTCTGTATTCACAAAAACAACAAGGAGTCAGGTGGCACCTTAAAGACTAACAGACTTATTTGGGCATAAGCTTTTATGGGTAAAAAAAACCTCACTTCACTTCAGATGCATCTGAAGAAGTGAGGTTTTTTACCCATGAAAGCTTATGCCGAAATAAATGTTAGTCTTAAGGTGCCACCCAACTCCTTGTTGTTCTTTATTATAGTTTCAACCAGTTTGCCTGGTACTGAAGTCAGGCTTACTGGCCTCTAATTGCCGGGATCACCTCTGGAGCCCTTTTTAAAAATTGGTGTCACACTAGCTATGCTCCAGTCATTTGGTACACAAGCTGATTTAAATGATAGGTTACAGACTACAGTTAGTAGTCCTGCAATTTCACATTTGAGTTCCTTCAGAACTCTTGGGTGAATACCATCTGGTCCTGGTGATTTATTACTGTTTAGTTTATCAATTTGTTCCAAAACATCCTCTAATGAAACCTCAATCTGGGAATGTTCCTCAGATTTGTCACCTAAAAGAATGGCTCAGGTTTGGGAATCTCCCTCACATTCTCAGCCATGAGGACCAATGCAAAAAATTCATTTAGTTTCTTTGCAATGGCCTTATCATCCTTTAGTGCACCTTTACCATCTTGATCGTCCAGTGGCCTCACTGGTTGTTGAGCAGACTTCCTGCTTCTGACATACTTAAAAAAAATTTTGCTTTTACTTTTTGAGTCTTTGGCTACCTGTTCTTCAAATTCTTTTTTGGCCTTCCTAATTATACTTTTACACTTCATTTGCCAGAGTTAATGCTATTTTCTATTTTCCTCCTCCATTTACCTGCCGCGTCCGCAAGTTCGGCCGATCACGGCTCCCACTGGCCACGGTTCTCCGCTCGAAGCCAATGGGAGCTGCAGGAAGTGGCGGCCAGCACATCCCCCTTTGAGAACCACTGGTTTAGCCATTGTGGGATTTTTTTGGTTCCCTTACTATGTTTTTTTTTTTTTCATGTAAGGCATACACTTAAGTTGAGCCTCTATTATGGTGTCTTTAAAATGTTTCCATGCACCTTGCAGGGATTTCTTTTGGCACTGTGTCTTTTAATTTCTGTTCAAATAACCTCCTCATTTTTGTGTCATTCCCCTTTCTGAAATTAAATGTTACCGTGTTGGGCCACTGTGGTGTTTTCCCTGCCACAGGGATGTTAAATTTAATTATATTATGGTCACTATTACCAAGCAGTCCAGCTATATTCACCTCTTGGATCAGATCCTGTGCTCCATTTAGGACTAAATCAAGAATCGCCTCTCCTCTGTGGATTTCAGGACTAGCTGTTCCAAGAAGCAGTCATTTAAGGTGTCAAGAAACTTTATCTCTGCATCCTGTCCTGAGGTGACATGTACTCAGTCAATATGGGTACAGTTGAAATCCCCCATTATTGTTGAGTTTTTTATTTTAATAGTCTATCTAATCTGCCTGAGCATTTCACAGTCACTATCACCATCCTCGTCAGGTGGTCAGTAATATATCCCTACTGCTATATTCTTATTATTCAAGCATGGAATAACGATCATAGAGAATCTATGATGCATTTTGTTTCATTTAAAATTTTTACTTCATTTGATTCTATACTTTCTTTCACATAGAGTGCCACTCCCCACCAGCACAACCTGTTTTGTCCTTCTGATATATTTTGTACCCTGGATTTACTGTCTCCCATTGATTATTCTCATACCACCAAGTTTCTGTGATGCCTCTTATATCAATATCTTCATTTAATATGAGGCACTCTAGTTCACTCATCTTATTATTTAGACTTTAGCATTGGTATATAAGCTCTTTAAAAACCTTGTTACTTTTTAGCTGTCTGCCATTAGAGGATGTAATTGAATGGGACTTTTTTTCATTTGACTGTTTCTCGTCAGATCCTACCTGTATTTTATCATCTTCCATCCTCTCCTCCTTACTAGGACATAGAGAATCTCTATTAATAGATCGTCCCCTAAGGAATGTCTCTGTCCAAACCTTGTGCTCCTCTGCACCTGTTGGCTTTCCCCCAGCCCTTAAAATTAAAAAGGTCATAGAGCAGTTTTTAAACTAAGTGCCAGCAATCTGGTTCCATTTTGGTTTAGATGGAGCCCATCCTTCCTGTATAGGCTCTCCCTTTCCCAAAAGTTTCCCCAGTTCCTAATAAATCTAAACCCATCCTCCCTACACTATTGTCTCATCCAAACATTGAGACCCTGCAGTTCTGTCTGAACTGGCCCTGCGCATGGAATTGGAAGCATTTGAGAAAATGCAACCATAGAGGTCCTAGACTTCAAGCTCTTACCTAGCAGCCTAAATAGTGTACCAATTCATACCAGCACAATAAGAATTGATTTACCATTATACCAATATAAGATTGTTCTTTAAATTACCCTTTTACTCCAGTAAAGTTAAAACCACAGATAAGAAAGCACTGGCTAGACCTCCCACACCCATAAAAAGTATATTATAAGCATATCTATAGCACTTCATATCTTTATAGATTGTATAAAATTTAGCTAATTAAATTGTACATATATGGATGAACTCTGATTTGATCAAAAATACTAGGTTGGTTATCTGAGCCACTTAAAATGCAGTATTACAGTGATTGAGTTTTTACTCTACTGCTTCAACATCCATCAAATAAAAGTATTAGGTTCACATCAACCATTTGACAGAACAGAAAGAAAATCATAGTAATAAAACATTGTCTCAGGATCAGGTGCTCCGATTGAAGAAAAACTTCTCAGTTTTTGTTTCATTACTAGTTTGGCTCAGATTTGCAGAATACCGCCTCAGCTTCAGAAATCATAGTATCAATGTGAAACCATATTAATACAACCTGATTCAGATTGATTTACCCTGATGTAAATCAGGAATAGCCCTAAATAAGTCGATAGAGTTGTATCGGGATAAAACCAGAGTAAGTGAGATCAAAATTAGTTCATCTGACTTGACTGATCTGCCTATGGGAATGTTACTAATTTACAGGCCACATCCAGCCTGGGTACTTCCATGAAGAACAGTGAAACTCAGACAATTAGAGATAGAGAAACCTCCACCCCCAAAAAGCTGTATTTTCAGTTTCTCCAGTCTTTGGGTGAGGGAATAGCAAATAGTACATAAAATATGTTAGGGTTACCATATTTAACAAATAAAGAGGACCCTCCACAGGGCACTGGCCCCGCCCCAACCCCGCCATAACCCCGCCCCCTCCTCCCTCCCTCTCCCAGCCACACGAAAAGGGCTGCCCGAGCGCTACCGGCCAGGGGTGCAGGGTCTGGAGGCTGCCCGGCAAACCGTGAAGCCGGTAGCGCTTGGGCTTCGGGCAGCCCCTATGCCTCCGGACCCTGCGCCCCCGGCCGGGCACTTCCCCTCCCGGGCTCCAGCTGCGCTGGGGAAGCGCCGGCCGGGGGCGCAGGGTCTGGGGGCTGCCCGGCAAACCGTTAAGCCGGATGCTCTGCTCCTCCCCTGACTCTTCGGCTCTGTTTAAGAGCCAAGCTGCCCGAGCGCTACCGGCTTTGGGCAGCCCCCATGCCTCCGGACCCTGCGCCGCCGGAGCCCGGGAGGCGAAGTGCCCGGCCAGCGGCTGGGGTCCAGAGGCATGGGGGCTGCCTGAAGCCCATAGCGCTCGGGCCTTAAACAGAGCCGAAGAGTCAGGGGAGGAGCAGAGCAGTCGCGGGAGGGGAAGTGCCCGGCCGGCATTTTCCCGGACATGTTCGGCTTTTTGGCAATTCCTCCCGGACGGGGGTTTGATTGCCGAAAAGCCAGACATGTCTGGGAAAAAACAGACATATGGTAACCCTAAATATGTACAGATGGTCAGAGAAACCTCAGGAGCAGAAAGTAGGGTGCAAGGAGAGGCTCTGGGCTTTGTGTCTGGGAAAGGCCTATGAATCAGGAGTTTTCAGGCATAATTATTAGTTCAATTATTTGTATTACCATAACGCCTTGAAGACCAGTCATGGACCAGGATCCCACTGTGTTAGGTGCTGTACAAACACAGAACAATAAGGCAGTCCTTGCTTGTAAGAGCTTACAGTCAAAGATAACAGATGAATTCATACAGTGAGACAGTGTTGATCAGAACAACAGGCAATGTTGGTCAGCACCCCCGCAGCCCAACCATTGTCAAGATTTTTTTGTAGGCATCATGGAAAAAGAGGGGATTTGAAGAAGGATAATGCATTAGTTTTGCAGATGCTTATGGGAAGTGCCTCTCAAGCAGAAGAGGCAGCAAAGGAGAAACCACAAAAGGTGTTCATTTAAAAAGTTTAACAAGCAGTCAATGGAGACTGGCATCATAGACCAACCAGAGGCAGGAGTCTACATCTCTAAAATACAGCCATTCCTATCCATCCACATGGCTAAACCTTTCATCCAGGCTCCCATATTGTGATTCAAGTACTGCTTCTCTCTGGCCTTGACAAATACAATCTTGCCCTTCATGTATCCCTGCAGAATGTTGCTATAAAGATTATTTCCATAACCTGTTGCCTTGATCATGGCATCCCTCTGGTTCCTCTTCTCTATGGCCTCAAACTTAAGTGTGTGTCTTCACTTTCCAGGCCCTTACTGGGCACAGTGTAGAAGTAGTTGTCAAAGGTATATGGCACATGACATTTATCACACAGACCTCACTTACACACGGTACATACATATGCATAATATGTACATGAATATGCATACAGCTACTCTGTATACATGCATTCCTAACAAGGATGCATAGGAAACTAACAAACTATTCTGTAAAAATGCACGATGAAGGAATTCCTTCTAAAGGTAATAATTACTGTTAAGTTCCTCTATATTCCTAATCTTTGTTTGCCTTTGTATTTTTGTTTTCCAGAAAACATGGTGAACATCCTTACCAGTCAGTGAAATCAACAGCATATTATGAGGTACAGCAAGTCATCTCCTTGCTGGGATTTTCTATTTATTGTTTTTCGATTATCCAGGCATGCTTTCATTTGCACCCAATTGAGCAATGCTACCTCACTGGGTACTTTATAATGATCTGCTCATTCACTGTGCAATAACTTTTTTGTTTTCCAGTTGGTGATTCCATATCGGAGCATCTATCATCCATTTTGCGACTTTATTCAATTTCACAAACTTGTCACTGTAAATTATTTGCACAAATGGAGAATGATTTCTCTTTACATTACTTTTCACCCCTTAGCTGTTTTTTTCCAATCATACACTTAGCTGCAGTGGGGCAAACTGAGGGGTTCAGGGTATAATGGAATGGCATAAACAACAAATAAAGACTAATGAACTCTAACATTAGTGAGACACTCTACCTTGGCAAAAGCAGTAGTTATTTTAAATGCCACAGGAGACAGGAAAAGCTGATTTTCCCTCTGCCCCTCTTGGAACAATGTTTTCTTAACATACTACAGAACCACTACTTACAGAGCAAATACGTCTTCTAAACAGTTAATTTAAAGGAAAGGAAATAATAAATTGAGACACTCAGAGCCAATATTAACTGAAACTCCGAAAACATTACAGCAGCAGAAAATTACAGTATCTGTCTTTGCATCAAAATAGAAGGCAGGATCCCGGCAGGGTTTGAAGAACAGACCATAACCCTGATGCCATCAAAATAGATCTGCCAAGTTAAACATGCTTATTAAATAGTTTTTAATATAGGAAATGCCAAAAAATGCAATTTGCACTCTAAAATTAAACGAGTACCAAGAGAAAAGGAGAATGGCTGAGGCTGCAAGAAGCTGATTAAGAAACATGTTTTAGATGCATAGAATATTAAATTTCAATTTGTAACATTAATCCACTAAACACCATAATTGTATATTGTGTAAAGTGCTTTGACATGCCATGCTGTTTTTAACGCACTAGATGACCTAACTTGTCATTTTAATCAATGTCACAATTTAAAATCCTTTATTATGTATTGCATCTTATTTGGGTTCATGTTGGTCTGAGTAAAATAAATCAGTTGTAATAATACTTTTCTCTATTAGTACTGTACATACACACACACTAATGGCAATAATTGTCAAAGTACATGATTCTCTGATATTAAGAGTAGATACTCAGCACTTTTTTAAAATCAGGCCTTTTCTGACACTTGTGAAAGTCTTGGATTTCAGATCCAACCCAATTCCCAGTGAAGTCTATGGAAAGGCTCCAAACTGACTTAAGTTTATAAGGGCCCAGTCCAACTCCCATTTGAGTAACCTACGTCTAGGCAAGAGTACATTATTTCAAGGCATAATAATGCAATATGGTGACTTTAAGAAGATGATTTACATGAGCAAAGGCTACAGGATCATACCCTCACATTTTGTATTTATACAGAACTCACATAAATGATATCCCACTGGATTCATTTTTATATTCTACCCACCTCCTTTTCATCCACAGCCCAATCATGCTTAAATTTCCTCAAAATGATTCAGATCAAATTTAGGAACAGTTTTCATTTCTCCTAACCAATTTGCCCGGGCCTAAGGTTAAGATTCTGTCACAGGTATTTTTAATAAAAGTCAGGGACAGGTTGCAGGCCTGCAGAAGCCCACAACCTGTCCCTGACTTTTCCTGCTAATGCCCAGGGCAGGAGGATGGATGAAAAACAGAGCACTGACGGGGCTTCCAGCTGCTCCAGCCCCACCACTGCCCTTGAGGCCCTGGGGCTGAGCTGACCCCAGCTGCTGCTCCAGCAGCCCAGGAGACCACAGTTCCTGCTCCCATGACACCAGGGCTAACGGCCAGCAGCTGAGCTGCTCCAGCCCTGCCACTGCTCCTGCGGTGGGTGCTGGCCCAATCCCAGCCACTGCTTCAGCCCTGGGGCCACTGCTCTGGCAGTCCCAGAGCTGACAACTGCTTCAACCCTGCCCTAAAAGTAGTCACAGAGGTCCCAGAAAGTCACAGAATCTGTGACCTCTGGGAGGGAATCATATCCTTACTCCATGCTTAATCAATCTCCACATGGAGAATCTGATGGAAGTATATTAAACAGGCAATAGCACTTTTTGCCCTTCAAAAATTACAAGCATTAGTTTAACTGAAAAAAAGTATACTTTGATTCAGATTTTAAGGCTAGAAGGGACCATTATAATCACCTTGTCTGACCTCCTGCATAACACAGACAATGGAATTTCACCCAGTAATTTTTGCATTGATCCCTGAAGCTAAATCATATCTTTTAGAAAGACATCCAATCTTGATGTAAAGACTTCAGGAGATGGAGAATCCACCACATCCCTAGCTAAGTTATTCCAATGGATAATTACCCACACAGTTAAAAATTTACACTTTTGTCCCCTAGCCACAACTTGTATCGCTTCAGCTTCCAGAGGATAGATTTTGTTAGGCTTTTGTCTACTCGATTAAAGAACCTTCTAGGATGAGAAACCTCCCCATGTAAGTTGTCATGGCTCCAAAGGATCAGTGCTATGCCCCAAGCTTTGGAACAGTGTACAGAAGGAAGCCTTTCAGTGGGCCAGACCTCCCCACGGATCTCGCTCTTCCTCCAGGGTAAGCTACACTGCCATCTTAGACTGGACCTCTGAGCCACCAGCAAGCCTGCTTCACACTATGAGCTCTTTTCAGCCAGTCCAACTGAGCATGTCTGCTGGTAGAGATTTGTACTCTCTTCAGGGAGTAATGCACCTAACCAAGCATTTGCACTCAATAAGTGTCATCAAAATAGTAAAGTGTATTAGTCAACTGGAATACAGCACAGAAAGTCCTTAAGTTAAAGCATAGACAATTCAGGTTAGCGCAGAGCCCAGCCAAGCTGTAGTGAATCCCATTGTTCAAGCTCCATCTGTCTCTCAATCGGACCTCTTTGGTCAGACTCCAGGTAAGAGCCTTGACTCCTTCCAGCAGCTAATTCCTATCCCCCCAACTCATACCACTGAGTCCTTTGTTCTCAAGTTGGGGGGAAGTTGCTTCCCTGCTGAGAGGTGGGGGGGGAGAATCTATATTCCTCTGGATCATTAATTGCTAGGTGTCAATGTCCTAGTGATTGGATTTTCCATTGCCTTCTCAGATGCTCCATTAATATGGGGACTAAGGCCTAGACAGCTACGTGACACCCACACTTATGTCTATTAGCCTGCCCAGAGCAAACAGTCCTTTTCCAACCCACTGGGTAACAATGCCATGTACAGGCCAAACTGAGGCACACTGGACTCAAAAATATTACCGAAAATTCCCACTTTGTCACATTGGTACTCACAGAACATGATCAAGTTAACGTTTTCTTATGTAAGCTAAGTAGATGGAGCTTCTTTAGTCTCACACTCTAACAGCAAGTTTTCCAATCCTCAGATCATTCTTGTAGTTCTTTTCTGAACTTTTTTCAATTTCTCAACATCCTTCATTAAGTGTGGATAACAACTGCATACAGTGTTCCCACTAACGCTGTATCCAGTGGAAATACCATCTCCCTTCTCCTACTTCATATTCCCCGGATTATACATTGCCACTGAAAATCACAGGTATCACAATAGCTAGCCAACTATATTATTTTCTGAATGATGGCTTTCCATAATACATTTCCCCATCCTATAAGCATGACCTGCATTTTGTTTTCCTAAATGTATGAACTTGCATCACTTTCAATATGGTATCTCAACACAATATGGTTTGAAATGTTAATGAAAAGTAGATAATATTGTTCCAAACCTT
Organism: Malaclemys terrapin pileata; assembly: GCF_027887155.1. Classification (NCBI taxonomy): domain Eukaryota; kingdom Metazoa; phylum Chordata; order Testudines; family Emydidae; genus Malaclemys; species Malaclemys terrapin. Next base: position 75,803,129 of record NC_071511.1, on the reverse strand, counting down.
TCTTTCAGCAACCCATATGGAAAATTCTTATATAATTTAACTGAAAATTATAGCCTTTCTACAGATTTTTTAACCATCCTATAGAATTCATAAAGAATGATAATTTTGCTTTCAAGTTATCTAAAGTGATTTAAAAACCCATAGAAAGTATATGCTTCCTTAGCAAATATTATTGGTTTTTAGACTAATTTCTATGAAATCTTGTTAATTTTTATTGAATCCTATGATTTCATCCCTATTAAGTTCTACAGGACGTTGTCACAAGGAATATAAGGAAACTCATTGAGGTCAAATAGACTACTGTATACAAATGAGCAAGGATCAGAAGATTGCAGCAACTGGCCACTGCTTTAAAAATCACACATGTTCAGTGAAAGTGTAGCTAGGAAGCTCTCTCTCAGGATGAGGCTCTTAAGCAGGATATTATGCATTTCTAGGCATCTTGCTTTATAAAAAGATACAGCCATTTTTCTCATCACTAATCAGGCTTTATAATACTGTTAAATTTGAAGTACTAAGCTTGTTTCACCTCTCACTTACTTGAGCGAAAGTGAGGAGAAAATCTATTGAAGTCAATAGAGGCAAACCTTGGTAATTGAGTAAAGAACAAAGCCTACTGTGTTCACTTAAAGAACACTTTTTAAAAACATTGTATAAACAGAAATTCTGGTCTAGGAGTTGACCAGAGGCACCTAAACCTTTTAAAAAAAGAGGCACCCTATTCACAGATGCAATGTTCCCAGGATTTATTTTCAGATCTCAGCAGGTTTGCAAATACTAATTAGGATACAGTACAGCAAAAGGTCATCTTTGGATAACACAAAGAGAATTAATATACAATGTCCTTGCCATTTTCTTTGATTTGATTATGTGTACACTGCAAGGAGAAGATTTAATGCTATGCATTTTATTCATATTCACTTTGTCAAACATCTCATGTAGAAAAAGTGTTAATCCCAAAATGCATTTACTCAGATCTAGAAAGAAAACTATTTGAAGAACTGACACGCATATTAAATTGTATCTTAAAGAATTGGACAATGTCTATTCCTTCTATTGTTATCCATTGATTGCATATTAACCAGGGCTGTTTAATCACTGAGCCATAAAAGACTACAAATAGCACAAGCCCATAGTTGTCCTTCCAATTTTACATCTCATAGTTAACTGCAAAGACACTACAGTATCTTAAGGGACAATTTCAAAGCAGGTAGGCCTGCTGAGACCGATCAGCTTGGTTTTGGCTTATGGGTCATGCATGAAAGGCAGCTCTCTTCTCATTATCCAGCAGGGCATGGAAACCAATAGCACTGAAGTATAGGATTTTTGTACATTTCACTACACTTCCAACTCATAGGAATGTAAGTGGCAAGCAGAGTGCAGCACACAGTAAGAGGTCCACACCCTGTATCACTTGCACACTCTCTTGCCCAAACAAATCCAGCCTTGTACATTTGGTGACAGTGCGCCATCCAGCTAAGAAAAAGCTAAGTGCCACCCTCTCTTCGGAGAAATAGTTCCCTTTGTATTTCAGAGATTGGGGAATTGCAAAAGGGAATCAAAGTTTGTGCATGTCCAGATTCTCTGTGTCTTTTCATTACTGGGCCTCAAAGTGTCAGCATGCTCTAGAGAAATTGCAAAAGGAAATTCTGCACAGAGTATTGCCTTCCTTGAAGTCACATTCATTCAGGGTTCCTCTTGCCATGCCAATCAGCTAAGAGACATCACCAAGAGTTTTGGGAGATGAAAAACCTCAGAAAATGAAGTAAGTGCCCTCAGTTGTTGCTGCTGTGGTGCTCCTAGCTATCCTTTTAAATTATCCCTATCAGTAATATGGAAGACAGATGCCTTATCCCAGAAAAGGGTTATGCTACTAGCAACTACGAAGAGAAAATTAACAAATAATCCAGTTTCAGGCTATTTCTAACGGAACTTTCAGCCAACTACTAAACTTATTAATGGATGCAATACCAGAGGTAAATGCCAACGGGTATTTTCCAATTTTTTCCTCATGGGTTTCGGAGCTAAAAGACTTTGTTAAAGTCTATTCCCAAACTCTGCCAGTACCACAGGCAATTAACAGAGTAAAGCCTCATCCACAAGATTTTTCTACAAAGTTTAGGAATATCTAAAGTTAATTCATTATTTGACAAGGCTTCCTTTGTACTGTGAAAATCTCCCTGCTGTGTATCGCCTATCACTGCAGTCATTAAAACAAAAAATCCCAGCCTATTTCTTTGTACAAGGAAGCTAGCACTTTGTTATTCAAGGTCATATTAGGGATTATTGGAAGTCTCTGCTCCAGACTTCAGTGTCTAGCTTCTGGGCAGCATTCTCTGGTATATTCTACATTGGTTGAGCAACACATAGCATGCCCATTTAATGGCAATGCCTGTGCCTTGAACAGATAAAATATACACACCAAAGATTCACATTTTGGAAAGGAGAACATAATGCAGAACAGACAAGAGAATTAATATGGAAGTTTCCATGTATTGTATCATGTATCAATGTCCGCAGACAGCAATATGTATGTTTGTGCAACATGTACATTTTCAAACCAAGTACTACACAGATTTCTTTTTTCAGAAGAAAAACACCCTTCCCTGGGCTTGTAATTGAAAAAACCCAAAGAGAGCTTTGTAAATTGACTGGAATATGTAAATCCTTTCCTCTCCTTCTAAATCTTATTACAAGCTCATGCTGAACTTTCTGTCCATTATATATTGCTGCTTTCCAGGTTCCTCCCTTTCAATGAATAGCCATGTTCCAGATTATGCTCCCCAAAATGCACTATCCTGCATTTTGGAAGATCAATCTAATTGTAGGCGTACTTGTGGCACCTTAGAGACTAACAAATTTATTTGAGCATAAGTTTTTGTGGGCTACAACCCACTTCTCCAGATGCATCTAATTGTGTTATTTTTGGTCATATTCCTAATCTCTCGGGTGTCCCTTATTTATCTGTTTTCACTTTTACTTGCAACTCCTCCCAAAGAAGTATCACCATTGAATTTAATTAAATGTTGTTTATTCCCCTTCCAGCTCATTAATGAAGGTATTAAATACAAGACCAGGTCCAGCACCATTCTCTCCCTACACATCTCCCACAGTTCCCACTACATCTATTTGTCAGTACTCAGTTTATAACTATTCAATGAGATTTTAAATCATACAAGTGTGTCTCTATCAGAATCAATTTGAATTATTTTTTCAAGTTGGATTTCATGAGAGAGTATCAAAAGCTTGACTAAAAATCCAAATAGATTACATTTACTTCATGCCTTTCATCCACCAAATCTGTAATTCTATCAAAAAAGCAATCAACTTTGATATGCCTTTTCTGCTGTACTTTTAACTTTCACAGCTCCAAGCAGAATCACATTCAACATACTGTGTTTGCAAAATGCAAAAGCATTGTACTTGCAAAACTGAAGAGACCAAGTGACACAGTATCAGGGCTGTATCAGATCTTATTTTCATGGACGTGGATTGCACTTGTTTAAATCTGATCTCCCACATTAGAGAGCTGACCCAGTCATTACAATTCAGTATGTACACTAATATATAATGATTAAGCTTCCTTTGATATAATTTGTACAACTTAAAATAACCCCACAAATCCAAACTCAGAGCTGCATGCAGTCAACTTCAATCTACACCATCTTGGCACCACAACCTGTTAGTTCCTTGTAACATATGGGTCTCAATGAATAAATAAAAAAAACTTTTTGATTTTGATTCTCTTTTTAATTCCAGGAAAAGCCAAACATTATGGCCGCTTCTGAGGTCAAGCTATGAAAATAGTGGAACCAAGAGACAAGTTGGCAATTTCTCTTCTCATTCATGGCTCTGAAAATGCATGGTAGTGGCTGGGGATTCCCTGGGTCAGTCTGCACCTAGAGGCTCATTGCTTTAATTCAAATATAATTCAAAGGCAGGTATGTTTATTTGTATGTGTGAATTTGGAGCTCATGAAAGTGCTAGACTGAAAGCACTGAACAAATGTATTAGCTTCTGCTGTACAAACCTCTGAACCCTATACAGCAGTCTTTATACATTTCATTCTTGACTAGGGTTACCATTCGTCCGGATTTACCCGGACATGTCCTCCTTTTTGTGCTAAAAATAGCGTCCGGGGGGAATTTGTAAAGCACTCACAATGTCCGGGATTTCCCCCTCCCCCGGCACAGCAGAGCGAGCAGCTGGGAGGGCTGCAGGAAAGTCCCGGGCTGGACTCCGGAGCAGCTGGAGAGGAGCTCCGCCCTGCATTCTGAGCAAGTGTCTCAGCACAAAGTGCAGCCCTCCCCTTTTGCAACTGGGAGCGGTTTCTGCCATGCAGGGTAGCAAAACGGGAGCGAGAGCACTTTGTGCTGATACAAGGGCAGCTCTCCCCTGCAACCCGGTCCGGACCAGGGACCGGGTTTTGTTGTGCAGGGCCAGGGACCGGGTTTTGTTGTGCTGGGGAGCTCAGCCACGTGTCCGGCTCGCACAGAGCCCAACACCCTGTTCTGAGCAGCAGGGTAAGGGGGGGGCAGGAGAAGGGGCAGGGAGGTTCTGGAGGGGGCAGTCAAGAAACGGGGGGGGCTTTTTGGGGGGAGTGGAGAAAGTTTTGGGCAGTCAGGGTACAGGTAGGGGGTAGGGTCCTGGTGGGCAGTTGGGGGGGGGTCTTAGGAGGGGGCAGTTAGGGGACAAGGAACAGGGAGTCTTAGGTAGGGGGTGGGGTTCTGGAGGGCAGTTAGGAGCAGGGGTCCCAGGAGGGGGCAGTCAGGGGACAAGGAGCGGGGGGGGTAGGGGGCTGGGAGTTCTGGGGGGGAGCTGTCAGGGGGCAGGGGTGGGGAGAGGGATCGGAGCAGTCAGGGGACAGGGAGCAGAGGGGTTTAGATGGGTTGGGAGTTCTGGGGGGGGCTGTCAGGGGGCAGGAGTGCGGAGAGGGATCGGAGCAGTCAGGGGACAGGGAGCAGAGGGGTTTAGATGGGTTGGGAGTTCTGGGGGGGGCTGTCAGGGGGTGGGGAGTGGTTGGATGGGGCGTGGGAGTCCCAGGGGTCTGTCTGGGGGTGGGGGTGTGGATAAAGGTTGGGGCAGTCAGGGGACAAGAGGCAGGGAGGCTTAGATAGTCCTGGGGGGCAGTTAGGGGCAGGGGTCCCAGGAGGGGGTAGTCAGGGGACAAGGAACGGGGGGAGGGTTGGGAGGTCAGGGGGGGCGGGAAGTGGGAGGGGCAGGGCCGGGGCTAGGGCGGGGCTCCTCCCGTCCTCTTTTTTGCTCGCTGAAATATGGTAACCCTATTCTTGACCCAATAACCCCACCTCTCCAAATTACTCCAGCATTGTGCCTGGTGTGATCACCTTCAAAAAGAATAAAGGATAACTGCCTGAAAAATGCAAGACTAAGCTTACTTTCAAGGGACACCATTTCAAAATGCATCCACCTTTTGCAAAACTGATGCTTGAAAAAGTCCTTATTCATGTGCATAAGACAAGCCTAAATTCTTGCAAGGCTGAAGCCTAATTTAGAGATGGTTGGTCATTATATTCCAGAATAGATGGTCTTTATGTTAGGAGAAGTACATTTGTCCTTAAAAGCAGAATCAGCTCACAGACACCACTCCCACTCATCTTATTTGTGCCCCTGAGTTCTGTTCATAAGTCATGCTGTTCAAGAAGTTCAAGCTGAAGCATGCCCAGTACATCCTGCTGCAGAGCAACTGCAGTCTCCTCACTTGTTAGTTGCTTCTTTCTGCAGCATTAAAAGAAATACATGGGCGAAACAATCTTAAAATGTTTGTAAATCTTTGATTTAATATACATGCAATATAAATCATACACAATGGGTCAGATTCACCTCAGGATTACAACAGCTTCTCCTGGTGTATAATCTGAGATAGTGCTTCCCTTCTGCACCTTCTACTAGCAAAGCAACTATGAGCCCCTGGCAGAAATTAAACCTACCACATTCTGAAGGGAAAATCATTTGCCCTCTCTTGGGATGAGCCCCCAGTAAAGCAGAGAGAGATGTGACTTATTCCTCTTTATTCCTTCAGTGTACGTGACCCACTCACTAGATTCTCTAGTGTGGCAGATTTTGCTGCCCTTACTCCATACATGCAAAGTAATGCACATTGGAACAATAATCCCAATTATACATACAAAACAATGGGGTCTAAATTAGCTGTTACCACTCAAGAAAGATCTTGGAGACATTGTGGATAGTTTTCTGAAAACATCCACTCAATGTGCAATGGCAAAAACAAAATCTAACAGTGTTAGGAACCATTAGGGAAGCTAATATGACAGAAAATATAATGCCACTAAATAAATCCATGGTATGCCCACACCTTGAATATGCTGTATGCAGATCTAGTTGCCTCATCCCAAAAAAGATATATTAGAATTGGAAAAGGTACAGAGAAGGGCAACAAAAATGATTAGAGGTATGGAAGTTTCCATACAAGGAGAGATTAAAGAGTTGGGACTGTTCATCTTAGAAGAGATGACTAAGGGGGGATATGTTAGAGGTCTATAAAATGATGAATGGTGTGGAAAAAGTGAATAGGGAAGTGTTATTTACCCCTTCACATAACACAAGAAGTAGGAGTCACCTGATTAAATTAATAGGCAGCAGATTTAACACAAACAAAGGAAGTACTTGACACAATCCACAGTAAACCTGTAGAACTCGTCAGGGGATGCTGTGAAGGTCAAAAGTAAAACTGAGTTAAAAAAAAGAATTAGAAAAATTCATGGAGGATAGGTCCATCAATGGCTATTAGCCAAGCTAGTCAGGGACACAACCCCATGCTCTGGGTGCCCTTAACCCTCTCACTGCAAGAAGGTGGGCATGGATGACAGGGGATGGATCATTCAATTGCCAGATGATTCAGAGGGAACAGAATAGGACATTGGCCACTGTTAGAGGCAGGATCAGGGCTTAAATTCAGCCATAGCCCACCACAGCAGAGCTCCAGTAAATATTTTCAAACCTGTGGGAGCCCTGGCACCTTCCCCCTCCCCCCAGACGAAGCTAAAGCCCCATGCCCTGGTGTCCCCCACCACCTCTCCCCACATAGGGCTAAATCCCTGAGCCCCGAATGAGGGGCGGATGGGGACTCCAGGAAATAATCTTTGAGAATTTAAGCCCTGGGCAGGATACTGGGCTAGATGGGCCATAATGGCCATTCTCACGTACTCGTGCTAAGCATTATTTCACTGTCTGGGCACTCAAATCAATAGGACCATTCATATAGTCAGGTGCTACACAACAAGAGTATAGGGGGCAAATCCATTATGTCAGTGTTTCTTATGTTACAAGCAATAGATTACTAACACTACAATTTGACTCCACTGCCAGCCAGGCTTCCTCAACACTGCCAGTGTAGAAAGTATATTACTGTACATTCCTGTTCGCATGAAGTACTGAGGCTGCGAATAAACTTGCTGTTAGCATTCCAGAAGGGCCTTAATTGACTGCTGCAAGATCGACACCTGAAAACACTTCTTAACTAGAAACACTCCAACCTGTCTCAAGTGTGTAGTTTTGTTTCTTCTAGTTCTAAAACTCCTATTGACATTACCTTTAAGATATCAGAGCACAAAAGATTAAGAAATAAAACAAGAACTAAAAATACCATATAGACTTGGCATTACTCTCGTGGTTAAAGAGAGAATTCCAGAAAAAACAAAACTTTTTAAACATACTGTAAGTTAAGAAAAAGAAAGTTATAAACATTGCTTGGATACTACAGGATTTGTATCCGAGACAGCTGCTTTATATTCTGTTTAAATGATGATGAAAGTTGCCATTAAATACACCTTAGGCAAATTTACAACTTTAAAAAAAAAAAAACCTTTTCCCTGTACTATGCTCTTTAGAGACGGAACATTTTATTTTCCAGTTTAAGGTCCTTGTTTTGTTGGCATAGCCCATTTAGTCTTCAAACAACTGGAAAAGAGAATACAAAACAGGAGTTGCAAGAATTAGAGCCTACTTGTGTTGTGTGTTCCTTTTGTAAAGTACATAAAATGTGACAAACATGAGTAGTACAAAGCAGAAATAAGATCACCCTGGCAAGATCTATCTAGTCAGCAAATAGAGATTACAAGGATTATTTCTCTAGCTCAGTCAGCATTTAACTATTTTTGGTGTGAGTGTGAGAAAGAAGTGCAGGTCAAGGCTACATGTGAAGTCACACACAGCTCTGCCAATGCACCAGAATCCGTAGCTGCATCACCATTTCCTATTTCAGCCCTGGGTCACATCAAATCTCTCACAGCGCTCTTCAGTCCTGATATGCAGCACTCTCTTGCCATTTTACTCCTGGGCTTCTGGATTCCAACAAGCATGAAGATGTGAACCTGCTTCTTTTGCCCATAATGTAAAATAGGTTATTTTATATCATATAGAATAAAAAATTAGATTAAAAATTAGTGTTGACCATTAATCTACACTGAGCCAGCCTATCAAATGATATTTAAAAACGAGTAATTATTACTCCAAATAGCATGGATAAACTCTTTGAAACTGTTTAACTTCAAAAGGGAAAAAATGAATTACTCAAATTCCAAGAGATTTTGGAACATGTGGTTGTGTCAAGTTTTCCCTTCATACAAAATGTCAGCGTTTTGTTGTTATTTATTATTTGTATTACTATAGTGCCTAAAGGCCTAGTCATGGACAGGACCCCAGTGTGCTAGACACTATGCAAACACGGGGAAGGGGAGAGACCAAAAAAAAAAAAAAGAGCCTCTATTCATTATTACCATAGCCTGGAAACAAAGAATGCAGAAAGACATCATCACCCTGGTTTAGAATGAATCCCAATGTAGCAGTGTAGTACAATTAGGGTTGCCATCTCTTCTGCACTAGCCGGGAGTCTATTGGAATTGGCCTCAATCTCCCGGTGACTATTAAAAGCAATCCTGGAGATTTTAATAGGCCAAAAGTCCAGTTGGCAGCGCAGCAGGGCTGAGGCAGGCTCCCTACCTGCCCTGGCTCTGCATGGCTCCCGGAAGTGGCTGTCATGTCCAGATCCTAGGCACAAGGGGCGGCCAGGGTGTCTCCATGCTCTGCCCCCATGTCCCACCCCAAGCGCCAACTCCACAGTTCCCATTGGCCAGGAATCTCGGCAAATGGGAGCTGTGGGGCAGTGCCTGCAGGTGGGGGCAGTCTGCAGAGCCGCCTGGCTCCCCCTGAGCCTAGGAGCCAGATATGCCGGCCGCTTCAGAGAGCCACCCAGCCGGAGCTTGCACCCCTCACCCCTTCCCACACCCCAGCCTCCTGCATCAGCCCTGAGCTCCCTCCTGCACACCAAACACCTCGGCCCCAGCCCAGAGCCCCCTTCTGCACTCTAAACCACTCAGCCCCACCCCAGATTAGGCTGGAGTGGCCTCATCCTCTCCCACACCCCAACCTCCTGCTCCAGCCCTGAGCCACCTCCCACACACTGAACCCCTCATTTCTGGCCCCACCCCTGAGCTCACACCCCCAGCCAGAGCCACTTCCCGCACCCCAACTCCTTTCCAGAGCCTGCACCCTGCAATCCCTTCCAAATCCCCTCCCCGCACTCCAATATCAGCAGGCTCTGGGAGGGAATTGGGGTGCAGGAGTGGGTGCGGGGTGTGGAGGGGGTGGGGTGAAGGAGCTCTCAACCTCCTGCCCCAGCCTGGTGGAAGTGAGTGAGGATCGGGGAGAGTGAGCAACAGAGGGAGCAGAGATGGAGTGAACAGGGGTGGGGCCTCGGAGAAGGGGCAGGGCAGGGGAGGGGCAGAGCAAGGGCATTTTGGATCAAAGAAAGTGTTTTGTCTGAGATGTTCTGGGGTGGTTTTTTTTTTTTAATTTTAACAAAATTGAAGCAAACTACAAAATGAAAAAGTCATGTTGAATCAAACAAAAACAAAACGTTTTGAAAAAGTCAAAACTAAACATTTCAATTTGGAGGAAATTTTTTGAGTCTCCTCTCTGCCCACCCCATAATTTAGTGAATTCACCACAAATTCCCAACATATTTCAGTTGACCCAACTGTGTATTTTTCAGTGAAGTAAGTTTCATCCAAAAAAATTCACTTATCACTAGTCTGAAACTATAGTTTAAATATTTATTTTCCAACCACTGTTCCAATTTTAACATCTCATTATTCATGAATTTAATACCTCTGCTTTCTTTTCCTCCCTGTAGCATCAAATCATTTTATTACACCCCTTAGATTCACTCTTACATAACTCAAATGGGTGAATGGATTTTGTTGAAACTAAAAAGCAAAAGTCACCTTTGGGCTGAGGGTAAGCATAGAAAATTTCAGTCAAAACAGAATTTTTCAGTTATAAACATGTGAAAACAGAGGGTAATGATGGAAATCTCAACATAACCTTAAATATAAATTTCACTTCCTGAGAAATAAAGGGTTCCTCTCTGCCTCTCTTTTGGTTATTACAAAATACGCTTGTGAGCTGTTGGGTGCAACATGACAAACTAGTGCCCTTATCACTATATTATTGTAAAATGGACAAACATATAGATTGAAAGCAAGTGTATTTTTGTCAAAGAGAAGGAGGAAAATAGTTAGATCCTTTTACTTCAACCCTGTCCCCAAAGTTATTGTTGCCGTGGACAGTCTTAAATCCTCTCTGTTTCTTTGAGTGCCTGATGTGAGTAAGACAATTCAAGAGCAAAAGGAAACAGCTGTCTTGGAAGTAATTTGGATCATGTTAGGTCCTATCATGTAACCAGTGCAACAGGTTTTAAATGTATGACAGTAAAAACTAGAGAGGGGTCAAAGCTAGAAGCACAATCTAAAGCTATTGAAATTTCAGAGAGAGGGCTTAGAAGGAACCAAACACCCAAATGTTTAGTTATGAAATAGAAAGAGGCATATTTTCTGCTTCTTTGCTGGAAAAAAAAAATCTCTCAGTGGAAGCTCACTAGATTTCCACTATTTCATGACAACAGCTTGTGAATTTTTGGTACTATAAGATCCAATATCTAATTCCAGTATGGTCCAGTACCCAAAATCTAGCCTAATCTGACCTGAATACAGCCTTCCTCTAGCAAACTTGCCAAAATAGACTTTTAAAAGTTCAGAATGTATTTTTTCATTTAGTAGCATCTTTCCCCTTCCTTCCTGTGTCACCCCCAACATATACTGTAGGTCAGTTAACAACTAGTACAAATCTTTTAGGGTTGGAAATTTCCTAAATTAAAAATTCAGAAGAGAAGCTAAAGAAAGGATAGCCCTGGAGTCTGAGCTTTACCCCATAGAAATAGTCCTACCAGGTCAAAATTGGGACTTATTGCTGGATATGGTAATGGCAAAGTACTGTGGGTAATAGAGAGCTTCAGTTCTGCTTCGTCGACCCAGAATCTTTCATGGAAATGAATATATGCAAATGAAAAAAAAAATTCTACCTTTTGTAATAGCTCACTGTGTAATTAATTACATTTTCTTGACTCCTAGCAAACCTCAACACCAGGCCCAGTTCTGCTACTACTCAGTCAATTAAACTCCAATGGTAACACCATGCATTGAGTGGCTGCTAAATTACTCCTGGATTAGATTCAGGGAAGTCCACCAAACCACCCAAGGTGCTTCATTAACCACTGACCTCACCGCCACCACACACAAAAGTCTGAATGCAATAACTCCCTGGAGTTATTGACCACGCACTTCTCTAAGCTTTGATCGCCATGTAGCATTCAGATGGTCTTCCATTTAAGAAAAAAAAATCTTGAATAAATTTAGGACCTTGGCTATCTCAGGAACTATCAATCTCCTTCCCCCTCATAGAACTTCTTCTGGATTGCTCTTGTCTACCCCCAGGCTTCAACTCCTGCTAGTGGGTACAAGGACACTCTCCATTAAAATCCCTCTTGCCTGCAATTCAATCCCTCTTGGGGGATGTCAGAGCACAGATTTGGTGGCGGGAGGAGGGGGGGTTAGGAAGCACTGTAAGATGTATTTGTTAGCTTTGACTTTTATATACAAGACCGGAGAGCACTAACTTTGTCAAATGGGAAGGGGTGATAGACATTGTGGTGGTGTGATTTCTCTGAATAATGGGCCAATATTATTTAGGAGTCGTGCAGATGACACGTACTATATATATAATATATATATAAAATCTATCTTTGTACTAGCTTAACTAAAACATTCAGACAAATACAATTTAGAAATAAAATTTTAAAAATTAAGAAGTAGAATTACCATGTCAAAAACACCAACCTGTGCTTTGTGTAAATCTTGGTGCCTCCTTGGACACTGCCAGCTAGACCTATGATGTGTATAAAGCCCTGATCCTGCAAACCTGTCCTTATGCCAGTAGCATTTACTCATGAAAATAAGAACTATATGAGTAAGAACTACTGGCATGAGTAAGCATGCACAGGGCTGGGCCCTGGAATTGTAGGCTTTTAAGGATCAGGACCCTGCATATTATTCTCCTGAAAAACACCACACACACTTAAGTAACCGTATAAATAATAATGATACAGACTGTCAGAGATACAGCAGAAGTACAGTGGGTCTGGTACTTCAACAAAAGCCAATTGAGAGTCACTTGGATTATCAAATCGATTTCACTGATTTTGAAATAGAGCCTTAGTGCATAAGCTATGTTTTCAAAATGTAATTTCAGAAAAATACCAACTACAATCTCAATTTCTTTTTATTCTATATTCAAATATGGATGAATATTTGCTGTGAACATTAGCTTTAAAAGAGCTAATATACAACCATTTTGTAAATATCTCATTTGCAATTTTGCACAGGGATTGAAAAATTCCAGTGCTGCAGCTGCAAAGACAGATAAATCTGCACCACTGTCTGCCCACCCATCCACAGTTACTCAGAAAAATATTTGGGCTGCTGAATTCTTTCAGCCATGTGTTATCAAATGAGATCTTTTTAGTCTCTAATTGTTGGGGCTTACATAATGGGATGGGATGTAATGAAGTAATATGTAATGTACCAGATGCAACATGAAAAAAGTATCAGTTGAACAGCACTGCATAGGACTGTCTGGCTGCTGTTTGTTCCTCCTGTCACCATATACGTAGAGATCTCCATGTGCGTTTAGTAAAAATGTAAAGGAATCTTTAAAAGGAAAAAAGATGCTTCACTAATAAAATTGCAATCCCTTCTGTTCTGCTTCTTTAATCCTTAACAATCTTTACTAATAAGACTTTTCCATATAAACTGATTTAAAACCACATCAATTACAAAAAAAATGAAATATTAATATTTCCCAGATTATGATTAAACTATTCTGTAACCAACAGCTTCCTAAGGTGAATTTATTTATGGATGTCATTGCTATTAAATGAGGGCCATTACAGGCAGCCCATGACATTTCAGCATCTAAAAGATCATGGGCAACTGATTTACTGTATAATAGTAAAAGTATCAAAGTTAAATAATAAAATCAGATTTATTAGCATTATTAAAATGTAGAAATGAAATTAGTTAGGGAGTCAGCTGAAATTAAGTTAAAACCATTAAAACATCTTTCTTAGAATAAGTAAGCCAATATCAGTCCCCATTTCAGGACCAAGTAAATAAATACATGTAACTTCAGGTTAACATGACAGAGTCATGCAACATTTAAGTGGGAGAACAGACCCTCCATAATGGAAGTTCATTCATCTTTCCAGTGAAGAGTCTATTAAATACTTTGAGGCTCCTGTGTAAGAAATAAGTGATCAGAATGCAATTTCTCATTATAACCTTTTATAGCCCCCATTTCAGTTTAGAGACAGTGTAAAGCATCTTAGCCAGCAAATGGTCCTCCACTCCCTGAAGAGAAAACTCTCTCCCAAGCAAATCTTCCTCTGCTCCAAAACCTTCCCCAAGTTGGACTGGCCAGCAACTAGCACAATCTTCCCTGAAAGACAGATTCCTTGTCCTCTAGGAAGCAACAGCAAGCTTTGCCTACATAAGGAAGTTCAGGCTTCAAGTAGTACATGGAATCAGAGACACTCTCAGTGAAAAAGAAGGGAGAGGCAACTTCACCTACTGTTCTATGTCCCTTTGCACCCAAAATTGCTGCAGTCACCTTACCACCTTGCTGAAGCAACTACCAGATACCAGTACATTCAGAGGGAAAGGGTCAAAGATCAAGCCCTGTGTTGTGCTGAAGGAGCTAAGGATGGCTTCGGTTTAAGAGGACTTACATAGGGGTGATTTCCTGTATGGGCATCCCTGTGTAAAGTGGGCAGAGACAGAACAGAGTCACTGCACTTGAATAATCTGTGGTTGGAACTCTCCTGTCAATGCCTTCATTGGCCTATGTATTTCATAATTTTTACTTGGAGGTAGTGAAGTGGACAGGCAGGTTAACTCTGCTCTGTCTTGTAAATCATGCTCTTTTGTTTTATCACCCTTAGGCTGTATCATAGCAAAGGATGTATCCTTTCAGCGGATCTTTTGAAAACGTGGTAATCTAAATACATTCTATACATTATAGGTACAACTGTCGAACCCCGTTAGCGAGATAGATGGAGGCTTTGAATCAGAGACCCTGTCTCATGCGTAACAATCATTGTCTTATTCAGGACAAGACAAGGAAACTGTACCACAAGGGTACAACCTCGGGTATCGCCTCAGAGTGTCAGACTGTACCAAATGCTGAGCACTGAATGGACATGGTACCAAAATATGAGGGAGAGGCATGAGAGTCTGAAAATGTCCACTCAAACTCTGTAATTTAGCTTGCAAATACAACTCATCCACACAAAGATTACTATGGGCTAGATTGAGCCTAGCTCTACACAAGTGCGTAAGAGTAGGGAAAAGTAAGCATAAGCCCTTCATGGCCTTGCTAGGCCCAATCCGGTTACTTTCAGACCAGATGGGACCCTAGCACTGACAGGAGCATTAGAAACGACAGAGAGCGAGGCCATAGCTGTGAACGGAGCCGGGCTAGCACCAGAAGAACAGGAGCTCAACACCCTGTCAAAGGAATAGAGGGTTTAAGAGATTACACTGTCCTCCCTCAGTGCTCCTATGACTGGTTGCAGCCACCTCAAGCACAATGCTGCTAGAATCTGCCTTGGACTGACAGGCACCTGTGCTCTCTACTCAATGCACATTGTGGTTTAAAACCACAGCCTAGCTCCATGTTGTTACTGCCTCCTCAATTAGGGCCAAATTTAATATTATCATTGCCTGGCTCCTGGGTAAACATGAATAAATATTTAGTGAGGGTTTTGTTGCCATATGCAGGCTTTCACAGTATGGAAGCTGAGACGAGCATCTAACAAATTGAGTCTCTAATAGTTGTAAAGCACAGTAATTATTCACACTCTTTATAGTGTTACCCAAATCATTTGACTGTGTTGTTTTATGAAAAGAAACTGCCAAAATTGGGCAGCTCAAAATTTGACCTATCATTTTCCTTACAAGTGAATGCAAAACACACTTAGTTCCTTACATTAAATTTTGTTCTTCAGAGACAAGTGATTCAGTGTTCTTCTGAACAAATAGCTGCATGTCAGTGGCCCCAAGCTACCATAGAACAATGGGCCAGGATCAGTGCATGATGAAGAAACACAATAAAAAGAATAGAAATTAAAGATGGAAAAGATTCTTTAAATAGTCTAATTCATTGCCCCTTTTCCTCTCCCCATGTCCAGACATTGTATTTTGCAGTATAACTTTAAATGTCTCAAACAAACTTTGCATTCCCACAGCTCTTTCCATCTGAGGATCTCAAAACATTTAGAAATATTAATCAGTTCTCAGAATCCCCTTATGAGATAAGCAATCAGTAATCTGCATTTTTACAATGGACAAACTGACAAGGTTAAAGCCTATCCCCATTGAAGTCAGTAGGAGTTTTGCCATGGATGTCAGTGGGCTGGAAGTAGATTAACCAGATGTCCCGATTTTTGGGTCTTTTTCTTATATAGGCTCCTATTACCCCCCACCCCCTGTCCCAATTTTTCACATTTGCTGTCTGGTCACCCTAGCTGGAAGTTAACCCAGAGAGTTAAAACAGTTACCTAAGGTCACAGAGGGAATCAAATGGGTGAGCTGAGAATAGAATTCATATCTCCCAATTCATAGCCCCACACTTTAATCACAACACTATCCACAATAGCAGGTGGTTTGGTTCAGGCCCACCTATAATCATTTAGTTAATGAATAAGATATAGAGTTGGAAACAACTGCCTCCAATTTGTACTTCATTCTTTTACATGTCCCTTCAGCATTCCTTGGCCAGTTGTAACAGGCTGCCACCATTTTGTAACGTATCCTAAATTTGAGATATTCTGGTCACACACACTATTTGTGTTCATCAAAGCAAAGTTCCACAAGGATGGCTACAGCTGAACAACAAACATCACTAACTGAAGAAGAGCTGAAAACAACAACAAAAAATTGTCACCAGCTAAAGCAAGAGTTTCAGTTACACCTGGTCTCATTAAAATATTAGAAACTTCCCTTGTTGACACATACAGTTCCCACAATTCCAGGATGAGTCTCAAGATGGGAACAACTATTAATTATCTGAAGCCAAATTGGGACATAACCCAGCTCTCAGCTTATTAGTTTCCTCAGGATCCACAAATAATAATCTGTATTCTCCCAAGTAGTCCCACTGACCTGGCAGTTTATAGAATGGGGCTATAATACAGTTACAGTGAACAGTCTGGTTCTGATGTAATCCTCTCAACATCACTACATAGTCCTACAGAGCAGTATTGCTGTGGGGGGAAATGTCACTTTCATCATGGTTTACAGTTCAATTTCTGATTAAAGATTAGGATTTATAAGATTAGGATTCTGTATGATGAACTTAATCTGCAATAAATACATTTATCTGTTCATGCATACTTCACAAAGTGAGGTGAAACTTGTTGAATAAATCCTTTATTATGAATGTATCCAGTTTTAGTAGGATGAAATTCTATCGCCATTCCTATTCAGTTTTAGCTTCTCTGTTGAGACTGCCAATAAGGATGTTATGATGGCTGTTTTGTAATGTAGACACCTGTCTAACAAGAAGCAGGCTGAAATGCCTAGGTCATTTCTCACAGGCCAATGATTACACCTTGATTGATCTAGGCAGATTCAAAGCAATGACCTAGGGTGGAAAAGAGTTTGTACCCCATTACCAATTCTCTGTAGCTGCATCTTAGTAGAGAACCATGGTTTGTTTAATGTCCTGTTCCTCAAATAATTTTTTTTGTTTTTGAACAGGATTTTTCCATCATCATTATGTTATGCTGAAACAATCAAGTGAAGGGGAAACCCAAAATCAAACAAGCCAAACTCAATGGTCCCTGCAAAACAGGCTGCACACATGATGAATAAAATTCTATACTAATGATTTGCCAAGTCCTCATAAAATCCCAATATTTGGCAAGCACTGTTCCATTTTACAGTTTAACATCCTCTGGCATAAACCATCATGGCTTAATTAAACACTGAATGCAAAGCACATCTCCAGGAGGTGATACTTCTAGCCACTTCTCTTTCAGTAAGCCAGGATGGAAATCAGCCATCAAGGAAATGTAATGCAGAGGGAACAAGACAACTATACATCTTTAGGGCCTGAGCTGCCCGATGCAGCAGCAGTACCCACTTTCCAAGGTAGTATCCACTACCTTTGCTGAGGGAAGAATACCTGCAATGTTAGCTGAGAACATGTTGCTCACAGATAGACTGCCTATTCACAGATGAGAAATAATTAGCACATAAGATTTTTGAACTCTAGGTTTCAGTCTCCAGAAAGGGCTTGACTGTCTCTTAGAAGGCTGAAATTATACACAATTATTATATTACTGGTAGTGGCTCGAGGTCCCAACCAAAAAACACAAGTGCACAGTATACCACTTAGCCAGAACCTGCATTGAACAGCTTCCAAACTATATAGACAAGACAGGCAAAGAATGGGAGAAAGAAGGCGTTATTATCCTCATTTTAAAGATAGAGAAATGAGGCACAGCCAGTCTGTGGCAGAGCAGGGAATTGAACCCTATTCACAAGATCAGCCTACTGTGTGCTGAATCAATCAAAATTCTTTTCAAACTCCTTCATAAAAAGACAACACACAGAGTGTGCTTGGCTTTAAGATTAACTTTAAAGAGACACTTGGATGTGTTGTCCAATATTAGCATTAAATGTTTGTGAACAATGTGGGAGATGTCTATTGTATTTATAAATGGTGTGTAGCTCCATCAATATGATTGCTCTCACGCTGTTTGCTACATGGGGGCAAAGAGTTAACTCAATCCTGGATGTTTTTACACATTTCCAGAGAGGCAGACACTGACTAATGGACCATACAGTTAATCTACTGCTGGGAGTCTACCTTCTCCAACATCCCCAGTGAGATGCATAAAACCGGACTGACCAGCTTCAGGGGTCCTGGACAAAGAACTTTGAAATGGATAAAAGGACTGTCTGTAAACTCAGAGAGAGAGAGGCACTGACTGAAGGTCAGCCTGAGACAGAAGAAAAGGCTGAAGGCTGTCTCACCCAGTCCCAACACTGGAGGAAGAGGGTGTTTGAGACAATTAGGACTTACCTCAACCTTAACCTTTCCTTGCAAGTTTAGGAAAGGTAATATGCAGAGAGGCCTTCTGTTGTTTTACCAGCTTCCTCTCTGTTATGTTCCAATGGATAAATAAATAATATTTGTTTTGAAGATGCTATTGTGTCACTGCATTATACCTACTGGCCACAGACTCCTGAAGGGAAATCTATAGCATGGGCCCAAATGCATGAAAACTCGTGATTACCCTCTTTGTGTGACACTTCTTAGAGCCCTTGGGTAGTTATGAAGATGATACCATGTAGATATCCTAGTTAAAATACATGGTTGACATTACACCATAGCCTATTGTTTCAATGAAGTATTTCACTGATGCCATAGGCAGGGACATGTCTTCTTGGCTAAAAGATAGATGCAGAACTATAGCGACAGAGGAAAAACAGTTCTGGAGTAACTCAATTTTCACAGAAAAAATAAACTAATATAACAAATGAAATAGCAATTAACTTCTGGATGCTTTTCCTTCTTGTGTGGTGCACTAACAAAAGAATTTAATATTAGATATTTCAGAGAGTCCAAAGGCTAAAAGTGGCACACTAATTCATCCTTTAATTTAAAAAAATTATTAATGATCTCTGGTGATAAATATCTTAATCTAGAATTCTCAACTCAGAGATCCATCAGACACTTTAAAAAAAAACAACAACAACAGGGTAACAGAAGGAATATTTCAGGCAGACATTTCTAACAGCCCACTCTTTCCTTGTCAGTAGGGAAAATATCATACAATTTAAGTAAAAAGAAGAAGAAATACTCGTGGTTAAATGAGCATCTGTGAATGTTAAAATAATTGGACCTCCAAAGGTGGGTGAAGACTTTGGAATTTCCACACTAGTCATTCAGAGAGTAGAATTAAGTATTAATTCACTATTAATCCAGTATTAAGGAGCCAGAATAAAATGGAGCTCTTAAGTATCAGAACTACTCTTTAAATGACTAGATTACAGAGCCATGTATTCAGGTTCTGCATGAACCCAGGCCAAAATCCAAATTCCTAACAATAGGCACCCCCGGCATATTTAAGGCCTGATTCAAAACCCACTGAAATCAGTAGAAACACTCCCCATTAATGCCAATGGGCTTTGTAGGGCCCCAATTCAGCCAACCACATCTCAAGTCACACTGGAATCAATGGTACTTAAGTACATGCCTGAGTACTTTGCTGCAACAAGACCCTCCCCATCAGTGATATGAATTTTGGAAATGCAGAGCCTGCAACTCCGATTGATTCTGTGGGAACGGTCAGTGCTCAGCAGGTCTGAAAATCCAATTACCGGTACTTCTATATAGACACCCGAGCATGGATTTCAGAGCCTATATCCCAAAAAATGAAAATGCAAATATTTGTGCGTGCCCAAAACAATTCAGTAAAGCAGGTCTTCTCAGGAATTTAACAGAAATATAATTACCTATCGACATAAATACTTGCAATAAATACTTATGCTAGTACTCACTCAGAATGTCTCTTCTGCAAAACAGAAAGCTTTCCCTTTGGGTAATTATTAAATCCATCTTAATCAGCCATCACAACAAAAGCTAGGTTTTGTGAAAAAGAATTTAAAATGCTGGTTCTGAAAGTGTGGGACAAGAGGGTGACTGTCTAACCTGGTGTAAACATCGGCAGTACCTAGGAAACACGAATGTTACCACAGAGATTGTAATTGGAGGGATATTCAATTGTTCTTTCATATCTTGGTCTAACTTGCAGATAGGCTAAACCGAACACTCAAGGATCTTAAATATCCCCAAGTATTTTAATATATTTGTGTGCATGTGCACTGCTACACACATTTTTAATATACAATTTTTTATTTATCAGTCCACTGTAGTAAAATATTCTAGTTTTGTTTTTATTTTGCACTTATTCTTTTAAAATTCTGATTTAATTAAAATACATCACACTGCACTAAACAAAAACTAGAAAGTTTGGGAGTATTCCATTCCTGGGGCTTTGTTTCAGCCCATCTCAAGACACATGAGAAAACGCAGACACACCTACCTAATTAGAGCCACAATCATACAGCTCTTGTCTTCCAACCAGGACATGTGTTTATGCCCGATTGTGCAGTCATTCTGTTCAGCACTAGAACCAACATTGTAAAACAATTCTTCACAAAGTAAAGTGTGTGTGTGAATATACACATTTCACCCAGGGCAAACTTTTACAATTTTATAGAGAAATGCAGCATTTTCTCTCCCATTCCACCCAGCTCCACCACTAAACTGTCAGGTTTTTTCCACTGGATTATTTTTTCAATCTCTTAGGACTAAAAAGCACCATAAAATTCCTGCCTTTTCATAAGACTATTGAAAATGTGCCCTCAGAGGTATCCATTTTAAACAGTGGGAGGCTTTCCACCCAGAATTTATATTCTATTATGCATAAGCGAGTGAAGGAATGTCACCCAGTATTTAGAGAAGCTGACTCAATTACTTAGGCACCAGAGCCTCCCCAAAATCATAATTCAGATCGTGATAGTTCAAAACTCACCATGAGACCCTCACTGAGCCTATCATTCCAGACTCAAGTTTGTCTGGTTTCGTGACAGAAGTTTGCCCTACTCTCAGGTTCTATTCCTGACACACACACACACTCTCTCTCTCTCTCTGAATTTGAGCAAGCCACTGCCTTGTTGTGCCTCAGTTTCCCCATTTAGGGCTCTATCTTGTGGGAGTGTTGTGATCTTAACTAAAGTTTGTAAAATGCTTTGATATCTTCAGATGAAAGGTGTTAGTGTAGTGCAAAGTATTATTGTTATGATATCAGGTTAGGCAACATCTAGCTTTGTCTACAATGCAATGTCCTTTACCACCCACTCAGCTGCTTGGAAAAATAATGCAGATATTGATGTGAAGCCATGGATTAAAATTTCATGCTGAAATCCATGAAAAGTAGCTTCATAGAAAACCTTTTTTTCTTCAAGCAGCATGGGCAACTTGGCAAAGACTGATTGATAAGCCAGTTTGTTTCATGGTGTAAATCTTTAATTTCATTTGCTGCCCTGGTTACTCTGACCCCTGCAGTATTCCATAAATATTTAGGTAGCTTTCACCCAACTTTTTTCTGTTTTTGAATACTAATGCTGGTTGTAGTGAATAAAAGGGGGAGTTGCTGTAAAGGAACGAGGGACTAGCTGTGAATATCTAATCCGCGGCCTGTCAGGAATTGTGTTTGCTAGAATTAAAGTAATTACTAGTAGCCAGGAACCCATCGCATTCCTTAATGAATTGTAAGTCTGTGTTGTGAAAACAACAAATATCTTTACCTGAATAAGCATTAATGTTGTAACAACAAGCAAAATCAATAACTGTATAAAGCCTAAGGCTAGGGCCAGGAAAACAAGACTGACATGCATGCAGATAATCTTACTAATGAAGAAATCAAAGGGTTTCTGGTTTACTGTGCATCTCATTACTATGTGACAGATTAGCAGCAACTTTAAAGGTAGCCTTTGATATTTGTACAGTCCAGGCCTGGAGACATGACCTCTTAATACTGACACTTCCCCATTCTGCAAACACCCCTAGTTTATCAGACTTCAAAGAGAGGAGTTTACAATACTGCTCTTGGCAAAGCAGTGGCCTGGGATAGCCTGGTGAGTCTTCCCAGTGTTCCATGCCAGGAGCATTGCAAGCTTGAGAGGAAAGTCACAGAATGCCCCTTGTTCACTGGGTCAGCAGATGCAGCATGCACATGCAGTCTCCAGGGGGACAGGGTCATTCATCCCATGAAGAGGTATTTTCCCTGCCAGCTGGCCAGATCTATCAGAGGCACCAGATGTAGATGCAATAGTTTGCTGTGCCCAGCAAGAAGAGAGGTGCTGAGCATAAGTAACCATCAGCACTGAGAGAGAAGCAGCAGCAAAGATGCCAAAATTCATCCATACCTTGGGCCTTGTTTCTGCTAAAATCCTTATTCAGGCTTTAATCACTTCCTGTCACTGCTATTGACGTTTCCTTTAAAATTATCTTGTTAAATTACTGTGCTGTCTAAACTGCAGGGAGGAGTCCAGAACACTGCAGCATGGCTCCTCTCACTGCAAGAAGCTGGGCCATGCACTGTCATTCACCTTGAAAATCAAAAGTTACCCTCCTGGTCTTTGAATCTCAATTTATTTTTCTGCAACTCTGGACTTAGTTATTCTCCCCTTCCACTTCACTTTGCTCTTCCATTCCTCATCTTCTCTTTCCCATTAGTCCTGAGACTCTCCAGAGTGGAGTTGGAAGTGGGTTTTTTTTACCTGTATCTAAACTAGGGCTGTTGATCAATCGCAGTTAACTCGCGCGATTAACTGAAAAAAATTAACTGCAATTAAAAAAATTAATTGTACTGTTAAACAATCGAATACCAATTGAAATTTATTAAATATTTTGGATGTTTTTCTACATTTTCAAATATACTGATTTCTATTACAACACAGAATACAAAGTGCAGTGCTCACTTCATATTTTTATTATGACTATTTGCACTGTAAAAATTATAAAAAATAGTATTTTTCAATTCACCTCATACAAGTACTGTAGTGCAATCTCTATCATGAAAGTGTAACTTACAAATGTAGATTGTTTTTTTTGTTACATAACTGCACTCAAAAACAAAACAATGTAAAACTTTAGAGCCTACAAGTCCACTCAGTGTTACATCTTGTTCAGGCAATCACTGAGACAAACTTTTTTTTACATTTACAGGAGATACTGCTGCTTGCTTCTTATTTACGTCACCAGAAAGTGAGAACAGACGCTCGCATGGCACTTTTGTAGCCGGTGTTGCAAGGTATTTATGTGCCAGATATGCTAAACATTCGTATGCGTCTTCATGCTTTGGCCACCATTCCGGAGGACATGCTTCTATGCTGATTATGTTCGTTAAAAAAAAAATAGTAGATTAATTAAATTTGTGACTGAACTCCTTGGGGGAGAATTTTATGTCCCTGCTCTGTTTTACCAGAATTCTGCGATATATATCATGTTATAGCAGTCTCAGATGATGACCCAGCACATATTGTTTGATTTACGAACAATGTCACTGCAGATTTGACAAAATGCAAAGAAGATTTCTAAAAATAGCTACAGCACTCCACCCAAGGTTTAAGAATCTGAAGTGCCATCCAAAATCTGAGAGGGACGAGGTGTGGAGCATACTTTCAGAAGTCTTAAAAAGCAACACTCCAACGAGGAAACTACAGAACCTGAACCATCAACCTTCTGCTGGTGGCATTTGATTCAGATGGATGGTTATCAAGCAGAACCCGTCATCAGCATGGATGCATATCCTCTGGAATGGTGGTTGAATCATGAAGGGACATATAATCTTTAGCACATCTGGCACATAAATATCTTTTGACGCCAGCTACAACAGTGCCATGAGAACACCTGTTCTCACTTTCAGGTGACATTGTAAATAAGAAGTGGGCAGCATTATCTCCTGCAAATTGTAACCAAACTCTTTGTCTGAGTGATTGGCTGATGTAACACTGAGTGGACTTGTAGGCTCTAAAGTTTTACATTGTTTTGTTTTTGAATGCAGGGGTTTTTGTTACATAATTCTACATTTGTAAGTTCAACTTTCATGATAAAGAGATTGCACTACAGCACTTGTATTAGGTGAACTGAAAAATACTATTTCTTTTGTTTTTTACAGTGCAAATATTTGTATTCAAAAATAAATATAAAGTGAGCACTGTACACTTTGAATTCTGTGTTATAATTGAAATCAATATATTTGAAAATGTAGAAATCAAAACATGTTTAAATAAATGGTATTTTATTATTGTTTAACGATGCGATTAATGGCAATTAATTTTTTTAATCGCTTCACAGCCCTAGCTTAGACCTGACTTTTGAGCCCTTTCACAGCTCAACCCCAACCCCAGCAACTTGGAAAATTGAGTGAGTAATGAAAAATGTTGGTTTCTTTCTTTTTGAAGTTTCTAGGCATTTTCTTTGTGAAGAACAGTTTGAAAGCATAAACAAATGGCAAGGGCTGAAAGGAACAAAGAATTCAGTTCCATTTTTGCAGAGGGGCAGAAGGAACTAGAGTTACCCTGAAGCACACAATTTTTATGTAATGATAATCATATTTGAGCCAACCCCCACTGCCTGTCCCCAAAATTATCTCACTGGTCCTGTCCAAAACCCTCTGGATGGCCTATGCATAACAGTATGGTCATGATTCTTGCCTGCATATTTATACCTGACCCTGGAAATTTCCACCACATGTGTCTGACGAAGTGGGTATTCACCCAGGGCCAGTGCTACCATTAAGGCAAACTAGGCGGTTGCCTAGGGCGCCAAGATTTGGGGGCGCCAAAAAGTGGTGCCCCCAATTTTTTTTTTTTTTTTACAGCGTTCCTGGGCTGGACTGCCGGCAGCGCGCTGACACGTGTGGCTCAGACTCCCTCTCCCAGCACAGCGGCCGCTCCACTTCTCCCGCCTCCCAGGCTTGTGGCGCCAATCAGCTGTTTGGGGCCGCAAGCCTGGGAGGGGAGGAGAATTAGAGCGGGGGCTGCGTGCTTGGGGAGGAGGCGGAGCAGAGGTGAGCTGGGGTGGGGAGCTGCCGCGGGGGGGTGTGCCTCAGGGCAGAGGGGGAGCTGCCATAGGGCTCCCCACCCAAACTCACCTCTGCTATGTCCCCTCCCCAAGCATGCTGTCGCTACTCCACTTCTCCCGCCTCCCAGGCTTGCAGTGCCAATCAGCTGTTTAGCACAGCAAGCCTGGGAGGGGAGGAGAATTAGAGCAGCGGCTGCGTGCTTGGGGAGGAGGCGGAGCAGAGGTGAGCTGGGGTGGGGAGCTGCCAGATGGCTCCCCGGGGGGGGAGCTGCCGCAGGGGGGCACCTCAGGGCAGGGGGGAGCTGCCGCAGGGGGGCGCCTCAGGGCAGGGGGGGGGCTGGGGAGCTGCCGCAGGGCTGGGGAGGGGCGCAAGGTGGAAGTTTCACCTAGGGCGCTAAACTTCCTTGCACCGGCCCTGTATTCACCCACACAAGCTTATGCTCCAATACATCTGTTAATCTATGAGGTGCCACAGGACTCTTAGTCGTTTTTTAGTATGGTCATGAGTGACTGGGATTGTTTACATTTGTGGAAGCTAACAAAACATTGTTCCAGGGGTAGCTTTACTACAAATCTCATGGTCACCACCAAGATGCAAGAGCTCCCGGAACAGAGCAAAGAGCCTTAGTAAGATGGAGATTGTTCTTTCTTATCCAAATAGGGAGCTTTTTTATTGCTATTGCAGTGGGATTGTAATTTTTCTTCGGGAGATGAAGTGCCAGTACAATATTTAGGAGTACATTTAACAGCAGCTATTTACCACTGTTGTAACATCTGCCAATGACTACTATTTTCATGTTTTCATTATTATCATTCAGTATGATGAATTAAGATTGGATCCAACATGATCGTGGCCATTTATCAGCTTTTCTCTGTGCATGTCTTTTTTTACAGTGCACCCCGAATATTAAAATATCTGTGTGGTTCAGTAGCACTGTCTCATATTGTTTATAAAGAAAACATTAATGTAGGCTCCATGCTAGGGTAAATAGCCCAAGAAGTATTCCAATGGGTTGAAGAGCTTAGAAAAGAGATATAAAAGCATTATTTGATGTGAATTTGGATCTATTAGAACATTAGTTTGAAATTTGTAAGCACAGAGTTTGCCACCCCATTTAACACTGACAGACCAAAGATTAGATCACAGGATGAGGAGTTATGACTAATCAGTTAAAATCCTAGGAGAATGAGGGAAATTGTCCCCTTCAATGACAAAAAAAAAAAAAAGTCTTCACAGAACGGGAGGGTGAAGTGAGTTTAGCTCAAACAGAATACAAATTGTGTTCTGACACCAGGACTTGTGGATCTCTGGTGGTCAGTTGAAAACACTCAGTCCCCAAGCCCCAGGCATCTGCAGAAGCTCCAAAATACCATACTCATTCTGTTTCCCAAGCCCTGGCTTCTGGACAGCATGCTTCCATGGCTAGATCCAGAGGCATAGGCAGGGTTGCAGCCGAGGAGAAGCGGCGGAGAAAAAAGGCGCCGGTTCTTCGGTGGCATTTCGGTGGCCCTGTGCATATGCCGAAATGCCGCCGAAAGATGGAGCGGCACATGCGCAGGGCCGCCTCGCTTCCCCGTCCGGAGCGCTGTCCGGGGCACCGAGACCCCCAGCGATGCTCTCAGGGCCGGAGTCCCAGCTGGAGCGCCGGGAGCCCGCGACCCCGTTCTGCCAGCCGGCCGGAGCGCTGGGAGGTGGGAGGCAGCCTGTGGCCCCATTCCACCAGCTGGAGCGCCGGGAGCCAGCCCACGGCCCCGTCCCGCAGGCGCCACTTTTGGGGAATGTGGTCAGGGGAAGTGGCCGCTTCCCCTGAACCCCACTAGCTACACTACTGGCTAGATCCCCCAGAGTCTGCAAACCCTGCTATAGTCAGAGTGAATCAAGCCCTTTGAATAAAGCCTAAAAGTGTTTTTTTTAAAACATCTAGAACTTAAGAACAATTTGACTAACTGCTGTCCAGCTTTCAAAAAAAAAAAAAAAGAAAGAAAGAAAAAAAGTGCTACTATTCGTTGAAAACAATTCTCTGCTGAAGATATGCTTCTTGTGCAAAATTAAGTGTGTGAATACAGGGTTTATAACAGAATCTTATAAGCAACATTAACTATAGACCTCTTACCATGGGCACTACAATCACAGTAATTCTTTACACAAAGTGAAAACACAGATGGATACCATGCTGCAAAGAATCTATTGCTACAAGTGAACACACACCACAATTATCAGCTAGACCACACCAAATTGCAGAGCCCTGATTAGAACCCTTAACCTAAGCTCCAAGAGGACAGGCCTCTATCACTTGATCTCAAAGGCACTCTCACAGTGTCCTTCTATAGCTTACACTTAAGAGTCTCAGCCAATACCCACTGAAGTCAGCAGAAAGACTTCAGACTCTCTCAACTGCAATTATCCACTCAAGGGTAACTTGCTTATACACTATGACTATTAAAGTTGATAAAACAATCATTAATAACTTTACTGAATTACAACCTGTTTTCTTCAAATACAGCCTATAGACTACCTTTCAATGAGATCTAATGATAAAGTTGGAAGGTTTAGCAATAAGGAATTTTTTGAGCAAGAAGGACCCAAACAGACATTAGAGACTATATATCTCTCAAACCACTGTAAATTCTTAATGGCCTGTCACTCAACACCATTTGATCAATTGTCTTCAATCTTTGCAGAAAAAAAATATCCTTTAAATCTTCAAAAGAAACCCAACTATTGCTTGGCCAAAGCAATTTTCCTAGCCAAAGTTTTGGGACCAAATCTCCTCAGCTAATGTAAATCACCATCAGGGCCAGATTTAGGCCAATTCCACCAATTCCCCCGAATCGGGCCCCGCACCTAAGAGGGCCCCACGCCCAGTGGCAGGGCCGCCGGGGTGGGGGCAAGTGGCTGAGAATCCCTTCCCTGGCTGGAGGCTCCTTTTTAATTTTTACTCACCCAGCAGCGCTCCGGGTCTTCGGCGGCACTTCAGCGGCGGGTCCTTCACTCGCTCTGGGTCTTCGGCAGCAGGTCCTTCAGTGCCACCAAAGACCCGGAGCGAGTGAAGGACAAACTGCCGAAGACTACGAGTGCCGCCCGGTGAGTACAAGCCCCACATGTTTTTTTACGTGTTTTTTTTTTTTTTTTTTTTTCAGTCATCCCTCGTCAAAACTGTTCGAATCGGGCCCCGCACTTCCTAAAGCCGGCTCTGATCACCATAGCCCCATTGAAATAAATGGAACTTCACCAATTTAACCAGACGGTGAGCTAGACCCACACAATACATACTGTATGTCTATAAAAGAGTCATGGCCATCCCCCAAAAGATTTCCAACTTACGTATTTCGAAATTAGACTTAACTATGTGTAAATTCTCCTTTGTGTATGGATGGCAAGACATTCAAAACATACAGTATGCTGCCTAGAGATATGATCTCATTTACATTATCTCAAAATATTGGCAGTTGTCATTAATGGTACTATGGACTATCAAATAAGAGATTCGGAGCACTGAACTAGTCAGAATGAACTGTGGTTAACTGATATTACTCTAAAAAACAGACATCACAGAGACGTTATTGTCAAATAAGGAATGACTTTCAAGCGGGTTTCCTCTTTCCCCATGCTTCTTCAAGATTAGGATTCTCAGTAGTAGCACAGCATCTGGAAGTGCTGATACAATATATTGTAAGTATTTTCTCAATAACATTATCTCAGATGCAACAGCACTATGGCTCAGCTGACAGCAATCTTGATTCTGGGCCAAGAGGGTACTGCATGTTGAAGTCCTCACAAGAACTTGGATTTATAATACCCCTGCTGGCCTGCTATACAGGATTTAGACAGTTCTGTTGCCCTGGTAGAAGTATTATCTTTCAGATGAGTCTTTAAAACTAGGACTCTTCTGCTCATCTCCAGTGGTTATCTAAATGGAAGTTAAGGACCCCATCGTTCTTTTCAAAAGAACTAGAGGGAATTAATCCTGGTGCACTGGGCCACACTGCCTTAATCCATAAAATAGGTACTATAAGTGGCCACTGCACTCCCAGTATTTAACTCTTTAAAAATGCTTTGGGATACCTTAAGGATAAAAGAGGCTGTCCTGTTTAGGATTTAGCAAGATAGCACTTGAGAGTCAGTCAGAGAAAACAATGAGACAGACCTCAGAACACCTGTCAGGTTGGTTTAAGTAGTGGCTGTAACCACCGGATAGGCTATTGCACATTCTATGGTGTGGCTGTCGCTAATAATTCCCTTCTGTGATGTGGCTCGATTTGCTTTCCAGAGCAGAATAAAACAGGTTGCCTCAACAGCTCATTACTAACGGGAAAGGAACTCAGTTTATATAGGTGCTGAGAGTTTTTATTTATGAACCATTCTTCAAGGACCCTTTCCTGCCTGGTAGCTCCTGTGAAGTCCCTAAACTCACCACTGTTAGTGATGAGACATTTGAAGTGGTGCCAGTGGGTACTATATTGTGATTACGCATGGAGTGTTGGATTAGATTACAGTATAGGTGGATATTTATGAGCTGATTGGCCACAGTTTCCATACATAAATATGCATATTCATGACAGTGAACACCCTTCACCAATTAGACCACATGGCAATTGTGAAAAAGACATTTTAGAAGCCATTCTATGTAAAATTTTGAAAGAGGACTTGTTTTATTTTTTAAATTTCTCTAATTAGTAATTTTTGAAATATCCAGTTTGGATGCCTCTCTTTTTTCTATGAGACTGAGCTGCACAGGTGACCACTTCAGGGTGGGGATCAGGGGGAGGGGATGTGGATAGGGGGTTGAATGGGGTCAGGGGTTCCAAGGGGGCAGTCAGGAAGGAGGAGGGGTTGGATGGGGCAGAGGTCCGGGGGGGGGGGTGCCC
This sequence comes from Malaclemys terrapin pileata, assembly GCF_027887155.1. Lineage (NCBI taxonomy): Eukaryota > Metazoa > Chordata > Testudines > Emydidae > Malaclemys > Malaclemys terrapin. The sequence continues at coordinate 75,773,165 of NC_071511.1, read as the reverse complement.
CCATCAGGAATGAGAGGAGGAGTTGGATGGGGCAGCGGGAATCCAGGGGACAGGGAGTGTGGATGTGGAACAGGCAGGGCAATGGCTAGGACTTAAAACAGCTGGTGAAGACTGGGCTAAGGGCTTCAGGGGTGGTGCTTGCCAGGGAGTAGGGCAAGGAACACTAGGGAGCTAGTGAAACAATACCAGCTCTGCTTAAATTATTAGCTTCACAGAGGAGAAAGCTTTAAATAATGCTCAACTTTTTACCTTCAGAGACCAAAACCTTTTCATTCAGGACACTGCTGTTTCACATGAAAAGCTCTGAATGGCACAAAGAAGTACCTGGAGCACTGGTTAAAGCTAACTCGTGCAAAGTTATAAATGGCAATATAATCATTTCACCAGTTTCATATCCCACAACTAGGCTAGCCTTGTTCTTCGGCCCTAGGTGCTCAGCTCTTAATATCTAGATAAATTTGTTTTAAAAACTAGCAAACTCCCTGTGACGAGTTTGCTCTACTCACTGCTGGATAGTACTGCCTGCTGGAGGTTCTGGGGATTAGCTCAGACAGGACAACACCCTTTCCAGCAGCTATACCTGGTCAGTTTCTTCTCTGTAGCCCCTCTCTCACTCTCAGGAACTACAGCTGTGCTCTTTTTGACTCAGCCCTCTGGCAAGGTCACTATTGGGGTTAGTGCTTCTATATCCTGGGAAATATCCCAGAATCTGGGAATTTTTGAGTAAAATGTTTTGAATGAAAAGTTTCAACTTGGGAAATTGAGAATTTTCATTCAAAACATTTTACTCAAAAATTCCCAGATTCTGGGAAATTTTCCAGGATATAGAAGCACTTTAAAAAACTTTATCTGGGAATTTTTCACTAGATTTGGGAAATTTTTACCACTAGGTTGGGAAAAGTTGGCATCACAATATAGGAGCACTGATTGTGGTTTCCCCTCTGGGGGGGGGGGGGGGGGGATGAGGGAAGGAGAGAGGAGAGAGAGAGGGAAATAAAGGTTCCTGACCTCCAGCAGTCTCAGGTGCCCTTCTGCTTCATTGCCTCACACGGCCACTCCTGCAGCAGCTGGCTAGGAAACCAAGGCCCACCCTCCAGGTTCTGGCTCAGGGACCTTCTTCATAGCAGTCAAGGTCCATTCTATACACCTTGCAGCCTTTCCCTGAGCTGCTTCCATATCTCCTAGCCTTCCCCACTCCTCTGGGTTTGCTAGTCTCTTCACTCCCTTCTCCCAGGGAGTAACTTTAGGCAACTCCACTCTGCAGCCCCCAAACACTCCTTCCCAGGGAGCAACTGCAGCCTTTACCAAAGACCCCTTCTGTCACCAGCCTTCTGGCTTTTGTAGAAGCCCTGCCTGTCCCTCACAGGTGAGCTTCTATCTAATTAGCTGCCTCCCACCTAAAGCTCTCCTGTTTTCAGCCTAATTAACTGATTGGGCCCACCTAGCCTAATTCAGCTCTTGCAGGGCTAGTATGGGGAGCACACCTCATCACACTCTCCCACAAAGAACTTCACAAGCTTAGAGAGTTGCTCAAGTATATTTCCTTGCAAGAATACGGACACCAAACAGCTAGGAAATCATAACACAATATTCAGACCTAACACAATACTAGTCCCCAGATGCTAGCCCAATACTATAATTAGTCACACTAGCATACTAATACCATCAGGCCCATTACATTCAATGCAACAATATTGTCACCCTCTGATCTAAAGTCATTTGTGTATTTGACAAGAATCCATTTTGAATATGTAATTAAAGTTGTATTCCTTTTCTGTCTGGCATATGATATGTGAAGGTGCAAAAATTGTGATAAGAGAATTGTAAGTTAAGGTTGTGTGTTGTAGCATGAGTTTTAAATTCTTTGAAGTGTATTGCTGAATTTAAAGTGAGCATGCTAGAGCAGTGTTAGTAAGTTGGTGTGGTTGAATATCATGGTGGGCTAATGCATGGTGTTTGGGAATGTGTTAGGCATGAATGAAGCCTTTTTTCTTATTATTTGTATTTCAGGAGCATAGATCAAGGCCTGTTATGCTAGGCACTTCCCACACACATAGGAACAGACAGTCCTTAAACAGAAAAGATAGACAAAGAGAAAGGGAGTATTATTAGCCCCAATTTATACTTGAAGAATTGAGGCACAGAGAAATTACATGACTTGCCAAAGATCACAGGAAGATAGTAGCGGAGTAGGAACTGAACCAACATCAAATATTTCCAATGGTTTATGTTTGAATTATCTTCTGTGAGCCAAGTTCAGCCCTGGTATAAGCAAATGTAACTCCTGTGCTCACTTTTACAAGGTCTAAATTTCATCCCATTATTTTCCTTAAAATAATAATAATCTCTAAAATTGACTTCCATTATACATTTGGCAGGCCATTCATAGCCCAAGCCAAGCACTAATACATACAGCTCCTATGCTCTATGGATAGTCACTGCGCTCCTAAAATCTCATCTCTCACTCCGGTGTAAATCAGATAAATCCACTGAAAACAACTGAGTCACACTGGGGTAAAAAATGTCAACAATGGAATCAGAGTCTGTATGTCTTCATTTACCACTAAGGTTTCTGACAATATAGAAGGGCCCAGAGTGAATCTCATGCTCCAAGTACATATAAAATGTACTCTAGCAGTTAAGTCATACAGCTCTTATCACTGTGGGATCAGACACCTATACCTGCACATGTGACCAATTACTGGAAGGAGAAGCAGATACAGTTATAGTATTTCAGCTCAGTGCATAACCAGTGACACTGTGGTCCTGATTTGTCATTGTCCTGCAGCTTGTGTCCTCATTTACACCATTCAAAGTGGGTGTAAAACTCTACCAAATCAGAGCAACAGTGTTTTACACCCACTTTGCACTGGTGTAAATGAAGACACAAGCTGCAGGACAGTAAAGAATCAGGCCCTACACACTTTCTAACATCAGGGGAAGCGAACACATTAAAAAAAGTATCAGGGGGTAGCCGTGTTAGTCTGTATCTACAAAAACAACAAGGAGTCTGGTGGCACCTTAAAGACTAACAGATTTATTTGGACATGAGCTTTCGTGAGTAAAAACTCTACTCAGAAGAGTCTGTCCTATCTCGGGGACTCTCTTTCTGTCCCACCATCCCCACGAACATGATACAGTTCTGCGGTGATCTGGAAGCCTACTTTCGTCGTCTCCGACTCAAGGAATATTTTCAACGCACCACTGAACAGTTCACTGACCCACAGGAACCCTCCTACCAACACTACAAGAAGATGAACTCTGCGTGGACTCCTCCTGACGGTCGAAATGACAGACTGGACCTCTACATAGAGTGTTTCCGCAGACGTGCACAGGCTGAAATTGTGGACAAACAACATCACTTGTCCCATAACCTCAGACGTACAGAACGCAATGCCATCCACAGCCTCAGAAACAACTCTGACATTATCATCAAAGGGGCTGACAAAGGAGGTGCTGTAGTCATAATGAACAGGTCAGATTATGAACAGGAGGCTGCCAGGCAACTCTCCAAGACCACATTCTACAGGCCACTATCCTCTGATCCCACTGAGGAATACCAAAAGAAACTACACCATCTGCTCAAGAAACTCCCAGCTACAGTACGGGAACAAATCTACATGGACACACCCCCAGAACCCCGACCAGGGGTATTCTATCTGCTACCCAAGATCCATAAACCCGGAAACCCTGGACGCCCCATCATCTCAGGCATTGGCACTCTGACAGCAGGATTATCTGGCTATTTGGACTCTCTCCTCAGACCCTATGCTACCAGCACTCCCAGCTATCTTCGAGACACCACTGACTTCCTGAGGAAACTACAATGCATTGATGTTCTTCCTGAAAACACCATCCTGGCCACCATGGATGTAGAAGCACTTTATACCAATATTCCACATGAGGATGGACTACAAGCTGTCAGGAACAGTATCCCTGATGAGGCCACAGCAAGCCTGGTGGCTGAGCTTTGTGACTTTGTCCTCACCCACAACCACTTCAGATTTGGGGACAACTTATACCTTCAAGTCAGTGGCACTGCTATGGGTACCCGCATGGCCCCACAGTATGCCAACATTTTTATGGCTGACTTAGAACAACGCTTCCTAGCTCTCGTCCCCTAGTGCCCCTCCTCTACTTGCGCTACATTGATGACATCTTCATCATATGGACCCACGGAAAGGAGGCCCTTGAAGAATTCCACCTGGACTTCAACAATTTCCACCCTACCATCAACCTCAGCCTGGACCAGTCCACACAAGAGATCCAATTCCTGGACACTACAGTACAAATAAGTGATGGTCACATAAACACCACCCTATACCGGAAACCTACTGACCACTATACGTACCTACATGCCTCCAGCTTCCATCCAAGACACACCACACAATCCATTGTCTACAGCCAAGCCCTAAGATACAACCGAATTTGCTCCAACCCCTCAGACAGAGACAAACACCTACAAGATCTTTATCAAGCATTCGTAAAACTACAATACCCACCTGGGGAAGTGAGGAAACAGATTGACAGAGCAAGACGGGTACCCAGAAATCACCTACTACAGAACAGGCCCAACAAGGACAATAACAGAACACCACTGGCCATCACATACAGCCCCCAGCTAAAACCTCTCCAGTGCATTATCCACGATCTACAACCTATCCTGGAAAATGATCCCTCACTCTCACAGACCTTGGGAGGCAGGCCAGTCCTCGCTTACAGACAACCCCCAACCTGAAGCAAATACTCACCAGCAACTACACACCACACCACAGAAACACCAACCCAGGAACCTATCCCTGTAGCAAACCTCGTTGCCTACTCTGTCCCCATATCTACTCTGGCAACAGCATCAGAGGACCCAACCACATCAGCCACACCATCAGGGGCTCATTCACCTGCACATCCACTAATGTCATATATGCCATCATGTGCCAGCAATGCCCCTCTGCCATGTACATTGGCCAAACCGGACAGTCCCTCCGCAAAAGAATAAATGGACACAAATCGGACATCAGGAATGGTAACATACACAAGCCAGTAAGTGAACACTTCAATCTCCCTGGTCATTCTATTACAGATTTAAAAGTCACTATCATTGAACAAAAAAACTTCAGAAACAGACTTCAAAGAGAAACAGCAGAACTAAAATTCATTTGCAAATTCAACACCATTAATCTGGGCTTGAATAGGGACTGGGAGTGGCTGGCTCACTACAGAAGCAGCTTTTCCTCTCCTGAAATTGACACCTCCTCATCTATTATTGGGAGTGGACTACATCCACCCTGATTGAATTGGCCCTGTCAACACTGGTTCTCCACTTGTGAAGTAACTCCCTGCTCTCCATGTGTCAGTATATAATGCCTGCATCTGTAACTTTCACTCTATGCATCCGAAGAAGTGAGGTTTTTACTCACGAAAGCTCATGCCCAAATAAATCTGTTAGTCTTTAAGGTGCCACCAGACACATTAAAAAAAGGTGCCACCTGACATATCAAATTACTAATCACATACTTTTAAATTCGTTATACATATTTATTTTGTACTTAAAATAAAAACACAATAATGATACTGTTCTACAAGTACGTGAGCCTACTTGACAAGTAAAAAGCAACAGAGGGTCCTGTGGCACCTTTGAGACTAACAGAAGTATTGGGAGCATAAGCTTTCGTGGGTAAGAACCTCACTTCTTCAGATGCAAGACTGAAGTGAGGTTCTTACCCACGAAAGCTTATGCTCCCAATACTTCTGTTAGTCTCAAAGGTGCCACAGGACCCTCTGTTGCTTTTTACAGATTCAGACTAACACGGCTACCCCTCTGATACTTGACAAGTTTTATTGTCCTTGGGTCTGGCTTCCATCCCCTCTCCAACTGTTGCAGCTGTCTGGAGGTGCTGCCTTCCACACCTTCCTCATTCACACCTCATTCATTCAACAGGGCAATTGATTAAGGGGTGAGGGGAAATCTTAGTCTATTCTACTGACTAGCCATTACCTTCAGCCCCCAACTAAAACCTCTCCAGCGCATCATTAAAGATCTACAACCTATCCTGAAAGATGATCCCTCACTCAGATCTTGGGAGACAGACCTGTCCTCGCTTACAGACAACCTCCCCAACCTGAAGCAAATACTCACCAGCAACCACACACCACTGAACAAAAACATTGACCCAGGAACCTATCCTTGCAACAAAGCCCGATGCCAACTCTGCCCACATATCTATTAAAGTGACATCATCATAGGACCTAATCACATCAGCCATGCCATCAGGGGCTCGTTCACCTGCACATCTACCAACGTGATATATGCCATCATGTGCCAGCAATGCCCCTCTGCCATGTACATTGACCAAACTGGACAGTCTCTATGCAAAAGAATTACTGGACACAAATCTGACATCAGGAATCATAACATTCAAAAACCAGTAGGAGAACACTTTAACCTGTCTGGTCATTCAATGACAGACCTGTGGGTGGCAATTTTGCAACAAAAAAGCTTCAAAAACAGACTCCAATGAGAACTGCTGAGCTTGAATTGATATGCAAATTAGATACAATCAATTTAGGCTTAAATAGAGACTGGGAATGGCTGAGCCATTACAAACATTGAATCTATCTTCCCATGTAAGTACTCTCACACTTCTTATCAAACTGTCTGTACTGGGCTACCTTGATTATCACTTCTAAAGTTTTTTTCCTCTTACTTAATTGGCCTCTCAGAGTTGGTAAGACAACTCCCACCTTTTCATGCTCTCTGTATGTGTATATATATCTCCTCAATATATGTTCCATTCTATGCATCTGAAGAAGTGGGCTGTAGCCCATGAAAGCTTATGCTCAAATAAATTTGTTAGTCTCTAAGGTGCCACAAGTACTCCTGTTCTCTTAACAAAGAGACATTTTTCTTCTATCTTATTCTATCCTTAGGAGCTGTAACATTATACCAAGGTTCAATGCAAAGTTTCTACATGAGGCTTTGATACAAAGTTTCATGAAAACAGAGGTCACACGTGGGCAGACCCACTACAAGGTTATATGAAGAGGCACAATGTAAAGTCATATGAAAATTATCAGAAATTTATCTACAGAAGCCCATCATTGGGGAATCATGGGGGCGGCTGGCTGGTCCTGCTGCTCTCCTATTCTACGGGAACAGAGGTGACTTTAGGTACCAGAGCCATCAATCCATCACCTCTCTCCAGTGTGCCATTCAGTCCAAATAAATAATATTAATAATAAAAAACTTTAAAAAACCCTCCCAAGTTCCATTTACTACAGCAAAATGTCTTCAAAAGATCAGACAAAGGTATTACCAGTGACATGCGCAGAATATCAACTACAAACCCATTCGGGAAAGCAGTGAGCAATTCCAAGTGGCTGAAGGCTTAGTGCAGAGAGGCAAGAGAGATGCCTGAGAGCTTGGATTAGGTCTCTGGGTTTTATTGCTGGAGCCTACATTGTGCATAAAAGAATCTGCTGGGGAGCACCCCACCAACCCAGATATGCAGGGGGACTGCATGATATGCGAGAGGGATTCAGTGGGGACCAGGCCATCTTCTGTGCCAGCGTGGGTGAGGGGGCTGATCCTGGATGTATTTTTGGTGAAGGGGGTGGTGGGGGAAATCAGATTCACTCATCTATGGGTGTAACCATTGGGTAGGCTGTGGGAGTGTGGTGCCCCCTAGTGGCTGGTTCCACTTACAGCCAATGAGGTAGTTCCCTTGGCTCAAGGGGGTTGGTATTTGTGGGGCTACAGGTCCAGGGTACAATCTCTGGGGCGGGGGGTATTGTAAATCTGGCATTTAAAGCAGCCAATCCTGCTGCTGCTAGAAAACTCAGCTGCCATCTTGGAAAGCGTGGGGTGCAGACATGAGATCTGGAGCATTTCCCATTCTTTAGGGGGAATCTGCATCTTAGGAGATGGGCTTCTAGATAAGGCAACAGACTGGGTCTTGGGAGATGTAGGTTCAGTTCCTGCCTCTGCCACAGACTCCCTGGGGGACCTTGGATGAGTCACTTAATCTCTCTGGGCCTCGGTTCCCTGTCTGTAAAATGGGGATAATACTCCATCCTCTGTCTGTTTGGAGTGAGGGGACTGTCTCTTACTAGCACAATGGGCCCTCATCTAGCTGGAGCCTCCAGGAGCTACCTTCCTAATACCAGAAGGTTTTTTTCAAACCATATAGACCCCCTTCCATAAAGGTGACCTGAATGTGTGGAACAAGAGGGGATCAAACCCAATACATATGTGGGAGGTGGCATGGGTCCAGTGGATGGGGCACTGGACTTGGGAATCAGGAGAGCTGGGACCTGATCTGAGCTTTGCCACTGACCCATTAAGTGGCCTTGGGCAAGTCACTTCCCCTTTCTGTGCCTCTGTTTCCCCTCCCAACCTGGGCCTGTCTTGCCCACATAGATTTGCAGGCTCAGCCTCTTCCCACGTGACTATACTGGGGGTCCAGATCTTTGTTAAGGTCTCTGACTGCTCCCATAACACACATCCTGCAATGGCAGAACGCTTCTGAATTGTTCTAGTCCAGACCCAACACAGCAGCATCTCCCCTGACCTGGGCCAAAGAGGGACATGTTTCCGGAGGACCTAGTTCGCTGTCACCAGGGACTCAGGGACGCAAGCAGGGGCCGGGCACCTCGCACAAACTCTGCAGCCTCAGCGTGCCCAATAAAGATCTCTCTCCTACAACTCTGCCTGCCCTCCCCCCACCCATTAGTGTTGCTGAAACAAACCTGAGGGGTCATCGTTGCCCCTTCTTCAGCCCCCACTCCAAATGCCAAGGAAAACTTGATACTCAAGTGCATGGAGGGGGTGTCAGAAGCTTGTCCAGAAGAAAATGACACCGCTCAAAAATTATTTGGAGGCACCTGTATCAGTGGTGAGCTGGAGCTGGTTCACCTGAACCAGTTGTTAAATTTAGAAACTGGTTTAGAAGCAGTTGTTAAAGGGGTGGGCAATTGGGAGAGGGAAGTTTTTCTGTCGTTACAGGCCATGCAGCATCCATACACGCTGCCCTGAGCAGCATGGTAAGGGGGCCGGGCCAGGCCGGGGCTCGGAGGAGGGGTTGGATAAGGGACAGGGAGCGGTTGGAGGGGGTGGAGGTTCTAGGGGGGGCAGTCAGGGGATGGGGAAGAGGGGAGTTGGGTAGAGAGTGCGGTCCTGGGGGGTCTCAGGAGGGATTGGTCAGGGAACTGGGGGGGGTTGATGGGTTGCGGATTCTGAGGGGGAGCAGGGGGTTGGATGGGGGGGACAAGGGGCTTGTACTCACTGGGCGGTTCCCTACCGGGTCTTTGGCGGCTCTGCGGGGCCTGCCACCAACGTGCCTGGAAGTATTATATAACATAGCAAACATTTCATAATCCTTATTGGAGAAAAACAGTTTTCTCAACAGTTGTCACTAGCCCACTCAATATGTCTGGTTATCATGTATGTCTCCTTGCCCAAAATCCACACTAGTTATTCCACTATTAACAGTGATACTGTCTAACTCAGAAATGGGCATTCAGCATAAATATGCTACAGTTTCGCCTTGAACATAAATAAACTATGGTTAATTTATCTGGATTTTCCTTGAAGTTTCAGATCTGAGCACTGATCTCAATGTCAGGTATGTTCACGTTTATTACACAGAAGTAAACAAAGCATTCTATATTTTGTACTACATTTGAATAGATTTGTTTACATCTTTGTAAGATACATAGAAATCAGTAATACCTTCTGATTTTGAGATCACTGCTCAGGTCTGAAGCTTTAAGGCAAATCTAAGGACATTTATGTTTCCTATAACATGAGTATTACTAGGGTGAGTTTATGGCAAACTATTCTGTGCCAATGCATGAGTGCCCAAGTGGTAGCATAAGAGGATCAGATTCATCCTACCAGGCTAAAGCAAATATTGTATGATAAAATTAAAGAATGATTTCATAAAATGATTTAAATTGTTTGGACAGTATGTATTGGGGCAGTCACTCAGCAGAAGGAAGTCAGGCATTGTACTAATCATACAATGAAATAATGGCACTAAAATAATACTAATTCACAATTTCTCAGGAGTCACAGGCATACTTTAAAATGAAAATCAGATCAAGATAAACTAGGCTACGCAGAACTGGACTCATGTGGAGATATTCAGTTTTCAAAATATTTTTTTTTCTTTTGAGACACAAAGTCTAATGCACAGACATGCGCTGAAATTAAGAAACAACAAACTGTATGACACAGGAGATGTGAGTCACTAAAAAAGTAATTGACTGTTAAGAGCAATAATGATTTTGATGTTATATCCTTGACTTCTCTAATGGATAGATAGGATAGGTTGCATTAAATAGGATGGGTACTGAGAGCAAGTAACTACACTTTGTGAGCTTGAAATCAGCTTAGACATCCTGCTATTTATGCTAACCAAGACAATATTGTCATGATCCAGGGGTCGGCAACCTTTCAGAAGTGGTGTGCCGAGTCTTCATTTATTCACTCTGATTTAAGGTTTTGCGTACCAGTAATACATTTTAACATTTTTAGAAGGTATCTTTCTAAAAGTCTATAATATATAACTAAACTATTGTTGAATGTAAAGTAAATAAGGTTTTAAAAATGTTTAAGAAGCTTCAGTTAAAATTAAATTAAAATGCAGAGCCCCCCGAACCGATGGCCATGACCCGGGCAGTGTGAGTGCCACTGAAAATCAGCTCGCGTGCTGCCTTTGGCACATGTGCCATACGTTGCCTAGCCCTGATAGTCTAACCTTGCTCATAAATCATCATCTCTGGCAGAACTTTAGCAATGACTTACCAAATGCATATTGCCCACATGAAAACGTGAGGAGATTTTTAAAGCACTTTTCCCAAATTCAACATGGGTCTATAAATTGGAACCAAAGACTGGTTAAGAAAAACCCTCCTCACTTATCACACACCAATAGAGAGGTTCAGTAACACAAATGTACTTCATTTTATAAGATTATTTTTAGATAACCAAATGGAGGTAGCACTTATAGAGTTGTAAATTATGTGGGTTGAGCTAATAAGATCTATACATGTATATTCCATGCCCTGCTGAACCACAAAGTCTAATGAATTCTATAATACATTCCAACATAAATACTTTCGCACTTGGGAAGATTTTCCTTCACCGTTTTAGAGAGATATTTAAGCACACTGAATTAAAGGGAGCAGTAGTGCTGAAAATTACAGGTTTGATTCCTGGGAATACAGTTCTAGTGTGTTTAATTAGGCACATCTCGTTGATTCCATTTAATTTTTAAGGCTGGGAAAGGCTCCTATGTGAAATTCAAGGAGAAAGGACAACTGGCTTGAGCCATCTTGTATATATTCTTTACCCTAAAAGGGCTTGAAAGTAGTAAAACCAATCACAGTACCCCCTTATTATTAAATGGCAGTAATCACAATCTGAAGTTTTCAAAGAAGGCCTCTGTGCTGCTACTATGCTGTTCCTACTTATCGAGTAATATAGAGTCTCCTTCAGCTCAAGAGGGGGAGTTGTTTTTAGACCCTAAGATATCAATGTAAGTTAAAAGTTTGTGCCTTAAACACTTGAACATGTGTGAAGTGCAATGGCCTGACTACTCTGACTTCTGAAACAGTAGTAACACAACCTCTAGGGCAACAACATTCTCTACTTTCACAGCCAAGTACAAGTCACATAAGAATTTCAACAGCACAAAAAGAGCATGAGTCAAGCGAAAACTTTACAGGAAAAAAAAAATCTATCTTCCTCAGGAAAAGAGGTGAATATTTTCCCTGTTCACGTCTGGAGGATATTCTCACAAGGGCATTTTAAACTGAACCAGATAAGGAAATAGATGAATTTTAATGCATAATGTTACATTAAGTTCATTGCTTTCTTACAATGTCTGAGCTGGGCAATGAATACTCTGGGCTTGATATTCAGATGGGCCTTAACTCAATCTACTAATATTTGCTCCCACAATTTGTTGTGGGCACTAATGCATGAATGAATTACATTTGCAGGCTCAGAAAAATCAGATCCTAAACCTGTTAATGGTTCATGTAACATAAGGGGGAGGGATAGCTCAGTGGTTTGAGCATTGGTCTGCTAAACGCAGGGTTGTGAGTTCAATACTTGAGGGGGCCACTTAGGGATCTGAGGCAAAATCAGTATTTGGTCCTGCTAGTGAAGGCAGGGGGCTGAACTCAATGACCTTTCAGAGTCCCTTCCAGTTCTATGAGATAGGTATAGGTAAGCCTCAAATCCCTGGAAAAGAAAACCCTTGAAGTTAGGGAGCTTTTGATTACCAGTTTATTGTAGTGCACCCAAAAATCTTTCCCTCTTTAATTGCCATCACAAATGATGCCATTAGACTTCCCTTGAAGAGATGAATTGTTGAGAACATTCACATACATGCACACACAAAATGGAAACTAACTGAAGAGCTGCTGAACTAAAAGAATACCTGTAAAGAGATTGCTATGTCATAATTAGAGCTGAAACAGAAGTTTTGCAAAGGCCTCGGTTCAAGGTTTTGCTGCACAACTGTATGTCCTGTGGTTGAATCTGAATGAGAGATTCATGGACTGAGGTGAGGCCATGAGGTGGAATGTGGGGTTATTTTAAGGGACCAAGACCAATTTTGCAGAGGCAGCAGCACTCTGTTCTACCCCCATGCTGGAGAATGGGGTGAAAGAGCAGCATGCCTGGAGCCCATCAAAAGAAACCTTCAGAGATGAGATGGGCAGGGAGCCCACCAAGCAACATCCTTGAAAACTTGGGGGGAAAGGAGCAGGCCACAAAGTCACCTGCAAGAATGCATTGAAGCCAGAGGGTTTGTAATGCACAGGAGCACTCTCCAGAACACTGTAAGTCTTGTGGATTTGGGAACCCATTAGTGTGAAAGGGACTCCATGTGAGAAGGGGAGTCCAAAGACCAGCTAGACTGGCTATTGTAGAAATGGAAGAAGGTGATGAAACCTCACAAGCATCGCAAAGGTTTATGTCTGGCTTACTTGCCTTTTCTGGGTTTCTGTAGAACGTAAATTTCCAACAAACCTGAAGGATAGTAAACTCCTCCAAACTTAAGTGGCTGCTTTGGTTTGAAAAATCCACATTAACAAAAGCAGCAGGAGTTGTACAGCCCTAGTCATGATCTCATTCTGAGATATACATTGTCTTTGTGTGATGCTGAAGAGGGAGGGATAAGTGTAAGCCAGAGTGTTTTGGTCCACTTTCTACACTGGCTCTCTATTGCCTTTCAAAGTCCATTTCAAGGCCCTCCAAAGGGTCACTCTAGCTACCTGAAACATCCCCACTTCCTCCACAACCATGACCTCCCAGGATATCTACATTCTACCAGAACAATGAAACCACAACCACTGAAACTGATATAAATATGGGCGATGCAGCTTTCACATCAGCTGCACCTAGACTATGGAACTCATTTCTGCAGAAAATAAAAACCACCAAAGATATTTCCTCAACTTAGCTTTACCACAATAATTTACATAATGCATGCTCGCTCGCTCACTTTCTCTCACTCTCTCTCACACACACAGTCAAGCTGTTTATACTACACAGGCTAAGAAGGGGGGGAACCACACAGCTATTTTTAATTATGTCAGAGATGCTCAGTTACTATGGTGTTGCGGTCCATATAAAAAAGTACAGTCAGAGCTAAACACACATTTTAGCAAACTATTTCTATTTTTTCAACTCTATCCCACTAAAAAAACTATCCTCATCCAATATTTTCAAAGATAGGATAAATAAATAGCCAAAATAGTTGAGACAGAGGTGGGAAGAGCAAAGTACAAAGTGACTAAAAATACTTTTCTTTGGGGTTTTTTTTGTCTGGGGGGGGGTGCGAAGCAGTCAAATACAAGTGAAGAGGCATGAGAGGGAGAGAGGGCTGATTGAGCTGTAAAGCTGTAAAATGTTCTAAACAAATACTTCAGCACTTGAATATTTAGCATATATTCTATTGAGGGGAAACATCAAGATTGATGTGTTGACTTGACAGGTTAACATTGACTGAAGTGAAACGGAGGTCAATATACTGTACCTCAAGATACAAGATTAAGTAAATCTTAATTTTGGCTAAAATAAGCAATCAACATTCTGTGCATTCTAGTACAAATATTAATTGTGACATGGAATTCAATATAGTTCAATCTTACAGAGACAGCCTGGCAGAGTCATAGGACAGCACACAGCTTGGTGATGGATGCTGGTTCCAAACTGGCTCCCCTGTTTGGTCCAGATAGCTGGAGGTTGGGTATACTGGAGTGGCAATGAATTCATTCAATTAGGTAAAAGTGCCTCAGTGTGCTTGAGCCATTGTCTCTCGACAACTCAAAAATGGTGGCGGTGGGCTCTGAATGCAGCAGCTTTCTGTCCTCCCTGGACAAATGCTGGATAAAATGAGGAATGGCCTTTGAGCCTAGGACTTTTGAAAGAGCCCCACAGAGTTAAGCATTCATCTCCTACTGAAATTTAATTGGTTTTGGGAATGTAAAAGCAAATGGGAAATGGAGGTTTCAGAAGCACCACTCCCTACCTATTTCCCACCACCCACAAAAAGTTTCATTGCAGCCTATGATAATTCAGAGCATATAACACGCCTCAGGATCACATTCTAGGATACTAACAACAGACTGGATGATACTCCCACTATTTACATTCTGTTTTCACTCATTTTGATAAAAGAGGCATTTGGCATCAAAACTAAATATTAGCCCAAGCATCTGACATCACTTCAGACTGTCAAATGACTATTTTCAAACAATCTACATTTGGCAGCTGAGGTCAATATTTTTTCTGAAGTTTAGCTACTGACCACTTTGACAACAAAATAATTGAACTTTGTATCTAAACACTGAAACTGAATGACTTGTCATATGACTGATTGTATCCAACCCGTTAAAGGTTTCATGTACTGTAATAATTGATATTGATTTATTCTGATGTTTGTGAGTCCCAGAGTAAAATTTAAGGGCATGATTCTACTCCTGCTGACTTAAATGGGAACAGGGTTGTGCCTGATGTTTGTATTTTTTCTTAACCCATTTAAATAATGCTAGTAACATCACAGCTTTATTCTACTGACATGGTGACCATTTTAAACACAGACACTGCAAAAGTCTTACTTAGCTGGGTAAAACAATATCCACTGAAGTTTTCTTTGAACAGAGAATGTAAGGCTAAAATTTACGCAGAGTTTGAAGAAGAAACAAAAAAAGAGTTCAATATGGCTGTCGCCTATACTACTGATCTAGGCCAGAATGGAGCTAGTGTACCTAATCACTTATCATCTCTTCAATGGTCTACCAAAAATACTGAAATCTGTACTCATTGTTGAGATAGTGGTGCCATTCAATTAGCATCCTTTGTAACTCATCTCAAAGAAGTCAAGAACTAAATGACCAGGGAGGCTGAGCTACCTTCTTTCCCCCAGAGCTATCTTCTCCATGTTGAGGCTGCATCTGGCAGGCTGGAATGGGGATGTTTGCATTGCTGCTTGCTGTTCTGTAGAGAGAGGACAACATATCCAGAATTGTCAACCTGACTTCTTTCACCATTCACTTAAAAAGATGATGTTTTTCATCTATTAGTAAAATTTGTATTACAGCAACTCAGTCATGTATGCTAGGCTCTAGCTTTAATCAGGTTGGAGTAGAAATAAGAAGGATAGAAGTATACATGGGAAGCTGTGTAGATACTCAGAATGACAAGAGAAATTGGAACTTGCCACTCTCTTCCCTTTTAGAGGATAGTCATAATGGATTTGAAATCAACATGAGAAAACTAACTGGAGTCTAAACCAGGCAGAATGGGCACCTCTTAGTTTGAATAGCAGAAATGTATCTTCATGCAAGTCAAAATATATACACATACCAGTTCAGAAAACAAGATGTAGCCTCAATTTGATCATTTTACATAACTATTTGCAGTGCACGACATTTGATTTTCCCAGTTACGCTACTGCTAGCTTATTTGCCCTTTCTATGTTTTGCATTGCAAATGAATTTTCAACAGCAAAAAGGTTAATGGTCATAGAAAATGCTGTCATCCCTACTAAAATATATTCCCACTTTACAGTGGCATTTACTAAACTACTTTGCTTGCTTATTAAATGTCTTTCTAATATCTCTACAACCTGGTTTCCTCATCAATGGCTCTCATTTGTCATTCTTACAACACAAAAATGACAATCTTTTGCTTGCTTCAAAAATATTAGAGCTTTGTTATGAAGGGTTTATCCACAATCTGTCACCTTCAAATACTCAAACATGTTCAAACAAAATTGGTTTAGGTTTGTTTGTCTGCTGAAAGGTCATTTTCCAGAAGTAAGGCCAAATCCTCCATCTCACTCTAGCTTCATTTGCACTGCTCTGGTGAGCACAAAGCAGCCTTAAAGCCAGCTTAATTATCCCCTTGAAGATTCTCCTTGGGTGGCACAGAGTTTCTTTTCAGTTCATTGTCTAGTGTGCCTTACTGGAGTAAAAGGGTGTCTCTGCATCTGGGTGGTCCCTGGCTTCCGGAAGAGTTGACAGTCAATGTAGTTTAAAGCAGCCCTGAGACTGCTCTTATCTGCGTTGGAGACAGGGCCAATGCAGAACCAGCTACAGGATCCAGGTGCCTCAAATATGGCTTTGTATCCTGCCCTATGTCCCAATCACTTTCCAGTTTGCTTTGAGCCAAACTAGAACATCTGGCCTGTGTTGTCTGTAAGTAAACAACAACTACACTTACCTAATAGTTATTATTGATTGTTATTTCATTAACACTCAAAAGCCCCAAATGAGATCAGGCCCCATTGTGGTAGGTATTGTCCTAACACATACAAAGAGAGACAAAATTAAAAAAATAATAATTCAGGGGCGGGGAGGGATACAACATACAAGTGACGTGAATAGAATGAGGATGCCTTGTTTCATTTCTATATCATTTATTCATCTTATTTTAGTTATTGTGGGGACAAGGAGATTAGTAGAATGGGAGGGAGTGAGCAGGTCAGAGCAAGGCAGGGAAGAAAGAAAGAAAGCCATTCGGTTCTTGGCTTCTCTCAGAAAGGGCGCTAATTAATGGCATTGAGTGAGAGGGAGAGTCGTGGAAATGTGGAACTGAAAGGACAGAGGAAAGAGGGAAGGATGGAGGAGTGTGGAGGGCAGGGAGAGTGAGACTGGCAGCCAGGGGACAGTGAGGAACAGGAACTTGCAAGACATTGGGGCAAACAATATTCATCAGACAAAAAGTAAATGCCCACAGCCCAGATTGCAAAAAGCAACCTGACATCACTAGCATGCAGGGGCTGAGAAGGCTCAGGGAGACCTAGAGTCACTCCCTACTCCAGTACTCCTGGGGAAGTCCCTGTTGGTCCTGCTCCACACTAGAAGGGCCTGTCCTGCTTACCTGAACCTACATAGCTAGGGAAGGGTGCAGGAATAACTGCATTGTGGTTCAGTGCTCTGGAAGAGGAGGCAAATTATTCTAGTTTTCATATGAATGTAATGTCACACTACAACACTGAACTAAAAACAAGAGGCTTGGAAAGCTGCTAATGTGATTCATTTCAATCATACTGGAAGCTGTCAAGAAATGTCACTAATATTTGAATACTTCTCTCTTCTTCACTCAGAGTAGAAGCATTCACGTAGTACTACAGCCAGTCTCTACTTATGAAACAAAGGCAAAATGTAATCAAAGGTACACAAGGTTTCTAAGATATTTACAACTTGCTAAAACTGGAAGCTCCTTAGGAATCAAAGGAGGTTCTTCCTTAGATTGTAATACATGTAATACACTATCAGGCCTGATTATGCAAGTTTTATAAATAAAAAGTTTTCTCCCAGTAATAACCCTAGTGCTGTACCCACTTTTCTGCTTCTTGCTTGCCTTCTAGGACTGGCCTGAAAACAAGCGTTCAATTTCATGCCAAAATTTCAAGATTTTAACATTTATTTTAATTTCCATTGGAACAAAACTAGACCCAGAAATGTTCTGTAAGAAACAGAGAAGAGACTTGAACCTAGCTCTTCCATATTCCAACTGAGTCTCTTAGCCCCTGAGCTATTAACTATTCTAGGAATTGTTCTTAGTCTCCCAGAATGCCATCCTGGAGCTGAGAAAATATTACTGAAAATATCATTTCATCATATGTTTCTGAAAAAAAAAACCTCTTTGTTTCAAGACATCAGCATTTTCTGACAAAAAAAAGGTTTAGTTGAAAAATTCCTAACCAGTTCTAATTGCATTGAACTCGGAAATTAAACTGGGTATTTGTTTTTGTTAGTATTTATTGTCATAGACAAAACACAAGATGAGCAGCCATGAAAGTAAATGTAAAAGCTGACAATGTCAGAGAAAGATGGTTTAACTTTGTTTCCATGTATTCTGTATTTAGTTTAAAACAACTAGCATTAAAACAATTCAAAGGCCTGAATGCATGCAGTTTGAGAATAGACAAACGTTAAGACAAGGCTGTTTGCTCTCTGTTAACATGTAAGGGCTCTATGGAGGCTGCTGAATGTACAGAACGAACCGCTTTGAAAGATTCCTGCACTTCATACATCTGATAGCTCAATAACTCTATCCATTTGTTGTGTTTTTTTAAATAATCTACATTGCAAATGACAAAAAAACCTGTAGCCAATATAGTGAAAATATTTTATATACTAGAGCTGGCCAAGAAATAAGATGAATATATCCAAACATTTCCTGGAAATAGATCCCTTTTCTTGTCAGAAAATGCTGAAGATCGCCTCACTCACTAAGCACACCTGTGTAAAGCTTGTGCATCCGCCATGACAGAAGACACCACACACACACCAAAATGAGGGAAATGGAATTTTGCCTGGTATAGACCCAGAGCCCCACCTTTCTTTCCTGTTCTTCCTCACAATAGCTGAATTGTGTAGGAAAAATAATTAATCGGTCACATTGGTTGTGTATGTTTCATGCTCAAAAATGTTTAGAAAGATACCTGTCTAGTAGGTGCCTGGAGCATTTCAGTTTTTTACCTCCTTGTTTCTCTCATTTTTCAATAATATTTTGCTTTATTTGTTATTTGGCCCAACACACAGCACCTCACACAATCAGGGCCAGTGAGAATATTCATTCCAGAGCTTCTTATTCTGCCCAACAACAGATAAGAGGGAAGTAGGATAGCCTATTGTGAGTATTTGAAGTGTGTAAGTACCACAGAGGAAAAGGAACTCTGCATAGTAAAATTAAGAGCAAATGCAGAGAAACTGAGAAGAAAGGAGTTTAGATGAATAGAAGGATACATTTCTAAAGGTTAGACATTGTGGAATAATCTCCCAATAATCAGTTATCTTAGTCACTGCAAATTGGAGTGGATAAAGCACTAGAGAATATTCTGTAATGAACAACCTGCACTGGGACAATGAGATTGGATCAATAATCTTTTTCCTTCTCTATTTTCTACAATTTAGAGCATGTGCACATGTGTGTATGTAAAAGGTATAAGTTATTTCCATGCAAAAACAAAACCAAAACCAAAACCCAACTAAATACAATTGTTTAGGTTATTGCTCCTTCAGAGACAAAAATGGCAACCGGTCATACTTCTGACCATGTTTCTCCAAACCTTTGTTGAAATCTCATCAAAATTCTCTGTCTCTACAGAGTTATGCTCTTCCTTTTCTCTCCCATGCTTTTAAATGCCACTGTGCTGCCCAGTGTTGAGTACAGATGTACTGAGACTTGAAGTTTGGGTCAATATCTAAAAAACTTTCCTGAAGTTATGAAGTTCCTGTTTGGATTTAGGGTTCAGTTCAGTCTAATAAATTCAAATCCAAATCTGAACTTTCCCATTGATACAGGAATTTCAGATCCAATGGTTTGGACCCACCTGTAACATTGAGCAGATGTGCAGATAAGAAAAATGAGTGCTCTGATATCCAATCTGGTCAAAAAATATCAGAATTATTATGAGGAAAACCTGAACCTTAAATTTTTTAGTCCAATTTCTACATTTGCAGAACACAGAGATTCAGATAAACATCCACGTTTTCAAATTATTATTAAACCAATTGTACCCTTTTTCAGGTTCAAAATACTCTTTGTTTTACTGTAGGTATCCTTGCAAATGCCTCTGGTTCCACAATTTTAAACAATTTGTTCAGCTTGAATCCTACTTCACCTATGCATCATTTTTTAGCCAGACATTCACACAAAAAAACAGGAGGAGGTGGGAAGACATTTCATTTCCTCCCACAAAATATTCTGAAGGCAGTTGGCTGAAACTCAGTTTTTCATGGTAAAAGAAAAATAATAAACACTCCTTACCTGATTTCTCTTTTGTTGTTAACAAAATTACACAGGCTAACATCTAACATAACCTTGTGTTGTAAGCCTATATTTACATAGTTTATATTCCCAGAGATAATGTTGTAGTCTCTGAGGTGCCTCTAGTCTAATGCAAGATACTAGAGAATAGTATGAATTATCTCTGCAGTGATTTCATGCTGAATTTGCAGTGGTATGTAGCAAGCAAGTAAAAAGTAAAAGAGAAATGCTTCTCTGAGCGCACAGTACTTTATCTTTCATCCAGAAAATAAGTGGTAATAATATTTGTAATATGTTTACAGACAGAACCCCAGGCTCTGTGGAGATAAGTCTTCTGACATAAAATACATCATAAAGATGGAAAATGGTATTACTTGAGTTAAATTCAAAATGAGCATTTTGTCCTAGACAACCAAAAAAGTAAATGTAATTAGCTATCTTAGGTTACAATAAAATTTCCAAAAGGTGTTCTTTAACTCTTTGGTAATTACATTTACTGTAGCTATAGAAACAAGCAACATAAAATCCTTGTCTATGTGCCAGCTTTGTATCTAGTTAATGCTGCACAGTGAAGGCATCTAGCATTCCAGAAACAGTTGTCTGCCCATGTTTGGGCCCATATTACAGTTTTGTTTATTTGTTTTTAAGGAATGGACAAGAAAAAAAATTATATATGGGGAGGAATGGGGAGTGGTTTAAAACATTGAAATAAAATATTATCAGATGCTAACTTTCTTCCTTTAGCTGCAAGTTTAAAGCCAGTTCATGAAAGATTAGTGGTAAAGTTGTTGCATCTGGATGTTTCAAAATAATTCATGTTACTAAATTAGCTTTAAGATTTCTCAGTGTAACTGTGGTAATGCAATGAGTGAGGAGAGAAAAAACGAAAATATTTAGTGTGTCTTTAAAAAACAGTTTAATCTAATAACTAAAATCCCTTAATCATACAGTTATTACATGGCATCATTGTAAGGCAAAGTTAGGGTTGGGTGGGTACCTTAACTGTGTCTTTTACCTTAACAAGTTTGAATTTCATTTAAATGTAATCTTAATTCTGAATTATCTGGATTTAGAATGCTTGGTTTTGGGATAATTACAACATTCCTGGTAATGCTTTACTTTAAATTACTGATCCATACTCTCAATCTTACTCTAACTCATTTTGTCTGTGAATTGAAATACATACTAATAGCTATCCAGGCATCATTCACTAGGTTCTAATTTTTTAACAGAATATTGTTGGCACTTTTAAAAAAAATCTTTAATTTTATTAAAATAAGTTTCCAGTAAAGCCAGCCTAATGTTGAAAAATATTGAACAGCCTCCTTAAACATTTACTATTACAATGTGAGTATAGACACAGCAGATCTAGAGGTAATTTAAGAACAATTTTTCTTTTTAGATGTAACCACTTGTGGATACTCCTCTTTCATCTTCCTGGGTCTGTCCTGTTTCAAACTGAGGATACGGCTACACAGCAAAAGAATATGCATGGGCTAGCCTACCTTAGCAAGCTTTAATCCAGCTTGTGCAGGTAGCTATAACATTGAAGGCAGACCAGCGCAGGCTTCAGAGCAGGCTAGCAATCTAAAGATGTACTTAGCATCTGTGCTAAGATTGTGCAACCCATGTTGAAGCCCACCCTGTGCTGTCTTCTCTGCCTGTGCTAGCTGGATCCAGTAAGGAGTGTAGAGTGTGATGATGTTAGTCCGCAAATAACGCATTAAAGCCTATAAAAGGCTTGTGTTAGGGGATGAACATGACAAACACACACAAAAAATATTAAACACAGCAATAGCACTTTGGGTGTTTTATACAAAAAAAGAGGCTGCTACACACCATTCATTGGTATAACTCAAGAGCATCAAACAGAGGACTTTTCTGATACAAGAGATAAGGCAAGGGTGTATACATGTTGCTGTAGTTAAAGCAGCATCAGATCACCTGATTAATCAAAGGCATATGAGAATTTCAGAAACATTGCGGAGGAGCCGGGGGGCGGGGGAAGACCAGCCAGATCAGTGTAGCTGTCTTTTGGCAATCAATATTTTATTTCATTCAAAAAGGCCCAGTGAAAAGTGCTGTAGGTGAAGGGGGAGATTGGCTGGAGGAATCACCAGCACAAGACAATTCGAACAACATAGAGAGGCTTTAAAGGATGGCTAGCCCTCCTATGGATTTAAAACAGGGAGAATACAAGAGATTCTACATCACTCTGTGAATCAATTATCAGGTGATGTAAAATATTAACTCACAGGGTACTCATTTTATTTCTTTATTTATAGCCCTTTCTGTTCAATAGCCCTATCACTGTAGTATGTGAGCATTTGAATGCATACTTGCAAGACTCCTGCAATTTTACAGATGGGACACTGCGGCACATTCAGGCTAAATGATAGACCAAAAAAATAGAAAATCACATAGAAAACCAAGGCTAGACTGGTAATTGAACCTTGATCTCCCAAATCCCAGTCCAGTGCCTTTATTGCAAGACCAATTTTCACTATAAGTTTATAATCAATGCATCTTTCAGAAATGTATGAAATCAGCTTTATGCTGATAAAAGGGTTCCCTAGCCAGCAAGCTCCTATTACCAGCCTGTGAGGAACCAAATCCCTTTTTAAATATACATTTTTAATGGAGACTACTGTTCACTGGGCTTATTTTACTCTGATTTCAGTTAAGCTAGGATTTCAGAGGTGAACTCTAGTGTACTAAGTGACCTATCCAGTCTGCAAAAACAGATGATTGACAGTTCAAGCTCTAATACAAAGCTCCAAATTAAAGCCCTTTTTAAAAAACACAAAGTCTTGGAGAACAGACACTTATTACAGAACTGGCACAAAAATCCATCCTCTGTCCCTCTCCCACAAGTGGAACTAAATGTGGATTGTCAGAAACAAACAAAATAAAAAAGACCACTGCAAACATCCTCCATTCAGACTTTTAGAACAGAAATATTTCTCACTAGCCTGAATTTTTCCCCTGTATATAAGAACTACAAGGCAGGTAAGTCATAGTAGTTTTTGAGGACGATAAAATACAGGTAAGCCTAGAGCATATGGAGGAAAAATTCTCCAGGTGGAGTTAAACCTTCCCAGACAAATAATGTTTAAACTGCACAAGCTGATGACTTTTCAAATAGTATTGTATAGTATTGTATTAAAAGAGTTTTAAACGAAAGAAACTGAAAAGGATTATTATTATATGAACAAAGTACTCTGAGACACTACATTACTGTTATATAAGTACTGTGAAAGCAAGATGTTCTTGGCAATCAGCATAATTCACTGTGTTTGCTATGCTGATTTCATTAACTATTACATCATGCTTGATTTCCATAATTGGCTTCAACTCTTCATTTTATAATCTACTCAGATTCAGTTTTGATGCATATTCCTATATATTTAACACAGCAAGTTCTCCACATAATCCTTCATGGGCCACATAGAACATTCATCCTTCGCTATCTCATGTAGAGTTTTCCCTAAGAGCAAAACTAAAAGGACAAAGACCACAGTGTCTGAGATCTGACCTTTTCTTTTAGTCCTTACAGCTAAAACTCTCGTCCAGGCCTGCCTCATCCACCATCTTGACTACTTCAACCTTCTCTTCTCTTGCCCCGACACACACACACACACACACACACACACACACACACACACACACACACACCATTCCTCCTCCTAACTATTCAAAATACAGCTGCTAAGATCATCTTGGAAGTCTCTTGATATGAACATGTGACTCCCTCTAAATCCCTCCACTGCCTCCTCGTCTTCATCACAACTTCAAAATTCTTGCCCTATCTTTCAAGGTGCTGCACATATCCCATATAGCCACCCTGCTCTCTTTGGCCCATTCTAAAGCTCAATTATGTCAATAAAAAGACTCCCATTGACTTCAATGGGCTTTGGATCACCCTCTTAGTACTTTGCCCCTAAGTCCTCCTCCACCAATGATGCTCCATGCTCCGATTTTCAACTTCTCCCACAACCATCCCCATGTGTTCCGGGGATGTGTTCCGTGCTGCCCTTTAAGCATGGCATGCCCTTTCTGAGTCAGAACAGCAGGCCTCCACGTTCTCATTCAAATTCCTCCTCAAGACTGATTTCTATCACAATGCCTATACAAGATGTGTCAGCAGAGACAATTCTTTATTTTGTTCCACCATTCTGTGCGCCTAGCTTTTGCTAAGTAAACTCAGAACCTTACTGCTGTAACTCATTTCCTTCCCACCTTTCCTCTTCCCCTCACTTCTGTTACCCTCTTCATTTCAGCATGTCTGAAATTAGAGAGTATTCTTTTTCAGGCCAATGATCGGGTCTTCTTATCTGCACTCTGAGGCAATTTAGCACAACCGGTGGTGCTGTAAAATTATAATTTAATATTTTTTTAAAAGCCGTAGAACACAACAATGCCATTATCCATTTTCAGAGTAGAACCACACTTTAAAAACCCAAACTATTATATATAGAGAAAGGGAGTTATTTAGGATAGTCTTGTTATCCACTCGGGACTAAAAATTGCTCATTTTAATCATGCAGACTCTGTATACACTAGGGAAATTTTCCATTGCTAGCACTGGTTCAATCTCCACCATTGTTAGCAAGGGTTCCAGCCCCAGCATAAATGGGCCTCCAGCTGCTACTGGTATTTTTAACATGATGTCAATTAGACCTGCTTTGAGGTTTAGATGACACAGTGCTAAAAAAATACCAGCAGCCCATCTACACTAAAGCTTCAAACATTATTGACACCGGCAGAGCTGAACAAATGTTAGCAACAGTGGTAAAGTTTAAATGATTTTTCCTAGACAAGCCCTCAGTTTCTGTTTGGACAGCACTGGCCTTCTGTATATTTTAGACATTCTGTATATTTTAGTATGTAAAAAAATTGACAGAGAAACTTACTAATTTTAGCTTGCGCATCACTGAAGGAAACTTTCCTCTTCCAGCCAAACTCAGTTTCCACAGGGGGAGTATTTGTTCAGCTCAGAATTAAATAAGTTAGGATGCTGCCAACTCATGATTTCAGGGCCGGCTCCAGGCACCAGCCGACCAAACACGCGCTTGGGGCGGCACCTTGGGCTGGGGCGGCGCTCAGGTTTTTATTAATTTATTTATTGGGCGGGGGCTGGCATGGCGTGGCGCTGGGGGGGGGCGGGGGCTGGCACTCAGAGGAGGGGCGGGGGCTGGCGTGGCGCTGGGGGGGGTGGGGGCTGGCGCTCGGAGGAGAGGTGGGGGCTGGCGCAGCCCGGCGTTGGGGGGGCCGGGGCTGGTGCTCAGAGGAGGGGCGGGGGCTGGCACAGCGCGGCGTGACGCTGGGGAGCCGGGGGCTGGCGCTCAGAGGAGGGGCGGGGGTTGGCATGGCGTGGCGCTGGGGGGGGCGAGGGCTGGCGCTCGGAGGAGGGGCGGGGGCTGGCACTCGGAGGAGGGGTAGGGGTTGGCACAGTGCTCGGAGGGGGCATGGCTTCGGGCGGCGTGGCGTTCTGGGGGGCGGGGATTCAGGCAGCGTGGAGCTGGGGGGGCGGGGATTTCGGCGGCACTGGGGGAGCGGTACGGCGGCGCGGCGTGGTGCTCGCGTGGTGGGGGGGCGGCACTCTTCTTTTTTGCGTGGGGTGGCAAAAAAGTTAGAGCCGGCCCTGATGATTTTATCACAAAAATTGTGATACTGTAAGTTTTTCTTAAAGCTGCACTTGTTGGAATCCTGTATATGGGAATCTCAGCAATCACGTATATATAACAAGTATGATAGCCCTTAGAGGTCATATTGCAGTGCAAAGTTTGAATACCAATAGGATCTTGTAAGATCCTGTCTATGATGGCTTATCCAAAATAGTGTAGAAGAAAATTGTTTAGTGTAAATAAGTGATTTCTGGGCACCCTTTTTCATCTGACTGATGTAGGGTCTGGTAATATTAAGTAAATAAGGAACAAATGTCTTGGTCTTGAGTGGGAATTAGATTTTTATGATCCCATGGATCTTACTTCTGCTATTTTTAAATTGACAAAAACAATTGCCAATGGTTTATTGAATTCTGCAGAGATTCTTGATTTAGGGGAACAGAGGACTCTTTTGTCTAAGAATCAAATTATATTATGTGTCAACTTTTAGAAAAATCTTTATTCTTAAACTGATTGTGATCCAGCCCCAACAATGTAATGTTCTCCTCTAATCCTCTACATCTTAGATTTGTGCATTATGAAACCTATACTGCTTCCTGAATCATGCCAAAACATATATCAGGAGTCATATTTATCTGATATATTAGAGGGTTCAGATTAAGGCAGAAGCCTTGGGATCCTGCCCAAGAATCACAATCCTAGGGCATGAGCCAGTGACCCACAGATAACACTGTGCATAGCTGATTGCTACCAGCACAAGAGTCAGACAGGAGTAAATGCTCCCAGATTATATGGTGCCCCATCAATGGAACTCCAGGAAAAGGAAACACATAGGCAGAGTTTTGTCCCTGCAATTCTGCCAGCAGGTACATTTCATTCTGTTGCGTAGAGGGCTGAAGGATTTTGGGAAGAGAGAGAGGAAATTTTATGTATGAGGTTTTGATGAATATGGACCCATTATAATTTCAATTCACACCTGGATACTCTATCCCCTGAATTTTGTGTGTTTCTACAAAACATGCAAATATATAGAGACCACAGAGGGAGCAGAGATGGGTGAAATTCACATCTTGGACCCTTTCCTATAAACACAACTGACTAACTTTATCTACCTGAGTAGTCCTATTGGCTCTACTCCCAGGATGAAGTTGCTCACTTCAGCACATGTTTGCAGAATCTTGCCCCTGGATTTCAAACAAGTCAGATCCAAGTTTTTGCTTCAGCCTACTTTGAATTGTGAACTGTTCCCTTTCCATGATATTTTTCTTCCTTTTAAATTAATTACTCACTAGCCCCTTGAAGGCTTGAAACTAAAAAAAACCTGTTTGCTAATAAAAGTGAGTTTTCTGCCACTACACACTGGTTTGTAATGATATGGCTACTGATGCAATTTGGAAAATAAAATAAAATTATCTAGACTGTGAAACAAAATCAAGTTATAGAGAATTTAAACCTACCAATCTTGATATCTCATTTACAGAAAATTAAATGTCATATATACTCTGTGTTTGTGTGTATGTACACACACACACACACCCCAAAATGAAACACCCTCCAGTGCTTTTTGCCAAGTTGTAAACAAACACATCATTGTAGAAAGCATCACAACACTGGCTTTACTATATCAGTGGAGCTGGTCAAAAAATGTTTGACTAAACTTTTTTCTGTCTAAGTCAAAATGTTTTGCAGAAATGTATCAGTTTTCATGACATTTTCATTAGAAAGGTTTCTCAGGTGCAGCTGGCAGGGCATGGACTTGAACCTAGTCTATGACATACCAGGCCAACATCCTAACCCCTGGGCAAGAGAGCACACACATGTGCTTTAGAGACTCTCTTAGGCTATGTCTACATTGTGTTTCAAAACCCATGGCAGCAAGTCTCAGAAAACTCTATAAATTCAGGCACTAAAAACAGCCATGTAGACACTGCAACTCTGAAGCCCACCTTTCTCCCTGGACTGCCAAGCAGGTAACATGTCAGGTATTTCCAAAGCCAATCCACAGCAAAAAGTTTCTAGGAATGCACAAAAAGATTAGAGTAATTTTTTTTTAAATGGTGCCAGGGTTTTTTGCCCAAACCCAGTTCAGCAGAGACTGTAAGCCCTCAATCTATGGTAAGTGGGTTTCTACTCAGCTTTCTGATCACTACCAACAGACTTTACTTATTGTGGCTTTTGCTCAGCAGGAGCTTTTTGTCCTAGATCTCAGCAAAGCGGGTTTTATTCTGACAGTATTTATACCACTTTTGTAGAAGTTGACATTCAGCCATTATAGTACATCAGGCACCAGAAAGGCCTCTTAAACAAGGAACTTAAAGCTTGAAATGTTCCTTTGTGCACTGAAGTAAGCTATTACAAATCTACTTTGTGCTTTACTCTTTTTATTGTAACTGAGGTACTTTACACTTGGAAATACTGGGCACTTTACCCAGGTCACCTTTTTCATTGCCTCTAGATAGGTGGACATACTTTATGTGCCAATTATTTCTTGGTGTATCACAACACCCGGTTCCATTGTACGATATCTTCCCAGCTATGCTAACTGCAGGAATTTCTGTATTTAAAGATTTAAGAGTCAAGATACTGTTTTAGAAAGAGGGATAATAGCAGCTGTAATTTGTGTCAGACTCCCACAGGCAGTCTCCAAGCAGACTTCTCCACAAGCTTGTCAATCCTGACCTGTTTACCCCTTTGCTGTCTCAGTCCTGGGCCTCCCTGAGCAGAGACGGTCTGTTGAGCCAAATGATGGTGGTTTGTAATGTGGGACTGAGGGGATATGAAGATCATTTTCTCTTCTGATCAGTCAGTAATTGAATGCAGGTCTCAGGAAGAGAAGGCTAATGTGGTAGCTTATCTAGCTGCCAAGACTCTATCAACTCTTAATCTGTCTTAAAAAACAGAGGCAATGAAGATTCTCTTGCAATTTAAGATTCCATAATAATGCCTGGCTCTTATATAGCTCCTCCCCTTGAGAATCTCAAAGTACTTTATAAACATTAGTTAAGACACGACACAGGAGACTGATGAACAGGTGTTTTCCCAAGACACAAGTAGGCTGCAGCAGGAGATAGGAATAAAACGTAAGTCTTCAGATTCCTAGTCCTGTGCCCTAACCACAGACCATTCCTTCTCACCTTCATCTTTACAGACCTCTTGCTCTATGGTGAATCCATTTGGCTATCCTATGGTCATGCAAAGGCTTCCCATTGTATATGTGCCTATTGATTACAAATGAACCCATGTATAGCTAAACATTTCTTCTGCAAAGGAGAACAAATGCTCATAAACACCATGTCCAGAGAGCATGGAAGCAGAGGAATAACTACTACATTGCTTACTACCCTCACTTTCTAGCTCCCACCATACCCTCTGAATATCAAACACGCACAGCTGTCGGTGGGATAAAGGGACCAGTAATAGTTGATAGCTGATCAGGGATAATATTTAGGATCAGCTGCTTTTCAAGTTACACTTGTAAGGTATGTGCAAATCATTATGTCTCTTAACACTATGCCATGAAGTGCTGTTCTTCAGCTTTTACGCTTCTTGGGGAAAGTGTTAATTTACTGCAATAGACAGGCAGTTAGTGGTGACCAGTGGAGAAGAGGGCTCCAGACAGCAGAAAGAGAAGGGCAGACACCCACATGTACAGCCTGTGATCCATGCAGTTTTAAACACAGGCTGATGGCTCTATCCACACCACTGCTAGTATCTTCCCCTTGTTCATAGAGAACACCATGTTTTCCTGACTGCCATTTCAGTGCTTTTCTTGTTTTTATATTCCCTTTCTGTAGGACAGGCATTTGTACTTAGAATTAAGTTTTTCTATTTTTTAACAAAATGTTTAGCTTTGTAAATACCCCTCAAGCCTGGTAGTTGTTGTTTTTAAAGCTTCACTATATTGAGCAGGGCTTCCAAGACTAAAGTAAGGTCAGTAGAACATGTAGAAACTGGTTGGTTTGATCTTGTGTTTGTGTTACATAGTTTCTATAACACAAACACAAAATCAAACCAACCAGATCAGAAATCTTTTTTTTTCCAATTTCCATTTATGTCCTACTTAAACGGTACTAGTCTGACTTAGATGTCCCTGGAACCCTCATCCACACCATATCTTTATTTTGGCAGTATCAATAATGTCAACAAATTAAAACTCTCAGTAGCCAGTACAGTAAGTGCTAGGAACCCTACAATGAAACCACTCAAAAATCCATTTCCTAAAGATTTCATAGAAAACTAATGCAGTATTCCACATAGACGTAACAAATAAGGTTCATAAAAATAAATGATTTGTTAGAAGGGAATTATTGTCTAATGATTATAGCAAACAATCAGGAAGCTTGGGTTCGCAATCCAATTCTGTCACTAACTCAGGGCTTGGCAACACTTGCGAGTTAGAGCGCATTAAAGGAGCCCCGGGTGCCCTAACTCATGATGCATCCACACTGGCAAAGCACGTAGAGCGCCTGGACTCTGCGGCTGGAGCACTCCTGGTAATCCACCTCCTCGAGAAGCATAATGCTTGCTGCACCCTGGCTGGAGCGCCACAGCGCCAGTGTGGATGCCCTGGTCTGCTAACGCGCTCTGATCGGCTTCCAGAAGTGTCCCACAATGCCTGTTCTAGCCACTCTGGTCATCACTTTGAACTCTACTGCCCTGGCCTCAGGTGACCAACCATCAGACCCGCCCTTTAAATTCTCTGGGAATTTTAAAAATCCCCTTCCTGTTGGCTCAGCCAGGCGTGGAGTGCTCTCAGCGAGTCTTTCCAGGTGATCATGCCTCCACACACCAGGCGATTCCCAGTATGGGGCAATGATGAGGTGCTGGACCTCATCAGTATTTGGGGGGAGGAAGCTGTCCAGTCCCAGCTGCGCTCCAGCTGTAGGAATTATGATACCTTCAGGCAGCTATCAAGGGACATGATGGAAAGGGGCCATGACCGGGACGCTCTGCAGTGCAGGGTTAAAGCGAAGGAGCTGCGGAATGCCTACCACAAAGCACCCGAGGCAAACTGTCACTCCGGTGCTGCCCCCGTGACCTGCCATTTCTATAAAGAGCTTGACGCAATACTTGGGGGTGACCGCACCTCCATTCTGAAGACCATCATAGACACTTCAGAGCTCAGTTCAACAAGGCAAGAGGAGGAGGAAAGCGGGACCGAAGGTGCTGAAGAGGAGGGAGACAGCCCGGCATCCCTAGATGCATGCAGCCAGGAGCTGTTTTCAAGCCAGGAGGAAGATAGGCAGTCGCAGCGGATGGTGCTTGGGGAAGAACAAATACCAGAGGAGGTACCCGGTAAGCAGCTTTTATTTTGGGAAGGAGGTTGTTCGGTGTGGGCTCTTGGGGTCAGGAGGGCTGCATGCATGCCTAGATGCGGAAGAGGGCGTTGATGTGCTCTCTCACATCATGGTAATCGGCCTCAGTAATCTCTTCAAAGGTCTCATGCAGAAGCTGGGCGACCCGTTTGCGCAGGTTACTTGGCAGAGCTCCTGTGCTCCTTGTCCCAGTAAGGCTAACATGTCCGCGCCACAGTGCCATGACAGGTGGGGGGACCATTGCTGCACACAGACAGCTGCATATGGGGAAGGGCGGAAGCCGCATTGTAGTAGAAGACCCTCCCTTGCTTCCCAGGTCACCTTCAGCAGTGAGATATCTTCTAGGACGAACTCATCCTGTGGAAAATGTGGGGAAAGTGTTCAATATAGGGGCCCCCTGCAGCTGTTGGCTCTCCCAAAGGCACAAAACCCCAGAGGACAGTACAGCCGTAAAACAATCAGTTTTGCCCCTGCCCCTGTGCTTACTCACCATTTTGGGGCTCCTGTGGGTTATGTTCGCTTGCTTTGGAATGGGCAATTTCTGCTATTGTGTACTGTGCTTGTCTTTTAAGTACGGCCAAATCATTGGTCTGTCTGGTGTGAACAATGCTGCCTCTGTTAAGTGTTGCATTTTGGCTTTACAGATGCAACCTTGAGATCCCAGCCGTCCTTGTTATCAACAGCCAAAAGACTCCAAAGAATCAGGAAGTGTCCGCAAAGAAGCAAAGAGGACATGCTGCATGAAGTAATGCAGCAGTCCCTTAATAAAAATCAAAAAGTGCAGGAGTGGTGGGAGAGTGAAAGGAAGGTCCGCCAGCAGAATGCAGATCACCGGCACCAAAGCAAGGAGCAGCTGCTAAGCATCATGGAGCACCAAGCAGACACGATACAGGCGCTTGTAGCAATGCAGGTGGAGCACTTCTGTGCCCGCCCCCCACAGCACTTGTCCCAAAACTCTTTCCCTTGTGCCCCCATGTTCCCACCAACCCACCTTCCCCAACATCCAGGTTCTTATCGCCACCAGCTGCCTCCAACACCTGTAGCTTCACCACCCAGCCTTGCAAACTACGACCCTTACTCACTGCACTCAACCCCCATCACCATGCATTTTAGCCATCCTGAAGTACAGCACTCATTGCACAGCACTCCAGGCACTCCCATCTATCACCCCTCCACAGTTAGGGAAATCCATTTGTGTAAAGCCAGCCACAATGTCATGCACATTACCCAGAATCACAGTTCTTCTGAGCAGGATGCAATTAATGGCCCTGCAAACTTGCATCAACACGATTCCAACGGTCGACTTTCCCACTCCAAACTGGTTAGCGACCAATCAGTAGCTGTCTGGAGTTGCCAGCTTCCAGATTGCAATAGCCACCCGCTTCTCCCCTGGCAGGGCAGCTCTCAATCTCATGTCCTTGCGCCGCAGGGTGGGGGCAAGCTCAGTACACAGTCCCACAAAAGGGGACTTTTCTCATCCGAAAGTTCTGCAGCCACTGCTCGTCATCCCAGACTTGCATGACGATGTGATACCACCGCTCAGTGCTTGTTTCCCAAGCCCAAAAGTGGCATTCCACTGTGGTGAGCATGTCCGTGAATGCCACAAGCAATCTCATGTCGTAAGCATTATGCAAGTCGACATCATGGTTGGACTCCTCACTGTCAGTTTGTAGCTTAAGGAGTAACTTGATTGCAATTCGTGATGTGCTGGTGAGACCCATCAGCATATTCCTCAGCAGTTCGGGATCCATTCCCACAGTTCGAAAGGGAAGACAGCGCGCACAGTACAAAAACTGTTGAAAAATGGCGCCAAATGTGAATGGAAGCATAGAGATTGCTGGGATGCGAAGTGATGCATCACATGGCATTGGGACAGGACCCAGAATGCCCCATGGCCCCCCCCACCCCTTTCCCACAAGCCACAGCGCCAGAATGGGAAGAGGTGCTCTGTGGGATAGGTGTCCATAATGCACTGCTCCCAATGCCACTGCAAGTGCTGCAAATTTGGCTACGCCAGTGCGATTGCAGCTAACAGTGTGAACACACTGCAGCGCTTTCCCTGCTGCAGTCTCCGAGGGCTTGTTTAACTCACAGCGCTCTACATCTGCAAGTGTAGCCATGCCCTTAGTGTGTGATCCTCTGTGTGACTCAGTTTATCCATCTATAAAATAATACTTGACTCAAGTGAGTTACATGGCTTAATTAATGTTTATAAAGAGCTCAGAGTTACTTGTGCAATAGAATTACACACACAAAACTACATTAAAAACATAATTAAAGTTGCATAACCAAGCATTCAGAAGCTAGGAAATGCCATAATTAAGACTGCCTGGGCAACTTAAATTCAGCCCCCTTCTGCATTTGCATTATGACACAGACTTCAACTACATGATCACATGCTACTTTTTTTCCAGAGGAACCTTGCCTCATCTAGTGCACAATGGTCACTTAATAAGCAACTGTTCAATATTTTGTTTTATCCTCATTGTTCAATGTTGGCCTCATGCCTTATTTACTGTACACTATCCAAACTCTTCTCTGACGACAGCATTATTAATTTCAGCATGGGCTTTCTATGGCACTCATCACTATAGGATCCCCATTTTACTGACGGAGACCTGAGGCAAAGAGAACTTAATGTCAAAAGCATCCACTAATTCTGGGTGCCCAATTTGAGACATATGGGACCCGATTTTATCACAGTACTTAGCATTATACAGCACTTTATATGTTTAATCACTGCTCCTGTTGACTTCAGTTACAACTGAGTTCTCAGCACTTCCTCAAATCAGACCCCAAGATCTCAAGCCAGGCACCCAGAAAATGAGGAACAAATAATTAGTGACCACCTGTGAAAAGTTGGGTTTACATGACTTTCCCTGTATTACACAGGAACCCAATGGCAGAGAGAGGAACAGAATCCAGTTTTCCAGGACAACATTCAACTGCCTTAACTGTGAGACCGTCCTTTCCCTTCCCATAATCTCCTGACACATTTACAAAAGATTTTAACCTTAGTAAAACTATGTATTTTTCTCAAACCTTGTTCTCAGAAATGGCTGAACCTTTTTGGTTGAAATTTTCCAAACAATATTCAGCCTGAGGCAAACACATGACCTCGAAAATTTTAGCTTGAGCGATTCAAGTTTGGCAAAGCTAAAAGCAACTAAAAACAGGGTCTTAATAATAGGCCGTGCTACCAGCCCTGTCTATAATACTGAGCAACTACATGCTACTAAACAGGTGTGCAAGTCTTAAAAGAGATTATCTGATATGCTCTGTTATATCAAGGTACTGAAGAAACACACAAGACCTTATTTCAATATCCATTGACAGTCCTGTTTCCAAGCCTAAAGGCCAGACCACAGAAGGTCTTTGGGTTCCTTGCCCTACTTCATCATTCTGAAACAACAACATGCAAACCATTCCTCTACAATCTGAAGGAGAATCAAATTCGAGACCCAGTCCCAGACCTGAACCTTACAGCTCAGAGAAAGAAATTTTCTAATAGCAGGAGTGTTACCTTGAGGCCAATCAGCAAAATAAGAACTGTGCTGAGGCAGTCTACAGTTTGCAATGAATCCAGCTGCTACCTGGCTACTACACATTTGTATAGGCCATTTCTGTAACTGGCAGAATGCAAGTCCTGCTTTCCTCCCCTCTAGGCTCTCACTCCGAAGACTTGAAATCTGTATTCAGCTAGCTGCCAGCACACAGATGACAGTTTGTTTTGATAAAGGTCTGAATCTCCCCATAACACCACTCTCCTCCCCCACTCTTTCCTCACAGAAGGGGAGAAAGATACATGTGCAGAAGCCAATTATTTAGGATCAGAGGAGGAGATTTTGGCAGTTAGGTGTTCAATTTGAACTAAAAGTCAATGAGAACTGGGCACCTATCTCCCATTTGGCCTTAGAAAGTGTTGCCCAGAGACCTTAATCATTTGACATCGATTCTTATTTAGCAAAACCTGTACTGTGCTGGGGTCACTCAAGCTAACAGTGCCTGAAGTTGAACTCCAGGTAGGCATGTAGACAGATGCTCTCAGTGGGGAATCTTTCAATGTAAAATTCACTTACTACACTAATTCACTTGTGCAAGAGACTAACTGGCACATAGTGCAAAGCCCATCTCTTTCCATAGGCTGAGGGGAGCAGGGGCTGGCTGCATAATTCCATTTTGGGGAGCATGGCAATCAGGATCCAGATTTCCCAAGGGGGAGAACATGGGGTTTGAACCCCAAAGAATAAACAGCTGAATCAATGGATTGCACACAATATTATTGTGCTATAAAAATATGTTGAGTAAGGTCTTTTATGAAAGCTTGTAATTTTTAAGCTTAATAATTATGTGGTGTGTACGGTCTATGGTGATGAATTTATCTATTTGTGTACATAGCTGAGCTCAAATTTTGGCTCCATCTCACAGCAGGACAGTGAACGATCGGACAGGGAGAGGCACCTCCCAAACCAGGTGTTTATTTAAAAGCCGACTCAAGCAAGGATTCACTCAGGAAACAGTCACAATGGGCCATTAACTTCAATAGTAAGATATTGAAACTACTAGGGATTTCCCTACTTTGAGTATCTATGGTGACTAAAGAAAAAAAACTGCAAACCCTTTTAAAAATGGAAAGGATTTGAAGTGAAAGGAATCCAGAAACAGAGGGACATCCTCTAAGCAGGAAGCTGTCCGAAAAATGTTGGATTAACCCTATAGCTAGGGGGTACACTGGGAAACTGTTCAAAAGGTGACAGGCAACTTATATTAGAGAAGGGATTTTACCTGATATGGAAGTGTAAAGCCTGAGGTTGTGTCTTTATGTTTATTTACTGTGTAACGTGCATGTTTGCCCTCCCTTACAATTTCATCTCTGAATCAATGGTTTTTATATTAAATAAGCCTTTTGTTCATTTCTACCCCAAGCAGGTTTCTGGGGTATAAACTATGTGAATACCAAGATAAGCTGGTATCCAAGAGAAAGGGTCTGCTTTCAGATCTTCAGAGGTGACAAACAATGGGGCTGGGGGGTGTCCACATGTCTGGTAGTTAAGAATTTGGCAAGGATGGATTTGGGGAGACTCCAAACTGGAAGGGATGTTGGTGTCACCCTACAAGGAGTAATTAGGCCGGAGGAAGCTGGGGTGAGACCTGGTGCTTGTGGACAGGCTACTGGTGTCAGGGTTCTGAGCCACAGCAGCACAGCATTAGTGCACCCCAAGGTTACAGAGTAAGCAGTGACAGAACCCCTCATAGGTCTAGATAGACCTCAAAGAATCACAGTGGCATAGCGGGCAGTTGTCTCAATGTCTTTTCCTGGGTTATACAATGGATTGTTACTTGAGCCTGGTTTGTATAAACACCTGGCTTGGGAGGTGCCTCTCCCTGTTGGATTGCTCACTGTCTGAAGTTTGAGCCCAGCTCGCTATATACATAAACACATAAATTCATAACCATAGCCTCATTTTGCTTTAGTTTAGAACATTACAAGCTTTCATGAAAGACCTTACTCGACATATTTTTATAGCACAACAACATTGTATACAATCAGTTGATTCAGCTGCTTATCCTTTGGAGTTCAAACCCCCTATTCAACCTTTAGGGTATCTAGACCTTGATTGTCATAGGGATTCTTGTTTTTCATCTGACCTTTCTTTTTTTAAATGTCATTTTTAAAAACTGTTTCATGTTCTCTGAGACTTTTGTAACTGGTCACATTTTATGAATCACTCATATGTGCTCATTCCAATGTGCTCTTAATACTATACATGTGCATTGTTGAATGATATTTTAGACTAGGAATACAAAGCTTTCATCTTTATTTGACTAATTCAAAGCCAATTATCCCTAGTTCAATAATCACTAGAATTCAATACCACTGTTTCCCGGCTAGGCAAAATGAGTTGGTGGTCTCAGTCTAGTTCTTAGTGGACTGGTATCCACTTCTACAATTTGCATGGTCAGTCTTGCTATCCATTAGAGAGGACATAGCTCAATCTATATGCCTATCTTCTTCCTCTTAAAGCATCCTCCAAATGGAGACACAAGGCAGGGTTGTGCAAGGAGACTTCTACAGCCACTTTTCCAATCCACACTGTACTTTACCCGTCCTGTGAATAAATAAGGACTTTTCTACACTAAACCTTAAGTTGATGTACAGTAGAACCTCAAAGATACGAACACAGAGAGTTACAGACTAACCAGTCAACCGGACACCAAGTGAAACCGGAAGTAACCAATCAGGTAGCAGCAGAGACCCCCAAAAAAGCAAATACTGTACTGTGCCTGTACTGCATCTTAAAGGTAGGCATATCTGGGCTGCCTGTCCCCTCCTCCTTCCCACCTCCACCTTGACCCCCACACGTGGGGCAACCACTTACAGCAAGATGCTGGGGCTGCCAGCCCAAGGCAGCCAGAGCCAGCCAGCAGAGCAGAAGCAGTGCTGGGGTCTGCACCACTTTCACCCTTCTCCCCTCCCACCCTGCCAGGAGGGGAACATGCTGTTTTTAACCCTCCCTCCCCCGGCCAGGAGGGGAATGCGCTGTTTTCTCACACGCACACACGCCTCTGCCCCAAACTCATACGGGGGCTAAGCAGGGAGCTCAGCTACTGCTGAAGCCTGGGCCTGGAGTGTCAGCTGCAGGATCTGGAGCCCAAACTGCGCTTTGTTCAGAGTTACGAACATTTCAGAGTTACAGACAACCTCTATTCCCAAGGTGTCCGTAACTCTGAAGTTACTATAACTTACATCGCTCACGGATGTGAAAGCGCCACCCCCTCCCCCCCGAGCAACGTAAGTGACATCGACTTAAAGCGTTGTCTACCCCGCACTAATGTTGGCAGGAGATGCTCTCCCAACATAGCTTCCTCCTTTCGTTGAGGTGGAGTAATTATGCCGACAGGAGCGCACTCTCCCATCAGCATCTTCACCAGACACGCTACAGCAGCACAGCTGCACCAACGCAGTCTCTGAGGTTGTCAATTCAGCACATTTTATTACATACATATATATATATATAGTACTGGACTATGAATTCATGTTACAGCAGCTTAGTTGGTTAAGTGAGTTTTCTTTTCCTTTTCAGATACTCATGGAAGGAGAAAAATTCTAAAACTTAATAAGATCAATCTGTGTGATGCATAAACTAGAAGTAGGGGTAAACTGGTCAGAAAACGGGTGCCAATTAGTTTGAGATGCAAAGTGATGTGATATGCATTGATTTGGTATCCAATGGGTGCACAAAATGAACGAAACACGCATTAAGGACCATGTTCTTCCCTGCACCAGTTCAGAACTTGGCACCGAGACTGTGGGGAGGATAATTGGCCGCTATTCTTTGAGTTGCCCAGGAGCAGCTCAGTCACTGGCACAGACTAGATCAGGGCTGATCTAATTTCTTCCTTGCTGCAACAGCCCCCTTGAGCTGTTGCACACACTGCAAATTAGCAGCTCTAATAAATATTTTGCATTATTTGCTCTGCCTTAATCTGGATCTAATTATTTTCCCTTAGGAAGGAGATCTTTTACAACCCTCCTTGGAGCCTTGTCCTGGCCGCCCTGAAAAGTGATTCTTACTCTGCTAGTGTCTAACCTAGTACCCACTTAGAGGAAGCATTTGCAGGCGCTGAGTGAGATACAGCATCACATTTCCATAGTCTCAAAATAAGCTCTCAACAAGACACTTCTGTTCTTTTGCATCAACTCTTCAGTTACCAAAATTGACACTCCCTCCAATAAACCACCAGCCCCCCACTCCAAAACTAATTCTCACTAGCATGTAAACCTGTCCAATGACTAAACACACACTTGAAGAATTTGCATTTGGAAAACAAGATGAACTTCAAACCATGTAACATTAACCTGAAGCAGGAATGACTATAATAAGGCAATTAGGGCAAGCTATAGGAAAAGAAAACCTGAACTCAGTGAATATTTTGAGGAGCAAACATTGGTAGCTTGCCACATCCCTATTCAAGATAGTCCTCTGGAAGCAACAGAGCTGACTGCACACTGAATGTTGTATTCATTTCTTGCCATTTTAGAAGATTTTCACAGGAACATCGGTCTTACTGTACAGGGACACTTTTTTCCCTGCAAGTTTTCTTTGATGCTGTCTTCAGCACCCATCATCACCCCTAACTGAATGAAATTGCACCCTTCCTGCCTTGGTAAACCTCACTGACCACAATCTCCACAAGACCGAACACTTTTCTGCAAACAGAAACTGAGTGTCTGCCATTGTGAATATCCTACATTTAGAAAAAAAAATTGCCAACAGCAGCACTCAGCACTGAGAGACACACACAGGGTAGCACTGAGACAAGAAACGAGGTACTCACACACTCCCTCATAGTGACGAATGAGGAGGCTGATCCAAAGCCCATTGAAGTCAATGGTAGTTTTTCTATTGACTTCAATGGACTTTCAATTACGCCCAAACGTTATGCCAGCATGAGAATTTGTAGAGGACAGCACATGGAAATCATAGAAATGTAGGACTGAAAAGGACTTTAATGGGTCATCTAGTCCAGTCCCCTACACTGAGGCATTATCTAGACCGTCCCTGACAGGTGTTTGTCTAACCTGTTCTTAAAAACCTCCAATGACAGAGGTTCCACAATATCCCTTAGCTACTCTGACAGCAATTTTTTCCTAATGTCTAACCTAAACCTCCCTTGCTGCAATTTAAGCCCATTACTTCTTGTTCTGTCCTCAGTGGTTAAGGAGAACAATTTGTCCTCCTCTTTATAACTATTTTTGCACACTTGAAGACCGTTATCTTGTCCTCCCCCAGTCCTCACAGTCTTCTCTTCTCCAGACTAAAATAAACCCAGTTTTTTCAATCTTCACTCATAGGTCATGTTTTCAATGTTAATCATTTTTGTTGCTCTCCTGTGGACTTTCTCCAATTTGTCCACATTTCCTGTAAGTGTGGCACCCAGAACTGGACACAGCTGAAGCCTTATCAGTGCTGACTACAGTGGAAGAATTCTCGCGTCTTGCTTACAGCACTCCCACTAATACATCCTAGAATGATGTTCGCTTTTTTTGCAATAGTGTTTCACTGTTGACTCATATTTAGTTTGTGATCCACTATAAACCCCAGATCCTTTTCTGCAGTACTCCTTCCTGTGTGGTCATTTCCCATTTTGTATTTGTGCAATTGATTATTCCTTCATAAGTCTGATATCCTTCCCTATTTCAAGGGGGGAGGCCACCCGCTTTGGCCCACAAGGTACCAACAGCACTTGCTGAGTGAATTCTAATGGCTGTGGTGGCTCCCTCCCTGCAACCAAATTATTCTCATATAGTGCAACAGATGTGCCTGGTACTTTATGGTCAAACAAGCCATGCTATCCATGCTTACAATTTAGGTTAGTTAAGCTATGTCATGATACTGGGAGTCAGGGCCGGCTCCAGGCACCAGCCTACCAAGCATGTGCTTGGGGCGGCACTTGGAGGGGGGTGGCGCTCAGGGTTGGGGTTTTTTTTTAAACATACTGGGGCTGTTGGGGTGCCCGGCGGGGTGGAGGGGAGGGAAGAGAACCCAAACTTGTTGCTTTGCAAGAGTAGCACGTTTATAATACACCATATTATATGGTCCAAAGGTAAAAAACTCTTCACAGCAGACTCTCTCTCTTTCTGTGGTAAGCTAGAAACCCAACTACTTTGTTCTTTTCAGAAAAAAGCATGACTCCTCTTCTCATTTTAAAATATAGATGCTGAAAAAGCAATTTTGCAACATCATTTGTTGAAAAGTGGACAAAATAAAGAGCCTTATTGTGTTTTATTTAACCAAGATCCTCAGTATGAAATTTAGAAACTCCAAAGAGTACAGTAAAATGTCAGCAAATCCTCATCACTCGTGATCCAAACACTGAATTACTTTGTGTGGTGAAGACAATTGTAAGGGAATAGTGGGATTCAGAGAATAGCCTTCTGAATTAAGGCTAATTGTGCAGCTTTTACAAAATAATACTAAGAAATGTTATCTATTATTCTTGTGTTGCTAATTAATGAGACATAAATTAGTTTCCTTCCTCTGACCTTTAACTGGGTTCGTAGATGACAACTGAAACCCCAGCAGAAATTCCAACAGTAAAATGCAGCATCTTCAAAATGCCATAGTTCTATAACAAATGCAAACAAATACAAGAGTATGATGGGTTTTATACAGGTTTGATGAATGTCTAGCACAAGGAGCTTTGTCATCGTGTTGTCTTCCTGCAAATGCTCTACACTGAGTAACTATATATTGCCTTAAAGATGACATGACCCTGTAGAAACTGCACAATGCGTTAGACAACTCTGCTTCACAATCTGATTTCTCATTATGTTTTCTTTCTACAGTTGCATATTCCCATCTTCATTCTCACCATACCCATGTTCTCAGTTCCAAAAAAGCTCTCGTTTACGATTTGTTCTTACCTTTGCTCATTTTTAGGTCCTAATACCTTCCTTTCATTGATTATTCTGTTTCCCCTTTGTTGTTTGTCCTATTTTATCATCCAGATTGTAAACCACTAGGGCCAGATCTTGTCCTCTACTGAGTGGCTAGGATAGAGAGAAGGCAGCTCGGGGATCTTCCCTTCTTTCCATTACATCGCGTGCTGGATTCCCATCTACTGTTCAAGAAAGAGTTAAGGATATGTACCTGCTCCTTCACTAGCATAGGACCAAAAGGGGTGCAGTTTGCCAGGTAGGGGTTGCCGCCAACCCTGCAAGCACACATTAGCTAGGAGAACATTCAGTTCTTTTCACAAGGAGCATTGACGTAGACTCTACTGTGTGTTGCCTGGGTTACTCCATGCAAAGATGGGCAGGATTCGGAGAACAGAAGCAACAATGGCCAGCAGCACTGTCCCCTACCTCAGCAATGGCCAAAGCAGGATTTATTCCCTAATTTTTAAATCTCTCCTTTTCTGTGTATTATCCCCACTCTTACTTTATAACAGAGCCTGTTATCTTGATTGCCAGGGAGTTTCACCTGTAAATTCCCCAGGAATTGATAACCACAGAACTCTTACGTGCAGCATACTGATTAGCAGATATATTCAGAGCCAACAGGGATTGTTGCAATGGAATCTCCCATCATGCTCGGCACTGGAGATTGCTAAAGCAGTCTGGGTAAAATAAGCAATCCACCTCCCCATTGCACCTTCACCCAAAACTCAGGACAGTTTTTCAAAACTGAATGAGTTTGGCTAACCATTAACTTTTCATGATATCCCACGTATGCACAATTCTCAGCTAATTGGTCCCAGCCAGGATCAGACCTGTAATACCAGAATTCTTTGAGAAAAACCTCCTTCTCATGTGATTTACAGGTCAATTTTGCAAGTTCAAGTGTATCCTATAAACTTCAGATGTTTACAGGGCCGCCCAGAGGGTGGGGCAATTTGCTGGTAGCCCTGAGATCAGACTATAAAACTAGTTTGGCTTTGATCTCTCAGCCTGCATATGACACTATCCACTTTGCTCTGGGTGCCAGTTCTGTTCTTGTGAAGAGACTGAAATTTGCAAGGACCCTTGAGCACCTGATTCCTTGCTGGGTCACGAGAACAAAGCCCAAAGCAAGGGTGAGCAAACTACTGCTCCAGCCCGCAAGCCATTTTAAGTCAACCCGTGAGCTCCCGCTGGGGAGTTTGGTTGGGGGCCACACCACACGGCTTGGCCCTGCTCTGGCACTCCAGCCGGGGCGCCGGGTCGGGGCTGCAGCACGCTGCTCGGCCCCGCTCCAGCGCTTCAGCCAGGGTGCTGGGTCGGGGCTGCACCACATGGCTCAGCCTCACTTCAGCACTCCAGCCGGGGCACCGGGTCGTGGGCCGCACCAAGTGGCTCCAGAAAGCTGCAGTCCCGCTCCAAGAGGTAAGCGCTGCTTGGAGCCTGCACCCCTGAGCCTCTCCCCATGCCCCAACCCCATGACCCAGCCCTGATCTCCCTCCTGCTCTCCAAACCCCTCGATCCCATCACAGAGCACCCTCCTGCACCCCAAACCTCTCATCCTCAGCCCCACCCCAGAGCCCTCACCCCCAGTCAGAACCTGCACCCCTTCCCACACTCCTGCCCCAGCCCTGATCCCCCTCCGAACCACTCGGTCCCAGCCCAGAGCACCCTCCTACACCCCAAACTCCTCATTCCCAGCCCCACCCCAGAGCCCGCACCCCCAACCAGAGCCCTCACCCCCTCCCACACCCCAAACCCAATTTTGTGAGCATTCATGGCCTGCCATACAATTTTTATTCCCCAATTTGGCCCTCAGGCCAAAAAGTTTGCCCACCCCTGCAGGGCCGGCTTTATGACCCACGGGGCCTGATTCCAATACCCGGCGGCAGTCCGGGGCTTCAGCAGCACTTCGCGGTGGGGGTCCGTTCCGGGTCTTCTGCGCCACCGAAGGACCCCCCACCACCGAAATGCCACCAAAGACCCCCGGAGCGGACCCCCCACTGCCGAAATGCCGCCGAAGACCCCCAGAGCGGGCCTTCTTAGGCGCGGGGCCCTCTTAGGCAGGGCCCGATTCTGGGGAATCGGGTGAATCGGCTTAAAGCCAGCCCTGCACCCCTGGCCCAAAGGCAGAGTGGGACACACGACAGACAGGCATTACACAAAAACAACCTCAGATTTACTGTTGGTCAGACATCCTGCTGCGAAGCTGAGATTTTACCTCCAGTGAAGCCAGCCTTCTTTTGGAAAGTTAAAAAACTAATTAGGAAACATTTTAAAAGATGTTATTTTTCAGAGCTGTGTAAAGCAGGGGCCCACCATCCTTGACGATGTTCCTTTAAAACAACAACAACCCTGAGCTTTGGGAAAGTTTGGATTGCAATCAGAAATACACAGCCCAGACTCTTCCCTAAAGAGTCTTAAAAATAAAAAATATATATATAAAAATATAATGGAGATATCCCATCTCCTAGAACTGGAAGGGACCTTGAAAGGTCATTGAGTCCAGCCCCCTGCCTTCACTAGCAGGACCAAGTACTGATTTTGCCCCAGATTCCCAAGTGGCCCCCTCAAGGATTGAACTCACAACCCTGGGTTTAGCAGGCTAATGCTCAAACCACTGAGCTATCCCTCCCCCCAAATTCAAACCACTGAGCTATCCCTTCCCCTGATATAAAATTTTGGAACCCCTCAAGATGCTTGTCATTATGATAGCAGAGGTTGGGTGGAATCTATAATGATTGTATTCTGTATGCTACTTGCAACAAGGGATGCCAGTTGTGCTGCAGC
The DNA here is from genome assembly GCF_027887155.1 of Malaclemys terrapin pileata. Lineage (NCBI taxonomy): Eukaryota > Metazoa > Chordata > Testudines > Emydidae > Malaclemys > Malaclemys terrapin. The sequence continues at coordinate 75,728,693 of NC_071511.1, read as the reverse complement.
ACTGGTACCGGTGTAACAAGCTCCAAAAAGCAAAGGATTGGTGAATGGGTATCTACTCTGAATCTATTTTAACACTGGATTTGAAATTCATACTAACACTAGAGAGTTCATGTTCTGTATAGGGGAGACCACATGCAGTTAAACTGGCTTATAGTAAAGTCTGGGGGAGAGAGAAAAGATTGTTGGTTTATTCGTTATTTTACTTTTACAGAATGACATCATTGTACATGGAATTTCACTGAAGCTTGGCATATTAGTGGTTGATGTCTCTTCCATTCTTACTCTAGCAGTAAGGGGAAAAGGCTTTCCTCTTCTCTCTGCCCAAGGCACAGCACAGGTATTGAGGGGGATTTGCTGCTCAGGAAAGACAGAAATAAAAGGAAAGGAGGTGGAGTAGCACTGTATATTAATGATAAGGTAGACTATAAAGAAATTAGAAGAGATGGAATGGCCAAACCAGAACCTGTTTGGGTCAAAATCACTTTGGGGAAGAAAGCTACCCAAAGGCTTTCCGGGATAGTGCTTGGGATATGCTACAAACCCCCAGGATCCAATTTGGATATGGATAGAGACCTCTTTAATAGTTTTAACTAAATAAATACTACTGGGATTTGTGTCATTATGGGAGACATTAACTTCACAGATAGATTAGAGGACAACTCCTACTAATAATAGTAGGACCCAGATGTTCCTGGGTGTGAGAGCTGATACATTTCTTCACCAAATAGTTGTCAAACCTACAAGAGGTGATGCCATTTTAGATTTGGTATTGGTGAGTAGTGAGGACCTCACAGAAGACCTGGTTGCAGGGGATAACCTTTGTTTGAGTGATCATGAGCTAATTCAGTTTAAACTAAATGGAAGGATAAACAAAAATAGATCTACAACTAGGATCCTTGATTTCAAAAGGGCAAACTTTTTTTCCCCCAAAAGGAATTAGTTAGGGAAGTGGACTGAATCAAAGAACTCCAGGATCTGAATGTGGAGGAGGATTGGAATTACTTCAAGTCAAAATTGTAAAGATTATCTGAAGCCTGAATCCCAAGCAAGGGGGAAAAATTCATAGGGAAGGATGTTAGACCAACCTGGATAAATAAACATCTCAATCAGGTGATTACTAGAAAGATGAGATTGATCAGCAAGGAAAGCTACCTCTTGGAAGTCAGAAAGTGTAGGGACAAAAGTGAGAACTGCTACAAGCCAAGAAGAGCTGGACCTTGCAAAGGGAATTAAAACCAATAGTAAAAGGTTCTATAGCCATATAAATAAAAAGAAAACAAGGTAAGAAAAAGTGGACCTGCTAACCACTGAGGATGGGGTGTAGATTAAAGATAATCTAGGCATGGCCCAACATCTTAACAAATACTTTGCCTCAGTTTTTAATAAGGCTAATGTAGATCTTAGAGGTAGTAACAGGGTGTCTAAGGGGAATGAGCATATGTAAGTAGAAATTACCACATCCAAGGGAGAAGTCAAACTCAAACATCTTAATGGGACTATATTGGGTGGCCCAGATAATCTCCATCCAAGAATATTCAAGGAACTGGCACATGAAATTGCAAGACCAATAGCAAGGATTGTTAAACTCAGGTATCATACTCTATGACTGGAGAATTACGAATATAGTTATTTTAAGAAGGGGGGGGGGGAATGATCTGAGAAACTTCAGGCCTGTTAGTTTCTCCTCAATTGTATGGAAGGTCTTGGAAAAATTTTTGAAAGAGAAAGTAGTTTAGGACATAGACGTGAACGGTTATTGGGATAAAATACAACATGGTTTTTCAAAAGGTAGATCATGCCAGACCAACCTGATCTCCTTCTTTGAGAAGATAACTGATTTTTTAGACAAGGGAAATGCAGTAGATCTAATCTACCTGGATTTCAGTGAGGCATTTCATACAGTTCCACACAGGAAATTATTAGTTACATTGGAGAAGATAGGGATTAATATGAGAATTGAAAGATGGATAAGGAACTGGTTAAAGGGGAGACTACAGTGAGTCATACTGAAAGGCTGGAGGGAGGTTACTAATAGAGGTGCTCAGGGATCAGTCTTGGGACCAGTCTTATTTAACATTTCTATTACAGACTTCGGCACAAAAAGTGGGAGTATGCTAATAAAATTTGCAGATGACAGAAAGTGGTGATGTACTGCTAATATAGAGGAGGTCCAGAATAGCATGCTAGAGGATCTGGAAAACCTAGTAAACAGGAAAAATAGAAATGGAATGAAACTTAACAATGCAAAGTGCAAGGTCATTCATTTAGGGCCGAACAACAAGAATTTTTATTATAAACTAGGGACATATCAGTTGGAAGTGACAGAAGGGGAGAAAGAACTGGGTGTATTGATTGATCACAGGATGACTATGAGCCATCAATGTGAGGCATCTATGAAAAAGGCTAATGCAGACCTAGAATGCATCAGGCCAGGTATTTTCGTTAGGAGACAGGGAAGTGTTAGTATCATTATATAAGGCACCAGTGAGACCTCATCTGGAATATTGTGTGCAATTTTGATCTCCCATGTTTAAGAAAGATGAATTCAAATTGGAACAGGTACAGAGAAGGGCTAGTATGATGATCCAAGGAATGAAAAACCTACCTTATGAAAGGAGACTCAAAGAGCGTGGCTTGTTTAGCTAACCAAAAGAAGGCTGAGGAGAGATATGATTAGTCTCTAGAAATACATCAGAGAGCAGAGGAGTTATTTAAGTTAAGCACCAATATTGACATAAGGACAAATGGATATAAACTGGCCATCAACAAGTTTAGGCTTTAAATTAGATGAAGGTTTCTAACTATCAGAGGAATGAGGTTCTGGAATAGCCTTCCAACGGGAGCAGTGTGGGCCAAAAATGTAACTGGCTTCAAGACTGAGCTTGATAAATTTATGCAGGGGATGATATGATGAGACTGCCTACAATGGCATGTAGCTAATCTGTGATTGCCAGCAGCAAATATTTCCAATGACTGATGATGGGACACTGGATGGGAAGGGTTCTGAGTTACTACAGAGAATTCTTTCCTAAGTGTCTGGCTGGTAAGTCTTGCCTACATGCTCAGGTCTAACTGATCGTCATATCTGAGGTTGGGAAGGAATTTTCTCCTGGATCAGATTGGCAGAGACCCTGGGTTTTTTTCACCTTCCTCTGAAGCAGGGGTCACGGATCACTTGCAGGTTAAACTGGTGTAAATGGTGGATTCTCTGTAACTTGAAGTCTTTAAATGATGATTTGAGGACTTCAGTAACTTGGCCAAAGGTTAGGGGGTCTATTGCATGAGTGGGTAGGTGAGGTCTGTGGCCTGCAACATGCAGGAGGTCAGACTAAATGATCATGAATCTATGAGCAGCAGTGATAAGAAGAGGAGCACTGCCAGGATTCTGTGGGAAGATGGGGGTAAGGCGAGAGTGTGCAGGGTTCCTGAAGGCCGTAAGAGCTACAGATCAAGAGCTGGCAGCAGGTCCATACTGTAAGAGCCCTGTGGAAACTCAAGCAGTGCTCCTTCTCTTCACCTCGCTACTACTGCAGGAGGAGGAGAAACCTGGCAGTTCTCTTCCCTCCTTCCACCTCAGCCCTGCTGGGGGCTCTTTTGCTTCAACTCACAAGGAAGAAATGCTTCACAAACAAGTGTTGCACACAAGTGTTTGAGAGGTTCACAAATTCCAAAACTCTGATGGGCTCCCCCATTCTTGCTGAAAGAGGAGGTTACTGAGATGTGTGCTCCCTATTGGATTCCAGATGTGGGTACACATGCCAGAGCCAGAACCATTTTGTAGTAGTGTCCGTTGACCTGCATGTGTGTCATTTACACATTTGTGTCTGAAGCTATAAGAGGCCGTGCGAGTCAATGCCGCTCCAGGGTCCCTCTTACCAGCAAGCAATGGACTCCACAGCAGAGGAGATGGAGGGCAGATACTGGAATCCAGATAGAGACCACAAATCTCAAAGAATCTCTAGTTACAGTAAGTGACCTCCTCCTTTGCTTTGAGTGATGCTCCCTATATGGATTTCAGATGTGGGTAGGTAGCAATATGTGCTCAGTATAGAGGTGGGTGTGGGGACTCGCAAGAAAGCTGACTCTAGGATGGCATGTCCGACTGCTGCATCCATCACCACTGCTGGAGCGATGGTGTAGTGAGCAGTAAAGGTGTGGACAGAGGCAGTAGTGTAGCTGGGGGGGAGCGGGGCAGTGGCCGCTCTCCCGCCAAGCACAAGCGGCGCCTTTTCAATTTCTTGGCGCCTTTTTAATTTTTATTCACCCAGCGGCGCTTTTACTGACGAGGCAGTGCTCCAGGTCTTCGGCGGCAGTTCAGCGGCGGGTCCTTCATTCGCTCTGGGTGTGTTCGGCGGAACCAAAGGACCCGCCGCCGAAATGCCGCCGAAGACCCGAGGAGCGAGTGAAGGACCCGCCGCTGAAGACCTGGAATGCCGCCCTGTCAGTAAAAGTGCCGCCGGGTGAGTAAAAGCACTGCAGCGGGTGGTGCCTTTTTTGTGATCACTCCCCCCCTTCCCTACACCTGGCTACGCCACTGGACAGAGGTCCATGTGGGAGACACTGTGTGGAAGATGGTACAAGGGGGTTCAGCCATCGTAGCCACCAGTTCCCTAATGCATCTTGCCAAGGTGATAGCCACAAAACAAATCACCTTCATAGAGAGGAGGATGAGAGAGCAAGTCGCAAGAGGTTCAAAGGGTGGTTTAGTGAGGGCAGAGAGGACGATATTCAGGTCCCAAGTGGGGGTAGGTTTTCATACCGGTGGAAAGACATTCAGCAAGCCTCTGAGGAAGAGAATGGTGGTCAGATGAGTGAAGACATAAGAACCATCCACGGGGGGAGGAGGGGGAATGCATTGAGTGCCACCAGCAGTACTCGAATGGAGGAGTATGTATGGTGGGGCTGCTTAGATCCAAAAGTCTCTCTTTAATCCCATCCTTTCTGGTGAGCGGTGTGCACACCCTGTCCACAGGCAGGGATTTATGCAGTGTTGTTGTAGCTATGTTGGTCCCAGGATATTAGAGACTAGGTGGGTGGGGTAATATTTTTTATTGGACCATCTTCTGTCAGTGAGAGAGACCAGCTATTGAGCCATGCAGAGCTCTTCTTCATGAGGTGGATGAGGCAGGGAGGAACCGTATTATTAAATTATTGGTTCTGAGGAAGTAGTGCCTAGGAATCCCAATTAAAAATCATGGCCCCATTGTCCTAGGCACTGTACAGATGAGTAACCAAGATGATAGGCCCTGCCTCAGTGATAAGTGGTCACTGTAAAATGAATGAGTTAGGATATCTGCAGGCACTAAGTAATTGCAAAATGTGTTCTACAGCTTTCCTCCTTGGCCTGTTTATTTCATAATTTGCAAACAATTGAAATACACTATATGAAAGTAATGAAATGAATGTTACAATGGGTTATGCCTATTAAGAAAATCTACTGGTGCTTTGATCCAATAAAGAACAGCATTGCATATCTCAAAAATGTTCATGCATTTTATCTTGTAATTATGCAGTAGTACACAGTTAAATTGAACAATACAACACCTGAACAAGACCTTGTTTGGGAGGGGTTTAAGTCATACAGGGAAAAAAATTTCATTTTCTGGTTGGACATCCAAGATTCTCTCTAACGCAAGAGTATAAGAAGCATGTTTCTTCATTTACAAACTGATTTTGATGCCATATTGGTCATTTATTCAATGACAGAGATACCCTAGAGGCTTTACAAACATTCTGTAGAATCCAAACATCCTAGCAAATCTGCACTGATTGGCCCCTGGCCACTATAAGGAAATGTGTCCTGCATGGCGGTTTTATGTAATCCATGCAGAGTGAAACCTGTAAGATTCATTCAGATTTAGTCATTCCCAGTAAGCATCCAAAGGTGTAGATGCTTAACTCACCCACTTTGGTCTATATGTTGTGTGGAAATGTCACATGCACAAGAATTCATGATTTCCAATTATGGGCAGGTCAGAAATATAAAGAGAAGATCTCTTCTAATCATGTTTTGCTATTTCCACTTCAGTTCAAACTAGAGAGGCACAATTCCTTCTTTGCTACTACCTTGCTTCAATGAGGTGGTAATATGCTACTGTATGAGCCAACATGATGGAGGTAGAGCCAAGGCTTTGCCTAATTGTACTGAAGAAGTAGTAGTGCCTGGCACACAGCCCCAATTCCTCCACAGTATCTGCCTACAGTCAGGGCCGGTGCAAGGATGTTTCGCGCCCTAGGCGAAACATCCACCTTGCGCCCTCCCCGAGCCCTGCGGCAGCTCCCCACCGCCCCTCCGCCCTGAGGCCCCTCCCATGGCAGCTCCCCCCCCCCACCTGGGGAGCCATGCAGTAGCTCCCCACCCCAGGTCACGTCTGCTCCGCCTCCTCTCTGAGCACTCCATTGCTGCTCCACTTCTCCCACCTCCCAGGCTTGCGGCGCCAATCAGCTGTTTGGCGCCACAAGCCTGGAAGGGGGTGGCATGCTCAGGGGAGGAGGCGGAGCAGAGGTGAGCTGGGGCGGGGAGTTCCCCTGCGTTCCGCCCCCCCCCCACTTGCTGCAGGCAGCCCTCCCCACGCCCCCCTGCCGCAGCTCCAGCTCCCTCCGCCTAAATGCCGACGACAACCGGGGCAGCCGAACATCCGGCCACTGTGGTTGCCGCCGAAGAAAATGCTGCCCCCCAAATGCTAGCGCCCTAGGCAACTGCCTAGGTCGCCTAATAGGTTGCACCAGCCCTGCCTACAGTGTTGATCAAGTAAGACTATGAAAGAGAATTTTACTTCCCTGCCCAAAATGAATCCTTAAATAAATGGAGTATATTGTTTATTTCAAGCAAAGTTGTCCACTGTTCTTTGGGAAGCACAGGAGACACTTGCCAAATGTCTGTGGCAGGTTTTCCAACAAGTCCAGAAAGGTTTTTTCAACATGAAGTTTTGCTGCCTTTATAAAAGGTGGATGCCCATATAGCTTCATAAACAAATAAATTTAGAGAATTTTTTGCCAAGTGCAACAGACTCCTACTGATCTACAGTAACAGCTAAAACTGTTGACATCAAAGAAAGAATCAGTGGAGTGGAGGATTATTTGAATTGTATAAGGTGGGAAACAACATCCCACTATGAATTATTTTAAGTCTCTCTCTAAAGCAAAGAATTTGGAACCAACCACACACATTCCAATTTACACTCTACTGGATTAAATTACAAAATGATGTGCCTGAGTTGCATACACAAAATGGGCACTTGCATTCCCAGTGTCAAGGGCAGGCAGGCAGATATTTAAACAACATATTTAATAGATGGTGTTTAAGATTGCAAAGCAGCTTCCAAGCCTAAAGAAAAAGCCAACATTAAAGGATGGCTCTGACCAATTTAGCCATGCATATGCATTTTCAACCTAATTAAAGGTGCAAATTACTCTCCCTCTATTAGAAAATTAATATTTAGGGAAATAGTTTACAATGTCAAAATAGTACTAGCAATTTATTTTCAGATTTCCACCAATGAGCTTAGGGTCAGATCCTGCTGCCTTTAACTCCCTCTCAAATCAATGGGGGGTTTGGGCATTTAGGACCCGACTTTCAGATATGCTGAGCACCTGCATCAGCAACTGAAGTCCGTATGAGCTGTGGGTACTCAATCCCTCTGAAGAAACTCAGGCCCTTAGTGCACTACATGGCCAACAAATGCTGAGAAGCATGTTGCTAAACAAAATTTGAAACCCATGAAACTAGAAAATCTGTGAAATCTCTTAAGCAGAATTTTCAAGCCTTTTAGTAGGTAGTAATGAAAAGCACTGTGTTTTTAATGATCCATCCCCTATTTCCTTCCAGTCAAACTGGTGAAGGAGGTGTTTGATCCTGAAGGATGTTTTCAATGCTGTTTGTGAAATGCATTCTTGTTAAGCAGTCATATACCACAGCCAGCTCGGAACACAAGCCAAAAATAGAACAAAAGGTCTAACTAGATTATCATAAGCTATGGATTTATATAGATTCTTGGAGACAAACCTTTTAAAAAAAACTCTACATAGTGAAAACCATTTGATACCCACTGATTCTAAGATGGAAAAAAAAACTATGATTGGGTAGTTCCTCTTCTGCATTTTTAACAGGAGCCTACACAGCTTGTATGTTTGTTTTCAAGCAATCCAGACAACTGTAACATAAATCACCCACTTGCCCATTTTGCTTCCAACAAGCAGCTGGAACAATCTTTTATGTTATTGGTATTTTGTGTGGCAGATTAGTTTCATATAGATTCATAGATTCTAGGACTGGAAGGGACCTCGAGAGGTCATCGAGTCCAGTCCCCTGCCCGCATGGCAGGACCAAATACTGTCTAGACCATCCCTGTTAGACATTTATCTAACCTACTGTTAAATATCTCCAGAGATGGAGATTCCACAACCTCCCTAGGCAATTTATTCCAGTGTTTAACCACCCTGACAGTTAGGAACTTTTTCCTAATGTCCAACCTAGACCTCCCTTGCTGCAGTTTAAGCCCATTGCTTCTTGTTCTGTCCTTAGAGGCTAAGGTGAACAAGTTTTCTCCCTCCTCCTTAGATACCTGAGAACTGCTATCATGTCAAAAAATAGCTTTTAGTTTTCTTTTCTACAGCCAGGCCTCTGTTCTAGAGGTTGCTGTTGGGACCTTATGTGCTTCTTTCAGTAACTGGAGAAAAGATTTCACACCATGGATCTAAAGAATTCATGTCTCAGGGAAACTAGGTTTTTAAACAGTGCAGAGTTGGGGAGCAGTGGTGCACAAAGTAGTAAAATACTTTTCTGACTACCAAAGGGATGAGTCTAATTGAAAATAAAGGATTTGTGCGACTCCAACTGTGCACCTAGATTAGTGCCCTCATTTACATGCTCAAGAATCATCACTCTTAACAGTTTCAGGAAGAAAACTTTTTTTGCACTTTGATCAACAGTTTCTCATTAACATAGAAGCAGCCTGCTCTTTGTGTTTTTATTTGCACTATGTTTTTGCTTCCGACAGTATGTTTTTCTCTCTCTTTTCAAGTAAAGGTCATTGTAACAGATGAAAACATACCGTAGGTGTGAGGTTATTTTTAATGATGGAGAGACCAAATTGTTGTATAACTTAAAATGTGAGACTTTTCTCCTTCCCTCCCAACCCCTGAAATGCCTCACAGGTATTTCTTAGAATTTGTCATGCCTGACTCTGAGAGACCTGCCCATGCACAATAGTTTAGCACCAACCCTTGGTCAGTCTAATTTATTAGCACAATAAAATAAATCTCTTTCTCAACCCTCTCACTTGCCTCAGGCATACTGCACTGCAGGCTGTACATGGTGAAGATTGTAGGGATTTACATAGGTAGGTTTGGTCCTGTACAGAACATGTAATTCCTCCCGGTGATTCATGAAGGTAGTCAATAACATGTGGTGGAACAAATGCATGTCTTTTAGAAAAACGTTCCATTTTGATTTAAATTCCAACTGAGAGAGAATGTACCAAGGATATGTATGCTCATCCATGTTGTTTTCACTCAACACTATTAATTTCCCTGGAGAGCATACCCTGTGCGGCACACATGCACATGGCTTCTTAAAAATTTGTTGTGTTTGAAATCTTGCTGGACAGAATACAAAGTTCCATCCTAGATGAAAGATGCAATCACTCGGGAGGCTGGGACTGAGGGGAGAGCTGGTATGAGGGACAACGATAATGGGTTCTCATTACCTGGTAAGAATATTTGTTTCTTTCCAATTTTGTTCTTTAGAAGGAGAAAATTCAGGTCGTGATCATGGAAGAAATCCAAAAATTAAGTAGGCAGTGACTAAAAGATTTTTCCAGCCTCTCAGGGACACTTGGTCACATTATTTTATAGCTTCAGTTATTTTACATTTAGCCAGCTTTCCATGCCTCAGGCTCTACCTCCAAGCTAGAAGCAATTCCCCCACTAAAAGGAAATCTGGAGACAGCACAGCCATTCTAGTTTGCTGACTAATTGTATTTGAAGGATAAAAATTCATGCGTGGTACCCAGACATTGGAAAGAAAAAGATTTGGGGACGGAGGAATAAATGTGTGCTTTGGGATTACAGGTTCTGCTTAAAGACCCTATGTCACCTCTTTTGAAAACTGAAAAGCATTCTATGTAGCCAATCCTGCTGATATGGTGTAGCATGTATTATTAGTATTTCTCCTTTCTCTTTTAGTCTGAGGATGCTTACATAAAAACGGGACCTCTTCTGCCTAGGAGTTTATGCTCTACTTACTCCTTCCCCTCATAAAATCCTAATTGTCTGTTTGTGAGATCACAATTAGCTACAACTCTACCACTAATTGTGACCTCATGCAGATTATTAGGGTTTTTTACGGGGAGTAAACAGTAAAAGCAGATGAATTCCAGAACAGAAGAGATCCTGTTTCTTTACAGAATATTTAGAAAAAAACAAACAAACAAAGGAGAAAGAATGAATAAGGAAAGAACAATAGAAAATACATGAGATGGCAGCCAAATTGTCTCCAAATAGAATGCTCTGTAAAAAGTTTATCATGAGGGTCAGCAGCTCTTCAACTATAAATGTTGGAAATTTTTCCATGTCCAGAGGACAGTCTTAGTATTAAGCACTTCTGTATGTTGGTTGGGACTGTACAGTATGTTTGGTTGGTTCAGCTAAAACCAGCTTAGTTCTACCTTGCATAACTAGGTTATAAAGTGTGTGTATGTATGCGCACACATGAGTATGTACAGGATCTCAGTTCTTAGGTTGCATATGATAGAAATAGGGGGAAGAAAGGAAAATACAATGCAGATTTCTCTGACTGACCACAGATAACATTTCCTACTGGCATGCAGCCCCTTGAAACCTGGCCTCAGCCTCTTTGCTGCTACTCACAGAATTGTGACCTCAGTCAGGTTGATAGCCATGTTTGAGAATAACAATTAGTAGTCCTGGCTGTACCTCAGAATACTGCTTTTGACACTTGATGAGTTTCTCGGTGTCTGCTAATTGTTCTGAATATGAAACTGCATTTGCCTGCTAAATAAATTCTTTTGGGACCCACTGAACAAAACTAAGTCAGTTTAGCATGTGGAATCTTAATCCAAACTGCTAATTCACTGCATCTGTAAACCAGAGAAAAGACCCTGCTTTGCTTACAGAGCACTCGGAGGGTGTGAGAATGGGATGCAGATTCACACCTGTTTCTCCACTCCAAGGAAATTCCCAAAAGGTTACGTCTCATCATTGAAAGGAATGGAACAACATGCCATCTGGAAGTTCAGAACAACAGAAATCTGAATGATTAAAGCTCAGAGTTACCACAGTATTCCCCCACACCCCATCTTCTCTCAACTGATCTCCAAATTCTTCCTCTACTAACAAGCTTAGTTAGCAAGAAACCCCAAAAGCTTGTGAATTAATGTGACAAATATTTTTGCTACTGCAGAAAAACACTGTGGATTCTCAAATATAGAGAACTTTCAATCCTCTTAATACTAATCTTATATTTCACCTGTCTCTATAAAGAAAACATCTCAAACATTACTGTGATGGGAGGTATATAAGCATAACTGAGTAGATGAACTTCAGTTGTTATCCCACTGCAGAGCATGTGATCCAGAATTTTCAACCTGTGCAAACTCTGGTGAACTGCCAAAAGTATTATATCTGCAGACCTATTCAAGAATTTTCCATCTGGCTCCCATTAGAGCAGAATTTAAAAAATCACTATGATGCTGGATTAAGTGAATGACAGAGTCCACAATTTAAAGGCTGCTGTATACAAAGATTTCTGCAGCCATCATTATACTAAGGCTAATACACATACATAGGTGAACAGCAAGTCTGATTCAGAGTTCCTTAATGCCTATGTGAACCATGCCTGCCTTAGCAGTTCTGTAATTGTTCCCTTTAGCCTGTGATCCAATGACAAGCTTAGATGATGTAAATGACTGTGACATGCTCCATCCCCTTTTTCCTAATTCTTCTGGGATTACCAAGTAGATCTTGGCAGAGTTTCAGAGCGGCATTGCCTAACAATTCAATCTTGGCTTTGCAGCCTTACAAATCCTACTGTACAGTATGTTAGAAAGGACTGGTAGGTTGAGAGAGCTAGACTAGCACAAATCCTTACAGAAAGCAAAACAATTAGTACTGGATCTTGCCTACACAGGCTAAAATTTGAAATACCCAGAAAAATCATGTTAGAATCGTTACAGACAAAAAAGTAATCTGCAAATTGAGTTTCTAATATGCATGACTTCACATTCAATTAAAACAGAATAAGGTAATTATTGTGTGTTACACAGCAAATTAAAATGCGTAGAATAGCTATGTAATAAATATGTATTGACGCCATCAAACATTAGCATGTGTCACTGTCTTAACACAGAGTTACAATGGAAATTTGTACATTTTCAAGTTGGGGGGGGAAATATTGTTCCACTTTTTAAAAAAAATAATTCAGTGTAATAATGCCTCCATATTTCAAGATTCCATTTTGTTCTCAATTGATCTTGGACAGTGATAATCCTTCATCACTGGAACCAACTGTTGTACTGAGCCACATGAATGCTCCTGTCACTGCTGCTTCTGTGCTTCAGGGACTCTGTCACGACTCACCATATCCTTCAGTTTTAATTTATCCACTTCCATAGTCTGCCTGAAATAGACCTGGAATCACTAAAGTACACCCTCACTATAACAAACCTGTCGGGATCCAAGCCCTGTGTTTGTTATAGCCAGGGGTTCATTATAGCAAAAGGAAATCAAAACAAACCATAAACTGCTAGAGGAGATTAATGAAGTCACCTTAGATAAAGGCATTAGCTAAATTAATTAATTTATTAACAAACACCAACAACTAAGGCTAGAAGTTGGTCAGGGAGGGAGATTTTAGATGACCTCTGTGACTTTAGCCCCAGGCTCCAGGCTGTCAGCCCCCACAGTAGCAGGGGGTAGGGTGGAGCCCACTCCTTAGTTTCTGTCCTTAGGCTCAACACTGGACAAAAAATGTGCACAGATGTGCAACATCACCCCCTCCCCTTTAAAAAAAAAAAAAAGAACAGTACAGTACTGTACTGTAGTTGGATTCCAGGGAACAGGTTCATTTATAGCTGGACATTCGTAGTAATGAAGGGCATTATAGCGAGGGTGTATTGTACCATATTTCAGGTGGAGGTGTTCTGCACAGGGCTGGCTCTAGGCACCAGACGAGAAAGCATGTGCTTGGGGCGGCACATTGTAAGGGGCAGTTTTCTGGCCAATCTTGAGGTGGCACATTCCAGCCGCCCTGCTGTGATTCTTTTTTTATTTATTTTTTTGCTTTGGCGGCCCCCCCGGACTCCCGGGCAGCTCCCCGCTCCACTCCCAGCCCAGCCCTGCAGGGGCACAGATGCTGGGCCGGGGGACAGGAACTAGCAATCCCCGCCGCTCATCGTGCCGCCGGGCTCCCCGGGGCGCACCACTCCCCACCGCCTGCACCAGCCTCTGCTCCCGCACCGCTCTGAGCCCGGCCCGGCCGAGCCGCCTTTAAAGGAGCAGTTGAGCCAGCACCTCCTGCAGCCCCCAGGGGCTCTGCCTGCCTGGCTGGGAGAGGCACCCCAAGGCCGGAGGGGGGAGCCCCTCTCGCCCGGCTGTGAGTTGGCTGCAGCGCCTGGCTGCCCACGGGCGGAGGGAGCAGGTGGGCGCCGCCCTTCACCCCCCTGCGAGCCGCCCTCCACGCGCTCCCTGCGGCTGCCATTTTTGTTTGTTTGTTTGTTTGTTTGGCTTTGGCAGTTTGGTTTTTTTTGCTTGGGGCAGCAAAAAAGCTAGAGCCAGCCCTGGTTCTGCAGCACCTGCTGCTGGAGAGGATATGAAAAGCACAGCATTCAAATGTCACATTCAACCCCAGAATGCAGGTGGACCAAAAACTAAAGCAATGGTATCTGATTCAAGTCTGAATGCTTTTCATGCCCACCCCACCTAATGAAGGCTGCTGATCACCACCTGCTGAAGAGAGGAACAATAAATTCACTGAATCGTTTGCCTCAGCTTCACCCAGACCATGACTCAGATGGACTGAGTCCAAGTGGCTCTCTGGAAAGAGTGAGCGAGGAGAGACTGACAACTGCAGCCCTGATAGTAAAGCAGCCACAACAGAAGAAGTTATTGTAATTTAGGAAATCAGAGGGTTCAGGATGCTACAAGCAATAATATCTATTGCTCTGGAGACTGACTTCCACCTGCACCAGGAATTAAGTGCAAGAGTTTGAATCACACAGCAGATGGAAAAATACTTTTTAAATGTGCCTGATGTTGATGCTGTCCAACAGAACCTCCTCATTTTAAAAGCAAACATTTTAGTATAACCACACTTCAATAATGCTTAGATCTTATGCAGAACTGAGTATCCCCATTTTAAAGAGGGAGAAACTAAGGCACAAAGATGCAGTGGTTATTCCTTAGGTCACACAATGGGTCAGTGACAGAGCCTGTGACTGAGCCTCAGTCTCCTGTCTCCTAATCTAGTGTTCCATCTACTGGCCTACACTACTGCCTCTTAATGTTATAGAATTTTAACTCAAACAGTGTTAACCAGTAAGAGGCTACAATAGATGAAAATATCAGACCACGGGAACACTTTACAGACACAAATGTGGCCAATCAAATATTGTACCTATAAGGAAAGAACCTGCCTCTCTCCAACTTATTGGTTATATGGAACACTGATTATAAGCAATACAAAGAGAAAGGGCCTTTCAAAAGCCAGGCAAGCCCCAAAGCATAACGTACAGCTGGAAATATACAAAACCCTTTCCAGGTCATAATACATTTGGAAAATAAATAGCCTTTTAAAACCTTTACATAGACCTGACTGCCAGCACAATATCTATTTTAATAAGACAGCAAAAGATACTCTCACCAGCTTCATCCAAGCCATCACTCACAAAGACAAGGTAACTATGCAAGGCATATTGTGTATCATGCTGAACTGGACAGTTATACCATTTTTTTTTCATTTGGATGCAGGGCTTCAAACTTGTTCACATAAAATGAATTCCAGGAATACAGGAAGAAAACTAGAGTATAGTATCTTGATCAGCCACATAAGGGATTTCCATATTGGCCCTTGAATGTTATCATATATTAAATCAATCTTGCTCAGCATGGGAGTAGGCAGAGGAATGACATGGAACAGATTAAGGTATAGGTCCTTGGATCCAGCCAACCTTCACTTGGCACAAGGCAAGCGGGGGGCAAAAGGTATCTGACACTTTAAGATCTTGGGTGTGACAAGAGGCTGGTTCAGCTCCAAGCACAAATTAAAGAACCTCCAGGATGATCTAATTTGTGCCAGCTTGCAACATTCCCTGGGATCCATTACTCTGCCAGGGATGGGCAGAAAGAAAGGTTCTCTGGTTACGTCCCAACCTGCCCTACGCCCGGGTCAGGCATGAGGGTAAGACATAGAACTGGCTACACTAGCTTTACACCATATAGAGATTTCCCTACACAAGGGAAATCCTCAGCTGCCCTGTTAATGCAGACTTGTGTCCCTTTTGTACCACATGAGTAAGCAAAGAGAGGCTAGAGCAGGGGCACAATTGGGCCCACTAAATCCATTGATATAACTATAGGCATTGCCCTTGTCAAAGTGCCAGATCTCTTATTTTAAAAAGCAAACAGATTATCCACTCTACTGCTTAGCTCAACACAAAGCCACAGGGTTTCAGACTAATCCTTCTAGTCAGTAGAACAGTCCTGCATTGAAGCCAATGGCAAGTTACTTGCTAATTGACTTTAATGGGAGCAGAAGCAGGCCCAATATCTCTTCATCTGGATCACTTAAATTGTCAGAACTCACTCCAAAGGATTCATTAAGCACTTGGATCATACACTCATTGAAATCACTGGCAAAGTTCACAATCATTTCAGAATCAGATTCTAAAGGGCTTTTAGCATAAGCAGCCCATACTAAGAATATTTTGGTAAAATGGCAGCTACTCCTGTGATATAGAAGCTGTATCCAAAAGTTTTTGTATCTAGTTTTTCCCTGCAGTGTAAAGGACTAAAGACTTTAAAATAAATAAAAAATACATATAATGACCCTAAAGATTGTTGGACTCATTTACACGTATAAACTACATTAGTTGACTGAATGCACACATTCTCCCCGCCTCTTTACCCAAAGTTTCCCACTCGTATTAGCTAGCAAGCAGTATTTCCTTTGAGTAAACAGACCATCAGTGTCTTGACCTGTATTTTCCACATATCCCAAATGATGAAGGCACTCAGGCGTTAGTAAGGTTATCTTTTTTTAAAAAACAATCTGATTACATTAAAAGTTCAGTTCACTGACCGTTTCTCCTCTCATTATTTTCACTTTTTTTAAAAAATAGCACTGATGCAATCTATATGGCAAAACCAGGAAAGATACTGCAATCAAAGAGACAAGTGGGCGAGGTAATATCTTTTATTGGACCAACTTCTGTTCTGGTCACTTGGATAACAGACTTAGAAAGGAATTCAAAAACATATTTATTCTCCAAGTTTACATTGGAACATCTCAGACTCTGCTTTATGAGTAAATCACTAGACTGCTACACTGATATTTATTATTTAGCCCCGTTTCTCACAGATGGAGGAGTCACAAATAATTAGTTTAATTGGGATCGGGTGGGAGAAGGGGCTCCTGCCCAGAATGAGATTTTGTTTCTTTAACAATTGTGCAGATTTAAGGAAAGTACATAATCAAAGATGGACGTGGAGAAGGGAAACACTGTGACGTGCTTTAAAACTAGGAGTAATACAACATAAAACTCCGCAATGAGTCTATAAAGCCAGGGTGAAGATATACTAAAGAAATGTGGAGAGTAGCCAAAGCACCACCTCATTCTTCTCCATACAAACCAAAGATAGCAAAATGAAGTGTCTGAAAGAGGAAAAAAGGAAGCTATTGTTATCCAAGTCATTTAACCATAGAGAAACACACTGCCTCATTGGAAAGAGCAGGCTTTTTATTAAGACGGTGGTTTAGAAGGCAAGGTGGGGAAATGGTGCATTCCCATTTGAAAACATTAACTCCTAAATACATCTTAGAGGTACTGAACTCAGTCCTTTTTGAAGAGTGATAGAGACCACACTCCTGTAAAAGCAGACCCTGCTGTCTTCTCAATAGAACATCTTTCATGCCAAGTTCACTAGGAGTTTTAGCTTTAAAACAGGAAGAAAAAAAAACACCATGGAAGAGGCCCTTTAAAGCAATGAGGCTTTCTGTTCTTTTTGGTATTGTTTCACAGTACAGAACTTTTCACACCTTTATACAGAACAGTGAGACATGCTGCAGTAGTTCTCTTGGAGGAAACGAAAGTACATAAGATTAATTGGCCACCTTCAGGCACTGAAACAGAAGGTCATTTGAAATAAATATGTAAGGGTGAAAAATGGAAAGTAATTAACCTTTTTGGCTCATCTGTCTCTTATTTCTATGCTTGCAGCAGGGCGTGCAGGTTTGTCACAGCAATGCAAACTTTACTGGGGTTTTATTTCAAACATACTGGAGTATCAGCTTTAGAGTTCTTCAATGTTCTTTATGCGATGGAAATAAAATGTTTGATTCCCCAGCAGCCTGGATGTGAGACTATATAGTCTATTTCCAAAAAGGCAAAAAACAGCAAGACCAAAGTGAATTATTTATTCTGGGAACAGCTTTTACAGCACTTTTCTCCCAAACCCTTTCCCAATCATCAGTAACATTAGGCTTGAACTACTAATAATGGTAGACAGACAGAAGCTTGGAGCTGTTCTCTTCAGGTACAGCCATGTGCTCCTCAGAAGCTGTAAAAGACATCAAAAAAGCCATGGATGGCCAATGGGAACCATAAGTATAAATCTGATGACAACTACAGAATGTCTTGCAATGCAGACTAGAAAGATTACCAATGTCCAGACTATAGCCTGAGAGAAGGAAAAATAAAGCTTCTATATTTTAAACAGTGAATGGGCTTATAAAATATTTTGCAAAGCAAGTATGATATATTATATATATAGTTAAATTCCTCACTCTGAAAATAAACTATTGCATCATTTAACACTTGCACAGAGTAATAGTATGATAGCTTTAAGCTTTAAATCCCTAACAACCTTTCGTTTCTTACATTTGAAGTGGGCTCTCTAGACGTCTCCTTTGATTAAAGCTACTTTTATTTCAGAGTGCCTGATCCTGCCCCTCCCCCCCCCCCCGAAATCAATGGCAAGACTCCAATTGGGTCAGTCCTTCCCCCTGCTGCTCGTTGGGCGCAAAGCACAGCCAAAGTTCCACAGCTTAGCTGAGATCAGCTCCATTGAGTACTCTTCCAATCCTGGATGGGAGGCCTGCCACCAGCAGCATGGTCTCTCCATGCAGAGACTTTGCTACAATCTGTCCTCAGCTGAGTGACATGTGGGAAGTTCAGCTAAGGAAACACATGCCACCATAATAGGCTGATAGTGTCAACAGTGCTGTCAGCCAAGACCATGAACTCATTGACGTGAAAATAGTCTCCTCCTGAGAAAACTAAGTGTCTGGAAGAGCTGCAGAATCCCACTGTCCCCTTTACCCTCCCCAAACCATCACCATGACCTTCGCATCACCATACCAAAAACTCCACTGTCCTAAGTATGCCATCTTCTCACTGCAGGATTGAGAAAGAACCAGAAGCTCTCAAGGGTCTTTTCACAATGGAAGGGCCAGTAGTGAGTGCTTGTTTCCTGCTGCATTCTTCCTATTTAATTTAACAAAGAGACTTCTGCAACAGGGACATGGACATGTTTCTTTTAAAACTGCCAGCTGTTTCTTCGTGTAGGATTTCAGGCACACAGGGATTTTTCTTCCTTATATAAGATGACCATTTCCTACAATTTATCATAAGACCAAATGGAAATCTGCCAAAATTAAGATTTATTCCCTATAGTAAGAAATTGATTGTATCCGGACTCCTTACTGAATTGCATTGCAGCAGACTTTGAGAGGCAAAAATCTCCTTACAAACTTGACTAGGTTTGAATTCCACACCATCTCTCGTTATCTTAGAGCTTTACTTTCCCATTCCAAATATATTGTAATGCTGTCCTGGAGAGCACACTCCCTGATCAATACCCTGTTCTCTTCCCACGTCACACACATGATGGGAAGACTGATGCTGTGCTTGCAGCACAAAAACAAATAGTGACAGCAGGAGTGCCAAAGCTTGAAGAGAAAAAACTTGGCACTGCAGATTCTACAAAATATACCAATGGCTTCTGCTGAATACTCCATGCAGATATGGTCACCCTCACCCCATCTCAAAAAAGATATATTGGAATTGGAAAAGGTTCAGAAAAGGGCAACAAAAATTACTAGGGGTATGGAATGGCTTCTAGATGAGGAGTGATTAATAAGACTGTGACTTTTCAGCTTGGAAAAGTGACAACTAAGGGGGGATAGGATAGAGGTTTCTCCACACCAGTCATGATTTTAGAAAGTAAATAAGGAAGTGTTATTTATTCCTTCTCATAACACAAGAACTAGGGGTCACCAAATTAAATTAATAGGCAGCAGGTTTAAAACAAACAAAAGGAAGTATTTTTGCATGCGATGCACAAGCAACCTGTGGAACTCCTTGCCACAGGATGTTGTGAAGGCCAAGACTATAAAAGGGTTTGAAAAAGAACTAGATAAGTTCATGGATAGGTCCATTGATAGCTATTAGCCAGGATAGTCAGGGATGGTGTCCCTATCCTCTGTTTACCAGAAGCAGGGGATGGATCACTTGATGATTACCTGTTCTGTTCATTCCCTCTGGGACACTTTGCATTGACCACTGTTGGAAGACAGGATACTGGGCTAGATGGACCTCTGGTCTGACCCAATATGGCTGTTCTTATGCTGTAGGTCACTAGCTTGAATTTAGTCCAATTCAGTAGTGAGCAAAGGTTGTTGACATCTGATGCTTTGATTTTGTAAGATGCTAAGCGACTTCAGCTTCTGAGGGCATGCAGCATCTCATTGGGTTGGATCCAAGAAGGCCACTTGGGGACATGTTTGAAATGGGTGGGTGAACTCAGTCCACACTTGGGGCAGCTGCACATAAACACCATTATCTCACTTGTCACCTTTGTTGACATTCTCAGAAGAGAAGCCAAGGACTGAATGGGTGTGGAAACTGAACAACCCTCCCCACTAAAGGTAGTTCCTCCAATAAGAGCTGTGGCAGATCAGTAAAGCTTTGTTAGGAAACTTGTATCTATGCTGCTCTGGGAATTGAGAGAGAACTGCAATCCTCACTGCTGTAAATCGGGCACTTTTCACTGAGCACTAAAATTCATGTGATAAAAAGCAAACAACCCCCCCAAAATGTAAACAGGCAACACTATGTTAACTGAAGGAGAGCAAGAAAAGCAGACAAGCATGATAAAGAAAACTCATTTTAATTCTACAGTTAAAGTGTAGTTACCATTAAAGTAGTAAAGTCATATATACTAATTACAACTAATTTGTTTACAATCCTATAGCCTGACGCATTTAGGTGTCTGTATATTTCTGTATATAACTTATTTATGCAAATACATCACCATGTGGAGGTGATATTAATGTGACAAATGCAACACAAATGCCCCTTTGATCACTTCCCCTGCACTATTCCATCCCCCCAGGACAACTCTCACTCCAACCCCCTGAGCAGCTTCAAACAAACTTATTTTTTGGAAAAAATGTTTGTTTCTCCTCCCCACCCCCCCAAAAAAGTCCCTTCCCTCCTCCCATCTGAGAAAAGAAGAGAAGAGAAAGGGGGGAAAGATTGCTCTAAGCTACAAAATACAATATTTAGTCCCACTCCACTTATAGGTTTACGGTTTGCTATCACATAAACCCGTAGAATTAAAAATCTGAGCTGTTCAACACAGCATTTAGTTCTAATTCTGGAAGTCCCAAGACACTGGATTTACAAATTGTAACATTTTTATGTATTGCAAGGCTGTTTTAGGTCACTTTTATGAGGTGTTTTAAAAATGTATAAGTTTTAATTTTCTCTTCCCTCTGAGTACAGATACTAAGGCAGCCTGACTGTGTAGATGGAAAGATACAAAAAATTGATCCAATAAAAAACTAATACTATAAAACATTTTTACTCCTTTTTTCTATAAAATGTGTTGCATACACAGAATACATGATAGCCAGGGGTCACATAAAAATGTATTGGCATGCATTTTAGATGTGCACTCATCCATCCCAAACATGTTGATAAAATCATTATATCCCATGTATTCTCAACATATAACATGAGGGAAAACAAATAATTTAAGGTTCCTAAGTGAAAACAATGTCACCTACCAGTGTGTCCTAATTTACAAAACCCATACACTTAAAACGAAATGAACAACTAAGGACATTATTAATCTTTCACTGCCCACATGATGACAAAAATTCACTGGCCACATGATGACAAACATCCACATTATCTGTACCAAATGTTCATATTTCATCACAACTTTAGCTCTACATGTTGGTTTTATTTTTTTCAATTAATTTTTCCATCTTGATTTAGATATACAAATATTTTATGGAATGTAAGATGGGAGACATCAATTAATATATTTACTGACAAAAATATGAATTAGAGTATAGTTATATGTTTTTATAATTCCATAGCAAAATGCATAACTATTGATTTATGGAGAGATTATGTACAGAGCTTGTTGAAAAGCTAGGAAAATACTTCACAAACTTTTTCACAAAAAGTTTATCCCTTTTTTCACAGAAAAATGTTGACTGTCTTTTTTTAAAGTCAACTCCATTTATGTATGTGGATTTGAGACTTACCAATATATTTCTTTTTAAGAATAGTCTGATAGTAAAACACATTATGAGATTACTGATGTGAGAACAGTACATATTCTGGGTCATAGTTAAGGTGGTTATGCTATACTGAAATATAAATTTCTTTATACTTGATAAAAATGTTCTTTTTTATCTGTTAATTTCTTTGCTTTACAATTCTTAGGTACTTCATTTTTATATTCATTTATACTTAGATATCTTCCCAACTTTCCCCCCTCTAGTCTTCTAAGCGAATAATTTGTAGTATATAATTAAAAGTGGGCTTTTTTTAAAATGTGGGAAACCGCACCTGCTTTGTATGTGTACTTTGCACAGTATTCAAAATCTAACATTGCATTATATTTACATTTCAAGTAAGTTAATTTTTAACAGTAGTTTGTCTGACTCTAGATGCTGAACCTATAGATGCTGATCAGCATGTTGCATTTGCAGTTAAAACAGTTAGCTTCACTTGTAAATAAAGCCTTTTAAACAAGCTCTGGACTGCTGAAGCACACTTCCTTTGTTAGGAAAAGTATCCTCTAAAAAGTATTCAACATTTGAAATGAACTAGGACATATGTCAAATTGACTTAGAGTCTTTACAGATGTGCAACATCCATACTAATGCATGGATGTAACATTTGCAAGACTACAAGAGAAAAATAGGTTCCACTATTATATTCCATACAAATAATTATTTAAAAAAAAAACAATATATAAAAAGAAAACTTATAATTCCTGCTCCAATTGAAATAATGGAAGACATTTGAGTGAAAATCATCCAACAAACATGAGCTCCTTGTAGTCAGCAACTGGCTGATGTTGCAAGGCAGTTAAGCAGCACCCTCAACATCTTTTGAGGTAAATTGAAGCAGAGGTGAGATGAATGAAATGTACAGGGAACAGCAACAAATATTTATTTTGCTCTAAAATATCTGAAGTAAGTTGGCTTCACCACCCAGGTTAATCAAGCTATCATCTACAGCTTTCTTCCTCACAAAGTCCCTGATTCAGCAAAGTACTTAAGTACATGGCTAAGTTTAAGCATATGAGTAGTTGCACTGACTAATGAAACTACTCATGTTGAATAAAGTCCCAACTGAATAACTTCTCTTGTTTAGGACCTGATCCTGCAAGGTGCTGAGCCCCTCTCATAGACTCATAGACTTTAAGGTCAGAAGGGAACATTATGATCTTCTAGTCTGACCTCCCGCACAATGCAGGCCACAGAATCTCACTCCTGTAACAAATCCCTGACCTATGTCTGAGCTATTGAAGTCCTCAACTTGTGGTTTAAAGATTTCAAAGCACTTAAGCATGCAAGTAGTCTTAATGACTTCAATGGAACTATTCATACGTTTAAAGCAAAGCAGAGGGGTGTATGGGAGAGGTAGTACCTTTGAGCGATTCGAACTGTCGCATGTCTCAAGTGGTTCTTTTCCTCCTCTGGTCCTCACTGTACACCCAGATCTCACTGTGGCTCCAAGTAGCTGTAAGTATGTGACGGCAGCCACACCCTGGTAAACAGCCTCGGCAGGCAAGCTAAACCAGGTGAGGTTAACTGGAAGTGTGGAAAATGATGGTGATTTAGGGATTGCTGTCCCAAGCAAAGCAAGACTGTTCTGGTAGTCAAGGTGAAAGAGACCATATATTGGCCCAACGGCTTGAAAAGCAGTGCAGCAACTCATTGTGGAAGGTGAAAGGCATGATGGGGCATTACAGAAGTCATGGCTATCCACTGGATGGGGGAGTGGCAAAGTGACAGGTGAAGATGATAACTGGCCATCGTAACCACAAGCCTGCATGCAGGCGGCCTGGGACATTGGTTGCCCATCCCTGACCCAACGGCAGCGGGGAAGCCCGGCAACACCCCAGGTGACAGAGCAACCCTTTTTCAGATTGCACTGCTCCCTCTTTGTAAGGGAAGGGGCTAGAAAAGGTGTCTCAAACATTGCCTGCCCAAATCAAATCTGGCCAGTTTACAACGGATCATCGTCAATGCGGTCAAAAACCAAAGATAACTAAAAAAGCACTAAAGATTGCTGCTTGGAACATCAGAACTATGATAGAAAAAGACAATACCTCTCGAATTGAAAGAAGAACAGCTCTTCTTTCAAAAGAGCTATCCAAGTATGATATTGACATTGCAACACTAAGTGAAACTAGATTGGCAGACGAGGGCATTATTACAAAACTGGCTGGGGGTTATACCTTCTTTTGGAAGAGAAAAGAACCACATGAAGATAGAATCCATGGAGTAGGAATTGCCATCAAGACCAAACTCTTGCAATGTCTTGAAGATTTCCCAATAGGCATCAACAAAAGACTCATGAAACTCCAGCTACCACTAAATAAGTCGTGATTTGCTACCATCATTAGTGCATATGCACCCACCAGGGCCGGCTCCAGCATTTCTGCCTCCCCCCCCCAAAAAAAAGCTGCGATCGCGATCGGCAGCGACAATTGGAATTAAAAAAAAAAGCCGCGATCGGTGGTGGCAGTTCAGCGGCAGGTCCTTCGCTCCTAGAGGGAGTGAGGGACCTGCTGCCCCCGAATTGCCGCAGGTGCCGCCCCTCTCCCTTGGCCGCCAAGCACCTGCTTGTTAAGCTGGTGCCTGGAGCCGGACCTGGTGCCCACCTTAACAATGACAATGCTAAGGAACAGTTCTACTCTGATCTCAACTCTCACATCAAGCCAACACCACAAAGTGACAAACTAATCATCCCAGGAGATTTCAATGCAAGAGTAGGTAAAGATAACAACTGGCAAGGTATCATTGGAAAAATGAATGAAAATGGTCTTCTACTCCTAAGCTAGTATGCAGAACATAACCCGACAATTACAAATACCATCTTCAGATAGGCAGACAAATATATAACTACATGGATGCACCCCAGATCCAAACAATGGCATCAAATAGATCGCATCATTGTCCGACACTGTGACATAAGGGATGTCAGGATTACCAGAGCCATGCATAGAGTAGAATGTTGGATGGATCATAGAATGATTAGGTCAATATTGGATCTACACATTGTACCCACATGCCCAAATGCCCCAAAACAATCAAGACATCCCCTGATATTACTAAACTAAACCATGCATCCTATCAAGATAAGTTAAAAATTGCACTAGAAACCAACTTTGGTGATAACCTTGTCTCATGGGAGGAATTCAGAGACATTACAAAGAACTGCAACTGACATCCTCGGATGGAAGAAAAGGGCTCACCATGACTAGTTTGATGAAAATGATGAGGAAATCACAGTACTCTTGAAAGAAAAAAAAATGAGGCTTTCCAAAACTGACAAAATGATATTCAGTCCACCTCAAAGAGAGACAGACTCAAACACTGTAGGGATGCATAGCTCCCGAATCGCCAGCCCATGGGCGCGGCAAACTGCTCCCATGGCTACGAGGCAGGAGTGACCTTCAATCCAGCGTTTGTGTTTGGGAAACTTATTTGGCTGATTTGATTGTACCCTAGCAGCTGGTGTTCACGCGCTCAAGAGATGGGTTCGTTATCTTATGTGCACGTATACTGCCTGGCTTTTCTATGCGCAAGAATGTAACCACTAAGAAGAGTTGTAAACAAAGTAAGGAGAGAAATAAAAACCCCAGGAAAAGTTTTCCTGGGAGGCTTTTTGCAAGAGGCTTGTAAAGCTCTCTAGCTACCACAGACCTGGCGTTCTGTTTCCTTTCCTGCGTCGTCACCACAGCTGGTGACCCCGACGTGATGCCCCTCTACTCACCGGCTGGATACGCCGAGCGCGCCCGCGGCTGTTTGCCGCCCCTTATTCGTGAGTATGGGGGGGGAGACTTTCCAGTGCCCAGAAGGAGCACGCAAGAGAGTTACAAAAGATTATAAGGCAGCGATCATGTGTCGTTGTCCCGGTCACTCATATTGAGGACCTCCTAAGGGAAATAGATCGCCAGTGCCCCTGGTATCCGGACTGCGGGTCATTACAGCTTTTTGATTGGATACGGATTGGGATCACCTTGTATAGTGAACCCCGTGCCCCAGTTCAGCACCTGCTGCTCTGGCAGCGTTGTAAGGAGGCGCTGGAGGGGTTCGGCCCCGACAGCCCCAAGCCGGTCCCCCTTTTGCCCCCAGGTGATGGGCCACCCCCCTCCTGCCCGCAGCTGACCCTCCCTGCGCCGCCGCCTGTGGCGGCGCCCCCCTGCCTACCAGTCGGGCAGGGGGGCGCTGTCGCCGCGGCGGTGCGGCGAGCACGTGAGGCCGGTCTCTTGACCGACAAGGAATCCAAGTGTGGGTTCGAGGCGTTCCCCGTCTCTAGGCGGGATAATGGAAACGGGGGCCGAGTAGTGGACTGGGAGGCTCTCCCCTACTCGGTTCTGCACGAGCTCCGGGGGATCTTGAAAGGTGTGTCAAACGGTTATCACTTGCTCCCCCAAGATTGGAAAGACATGTGTCGCATGGTGCTGTCTCCCGCGCAATACGTTGTGTGGGACAGCGAGTACCAGCGAGAGGCGCTTGCGGCAGCAGCACAAGGTGGGGGGGCTTATCTTGCTGAGCAGTTATATGGCACAGGGCAGTTTTCGGGCATCCCCAAGCAGGCGGTGGGCACGCCCCAGGTAGCTTTTCCCATCAATGGCCAGTGTGCCCGTCGTGCGTTTCGCAGGGTCCCCGCTGCGAGCGAGTCCTCTAAGTCCTTCGACCCTGGCGGAGTTGCTGCAGGCGTGTACTGATGTAGGCACTCAAACCCATCAGATGGCCCTGCTGGCAGCTGCCCTGCACAAGGGGCAGAAGCCTCAGGGGAACTGCTTTAACTGCCACCATCCATATTGATGATTAGGCGTACGGCTCTCCCCCTCCGTTGGCTCACTGACAAGCCCGTATGGGTTGCGCAGTGGCCGCTTTTCCCTAGAATATGTGCAGTGTATATTGTAGCAGAGGTAAAGGAAATGCAAACCTACCAATATAGGTTGTGTTGTCTTGTTCAGATCACTGTGTCTTTGAAAGCAGGAGTTAGAAGTAAAAGGCAATCAAAAGACTGGGAAAGTTAATTGTGTCCCTTTTAAGTAAAAATCTTTAAGCTGTAGATAGCTTTGGATTTGGAAGCAAGCCAGAAAGCATTTGTATTAATGCAAGTTTCTAACTAATAAGGTAGAAGCCACTGAAATCTGGGCTGCCTATGAACAAATACAAGGAAACATTTTAAGCAATGACTGACTGCCCAGAAGGGGTAGACCTCTGTTCTTTTGTCTTTCAGATCATCAGAGAAAACGGATGCCAGCTGAACAGCATTCAATGTACCATGCATTTACTGGCACAATAGGGATTATTTTTGTGTTTTATGGCAAAAATTGTTGTTAAAAATTGCATACCAACAGTCTTTGGAAGCAAGGACATGGAAGGTTAACCCACTCCCCATATTGCCCATGGGATCCTTCTGGCTACCTCAGATTTCTAGCCAGAGGGCTGGGGAGGGAGGAAAGCAATTAGACACCTGAGGTTGTACCGAGTGGACTCCTCAAAAGTGGGTGTGCTTGTCCCGGTTTGTTGCTCCAAAGCTCTGTAATAAAGTTATTTTACTGGAAGAGTGTACATGGCATACATTGAATAATAAGACTAATGTACTGTATAATGGCAATGTGTATGCGTTCATTGTTGGAAAAAAGTGTATAAGTGAAGAGTGAAAGTTTCCTTTGTAGGTTAAAAGAAGCCGAGAAAGGGAGAAGAGGAAAAAGCACAGAATGAGTTAATTGAGAGGAAAATACAGCTTGCAGGCTCATCCAAGGCCACAGCCAAAACTTGGCTGACCCCCAAGACAAGGGGGGGGCTTAAATGTGCCCGAGCAACTATGAGATCTGCAAAACACTGCCAGGCATTAATGAAATGTGTTAGGTTTCTTTTCTCACAGGTAGAAAAGTGCTACCCAAAGATCCTAGCACCCCTGCCATTTATTAAAACCAGGAGACTGAGTCTATGTAAAGTCCATCAACGAAAGACTGCTTTGGCTCCATGCTGGAAAGGCTCTTTCCAAGTCCTGTTAACCACCAACACCGCTGTGAAGTGCCAAGGACTGACTGCCTGGACCCATGCTTTTCACTGCAAAAAGACCCCTCCACCTCGGGAGGACTCTTTGACTGATGATAAGCCTATTTCTTCTTCTAGCCCTGCTGTGCCTTCTGGACAGCAGGAAAAAGGAAAAAAAGACAAGGTGAAGTGCTAGTAACCTCTCCCTTGTCCACTGACAGACCTACTGTTGCTTTGAATTTTTCTAGAAGAAGCAAAACCATTACAGGGTGATGTGCTAGTAACCTCTCCCCTACATGATGCTAAACCACACTGTTTCAGGAAAAGAGAAGAAGGAACACTTGCTTAATTGAAACCATAAAGTCCAGGAATTCCTGACTACAAAAGACATTAAGAACTGGCCCTGGTGAAGAAACAAAGAATTATACCCTAGCAGAAAGAAACTTGTGGGACCCATGCTTGGGAACGTGGTATTGATTAGATTTTAAGGTTTATTTTACAGGCTGCGCCCTGTGTTTTGGATAAGTCCTTCAGCATGTATTGCCCTCCCTAATTGGATTTTAAATGATAAGTACCAAAGGCACCTTGTTGCCATTGCCCCTGCCATCTCCTCTATTACACTATTACCCCTGTAACACATCCAAATACAGACAATGACCCAAAAGTTGCTGACAGAGATGGTATTGAATATCACTGAGGCTGGGAAGGCATTGCAGTGGGATCTAGCATGTTCAGGCTTGGCCCACTGCCCTTACAGACACATCAGGAGTACCATCTGATCTGTGACATGAAGACATACTGGGAGACTTTCTGGGTGGAAGTGCAAACGTTCTCAATGCTCCTTCCAAGCATATGGACCGGTTGAGGGGGTGTGGCCTTCCACATACCAAATCCTGCCGGGTCCATGGGGAGGATGCATGTGGGATTGAGTAATTCACCAAGACATCTGGGAAATTAGACTACCTGGTATGCCCAGTTAATTTTAGTCAGTGCTCCTGGGATTACACCTGACAGGACGCTTACTTTTTCAAGTTAATGACAGCTGTGTGTATGTTAATGACACCACATTACAAGACATTTGAGTCCACCTGGCACAAGTATTGAATCAATCTGATTTCTGCCTGGCCGTTGCCCCGAAAATGCAAGGTCTGTTAAGTACTTGCCTTGTTCCTGTCTGCAAACCACCCAGCAACATCTGGGGTGTGAGACAGTAAAAGAAATGTGTCGTTTTAAGCTTACTGATAATAGTTTTGCATGCAATAGCAAATTGATATGCTAAAATGTTATGCTTAAGTCATCCGCCAAAACATTTTTCCTCCTTGGTGGGATTATATTTAGTCATAGCCACCCTTAGAGTGGATAAAGACCCTCTTATAGTATGGGGTCCTAGTTTTGATTTTTGGCGTTTTACTTTGCTGCTTTGTTTAATGTTTACCCAATCTAGTGACATTGTGTATGCTACCCTGCGAAGGTGCTTTGTTTAAACACCGCATCTATAAAATAAAACAGGGGGGGATGTAGGGATGCATAGCTCCCGAATCGCCAGCCCATGGGCGCGGCAAACTGCTCCCATGGCTACAAGGCAGGAGTGACCTTCAATCCAGCGTTTGTGTTTGGGAAACTTATTTGGCTGATTTGATTGTACCCTCGCAGCTGGTGTTCACGCGCTCAGAGATGGGTTCGTTATCTTATGTGCATGTATACTGCCTGGCTTTTCTATGCGCAGGAATGTAACCACTAAGAAGAGTTGTAAACAAAGTAAGGAGAGAAATAAAAACCCCAGGAAAAGTTTTCCTGGGAGGCTTTTTGCAAGAGGCTTGTAAAGCTCTCTAGCTACCACAGACCTGGCGTTCTGTTTCCTTTCCTGCGTCGTCACCACAAAACACCTTCAAAGCAAGGCACAAGGCGACTACGCTTAATGCAAGATCAATGGTGGGAGAAAGTAGCAGAAGACACTCAAACGTTTGCAGAAACAAATAAAAAAAGAAGTTCTTTGATTCCTTGAAGCTCATCTATGGACCTTCAAAGGTGGGCACAGGTTCACTTATGATTGTTGATGACAGGACAGTAATCAAAGACAAACATGACATGGAACAGAAATGGGTTGAACACTTCAGCCAACTACTGAAAAGACCATCCTCAATTGAAACAAGTGCTATTAACCAAGTACTTCAAAAGCCTATTCAACGCCACCTTGACTCATCGCCTTCACTTGAAGAAATAAAAAAGACAATCAGTATGAGCAGCTCAGAAAAGTCCTTAGGCAGAGAGGGAATACCGGCAGAAATATATAAATTTGCGGGTCCAAAGATGGTGGTAACACTGCAGAAGATCCTTACTGACATATGGGACAATGAAGAAATGCCACAAGACTTCAAAGATGCTACATTTAAAAATAAAGGCAGCAAAACGGTCTATGATGACTACCGTGGGATATCTCTCCTATCTGCCGCTGGAAAAATCTTTGCTCATGTCCTCCTAAACTGATTGATCTCATCTGTCTCAGAAGCCAATCTACTTGAGACTCAGTGTGAATTCAGACTGGCCATAGCACCATAGACATGATTTTCAGTATCAGGCAAATACCAAAAAAAAGTATCGAACAAAACATTGATCTGTTCAGCATTTTCATTGATCTGACAAAAGCATTTCATACAGTCAATAGAGAAGGATTATTGATGATCCTCCGCAAACTTGGGTTGCCCACCAAAACTGGTAAAAATCATTCATTTATTTCATGAGGGGATGCAAGGTCAGGTACTTTTTAATGGAGATCTCACTGACTCCTTTCCTATTTCAAATGTCCAGTGTCTGTGCCCCTGTATTGTTTAACTTCTTCTTCACTCAAATTCTCAACCATGCTAAAAAGGGGCTAACAGAGGCATATACATCAGATACAGACATGACTTCAGTCTTATAAGGCATAAAAGCAAAAACAAAAGTAACAGAACTACTACTAAGAGAAGCAATGTTTGCGGATGGTTGTGCCCTCCAGCACACACAAAGGGAGATCTCCAGTGCATCGTACATCGCTGAAGCATCAAAATTGTTTGGCCTCACAATGAGCCTGGAGAAAACTGTGGTGTTGCATCAGTCATCTTCACCTGTCCATGCCATATCCCCTAGTATATCTATTAGTGGAATCCAACTACAGTAAATTGACAATTTTACCTATCTCGGCAGCAATATCTCCCCTGACGAATCTCTTGACAAAGAGATCACAAAGAGGATACAGAAAGCTTCTCAGTCATTAGGAAAGTTACGTAACAAAGTCCTGAAATCCCACAACATAATCCTCTCAACAAAAATAAAACTTTATAATTCTTTTGTGATCACATCTCTTCTCTATGGCTGCAAGATTTGGACACCATAAAAACAGCATATCGAACAGCTAGAGGCCTTCCATATGCGGTCTCTGCATTCCATTATGGGGATATCTGGCAAGACAAAATGACCAACCCGGAGGTTCTCCTCAAATGCCACAAGCATCGAGGCCATGCTGATAAAAGCCCAAGTACACTGGGTTGGACACATCATTAAGATGCCTGAACATTGACGCCACAGAAAATTTTTCTATGGACAATTGGCACAAGGACATTGGAATCAAGGCTGACCCAGAAAGTACTACAAGGACAGCATCAAGAACAGCATACACTGTGGTGCAATAAAACTGGATGATCTCAAGAAGGCTGCATCAAATAGATCAACATGGCTACACACAACACTCAGAGCTTTCCAAGCCTTTCAAGAGGACAGAAATAATCAATTGTTAGCTGCAAGAGAAAAGTGTCATACCACTACTATAGCTACCAAGATTCTCACCAATGACTTTGTCCGCCCAATCTGCTCACAAGGATTCACATCATGCTTTGGACTTCAGAGTCACTCCCGAATCCACAAAAAGAGATAGCATGAAAATGTCATCATCGAACTAATGGACTACACTATGATGCTTTGCAAACATGGGCCTAAGTGCTCAGAACATGGCAAAAATCTAGACCTTACATGGTTCCTGCTCAGAGACCCTTCCCGGTGAGCACATATGACTGCTAGTGCCCAAGTGCCCCTGCCTTCTTCAGTAGGGCACAGTAGACAACAGGACACAGTGAAGATCAGTACTTTAGTGGTTTGTTTCATTTCACACTTATTGACAACAGAAATACGTGGTAATTACAAGCAAGTTGTGATAGATCTATTTCTCAATATGCATTCCCAATGAATACAGTAATAATGGAGTACATTACAACCTAGCTTCCAATATTGTTTCTAAGATTTAATGTGTTGCGAATAAGATGCTAATTGTAAGTACAACTTCCAGATTGTAAATAATGAGAACATGCCAGTTTGTGGCATAAAATAGCTGGATGATGTACATCTTTGGTTCTGATAAAAGTCATTAGGAACACCTTATTAGCCACTTCAGTATCCAAGAGTCTCCAACATTCTAAAACATTTTTAATCGGCCTAGTATTTTGTTCCATGAAACTCTTAGAAGCTCAAGAAATCCCCTTATTGTTTCAGGAGGAGGTTAAATTCTCTCTGGCTGGAATATACCATCATTGTAGAGGTGTGTGTTCCTAAAGTGAAATGCAAAAATATTTAAAACTGCTCTGCTCCTTTCCCCAGTGCCCAAAACATTTGAAATATTTTTAAATGCCAATAATAGTTATTTCTTATTGTCTATAAGGACATTTGCATTCTCTTTATGCATGGCATCTTGCGTCACAGTTTTGTTATCAACAGGAACACAAGAACGGCCATAATGGGTCAGACCAAAGGTCCATCTAGCGACAGTGGTCAATGCCAGGCACCCCAGAGGGAATGAACAGAACAGGTAATCATCAAGTGATCCATCCCCTGTCACCCATTTCCAGCTTCTGGAAAATGTATGCGAGGGACACCATCCCAAACAACCACTTAAGAGCTGACATTCTTACAGCACAAAAGGCTATTTCTTTGTGCAATAGAGACAAAACATCAAGACAGGCATTGAACACCTTAACCATTGTGATGTTCTCATTTATTACCTCTCCTTCCCCACTAAGCATAGAGCCTACACTTTCCTTTATTTTTCTCATGCTCCTAATGCATTTAAAGAACCTCTTCTTATTGCCTTTTATGTCCCTTGCTACGTGGAACTCATTTTGTGCCTTAGTCTTTCTGATTTTGTCCCTACATGCTTGTGCTATTCTTTTGTACGCCTCCTTAGCAATTCATCCAAGATTCCATTTTTGATAGGATTTCTTTTTTATTTTCAGGTCATTAAAGAGCTCCTGATGCAGCCATGTTGGCCTCTTACTATTCTTCCTGTCTTTGCTTTGGGATAGTACTAAAAGCACAACTCCAAACTAAAAGCACAACTCCAAGTACTAAAAGCTGCATCTTCTTGAGAAATTGCCACCTCCCCTGAACTCCTTTTTCCTTTAGATTTTCTTCCTGTGGGATCTTTGAAATCCATTATCCTTATTCTGCTGCTGCTCTCTCCCCTTCCTTTTCTTAGAATCATGAAGTTCATCACTTCATGATAACTTACACCAAAATCACCTTCCACCTTCAGGAACTATCAGTTCCTCCCCGTTGGTCAGAATCAAGTCAAATGGCTGTTCCCAGGGCTACTTCCTCCACTTTCTGAAACAAAAAGTTGTCCCCAATACATTCCAATAACATACTGGAAATTTTGTTTTGCTGTATTACTTTTCCAACAGATAGCTGGGTAGTAAAAATTCCCTGTTACCACCAGGTCCTGTGTTTTGGATATTTCTGTTATTTGTTCTAGAAATGCCTCATCCAGCTCCTCTTCCTGATTTGGTGGGCTATAGAATCATAGGACTGAAAGGGACCTTGAGAGGTCATCTAGTCCAGTCCCTGGCACTAAGGCAGGACTAAGTAGTATCTAGATCAGTGTTTCCCAAACTTGGGATGCCGCTTGTGTAGGGAAAGGCCCTGGTGGGCAGGGCAGGTTTGTTTACCTGCTGCGTCCGCGGGTCCGGCCGATCACGACTCCCACTGGCCGCGGTTCGCTGCTCCAGGCCAATATAAAAAAATAAAATAAAATGCTGGAGGGAGTAGTTGGCTATACTACCTAGACTTTTCTTCCTAAATAAAGAGAAACTTCCTGGGGGATTACATGAGGAGTTGGGGTTGCCATGTCAAAATCCATTAATCAAAATATGCCTGTCTGCCATCCTAACTTCTGGCAATGTAATCCATGGTTGCACATTTTCACCAATATGTGAAACCCATCAAAGTGGTCCCATCCTGAGTGTTTAAGATGGGTGAGACCCTGCAGCATGAAAAGGAGGTTTGGACTTGTGTGGGACCTTCACTCTGATATACTCTTGTTTACACTGTGTGATTTGGAGAACCTATGTACAAGGTATGAATTCTGAATGACATTATGAAGTTAGGAAATTGTTGATATGAAAACTGCTGTATCATGAAAGCCCCTTTCTCTATGTGCATCCACCACTGCTGACAAGCCTTTAAGCATGTACCTCCGAAACCAAGTACCATGGGTCCTTGGTACCATAGAACTCAAGACAGAGTGAAGCTCAGGACATTAAAGAGCAAAAGCACTGTATAATCTTGTGCAAAGTGTTATATGCTACACCTATCACATGCCCCTTTGAGGGTAGAGTTCTGGCTGAGGGTATGTTGAAGCTGCATGGGAGACTATGGGGCCAGCACTGCTTCCATGGTGCTGGGCTGGAGGCCACATGGTCACAGGAGGGGGTGCCAGATACAAGACCCCAGGGGACTCTTAGACAGGGACAGTGCCTGGATTCACCCAGTTCAGACTCTGGAGGGTAAATCACCTCACAGCAATCTAGTGAGTGGCCAAAAGGGGGCACTCAGCTGCAGCTCTGACAGCCCTAGGAAGGAAGGAGTTTCTGATTTGGCTGGAGGGCTAAGCTCCCTGACCAACAAGAGGAAAAACTAAGGAAATGGCCACACCCAGTAGTGGAAAGGTAAGGTTGGTGCCACTGCTATGGGGGGGGCTACTTAAAATGGGTTGTAAGAGAGCTGGAAACACTGCACAGAATTGCAGCCTACCAGCCAGGGCTGGCTCTGGCTTTTTTGCCACCCCAAACAAACAAACAAAAAACCTGCGGGGGAGCGGCAAAGCAAAAAAAAAAACAAAAACAAAAAAACTGTGTGGGGCGGCCGGAGCCAGGATGCAGTGGGACTCCCTACTCTGCAGACGTGCCCTGGGCAGTGGAGTGCGCACTCCGGCTAGCAGGCAGAGGGGGAGGGAGCGGGGGTGGAGAGAGAGAGAGAGAAGGGGGGCGGCCAGGGCTTCCTTCAGCCGGGCACACGCCATGCAGCCCCTCCCACTGCGCCACCTGCTGGGAGGGCTCCGCGCCGCTCTGGTCGGCGGACAGGGAAGGACGCGGGCTACCCTGCCGGGCTTGCTGCAGATCTGGCACCGACTGGGACAGACGGCGTGTGCAGCCCGCTCCTACAGGGCGGCCGGAGCGGCGAACCAAAAAAAAAAAAGATTGGAGGGAAGCAGCCCCTTAGAATCTGCCGCCCCAAGCACGAGCTTCAGTGCATATTGCAGGACTGAAAACTACTCTTCTGTTATCCTAAAACACAGAGAGAGGCAGAGAGCGTGCACACACACAATCCTTAACAGCCCACAAAAGCAGACTGTCAGCTCTTTAGGAAACAGATCTATAGGATGTGGTGAAGGCAAAATTTGGTAGAGCAGAAATAGAAAAGATGACAAATGATAAATTCAAGTACTTAAGTACAATTTTTTCTCCTCTCCCCTTGCCGCCCCCCTCCCCCGCTCTTCACTTGCTTAATCTTCTGCAATTCAAACCACCACTCACCATTGTGCAAGCACTGCTTTCTTTAAAATATCCTTATTAGCACTGCATTATGTTGCCATATCTAGAATGTCAGTGGCAGGGCACAATATTGCAACTGTTATTCAAAAAGGATATTAATTGTCACAATTAAAAATAATACAAAAAGATACATCTTTAACTACCTGCTGATATCTGCGTGACCCAAAGAGTTAGTGCACAATACTTCTAACACTGGAGTCTCAGATTCAAATACTTCCTTATGGTCACAAGTGAAAATTGGCATGATAATTTCATTGTCCTCACCTGACATGACAAAATTATTGTCAGTCTCTATTACTTATCAAAGAATAATTCAGGTCATAAATTAGGTTAAGTAGCTTATGTAGCAGAGCTATGTGGGGAATATTTTCACAGCACCTGCTCATGTTACACTTGACTGTACGATCAGTCTCATTTTCACAAGCATCAAATCAATACTCAAAACTTTACGGGAATAACAGTAAACAGAAAAGCTGTGTTTCAGTATCTTAAGTTCTTAAGAAGTCACTAGCAAACTCTTTGCTTGGCAGATAAATGATAAGTCCTGTGTAAGAATGTGGACCTCCTTCTTTAAGTCTACAGAAAAGACTGTCAACAAAATGATTTAGCAAACTAGTATTTTTAAGAGTATTTGTGATACGTGACTATGAAAGAAAATACTATGGGATGTTTATAAGTACTGTGCAAGATTAGAGTTACTGAAGTGTGTTAATTCTTATAGAACTATGAAGAGCCTAAGTTTGTTTTTTATATATGTATATATAGCTAGATTTATTTTACACACACACATTATTATTATAAATATGTTTGAAGAGTAAGAAGTTTGTATTCTATTTTTGATGAAAAGTAAAGATTTAAAAATATACCCATACATTGTAATAATGTAATGATTTGGTAGTAGTTTTCTTCTGGAAGTTAGGAATAGCACTGTCAGTTTTGTCAGATATGTACTGAAGTGTATCAAATAAAAACATAAGAGTGGCAATACTGGGTCAGCCCAAAGATCCCTCTAGCCCAGTATCCTGTCTTCCGACACTGGCCAATGCCAGGTGCCCCAGAGGGAATGAACAGAACAGGTAATCATCAAGTGATTCATCTCCTGTCTCCCATTCCCAGCTTCTGTCAAACAGAAGCTAGAGACACCATCCCTACCCATCCTGGCTAATAGCCATTGATGGACCTATCCTCCATGAACTTATCTAGTTCTTTTTGGAACCCTAAAATAAGACTAGAAATTATGGAAGTGCTAACAATTTTTTCTTACATAGACTGGCAAAGAGAATATGTTGGACTAGTGAAGACAATTTTTAACTCAATTTGTTGGCTGTCAGGTGAAAACCTCTGGTAGATTATTGTAAGGTGGACTTGACAGAACAATTACACTGCATTCAGTTCCAGAAAAAATAAAATAATGTTTGTTTGCACTGAGTCTCCAACCCAGTCATTCTCCCATCCCATGTGGGATAGGACACAGTTTCATCAAATTGACCTCTTGTGCTGGACCATATCCAATATTCCTATGTTAATATACTGCCCCAGTTGGACTGAGACAAAATCTCAATGACAGCTGATGTGTAGCCTTGTTTTAGATTAGATTGTGTACATCCTTGTCAGCGAACGTAAGCCATGCAAGTAGACTAAGCTGGCAGCAGTGAAGGCAAAAATCTCATACATCATAGCCTTAGAATTCTTCATTGTCATCAGCCTCATTCCTTAGCAGCTGTTTTATCTCCTATCCTGCATTCTAACCTTTTAAAATCACATGGCATGGAAATGCTAAAAGGCTGCAAAAAGGCATTTTTGGAATTGGAAGGACTGTTTGTTGAACTTTAGTCTGCTGCTGGCTGACTTTTCAGATGGATAGAATTGTTTATAGAGATGCACTTCCTTGCTAATAGAAACATCTTGCATTTGCTTATCTAAAGGAAGGTTCTGAACAGCACTGTAGATATTTTTCTAAAGTTTTCAGTATCCCTCCTCAGAGCAAGTGTGAAAGCTGTTGTGAATGCAAACTGCTGGTTAGAGGTTTAGAGCCAAAGTCAGCCCTAGAGTAAAGTGAGTACAAATCATAAAAGTAGTTGTGTGCACATAATTAGTGAATTTGGCCTTAAAAGACCAACATTTAGCAGTGATGTCCTCCTCACAAACCCAGTTATAGTGGATATTGCTGACAATTGTAGAAACCATTCCTTGGATTTGGCAAGAGCTGCAGATTCCTATGACAAACCATAATGGGCCAGATTGAAATGAGGTCTAGTCTAATGTTCCTCATGTGACCATCAGTGATGGCTACTGTAACTCAGAGTTTACAAAGCAGCATATAGGTGATTCCCATAGTATAAAATATAGGGTTTAATGGCTACACTTGTGTACATGCCTAGTCAGGACTTAAACCAGCAGTCCAAAAATGATGGCTGTATCATGTGAGCAAAATCTCCCTGGAGAAGTGGGTAGGAGCCATGCTAAGCTTTTCACAGTTGGAAGTATATACTGCATTGTACATTAGAGAAGCCATAGAATGTATTGTAAGAGCTCATGGAAGTACAGGTAGTTTTAGAACTCCCATAGCTTCAGTTTCTATCAAATAGATTTTTCACACGTATTTATGTTTCCACAGTCTGTAAAATAAATTAATACAACATTCTTGTAATTCGCAGCATGCCATGTATGTCCACAAAAGGTGAAATAGTTTACCCAGAATAGGAGCAAAACTATCTCACAGCATAATTACTAAGATCTGCAATAAGTCTATGAAAAAAATTATCTGTAACTTCTGTTTACAAAAAGCTAATTATTAGGGCACCGCAAGGTATAACTTGTTTAATTTTATACACTTGTAATTTGTATGAATAAGATATCTAATAGAGACAGAATAAAAATGAGCTGCCTGTTAAACTACAAGGAAAAGATGTACCTAATTATAAATCACAATAGGACACAACTGATGCTTGAAGAAAGTTGCTTTTGGTTTCCTAATACCGTATCTTTGTAATTATATTTGGAATTCAAACTATCAAGTTTTCCCAAACAGTCTGACTGGTTGTTTTCTTCTAATTTCTCAAAAGAGAATATTGTTGCATTGCACAAGGTACTCACTGCCTTGCACCTGATGTAATCACACCTCTGAAATCAGGTGTACAACACTAGCACTCAATTTGCTGCTTGGGTTTTACACCCACTCTGCATAGGTGTAAACGACTATACAAAGTGCATGGAAGGGGAATGTCAAGCCATACGTTTACTTTGCATGGGCCTAGCCAGAGTCTTTATTCACAGCATGAAACTAGATCAGCAGCTTCTGACTGCACAACCTTCTGGACTGAACTCTGACCTCTCAAAATTCCCACAATCCCTACGGTTCATTGTCAGGAGAAATACCATCATTAATTTCTTGCATATAATTCCAGAACATAACCACACAGACACTAACTTGTACCTTCACATTTTCTGAGTAGGAGGAGCATAATATTAAACAAAAAAGCCAAAATGTGTTGAATCAACCTATAAAACTGGAGATCCCCAAATATTTCAGCTCACATCTCACACTTCCTACATCTAGCCCCCTTCACTGTGGTAAGTGGTTGCCCTTCTGCTCTGGGATAGCTCTGGAAATGATTAATGATTTGCCTAGCTATGCTTTAATTGCACACTCTGTATTTATAATAAAAAGAGAATGTACAATTAGTAAAAGCAGTAATTAAGTCTGATTTGTTAACCACATAGTTCTAATATGTACTGGTGAAATGCTCCTTTCTTGGAGGGTGGTAGTTGATGGCTGACATTTAGCATATGAACATATTTCACAAGCATGCCAAGTTTTCTCTTCCAGCTGCTTTATGTGATGACTGCTGCAACTCGGGTGTTCAAAATATTCTTTTTCAAGCTCTAAGACAGCTGGCTCTCCATGGTACTCTTCAGGCCTGCGCAGATTCTCTGTTCTCTTTGCCTCACCTCTTTATTTAGGTTAGCCTGCATCAACCAGCCCATACACTCAATCCTTAACCAATCCTTTTTTGAGCTCTATAAAACCAAGAGAAATAGTTCAGTAATACAGGGAGGCAAACAAAGAAAAGTATAATCTGCTAAAAAGGCCAGGTGGCTCTGGGATTAACCCTGCTCTCATTGCAGTCAATGGCAAAATTCCATACTCACATCTATAGGAACACGGACAAGCCCCTGTGAGAAACCTGGGATAATTCCAGGGTGTAGAGAGGGGAGAAGGTCAGCAGAGCCCATAGCGACATGAACAATCTGTTCTCTCATAACAAGCAAATAGATCAGCTGGAAGAACTGTGGGAGATACACAACTACCTCATCCCTCATAACATTAAAATATCTCTCTTGAGCCCGAACATCCTAAAGTCCATTTCCAGGCTTACAGCAGGCCCAATCCTGTTCCCACTGCAATCAGTGAAAGTTTTGCTACCGCCTTCACTGAAGCCTATGTTTTCAATTGGCAAACTCATATTCTGCCCCTCAAACAGATCAAATAATTTTTTTAAAAATGCAATACCTGATTACTTGCACTGAAGAATGTTTGGAAATATTTCTGAGTATTAAAATATATTTTCTGTGTTATCTTTGCTGTGAAATATTTGTGTGTGAACAGTCTAAAAGGAGACTGGAATTTTAGAGAAGGGGCAGAAATCTAATCTCTCTTTATATCATGCATTAGTGTAAAATCCTAGTAAATCCATCCTACCAAACAAATGCAGACAATTGTTTGCCTGTTCATCTGCAAGTTCAATTTCTAGAGTTTGTCAGATTTAATAGCAGCCAAGATGTATTGTTTGATTGAGAAAATGAAACCTGAAGTATGCATTTGAGAGGCTGGATTTCATCTGAAAAGCATGGCTCATTTTTACGGGGAAAGTAGCAAAACACTCTCCAGTTTGGACTTGAAATAATATTTTCCCCTCCTGAAAAAGTTTGCTCTTCATATAGAGCTATATTCAACTTATTTTTTAAATGAACCTCTATAGCACTGTCTTCATCCATGTAAGACTATTACACCCCTAAGCATACATAATGTTGAAAATTCTGTCAAGATTCTGAAAATAATAGCCACTGAAATAATAAATATTAAATCTAATAAATAACTAAATCTATGACTAGATTCTGACTTTAGACACAGCTCTGAGCAATGGGACGGTATGTAGACTGCCCGTCCCCAGAAGTAGCCTTAGGAGGCATTAGACTAAAGTTCCAAGTAGCCCACATATAGGGTATTAATGCCACATCTTACTCCTCTGAGTGGGTGCATAATCCAAGTCACAGTCTAGGCCAAAATGCTTCCATAACTTGGCTGAACATAAACTAACAAATCCTCATGAAATGCTATTGGGTGAGGTAAGCATTACTAGCCCATTTCACAGGTAAGAAAACAGATACACCAGGATAAGACCAAAGTGTTCAAATATAGATGGCCTGAAGATAGGCAACTAAAGCATACAGGTGTATATAACAAGAAGTGATTTGACTTTCCAAAGCCACCCACAGCCTCCACTAAATGCTCAGCACCTCAGCTTTTATTTTGGGTGTCTTAATAGGGATTTAGGTGCCTAACCTCAGGACCTGAGTTTGACCACAGTGAGATGCCAATAGCCACCCAGTCATGGCAGAGCAGTGACTAGAATACTTGAGTTCACAGCTCTTATCGCCTGCTTCATCTACCATTCTGCCTCTCTGAAAACAAAATGTCAAGCAATTTGCTTATGCCCCAGAACCCCCAGGTGGATGCATGGTTCTAACATGTATTTCAGGGATATGTTGCTTTAAAGTCAGCACACCCTTCCCCCCCCCCCCCCCACATAAGCCCCACCCCATCTGAGTCTGATGTCCTTTTCATTTCACTTCCCACATTGATTTTTCCTCCTCTTAGTCTCTGTATCTTCAGAGTTTTATTTTTTAGAATGATATTCCCCAGAGTATTTAATATGATTTTTATGTACTTTGACACCACTTACAATATCAGCAGCACAGAAGAGACATTAAGAGAAGTGCTGGAGGTTTTCATATATTCTAAACCCAAGAAAAGGTAGTCCAGTGGTTGGTTAGAGTATGGGATTGGAAGGTAAGAAATCTGATTTCTAGTCCCGATTCTACCACAGGCTTGGCAAGTCACCTCTTCGGTCTCAATTTTTTTATCTTAAAATGGGGGGGGACAACAATACTCTGCCCTATGAGAGTGTTGTGAGGGTTAATTTGTTCATGTTTGCACTGTCCTCCGAGATCCTTAAACTGAAGCTGCTACAGAAGTGTTTAATATAATATTTAACTTCCGAGACATAGTCACTATAACTATTACCATGTATCAAGCAACCAAGAGTGTGGTAGGAGCTCTTCAAATATGTAATGTGATAACTAATCCATAAAGTTTACAGTCAAAGGCCTTGATCGTCGGCACACTTCAGCACATTAAAATTTACTGACATTAATACTACCCGTAAATCTTTTTAAGTCCACAAATATGTACGATTGCATTATAAGGCCTGATCAGCATCTGTTCAAGTCAGTGGGAGTATCTCTTTTCTCCCTTTTCTGTCCCTTTTTCCACCTCCCTCTCCTGATCCAGCGCTATTAGTTTATAAACCCAGAATGTGCTAACCACCACACATTTAGCTTGTTTAGAAACTAGTAAAATCCTTAAACACACTGTACTAACCAAACTGTGTTATATCACAATTTGCATGGACTATAGTGATGCTGTATCCTAATAAGATAAAAAAAATTATTATTTCTAAGTCACCTGGGACATTTTCTTTGTTAAACAGTGTGCAATACTTTCAAGGAGGATGGAAAATTAAAAATGAGGCAGAAAGAGAAAGGATGTGATCACAAAGTATTACACCATCATGTTTGAGAAGGATCAGACCTCCCACTATATAGTACACTTGAGCAGTACATTCTGCCTCCCTGTGCCCCTGCACTATGGAGACTTTGAGTACAGCAGCTGACTGATGGAGAACAATGGAAGGACACCTTTCTGATCCTCTCTCTGCCCCTTTCCTTCCCTCCAAGAAGCAGAGTGGGCTAGGTCCAGAGGCCCCTGATTATTCTGCATCATCCTGCCCCAGAATAGAGCAGTGAGAAATCCTCCAGGCAGCCTAGAGTAGCTGCAGAAGAGCAGCCAATTAGATGGGCTGATGGAGCAACCAAACCAGGGCCAGAAGGGCCTTATATAAGACAAGCAGCAGAGCAGAGAAGTTCAGTTGCTGGGTGGAGCTCGAGGAGGGAAGGCTGGGTGACTGGTTGGCTGAAAGAACAGCAGTACCACGGACAGCTCACTGTGGAGCGCTCACTGCAAACAGGGAAGGAACCCAGAAGCCAGCCAACAGACTCTTGAGTAGGGAGAGGGTGAGGAAGCTGGTTACTATGTTATTCACAGAAGGAGGAGGGAGAAATGGGAGGAGCATGCCCTGAGCTGTTGGGATCTTCACAGGCTAGAACATTTCATCTCCTCTTCTTTTCTAGAGCAACGTGTCACAGCCCAAGCAGCTCCCTCTTCCCTCCCCACCTGGAAAAGAGAAACTCCTGGGCATCCTTCTCCTCTCCACAGAGCAAAGAAAGAGAAGGGAGCAGGGACCCAGCAGCAAGTGCAAAGATTTTCTTAGGGGCAGCAGGTACGGAGCCCTGCAGATAGATAGGACGGTCTTAAATGAAGACTGGGGGTGGGGGCTGAATCAACTGTATTGGGGTCTTAGGCATGGGCCACCCTTTATTCCCCAAATCAACTTCTTCCCCCTTTTGCCCTGAGAAAACAAACAGATATTCTCCCTCCCCTCAAACCTTCAACAAAATGGGTAGGGACCCCCTCTACCCAAACCTCATGTGTAAACTATTATAAAATTAGTTATTTTAATTTACATAGCAATGAAACATCCTTAAAAATGGTTTTCTACTTCAAAACCCATCTCCCAATAGCAACACAACAAAA
This sequence comes from Malaclemys terrapin pileata, assembly GCF_027887155.1. Classification (NCBI taxonomy): domain Eukaryota; kingdom Metazoa; phylum Chordata; order Testudines; family Emydidae; genus Malaclemys; species Malaclemys terrapin. The sequence continues at coordinate 75,685,111 of NC_071511.1, read as the reverse complement.
TATAGATTTTTCACACTTTAGTCATTTGTGACACACCAGTTGTTTAGGTCACACATTGGCAGGTTGAGTGAGCCAGTTTTTAAAAAATAGCCTCTAAATTTCCCCTCGGTTTTCTTTAAAAAGATCTCATTTGTTGGCCCAAATAGCAAAATGTTCACATCCAACAATGTGGTTTGCTAGCAGATGCCCACTGATCAGGGAGTTTTCTTTCAAAAGCTTATTTGCACTTGCAAATGCACATGCAAACAAAATTGAAGGACAAATTCAAGATGTGGCTTGAGTCCATTTTATGTCTTGTCAGTTTCATCCTCATACACATATACAAAACCTTCTTGCAAGTTATTTTACTCTGCCTAAAATGTCTCTAGACTTCAGTTCCTACTTCTTGCTGAAACACTAAAACGATGATTCATGCCTCGATTACCTTCACTCTGAGTCACACCAGGGCCTTTTAAATCGATTTCCTTGCTATCTCTACAAGACTTACAACACAGCCACCAGGGTTCTCACCAACACCAACCTTTTTCAGCTCATTTTCTTACTGATTAAATCTAGAGCTAATCACCATTATTGTGTCATAAAGCACCTTGGAAACAAGAAATGCAGTCATATTTGATGACTTTGTACCTTCTCAAAGCCATTTCTATTTAAAAGACTTGCTTATTATGTGCAGTATTACATTTCAGACATAAAACTACAATCTCAGCCCCGTATTCTTGTGCTGTTTCTAATTAGTGGTAGTATTACATTGTGCCAGGCACTGTACAAATTTTGAGTAAGTGACATTTCCTGCCACAAAGAGCTTACATTCTAAATTTCAACACATATCAGCTGTTTGAAACAAGCATATGGAAAGATGCAAGGAGACAGATAACAATAGGATGTTTTCATATATTTTCAGTGGAGCTGATCACTTCTTTCTAAATTTCTCACAAAATATACTTAGCTTTCATTTCCAGCAATATGGTATTTTATAACCACTTACTTTTGTGAAACCAAAAAATAAATACATAGAGCAATAATATTAAGGGCTAATCCTTCAAGTATTTATGCAAGTGTAAATCCAAATATCTCTCTGTGAGAATAAAGCACCAGTTCATTTCCTTATTTATTTGCATGCACAGCTCAGGTTCTATTTTATCTATATTAAAATACTTATATGATAATACCGAAACAATTTACCACCTGCCTTGAAATGGTTATGAACAAGATCAATTGGAGGAGTGGTGTTAATATAAATGGAGAACGATTATCTCATCTCAGATTCGTGGATGGCATTGTACAAATTGCCGAAAGCACCAACCAACTGCAGAGCATGCTATGAAGACTCGACAAGAAAAGCAGTCAGGTCGGTCTGAAAATGAACCACTGCAAAACGAAATACATGCGATCAGACGTCTTACGAAAAGCCCGAATAACGGTCACAGGAGAAGAAATTGAAGAAGTGGAGTAGTACATATATTTGGGCCAAGAAGTTAACATGCACCAAGACATGAACGGAGAACTCTCGCGAAGGATTTATCTTAGAACTCTGTCACTGGAATTCTGTAGGTGTATTTTAGGAGAGGACATGACAAGATAATCTTCCTTGGCATTATCCCCTCTGAAACTAGTATATTTTACAGCCCACAAGGTGCTCATTGCTGCAGTAGCCCACCTAAACATAATTCATGGCTTTCACATTCCTCAGAGAGAGAAAGCAAAATGGCTCCTAAGTGAGCCAGAACAATGGGAAGGAGTGGTTGAGGCTCTGTAAAGACTGGGCCTCCTCCATGTGGAAGCACCAGCTCTGTGGATTGTTCAACAAATCTTAGGGATATGCACAATTACAGGGTCCCACCCTCTACCAAGAGAAGACATAGGAGTGGGGGAATGGAGAAAGAAACACAGGTCTCCACTTAGGCCCTACCCTTCCAAACACCTCTGCTTCTGGCACATTACTGAGAGAATCTCCTTTGGGTTACATTTGCAGCCCACATATCGACTTTCGAAGGTGAATGCAAAATATTTGGAGTTTCAGTCCAAATACACCACTGAACAGTTTAGAAACTTAGCTAAGCTTCTTTAGTCTGTAAAATTGGGCTGGAAATATCACAACAGACTTTTTGGTGACATTCCAACATTTTGTGCTTCCAGTTGGGCCAGAAGCAGGGAATGAAGAACCACATTAACCAGAAAATACTTGGGGAGGGGGGCCGCAAAAACCAAAACCCAAAAGTAGTTATTTAAATATTTGCATTTCCTTTGGGGGGGGGATATCAATTCAGGTTGAATTTAAGCTTGTAGCAGAGGCTTGTTTGGCTCAGCTATTTTATCTGCACCAGCTGTTGCATCTTAATTCTGGCACAGCATCACATTTTTATTTTTAAAGGGACAATGAGATTTTTCATAAGAGAATCGTTGTTCTTTTTCCCCAGACCCCGCTAAACTTACTTTCTCTGCTACCACTTGCTCAGTTATCCTTGACACAGCACCTAAATAAGTGCAACAAAATTGAGTTCAGTTGACATAATAAGGAACGTTGCCATATCACAAAATCTGCTTATGTGTCTGTGAATAAAGTCTATAGCCAGGACTTGCAGACAACCAAGTAGAAATATACACACACACACACACACACACACACACACACACACACACACACATATATATGTATGTAAAAAGGGTACATTCTTACTTACCCATTAGTCCTGCCAATCTTCATGTTTTAAGGTCATGCACTTAATGTATTATCCTGTTTCAGGGTCATTAACATACAGGGCTTTAAAACTAACCTCCCTAAATATCAGAGACAAGCAAAATTCCTCTCCTGATAAGGATGGATTATTGGCTACCTGTTTATGAAAGCAAGTGAAGAAAAAACTGAACACCATCTGGCTCTGAAAGTCAGTATGATGCCCCTCATTTTAGTTTCTGTTGTTCTCATGGCCTTCATCTGAAGCACAGCAGCAAAAGAAGAACAACAGAGGAATTAAAAGATATCACAATGGAGGTATTCCAGTAATGCATCTGGCCCATCATTTTTAATGCAACACTAGTGATGCGTGGACTCCATGCAGCAGCAATTAACAATCAAAATCTATCAGGGAAGGGCATTTTTTCAGGCTCAGCAAGCCATGAATAAGGAAGTATATGAAAAAAGTGATTCCATAAAATTTTGTAATAACAGGCCCAGCAGTATGCACATAACAATGAGCCAAATTCATCTCTGGTGGAACTCAGTTGACTTCAGTGGAATTATGCTAGGGATGAGTTTGGCCTAGTAAAGTTTCTTTTAGTGGAACATTAACTGAGTTGAGTATAGAGTGGAATGCCAGTTTAACTGATCAAGGTCACTTTATATAACCTTTTGTTTCTTTTAAATATTGCCCATGCTACAAATGCTCCCAACTTTACAGGTACCTTGAAAGCACTCAGTGAAGAGTAACTTTACTCTGGCGGTTCCACAAATACAGCCACATTTGTCGCTATTCACCGAATAGACATTTAGCAAGACGACCCAGCAACTGGCCACGTTGACTGAAGAAAGCAGTTACTGCTCCTAATTCAGCCAAAAAATGTCATATATCAGGTACATCACAGTGTTGTTTATCAATCTAGGGGGGAAATAAGCTTTAGTGAAAGTCACTGAGGTAAGAAAGTAAGCATTTCAGAAATGAAGATGAATGTGAGAAGTAAGAGGCAACTGGAAACGAGGAACAAAACCTGACACACAGAAAAAGCAAGAACCAAATACCAGGAAAAAAACCCAGACAAATACTGCTATAGATGCTGATGTCAGTTTTGACAGCAAGCACAAAAATTAGTATTTGTTGCCAGGTAAGCCTGGAGGAAAAATATTCTACGCTTCTGCCCTCTGACCAGTATTATTCAGCTGCACTGACCCGTGTAATTGGGCTAACACTAAATTAAGCACAGTAAGAGCTGAAGCTCACATGTACAGATATAAATATGTGAAACTAATTCAGAGGTTTTTCTAATGGAAAATCAATAGTCATGTGTTCGTGTGCCATCTGGACAACTAAGATGATGTGTTCCTTTCAATTAAAAAACTGTTCACATTTACAATGATTAAAGAAGGTCAAATAAATAAAGATGAATCTTTTAGAGGAAAGAAGGAAACATAAGAGCCAAGGTCTACATCTGTGATCAAGAACCTCATCCCCAACAAAATTAGCTAGAGGAGGAGGGCATTTCCAGCACACTATTTGAGATGTATCGTCAAGAAGAACATTATAAACATGCTTGTTCTAAATGATTAATGAAGCATAACTTCTGCCCTGTTCTGGATATTTAGAAGGCACTCAGCCCCAATTCAGACACCCATTTCTGGGTATTTTTCAACCCCAAACCTATAAAGCCATTGATGAAACAGGAAAAAGCCTCTTGAATTACCTAGCCCTATCACCTGCATAGTAAAGGATTGTTCCCTTTACTGTATCTGTTTTCCCATCTAACCCTCTTTTGTACCCCTTGAGCAAGGTATTCACTGTTATACTGTAAAAAACTACATTTGCACATTTGTAGAAGATTCATTTTCCAGTGTCTATTATTTCTTGTTATAACATCCTTACTGTAACAAATTCCTCCCCCTCATTAACGTTAATACTTATATTATTTGTAGTCCATTGTGTCTCCAGTCTATTCTAAAAACTTCCCTGGGGACTGGACTGAAACTACAAGCTCATTTTATCCAGGCCATCTAACAGTTCTCAGATAGTAACCTCTTTGGGTCACTTACTAACCTGCCTTGGACTCACATCAATGAGAGAGATGAAATATCCCATACTCTATCATCAATCACTTGAGTCATCCAGTCATGCTGATTAATTTTTTAAGATCAGCACTAATAGATCTGTAACCTCTCCTAAAAGTTCTTTTGACTCAAAGCTTTTTATGAGGACATTTACATTAACAAACAAAACAAATCATTCTGTTTAATATACACTCTAATCCCATGATATGATTTTTAGCTAATTCTAACAGAGGGTGTACTACAAATCCAGATTTCTCTGACCTTCAAGCTAAGTGGGTTCAGAAATCTTGTTTTGATTTTAAAAGTTAATCCAGCTTTGAGCTGAAATAGCCATGGTACATCCTTTTAACTCTTTGGCTGCATATATAGACACATTGACATTGCTGGACCGGAAAGTCCAGGTTCATCCAGCACTTGTTGCTCATGTGTGGTATTTTGAATACCCTACACTTGGCACTACATGTTAAGATGACATTGCACTCACTCAAATGTTGGGTCACCAGTTTCATTAGGACAAAAGCACCAAAGAAGATTGGAGGGCAGTTGTCTGCATAACACATATCAACTTATCTACTAAGATTTTCTCTGCAACTGAAAGGCTATGTGGATGTCTATTGCACCTCAATAACCCATCACACTTTTTACTCTAATGCCTAATGAGACTACCTTGACCTTGGTGAAAAGGAAGACAAAGATGGCTGTATTTTCAAAAGATGTGTGCTTTTAAGCTTGTTTTATGTGCCTGTGAAAAACAAGAGCAGGTGAAAATATGCGCCACTGAGCACTTTTAAAATGGAATGGAATGTACATCTATAATGCCTAGGGCTGCAGCCATTCCTCCCAGGCAGGGGTTGTGGGTCCTGCCAAAATATTAACAGCCAGCATGGGATTTCCAGACCTGGCACCTGGTCACAAGTCAGCCTGGAGAGAAATCTGTTGGGGCCTCAAACTGACTCCAAAGTAGCCTGCATTAGGCAAGTCCACAGCAGCTGATAGCTGAGTGATACTGCTTTGTTGCATTGCTAAGTTTTAAAGAATAAATGGAAGCACTCAGGTACCCACTTTCATTTCCATAGAACACTCAGCTGGGTAATTTTAGAAATACCATGTCACCCTCCCACACTGTATGGAACCTCAGGTGTTGAGAGATAGCAGTAGAAGAGAAAGCTCAGGCGTTTTCTTCTCAACACAGCATACAGGCCCTAGGCCTGGACTCATGTGGGTATCAAAGGTGGAAATATTGCACCAGTATAGAATCAACTGCCAAACCATTCCAGACCTCTGCAAGGATTTAGAATGGGCTTCTGACAATCAGACCCTCAGGAGTAACACCCTACCCTTGCTGAGGAAAGTCAGCACCAATATACAGGCTTTATACCATAACACACACTCCATCCATTCTGCTCTAGACTCTACACATTTCCTGCAGAGCAAGTTCAGCTGCTAAGATTACCTGTGGAAAGAGGTAAGGGTGTCAGTCCATTAATGTACAAATTGTGTTGATGTTAACACCTGACTGGGACCCAGAACTATGGCATGATGCCTGCATTTTTAAATTCTCTGGATTGGCTGGTGACTTTGAAACCAGACTCACACTGGCAAGTGCACAGAGTGCAGATATGCAATTTATGTGACCCTTGCCAATGTTAGGAGGAGACCTAGGAGTTAGGTCTACACTCATCTGTCTTGCACAGGACTGCACCTACCACTTGAAAATCTGGGTCACAAAAACCATAAATAACCTCCAAAGCCCCTCAGGGCTAAGTTAAAATATAACCCACCAGGCCATCTAACATATCACTGAAACAACAGTGCATTTGGAAAAAGGAGATGTAGCTATCCAGATATTTGGGTGGCACCTTGTTCTACAAGCTAGAAGAGTGGCCCTGGGCTGCAGTATCCAACATAATCATATCAATATTACAATAATATCCAAGATGCCTCCAGAATATCCAGGTGTGGGTTTGTCTAATTCAGAGATTCACATGAGTGCTCATCTGGACAGATACTTCCTAGTCAAACCCTGCACCTCTGGCAGACACAACAAGGAGGCCAAATGGAGACTGACTGAACACAACTTAAGTTTTTTTAACTCCTACACTGGGGAGTGAGAGTTGATATTGGTGAGTGATAGCCTAAACTCTGTCCCCTCCCGTAACCTTCCCGCCCCGCTGCCTATTTCAACCTTAACACCATAGAGAATACAACTCTGGTTTCTGGCTTGGTGGTTACTTGACAATTTTCTCCTTTATTCCATTGTTGAAAGGAGTTTGGGTAAGAAAAGATGCATCCTCTACATGACATCTAAGGATGAGTGAAGATTGCATAAAAGACAGAAAACTGATCAGAAAACAGATTTTTACTTTGAAGAAATCACACAAGGTGGCTTTATTTTTATAAAATCATCCCAGTAACACATATAGAGCCGATTGCAGCAACCTTAATCTAGAGACTGGCAATTGTTTTATCAAAGCTCTTTTTAGGTATTGGCTGAAAGTGCAGGTTTCCCTTTCAAGGCAATAAAAGGATGGTATATTAGCCTGCTTCCTTCTCTCTCCCCCCCCCCCCTTCTCACTCAGCCTCACACACACAGACATTGACTTCTCACTTTTATGAGATCAGTCAGCACATATGGGTCCTGCTTCCATCTCTAAATGCCCTCTATGCTACCACTATGGACCTCCAATCTAAGGTTTTTCAAAATACAATGCTGCTGTGAAAACAGAAAATGAATCAATATGCATATGCATTGTCAATCTGCAAATGAAAAAAAAGTATCACAATTTGTATATAAGTACTTTAGCACCAAAGCATCTCACATAGATGAATTTATCTTCACAACACCTGAGTCAAGAACATATTATTCCCACTTTACAAGTATGGAACTGAGGCACCAAGCAATTAAATTACTTGACTAAGACCACACAGTGTCTTTGACACAGCCAGGAACTGAAGCCAGGTCTCCCAGCTCCAGGCCAGCACATGAATCATAAGACCAGGCTTCCTCACTTAGTTATTTCTAAGAGAACAAATGAGGAAAGACGGCCCAGAGGTTAGGGTGCTAATCCAGGAGAGCTGGGTTCAATTCCCAATGATGCCACTGACTTCCTTTGTGACCTTGGGCAAGCTGTTTAGTCTCTCTGTGCCTCAGGTTCCCATCTGTAAAATGGGAATAGCAGCACCTCCCTATGTCCCAGCAGTGTTGGGAGACTAAATACGTTAAAGATTGTGAAGCACTTAGATACTATGGTGGTGGAAGCCATATAAGTACCTAGGAAAGAAAAATGTTATTTATGTACCTTAACTTCTGTAGGAATTTCGGTAGCTCATTTACAGGTGTAAGCTTTACTTTTGGGGAAAAAAGGCACATAAATTATTAGTCTCTTGCATCCAGCCAAATGTGTATGCATTTAGTAAAACTTACATTTCAGCTCTCTTTGCAAATTACCTCTTACTTATTTTTCATACAAATAAAATATCCCCTCATCTTTAAATTACTTAGGTTAGTTTACACTTAGGCTACTCTGAAATGTGTTAACTGCCACCATATTTACAAAATAAGACATTTTTGTGGGGCTAATTCTCCAAATAAACAGAAGTCTGGTGGTTACCACAGCTGCATGAATTTTGGGATAAGCTTCTGCTATTTTTATGGATATCTTAATGATCAAGGCCTCAAAAAGAGAGATTTTAGGTAGTTCTTAAAAACAATTTCTTACCAGACCAAAATCATACGTTCTCTGCCCCATGTGTTCACACAATAACACAGTAGAAAGTACAATTGCATCATTGTGGTGAAATGTCAGTTACAGAAAATTACAAAATCATTATGTGTTAAAAACACTTATAAAGACCCAGAAAGATCCTATTTTTTTCATACCTACCTAAACTAGGATAAGTGCTTTCCCTGCCTCTTTTCCCCCCAACGTGCATGTGCATACACACCCCTACCTATCTCTCACCAGCACCCAGCTTTCGTCTGTCTTTTACGTTCTTGAGGTGAAGCCCGGAACCCTGCTAGCCCACTAGGCCCTCTGATATGTTAGGAGTGGTTATTATGCCTCATTTTCTTCCTCTGGTACCTTTGCGGCCATTTCCCCCTTCTCTACCAAAGTCTGCTCCTTTCAATCATTTTCTGAGAGCTCTTTATTCCTTTCCCCCTCTGCCAGGGAACATCTGGACCTCTCCTCTTTTCTATTCCCTAAGTACAATGAATCCCATTCCTCCCTCTCTCTGTGCCACTTATCTTGTCTCCCTCTTTTTTCTCTCAATGTCTCCCCTCAGGGTCATTCTCTCTCTTCCTCCCTTACATACCACGCCTCTTCTCTCTCCTTACCCCTTGCTCCAAGAAGAGATGAAGCAACTCCCTCTGCTGAAGTCTGAAAGAGAAAGGCAATAAAGCAGCCAGGGAGGTGAGAGATGAAGCTGGCAGTGGAAGTGCTGGAGAGCAATAGATGAAGCCTTTAGTACTCACAGCCAATAAGAGAGGTTTAGGCCTATATCTTCAGTCCCAGTTATGTAGGACAGAAGTCAAAAACTGAGGACTGTCTCTTCTAATTGACTGCAGTTGTGTTACCTGATGGATATGTGAGGCCCCTTCTGTATAAGAATTTTAAACTCATCCTTGTAAAGTCCTTATAATGCCTTCTTGGTTGCCTTCTCTTCACATATTATTATTATTAAGAAAACAACAGATCAGAAGAAATGGATTCTGACAGCTATAAATGAATCCCAGATTAACGAGTCTGTAAAACTGTTAGGAGATCCCTTTAGCAGGGCCGGCTCCAGGCACCAGCCTGGCAAGCAGGTGCTTGGGGCGGCTGCTCCGGAGAGGGACAACACATCCAGGTGTTCGGTGGCAATTCGGCAGACAGTCCCTCACTCCCACTGGGAGCAAAGGACCTCCCGCTGAATTGCCGCCGCAGATGGCGACTTTTTTTTTTTTTTTTTTTGGCTGCTTGGGGCAGCCAAAACCCTGGAGCCGGCCCTGCCATTTAGAATTTTGAGGTCAATGCTCTCTGGCCCAAATCCTCATCCCTTGTACTTCATGCAGTTGCACAATATCTACAGGATTATAACTGTCCATGTGAATGAAATGATCCTATTTGTGTTGCATACACCAATAAATGCTTTGTTCCTGCTGATGCAGTCTTTTGTTATATTCCAGTTCTGAGGGAAATCCATAACCAAGACTAATGTACATTACTTCATAGATGCTCTAAACTAGTTGAAACAAAGCCAAGGTCCCAGTCTAACCCAGTGTAAAGATTCTTGCATCCAGAAGATATTTAGTGATGGCTTCTATGCTTTCACTGTGCAACCGTCAACCCCTCTAGCTATAATCATTTTTGAAGCTGATGAGTACACCAGACAAGTATCCTGTTCAGATTTGCATGACTGAGTGCAATTCAGACACACTTTGAACTTATGCAACCTCCTTCTTTGGAGATTCTTAACCCTCAAGAATATGAGGGAAAAGCACAATAGGACCTTCTGAACAAAGGTGAAAGAATGTATTGATCCAAACAGTGAACCGTAGAGCAGTGGTGACATCTATTCCCACCCCCACCAGCATACACTTATACATTTCCAAGTACAGCTCTCCATACACAAGGAATAGACACTCCTAAGCTCCTACAGGAGCAAATAACTCAAAAAGTATTATTTGTTTCTGTTCCTGAAAAACACCTTCAGGATGTGGTAAGTCAGTTAAATATGAAGAACCATAATATAAGTCCAGATGTTGAAATATAATGAAGTATTGATCAAGAGTCTTCCAACATCAGTATGTTAACAGATAACAAAATTGTGTGCTTGTGCAAATAGTTCAACTGTGGTTTCTTGGACTTAAAAGACAGGGAGCTGGGGAGAAGGCAAGAGGGAAGGGAATGAGGGAGAGGGAATCAAAGACAAGACCAAATATTCATTAATTGTTTTATTCTGGTGTACCCTAGGAACTCCAATAATGAAACCAGGACCTCACTGTTCTAGGCAATGAACAAACACCTAAAGAGAGAGATCCCTTGTCGCAAGGAGCAAATACCTTTACCTAATACTTCCTGAATGCCATCTTTATTCTGTACCGTGCCAAAATATATGATTAAATGCAGCCTTACAAAAAAAGTGTTCAGTCAGATAAAACTGTATTTACCATTTTTAGAGCTCCCACAGTACGGTGGGTTTTTCTGCATATCTTGGAAAATCTCCTGCATAACCTATGCAAGAATGCACAAGAACTGATTTTCACATATAAGCCTCATGTCTGAGGAGGGCAGTATCTAACTGCAGGTCTTTCCTATGAGGCTATGTAGGAAAGTAGTTGGTGGGTTATTTGCAAAATACAAACAGCACAAGGCATATATTTAGTAAATATCAACTGGTCTATCCAATGGTAGCATGCTCTACTCAGAGCATCATCGCCATTTAGATCATCTAATAAGGGTAATATTCAGTTTCACTGAATCTCTCTGTTGGGGCATTCATTCTGAAATCAAGCTGATGAGACAAAACACAAATGGAATGTCCAGTTAATAACAGAATCGACACAGAGCATAATCTGGATGATTTACAATATCTGAAGAGTTGAATATTGTTGCTGAACAGAATTAATTGTTAATTTGCTGTGCACATGACTAATACACCTGAATACATGTGGACTCCACTTTCGTTTTACAGGATGCAGAGACATCACTAAGTTTTGTTACCATCTGCAAGGTTGATATGGCTGCCGTTAAACAAAACAAAGTGTAATAGCTCCTTCATTGTCAACACAACGTGTTCTTAGGTTCAGTCCTATTTAAGATGTATTAGTAGGATCCAAAGGAGTCCAAAATTCCCCTCCAGGACCTACTTTTACCTTCTGCTATTTATTGCAACTCCTGCACTCACCCAAATTTTCTAAAAAAAAGGTTTTCTATTGCTTCCCTTAGCAGTTAAGCTATGTCTACAATTGGAGCTGGGGGGGTCTGCTCAAGTAGACATTTGAACTAGCTCTCATCAAGCTAGTATGCTAAAAATAGTTCATAGGCACAGTAGCACAGGCTAGTCACCCCAAGTACATAACCAGGCAGGTTTGTACTAAGGGCAGCTAGCCCATGCCATCATTCATCGCTGGCTATGCTACCACAGCTACACTTCTGTTTACAGCATACTTGCTTGATGAGATCTAGTAAGAATGTCTCCTGGAGCTCGGAATCACACCCCCAGCTCCAAGCGTAGATGTAGCCTTTGTTCATTAAATTTCCTGTTCTCCATGTAAAAGGTTCTGCCCAAATTTAGGCCTTCATTTGCTTATAGTACCCTTTTGTATAGACACCAATATTAGCTTGAAAAGAAAAAAGAAAACACACTTCTTGCAGCATCATTCCTCCCATCCCCTTTGGGATTGTGTACCTGTGGTGCTGACAGCTAACCAGTTCAGGACACAACCTCAAAGAGGTGTTAAATCACTGTGTGAGTAACAACGGAATATAAATAGATTAAAAGACCCAAGACCATTCACTTGTGTTGATAAAAATCAAGAATAGATGTTAATTGTATTTATCTACATCCTGTTAGATATATATAGCTTAATCAAAAAAAAGAACAGGAGTACTTGTGGCACCTTAGAGACTAACAAATTTATTAGAGCATAAGCTTTCGTGGACTACAGCCCACTTCTTCGGATGCATATAGAGTGGAACATATATTGAGGAGATATATATACACACATACAGAGAGCATGAACAGGAGGGAGTTGTCTTACCAACTCTCATAGGCCAATTAAGTAAGAGAAAAAAACTTCTGAAGTGATAATCAAGATAGCCCAGTACAGACAGTTTGATAAGAAGTGTGAGAATACTTACAAGGAGAGATAGATTCAATGTTTGTAATGGCTCAGCCATTCCCAGTCCTTATTCAATCCTAAGTTGATTGTATCTGGTTTGCATATCAATTCCAGCTCAGCAGTCTCTCGTTGGAGTCTGTTTTTGAAGTTTTTCTGTTGTAAGATAGCCTCCCGCAGGTCTGTCATTGAATGGCCAGACAGGTTAAAGTGTTCTCCCACTGGTTTTTTAGTATTATGATTCCTGATGTCAGATTTATGTCCATTAATTCTTTTGCGTAGAGACTGTCCGGTTTGGCCAATGTACATGGCAGAGGGGCATTGCTGGCGCATGATGGCATATATCACATTGGTAGATGTGCAGGTGAACGAGCCCCTGATGGTATGGCTGATGTGATTAGGTCCAATGATGATGTCACTTGAATAGATATGTGGACAGAGTTGGCATCGGGCTTTGTTACAAGGATAGGTTCCTGGGTCAGTGTTTTTGTTCAGTGATGTGTGGTTGCTGGTGAGTATTTGCTTTAGGTTGGGGGGGTGTCTGTAAGCGAGGACAGGTTTTTTTAAACATGTAGTCCCAAGGTGCGTCTTGACATTCAGTCACTTACCACACAAACAATTAGTGTCCTGCTAGAAATATTATAATTTAGATGCTTATAAGATGATTTTGGAGACAGGAAGGCATTGGCCCAAAGGCTAGAATGTAGGGTGAGGAATCTGGGATCTAGGTTCTATTCCTAGCTGTGCTACAGGCTTCTTGTGTGACTTCAGCAAGGTTTTTAGCCTCTGTGCCTTAGTTTCCTCATCTGTGAAATTAATAACTATTTACCTAATAGAACTGCTGGGAGACTTTACTGAATTAATGTTTATAAAACTCTGATGTCCTCAGATAGAAGTTGCAATGAAAGGGCAAAGCAAAGCATTGGTATTAAAACAACACACAAATGTGAGTAAGAGACAATCATTTTTGCCTAAATTTCTCCTCCTTATTCTCTACCCAAAGGTAAATTTTTTCAGGGGGGGGGAAATCATTTTAGCTATTTTTAAGTTAGATGAGCCTTAAAAAATTAATACATTTTGTTTTTTCAACAGTTAAGTAATTTTTAATTTGGGTGGAAGGACTCAGTTAAATCAAAGCCATCTTACATTTAATATCAGAGTTGCTGATAAACATCTTAAAAAGTTTACAACTATAATAAAAATGTTAAACTTCATATTTAATGACAAATTGCTATTGAAATAGAATTACTCTATATCTAGTAACAGCAATCATTATTAAGATTCTTCATTTGTCAAATGCTATACCTTCAGTCATTGGTGTTGACTGGTACTCTACCTCAACAAGTAGAAACGGTTATATTTTGGAGTGCAGTATAGGAAAAAAAACTCAATAGCCTACATATTTCTACACACACACACACACACACACACACACACACACACACACACACACGTTTTCTGTTTTTTTTTTTTTTAACTGGAAGAATTAAAATTGAGCTGTTCTTGGAAAACAGCTGAACACTGTAACCAAGTGTATTTAAATACTAAATGCTATGATATAAGATGAATGACAAACAAGAATTGGGGACTGAAATAAATCCCTTGCTACACATGAGAATATGGGTTAAAGGATAGCAGTTAAATAGGATTTTCCAAAATTGATATATTCATTAAACTTGGGTTAATACAGGAAGGCAAATGTTTCATCAAAACTTCACGTTTCTCAATGAGAATTCTTTGCTTTGTTTTACATATCTGAATTTACAATGCATGAATGATGCTAGGATTGACAGCACAGGAAATTGAAGTGGTTTGTCCACATATTGAAAACCAATAGGGCAGCACTAATGCAAACTCCCCAATTCACCCTGCCAATATGGGGACAAAACTGGGGACAAGATGGTAGCACAGTCTACAGAGGGTTTTTTTGTTTTTGTTTTCTGTCAGCTGCTGCAGAGGAGACAATGCCAATAGTGACAATGCTCTTTGGTGAAGTGGAGGACCAAATGAATTTCTGAGTTTCAGACCCTGGAAATTAATTTTTTAATTAGTTAGAGAAGAGATGGCCAAAGTGTGACCCTACGGCCACCGACAGCTCATCTCAGTCAAAATGTTCACGTGTTCAGCCATCTGCACAGTAGCTGGGCCAAGCGTAGCAGCCAAGTGTAAAATAACCTGCTTCTATTGACTCCTGCTGTAGCTACATTAAAGGCCCAATTCTGCCACTATCCCCTTATTACGAAGTGAAGTACTGCTCGCCACAAGTGAAGGTAGCACAGCAGGCCCCATTAGGGATAGGCACAGACTCAGGACAAAGGAAAAATATCAGTATTTAGCATGCAAAATGGAAATAAGGGATATGGACTCTGGCCCCAATCAAGCACAACATTGAAGAACATACTTCAATTCATCCCTATTCAGCAAAGAACTTAAGTACGTGTTTCACTTTAAACACATGCTTAATTCCCATTAACTTCAGTTGGAGTTGAGCACATGCGTAAGTGTTTTCCTGGACTGGGACCTATATTGGGTCCAAGTGTAAAGGTAGTGCAAGATTAGTAGTTCTAAAGCACCTATAAATAGAGCTATAGCCAGTTGGGAACAAAAGAGGGAGTAGCATGTGTCCCCCACCCCACCCCACCGACACACTTTTGCTATCCTATTTCCGTTTCTCTCCATGCTGCAGCAGGACCAATGCATTCTCATTCCTAGTCCAAGTCCAACTTTTTTCACTGGTTGCACCACTGTTAAATACCATTTAGGCAGACACAAAGAAGCTGTAGCCTTTGGGATAGCTGCAGCCAGAAGTCCACTCTAATGATTACTGGCCTCCAATCCAAAAGGTTTAGCAACCCCTGACAAGGAAAACCTTATCTGATTAAGTAGCTTTGATATTGGAAAAAACTGCTCTTGTGGCACCAGCTGAACATTGTACTTGTACTATTGCAGTTTTGCCTTTAGGTCACAAAACAAGAAGCAAGCCTATGTAAAGAGGTTTGACTTAATGAAGTGCTGTTGGTCTGACTGTACTAATATGGATTTTTTTCATATATAAAATATTTTGCACATTTAGGGAAGATTTTTTGTGTTTATTTCTGAACATAGGAAATTGTGAATTACAAGTTAATTTGTAATCATTCATTCTATTTATGGTACTCTACAATGCTTATTCTAGTGACGGCTCAATAGAGATCATACCATATATTCCATTAATCTGTGCACTTGTAACTTCTTAGGAAATAGATGTAGGATTTTCTCTTCCACTACAATATATTCCTTATTGTCTTCCCATATATATAAAATACAAACATGAGCACTCAGGACATACAACTTCATTTTTAAACTTGCCACCATTTTAAACTTGCCACCAAGTAAATGTTGCCCCTTGTTCGAATACATTTGCAATGCCTAGTTGAAACAGCATGAGTTAAAATAGAGACGATAGCCTTTACTTTGAATTCCCTTGAGCAGTTTAAAGCAGTCCCCTAGCATTATCAAGATGCAACTGTCGCCTCATTCAAGTATGCTTTTCAGTGGATGGGCACACTGAAAATGCCTTTACTAGCTGGGAATTCTGAATTCTCCCTCTGATTTGTAATATGTGACATGCCAGCTATTCTAATCTGCATGAGGGGGCTTAGTGGTTTCTGTGATTTGGAGTATGCGCTCCTTTAAAATATCCAAGTTATCCAAGTGAACTAGTGCAGGGCAGGGAGTATTTTATGGCACAAGATAATGGCTGTGAAATAACTGAAGTTTCAAGATTTGGGATAGGGACTGAGGTCTATTAGCATTTAACAGCAGGATACAGGAGATACTGTAGTATGTTCTTCCCTATTTAGTCCTCCAGTGGAGTTTCACCTAAGACTTTTGTTTAATCAGAAATCCCTTTCTTTGTAAGAACTGACACATGCTTAAGACATGTCAAAAGGGAAAAAAATATCATTAGCTGCAGAAGCATTTTCTGTTAGAGAGATTGGGCCCAGACCTTTGGCTCCCTTAAGTCTGCTTTACGTCATGCTGATGTCACGGACAGGACTTAAAGGCCAGCTGAGTGTTCCCCAGGGCATGGGGGCATGGCTGAGAAAAATGCATGTGGCTGGAGAAGTCTGGTGATACCCAGAAGCTGGAACAAGACTTTGGAAGGTGTTGCAGTCAGCTCAAGTTGGAGCAGCCCTAAGGAAGGTGCCTGGTGTCCAAAAGATAAGGGAGCCTTCTTAATCTGTACCTTTTTCCCTCCTTTTCTGAAGCTTTTTGATGGTGCATATAGATCTGTAACAATAAGTCCTGATGAGGACTCCGATTCCCTTCCTGGAAGAATGAAAATATTCCCTCCCCTATCTCCCCCGATGGATTATTATGCCAAACATTTTGCTGGGTCTTGAAATTCTTTGAGACTTGGCCAGTCTATGTGTTAGTATAGACTGCAATGCATCCTGACTTTCCCCTGCTTGCAACAGCCCCATAGATTGGAGGAAGGAGGTACTACACACACAAAAAGTAAGACTGGACAGAGCTATATGACCTTTTCTAAGTAAGGTCTGCCAGGCTGGAGGAGAACAATATATATTTTCCACCACTCTCCACAAGCATGCCCGGCCTCCTTCCCATCCCACAGTGTGGACCTTGGATGTACAGAGAGGGCTCTACCATGCTGTGGGTGGAGATGGTGACAGTGCAATGGGAGGTAGTAGATACTTGTTTCCATGAGGAAAGAGGGAGATCAGCACATGGCCCAAAGGGTGAACAATATTTTGTTGTGCTATTGAATCATTTCCAGCAGCTGCATGAGACAAAAACATGGGTAGACAATGGTCACTACAGTGTTGCCTCTTCTCAACCCCTCCCAATCTTCCCCAGCTTTCCGATTTATGGGAATAGCTGATCTTTGTCTTTATGGAGGGGGGAATGAAAAGAGAAAGGTAAAAAACTAGATACTCTTGAGAATTGACACAATCTAACAATTGTTAAGAAACAAAACTCCAACAACTCCCATTAGTATAGATTTCATACCATTTATTGTCAGTATGACAAAAGATGAGCAACACCATGTTCTGAACACAGAATGGGATTTTTCCCCTTCTTGCCAAATGCTAATTTCAAGTGTTTCTATAAGCTCTGCAAGGCAATTTCCAAAACTGCTTACCAAATGTCAATCTCAATAGCGAGATATAATCATAAAGTGTACTCTATTTAGCTAACATTGCCAGTAAAGCTTAATATCCCCATCATGCAGGAGATCTATGGCTACATAAAAACCAATCAGTGATGCAAAGTTTCTCAAAATCTCAGGTGCCAACAAATCCTCTGCTCCTTTGCTACCTTCAGATAATGCCCCATTATTTTCCCTACCCTAATAGATTTATAATTTTTTTAAAACTTCCACAGTTGCATCCTTTTACTTTCAATTCCTATATTTTTTTAAAACCACAGCTCCAGCTGCTTAGCCCACAAGTCTGAGAGTTGTGCTTTACTACCGCCTGAGCAGCCATTGTTTGCTCCAGTGGGTAAGAGTTACATTACAACCCTCTGTAGGTTATTTTACTTGTTAATTATCTACCAACATCTCACACACATTTTTATTTCTTGCAAGAAGCATTCACACTGTGAAATGTTGCATTAATTACACATCAGACTGAATAGTGTTAGTCATGTAGCCTTGCACTATGTTATAATGTATTAGGATCCATCTTGCTGATGTGTTGTACACTAAATTCTAAAAGAAAAACCATATTTTTGGAAGTTTTAAATTATTTCTAACAAAAAAAAGTATTATTAAACTGAATATATATGTCCTATATTAACATGCAGGCACAGCAGACCGTTCATAGGGGGGAAAAATCACATAGAATGCAGGGAATAGATTTGAGCTATCCCCCCCTTTTTTTTAATTCACTGTGTGAACTAGAAGAAAGATTATTTCACACACTTTTAAGTTACACTTTTCATTGTTACTGAAAAACTCTCACTAGAAAACAGCCTCAACCTGGTCCTAAAAAAAAGGTAGTTTTAAACCAAAAAATGTACTTGTAAAAAAAAAATGTGCTGAACTGATAATTCAGGAGGCTGAAAACTTCTGTTCATCTAAAAGACAGATACAGGCTAGGCAATTATGGATGATCTCTTTCTACATCCCCTTCCATTATGCCTCAGAGCTCATTTGGTCCTTGATGTATCCGTCACAACTTCCAATAGCTGAGCAAAAGGAATATAGGATTTAGCAGTGCTTCCTGTTTCCTAGTTTATATCAAGCTCTATATGTGTATGAATTGCCATGCAAAGCTGATGTGACCATGTCTTTTCATCCTTCAATAAAATAAAAGCAGAAGAATTTTCTAATTCTTAAGGAAAAAAAACTTCTTCAGAAATAAAAGCACATATATTAATATTTATCAGTACTTTAGAGTAAATATGTCTAGGCAAAACCACAGAAGGTGAAATCCACCCTCACACAGAGAGCTTACTCATTAAACCCTATTTAATATCACTGCTAAGACCTTGTTTGAGTCCTTTTGACTGGAGTGATTTTCAGCTAAAAAGAATAAAGTTCCAATGAGTGGAATTTTCAGGCCATTAAATATCTCACATTCCCCATCAAGTTTGGGTGCACTTTTGCTACTTTGGCTGAGTCACTATCACCATTCATTAAAATGACTATAAAAGGCACTAATTCATTGTCATTATTAATAAATATATTCACATTACCAAGTTTGCTCAAAATTAACCAGGCAGCCAGTCTTCCATTGCTAAGCAGTCTATCTACTATTATTAACCAGATCCAAATCTTATTACTTGTGCCTTCATGCACCACTCTGTTTTCTTTTAGGCAAATCGATCTTTTAAAAAAAATAAATGTCATTGCTTACACTGTATAATTTGCCCCAAAATTAGCTTATTTCACCTTTACCTGCCTCGTACGGTGTTTGTGAACGCATCAGAGCCACAGTTTAGTCTGAAGCTCTTTCTTAGGCCAAGGCACTCACTCAGCAAGTTTTAAAAGATATTAGGCATATTTTAAAAGAGAGCCTTCAATCCATACGTGGTATTTCCATTGACATCAATGAGGTACACATCTGGATCGAGGTGTAAGTTGCTCATGGAGAAAGCACAAATACATACTCTCTCATGTGGATGCTCACAAAGGACTTCATACTGCACATAAATGCTCAAGTAAGCACAGGCATATAAATGGGAATATTTAAAGCCTCATCCAATGTTAGCTGAAGTGAATGGAGAGCATTTCTGTTGACTTCAAAATTGACTTTCAATCAGCGAGCACACCTTAACCCTCCACCACCCATCCCTGGATTTGAACAGGCCCTGGGTTACTGCACCATGGTCCCCAAGATCCTGCACTTGAGTACATACTGCTCCTTTGCAAAAGAGAAGCATTGTATGGGCTGCAGCATATTGTGGCTGCCTGTCCAGAGATATCTTGCCCTTTGCCAGCAGAATGGGTATTGCATAAGACACATGAGCAGTTCACTTGTCTCTCCCACTTGGCAGAGCAAGATTTTACCAACAGATTCCAAAATTCAAGATGGAAAACTCTACCTGCAATCAATCAATCAGTGTGGAAATTTTTGCAACCTACCAGTCCCTCAGTGGGGTGACAATCAACTTTAAAGTAACATTCTCTGAGTTTACAGAGAGATTGCTAGTGATTCTATTTTTGTATGTCATGAGGATCCCTATGTAGAATGTTAGTCATGTGGAGTCTATGCCATCCGTATTTGTACAGAAATGTATGGAGCATATGTCTGGTACAGAATGGCATTTGTTGGGTACATTGTGTTATGGAGCAAAAGCATTAAGCTATACTGAAGCTCACTGAAAAGATCAGGAGTAATTAAGTGCAAATGCCATATATGCTTGAGAACACTAGCAGGAGCTGCGTTTTTGAGAATCAGCTGGGATATAGAGTTAAGTTGACTTCATTCATCATCCTTATTCAGAGACCTCACTCCACTGCAGGCCAGAGCACAATCCATATGTCATAAACTCTCAACACATGGCTGCTGACCCCACAACATACCATGCAGCCTCCCAGCTTGGGCCACAGAATCCTGTTTCTCATGTGGACTGAGAGGCTGGGTGTGGGTTATTATACCACTATACCATTAAGTCCATGCTATTGTCACTCATGTATGTAATGGGTTTCTTTCACTTTCCAACTGATACTGAGTCAAAGCCAAAGTTGGTAATGGAACCTTGACTGAATTTCCAGATTTTTATTGGAAAAATTTATAACTTCCCAACCTTGATTTAAACATGAATTTGTTTAGTCATGCAAAAGGAAATCTTCTAAATGTTTCTCCTTCTTATTTTCTCAGATGCTGACAGAATCATGGATTATTTCTACTAGTTTGTAATCACTTAAAATTTATTAAAAAGGGAAGTGTCAAATTATGTAACAAGTCTCCTTCTGTTAAGTTGCTGAGGTTAGACAAGTGAGAGTATACGTTTCCTTAAACAGCTTTTGGGTGATGTCTCAATACCAGTTCTGTGGAAGGATGGGAGAGGAAAGTATTGCAGAAAACACACATTTATAAACAAGCCATCCAGATAAAATAATATTATTTCTGAAGTTTGTAACCAGGAAATAATGTTACATTTCTCCGTTGAGAGGACATACCCATTGTTTTTAAATCTAAGAATTATGGGTTATAAAACAGCAAGAGAACATAATTAAGCCAAATGTTGTTACCGCTACTTATTTTTGTTTAAGGAAACAGTAAGCACATTAGAAAACCAAAATAATTTAGAAAGCAGTGAAGCATGTATAAGCAAAGTATATGAATATATATTTTACTGATGGAATCACACTTCAATGCACATGGATTATTCCTATAGGAAATTTACATTTGAAGTAACAAATGTTTAAGTACCCAATTACAAATTCTGGTGCAAATAAAAAGCATTTTATGCAACTATTTTAGCCATTATATAGATTACTACAGTGATAATTATATTAGAAATCTGCTGAAATGTTTAAAGTGTTCAAATTTGTTTTCCCCAAATTATTCTGCATAATGAATAGAGAGTTAATAAATATTTAACTTGCTAAATCATTTTAATTGCTAATTAATTTTCTCCCCCCACTGGTACATTCATCACGAATTCAGGATTGCATTTAAGTCATAGTTATCCCAGGACAGAGCTCCCGATAGCAGTACCATTGTAGTGACAGTGGCTACTGATTCAGTATTTAATGTAGCTCATGATGCAAGTCTGTACAAAACAGCAACTGATCAAAGGAGAACAAAATGTTCCAGGGGCATACATACATATACAATGTCTCTTTATACACATTATTCATTCTCTAAATGTATTTATAGAGCCCTATGCAAACAAATATACAAATGTATGCATCTTCATTCCTTAAAAGGGTATTTATAGAGAGCAAAAGAATCAGTGATGAAGGAAGTAGTCTTTTGTTCAGGCTTTTGGGGAGAGCTGAATGGTCAATATCAAGGTATTCCTTACCTTTAAAAAAAAAAAAAAAAAAGCTGAGAAGAGGGGACAGACCATAAGCATATGAATGATGGCTGAACATTGTGACCAACATGTCTATCTGGATAGAAGAGTCATCTTAATGTTGTGATCTATTTATTTCCTGGGCAGTTACAAGAGAGGTCAAGGCAAAGTCATTCCAATCCTGTATTGCAGAATGTGCTTGAGGCTCTGTCTGTGTATTTAAAAAAATAAAATAAAAAATAAAAAAATTAGGTCTGTCCTAAGGGTAACAGATACGGTAAGTCTGCCAACTACGTCTGAATCCTGGGAGGCATGCTGCAATGCATTCAGACACTTCCAACAGCACAAATTTACTAGGAGTGACAGATTCACTATGTTCAGCTTGAATTCATACATTTCTACCAAAATATTGTGGTTCAGATGAAACAAAGGAAAAAAATTCTTTGGGGCAGCGAGCTTTTTCCTGAACAGCTGAGGCATGGGATAAATAGACAAGATGGTATCAGTCACAATACACTGTATTTGGAGAATTCTCCTTGGGTCATACCACCATTTATTCCTGACTTCCCTTTACTTGGCAACCCTCATCCCAATCCAGTGGTGTAATACCTTCTTTTTTATCCTACCATTTCTATATCATTCTGAAATAACTCCTTTCTCCAAAAGGATTTATGGGACGTTGAAGCATAAGCAAGGGGACAATTCCCCAGGAGATTCAGTCAAAGCCAACTGGTGCTGGAAAAGAAAGGATTTAGGTTCAAAAGAAATAATCCAAATGACATCCCATGGTGTCTATTTCTTCTAAATAATGTGGGAGCTGCTAGTTACCCATAGTTTATCTATGCTTCTCTAAAACCATCGCTGTGGTATATCTTCCTCAGTTTCACACAGGAATAGCAAGTCCTCAAAGTGACTTCCTCTTTATTCTACAAATCAGGATCCAGGAACTGCATGTCTAAGTGCAAATTCTTTTAGCAGAAATAAGAGCATTTTGATCTATGTATCGGAGGGGGAACAAAACAAAACAAGAAGGACCTTATTTATGAACCTTTAACATTTTCCATTTTATCTCAATGAAGTATTACAATTTATTTATTTAAAGTATTTGACTCATCTTTCTGCCTATTTATTGGTGCAGACAATTACAAAACTCCAAATCAGAGTTTGTGTTTTACTCATCTACATGGAGGCTGAGAACATGGTCAATGAGCAGGAGCAATCTTCCTTGCTATCAAGAATGACATGAAAAGAAGAGAAGTCATCTCTGAAGGAGTCTATGGAGAAAGTTTTAGATACCCACTTATTATTCTAGGTGGCAGATCTTCCTCATGACTTTTAATCCATTGAAGGCAGTTCTAGGGTGGCCAGGAACATAGTAACTGACTGAGCACCGGGTACATTTTAGTATATTTAAATGCAGTAATGTATTTGTTAGACATGGTCGGTTAAGGCTAGGTGGCACTCAGTCCCACTCTCTGACTAATGTGTGATACAACTATAAAACATTAACAAATACAATATTGACTGAATTTTAGAAAGCTTCCCAGAGTGTCCCTTTGTATCGTTTAAAGCTTTCATCGGAAAACATGTTGGTGGTATTAGCTAGACAATGCTAATGAATGTACAACATTGAAAAGGAGCTAATTTAGCATTCCCTCTGTGTGAAAAGGTGTTATGTTGCTGACCTGTAAGTAATTCTGCTTCGCTTTATGCACCTTGTATGACTTGAGTGGAAAGTTGCTGCGAGCATCCTCGAGATGGGAATGAGAACAAGTATGTGAGATAAACAGCTTTTAGAGTCACTCTTCAAAGCTCTCTTCCCTCTGGTGTTTTAGTTCCTCCACATCTCTTACAGTACACAAGAACATTAACAGGACCCTGTGGAGTGTGAGGGGGGTTGTAAGTAGTTCTCCATGCAGCAGGTTGTGGTGTTTGGTTACTTCCTGCACCAATAGTTGAATTTCTTTTAGCGCAAAGTTGGCTCTCTCAGGGCACAGAAAGGAGAGCCTCCAGATGTCCCTAGAGTTTCTTTTTTAAGTTTTGAAGGAGAGATCAGTCACAAAGAATATATAAGTTAAAGTAGGACCAGAAGCGGTAGCAGCCTCATTCTGAGACTTTTCTGGGTTTTGCACTTGCACCCTAGGTGTATTTAGGGACCAGAATAAAGGTAAGGGACTGTAGTGAAGCAGTGTGTCTCCCCACTGCCCCAGAGTGGGAAGAGCCCATCCGGAGGCCGGAGTGGGCGGAGCTAGGGAACTCAGAGCCTGTCCCTCAGAGGGTCAGGCGGTGACCTGGAAGTATAAAGGCCCGCCCTCAGAGATCGGTAAAGGCCCAGCCGCTGGAGAAACCAGACGTCTCCAGCCTAGCTTGTGACTGGGAAAACTCCACGGCCCAAGGCAGCCACCAGGACTGGCTGGGCCTACCCTGCGCCTGCTACCTGGAGGAGTTGCCGGGCCTGCCCTGCGCTCGCCCACTACCCAGAGGAACCTATGGTGCTGGACCCCCCCAGAGGACAACACCCTGACCCAGATACTACCCGAGGGGGAGTCTGGAAGTAGCCCGGGGGCAGCCGACCCTAGTCTGGCTGCAGCACTGCCAGAGCCAATGTCGGTGTGTTGCGGCCAGGATCCCCACTGACTCAGCAGCGGGACTTCTGCGCTGCTAGGGCCCCGGGCTGGGACGCAGTGGAGTGGGAGGGCCTGCGTCGCCCCCTGCCACCCAACTCGTGGGTGGCAGTCTCCCCCCTCTCCCAGGCCTCTGGAGGCTGGGCCTATTGCTATTGCTCAGCCCTGCCTGAGGGCCTGAGCCTTTGACTCCTTGTTGCCCCGCCCTGACCCAGGGCCTGGGCTCCCAACTGTTTGTACTTACTGCTCAGCCCTGCCTGAGCTCCTGACTCAGCATTTGTTGCCCCGCCCTGACCTTGGGCCTGGGCTTATTGCTACTGTTTATAGTGCCAGTGTTCAGCTCCGGCCCGAGGGCCTGAGCACCTGACCTAGTATTGCCCCGCCCTGACCCAGGGCCTGGGCTTACGGTATTTGTTCCTGTTACAGCAAGGGCTGCCGAGGGAGACCCCGTGGCCAGATTAATTCCCCAACATCAACTGTGTGTAGTGAGCCACCGTGTGGCCCCGCTGCCCCGAAGAGGGTCGAGCCCTGGCGAACCCTTGTACAGGGAGGCGTGACTTCTAATGCACTCTTCAAACTCACAATTTGAAATGTAGGCTCTCTCTTAAAAGAATAGATGAAACTGGAAGTAACTTGTAGTAGGAACTTTGCATGCAGCACATGTAGCTACGGGCATTAAGCATTTCAAGAATAGAATATAAAGCAGAATACAAACCTATGAGCTGCTGCTTAAAATGTGCATAAATAGTTAGTCACCCCATCTGAAGGAGACTGTGCCCATAATCGACCCTCAATGATACTAGAAACCGCAAATTATCATAGAGAAACAAGTTTCCCCTCTTGACCACTGCAGTGAGAAATATCACAAACACCTTCTGGAAGCCATTTACGGCAACATAACCAAGCACAGTGTCTACACTGACACTTTGTCGATATAACTTTACTGCGAAACACTCTGTGCCTCTCATCTAAGTGGTTTTATTTTGTTGGCAAAGCATGAGTTTTGTCAGCGGAAGGAGCATTGTACTGTGTACTGTTTTGTCGATGAAAGCTGACTTTTGTCGACAAAGTTCTGTAGTGTAGCCAAGGCCTTAGATGGCTATTACATTGAAATTCTCCCCTTTGTTCCTCATCCCACAAGCTAACACTACTATTAACCCAGATCCTTTCTGGTTTGGCTACACTACCTGAGAAGAGTGGGAAACACTTTTCTAAAATAGTTTGTTTGCTGCGTGGTGTTTATTCAGCTCCAAGCAGTATTCAGTCCTTCAGAAGCAGGTGCTGCTGGCATGTGTTCTCTCTTCTCATCCTTAAAATGACAACTGATTGGTGGTGTTAGCCCAGTGCTTCATTATTTTCTTCTGTAGAAGAGAACAAAATTATTTTCTTTTTGGCATAGGTAGCAGCCAACTTAATTAGTGATTGGCAAGAGGATGCCCTTTATCTCACATCTTTATTGAAAAAGAAAGGAACAGGAAGATGTATATAATTCTACAGTTAAAGAATACATAGGCTGTCCTTTTATGCTGTGTCTACCATTTTTTGGTCACACTACTAGTTATCTTCGAAATCTTTAAAAAATGCTGGGCAAAGAGAATGCAGCTACCTATAACAACTCTAAATCAAATACAACTGCTAACAAACATGGGATGGTATTGGAGAAATGGATAGCTCAGAGAACGCGTATTAGTATAGAGAGTCTTTACCCACTAAGTTGTCAGTTCAAACTCAGCTCAGGTCAATAGTGACAAAAGGATCTTACCATCTCATTAGCTGCTTGGTGACCTATGAGAAATGAGTATTGTGGTCTCCGTTCAGATCCTACTGAACAGGTGTCTATTATCACAAAAAAACACCATATTTGGCATTCTTGCTGGTAGTCTCAGAAGAGAGGCCAGAGACTAAATGAGCAGGGAAACTGAATTAACCTCCTATCCCTAGTAGTGGTCTGTGTAGGTCTGGGTTTAGGCATGTTGGCATGATGATATGGTCCATCTCATGCGCTGGTTTGAAAACTCTGACCGTGTAGGCCATAGTCCAATAATATGCAGTAGTTAAGAAGGGAAGGCACCCAAACCTTTTATTTATATTTTTCACACACACACTTTCTGATGGATCTGATATGCATAATCAGAAAAAAAAATAGGTTGTAAAGTTGCCTGAAATGCCTCAGGTCCAGCTTTAAATCAGAACTTTTAAATCATTGTGCTGAATTCACTACAGAACTATAGCTTGTTTTCTTTCTCCCACTCCCATTAGAGCAGCAATATTTTTGCAGGAATTTATAAGAATATGATGTTGAATTAAAAAATGCAAATTTAGTGTAGGTGGGATCACCCAATGGTACAGCTAAGTGCCCAAGAGAAACCAGAGCTCATAAAAAATTCAATACATATTTAGTCTGTTATTTGCAAACTTCTACAAATATCAGAAATTCTATGCAACATAATCTTTAAAAAAAATGTACATACCAGATATACTATATATTATGGCAATTGCTTTTTTTTCCCCCCATGTTTTTCTTTAGGTTTAAGAGAGACTTTTACTGTCCCTCACCATCAAATGGCCCATGCCAAGCCCTTCCTCTAGAGCTTCTCGGTGCTCCTTTGAACATTGCTAGGGCAAAAGGTTCACTGTGGGACTGAGGACATTGCACCTGCAGACCACCAGTGTTCAGGTTGGCCTTGAACTAGAGGGACGTGCTTAGTTCAGAACTCTCAGGCTGGCCTAGGTTTTTGTACTCTCCTGCTTTCCGTTCTGTAGTGCTACTCTCATTTTCTGTTGCAATGAGTACGTAACAACTGACTATATGATTGGATTACAACTATTGTGCACACCTCACAAATGCACTGGTGTCTATTTTCAAAACAAATACTTTATTGTCAAACATTTGGAAAGCCTATTAAAGGCATCCTTATTTGAGAAGACATCATAGCAACAGACACTTACATGCACATAAGTTAGAGAGGATGGATGGTCTTGATGCTTAAGTAACTGGACTCGGCAGAGCTGGGAATTGAACACAGACTTCCTGTGTTACCTTAGGTAAATCTCAAATCTCTCTGAGCCTCAGAGTCCCATGTGTAAAACTTGGAAAATAGTACTCTTCCCTCCTACCCTGTCTTGTAAGCTCCTCAGTGCAGGGACCGTGTTATGTGTTTGAGTAGTACTTAGCACAACTGGATCTTGATCTCAGCTGGGACCTCTAATACCTTTGTAATACAAATAAAAGTAATAATAATAGCTATTACTATATGGATGTAACTGAAGAACGTGTGCCTCACTCCCCCCTGTAAGAGGTAAGGGGACAAATTCATCCATGTCATAATTGCATTTTAACTAAATGGAGTCACACCAAAAGATAAATGTGGCCTCATAGAAAAAAGCTGCTTGCCTAATTAACAGCATTAAATCATCCCATCTTGACCACTGAGCAATTACTCACTAGTCACAGAGCTAAAGGTAATATTTCCATGTCTTGAACTGCAGCTTTTCACTGTCCTCTTCAAGTCTGAGGCTGATGTTTGTATCAGTTCTCTCACTATAAAGGAAATAACTTTTTGTAGCCTGAATTAAGTTTCCAAAAGGCCACGATACCCATGCAGAATTAAAAGGGAGGAGCCTTGGAAGATAATAAAGTGACAAAAATCACCATGAAATAGGCTCATTCCATCAAAGTAGATGCTGCTCTGCTGGATCAATGCAGAATCTTCTATGCTGTGGTGCCAACCAGTGTCCAGACACTAAAGCAAAATTAACCAATTAGCAAAGATTTCTATCTGGTGCAGGCTGTGTTGTGCATCTTCCCCACACATTTAAATGGTTGAAACCTCCATGTGGCATGTCTAACAAGGAAGCCTCTGACTGGTTGAAACAATGGAGCTTCAAAATCATTCATCCATCTCTTACATCCACAAAAAAATTAAATATGATCAGTTTCACAGAGGGGTGAGAGAGGGAGAGTTGACCCTCATTCAATATGAAAAATATTTTATGCACAGTTTCTCCTTTTCCCCTCCAGTTCAGTGGACCAGTTCATAAATTATTCTGCCATAAATGGAGATAGAGCATGAGACTATTTGGAGCCCTCAGAGAAATCTGGACTATTGGGCCAAGACAAATGTTTTGAATTATTGTAGGAAACAGACATTTCTGTTCTACAGGACACATCCAATTTCCTTCAGCAGCAACCTGTATAATTATTTAGAGTGAATTTAGTGCTAATGAAAAATGCCAGATAGACAGCTCTGTAGAATGAAGTCTTCTTTTATCCATTGAGAATGAACACATGGAAAGTAGCAGCAGTGCAAGGTACATTGCTCTGCCAATTTTGCCTTGCTGCTGATTGGAGAGCCATTCTTTAGGGGTGAGAAAGTAGTTTCTGTATTCATTCAGATTTCCCACTTCCTTTCTGTAACTGCTAATAAGGATGTTAATTATGATGGTGGCTTGAGTAATGTGGACCAGTATCCTATAGGAGACTGAAATGAGTTGGGGCTCTCAGTTCACAGAAAAAATGCAGGCTGATGGTAATGATTTTCAGTAACTACTGACTTGAACTGGATTTGAACTGGTGATCCAGAGCTGAAAAGCTCCGATTTCCAGTCCCTTAAGATAACTTTCTCCCTCTCAACTTGTAGAGCCTAATACAAAACTCAGTCAAATGAAGCATTTCATTTCTTACTGTTGACAAAACATAAAGCCTGTAAATCAAAGTCTCTTCACCATGTCTACAACTTGTAACACTTCAATCATCTCTCTATCAAGCATCTATTCCATCTCTAAGGAGGTGGTATTTAAGCTTTGCACACAGTTTATGTTGCCTTAGGTTCTGTTGTGCTACACGGGATCCTCGCACTGCAGCCACTGTGAAGTCTTGTTGATGTAGCTGGTCTCAGGTAGCATTTGTCATATGTTAGTCTGGAAGGAAGAGACACTACTTTGTGAACTGGACAAATACCTAGTATGAACTCAGAATTAACTATCCATTATTGAAGGAAAGCAGAGACCAGAAATGAAGCTAATTTGTCAAAGTGGTGTCTAAGATATTGGTCATTGTCATCACAGAGCAATCTCCTTTTCAATAATAAATAATAAACAACAAGTAGGCGATTGAGAAACGTGGATCAAGATCTGTGTTTGACCCTCTATTCTAGTCAGTTTTAATGATTTATTAGGCACTGTACCAGTAAAGAGAATTAAATGACAGTGAAATCTCTAAGGGGAACATGCTCAAATATACTGAACTCCTTTCATTATTGAAGAGTTGACTATAGAACAAAATCAGGTTTACTAATTCAGCAGCACTGGGCTCAGATTTTCCTTTTAATTAGACACCAAAGAGACACTCAACATGCACAAGACAGATATCCGAATCAAAAACGTATGTACAGAGAGTCTGTGATTTTGTGCTACTGCAATTATAGTATATCAGTCATGAAATGTTTGCAAACCAAATGTGTGATGAATCTGATTTCTCTCTGCGACATTGCTCAGGGTTTTTTAAAGATCGCAACATTGGGGCTACCAAAAAGCTGGCCATACAGTAGGCTCCAACATTGATAGTTATTGCTGTTTTATACATAAATGGGTCTACTTCTTCCCTTCCTGTGGATGCGCAATGCTCCCTAACATTAATGGATATGATGTGCATGGATCAAAAGGAAAAGAAGACCACCCAAAAACATCAGCATAATGTTGCTATGTGGTGAGCATCTTCAAGTCCTATGAGCTCAATGCAAGTTGAAGGTGCTCAGCACCTTTTAGGATCACAGCAGTACAACTACATAAATAATTATGGAGTACCAAAAGTAAGAACGCATCAGACTTTAGAAGCATCATCCAGGGAGATTAAAATAGTAACAGGGAGGACGTGTCTCCTTCAATTGCTCTGTGGGTGCCAACATTTTCACCTTCATATGAGTTGTTGACCAGGGGCACATTCGACACGCATTTCCTCTAGAAATAGGCTCTCTGTATAAGGCCATGGCAATCTTGGTGTACTCCAGATAAATAAGAGGAGAAAGGGATATAGTTTTACAGGATGTGTGCCACAAAGATCAGAGGTAGAAGGGTTAATTATATTTATTCTTTGTAAAAGCTTTAAGAATGAATCAGTCCCAATGTCTTTGAAATGTCTTCAGAGGCATCCTAAAATTCCACAGAGGGTAGTTTTATTGTGGGGAGGGGGACGGAGGCCTGGTGGTGGGTTATTATTGTTTGTTTCCTATCAACAATTCTGTTGGAGCCAAAAAGTAGAATGAAGTCTGACCTCCAGAAGTAAAGCTTGCACTTCAGTATAGTTCACCACATGCAATATAAGGTAGTTAAAACCCCAGCAGAGGCAAAAAAAAGTCAGTCAGCTCATAGTCCAGATTACATCTGCACCAGCATGCCAGATGAACTGAAAGTAACTCTTGATAAAAGAAAAAATACTGGGGAAAGGAGTACATTTAAACCAAAGCCCAAAAGTAGGTCAGCCACTACTCCAGGTACAAAAGTATGCAAAATGACAGATTCACTGCTATGTTCAGAGAACAGACCCTCTCTGCCTGAAAAATAGAACTTATCTATGGAGACACTCTGCTGGACACTATACCTCTGGGGAGGAGATTTGTAGTTTGATTCCTACCACAAGGTGAAAAGCTACAGATAAACCTTTACTGAATGCTCACTTCTTTTCAAATGTGGCAGCGTACAAAGAAGGAGCCTGATCAGGAAAGTGGAGAATGGGTTGACATACCCACCTCTAGAAACCTTTGCTCACAAAATTCTCTCTTTGAAAGGATCCATGGTTTCAGGCTCACAGTTTCTGAAAATCTAGTGACAAATTATCACATGGAAAAAAAAAAGAATATTGGAGCACCATGAAACTGCTGTTTGTTTCACACACACGTGGCAAAGGAGATCTTCACCGTTGTGCAAGGATTTGCTTATGGGTGAGATTTCACCCTTACAACCAGCAAACTCAAGTTTTTGCTGCAAACATGAGGAAATGCCATCCTCAGACAAATCAGGTGTAAGGACTGAAAACATCAGAGAACTCTCTATTTTGGAAAGACTGATTTGTTTGTTTAAATAAAGCACAAAGTTCCATTCTTTTTGTGTGTGCACACAATGCTTCATTTTTAGGGAGATCAAAAAAGCTAAAGTACTCCTATGAAACCATGAAAATCTGTAGAAAGAAAAAGAAGCATGCCACAGAATAATTCACTACCAAACCACATAAACGTTTTGACAAGATGCCGTGAGAAGCAATATAACTTAAAATAAAAATATTTGCCTAACAAAGCCAATATGCTGCCAACGTAAAAAAGGAAGATATTTTGTTAGTCATTTGAAAGATTTAAAATGTTGAATGTGCCGCATACAACTTACTTTGAGTAGAACTTTACTCCATGAGTAATCCCATTGACCATTTGGACTGCCCTTTAGTCTTACAAATATTTAGTCTATATCTGAAGGCATACTGAAGATAGAGCTGTAAATACAGGTAACACAAAGCTAAGTATGGTGAGACTTACCTGGTCATAATGCCTGCAACACAAATATCCCACACTTTGAATCTCTCCATGACACTCTGTCAAAGCAATAATACTTTGTAAATATATGGAGAGAACTCAGGGTTGCAGCATTGCAAATCTTGTCTGGGGGGATTGCCCTGAGGTTGGCTACTGACACTGCCGTGGTTCTGACTGAATGAGCCTTGACATATCCCTCAAGTTTCAGTCTTACTAAAGTATAATAATGGGAAATGCAAACATAGAACCAATTGCAAAGGACTCTTGGGACACAGACTGATCTAATGTACGGTGCCAAATGAAAACACAAACAATGGATAGTTGAGAGAGCAAGTGTGCACGCTGGTCAAAAATTTTCCATTAGAAAATACAAATCAGACAGAATCAAAGTGTTCCATGTGGAGATGTTAATTACATAAGAACCTTCAGTGGAAACCATGCAGGCAGACCAGCTTTTTCTGAAAGCGTCCCTCCCACTGAAAATTTCACAGATCTGACTTCTCATTCCAATTTGGAAATGCAAAATTTTGCATGGAACAGAAATTGCAGCTCCCCACCCAAG
Organism: Malaclemys terrapin pileata; assembly: GCF_027887155.1. Classification (NCBI taxonomy): domain Eukaryota; kingdom Metazoa; phylum Chordata; order Testudines; family Emydidae; genus Malaclemys; species Malaclemys terrapin. The sequence continues at coordinate 75,652,350 of NC_071511.1, read as the reverse complement.
TTCTAATGAAAGACTTTTCTATCCTTCAAAAAGAGAGAGAAATTCCAGACAGAAGTTAGTTTTACAGCCAGCTGATAGAGCAAAGCTTTTTAGGAGTGGGCATGAAGATAATCAATCAGTTGTTCTGATTGTACAAGAACATCAGCTTTGGAAGGAATTTCGGAGAAGCATTGAACACACACCACATTTTTGTAGGGTTTTGCGTAGGCCGGAATTTTCAAAGGAGCCTAAGAAAATTAGGGACACAAATCCCATTAAAATGGAACATCCCTTAAGATCCTTTTAAAATCCTAGCCATAAAGACTGAAAAGTTTCCAAAGCCTGAAGGTCACAAGTCAGATTTATCATCAGAGAATCAATTTTCTACATAAAGTACTAGAGTTCCCCTCAATCTACTTGGCTGGAAGGTAAATAATTAAGAAACGATGCAAATAATCAGTCTATAATGGTCCCAACAAACAGTAAATATATGTTTCATTTATGGGGAAGAGTAGACATTGAATCTGCTAAGTGAATTTTACAAGTAAGTTTTGAATATATTAAATGAGGATAACACTGAAATAAAAATTGCATACTACTACTATGGTGTTAAATAGCACTAGTATCAATAGGATAGAGTAGAATTTTTAAAAAAAAATCTATTTTTTTAAAAAAATGTTGCTAGCCAGCTTTAGAAATGACTAGGATCCAGAGCAGGGGTGGGCAAACTTTTTGGCCCGAGGGCCACATCTTGGTATGGAAATAGTATGGCGGGCCATGAATGCTCACGAAATTGGGGGTTGGGGTGCGGGAAGGGGTGAGCACTCTGGGATGGGGTCATTAGGAGTTCAGGGTGCGGGAGGGAACTCCAGGCTGGGGTAGGCGTGCAGACTCTGGCTGGGGGTGCGGAATCTGGGGTGGGACTGGGGATTAGGGGTTGTGGGTGCAGGAGTGTGCTCTGGGCTGGGACTGAGGGGTTCGGAGGGTGGGAGGGGGATCAGGGCTGGGGCAAGAGCCTGGGAAGGTGTCAGGGGTGCGGACTACAGCTGGTGCTTACCTCAAGCAGCTCCCGGCACGTCCGCCCTCCGGCTCCTACACAGAGGCACAGCCAGGCAGCTCAGCGTGCTGCCTCATCCACAGGCACCGCCCCTGCAGCTCCCATTGGCTGCGGTTCCTGGCCAATGGGAGCTGCGGGGGTGGCGCTTGCGGCAGGGGCAGTGTATGGAGCCCCCTGGCTGCCCTTACGCGTAGGAGCCAGAGGTGGGACATACTGCTGCTTCCAGGAGCCGCATGGAGCCACGGCACACACGGAGCAAGGCAAGCCCCAGACCCCGCTCCCTGTTGGGAGCTCAAGGGCTGGATTAAAACATCTGAAGGGCCAGATGCGGCCCCCGGGCCATAGTTTGCCCACCCCTGATCCAGAGTAATCACTCAAATTGCTTAGGTGTCTCTTATGTTGGAGCACAAGGCAAAAGGATCAAGCTACTTTATCTGGCACAGATAGCTGATCCACTTTTTATAAGTTTATCTAATGGACTCTTTTCAAGCAGCTAGGAAGCCCTAAACCATTTCATTAATATCTTAACAGGCGCAAAGCTATGAGAAAAAACAAACTCTAGTACCGAGCAACTAAGAGTGGTGTCATAGCTATATTTTAATAGTGCTATTAAAATATAGGTTTGGCACCATTCTGAGTTGCTCAGAACTACAGTTTGTTTTTCCCCTCACAGCTTCATTCCTGTTAAGCTCAGTTTTATGCATTATTTTCTCTTGATTGCACTCAACCTTTACTCTTATGCTTAGATGTTTACTGTATTACACAACATACCCAATTATGCCACATTGCTTGTTAACTACAGAAAAGTGATTTATTGAGAGCCAGGTGTACTGCTTTGAGACAAAGTGACAGATATGTGGTTTTAATTATGAAATGGAAGACTGATCATTATTCACTCAGCTTCCCACAGAAGATAAAAAAGTTACTTTATCTTAGCAGTTACTTTTCATTATTCTTCAATTCCAATGCACCTTAATGCTTGATCAAAAGCCCATTATAATAAGTATCTTTCCACTGACTTCAATACTCTTTGGAGCAGGACCTTTTAAATTATTATTTATATTGGCACCCAGGTTCCAAGCGGGATCATAGCTGTACTGTGACTGGTGTTGTACAGCTAGTGCAGTTTATGAACATATTTAGGATAAATTCTCCTCTCCGAGAAACATGGTAGATCTCAACCCCAATATGCTGTTCTCCATCCATGCCTGAATCTCCAGTTGATGACTCTGGGACTTGTACACATCTATGGAGAGCAGTGTATCTTCTGGGCAGCTCTGAGAAGAGAATTCTCTTACTGTTCTTTGAGACAGGATAGAGATTACTGATCTGAATGTTATTGTATAAATTGTGGATTCCCATAATTTAACAGATTCCTTGTTCAATCCAAGCATTTATATAACAGTCAAATATTTTTAAGTCACTGCCCCAATAAGTAAAGTAAGTAACAGTTATTAAACATCCTAACATAACTTAAATGGTGAAGAAATACTTTTGTCAAAATATAAATTAAACTGGTTACAATGCACATACATCCTTCAGTGTGGGAACATGAAAACATAACTCAAATTGTGAAATTAACATTTGCATTTTTAAGTTACAACTAAATATTAACTTCACCATTCAATAACTCTCCCAAATAAGAGACATTCCTTCACATGCAAAAGCCCTAACTTTGAAGTGCCAGTGCATGCAGAACTGCTATTGATTTCAGTAGAGGGCTAGCAAACATACTTGAGGAACTCTATATCAGGGGCGGGCAAACTTTTTGGCCTGAGGGCCGCATCGGGTTTCGTAAATTGTATGGAGGGCCGGTTAGGAGAGGGGTTCATGGCCCGGCCCCCACCTCCTATCTGCCCCCCCCAGGACTCCTGCCCCATCCAACCCCCCCTGTTCCCTGACAGCCCCTCTGGGACCCCTGCCCCATCCACACACCCCTGCTCCCTATCCCCTGATTGCCCCGGATCCCCACCACTCCATCCAACCCCTCCTCTCCTTCCTGACTGCCCCCCAGGACCCTTGTCCCCATTCAACCCCCTATTTTCCCCGCAACCACCAACCACACTCCTGCCCCCTGACCACCACCCCGAACTCGCCTGCCCTCTATCCAACCGCCCCCTGCTCCCTGCCCCCTTACCATGCTGCCTGAAGCACCGGTGGCTGGTGGCGCTACAGCCATGCCACCGAGCTGGAGCTGGGCCACGCTGCCGCCGCTGCTACCACACAGCACAGAGCACCAGGTCAGGACGGACTCTGCAGCTGCACTGCCCCAGGAGCTCACAGCCCCGCCACCCAGAGCATTGCGCCGGTGGCAGAGCGAGCGAGCTGAGGGGGGACAGCTGGGGAGGGGTCAGGGGATAGCCTCCCAGGCCAGGAGCTCAAGGGCTGGGCAGGACGGTCCCATGGGCCGGATGTGGCCCATGGGCTGTAGACACTACATGTTTTTTTTAAAAATTGCTGACAGCTACTACATGTCCCAGGTATAGATAAACTGGGATTTCCAAAAGTAGCAAAGGGTACGTCTATAGTTCAAAAAAATAAAAATAAACAAATCAGAACAGCCAGTCTCAGAACCCAGTGCAACTGTCACAGGCTCACGATATGTAGAGCCCAGCAAATCTGCAAATATCCGCGGACCATGTTTGTGGATCGGATGCAATTACAAATTTTGTATCCATGCAGAGCTCTAACGATATGGGGCTAAAAACAGCAGAGTAGACATTTCCCTTTCTGCTGGAGCCCAGCATTTGATACCCCACCCCTCTCACTGGGTTTCAGAGCCCAGAAACATCTACACTATTTTTAGCCCCATAGCACAAACCCAAGTCATTTGACTCAGACTCACTGTTGTGGTGTTTTTTGGGGGGGAGAGGGTTGTTATTGTTGCTGTTTGCAGTGCAGCTATACCTTAAGAGAGTTAGCAACAATGAATTTCAATGACATTTCAGCACACAACCCCCTTTGAATCCTTTGAAAATCCCATGGTATGTCCAGTCTGCCTTCTCGGTTACTAAACCCAGACGTTCTATCCAATGACCTCCCCAAAATGAGGGCTTCACAGCAGGTGCATTGGAGAAACAGGAGTACAAGGTATAAAATTGAGTTTGAAATCTCAATACCTTGAAAGAAGAAAACCACTAACTAAGAAATATCTATCCAAGTATTAGATTCTTGTAATGTCTCTTTTAAGACCTATTAGAGGTACTGTTATGTCAGACAGCTGTCCTCCTTATTAATGAAGAGGAGAAGGTCACATTCCGGTCTAATTTATTAATGTTATACAAATACATGTTTGAAGAGAATATGAATATTTTATTGTCTATGCTAAACTGGTCCCTTAGGCTTTGCACTATTGAATATATTGGGATTGGATTTTCAAAAACACGTTGAGGGGGGAAAAAAAAAAGCCAGCCACAGAGGCAGAATCATGAATGGCTTGGAACTGCACCCAGCAGACAGGGGAGGAGAGCAAGGTATGGCCTTACCTTGAAAGAGTCCCTTATCAGCCATTACTGTTTTGAGAGAGGGTATACTATTGTGTAAATTGTAGTAGTGCCTATAAATTCCAACCAAGATCAGGATCCCATTGTGCTAAGTGCTATTCATTTATGTAGCAAGTGACTGTCCCTGCCCCCAAGATCTTACTACCTCAATAGATAAAAAGAAAATATTACTCATTTACAGAGCCTATCATCAGCAAGAACTCCACTGGAATTAGTCCAGTTCATTAGTGCAAAACTGATGCAAGTGAAAGGAGAGTCAAGTCCTCTATTAGGCACGTGATATACATTTTTAAAAATAATTAGTGACCAAGATGCATGAGTACAATTTGGCTTCTTTGTGCCCTTTCAGTTAGGCAAAGCTGCCCTAAACTTAACTGGCCAATCACTTTTGTATTGACAGAGTGACAAGCAGCCACAACAGAGAATCTGGCCAACTGTACATAGCAGACCACACGCAGACATCATAAATCTGTACAGCATGTGGCTTTCAGAAAAATAGGACTTCTTCCGATAAAAATTAAAGGAGAGTTTTTGCTATTTTCTAGCTAGAGCCATTTTTTGTATTTGGGCATCTATTATTCTTAGCTTAGCTCATTTATTATGAGTATAAACTTGTCATTTTATTATGAACAAAAAGCACCCACAGGCAATGAGGGGCTCACCTTCATTTCGTCTCACAAGAGGGATAGAGTGAACCCTCTTCTTCGGAAGCGTAACATCGGCAGAGACTGGCCGTTGGGATTGAACCTGGGACCTCTGGAGCTTAGTGCATGAGCCTTGACCGCATGAGCTAAAAGCCAACCAACTGTTAGCTAAGGCTGTAGAGCTGGCTCATATTTTTTCCCCCTCCCTCCCATGGGGCAGACCACCACACCTAGAAGGTGTAAGGGTTACAGAAGCATGGGGTATTGATGGTGTTTTGGTTGCTTGCTTTTTTTAAGATCTGGATTTGTAAGGCCTTTTGCGTAAGCCTGTTGCCTTGGACATAGCTTTTCCTGCAAGCTCTTCACTGCATTCTGGACCCAATTCCAAAACCAAACACACAGCATTTAATGCAAGGTAAAACAAGTGCGTTAAAAATGAATTGTTTTCAACAGGCAATTGCCTATAAATAAATAAATAATGGAGATATCCCATCTCCTAGAACTGGAAGGGACCTTGAAAGGTCATTGAGTCCAGCCCCCTGCCTTCACTAGCAGGACCAAGTACTGATTTTGCCCCAGATTCCCAAGTGGCCCCCTCAAGGATTGAACTCACAACCCTGGGTTTAGCAGGCCAATGCTCAAACCACTGAGCTATCCCTCCCCCCCTATGAACTCCTTCTGTAAATGCCCACATTGCCTGCTCTTAGACTCGTACTGTTGACTGACAACATTCTAGCAGCCTGAAGCCAGAGAGAGCTATACACTTCAGTACTCTTCAGACAGCAGAAGCTGTCTGCTGTATGTTAAGCAATTCATTATAGCTTTATACACTTTCAGGGCTAGTTCTGATTTGTTTTTGATACACACCAATGGAAGATGTGTTGGAAACGCCAGTGTTCATGTTTACAATACTCAGGTAAATTGCAGGGTTCTTCTGAAATTGAAGTTAGCAGAGAATTACATGTTACTCATACAGTGTATCTTAAAATGTATCTGAAACTGGAGCTATGTGGCACAGACACTACAGTAGCCTTTCACTTCTTGAGAAACAAATCTGAGTTCTGGCAAAGATCACAGTTGAATGAGTTGGGCACCTATTTCACAAAACCACCATATAATGTTGCACAACTTACAATTTTTGCTTGAGACTTGGATTTAGCACTGACTAGCAGGAGGTGCTGCAGAAAAGCGCTGAGATTCATTATCGGAGCTTTATGGAGAAGCTTACACAGAGCTTGTCTGCAGGATGCTCATCCACACAATGTTTCAGTGTAACCAGTACCATTGGCACCTAAGCAACAGATTGACTGACTGATTTAAAGGAAGGAAAGCAGTACCAAGCCACCCAGAGGTTAGGAGTCATAGCCTGTGCTTTAAAGGCTCATTACAGCAAAGGCATGTTATGAGTAGCAGCATCTGGGGAGAAAACAACCCACAACTTCTGCCTTTTCAGAAATCAGAAATATTTATAACTCCATCAGCACAAAAGTATTGTGTGTGTTCTCTTTCAGTAGCTATTATCACCAAGGACTCAAGTGGCCCAGTTTCAGCAGCAGGGTACATGGACACTGTTGCACTAATAAGGTAAACTTTGACATTTCCTTTTCATTTTTTCTCAACAATAAAAGTACTTTTCTGTGCTGCTGAATTAATGAAAAGTGAAAAAAGCTCATTCAAAAAGGGTTTCACTGTAATTGGTTAAGGCTCACCAACACGAAAGCATCTCTCTCAAGAGGCTGGACCTTTATGTTCACTTACCAATGTCAATTATACATTTCCTTTGAACATGCAACGTGCCATCTAAGAGTATTATTCATAAACCTGATTTCTAAACAACATGCCCCGAAACCAAAAAATGATCTATTGTGCTATGGGGGCCAGTACCTTAAAAATTTACTGCAAATAATGGAGAATTAAATGCTGGTTCCAAGCAGTGGCACTATAAGCTTTGTGGTTTATAAATCAGTGGGCATAATACTAGAAAGTCAGCGGACATGTATTACTGCACTGTTTTAAGGGCCTCATGGCAATCCTTTAAAAATTATATTAATGGTACCTGAGCTAGTTTCAGGCAAGGAGAAAGAGGGACGAATCAGAGTTTGAACTATAAATGTTTTTTAATTATATAATAATCGTGACATCAAGTTACCTACACTACAGTTGTGTATTTTTTTCTTAAAACACACAAGTAACATGTTTTATAATATTCACTTATAAAAAAAAAATTTTTCAAGAGGTCCTCAACTGGAGAACTCCGATCTTACATTTATTCCCTTGAAAGCCTGGGCAATTAGATAAGAGCTGGAAGTCAAAGTGAATATATCTCCAAGTCTGATAACAAGGAGCCTGAACGCGTTATCTCCACATTAACCGCAGCATCTCAACTATCTCCACTGGTGGTCTCAAATACACATTGAGCAGGAGGGTGACAGAACAGACTTTTTGCCACTCCAAACCACAGACAATTTTGAGCAGACGAAAGCTGCCCAATCACACTTTCTGGCATTGCTCAGAGAGGAAAGAATGGAGACACTCAAATGACAAACAGTGTCTCATATACACAGATTTAAAACCAGACTGAAAAAAGTAAAGAAAATCTAAGGACTCCAGGTAATGTCAGACAGTCATCTCACAACAGTATTCTCAATCACTTTTGCAAGTAGGCAAATAGACTTATGGTCACCCCTTTTACAAGACTATGATAAATTTTGTACAAGTATGCCTTATGAGATATCATCTGAAGACTCAATCTGGTAAAATGTGTGTGGCAATATTGCATGTAAAGTTAAGATTGTACTGTACATTACTGACACATATTCCAGGTCTGCAAAAACAGCCACAAACCAATTTCTCATGGGAAAAAAAAGGCAAACTGACACCTCAGCCAGGAGTCAACATGATCAAATGTCAAGTGACCATTGTTGGCAGGAAAAAGGGTGAGTGAGAAATTTACTTATTGGAAAAGAAACAGCTGGAGGTTCAAATCTTCTCAGACTTTGTCTACTGAGCCTTAGATGGAGAATCATAAGAAAAGGGAACAGATGCCCCAAATTCTCCTCCCTTTCTCTCTACCCACAGCATCACCACCACCTGAAGGATAAGGAAAGTAACACTAAACTGAGAGAGGGGCCCTGGCTGAAAGAAATCCAGCCAGTAAGAAAGCTGAAACATGTGGTGAGAGAGAAACCTTTTGCTTTGACTTCATTTAGCTTTTTAAATTAGGCATTAGCTGTGTTTTACCTTTTAATTCTATGTAACTAATTCTGGCTTTTATGCCTCATTACTTGTAGTTATAGTCACTTAAAATCTATTTTTCTATAGTTAATAAACTTATTTTATTGATCTGTCTAAACCATTGTGTGTTTGGATTGAAGTGTTTGGGGAAACTCCATTTGGAATAATAGGATTTTTGCATGCCCTTTTCTATTAATGAAATTATGGACGTTATAGAAGTTTGTATTGTCCAAGAGAGAGCTGGACAATACAAGACACACATTTCTGAGGGTAAGTCTGGGACTGGGAATTTGCTGGTGTTGCTCTACAGGCTAATTCAAGAGTGGCTGGCCATAGCACTCATATTGTACTGCTGAGAGTAATCTACATGCTAGAGGCTGAGTGTGAGCAGACCAGGAGTGGCTGCTCTCACAGCAAAGCAGTATAAAAGGCACCCAGGGTTGGAGAACTCAGGGGATACAGCTGTTCAACAGTCCAGATTGTACACTGGGTAAAGTCTCACAGACCCATCATATTGCTCCTATATAGAGCTGGTCAGGAATTTTTCTCCAGATGCGTTTGTCAGAAAATACTGATTAATCAAAACAAAAACTGTTTGCAGGAAAGAATTGTTTTCAACAAATTTCCTATTTTGAAAAAAATATTGAGAGGTCTGAAAAGTGTCAGAAGATCCCATTTTGACAGCCTTTAAATGAAAAAAATCAATTTTGGAATGGGGACCTTATTTTTCATTTTAAAATTTAATTTATGATAAAAAAGGTCAAAATCAAAACTGAACACTTTCATTAACCCAATCCATAATTCTTTTCAGATTTTCAGTTTGTTAAAAATTGAGATTTTGACTCCATCTCAATTTTGGATGGGAAATTTTAAAATAACTTGAAAATTCTCATGGCATGGGTGAACTGTTTTCCACTCAGCTCCGTGTGTATATTACATGCTTGTAAGCATCCAGAGAGTATATTTTGAGCATTCACTTCTGACTTGCTCAGATGAACAGGCTAGCACCTTGCGTTCCTAAAGAGAATATTGGTGATTATCAACACATTGGCCAGAATCCTCCACAACTTGTAACCATCCATGAAGGGTATGGAACAAATCATAGATTGCAACTCCAACCCTCCCCAGTAACTCAGCAATGGAGACTCATTTAAAATAAACTGGCCAAGATTTTCCAAATATGACTGATGATTTTGGTACACCTTGAGGCAGTTCAAGGGAGCCTGGTTTTCAGAAAGTGATGCATCTCTCAAAGTTGGGCACTCAAAATTACTAGTCACATGTGAAGTCATGGCCACCATTTATATCCCTCTCTGGCATGATAACATGGTTAGGAATGCAGCCTGTCTAGGTAAAGTCCAAATCAGCTTTCATGAGAAAAGCACTTATTAAATTAGATTTATTAAGTGCTTCTCTATCACTCTAGGTAGACGACTATAGAAAGCACATTTAAAAAACTGATGGAAAATCTCTTCTTACAGTGAGAATGATTTGAAATGTTACATAGTCTATTTCCTTGTCAATGTAAGCCAGTTCCCTACCATAGAATTTACAGCTTTGTCTAATCTAATTTTAAATGATGTAAGTGATGTAGTTTCCACCAGTTTCTTTAGGAGCCTACATCATTGTATAACAACCTCATGCTTTTTTGATATTCAGGCTAAGTTTTCCTTTGCTCAGCTCTTGCTCATTCCTATCTCTGGCCTCTTGGACCATCCTAAACAATCCCTCCTCTTCCTTTCTGCAATGTATACCTTACAATTGCTTGCAGTTAGGTTTCAAATCCCTCTTAGTCAAACATGTGGACAATCCCCCTGAACAGAAACTGGAATTAACCCATTGGGAGCAATGCTAGATCAACCCTTTCATCTTCCTGAGCGAAGATGAAAAGGGTCATCTCCAGTCTGCTGCACTTAAGGGGAAGCAGTACAAAGCTCTCACTCTATCCTGGTAGAGTGCCTGCTGACACACAAAACTTCCAGCATGGACACAATACTCCAGGAGTATGCATCAAATCAGAATGGAGCAGAAGAATGAATCAAATTGAAAACAATCAGTGAGGGTCTGATCCTACTCTCATTGGCAAAACTTCCACTGACTTCAATAGTGCAAAAGATCAAGCCCTTAATAATAAACATCTGTACATTCCTTTTCTCTTATACTTTTGGGGGGTAGATGGTCCTTTGTGTGCTATTGCCTAATGCTTAGACCCACATTCAGATCAAATTAATCTATCCCTGTTGAGGGAGATCAGAGAAAACAGAGGTTTTACGATTTCTGAAACATGCCTCTCTATTAAAAAAGTTTGTGCTACTCTAAAGTTAAGTCAACATAGCTACATCAGTCAAGGGCATGAAAAACAAAACAATCCCTGACTGACATAGCTATGCCAATCTAGCCCCCAGTATGGATGCAGCTATGTCAATGAAAGAATAATTCCATCAACATAACTAACTTGGTTTGAGGTGGTGGTCCTACACCAATGGGGGAAAAAACCACCTTCCTTCTGCATACGGTGGGTCTACACTAAAGGTTATGCCAACATAGCTGTGCCAGTATAGTCACTGTAGCATAGACACAGCCTAAATTACAAGCCTTTTGCCATTTGTAATGCAAGAAAAATATACCCCAAACTACAGTGCCTGTAGTTTATAAACTTGGGAAATCCTGAGAATGCACTTAAAAATTGGAACATCTGAAAATCAATACAAGTTTAAGGCAGAAATAAAACCCAGATAAGTGTATTTTAATAAAAGATGTGGCATAAGTCACATAAGCCCTGATCTTGAGAGAGACTAAACACCCACAGCTCCCACAGGAGTCGCTCAGTCCCTGTCTCAGTATCATTCCCACAAACCAATAATGCTTGACTTTTGACTGGAATGAATCTCACCAAATGAGCTGAAGCTCTGGGGCTATTTGATTCTGAGTAAGCTCCTATACTGATGAAATTAACTCTTCAAAAGGTTTGTTGGTCACTTGACAGGAAAGAAAAATGCCTTCCCTTTCATGCACTGTATGTTTTGTCCTAATGTGACAAAAATCAAAAAAAGACTGTAATCTTTCCAGTCCAATTTGCAACCAAATCTTTCCGCAAAGATACAAGCAGATTATTCCATGCTCTGGATATGTGTATATTTTTGGTATATAAATATTGTCTGTAGCTTTTCTGATGCATCTGTTGGGGAGGTTTTAGAGCTTTTAAATTGTTCAGAGGATTAAAAGAGGATGCTTTTAATGTTGGAACTAAACACGGTTCAGCTAACAGTTCATTTTGTGCAGAAAGATGAAATGGTTCTCTTTTCAGTCAAATCTTCACCTAGCCAAGTTCCTAGATTTCTTAAAAACATCAGGAGAGTTGCTTATCACAAGTCAATTTAGCAAGTCAATACAACCTCTACTAAATTTCATCTCAGTTGTTTTCATTTTTAAAGATCTGTTAAGTAGTAACAGAACCCATCTGGTACTTAGTTGTGTGAATAAGAGAATAAGAATTCACACTGTCTGAGGGGGCAGGGGGAGTGCAGGCAAAAAAACCTCTGACAGTTTCATGTAAGAGCAAAATGCTAGGCTTTTGTCTAAAATATTTTATTTATATCTATTCTACTGTTTTCCCATGAAAATCAAGAGTACGTTTTCCCACACATCGGGAATATCATTGCAAGACATGGGCAAAATTTTGCCTATCCAAATATCTGAAAAATAACACTGTGTTCCTAGAAGAAATGCTATCATTTTCTGCTGCAACCCCTAGGTTACACACTACCTCAATCTACACACAGAGCCCCCCAGTGACAAAAGTAAGGAATTATTCAGTAAAGCACAAATCCTATCCCCAATGTGGAAACCAAATAGTCAGGTTAAGTACTGGAGAATTCTTGGGGGGGGTGGGGAGTGAAAGGCTGAGAACGCAAGATTCCTCCCCACCTACTGGCTACAGAGACACCATGGAGCTATTCCTTAGCTGCTACTTCAGATTGTGGACTTATGACATGCTCATCCTTCCAGTTACATGTGAGGGACTTGTCTAATGAAGCCACCACCTCAAAACCACTCCGAAACTGCCATTGCATCATATAGTCTTGTCATGTAGGCTTCCCACATTCTTCACACGTATAGCAAAATTACAGCCTTCCACAACTACAGAAGTGGAGCAGGATGTTTCCTTCTAAGGGGTTGGGAGGGAGAGAAAAGCATGCATACATATACAAGCAGAACACGGCCAATCTGATACATGATTTCCACTAGTGAAATTTCAGAATAGGCCAAATTAGAGTGAAGGAGTGGTCTCGTGGTTGAAGGCATTGGCCAAGAGGGAGGTTAGTTTGGAGTTTCAGGAGATCTAGGTTCATTTCCCAGCTCTACCACAAACTCCTGTGTGACACTGAGCAAGTCTCTCTGCACCTCAGCTCCGCATCTGTAAAATGGGGATAACAATTCCTCTTGCATATCCTTTGCCTTTCTTGTCTATTTAGATTCTAATCAGAAATAGTCTGTTACTACATGTATGTACAGCACTGAGTACGAGGCCCAAATCTCAGTTGGGGCTTCTAGGCACTAGTGTAATACCATTAATAATTATACTAAATTTCTGGTGAAACTTGTGAAAAATCCCAGTTTTTGCATGCAAAAGTGAAAAATTTTGCAAGTTTCTACTACTAGCCTGGCACTCTAATGGTCAAACCAGAGATTTAAAAAAAAAATCATGTTTGAGAACTACAAGATTTGATCTTCTCTCACTATACAAGTGTAATTCCCTTAAGCCGTAAACAGAACTAACTGATGCAGCAAGGAGAAAGAATAGACGCTCTGTATCTGAGAAGTAGGTAAGGGGGTTGTATTTGCATAGTTTTAGGGAAGACAATGCAGCGAGGGAAGCTGTTTATTTTTAAGCAAATCCCTGACTACAGTAGATCACATAAATTACAGCCAGGAAGATCACAGCTTCACTATTGAGAGGCAAGAGAAAAATACTCAGGGTTGGGCTGCAAATGGAGCAAAAGAGAGAGCATACAGAAAACAGAAAAGCTGATTGTAACATTCCAGCCAAGGTAAAGTTTTAAGCAAGTGTATTTATATTTCTTATTTAGCTATGCTGCATATGTATTACACAGTACTTTTCTTCTTCCTCTTCTCCATCAACTGGGGTCAGGTGACCGCCATCTTCATCTATCTGAAACAACTCTAAGTTCTACCTTCTTTCCATCCATCACTTCCTCAGTTTTCCTTGGAGTCTCTTTCCTACCACCTTCTCTTGCCATGCTCTCTTCACCAAATCCCCTTCATTCATCTGCATGCATCCACACCAGAGAAGCCATACTTCCTGGATTTTGTCAGCCACATCAGACCAACTTTTATCCTAATAGCCTTATTTTGAAGTCTGGCTCTTCATGTAACTCCTCTTATAACATGAAGACATCTCGTCCCAAACACCTGTAGGCACTGAATCTCTCATCTCTGTCTCCCATGTTTCTGCACCATACAGCATTGTGGGGCACAATGCGGTTCTAAAAGCCCAACTGTATTGTCTCAGTGGCATACCTTGTCATATACAACCCCCAAGATGTTATTTCACACTCTTTCAGCATCCCACCCCACCCCAATCTCACCTTCAAACTTGACAGTATCTCACCTTCTCATTATCTCACTTTCAAATTTGACAGTCTTCCATAACCTAGCCTCTCATGATACTTGAACTGGTCAATCTGGTTTAGTCTCATTCCATTAATCTCTTTGTCCAATTTCCCTGTGGCATCTCATATTGGCCCACAACCTCAGTCTTAGTCATGCTCATGTATTCACACAATATAAGTTAGGAAAAGAAATTATGATAATTTCTCTTACAGTTCTGTCCTTTTTTTTTTTTTAGTTTAAATAACTTGTTTCTAGCAATGGGCAAAACAGTTTGATGGGTATGGCTTACACATCTAAGCGTCAGGTTTGAAATACCTACACATCCTGTGACCATAGGTTCAGACTCCCAGACTTCAATAGGCTCTAGATCAGACCTCAGAAAGAGAGATTATTACAGTACTTTTCTGATCAGTGGTACAATGCTACTGAGAGCACAGCCCCAAATTGCCCTGACATTTTTGTTGTCACATCGCATTTCAAGCTGTTGTTCAAGTTGCCATTCCCTACGATCCATAGGTTTCTTTCTGCACTACTGCTTTTCCGGTTTCTCCTTCTTAGTGAATTACTGTGTTCGCATTATTTTTCACTTGATTTATTAATTTGTACTTTTTCCAAGTTGAACTTTAGTTTGCTATTTTCTGCCTATATTTCAAATCTCTCTTGGTGCACTTGTGTTACTTCTCTTTCCTCACTGGTGTTTGCAATACCTCTCCTCTTAGTTTCATTATTGAATTTCATTAACATTTTTCAACCCGCTTGTATATATTTAAGATGCTTACAACACAAACTATCACAAAACCGATCATTACCCCCTCAAAAGTCTCCCTGGGTCAATACTTTGCTCTTTAGCATTCCTTTTTACTCTCCTTCCATCAGTTATCATTGTGACACTGGCAGACCAGGTGCCAAACCCCCAGCCCCATTCACTTTGATCTATACTGCTACACATGTGATTGTTATGTGCATAAAAGAGTGTATTTGGTGTTTAACCTTTATGAAAACTAATGGGATGTTACCTGGATTGTTTTCACTTATCTGAATCCCTTTATAATGTAGTGGCAAACATTTACATGTGTAGACCATTATAACTAAATAACCCATCAAATGAGAGAGAAGCCTTATAGAATGCAAATGAAGAACATTAAAATAGAAAAGTACTAATTTTAAAGCGAGTGGTCATTGCATGTGATGACTGGAGGTCAAACACTCTAAATACATTCCTCACTGTCCGTGAAAGGAAGCGCCAACGTGAGTAGTGACCCTGTCAGCTTGTTTTCTGTGAGAAGAAGCTATAAGTATGAATTCAAGAAAAGATCCTTCATCTCTGGTCTGTTTGGATCCTAACAGGGTAGAATAACTGAATGAGAAGATGGAGATCCCCACAGTTATTCTAGTTAGCCCTAGGAGACTTTTGGGAAACTGGTAGATTATTACATCTCCACTACCATTTGGAATTATAGAATGTAATTCACCCGTACATATATTTTACCTGCTTTAACCCCTCAATAACTCATTTCCTTTTCTTAGCTAGTAAATCTTTGATTAGTTTGCTATAGAATATGCTACCAGCATTGTCTTTGGTGTAAGATCTAGGATACCAGGTAAGGGACTGGTCTCTTGGCACTGGGAACAACCTGAATGTGGTGTGATTTTTGGTGTACGTGACCTTTTATCACCAACTCCAGTTTGTCTGGGTAGCAAGATAGACTGAAGAGTCTAAGGGGACTGTCTGTGACTCCATAGTAAGACTGGAATAGTAATCCAGGAGTTTGCATTTGTTACTGGCTTGGTGAAATCTAATTATAGAACACACTGCCAGTTTGGGATGTCTGCCCTGTTTTCTGACTGTCTGTCCTGAGGTAGGGACTCACAGTCGTGAGCCATTCCAGACAGTGTGACAATCCTGACATTCATAGGCAACTGAATTTGAACTAATTTAGGCCCTGATTCTGGAAATCCTCCCTATTCAGGGAAGCACTTACACACTTGGTTAACTTTGAGCATGTGCTTTGCTGAACAGGGACAGAGCAGGTGCTTAAAGTTAAAAACACACATTTCAGTGGTTTTCCTGAATCAGAGCCTTAAAATAAAATTGCATGAGAAACTGCCAAATTTATTCAGAACAAAATAGGCATACCACCTTCAGTATTCTTTTCATCAGCTAATTCTGCAATAAATGGCATTTGTCAAGCAAGATTTATTCTTTATAAACCCATGATGCTTATTGACCACGGTTCCAGTATGCTCCAAAGTGACTTTATGACAACGAAGAGTGCTCAGATCACACGTTTCCTTTTCTGAAAGTCTGTATGACATTTGTATGTTTCTATTTCCCTGGTACCTACCAATTTTTCATAACGTTTAAAACAATAGTAAGTTCCTTTGCTAAATCTCTTAATATACTAGGATGCATATCAACCTGTTTTGTGAATGTTCCCATTTTCCAAGTACATCCTTACCTGTTCTTTGTCAATAGCTATTACTAAAAGGTCTTTCACGCATCTTAATTAACAGATTTAAATAAAAATTAGATCAATTATATCAATACATTTGCCTCGCAATGTGCAGATATTTACATGTGATTTCCCACATAGTATAATAAAAATGAAATGCTATTTCAATTTAAGATGGTCTGAAATTCTTTTAGACTACAATCCTGCAAGGTGCTGAGCACTCTAGTCCTGATTGAGAAAAACATGTTTAGTTTTAAGCACAGATGTAGCCCCATTGATCACATAGAACTAGTCACAAAGTATGATACTATTCAGTAAGAGTAAAAGGTGGCAGAAATTGGCCTTGAATAACAAACTACACCTCTACCCCAATATAACACAACCCGATACAATAACAAATTCGGATATAATGCAGTAAAGCAGTGCTCCGGAGGGGCCGGGCTGTGCACTCTGGTGGATCAAAGCAAGTTTGATATAATGCGGTTTCACCTATAACACGATAAGATTTTTTTAGCTCCCGAGGACGGTATTATATCGGGGTAGAGGTGTAATTCCCTGGTCCTTAGATGAGTAAAATTCTCATGGAAGGTAATAGAAGTTCTGATTAATTAAGGATCACAGAATTTGTCCATAAATTAAGCAGGGAAATAATTTTTTTTCCTGATTATACATGTACAATTATTCTTAAAGTGTTTGGAGAAAGAACAGTGGCTACAGACTGGAAAAAGCACTCTGAGGAACAGTATCGTTACAAAGTTAATAAAACAACCTAGCTGTAAATTCACAAAGCTATTTAAATCTGCAAAAATCTATACCCAAAGCTGAGAATGTTGCCATAAAAAGCAATCCATCACAGTAGCCACCTCTGTACAGTTGTTCCCACCACTTAATGTAGACAAAGTTATTAGGCCCCCTGTGTAGCAGTCCATGTTTTGAACTCTGCAAACTTCAGTTAAAAGCCTGGATTACAGCTAACAGATTTGAAAATCAAGTTTAAAAACACTTCTATAAAACTGCACAGTACTGTAACTAGTCTCTCTCTCTCTCGCGCGCACACACACACACACACACAAAACAGTAAAAAATACTAGCAACTCAATACAGCATTTCTAACAAGCTAAAAATGATTTCATAGCATATATGATTAAATACCTTAAAGGTGATAATGATTAGAGATAAATAGTCATACCAATATAAAATAGAATCCACGAGATTCTGTTTTCTTACTTGTGTTTTAGATTTACATGAAGCAGATGTGTCACTTCTGTTCTCACATACACTGCAATGATATTCTTCCACCAACATACAGCTTTCAAGACTTTCAGGCAAATTTAGATTTGGTGAGCAATTACAAAGAAGCTTCTAAGTTTAAGTTCACCTATTAAAATAAGACAAGCTAGCAAGAAATGATTTCTATATAAATATTGCTGCTTTCAGGGAAGCACTCTCCCCTTTTTAGTGTTCCGCAGATATAAAATTGAAGTTTTAATAAATACCTACTATTTCAGAAAGCTCTAAACACTTTTTTTTTTTAATGTTTTAATCTCAGTAAGGAGAAAAAAAATCCTTATCTCCAAAGGGTTACGTCAAAGCAACCCCAGGTGACTGCTGTAAATGTAAATTCAATAAGTAACAAAGTGATTTTGTTGAGTTGGCAGCCTCTGTAATATCACAGGGTGATATTGAATGAAGTCAGTGACATTTAAATGACTGCACCTGTATGCATATTGAAATGATTTCCTAATGAATTAGTTCTGCAGCACTTGTATCACTTTGACCTAACACAAAAATATATTTTACAGATGGCCAGTAAGCAGAGAATGTGGAAATTCTTATGATTTCCTTAGTTCAGCTTTATAGGATATGGGCAAATATTCATTTTAACACATCACTTAGAGGCAGGGGGAAAGAGACAGTGAAGATAGGCTTCTGTAGTGTTATTATTTGTAGAGTACATTAATACACATGGCACTTCAGACACAAGATAACACGGTCCCTGAGCAGAGAAAATTGTACTCTAACACAGAAAGATACACTGCACATTGTAAAGAGCAACACACCAAACTAGGAACAATGTCATAAAGGCGATTAGCGTTGGAGGGCTAGGCAAAAGAAGCCCTGCTTCTAGACCCCCAAGGAGGGATTTGAGGGAGGTTTAATGGTACTTGAGAAGACAGGAATTGCAGAAAAGGTGGTAGGAAATGGAATAACCAAAAGCAACAACACTGAGAGAGGGTTGATTTATGTCATGCTAAACTTCTGCATCAAGTATGTGTACACTCTTGCATTGTTGTTTTGTTAGGGTATCTGCATATAAATGCAGATTTTTTTGGTGATATGAAAATATGTTTATTATGGCACCATGTTTAAATAATATAAAAACAGAACTCCTTGGATTTCAGGAAATTTACTTCTAGATATATCTGTGGTTTTACAGATGGCAATCCAATATTTAGCTGGAACTAGGAGATGCAATTCCCCTACCCCACACATACACCAATTGTTTGGGGGAGGGGAGGAAAGAGAGAGAGATTATACATTCCTCCCTTTCCTCTCCCAAAAACAACCCACTGAGCTTTGTTCACTTTTGCTCAGTGTTTCAACTAAAAACAATTTTCACAGGTGGAAAAATAAAGACTTTTCATGACAAGTTGATTGTGTGAAAATGGCACTGGGAGGGCGGCTTGATGTTGGGATAGACTGACAATATCCTGTAATATCCATAATGTTTGTTCTGGAGTTAAGATAAATGTTACTGAAATAAATTAAACCTTATTGAATTAGGGAAATGCCTTTGGGGTACATTGTATTAAAATGCAATTATGTATTAGAGAGTATCGTTAATTGTCCTTAGGATAGGGTTAGAAGAATTGGCCTACTGAAGCCTTATAAGGTTGAGTGCTTCGTCTCAGCAGACACTGTTATGAACTTATAACCACAAGGAAACCCACTGGGTGGAGGGGAGAGGGAGTAGAAAGACTGCTTCTGCCCAAACCCATATTAGAGACTCTCTGATACTGGGGAAAATCCGTCATCTTATAGCACTTAACACCCTTTAATCATGCTGAGGGGGGCCACATAGATATGGAAGGACAGTGAAAGGGATGGCTGGGGGAGAAAACTTTTAGGGCCTGCTAACTTTGACCATGCCTGTTTAAAAAACAGTTAAATTTCTAAGATGGTGTGAATATATTCCAATGCCTGATCTGCAAGGTGCTGAACACAACTTCTACTCAAGTCAGTCCTACTCCTATTGAAGTTCATGGGAGTTGAGGGTATTCAGCACTCTCAGGAGGCACTTTGCAAAACAGAAACCAGATCCCAGACAGCACTGAGAAGTTCATGTGCATTCTTGGTAGGAGTGAGATTCCACAGGCTGTGAAATATATGCAAGTTTGTTTCAGCAGGCTTCCTCTCAATCATTTCATGATTACTTAGTCTGTCTACTTTGGAAAACACACATGGGTGCTGCTAGGAGAATGTTTTTCTAATGAGGGAGTGGTGGCAGAGGAGAGGAGCCAACAGAGCATAAGAACAGAGAGTAAAGTCTGAGATTTGGCCAATATATGTTTTCTTGCTCTTCAATCAATATCATTACATAATAAATTCAGGACTGTAAAAGTAATAATTCTTTTAAAAATCTTTTTAGCTCTATAGGTAGCCCTCTGGGCTTTAAATAACCAAAGTGCATGGATCAACTATCAACTCAACACATTAAAATATTGAAAAGGATGTGGTAAAAATGTATTCTAGAGTGCCTGGGACATTTTGGTCACTAAATCAACAATAATAAATGAGACACCAGATACCTGCATATTTGGGTACTGTACAATGCCCTTATGGCTTTCAGAAATTGATGGCTTGATTGTCATACTAAATAAAATTCAATAGAAAAAAACACTAGTATGTAATAATTTTACCCCTGGACATCAGGGGAAAGGATCCCCCAAGAGAGACAGTGACTCTGTTGCAACACTTGTGGTTTTATTGCAAGTCACAAAATATCTGGTATGTTTCTTAAAGCCATAGATCCAAGCTGAGGCAGGTTATTAGGTAAGAATCTCAGCTTTCATTTTAAAAATATTAAAATTTTTAGCTCCCATGATTGTGGAGAAAAGTTTGAAATCCTGAACCACATGTACCCCAAACGCTCAAAAGCCAGAAGAGAAATAGAAATAACTCAGAATTTATTGTTTTTAAAAATTTCAAGATTTTTAAGCCAAATGTCATGATTTTTTGTGGACTGACTGATGCGATTAGCTTAGGATTGGCAATACTCACCACTCTGCCACCATACTTATGTTATACTTTGATCTTTCCAGTTTCAGGACAGTAACTTTGGAGGGGTAGGTCAAACTGTCTGTTAGCCTTATTTCTGTTCCCTCCACCTGGCATGTCTTTCAGGAAATACTGCATCAAGCATCTCACTCAGTGGCTTTTGGAAACCCAAACAATGAATGGATTTCTCAGTGTGCCACTGTCTACTGCATGTTAAAATGCAACACGTCGTGACTTCACAATGTCTGTTCCAGCTCATCATGCGACCGCAGAACAGAACAGCTAACCAATCTCATTACAGGGCCACAAAATACCCTTTAAATTAACCCACACTTCTTATTTAACATACAGAGTGGCAACCAAATTCCTGCCTTCTTCACAAGCCACTCCCTGTCAACCTGCCATTCAAGCCTTTCAACAGTTCTTCTCTTAGGTCATCGTTATCTCACTCCAGCTACACTCCAGCTAGGAGAAGCCCCAAAGAGATCAGAAACAGCAATGTACCCGTTCAGCCACTTAACATTTTTGTTTTAGTGCACATAGTCATTTGAAAAGGTGTTTGTGATAGAACCATATGTTCACAGCACAACAACTGCAATAAGCAACTTGGGTAAATGTCTCTATTTCAGCATTCAAACCATTATAACAATTAATGCTTTGTGGGCTCCAGCACTTTCAACAGCATTTACTTTGTCCTTATAATGACGACTGGAAGATGGGGAAATAGCCAAGTTGTCATGGTCCTCTCCCCACACACACAAGGCTCAATTCTTCCTTCAGTTACATTCATGTCACTCCATTGAAATTAGTGGGGTTGTATGGGTGTAATGGAGCGCAGAATTTGGCAGACTGTTTTTCTAAAAGATCTGGCACCAAAACAGACAGTGGGCCCCATCCACCGTAAATTTGTATGTTGTATTTATTTCCATGATGTCTATCTATTTAGCGTACAGAACTTTTGGACTGTTTAACTATGGTCAATGGCCCTAAAGATTAGCTTGCCTGGGATTAACATAATAAGGACTTCACCTTGTGTTACACTGTCTCAAGGCTGAGTGCACGGTTTCCTTCTTCAGCATTAATAAAAACGTTCAAGGTTAGAAGGACCAAGTACCCCATCCCAATTCAACTTAGTTCAGGAGTTCTCAAACTGGGGATCGGGACCCCTCAGGGGGTCACGACGTTATTACATGGGGGGTTGTGAGCTGTCAGCCTCCACCCCAAACCCCGCTTCGCCTCCAGCATTTATAATGGTGTTAAGGATATTAAAAAGAGTTTTTAATATATAAGGGGGGTCACACTCCGAGGCTTCTATGTGAAAGGGGTCACCAGTACAAAAGTTTGAGAATCACTGACTTAGTTTGTGAGATGTAACAGGATAACGATGCAAGTGACAGTGCTGCAGATGACAAAAACAGAAAGGGGACTCGTGAGTATAGTGTAAGAACTGAGATGTTGCCAAGCGCACAATGCCAGTTACATTTGCCTGAACATTTGTTACATAACTAGTGACTAACCTCATTATTTTGTGAAGTGGAGATTTCCCAATTATGAAAGATGAGACCTAGCACAGCTCTATAAAAAACAAATTCTGTTCTATTATCAGCGACCTCTCTCCATAATCTGATACATAAACATGCCCACAACTCATGAACCAAAGAGCTAATTTCCTTGTCACCAACTTGTCTCATCCACACATTGCTACTTCGTGTGCTATTTAAAGTATAATGCATCAAAAATTAATCAGTTCAAGTGAAGCTTTTTATGTCATAACAAAGAGTAGCTTTTCTCATGTTAACAGAGAAGATACACGGTATGCTTATTTGTTACACCACTTTTTCATTGTCTCAGTTTGAGACTGAAAACTGCCCTAGAACAGCAGTGATTACACAGATAAAGAAAAGTGAATGGAGCCTATCCTACACTCATTCTGCTTACAGGACTCCCATTTTGTTTACAACATGCCCCTAAGTGTGGTTAAACTAATCATTTGACTGGCAATGTTTCTTCTTCCCTTATAACCTAGGCCAGGGATAGGCAACCGGTGGCACGCGTGCCAAAGGTGGCACACAAGCTGATTTTCAGTGGCACTCACACTGCCTGGGTCCTGGCCACTGGTCTGGGGGGTTCTGCATTTTAATTTAATTTTAAATTAAGCTTCTTAAACATTTTTAAAACCTTATTTACTTTACATACAACAATAGTTTAGTTATATATTATAGATTTATAGAAAGAGACCTTCTAAAAACGTTAAAATATATTACTGGCACGCGAAACCTTAAATTAGAGTGAATAAATGAAGACTCCGCATACCACTTCTGAAAGGTTGCCAACCCCTGACCTAGGCTGTCTGAAGCAGAAATGACTGAGAAAGAGGGAAGAGCAGCTTCTGCAATATTGCTTTACTTTCAAGGTGTCTGATGGCTAAAGTCGAGCATTCTCTTCAGAGCTGTGATAACTGCTCCACACTCAACATAGGATAGAACTGAGCAGAAGCCACCTTCGTCGCCCAGTATAAGTGTCATTTAACATTAGGAAAGCACAGCATTTACTGGAACTTCTGCTCCTCTCCCCTCTCATGTTTTGGGTGCCCAACTTTAGGTATCTAGGATTGGAGTTTCAGAGGTGTTGGATACACACAATCCCAAATGAAGTCAATTGGAGCTGCAGATGCTGAGCACTTCTGGAAAAAGAAAGAGTCAAGGCCTCAGGTGGCTGTGCACCCAACCAGGGCTGGCTCCAGGTTTTTGGCTGGCCCCAAGCAGCCAAAAAAAAAAAAAGCCACGATCGCGATCTGCGGCAGCAATTCAGCGGGAGGTCCTTCGCTCCGAGCAGGAGTGAGGGACCATCCGCCGAATTGCCGCCGAACAGCTGGACGTGCCGCCCCCCTCCGGAGTGGCCGCCCCAAGCACCACGATTCAGAAAAGATCTTCCACCCCCCACAGGAATGGAATAGACAACTGAAGTCTGAGATTTTTCCCGCTACTGTCACAGATCAAAATTGAAATTATAAATCTTTTATTGTTCGACACACACAAAAAGGATTCTGATGATTAGTGAAGTGCACAACAGGAAAAAAATTATGAAGACAAAGCAGATACTGTGTTAACAAAGAGTTTAATCTTCTGCAGGGCAAATTTCACTTTAAAAATAAAACCACACAAACTATGTGAAATATAAAACTTAATGGTATCACTAGCCTCATGAGACTGTGAGGCTAAGCAAAACAGATTGTGCCTCCTATTTGGCAAAATACAGTACGAACCCAGGGGCAATTGTTCAGTGTGCCAGAGGAGAGATTGAGCCAGAGATGCAATTTCTACACTAATGTCTGACATAGGAATAAGTGGGAGAAAGATATTTCCTCAAATGATCAAGAAAAAAAAATCAAAAAGTGACAAGGAAAAAATCTGCTTGACTCGAGAAGAAAAGAGAAAGATGGCGGAGAGGGCATTATGAGATTACATCATTATGAGGCAACTTGCCATGACATCAGTAATTACAAATGAACAAAGGGAATCAATCCCCTATAATAGTGGCATGTAGCTCTGCCCAAAGCAGTTAGACCCTCAGATATAGTTGGATACTGTCTCTCCTATTTACACTTTGGCCATACTTTTATAGTTTGTTAGGCAAACGTACCCATACTGAAATTAATGGTAACAAGAGTGCTTGCTTATAGGTGGAGCTCATCAAAAACTTTTAATGTTTTTCTCTTGGAAAATGCTGACAATGAAATTGAAACACTTAGCACAACCTTCTGATTTTCCCCAAAAACTTTATGGGTAAATATTGAAAAGTTTCATTTTTATAAGGTTGAAATATTTTGTTTTGACCATCATTCCAACTATATTATATTATATATATATATTATAATGTATCCTTTGAAATGATAAAGTCAAAATGAAACACTTCAACCTTGTAGTAGTTAGACTTTTGATACAATTTGAAACACATTTTTAGAATATTTTGTTTCTCAAAAAATTCCAAGATTCCAATTTCTTGTCCTGATTGGCTCGAAATTTTGAAATCTCTAAATTTCCCACAGGACAGGAATTGTGTTTTTCAACCAGCTCTTCCTATGTGTATATCATATTTGGTGCCTAGATACTAGGCCATGACTGCTCTAGGAATAAAAGAGGATATCACACACACACATACACACAGAAAAGACAGGGGAGAGAGATTGGGACAGACAGAGAAAGAGGATGGAGAAATAAGGGATGAGTGGTTATGTAGCTAATATATGGGATGGCAAGTTTGGGTTCTATTCCCAGCTTTTTCCACAAACTTGCCCCAGGTCAGACAACAAGTTTATTTAATTCTCTGTGCCACAATTCTCTCACCATCCCCCTACCATCCAAACTGTAAAACAGGCCTATGAAGCAATCTTTTGCCACCACTCCCCCTCTCTGAACAATCAGTTACAACACCACTATCTAAAGAGACAACTGAAGAGGTTTGGTGAAGGTTTGAGTGACAGTTCTGTGGGTTACACATGAAAAAGCTTTACTTGCTCACTTCAAAATGTAAGAACTGGAGGGGGGCGAGGAATTAATCTGTATAAATCACCCCTTCTGCCTCCTACTGAAGAACTGGGAACTGGCTGTTGTTCCTTTCAACCCTAGTAATTGGTTTACAATGGTTTGTATACATTTATATTTCACAAAGAAAAGTTAGTAAATCTTTAGGTTTTTCTTTTTTAAATGTGATTTGAGATGTTCATTTACGTGTCAGGAGGCTTATGGAGTCTTAAGTTCTGATCTGTTTTTGCTTGTATTAACCACACAAAAGATTTCATCAGTTATTTCATTATGCCATAGGCCTTTTATTGGTTTGCAATTTAATAAGTGTTGTCAGGCTTCTTCTGTTACTGTATAAACCTGTAATGAAACATATTGAAGCCCTGTCTTCCTCACCAAAGAAAAGTCAAAAGCAGATTCCACACTAGTATTAATTCTGCCAGAGATGACAGTGTAGCATATGAAAACCTCAACTTCCGAGGAATACCTAGAAACTCAACTCCTATAAATCAGAGTTGCTCGCTGATTAGACAAACCCCAAAATGAAAGAGGTAGAAGTTAGGTCAATTCTAACCTGAACTAATCAAAGCCTGATTGTTTTGTTTTAAACCTCCCCTAAAGAAAAAATGCAAAACTTTTCCCTGTTAGTAAAGAATGAAATTTGATTTGTCTTTAGGAATAGTCTATATTGGAATTTCAAAATAAGATCTATAAATTTACAATCTTAATTGGAAAATTAAACAAGTAGAACCGAACCCTAGTTCTATTACTTTTTAGGTAGGAATCTACATCATATCAGCCCCCAGTTATCTGAAAGGTGATTAGGGATGTCACATTAATTGGGAAAGAATTAATATTAAACCTTTACAAGCCAAACGAATAATGGAATTTAAGAATTAGCCTCTTAATAAGACATACAGTACTGAGTGAGAATTATGGAAGTTGAGAGCTCAACTTCAGCTGATTATTCACCACAACCCCCAACTCTTTTTCAGAGTCACTGCTTCTCAGGATTGAGTCCCCCATTCTGTAAGTATGGCCTACATTCTTTGTTCCTAAATGTACACATTTAACCATATAAAAAACACATTGTTTGCTTGCACCCAATTAATGAAGTGATCTAGATTGCTCTGAATCAGTGACATGTCTTCTTCATTATTTATCACTCCCCTAATTTGGGTGTCATCTGCAAACTTTATCAGTCATGATTTTATGTTTTTTTCCAAGTTATTGATAAAAATGTTAAATAGCATAGGGCCAAGAAACAATCCCTATGGGACCGCACTGGAAACACACCTGCTCAATGATGATTCCCTGTTTACAATTACATTGAGACTTATCAGTTAGCCAGCTTTTAATCTATTAAACAGTACTTTTAATATTGCTGCCAGGTTTAGAAGATAAGAAAAGGGAAGACAGAAAAGCTAAAAAGTCATTAACTTTAATCTCCTTTCCCTTAACATTAAAATTAAGGGAAAGGAAGGAAGGGATTGGTGTAAAATGGAAGTTAGAGATGGAGGGAAGGCAAAGGGAGAAAGGAGGCCACAAAGCCCAGTAGACAAGGGATGCTGAAGTGTAGCAGCTGTATAGCTGTGATAAGAGAGGATCAAAATGAAGGGGGGAACCAAACACCACTGACAATGCACTAAATGAGAACAGAAAGTTATCCAATCTACATTTTAGAGGTGAGCAAATAGGTCATCAGAAATGCTGCTCCCAATAAGTAATTCTATAACAGCTAATGTAAACTAGGTAAAATGTTGCATACAGGTTAGAGGTAAAGAGAAAATAGGTAAATGTTAAGAAAATATGACCAAATTAACCTTCATGCTACCCTCCTCCAACCTGTGAGCACCCCATTCAGTTCACTGACTGTTTAGACAAAAACTGTGAAACCACAATATATGCATGCTTAATGATAGGGGGTAGGCAATAATTTGTACATAGCACCTAAGAACTTTACAAAGTGTCACAAATGTTTTACAGCAATAGCTCAGAAAGAGCTCTTCAGAGAGGTGGGAACTTGGCACACAGAGATGATACAAGATTTTAAAAAATGGCAGTATTTATACAAATTATTATTATTGCAAACCAGTTATAGTAAAGGGACTGCAATAATGAGGGGGGAGAAAGTGAGTGGGAGTTCACTAACTGGATCTATTATCCTTTTGGATTTAATCATGCTGTTACTTACTATATGTTAATTATATGCCAATTAAATATTAAACATTTAATGAAATTTAGCAGTTAACACATTTACTTTACATACAATGGTTAATTGATCAATATGCTCTTAATAATTTAAGAAGTTATAACGATGCTATTAAATTCAAATTAAATGGCTAAATTAAATCACAAATGCATATAAGTAATGATGGCTAACTTCACTGCATGTACTCTTCACTTCTAAAAGTGACATTTTACGAACAGCAAAGTATATGCTGTATGGTTAACGATACGGTGATATTTCCCTATTAGGATAAGAAATAACTGTTACTTTAAATACTATTATCTACTATTATATACAAAGAAAAATAAGTTAAAAGAAAATTGACTTTTGGCAGCAAAGTCGAGTATTTAAAAGTCAGGAAATGCAAGATTTACATCTCACATGCAACCTTACTTCTGCCCTTTTGTGCATTCATCCTCTACACTGGTTGAGGCAGGGTCGCGTGGAAACAGTAGTATATGATCATGTAATTAAAGACTAACAATACATACACACACAGGGGTAGAATTAAGTTGTGTAGGCAACCATAAATCTGGCATTTCACAGCTCAAATGCTGAACTTTACCATCTAAATGAATGTCTTAACTGGGTTTTTTATTTGGCTTTTTGCATGCAATGTCTGTTAGATTCTATTTCTTCCCCCCCCCCTTTTCTTTTCTTTTTTTTAAAGAACTGTAACAAACACAGCCCAGTCATGCAATATCAGCTGGGTTTGAACCCTAAGCCTTCAGCACTAACTTTACCCTATGAGCTCCAAGACTAATTACATCAGCTGACAGGAACAGAAGACTTACCCCCAAAGAGGCGACTGGCCATTAATGTCATGTGCTGGGCCTTGAGATTATTCAGAAGGAACCCAGCTCTCACATTCTTCTTCCTATGGGATTTGAGAACCTCCTGCCATATAAACATGTCCCCAGATGTATGGGAAATGGGACACTGGGACCATGTATCAGGTCAAGAGGTCTGATTGGGAGGGGCAGCCTTGCCTGGCTCTCTCCCACCCTGCCACTACAGCTGCTCTGCATCTCCCAGGTGTTCCCAGTGCAACAAGTGCTGCTGCTGCACTTGGTGGTGTGGTCTGACTCTTTAGAACGTTCATGGTCAGTTGTTATTTTGCCAGGATGCTAAAACTTTTGTGAGGAACACAAGTAAGAGAAGGGAAACAGCAACTTTTAAGTCTACAATTCAGCAAAATTGGACTGGAATGGAATTTCATAGAACAAGGAAAAGGCAGTTCTTTAGCTTGAGGGCTTTCTCCCTCCTAAATTTCAAATGCCTGCTGAAACAATGGAAGTGTTAAAGTTTCTGAAGAAAAGGTCACAATAATCTTTTATAATGGAAAATGTAAGGCAACTTAAATATAAGGGTTGTTACCAGTTCCCCTTGTAGTGATGTAATAACTGTGTTGACCTTTCAATAACATTTACGTATTAGGCTTGATTCTGAAAAAGGGCTGAATGCCCAAAATTCAGTGCTGTCAGTCCACACCCATGCAGTATGAGAGTGATGCTCAAACGTGTGGATTGCATAGAAAAGAAGTTTTAAAAGGCACTATGATAATTTCTCTAATACTTTCGGGGGGAGAGAGGGAATCAATAAGTCAATGATCATTTTACCCTATGCAGTTCTCATCTGTCCCTGGGTTTTGCTAAAGATATTTTTGAGGGCACCATCCTTTGCTGCATTACTCCCAATAACCTTTTAAAACAAGACAATGACCTTTCCTTCAGTCTCAATGGTCCTCTTGAGGTTTTTGTCCAGCCAATAAATTCCCCCAGATTGTTAGAAGAAGACTAGTATCTGAGACTTGAAAGAGGTTAAAGATTTCTTCAAACATGAGCTTTATTACCTCTCTTTTATTGCACTGAGGATAACAAATTCCACAAGGTTCTTTGTGAATTTGTTTTCCAATCCTGTGTTATGTGGCAAATACAGTGGCATACACTGAGAATAAAGGGCTCTCTGGGACCTCTCTAAAAATAAGTTTGTTTCTATTTCTTTGTTCCTATCAACTTTCAACCAGCAGATCAACTGTTACAGACAGAAACTGGAAAGGAGAGAAAGGACAAAGAATGTCTAAGGAGTGAGATATAAAAGACAAGTTTTCTAAGCAATTATAGCATGCTTTAAGGAGGGGCATTATGACAGAAGATGGAGGAAACCAAAGAGGAAAGGTAGGACATGTGAGGTTATGTATATTCATTTCTTTAATTCTATAGTTAGGAGCCTGGAAGAAATAGGCTGACCAAGGTTCCAGGCAAAATTATGGAGGGAAGACAGAATAGCAACTTTCCTTATCACGTTCCTTGGTCAGTGTTAGAAGGAAATATTTTCTGTACCATTGTCACAGAACAGGAAGGCATAAGGCCAAATGATGAGGAAGTGTACAAATCATCTTTAAAATGCACTGCATTATTACTCTCGTTAAATGGATATTAAATATTGATGAATGAAAGATGTTCCTGTATATTTTACTGGGCATTACTGAGTAGTACCAAATCAAGAAGCTACAATTGTTTCTAATATCCAAACATAGTGCATATTAAATATTTAAGTGCAAAACTCCTACCCAATTAACAGCTACATGTATAAGTGCTACTAAAACAATGAACCCAAAATAACAAAAAGGACAACATCAGCTGTGTCAAAGATGACTGGGAGCTCCATAAATCAAAACATTGCTATTTGATAGCTACATAGTTGTGACATTTATTGATGGTGTCTACATTTTACAAGTATCCATATATAACTGACTACAATTCCTCAAGAAGTGTTGGAACATGCCCTGGGCTCAGTGTGAAACCTGGGATGGATTCTCTTTGGGCAGTCTCTTTGGTCCAGAAACTTGCACAGAAGGGGATATGTCCAGGGAATTATGCTCAGAAGTTGCGAAATCATTGTATCATTTTATATTTAGGTTTTCAGAGTTGGAAAAAAATGATTTTGAAGCTATACCTGAAGGACATCAGGAGGAAGCAGCAAATGATGCCATTAAATTGGAAATTCACATATAGTAATATCAGTTCTTTCTAACGGGGGAAAAAAAAAATTTGATTTTGTGAAAAAAAAAAAAGTCAAAACCACCAAGGACACACAGAGTTAAAAGCTATATTTTAATCTCCTCAAAACAAATTTTACTAATTCATGCAATTTATTGGCTTTTTAGTCCACCCCTCTTCTCTAGAGGAAAAGGACATTTTAGCAATATATTTCAACCTTGAGCCTGTCTAACATCCTCAGCTACCTGGCCTGTCAAATCCAAGTTTGTACAGAAGATCTGGAATATTTATATGCTGTAGCCAGCCCTACACCCTTGAGTGGTGTAATCAAATGATGGATTAAATAGGAGAAGAAATCAGAAATTATTGTTCCCGGTGGAAGAAATATACGCAAAAAATTGAATGATTTAATTCAAACATAATAGGCCAAGTTGAGCATTTACTTACACCCACAAGATCCAATTAAGTCTACCTGATCAAGTAATTTTCTATGTAATCAATCAATCTAATCCAATCCTGCATTAAGCTTACCTAGATATAAATGAAGACAGAATTTGATTAAATATGTTTATCTTTCAGCCTCAGATGCAAACCAAAACTATTCCGGATTACTAGAGGCCATAATAATGTAACTATTAAGTTCATATATACTGTCTCTATACCCCATAATCTTTTATTTTACACTCCGGTTAACAATGGAAGAGGGGAAACTATTTTCCACACATATTTGTTTTAAAAAATTCAAACACATTCAGACCTCTGTGTGTGTTCACTTTCCACATCAGACCTAGTTTTAACTAGAATGACTGTTTACAGAAAGTGAGTTTTAAGCTCTTAAGATTTTAAGAAAAAGACCATCTCTACTGGAACCATAATTAGAGATCCAAAAATATTCAATATTACTAATCACAACCAAAACACAGGTTATGTTTCAGACTTCAAATAGAAAGTAACAAAATTCACCAGAAGTTTCAATGAATAATTTCAAATAATGAATAAATCTGAGGCTATCATGATCAGTTCACAGATATCCCAAGAACAGAAAGTGAGGTGAAATTCATCCCCTGAATGATTTGTTATGAGTTATTCATTCAGCTCTAGTTAATGGCCCCGATGGACTTTACCCAATAGAGATAAATAGTTTAATTAAATGTGTGTAGAAACTGGACTAAGTTTGAAGACCTTGGCTCCAAATGCTCTTTTGCATAAGTTACTGACCTGGATCAGTGGGATAGTAAATCTGCTTTATAATCATCATGTCTGTCTCAATTAGGCAAACCAATTAATTGCGAGATACAAATAGATAACCAGAGTAAGGCATAAAATGGAGCAACCTCCTCAAAGACTAGAGTAGCACCTCAAACCTGCAACCTTCCAAAGTTCATGGCTTCTCTACTGAGAGGATGAGGCACTTTTAAGAGAAAGGGAGTTGGGAGAAGTGACAGGAGCAAACATGACATCTAGATGTCAGATCTGTCACTGGGGAGGGGAATGATAATAGAAAAGTGACATGCACTGAGCATAAGGAAGGGGAGAGAGAAGGCGGCACGGAAAATGAAGGTGCGTATTTTGGTGGGAGAGCAGCATCTCTGCCAAACTATTCAACTCCAGACTATTAAATCTTTGGTTGAAGCTGAATATTGCACTTGGGGCAGAGTTATTTACACTGAATTTTAAATAAACTAAACTTAGTCAACATATTATGGACTAAGAAGAAGATTTTTTTCAAAGGCCCTAAGGGGAGCTCAGCTCCCAAAATCTACCCCTTATTGCCTACCATGCTTTTATTCTTAAACAGAAGCCATTATCCACCTGTTAACAAAAAAAACTCAGAACAAGAAACTTATTTTTTATTTGCCTCTTCACTCAAAGTATAAAATACTTTTAACCCTTTCATTTTATTTTTAAAATAATCAGCCCATTTATAAGGGCTTAAAAATGGAAATTTGACCACAGCATTTGACAATAAAGGAACAAAAAAACCCACTTCAAAGAACATTATCAAGAATAATCTTTTCTCTATTACCAGCAACATCTTAACATTATGAAGAGAAAAAGGCTCAAATTCATCCCGATTGTAACTCCACTGATTTCTGTGGAATTCATAAAGGGTGATTTGACCAAAAATTTTAATAAGCTAATTCATTTTCACCTTTTATCTGTTTAATTTACACACCTCTGAACCGAAGCACAAACTACATGGTTTATAATCAGTTTTGTGCCCACACTTATATAGAGTGCATACCTTTAAAATATTAGTTCATAGTGAAGGGTGAATGCCAAAGTATCATAGTTGGATTCACATAAGCACCCAAATGTTTGGGTGGATCTCTGTAGCTTATTTACATGAATAGCACTGCTATTTTTGCCTAAAACTTTTGTGGTTCAAGGGACTCCCTTCACGAGATTCTTCACCAAATTCTTGCTTCAGACCAGGCCAAGACCAGTTTTTCTTCAAGTAGTTTTGGCACAAAGTCCCCATCAGAACCGGAGTCAGCGAGGATCAGACATGAAATGAAAAAAAGTTAACTGAACTTTTATCAACTTCAAACTCAAGGTTTGTTCCTGGTTCCGATGAATGCTTTGCTGGGATCATTTTAAACAAAACTAGAGAGAGGGGCCTGAATTCAATCCCTCTTTCAGAGCCAAATCCAAGTGTGATGCTGGATTTGAGGAGTTCTGATGCAGATCCACCTCCAGTCTGAACTGGCTTCCCTATCCTATACATTATGGATTGTTCAAAAGGACCAAAGTTTAAAAGAGTGGCATTACTGGTGCATACGACAGATATGGGAAAGGGAGGGCAAATGATCAGACTGCTACAGATGGCCCATTAGAGTTGCAGATGAAATGCAAGGAGATGCTTATAAAATACAAGCAAAAAGAAGGTTAATAGTAAAATAACCTTCCCCATTCTAGTGCAGCAACTTACCATTGAGAGGCTTCAATACACAAATTGTGATTCAAGAAGCCAGGTGTATGTTTATTAGCTCTGGGCCCTTGAAAGATGAGAAATTCACCATGGGAAATAAAGATTACCAGCTTTGCAGAAAGTTGGCTTTTATCTTCCAGCATACAGAAGCATCACAATGTTTTCCCTGCAGCAATTCATAAATCATTATGAACTTTTTAAATGCTTTACACAGAGTTGGGTCCCATATCTTACTGCACTAAGTCTCTGTACATATATAGACACACTGTACAAACACTTGCCCTATCAGCTCTTTCCCTGCCTTGTGCCAAGATGGTGAAGATCTTACAGGAGGCAACAGGCCTTGATGAAAATATTCCTCCTCCTCCAGTAGAAGAAGAATGGCCTCCTACTCCGTTTATGACATGAATAAAGGATTGGGGGGAAATGAAGTATCTGTTATATTGTTACCATGGCAATCATCCCCTTTAGAAGGCCAAGTTCTTTCCGTTTGTTGACAGAATGATTTGTAACAGAGTTTTAGAAAAATGTATTGTTTGTCATATTTTGACTGAAACAACTCATTTTTAGCATTTGCTTTTGCCGTTTCTTTCAAGTGCAGGACATAAAAACTCCTTTTTTATTACAGCTAAAACATAAGAAAATTTGTTGGTGTGATTTACTGCTCTTAACCCTTTGGCACCATGAGTCAGGGAGGAATCCAGCTCAGAAACAATAATGCTTTTGCATTAGTGGCTAGCATGAAAGCATCCTGTTTCTTGGCACCAAAATGCTGAGGGGGAGGCGACATATTTTAGATGCACTCTGAGTATGCACTGCAATCTGGCTGGAGTAAAATAATCCTGAGTCTCAGCTGCAAAGACTGAGCAAGAACACAGGCTATCTAACAGCATTGCTGTATGGACACAGCTCTCATGAACAATGGTGCCTGTACCAGTTGGGACACTGCACAAACTCATCAAAAGAGAGAAGGTATATTCATATTAAAATAAATGTATCTGCACCCAATTCTGTGGCACATTCATAGCTGCTTATTTAACAAAGAATTTATTCCAGACAAAGGAACGAGGTGGTGCAACTGCTTCAGATTATATATTACACATGCCCTAAGGGCTTGTCTACACATACAGTGCTGCTCCTTCCTCCTGTAGTGCTTCATGAAGACACTACCTGCGCCAATAGGAGGGCTTCTCCCATCGGTGTAGGTACTCCACCTCCAAGAGATGGCAGCTACATCAACGGGAGAAGCCCTCCCATTGACATAGCCCTGTCTACACTGGGAATTAGGAAAATCCACACCCCTGAGCAACGTAGTTATAACAACATAAATTGATAGTGTAGACCAAACCTAAGTGGGCCACAAAGGAGGAACAACAAGATTATATTGAGCAGCCAGAGCACAGCACTAAGTGACACTTACACTAATGAAAACATATAGAACTAAGATAGGTTACAGTGCCCCAGCTAAAAATTGATGCACTGGTGTCTCCAAGTCTAAGCCATAGCTGCAACTTTGCCCCCACCTTATTTGTCATAGGGTCCTTTAAGGAATTCAACTCTGAGCAGCTTTATGTCTCAGAAGAGTTTGAAAAACATTATTTCATAGGGCATTTGGTCTTTTTGTTTTGTTTTTTCTTCCTTGGCATTTTATTACCAGGGGCGTTTAAGAAAGCAACATAAGCTTTCTTTTTTGAGAACTCTTACATTTCTTAAGAGCTCAACCTGCTCATTCCCCACCTAAAAAGTCTAACTCCTGTTTTGGGTACTTCAGTCAGTTGTTTTGGAAATGATTGCAATGGCAAATACACTGGATGAATTCAGGTGGGGAAATTCGTACCAGAAACTCATAAAAAGGACTGAACTTTGCCCTCAGATCAGTGCTAAATTCACACTGTATCAAAGATCATTTGGCCACAAAAAGCAAAGATCCTGGGTATGATTCTGATCAGTCTTACACTAGTGTAAATCAGAAGGTGCTCCACTGAAGACAAGGGAGCATTAAACCCATGTAACATTGCCTAGAAACAAAAGGCCTGATTTTCAGCTAATATATCCCTGATAACTCAGAATGAGGTAAGAGAAACAACAAATTTTTTTTTTTTTTTAAATTAAAAGATTATGGAGCAGGCTAGTTCTCAGTCCCTATGAAATGTCGCCCAAAATTTCCTCATCAAATTCTTTGTCAACTGCTCTTTACATCCAAGACTAAAAAACAAGTGCAGTTTACTTAACACAGTTTATTTGTATGCATGGAGATAGAATTCAAGGATAACCAACAGAAGGTCATTCATTGGGTCAATAGTATTGCAAAAGTCATCACCGCAGCTCAATCAATTCCCTGCCATTGCAGAGGTCTCAGGCACCGGTGCATGTCCATCCCTCCTATTGCCTGCCTGTGGGTCATAATCGTTTAGTCTTCCGAAGACTGTAATACTTTGGTCTAATTTCAGTTGTTCGGTTTAGTGTGCTGGTGCTGGGTGGTGTTGGTGACTGGTGATATACAGGAGCTCAAACTAGATGATCTGAAGGTTCTTTCTGGCAAAAAGTCTATGGCCTAGATACCCAAGTACTTTGGTGAATTTAAGTGCCAGTGTTAGGCTGCACTGTGATTCACAAGATTCTCGCTGTACCCTGTAAGTGTCCGAAGTTGCTCAACTTCCTACATCTTTTCAGTAAAAGTTCCTCAGGTGTTTACGTATCTGCCTCTGGGCATGTGCACTGCTGCCTCCCTGTAGGGGCCTGGATGCCTATCTCCCACCTCAGTCCCAGATATTACCTGTAATCAGTTTCTTAATGTATTAGGCTTAGACTTGCGTGTTTTGGTTTATTTTGCTTGGTGACTTATTTTGTTCTGTCAGTTATTACTTGAAACCACTTAAATCCTACTTTTTATACTTAATAAAATCACTTTTGTTTATTAATAAACCCAGAGTAAGTGATTAAAACCTGGGGGAGAAAACAGCTGTGCAGCTCTCTCTATCAGTGTTATAGAGGGCGGACAATTTATGAGTTTACCCTGTATAAGCTTTATACAGAGTAAAATGGATTTATTTGGGGTTTGGATCCCATTGGGAACTGGGTGCTGGAGAGAAGTAACCTGCTGAGCTGTTTTCACTTAAAGCCTGCAGCTTTGGGGGCATGGACCAGACCCTGGGTCTGTGTTGCAGAAGGCTAGCATGTCTGGCTCAACAAGGCAGGGTTCTGGAGTCCCAAGCGGGCAGGAAAAATGGGCTCCGAGGTAATTTCAGCACATCAGATGACAGTCCCAAGGGAGTCTCTGTGACCAAACCCGTCACAAGTCTGTTTGGCAATCTCCACCTCACAAATAGAGTAACACTCCGACAGTGCATTAGTGGGTTAAGAAAGGATGGGATTTCGAGACAAATAGTAACAAATAGAGTTAAGGGTCTTGGGAGCCCCACACAAGTTCTTCTTCAACCAGGCCAGAGCACACAAGTCAACTGTTTAGCATGGGTGCCACTGACATATAGCCTGGCAGGGAAGCCTGTGTCCATTAAATAGAAGCAACAAAACAGAATGAAATTGATAAATGCAAGGTACCCGGAGCTAGGTACTAAAATCCATCAGTCAAGATAAGGTCTGCTTCTGCATTCTGAGTATGACAATGTTCTAGCCTCATTGCACTTCAAAGTAAACCCTCCAGAAGAGTTAATTACAAGAGTAGTTTGATATTTATCTGTGAGATGCCATTCCCCAACATGCTGTGTGCTTTTACTCTCCACTATTATGAAGCATAAATTTAATCTTTTATTGATTTATAAATACTTCACACTATGTAAAATATTGCTGAATTATAATCCTCTCCTCATAAAATGGTAAGCAAACGTCCAGCCATCTGTTTGGCTAATGAGAACAACCACCCAAACTACTTTTTGAGCATAACACATCCCAGTTTGAAACTGCTTTCAGTGTAAACACCTGTTCATACATATCAATTACAATTATAATTACTCAGTGAATATAATCAAAATAAAAGTGTTACAGCCCTATTGTTTACCAATTAAGACTGTTGAATGCACTGGTAGTATTCCTACATTACTTTTTCTTCTTGACCCATCCTGAAAATCAAACCAGTTTAAGTTACTCTAAGGCTCTGCAAAATCCAGTGCTCATGAAAGTATATTTACAAAGGGAACTCAGCAAGGCAGTTAGGTCAAATCCCAGTAGAGGTGGGTTCAAATTCTCACAGTTAAAGTGAGTTTGAAGATAATTATTCTTTGGGCCCTTTTATCCACATCACAAAAGCATCAGACAAATTGACAAATTTTGGTGCCATTAGCGGACACTATTCAACATTACTCCCATAAAACCACACAAGCGGGGACATTATTAAAGGTCAGGCTTGAGATGCAGTAACAGCTGCGTGTAGATCTCTGTGCGGGGGCAGAGATTCGTTTCCTTGGACTTTAGCACAAAGACAAAAGCAAAATATTTTTGTTCCCATCTTAATGAAAGCAGAAGGCAGTATTTAAAGGCAAAAAATTAGTCTTTCGTGGCAAAATGCTGTATTTGTAGCAAGTTTTCTTTGCAGGACTGATCTAGTCTTGCCTAGGATCATGTGCTCAGAAAATATCTGTTGAAGTACAGAAAAATCTTATTTTGCATGATTCTGCATGTGAGATTGAATCCTGGACAATATCATCTGCACCCACTATACTGAGGCCAAACCAATGAAACAGTCAATGGATCAGATCCTCTAAACCAACTTTGTACTCCAGAAGCACTACATCATCACTTTAACGCTGCCCTGAAGGAGCAGTTAAGGTTCCCAACATTAGGGAATCCTGTGCTGGAGTAAAGCCTGTCTGGAGATGAAGGATGGGGGTGGAACCAGAGCATGAGTGCAATTCACTCTGCCAAATCCTATCAGGGCAAACAGGTCCCTAATGGACAATTTCAACTGGCATAAATTAGAGCAATCCTCTGGCTGCTCTAACTTGCACCAATGGCCAGTTTTGACCTCCCCACTGGCCCCAGCATTGTGGGGGCAATGGAGGACAAGCCAGCTATCTTTGCAAGATCAGCTCAATGGACACAAATTGATTATCTTTTTATACTTTGAAGCCATGCCTTAAAAGGTGACAGACTAGTGGATCATCGCCCATACCTCTGTTTTGATGCCATAGTGCCTCTACTTTTTCAGTAGAAGTGCTCCATCTATAATACAGTAAAATCCAGAAACTGTAGAGGGGAGCTGAATTCAGTATAACTGGTCTTTTCAGTCAGACCACATAGCCATCACTGGAGGCAAATCCTCTCATGGAACCTATTATCTAGTGAGAAAAACATTGAGAAAGATCATTCACATCCATGCACATACAAAAGACTTGTGCTGTCAAAGATTAGTGCCACACTTAGAAGATGAATGACTATCAGGAAAAGATGTGGGAGGGATAGAAGAAGAAGAAAAAGACTGATCAGACTGATCAGAAGCTGAACTTCTGGTCCTTGTAGTCTGCCCTCATCACAAGCTAGTTGCTATTTTAATTTTTCAGTAAATACACATTATATGACTCAGAGTCCAGAGCTGGCCTTTGACATCAGAGATGTGCCAGAGACCTGAAAATTGCAGTACCAAAAGCAAAAGTGGTAGTAAGGTATAACCAAAAACAGTGTCCTAAAGGTTACCATATATTAGTCTAGTGCATTATACACTTCATATCTGAAGTCTGACTTGAGTAAATTGCCAACTCTTATTAATGAGGTATTGTTTAAGATCCCAAATAAGTAATGTGTTGGTTTTATGACTTAAAAAGGGGCAAATCTCTCAAGATGAATGCTGTTTTCATGCAGTTCCCACTGTTATTTAAGTGGAAAAGATTTGAATCTATTATTCACCAGCAAAAGGAGTTAAGAATCATGCACGTTACCACCCCAGAAAAGAGCCAGGAAATAGTCTGATGGGCTGGCAGCAATTCTCTACTGCAAAGGAAATGTAGTTGCTTCAAGAGAAACAAGCCTAATTTGACACTGACACACACACACACACACACACTCTCTCTCTCTTTCTTCAGAACTCTGGGAGGAGGATTAGTTATTATATATAGTCACTTTCCCAGCAATGCACATCACCCAGTTGCCTTAGTGTCAACCTGAAAATTCATCCCAATTGCTTCTCGTGAAACCAAATAGTAGTTACAAATTGCATTGAGAATGTGAAATTAGATGTGGCCCAGTAAATCTGCTGAACAAAAATGAGTAAAAAATGTAGCTTTTGAGGTGTCTGCTGGTTTATAGCAATTTCTAGCAAAAAAAAGTAAATTATGAAAGCTACTTTGAACATTCTCTTATGCTGTGATGTGCCATATGCAAGATATTTATTAATATATACTTTGGTATGCACTGAAGAGCTTTTTGATGAAACAAAGCTTCAACCCGGGCTTTAAGGGCATAATTATTATTGTTTTAATTTCTTCTAAATTCATTGTTGTTTGAACCTCCATTTTCATGTGACTAGTTGAGGATATGATGCATAATTAAAACAGAAAAAACGCTGCTCAGTTAATGGTAATGCACCAGAGCTTAGGTTGGACATTCTTACGGATACTGTTGCATGGAAGGCATATACAGACACAAAAGCTTTTTTGAGTAACTGAAGAAGCAACCATATTGTAATAAGAATGAAACAGTCATAGCAAGCTCCCTTAACTTCCCTGGACAGGGTTCTCCTGCACCCCCTTTGAACTGGGCTTCAGTGACATTAACAATTTGCCCAATAAATGAGAAGAGTCAACCAGTTAACTAGAAGGGCCCACTTGTCTCCCTATACCCAGCTTCTCGCACCCTCTTTTTTGGATCAGTTTAAGTGTCCCTTTAGCCAACCACCAGCTTCATAGTGGCCTACCAGATGGGAGTAATAATGAAAGATCCCTAGTACTCAAGCTTGGAACTCTACTGCCACTTCAGCTTTCCTTTTGACTGAAACATGCAATTTAACTTTATTGGGAAAGTGTTTTTAGAATAGAAATGTCACTGTGCACTGCAAAAGCAAACACGAATATGGCCTCATCTTTCCGCATCCCTACAATATATTTATCCCTTTTAAAAAGCAAGGGGTAGAGAGGTGGCACAAGAGAACAGTGATGGCCTTTCACATTTAGATATTGGTCCCATTCAGCCCATCAGAATGTTTTTTTTAAAGATAGTTAAAGAACCTCAGACTTAGTCCCTGTAGGCTTGACCCTCCAAGTATATCTGAAGATAAAACTTGATGGAACTCTCATTGATTCAGTGGACGTTCAAGACTGCAGGATCAAATATCACTTGGCTACATCACAAAACCACTACTCACATGCAGTCTTGGTGCCATAAAAGCCCAGGACTGGAATACTGAATTGTGAATAAGCTCATGAATAAGATGCATTGAGAGAACAGTAAAAAAGGAAGGTTGCACTGTGCTTGCTTTATTTCTAGCTCTAATGAGGGTGATCAGTCTCTCACTTTACTCACAACAAATAAAAATTGGTCTCAAGACACTGTATATCGGATTACATAAAGCACAAGATTTAGTTCAGAACCCTTTCTGCTTATAACCACATTGAAGGATGCTCTACATTTTTAGCATTGCAATTTCATTGGGCATCTCCCAGAGATAGTGTTACTCAATATTGTGATGCTAAGCTCTCTGTACAATGAAAACCAAACAGCTAAGGGTGTAGCAAACAGCCACAAAAATCTGAAATGACTTGTGCCCTGATCTTACAATGAGCTCTCATCTCGCTCTACAACGTCTAACTATTTCAGACTTTTGCATTGTCAGTAAGGAGGCTAGTGTCATGGATATGGATCTTATCTTCTCAGGTATTTATTCCTTCATTTCAATTTATACAATTTCCAAAGAGAGCTGCCTATCCAGCGTCCTATACTCAACACATGTCACAAACCCATTGGGTAGTAGTTTTTCTTCAGTCAGTGCTGACCTGAAGCATATTTTAAATGAGTGACAGAAGTGGAAAGCAACAGTAAAGAGTTGTGTAGGAAGCCTGCGGTATGGAGAGTAGAAGGTTATGTGTTCAGGTTGCAGAGTAATATTTACCTTAGATGGGTTACTCCAGAGGTCACTAGGCATAAGTGGACTAAACAATTGCTTAGGGCCCCAAGCAGCTCAACAGGATCTGATTCATGGGGATGTTTTTTCATTAGGTTTAATCAGAGTTTTGACTTTGAGCTATTTCAGTAATTTACCAATTTACAAAAATATGTTTTAAATGAAAGTGATCCAAAAAACATCATTTGGTAATGTGTGTGTTGGGTTGGTATATTTTGGGGTTTGTGGAAGTAATGCAATTAGTATTTTTAGGGAGTGGGTGAGGGGGAAGGGATGGCCAAAATATTTTGGCCAACGGCCCACAGTGGGCTAGTACTGGCTCTGGGTAATTCCCATTGACATGTAAATATTGCTTCATCCACATGGAACCCCAAAGTTTAGATCCTAGGCCAAACAGAGGAGACTAATATATTTCTAACTAAGCAATTTGTATGAATGGACATGAGAAAAGTGATTTCATGTTTGGGTTTCCAGCCTGAACTGGTCTCCTGCTTCCACTTAAATAGGCCTCCGGTTTTCATCCTGCGATCTCTAAACTTCCCTCAGTCATCTGTCTTTCCTCCACCCCAAGCCTTCTGCATCCTCATTTTCTCTGGCTCCCCTTCTTCCTTACTGTTAAGTCATTTTCACATCTGAGCCCAGTCGACTTAGTCTCCTTTCTCATTCCATCTGGGTGCAAGTAGATTATTCTCTGAAATCTTCCACTGCTATGGCTTCCTTGGAAGATGCCTCCACTCACCCCAGCATGAATGGATCAGAACTTAAGGTTGCAAAGCTGAATCTTGAATAGCATGGTACCTCTGCTAGTCAAGGTTTGTTATGTCAATCTATGCTCAGCCTACCTGATTGATCTCAATACTTCCTTTACAACTGGGTGGGGGGGGGGAGGCGAAGAAACACTATTGGATTTCACATACACTGATGTGAGCAGCTATATTTACTTTAGATAATGCATTTTACCCTTAGATACTCTTTCATAGTCCACTGAAGTTTGGCTGTCTTATAATAGGTGTTTAATATTTTTCTTTCAGTTTATTCACACACAATCCATCAGAATTTGACAACAACAAACAAGGATACATGACCCAGTCATAACAGCTCCCCATATTGCAGAAGTGTCTGAAAACTGACTGACAGTAATTTTATTTAATATTAGCTTTGCCTGGAGTAAATATTTCCACCATATATATAATTCTCTAAAGACCCTGATAGAACCCATTTTATGTGCACAGATCATCAAATACACCCTGTCATGTTGAAAGATTTGTTAGCTTTAAATCACCCCAACCTATAATAAAAAAAAAATAGGAGCAGGAATTGTCTAGTGCACAAGAAAGGATGAATGAGAATAGATTTTTAAAATGTGATGCACTGTA
The DNA here is from genome assembly GCF_027887155.1 of Malaclemys terrapin pileata. Taxonomy (NCBI): domain Eukaryota; kingdom Metazoa; phylum Chordata; order Testudines; family Emydidae; genus Malaclemys; species Malaclemys terrapin. The sequence continues at coordinate 75,609,437 of NC_071511.1, read as the reverse complement.
TGCATTTTACCCAAAGCATTGAAAATACTTTCCAAAGATGCATTCTCAGAAGTTATTATTCCCACAAGAAACTCCCCCAAAAGGGAGCTGTTTGCCCTTTTGCAGATAGGGAAACTAAGAACAGAGAACTGAAGCCATTTTCTCAAGGTCACACAGGGAATAAGATGTAGGGCAGTGTATTTAGTCCATTATGTTATCCCTAACAGAAAGTAAATTATCAGCATCTGTTCAAGGGGAGAGGAAATCATTGTAAAATGGTGTTGAAGGCATTCGTGCCTAATTTAAATTCAAGGAGATGTAGGAGACAGATTTGCATATGTGAGTCCCTCTGTGATGTAACAGATTTTCTTAAAAATTGATCCTATTTCAAGTTGCAGTTTTATTTTTGCACCTGGATTTTGAGATTGCCACTTCATCTGAAACATGAAGCTTTTCCTATGTTGGACATTTGACTGTATTCAGTTCTTGGTATTACATATCCAACAGGCCATAATGCATCAGGATTTATCATCCTTGGCATATTTCAGGCCAGCTTTTACTCAAACATAGCACTTAGTGGTATTTTACATGAGTCTGGTATGTCCAAGAAAGAGAAGAGTTGAGGTATTCTTTAAGGCCCAGATGCAAACTTCAGCTAAGTGAATGGAAGATTTGCCTTCTAGCCAAAGCCTTGTGGGACAACCAAAAGAGACCCATGTAAAAAAAAAAAAAAAAATCACAAAACGTTCTTCGGTCTCCCCAGGATAGACAGACAATCTTCTACCCTGTTGATGCAGGGCTAAACAGCCTCTTGCTTCTCCCTAGGTCATAGCTTTCACCCCGTCAATGCAGAGGAGCAAAGAGGACTTCTTCCCACTAGATGCTTTGGCTTGCCCCCCTAAACAAGCACAAAGGTGGATAGGTTCAAACCCACACCATTAGTGTGTTGCCTCAGGTCTTCTCCTTCACACACTTTATACCTCCCAGGGTTCCTTTCTCTTCTCCTACTTGTCTCTAGACAGCTTGCAAGGTCCTTTTCACAGACTCTTCTGGATTCTTTCCACAGCATTCTTGGAGTAGCACTACACCCTGGTCTGCCTCTTCCAGGCCTCCCTTTCTTCTGAGGCACAGCTGCACTTTATATTCCTGGCACTCCTTCCAGCATGCCTTGAAACAGCCTACAATTCTCGGTGTCTTTCTGAAAACTAGAACTCCCAGAATTACCTTCTTCCATCATGAACCATGCCTGGGCCATGCTTGACCTATAGCCTCCCTTAAACCACTAGTGAACCCAAATTCAAGTAATGCATCTGGTCTGACAGCCTGGTGCTCACATACTTGTCTCTGAATATAAAATGTAGCTTTATTAAGGCACATCTTTCTTACAAAGTAGCCTGGCATGATCTCCTGTGAAATAACAGCATGATTGACTGTCAATATTATGGCAGGTCAGGGAAGTAATGTATTGCCACTTGGAAAACAAAATATAAAAGCTGTAAGTGGGAAGTTCCAAAAGCACCTTTTTGTCACTGTACAAATGAATTTTGCACTCTTTCACATAGTAAGACTTTGAAAGACATATTGAATAGAAAAAGTCTTTATTTAGTATCTACAGATCTGTTCCTAATTAATAAAGTTATCCAACAAATGTAGCCTTTACATGTTTGAGACTTCTCTGCAAACACAACAGATGTCTGTAAACATCAGTGTAAGTTTTCATTGAACACTATATGAACTTACTTCAGCCTCAGATAGTTCAGAAAGTTTTCCCTTTCACTACTGGCATTCTTTCTATCCCCTCATTGGATGATTTAAACTTGGATTTCCCTTCTTGTAATTAAAGATTTCAAAATGAACGTGAAGTCACTTCTGACATGAACCTTTATTCATGCGAAGATAATTCAAGAAATTTTCACTTCCCCTGAGAAGGCGGCTAACAGGGGAGTTTGAGAGGGAGTCTGCAGGGGGAGGTAAAGGGGGAGGCAGGAGGGCGGGGTGTGTCGTGTGCTCTGTGTCCCCAGGTGCTGTGGGCAGAGACTGCAGCAGCCATGAGCCAAGCAGCAGCAGCAGACAGAATGCAGATGGCTGCATGTGGAAGCTGTGGTATGTATATAGTCCTAGCAGGAGACCCGGAACAAAGGTATGTGTGTATGAAGTGTCGCCTGATAGTGTTACTGGAGGAAAAGATTAAGGGGCTGGAGATGCAGGTAGAGACCCTGGTGGAGTTTAGGCGGGGGTTTGAGCAGCTGATGGAGGATGGGCAAGGCGGGGCTGAAGGGGAAGGCTCTAGGGTGCAGGAGGAGGCAGTAGTAGATGACAGCGAGAGGGGAATGGAAGGAGGAGATCCAGGGAAGTGGAAGCATGTGACTGTGAGAAGTAGGCCAAGGAAAAGGAGGGCCAGTGAGGGGGGAATAGAACTCAGGAATAGGTTTGAGTGTTTGGATAACGAGGTAGAGGGGCAGCAGGTGGTGACTGAAGGTGGGAGGGTGAGGAAGAAGAGAAGAGCTGCTAGTCCGAGAGAGAGGGGGGAGGAGTTGATGGAGACAGCACCAATTATGGGCCACCAGAGGATACAGGAAGGCATAAGGGGGAGCATAAGGGAAGATAGGAGCAGACACAGGTCAGGACTAGAGGGATCGGAGACTAGATTACTAGATCGCACTGTTGCCAGGCGACGGCAGGTGTATGTAATTGGAGACTCTTTACTGAGGAGATTGGACAGGCCTGTGACCAGGGTGGACCCGGAGAACAGAAGGGTGTGCTGTCTACCGGGTGCAAAGATACACGATGTGGACCTGCGGTTGAAAAGGATCCTAAAAGGAGCAGGTAAGAACCCCTTGATAATCCTTCATGTAGGAACGAATGACACGGCTAGGTTCTCGTTAGAGAGACTCAAGGGAGATTATGCCAGGCTGGGGAAGACTCTCAAGGAGATAGAGGCTCAGGTTATCTTTAGTGGGATTCTGCCTGTTCCGAGGGAAGGGCAGCAAAGGGCTGATAGGATTGTGAGGATAAATAGTTGGCTAAGGGAGTGGTGCTATAAGGAGGGCTTTGGGATGTATGGCCACTGGGAGGCTTTCGGGGACAGACACCTGTTCTCGCGGGATGGGCTTCACCTGAGTAGGGAAGGAAATAGACTTCTGGGAGGGAGGCTGGCTCATCTTATCAAAAGAGCTTTAAACTAGGAAGTTTGGGGAGATGGTTGGGAGATGCACAGTTAATCTCCACGCCAGTTTCCGGTATTGAAAAGCTGAGTGTAATAAGAGGAGACATAGCCAGGGAGATGAGATTGGACATAGGAGGGACAGGGGGGACGAACACAAAGAGGCCCGCAACATACAGTGCTAGTAATGGGAGACAGGCTAAACGACATACATTAGGCTGTTTGTACACCAATGCGAGAAGCCTAGGTAATAAAATGGAGGAATTGGAGCTCTTGGTCCGAGAATTGAAACCGGATATCGTAGGAATAACTGAAACGTGGTGGAATGGCGGTCACGACTGGAACGCAGGTATGGAGGGGTATGCGCTGTTTAGGAAAGACCGGGATAAAGGTAAAGGTGGAGGGGTGGCAATGTATGTCAATAGTGAAATAAGCTGTAAAGAAATAATAGTGGATGGAATAGATAACACAGAGTCCGTCTGGGCGATACTCAAGCTGGGTAAAAGTACTACTAGAGCCTCTCCGGGGATAGTGCTTGGGGTGTGCTATAGACCGCCGGGATCGACCCAGGATATGGATAAGGAATTGTTTAATGTATTAAGGGAGGTAAATACTAATAGAAACTGTGTAATTATGGGGGACTTTAACTTCCCGGATATAGATTGGGGAACAAACGCTAGTAGCAATAATAGGGCTCAGATGTTCCTAGATGTGCTTGCGGATCAATTCCTTTATCAAGTGGTAGCTGAGCCGACGAGGGGGGAGGCCATTTTAGATTTGATTCTGGTAAGTAGTGAGGACCTTGTTGAGGAAGTGGTAGTGGGGGACAACTTGGGCTCCAGTGATCATGAGCTAATTCGCTTTAAACTAAATGGAAAGAGTACCAGAATTAAGTCAAAGACTAGGGTTTATAATTTTAAAAAGGCCAATTTTAACAAATTAAGGGGACTGGTAAGGGAAGTGGATTGGGCAAACGTATTAAGGGACCTAAAGGCAGAAGAAGCCTGGGATTACTTTAAGTTAAAGATGCAAGAGCTGTCAGAGGCCTGTATCCCCAAAAAGGGAAAAAGATTACTAAGCAAGAGACTTAGACCGAGCTGGATGAGCGACCGGCTGAAAGGGGCGATTAGGAACAAACAGAAAGCGTACAAAGAGTGGAAGAGGGGAGGGATCAGTAAGGAAACTTACCTTAGTGAAGTCAGAGAATGTAGAGATAGAGTGAGAAAGGCCAAAGGCCGGGAAGAGCGAGGGGAATTAAAAGTAATAGTAAGAGGTTTTACAGCCATATAAATAGGAAGAAAGCAAAGAAAGAAGAAGTGGGACCGCTGAAGACTATAGCCGGAGAGGAGATTAAAGATAATCTAGGCATGGCGCAATATCTCAATGAATATTTTGCATCGGTGTTTAATGAGGCCAATGAAGGTATTAGGGATACTAGCACCGTTACAGAGGGGCATACGGGATGGGGGATTACCGCATCCGAGGTAGAACAAAACTAGAACGCCTTAATGGGACTAAGTCGGGTGGACCGGACGATCTTCATCCGAGAATATTGAAGGAATTGGCGCGGGAAATAGCAGGCCCATTAGCGACTATATTTAATGAATCTGTAAACTCGGGGGTAGTCCCGTTAGACTGGAGAATAGCCAATGTGGTTCCTATTTTCAAGAAAGGGAAAAAAAGTGACCCGGGTAACTATAGGCCTGTTAGTTTAACATCAGTAGTGTGCAAGGTGCTGGAGAAGATTCTGAAAGAGAAACTAGTTGAGGACCTTGAAGTTAATGGCAAATGCGATAAATTACAGCATGGTTTTACGAAGGGCAGATCGTGCCAAACGAATCTGATCTCCTTCTTTGAGAAAGTAACGGACTTATTAGATAAGGGAAATGCGGTGGACCTAATATACCTGGATTTCAGTAAAGCGTTTGATACAGTACCCCATGAGGAACTATTGGTTAAAATGAAAAACATGGGGATCGATATGAAAATCCAGAGGTGGATAGGGAATTGGTTAATGGGGAGAATGCAGCGGGTCGTATTAAAGGGTGAATTGTCGGGTTGGAGGGAGGTTACTAGTGGAGTGCCTCAAGGTTCGGTTTTGGGACCCATCTTATTTAATCTATTTATAACTGACCTCGGGACCGATTGCAAGAGTGGGCTGATAAAGTTTGCGGATGATACGAAGGTGGGAGGAGTTGCAAACTCGGAGGAGGATAGGGATACTCTGCAGGGAGACTTGAATGAGCTTGTGAATTGGAGTATCAGAAATAGGATGAAATTTAATAGTAAAAAGTGTAAGGTGATGCACTTGGGGACGAATAATAACAATTTTAGTTACAAGATGGGGACGCATTGGTTAGAAGTAACGGAAGAGGAGAAGGACCTAGGGGTCCTTGTGGACCGCAGGATGACTATGAGTCGGCAATGTGACGTGGCGGTGAAAAAAGCCAATGCGGTCTTGGGATGTATTAGGCGAGGTATATCTAGTAGAGATAGGGAGGTCCTGCTTCCGTTGTATAAGGCGCTAGTGAGACCTCATTTGGAGTACTGTGTGCAGTTCTGGTCTCCGATGTTTAAAAAAGATGAACTCAAACTGGAACGGGTGCAGAGAAGGGCGACTAAGATGATCAGAGGAATGGAAAACCTGTCGTATGAAAAGAGATTAGAGGAGCTTGGGTTGTTTAGTCTGACAAAGCGAAGGCTGAGGGGGGATATGATTGCTATCTTTAAATATATCAGAGGGGTTAATACAAGGGAGGGAGAGGAATTATTCCAGTTTAGTACTAATGTGGACACGAGAACAAATGGATACAAACTGGACGGGGGGAAGTTTAGGCTTGAAATTAGACGAAGGTTTCTGACCATCAGAGGGGTGAAATATTGGAACGGCCTTCCGAGGGAAACGGTGGGGGCGACGGACCTGTCTGGTTTTAAGATTAAGTTGGATAAGTTTATGGAGGGAATGGTTTAATGATAAAACATAGTAGCCAAGGAAAACCAAGCAATGGTACATGAACAGCATAATGGCCAACAAGGGTCAGGCTAGAGACTCTTGCCTATATGCTCGGGGTATTACTGATCGCCATATTTGGGGTCGGGAAGGAATTTTCCTCCAGGGTAGATTGGCTGAGCCTCTGGAGGTTTTTCGCCTTCCTCCGCAGCATGGGGCAGGGATCACTAGCAGGAGGGTCTCAGCCAATTGAAGTCACTAAAACACAGGATTGGGGACTTCAACGGTAGAGTCCAGGGAAGGGTCTTGCGGCCTGCAGCATGCAGGGGGTCAGACCAGATGATCATAATGGTCCCTTCTGACCTTAATGTCTATGAGTCTATGAGTCTAAGTAAACGTGAAAATTTTTGGTATGAATGTTTGCAAAAATAAATGAAGTTGTAAGTACTACAGGAAATGTAAGGGCTTTATTCATGCAAATGTTCAGACGTGTTCCTTTTGGAGAGTTCACCTAGCTCTAATGGTCTCTATTGCTCCTCTCCGTCATTGTACGTTACTAGAGAGAGACTTACAGGAACACCAGATATTGGTTTCCTCATGTGTTCATCTGCTCACTTCAGTTTATTACCCATCTGTTTGTAAGGGTAAGGGTAAGAGTATCCAGAGTTCCACAGCCGCCAGTTTGGGTATCAATCTTCAATTTGTGTCGGGAATAAGCAAATGATGCAGACTAATTCTTAATAAAAAGAAATTCTCCTTTCCTGCAAATCCTAACAATAATAAAGAATTAGGGAACAGAGGATATATGATATTGGAGCTTAATTGTCTCTGAAAAAAAAATATTGTGTTTTACAAATTTCGATGAGCTAGATTTTCACTCTAAGCACAGCCCTGAGCAATGGGTAGTGGTGCATAAACTGCACCATCCCAGGATAAGCCATGGGATGCACTATAATTCAGAGACATTCTTCTGAGTCATAGTCACTACCCCTTGCAGCAAGGAGAAGCAAGAAAGGAATTGTTATAATACTCCACGTGCAAGCTCAGCTGCACAGAGCAGTGAATTAAGGAAGAGGTGGGAGGATAGACAAGGATCAGCCCATTCCATCCAACTCCCCATCCACCTACTCCAGGGAGTGAGTAAGCAGGGGTGTAGCTGTTTACTCCTGCATACCCGGCTCCAGGTCAGGATAGCTTGCCAAGTGGTATAAGAAGCATTCTTACTCCTCCTACTCCCTGGCACAGGTACATAGTCTAAGTCACAATCAATAATAATTAATCACTCACTCTCCCTTTGGCTTCCCCAGCACATTACATCTGAATGTCAAGATGTTCTGAAAACAATTCCCACAAGCATTCCTCCTCTAGGATCCTTATATTCATCCATTAAGAATAAACATAGAATGGTTAACCAATGTGCTGGAGTTTACACAGCAATTCACTGGCAGGTTCCTCCCAGCCCTGTGCTCTATTTAAGGTGGAGGGGAAGGGACTGACAGCAGTCTACACATTCAGCTTATATTCTTTGATGAAAACTTTTCCCTCCCCCTCACAATCATCTTAATTGTAATGGGTATATATGTTTTAACCAAACTCACAGGGGGGATGAATTGGCAGCCAGCATTAAATATTAATATTAAATAAGGGCTATTCAATCAGTGTCTCCCAAAAAAAATGAAAAGAAAAGTTGTGTCAAATCTTCACAGAAACAATGAAAATACACCAAACCAAACCCAGATATTTCAAACATACATCTTGGATCACTTGTGTCTATGAATAATTAACAACCCAATTTACATTTCTCTCACATAAAACACTCAGCTGCATTTCTCAGAACATATGGTCTAGCAGTGTGTTTTATCTAATTACATCTGTGGAGTTAATTGTGTCTAACATTTGTTCCCCATTGTGGTATTTTGGTCAAACACAAAAGGCTTTCAACCCGATTTGTTTGAAGATTACTCTGAACCATAATTTTTTAACTATACCCCCCACCCCAAAAAAAGTTCTGCATGTGCCTTGAGCTCTCCCTCTCCTTCCCTCCCCTGCCCCAATCTATTTATGATCTAATCTACTCAGAAGAGATAGAAATAGGCACCCAGTTTATCCTGAAGTTGTCATACAAGGAGCTGATAGATACACCTCCACGTGCAGATGGTAATGGACAATGGCTTCATATCATATTCCTCCTTTTATTGCAATGTATTAAATCAAGCCCACATTTGACAATACTCGAAGGTTTAACTTCATGTTTACAGCTGGAAAATACCCATGTCAGCAGATATGTAGCCAGTTACTAGGGGATGATTGCAGTGGAGAAGGGGAAGAGAGAGGGGCAAAACCCCAGTGTGGCATTTTTCCTCTGTGACTATTAGCAAAAAACCGAGCCCCTTTTTTGGAGAGTCCACCTTTGCTCAGAAATTATGTATGCTGACTGCTATGGAATTCAGCACAGCCATCATCTGCCTGAGAAAGCCCATTTATATGTAACTGGGTGGCAATTGCAAAATGAATCACAGGAAGCATTCTTCAAAGCCAGGGCTATTGACAAGGCTGTGCTGCAGAAAGACAGTCCTGTGAACAAGATTATCTGTCACAAGATAACTCACTATGAGATCAAGCTTTGACCTTGCACTGACAAGGCAAAAGAAGCTCTCAGAAGGCAACAGAAGAGAGGGTTGTTAGAAGGTGGAATTGGGCCAGATTTGCTTCCTTTAGAAGACTGCAAGCAACTGTCATTGCTTTTAAAAGGGATTAGCTACCAACACTGAATAGCTAGAACCTTTTGGGTTTTTCACCCTGATATTAAAAAAAAAAAAAAAATTCCCATCTCTTGCCCACTGTGCTTTGTAGTTCAGAACACAAAAAACCCTGCACTGAATATTTTCCATTATTAATAGCCCCAATTCCCTTCTCACTGATACCAGGCATAAAAATCAATGAAGTCAGTGGATTTACACCACTGTAAAGAGAAAAATTGGGTCTCAGATATTAGCTTGGAAGACCAGCAGCACATTAATCAGAGTGTGAGTGAGCCAAAAATATAGAGTATGAGCCCTCGACATGGAATTTTGAAAAATTACCTGCATAAAATTAGTCAGGCAGAGTCCTAGTCATGTGAAGGTGGTTTCCTGTTCCCCGCCCCAACACCCATTTATGGGGAAGTTTCACAGATGCACATGTGGAATATTTCAGAACAAGAATGGCCACACACAACTATGACACAACATAAGTGCCTTGAGCAACCCACTTGACAATCTTTGACACCCATTCTATGAACTTATTAAAATGTGTCAGTTTCAGCTGGATTCAGCCCTTAGCAGCACAAAAGGCCTTTGATGGTCCCCAAATGCTGCTTTGGCCCTGTACCTCCTTGATATCAAATCACCAGTGTATACTAATACTTATTTACAATGAATGTATAAAGTAAGATTGCACAGAAGACAATACCACTCTTCATTATCATTTTCTACTCACAAGTGGATCATCCCAAGGGTCCCAAACTTTGACTATCCACTCATGTTTTTTAAAAAAACAGGGGGTGGGGGAGATAAGGGAATAGAGAATATAGCCCACCGTGTCCTCAAATGTGTTTTTATTTCAATTCTCTGAAATGCAAGCATCACTTCCATTTTTCCCCTTGCACCCACCCCAAATTTTTCCTCACCCAAGTTACAGGATTCAGACACCTTTTTGGTTTTTCAGATTCAAACAGGGGGAAAAAAAACATTTTGCTGGACTAAAAAAGCAAATTCTGATCCCATCTCCATTGAAATCAGTGCCGAAAAGGCAATTGATTGGACCTTAATTGCTTTTGCTATTTTAAAACTTATCTGCTATGTGTAGCCAATATATTTTTTCCACCAAGTTTCATGTGGATTTTTAGATAGCATTACAAAGTGTAATGCTGTAATTACAAGTTTCAGCTATGAGATGACATAATTATATGTAATTGTGCTCATTATGTAAATTCAGTGCTGTAAATTAAAAAATACTTCCCCCACCCCCACCTCAGGCAGGGAGTTATAGCAAAAAAGACACAATTTCACAAAGCGAAACTGTCCATGGTTCATATTAGTACCCAAATATGAACTCTCTACCTGTCTCCTTGTAATCCAGCAGTCTTTTAATTAAGAAAAAAAATTGCACCCTTTATTAAAATAATAATAATAATAATAATTTTGAGTTAAAAAAACTAATTCTATAAAAAATACAAAATTCTAGTTCTGGAGTCAAAGGAATCTTCATTAGCAAGAAGCAAAAAAAAGGCTCTAAGAAAGAAAAATACCTTCACTTTTTCCCTCTGGAGAAAAAAATATGCCTCTATCTAGACACAATGGGGAACTAGTTCACATATTAAACCTACTGTGGTATACTGCGGAGATCTAGGGACAGATTTTGATCTCAGTTACCCTGGTGTAAAACCTAAGTAACCATGGGAGCTGGAACTAGGAGTGCGGGGGTGCTGCCGCACCACCTGGCTTGAAGTGGTTTCCATCATATACAGGGTTTACAGTTTGGTTCAATGGCTCTCAGCACCCTCATTATGCAAATTGTTCCAGCACCCCTGTATATAACTCTATTGAAGTCTAGATTTAAACCACAGAAACTGAAGGCTTTATCCTGCTCCCATTAAAAGAATCACATTCACAAGACTGAGAGAATGAAATCCTGGCTTCTTCCGAGCCAATGGTAAGACTCATTTACAAGATACTTTTATTACTGGTAGGCAGGCTTGAGTCCTGAACTGTAACCTTTCCCATTGTGATAACCTCATAATTAATATTCTCTTAAAGGTGGATAGCAAAGCTTTTTTTGGTAGTGTCTATTTTTAAGATTTTTTTTTACTAGCCGGAGAGCCAAAACAGTGCTTTGGCCAGGATTTAGATATTAATGTTGCCATTTACAATGACATCCTGGAAGCATGGAATTCGGTGCTGGAATCTTGGCAAGAAAGTGAGGAGGAATGGATTTTCAAGTGTTTTGTTTTAAAATGTTGGACATGCATCATTGGATACCTGGACACATTTTCTATTGTACGGTCTTCAAACCCCAAAAGAGATTGACTTTTAAAAGTTTAGCAGTGCCCCGTTAAGCATGGATTTAGTTGACTGTGCAAGGTTGATGAAATGGACATCAAATTTTTGCATGGGGGAAGTGAGGGAATCTTACTGCTTGTTCCTGCGAAGTGCCATGTACCCACAACTCCCACAGAAATGCAAGAGGCCAGAGGCTGGATATTGATCCATAGAGTTTCAGTGAAAGTAGAGGGTGTTCACTGAAACAGCAGCAGACATTAACTTTCCAGGACTGGGTCCAAAGGGATTTCCTAGATGCTACAAATGGTAGGAGTATAAAACATCTGGATGCTATTGTATTCAGTGTAATGTAAACAAAGTATCACATAAAAACTGTGTCAGACATTTTATAAACACCCTGTGGTACCCTGAGGTGGAAGCTAAGGCTTATAGGAAACATTTGCTTCAAAGACCCAAACGTGTGGGTTACGTGTAGCAGCATGTGAGCAGCCTTTGCTCAAGTAGATGTGTGTTAAAAATCAAATATAGGATTAGAAAACATTTGTTATGATCCAGAGAACAACTTGTCATAGGTCCACTGTCAGAATATCCATGGGACTCTGCTTAATAAAAAATGCAGCAGCCATTATGATATAATTCTGCTCACCTACTGTCACCACCACAACACACAAGGCAGAGGACTAGAGCATCCAGTCAGTCACTTTGAGTCCAGCTATCTTCCAGGAAGGAAAACAAAAACTCCCTTTTGTTTTTATTCCTTGCACATCAATGACAGCTCCTCCAAGTCTTTAAGGTTCAGGAGTACTTCTCAGGTGTTTTTTCATGTTTTATCATTGAATTCAGTGCCCATGAAAGCTATGCAATGGGAACACTGGAAATTGAAATCCACTCTTAATCCACTAACAGGTGCCTAATATTGCACTGGGGATGAATTGCCCTACCTTGCCACTGCACAACACATGAGCAAAAGGGCTGTGTTAGGAGCGACTCAGGTGTTAGCAGAGTGCACTCTAACCACTGACCCATGAAGGAGTAAGGATGATGCTTAGGTCGTGTCTATATTCGAAGTTATACCCCTTCAACTTTAAATCAGTTTAAAAACCAATGTAAATCCTGTGATGACACAATTCAATTTAAACTTGGCTTATATCAAGGAATTGATACACACAGGGGTCTATATCAGTTTAGCTAAATCATTTTTAAAGCCATACAATTAGTTAAACCAATACAACTTTGTACCTAGACAAGGCCTTAGCCACACACAGTAAATGGCTGCTAACTGCATAATTGCAAGTTAAGTGGTCAAACGCCCTCCCTAAGCTGCCCCCTCCACATTGACCTATATGGTATATGCAGGATTTAGAGTCCTTCTGCATAACGGCACTATGGTGGTTTCACTATCTTGGGGGCTGCTCAGTCAGTTTATCCCCCCACCGTCTCTCCTACGTACACTTTGTGATGGGTTGGATCACAGAAACCCCCTTGGGAGCTGCCACCTAATGTACCAAGACTACTTCTATTCCTGTTTTCCCTGCCAGCTCAGGATTCCAGCACCCTGTCTTGCTGAGCCAGACACTCCCGTCTGCTCCAACACAGACCCAGGGTCTGAATTGCTTGCCCCAAAGCTGCAGGTTTACTTGAAAACAGCTCACAGAAGTGTGTTTGTCTTTAGCACTCAGATGCCCAGCTCCCAATGGGGTCTAAACCCAAATGAATCCGTTTTATCCTGTATAAAGCTTATACAGGGTAAACTCATAAATTGTTCGCCCTCTATAACACTGATAGAGAGATCTGCACAGTTGTTTGCTCCCCCAGGTATTAAAACATACTCTGAATTAATTACTAAGTAGAAAGTGATTTTATTAAATACAGAAAGTAGGATTTAAGTGGTTCCAAGTAGTATCAGACAGAACAAAGTAAGTCACCAAGTAAAATAAAATAAAATGCGCAAATCTATGTCTAATCAAACACTGAATACAGATAAGATCCTCACCAGTTCCAGAATGCTCCCTTTTACAGGCTAATCTCCTTTTAGCCTGGGTCCAGCAATCACACCTCCTGTAGTTACTGTCCTTTGTTCCAGTTTCCTTCACATATCCTGGGGGGGTGGAGAGGCTCCTTCTTTCGCCAGCTCAAGACAAAATGGAGGGGTCTACCGTGGGTTTAAATAGACTTTCCTCTTGTGGGTGGAGACCCCCCTCCTCACTCCTATGCAAAGTCCAGCTCCAAGATGGAGTTCTGGAGTCACCTGGGCAAGTCACATGTCCCTGCATGACTCAGTCTTTACAGGCCGAAGCCATTGTCCACATGGTATCTTGTATGTCTCCAGGAAGACTTCTTATGTGGAATGGTGCATTCCAAGATGCATTGTTTCCCAAGCGCTTCTTGATCAGGTACTTAACCTTGCGAATTTCTTCCTAGAGAAACTGACCAAATGCCTCATAAAGCTTACTTAGAAACCAAGCAAGTATACAGCCCATATTCTTAACCTCAAGTAGAAAATGATATATGTGTACAAATAGGATGAATAGATATAGTAGATCATAACCTTTACAGAGATATGTTACATGGCACAGGCAGCACAAAACATATTCCAGTTATGTCATACATACATTTATAAGTACCCGCCCCCATAAAGCCTTATGGGGTACACTGTCACATTCTTGGCTTCCGTTTTTTGTTCTCAGTTTTGTGCCTTCTTTCATACCAGCCCCCACACCTGAATCAACCTCCCACTTCTCCTCTGCTAAGTATCCAAACCTTGTTCTAAAGAAAAGTTAAAGCCTTCCAACACTGATCTCAGAGGACATTCATCACCTTCCCTGCTTGAACTGTGACCCAGTGTCTACACTACATGCACTACAGTGGCACAGCTGCAGCTACATTGCTGTAGCATAAACACTTGTTACAGCAACAGTTTTTCCCATCGCTATAGTAAATCCTCCCCCTGAAGAGGTAGTAGCTAGGTTGACAGAAGAATTGTTCCATCAACCTAATGGTGTCTACACCAGGGTTAGGTCAACCTAACTACATTGCTCAGGGGTATGAATGCACATTCCTGAGCAAGATAGCCAGGCCAACCTAATTTTAGGTGTTGACCACACCTCAGTTACATAGCGAACTGTTTAGAGCAAGCATCTTTTTTCTGGGTGTTGGCAAAGCACCATATATGGAAATATACAAATACAAGTAAAGAAAGCAGTGAAAGGAAACATTCAATGTGGTCTACACACACACACACACACACACACACACACACACACACACAAACAAACAAACAAAGAATCAGGGCAAACTGAGGGGCTGTTATGTATGTATTAGGAAATATTGGTGAGGGCGAAAAGAGCTATGGAAGCCAGGAGAGTTGGGCTGTGCATCAGGTGCAGCTGTTCACATCTGTATCTGTTTTCTGTGGACAAAGCTGACTTCAGTTTGATGGCAGGTTTCACAGACACTCATCTACTCTGCAACAAAATTAATGTTATGCCACACTATGTAATAGGCAATTTATTTTTATTGAAATAACTGAAGGCCTGATTAATAGACCTGTGATGCACTGAGAAAAACTTTGTGACTACATGAACAAGAATACTGAGCACATTAATGTAGATTTCATGCTTCTGCTATCCATTAGAGCTCTACTTCCCAACATTCTGCATTCCTAAAATCACTCTCTCCCCACAAAACCTATCCAGGTTTAGAAGAGACAAATAAAAAATAAAGAGGAAGAAAGAGGAGTAGCTCTCTGCAGAACTAGGGCAAAAGTGCACCAAATAGAAAATATCTGAGGGGGGCATAGGGCAGGAAAATCTGTGACACCAAATCTTCAGGTTTCTGTCTAATCTTCTCTCAAAAGCAGGATACACTGGTCGGTGGTTCAGGTAATGGCAACACATATTTATCAGGGAAAGAATTCCACAACAGTGCGTCCTCTCACTCCTACTTCTCAAAACCCCTAGGAAGAATTTCTTCAGGATCCCTGTGGTGGGAACAGAGAATGATTCTGAAAAGTCAGTTCTTGGGTCCCCTAGGGTCATCTGCCTGAACAATAGCCTCTCTACCCACAGAAGTGGAAGGGGTAGCCCGAGTCCCAGCCATTAAAAAATGAAGCTTTGATAAGTATGATTTGGGAGATTCATACAAATTAGCTCCAGGACATTATTAACCCATAAGACCCTTTCCCTGTAAAGGTACATCTACACAGCAAATCAAGGGTGACTGTAGTGCAAGCAGACACATCTACGCTAGCTTTAGTTTAACTAGAGTGAGAGAGTAGCAAGAATAGCGAAGATGGGGCAGCCCAGGCTTCAGAGCTGCCTAGCTTCCCCAGTAAAAGCCTGCTGGTGAGCCTGGGTACATACTGGGATTGTTAGCATGCGCTGAAGCCCCTGTAACTGCTACTCTCACATCTTCATTTGCAGTGTAGATGTACTCTAGATTTCCTTAAAGGAAAACAGGCAAACTGTAGTGTGATGTAAGCCATTTATAGGGAAATATACCAATGTAAAATCCCTCTGGTCTCATGCCATAGGTTTCATTCTCAGATTCAAATTTTCTCTGAATCATGACATTACCCCACAGTGAGTATGGCTGGCCTTTCAAGGGGGATGCAAAAGATGCTGTTATCAAAGTTCATCATTTATTATGAAATTGTAGGAGAAGGAAGAGGTGAAGGATCTGAGCCAGTCATCCTGAAGAGGAAACAATAGCATACCAAAAGAATAGGTATTCAAGTTAAAAAAAAAAAATCAAGTAATTAAGGGTCTGAGTCCACGGCTTTCATTTTAGGCAAAATTCCCAATGACTTTCATAAGAGTGAGGACAACAAGATTGAGCCCTAGAATTTCACTTAAAATGATGAGTGGACATAAAAGGACATTCCTCCTATATGAAATGTTTTCTGAAACATAAACCAATAAAGCTAAAAAGTATCATCCTATTATTGTGAAACACAGTTTAGTTTTTCTTGTCAATACATCTCTACCCCAATATAACCCGACCTGATATAACACAAATTCGGATATAATGCGGTAAAGCAGTGCTCCGGGGGGGGCGGGGCTGCGCACTCTGGCAGATCAAAGCAAGTTTGATATAATGCAGTTTCACCTATAACGTAGTAAGATTTTTTGGCTCCTGAGGACAGTGTTATATCGGGATAGAGGTGTATATAGCACATGCATGCTGGATTAAAAGTGAATTTTTACTTTATCTGCTTTTAAGGCACTTCTCATATTTTGTTCAGACATCACTCTTCATCATGTACCAGGTCACATGGACCTGAAATCAACAATCATAATCAAACATATGCCAGTCACATTAAAAAAAAAAAAAAAAAACGAACAAAAAAAACCCACACAACCAGGTATTTCCCACCCCCGTGTGTTTTGTATGTAGTATAGTTTACAATTTTGGGATCCAAGTCCTTAAAAACACAGTAATTAGTAGACACTAAATTTGTCTATAGATCAGCCACCTCTTGGAACTTGACACTGCATTATCTATAATGTTTCTCTAAATTAACTCTTATCTATAGGTATTGCCAAACTTATTGAAAGAGGAGTAGACATGACCATAGCCCTGAAAAAAATCATGACAGTGAAAAGATCCATCAAAATCATAGAACTGGAAGGGACCTCAAGAGGTCATCTAGTCCAGTTCCCTGCACTTTTGGCAGGACTAATTATCTAGACCATTCTTGACAGGTGTTTGTCTAACCTACTCTTAAAAATCTCCAATGATGGAGATTCTACAACCTCCCTAGGCAATTTATTCCAGTGCTTAACCACCCTGACAGTTAGGAAGTTTTTCCTAATGACCAACCTAAACCTCCCTTGCTGCAATTTAAGCCCATTGCTTCTTGTCCTATTCTCAGAGGTTAAGAAAAACAATTTTTCTTCCTCCTCCTTGTAACAACCTTTTATATACTTGAAAACTGCTATGTCCCCTCTCAGTCTTCTCTTTTCCAGACTAAACAAACCCAATTTTTTCAATCTTCCCTCATAGGTCATGTTTTCTAGACCTTTAATCATTTTTGTTGCTCTTCTCTGGACACTCTCCAATTTGTCCATGTCCTTCCTGAAATGTGGTGTCCAGTTGAGGCCTAATCAGAGTGGAGTAGAGCAGAAGAATTACTTCATCATTTAGGGTCTGATTCAAGGCCACTGAATCCAATAGAAAAGCTCCTATTTACTTCAATAGGCTTCAGATCAGGCCTTGACTGCACGGTGGAATTAAATCAGCTTGATATACAATGTGAAAAGATGGTAATAGAAAGGAAACCAGAACCATTGTCTCCTTGTCAAACCTAAAGAGACCTGGCCTTCATTTAAATAGTACTTTAATATATTTTGCATTTCTCTCCTCTAATATTGCTTGTCCTTGTCAGAGATGCAGTACTCCCATTTTTTCTAACCCTTGCAAAGTTTTAATTACTATTATTGTAATTATTTTAAGAAAGCCAATAAAGTTCTGACACTTTTAAAAAAACATGTCCATTAAGTAGTGTGTGTGTCTGCACTTTCTGACACTCAAAATCAAATAGAGTAATATGCTCTTGGGGTTTTGGGTAGATATTTACTTGATTGAAAAACCCAAAGTAGCTCTGGAGTCCTTTTTAATACATGTGACTGTTATACTCTATATGAGTGACTGGATACAGAGTTTTGTATAGTATTCTCTCTATTCTCTATCAAGCATTAGAGGCCTGATCCAATGCCCACTGAAGTTCACAGACCTCACTGTGCATTAGATCGGTCCTCAGCTGATAAACATGCATTTTTCCATAATTAGTCTTGAAAGCCCATTAGCACAGAAAGAGAAAAATATAGGCATATGGGACTATATCTTCCCATCATTTTCAATGGGAGTTCTGCACACAGATGGATGACAAGATATGGCCCAGAGACTTTAAAAGAATTAAGGGAAAATTCTGCCCTCAGATGCATGCGTGCATGAAGCTCTTATTGACTGTCATGGGAGCTACAAACACATTTGAGGAGAGGATTTGACACCATTAGCTTATTAAAACCTTATGAGCAGAGAAAATAGATTTGTTACGGTACTAGCTTTAGTATAAAATTAATCCTAATTAAATCTGTTATGAACTTTTCCCTTCTGACCAGAGCTATGCAAAGCTAAGATTTTTCACTTTGCACATTGACTTTGAAAGCTGGTAGTTCACAATTTTACCAAATACATATTCAGCACACATACCAAAAAAAAAAAAAAATGCAGAGTCAAAAGAACCGACACAGGGAACTCACCCAAGAAAAAGTTAGTTCACAGTGGTGGGGGATAAAAATACACCTGTATATAGTGTGAGATAAAGGGAAATTAAATGGCTTTTAACCTAGAAAAACACAGAGACAGATTTCACCTCAATAACCCAAACTGAATGTATTTTACTAATACTGAAGCAGGTGGCATTTCCAATGGCTTTGCCAATGCTTTTCCCTCTTCCACTGTGCCATAACACAGAAACACTCACCAACCTCAGAGGGGTAGCCGTGTTAGTCTGAATCTGTAAAAAGCAACAGAGGGTCCTGTGGCACCTTTAAGACTAACAGAAGTATGTCTAACTCACCAACCTGAAGCTCAGGTATTCTGCTTTGTTAAAACAGCTTAAGGTAATGGTTAGTAGACTTCCAGTGGCTGGAATCAGAACTGCTCAATGGCGAGTCATAAGCATATACTGCTAACAGTTAACAGAGATGCACCCTTTGGCTCAGGAAGGAGGGGACTTTGTTCTACTCCCAGTGTTTCCATGAAGGCCTCAATAAGTATGCTTTGTAACATAGCAACAAATGTGAATTACTTGGTGGTCACAAATTTTTGGACCCTCCGTTGCACTTTCAGTCAATGACACAACATCACAATATTAATCACTAGTATTAAGCTACTTGACTCTTTTTTCAGAACATCCATTGAAGCTCTATGTATAGTCTCTGGCATCTGTAAATATTGAGCCTCATATTAATATGTTATTTCATACAAATGTTCAGCCTTACAACATGTGAGGGTCATTCAACATCTCTCCAACAGTGTGTTGTTTTGAAGGCTATAGGTCATATTCTCATCTTGGTATATGAGGTGCTACCATATTATCAACAACAACTTCATACATTGCCATAGATTGTCTGCTTGATGTCCTGGAAGTTCCTTGTATAAAACCCTATGAGTCCAAAAGGAGAATACATCCCCCTAATATTCTACAGCAAGAACTAACACGTGGCACATTTCATGAACACTACTACAAGGCACTTGTTTCAGGGTTATTATCTTCCTCAAACATTGCTCAGGTTAAGTTAATAATTTAAAAGTAATTAAATTCAATAAACCATAACAGATTAAATAAGAATCAACCAAGGCAGATGAATTGCTGGCTCTGACTCACATCACTCATCTATTGTTTTGGGCAACAGAACAACAGGAACACATGGTGAAAGTAAACAAGAGGGAAGGGGAGAAAGGAAAAAAACCCTAGTAATTGAAGCACATTGCACTATCCTTGACTAAAGTTAACCTCACACACACACACACACACCCCTCTGCATCAATTAACAAGCTTGTCTAATGAGACCTGTCAGGGGACTTTTTTCACAAGATTAAGAAAGGGACCAGAAGCAAAAGCGTTTCTGGAGAAGCAGGAAAAGGATTAAAATTTAATTAGCCCCTGTAATTACTAACAGTCCATTCCTAAGGAATAGTCTGCTAAAGCTATTGGCATTGAGATCCAATTGGTTATGATGGAGTTGTTGCTGTTGTTCCGCTTACTAGAGTTATTTGTATTAGAATAAACCCAGGAGAGTCCTTTGTTGATGACTGTGAAAATATTCAAGTGTGCCCAGTAAGTACCAATATTATCTATTAAAGAACATTACAAACTGAGGCACTGTATGGCTGACAGCTGGATTATCAATTGCATATCCACATAACCATAATCTTGTGGGCAGAGAGCATTCATTTCTTCCTTTAATATTAGAGATGGTCCCAGTCAAATTTTGCATTCAGCTCCCTACAGAATCAGATCATTTAACTTCTGCTGTGTGTTGTCACTATAGCTTATTCTTGTACATAATTCATTTGTTACAAATGAGAAGGCAATTTTCAAAGATTTTTTAACTCCCCTTACACCATTCCTCTATACAAGTTCTTGGCTTCTATTAGACTTGCTCTAGGATTAGTGCAGCACTATTTCCACCCCACCATCAACCTCAGCCTGGACCAGTCCACACTAGGGATCCACTTCCTAGACACTACCGTATTAATAAGCGATGGTCACATAACCACCACCCTATACCGGAAACCTACTGACCACTATACTTACCTACATGCCTCCAGCTTTCATCCAGACCACATTACACGATCCATTGTCTACAGCCAAGCTCTAAGATACAACTGCATTTGCTCCAATCCTTCAGACAGAGACAAACACCTACAGGATCTCTATCAAGCATTAAACTACAGTACCCACCTGGTGAAGTTAAGAAACAGATTGATAGAGCCAGAAGGGTACCCAGAAGTCACCCACTTCAAGACAGGCCCAACAAAGAAAGTAACAGAACGCCACTAGCCGTCACCTACAGCCCCCAACTAAAACCTCTCCAGCGCATCATCAAGGATCTACAACCTAACCTGAAGGACAATCCCTCACTCTCACAGACCTTGGGAGACAGGTCAATCCTTGCTTACAGATAGCCCCACAATCTGAAGCAAATACACACCACACAACAAAAACACTAACCCAGGAACCAAACCCTACAATAAACCCCAGTGCCAACTCTGTCCACATACCTATTCAAGGGACACCATCATAGGACCTAACCACACCAGCCACACCATCAGGGGCTAGTTCACCTGCATATCTACCAATGTGATATATGCCATCATGTGCCAGCAATGCCCCTCTACCATGTATATTGGCCAAACCAGATAGCCTCTACACAAAAGAATAAATAGACACAAATCTGACATCAGGAACATTCAAAAACCAGTAGGAGACCACTTCAACTGCAGAGTATATATATGTGTGTGTGTGTATATATATATATATACACAAACACACACACACACACACACACACACACACGCTACTGTATTTTCCACTCCATGCATCTGATGAAGTAGGTTCAAGCCCAGGAAAGCTTATACCCAAATAAATTTGTTAGTCTCTAAGGTGCCACAAGGACTCCTTGTTGTTTTTGCAGCATTATGGAATGTCTGGTTTCCCAACACCCCCCCCTCTCCCCCACCGCCCATGGTTTACTAGTCAAGGAATTTTAAGATCATACAACTATTCCAAACATTGCCAGCTAGGAACACTACCTGCATTTATTCATGCTCCCATTCAATCTGGTTCAGTTTGCATCAGACCATTCCAAAGAAAGAGTAGGTTGCTAGCTAGTTGGATAATTTTATAGATTCGATTAAGTAATTTAGATTCTATTATGTTATATGGAAATATTGCAAGATCGCCAGCCCTATGAGTCATATCCATCAAGACCACACAGATCTGATCATTTGGTGATATACTAATAAAAAGGAAAATAATTCCTTTTGTTAATTAATACAGTTCTTAAAGCTCCTATAAGTGAAGAAAGGTTTGGTCCATGGAAAGTCTCAGACTTCCTTCCACTAAAATCAGTAACCTCGAATATAGGCAGTATTTGACTCGTCCTTTTGTAGGCATTCCCATAGGTTATGTTCAGGGCCACCGAGAGTGGGTTCGGGCCCCAGTGAAAAAAAATTTTCGGGCCCCCCAGCAAGGGCGGACCGGCTAAACAGGGCCGACGAAGCCGGGCCCTCTTCCGGACCGCTGGGCCCCAGTAATTTGTACCGGCTTCCCACTCCTCTTGTTGGCCCTGGTTATGTTCTTTCCATGAACCTGAGCTATTACACAAGCCTCTTATTCTTAACACTTAACAGCCAAGATTAACATCACATCCTTGTAGCAAACAAGTTTGCAACACAAAATGAAGATGATATAGTGTAACTTCTCTTCTTCACAGGATGATTCAACTGTTAACCAGAGTAAAACAATGTTAGAAGTACAGATTTCCTGAAGAAAAAAGAAAAGAAAAAAAGAACCATCAAATTTCACACACACAAATCATACACAAGTATGTACTTGTCTACTGCTCTAGGCAAAAGATCTAACCATTAAAAACAAGAGCTGCAATTTTGACAATTGACAGCTTTTACCCAGTTTACAATCTATTACATTCATGTACCAAATTTGACCTTAGAAATTATTTACATTGAACAAAATATTGAGGTTACCTCTCCAAAGGGCACACTGATAATACACTGAATTTACTTAAATTTCATTAGGGTACAGATTCTCTATTGCTTTCCCCCCGGTGTAGTCATTTACACATCTGCAAAGCAGATGTAAAATGCTACTACTGATGTGAATGGAGAATTCTGATCTGGTAATATTTTACACTCTTTTCACATGCTTACAAAGGACTACACAAGAAGTAAGGCAGTGGAGACTTAAGCCTGTTGTTTCTGTCACTCTATTTAAGATACTTCAAAACTCCTGGTTTTTGTTTCACACAAACTTAGAACTGTGCTACAGTTCAATATCTTAATTATTTCTTCACACATTGCCAGACACTATTACTCCTATCCCTCTGGAACACTTATCAGCTGCAAGCTTCAGAATCAAGTTGCTTCCAACTGCCATTTCCTTCCACAACAACAGTTTGAGCACACAGGATCATCCCCACATGGATTCAGCCCTGCAGCTGAATGACCCCGATCTGTTTTGTTTCTGTCCTCCACTCCAACTGCATTTTTGTTCAATTTGTCCCAGTTAGCCTGGACCTACTAAGTCTTCTGCTCAGTAAGCAGTTCATCTCATATTTGCATACTAGGACTAGGTCCCTACTAGTTGCAAGATCATGACCTAGGACTACAGTCAGGGCCGGCTCTGGCTTTTTTGCCGCCCCAGGCAAAAAAGCCTCCCGCCACCCGCCACCCCCCTCCCGGCATGGCAGGGGAGGGCACTGAGCAGGGCTGGCTCCAGGCACCAGCCCACCAAGCTTGTGCTTGGGGCGGCACCTGAAGGGGGGCGGCGCGGTGCTCCAGCTCCGGCCGCCGGGGAGAGTGGAGCCGCGGCGGGCTCTCCGCCCTCCCCCCGGCGCTCTGGCCGCCGGGGAGAGTGGAGCTGCGGCGGGCTCTCCGCCCTCCTCCCGGTGCTCTGGCCGCCACTCTGCCCTCCCCCCGGCGCTCTGGCCACCAGGGAGAGCGGAGCCGCGGCGGGCTCGCCGCCCTCCTCCCGGCGCTCTGGCCGCCGGGGAGAGCGGAGCCCTGGTTGGGCTCTCCGCCCTCCTCCCGGGGCTCCGGCCACTCTGGCCGGTTGGGGAGAGCGGCCTGCGGCCGGGCTCGGTGCCCTCCCCTGCCGCGCTGGGGCGGGGGCAGGTGGCGGGAGGCTTTTTGCCTGGGGCGGCAAAAAAGCCAGAGCCGGCCCTGGCACCGAGCCCGGCCGCAGGCCGCTCTCCCCGACCGGCCAGAGTGCCGGGGGGAGGGCGGCGAGCCTGCCGCGGCTCCACTCTCCCTGGCGGCCAGAGCGCCGGGGGGAGGGTGGAGTGCTGGCCGGGGCTCCACTCTCCCCAGTGGCCAGAGTGCTGGGGGGAGGCCGGAGAGTCCAGCCGGGGCTCCACTCTCCCCGGCGGCCGGAGCACCGCACCACCCCCCTCCAGGTGCCACCCCAAGCACAAGCTTGGTGGGCTGGTGCCTGGAGCCGGCCCTGACTACAGTATTCATTAAATTAAATCTATTATAAATCAGCTAGCACATTCTTGGTCACTAATCTACTATTACAACTACAAAAATCTTAATACGATTGCTCAAACAGCTAGGCTTATCAGAATGCCCTCTGAGTTTCTAGAAGTTTGACATACTCAGCATTGCCACTTACCTATACCACAATCATTAGAGAATTTAACAATGCTACTAGCTAAAAGAAAACCATGGCTGATGAGTTTGCCAGCTGTTATGCACAGAATGTTCTCCTGAACTGGTATGTAAAGACAATTGCCTTCTCCTCAAGAGCTGAAGAAGAATTCTGTGAGAACTCAAAAGCTTGTCTCTCTCACTAACAGAAGTTGGTCCAATTAAAGATATTACCTTATTGAGACGTACTGGTGTACAATCCAAACTAGTGGAGGGCTGTGCCTTACAATGCATTGCTGTAGTCGCTCCCACCTTAACCGGCTCTCACGGGTCTGGGATACACTGCAGGGTGACCTCAACACACACCCAGTCCTGGATCTTCCCCCAGAAATATATGTCCTGTACTGCCCAGCCCTCTCCTGGACAATACAAAATCCATTATTCCTTTAAGGGAATAATGTGCAAGCTTATTTACTTAAATAGTTATCCACACACTTCAGCTTAAACACAATGGATCAGATAAACCAGTAACATAAGTTTATTGACTACAACGAGATGGATTTCAGGTGAGAACAGGTAATGAGGCATAAAAGTCAGATGTGGTTACAAGAAAAATAAACACTTATTGGTGCCCAACTTAAAAGTATATTACAGCGGAACTCAAAACTTTAGCAGCCCGAGGACCCCCGTTTTTTTAAAAAAAATTTCGCAGACCCCCAAGCCGGCTTCTAATTTTCCCTGGGGGTGCTCAACCCACTCAGTCCCAAGCCCTGCCCCCGTTCCACCGCTGCCCCTCCTCTTCCCACTCCCTAACCCAAGCATGCCCCGTCCCCACTCCTCCCCTGTCCTCCCAGCATCTCCTCCACACTGCTGAACAGCTATTCCACAGCGTGCAGGAGGCACTGGGAGGGAAGGGGAAGAGTTGATCAGTGGCGCCAGCTGCCCTGGACATGACTCACGGACCCCTGGAAACAGACATTATTCGCAGATGCCCTGGAGTACCCACGTGGACCCCCAGGGTCCATGGACCCCAGTTGCTGCTATATTAGATTCGAGCAAAGATTGTCACCACATGCTCCAGCAGATCACTGGCCAACCTCTCCGGTCAGGACCCCTCCCTCCAAGTCCAACAATGCTTCCTTTTGTCTTCTCTGTTGTAAGCATCAGACGCCAAACATGTTTCCCCTACTTGATAAGACCAAAACAGTCTATGACAACTCTACAGAAGTTTCAGGGGAGTTAGAAAGCAAACAAAATGCAGCTCTTACTACCTCTTTGCTAGTTTAAAGTAAAAATTCCAGCAGTAAGCAAGACAGAGGAGCCCACAAAAAAATTCAACTATCATCCTAATTGCCAGGCCCTAGTGACTCCAATTCCCATGCCATATTTTAATCTGAGTATAATTTTAGTCAGTCTCCTGCTAATTAGTGATGATTGTCAGACATAGCCAGTCATGCAGACCAGATAGAATCTATGGGTTTTTAAACATGTCCTGAAAAGTGGAGATTTCAAAAGCACAAAGGGCATTTGGGCTCCCAGCTTCTGCCAAAAGTCAACAGATTTGGGGCACTTAATTCTGCTACTACAAGGGTAACTTCAGTATCTGAGGCAAATAAAAAACAAAGGCCCCAAGCCACTTTGATGCCAAGGCTTTTGTTTCATTGCTGGAATGGTGTAAAGGGGCCCTGCCATGTTGGAAAATTCAGTCCTGAATGTTTTCTGTTTTCCCCATAATTTCCTTAACAATCACTTTTTTCCTCTTCAGTTTTCTGCTATTCCCTCTGCACAGCTTTACATGCCATTTGTACTAGGCTCATACTATTAGCTTTGTACTGCATTGGGGCTTGCAGAAGATATACATGGTCAAGCCTGAAACAGCTTCTGGCAGGTGGCCTGATGTTAGCATTCTACACAGATCCTCCCTCCCCCCCTCCTTTAAAACACATTATATTGATCAGTGGATGCTTGTACTCACTGGAGATCTGCCTTTAATGAATTTAATTCTCTTAGCTCCAGCTAAGTAGCTCGACACTGTTTTATTACATACAGCCAATCTTGTATTGTTTTGATCATTAACAATGTACTATTTCAAAGACCTTTGGGTTCATTTAAAGGGGCTCTTTCTCCCTTCATTGGTGAATTCTGCAGTCATACTGGCAATTTTTTTCTTGTTCTCTAATTATCTAGAGCATAAAGGAAGCAGTGAGTCTCGAATAAACTGAACATTCCTCACAAATATAGTTCATTACAGAAGTGTGGGTTTTAAGAGTTTACTCAGTCTATTAAGATAAATTACTTCCAATGCACATCTTCCATGAGGCTTGATAATGTATAACAGCAGGTGTGAAATCTGTTATTCTAACTGAATAACCAGAGACAGGTTAAAACACTGTCTACTTTTCATCATGATCATTAATCTTATCACAGACATATCTTCCTCTCCCTCCCCCCACCCCCCGCCATTTATAACTGCACTTTATAGTTCTTCTGTAATCCAGATTTCCCCCTCAGTTCAGAGGAAAATGGACAGTGCTCGTGGAAAACTATTAGAAGCTTAACAGAGATTAAAACTATATTAGTCACTTAAATGCACTTAATACTGATTCACTACATGTAAAAGCTAGAGACTGGCCTGCTATAATTTCTTTTCAAATGACTCCAGAAAAACAATTAGGAGAAAAGGGGGGGGAAATAGGGGTTTTAAACTCCTGCAATGAAGACCATATTGGAAAAAGGATTTGGTACATGTAGAGGATATTCAGCTCAGGAAATGTTACAATCTATACATAATGCACTAATTCACAGTGAACAGACAGAACTTAGTTATCTCCGAGTTTTACTGCAGTCAAAGCTAGTATGATACAGATTAATGAGGAAAATAGATCCAACCATAGGGTTTTACGTTTTTATCATCAAATAACCATTTGAATGTGTTTGGATGCTTGAGGCCAGACAATTATAAAATAATTGAAGAAAGAGCAATCTAAATAGCACATAATGATTCTGAGTTATGTGATTAGCTCTGACTGTTACAGTTATGATCTCCTAGTTAGTCAAAATGTGAAAATAGCCATTGTAAAGATGCCATAATACCTTCCAGAATGTGGAGTCACCATACAGCATACTTCTTGGGTGCTGGCTGGACTAATCCTTCAGCTTCACATTTCCCATCTTTTAGTTCGATTATGTTCTAGACCCAAACAAAACACCTATCCCTGTCATGCACTATTACTTACATACTCTGCAGTAAAGTGTTTCTCTGTTATAATAGCCTGGGCTCTAATTCAGGAAAACATCCCTATTCAGGAGAAAACTTACGCACATGCTGAACTTTAAACATAAGTCCCATTTGCTTCAATGAGACTTAAAACACACTTAAGTACTTGTCTTGAATAGGGATGAACTTAAGCAAGTCCTTAAGAGCTTTCCTGACATGGGGCCCCAATGGGTTGAAAGTGAGCAGGTGACATTTTATATTTTTGTACTAAAACTCTTCTATAGTAGAAGCAGTGCCCTACCCTTTGAAAGAAACACAAATTGTTGTTGCTATCAAGCAGCTGTTCCAAAACGACTAGCTTTGACTATGCAATGTAATATTACTAGCTCAGCAGAAAGTTGCAACTATGACACATCAAGTTCTCAGAAAGACGTTTAAGTAAGCTTGCGTGTCTTTTACCAGAAAACAGCCCACATGCAGAAAGAAATACACCTCTACCCCGATATAACGCTGTCCTTGGGAGCCAAAAAATCTTACCGCGTTATATCAAACTTGCTTTGATCTGCCGGACTGCGCAGCCCTACCCCCCGGAGCACTGCATTACCGCATTATATCCAAATTCATGTTATATCGGGTCACGTTATATGGGGGTAGAGGTGTAAAGAGATGCATTGGGAAGACAAAAATCCATCCCCTCACCTCTGGCTATGGTCACTATTTGAAATGTTCACCCAGCTGCACCAATAGAAGCAGAAGCCTGTTTAATTTTTTGTTGCACTGAAGCAGTAAGTGCTAGCACTAGAAATACTTTTCACCTGGCTTTGGGAGTACACTAGAAGCACAACCAGTTCTGTCAGTCTATGAACATCTTACGATTGTGCTTCAAGTCAAATTTGATTCTCAGGCTTCAGCTATTTTCCAGTTTCACCTATGACCAGATGAGCTTATAGCCAAATTCTTTTATTGGATCCATGCAGTTAACTACTGTTGACTTCAGTAAGAATTTCCCCCATGCACACAAGGGTAGACTTTGGTACCGAGACTGGTAGAACTGGTAAAAATAGTGGCAGAACATGTGAAATCAAACCACCACACATCACAACAAATACTGATGGTTATCATTAGCAGTGTGTGCTATTTCAAAATGAGAAAGGCACAGAAAACAATGATTTTGGATCCAAGGTGAGTAGAGTGCCAAAGAAGCAACCACATTAGCGAAGGTCTATCTGTTTAAAAACATACCTTGGTGACTATAATTTATCCTTTTTACAGTCTAGACAGCTTGTATTTCAGATTAAGAAAAAACCCCACAAAGGACAAATATAACATCTTCCTGATGGTGAGGTACTAACATGTTAAGCTGGAACTGAATAACAGGCTGCTTGGGTATGTCTACACTACGAAATTAGTTCGAATTTATAGAAGCCGGTTTTATTGAAATCGGTTGTATACAGCCGATTGTGTGTGTCCACACATAAAATGCTCTAGGTGCTCTAGTCGGCGGACCGCGTCCACAGTACAAGGCTAGCGTCGACTTCCGGAGCATTGCACTATGGGTAGCTATCCCACAGCTATCCCACAGTTCCCGCCGCCCCTTGGAATTCTGGGTTGAGATCCCAATGCCCGGATGATGCAAAACAGTGTCGCGGGCGGTTCTGGGTACATGTCGTCAGGCCCCTCCCTCCCCCGTCACAGCAACGGCAGACAATAGATTCGCGCCTTTTTACCTGGGTTACCTGGGTTACCTGTGCAGACAACATGGAGCCCGCTCAGCTCAGCTGAGCTCACCATCACCATATGTCCTCTGGGTGCCGGCAGACGTGGGACTGCATTGCTACACAGCAGCAGCTGCTAACTGCCTTTTGGCGGTAGACGGTGCAGTAGACTGGTAGCCTTCATCGGCGATCTGGGTGCTGGCAGCCGTGGGGCTTGCCTTTTGGCAGTAAATGGTGTATTACGACTGTTAGCCATCCTATTACAAGTCGGGTCATCGTACGTTAGCAGAGTCTTCCCTGAGCAGCCGATTGTGCAATAGGCCTGAAGACCATCGTCATACACCGCCCCGTATTTGCTGCCAACCACCCAGAAAGATGCCGAGGGCTATCAGTCACGCTGCACCGTCGTCTTAAGATGTAAAAAATAGATTTGCTCTGTATTCATTTGCTTCCCCCTCCCTCCGTCAAATCAACAGCCTGCTAAGCCCAGGGTTTTCAGTTTAATCTTTGGGGGGACCATTCTGTGTGACAGTTGTTTGTGTTTCTCCCTGATGCACAGACACCTTTCTTGATTTTAATTCCATGTACCTGTACCTGTACGCCATGTCGTCACTCGGCCCGCCCTCCCTCCTTCCCCTGGTCCGTCAGATACTACGTTTGCGCCACAGCTCAGAGACCCGAGAAGCGCCTTTCGCGCCTTTTCTTTGAATTCTGGGTTGAGATCCCAATGCCCGGATGATGCAAAACAGTGTCGCGGGCGGTTCTGGGTACATGTCGTCAGGCCCCTCCCCCCTCGTCACAGCAACGGCAGACAATAGATTCGCGCCTTTTTACCTGGGTTACCTGTGCAGACAACATACCACGGCAAGCATGGAGCCCGCTCAGCTCAGCTGAGCTCACCGTCACCATATGTCCTCTGGGTGCCGGCAGACGTGGGACTGCATTGCTACACAGCAGCAGCTGCTAACTGCCTTTTGGCGGTAGACGGTGTAGCATGAGTGATAGCCGTGGGGCTGGCAGCCGTAGGGCTGCATTGCACCAGCCCCTTGCCAGGCGATGGTATATTATGACTGGTACCCATCGTCGTCGTACTGGTGTGGCTGTCAATCATGGCCACCTGGGCAGACATGCTACTGTTTCGATGATGATGGTTACCAGTCGTAATATACTATTTCCTGCCAATTGCCCAGTATTGTCTGCTAAGCACCCAGAAGAGGCTGAGGGCGATGCTGGGTGCTGGCGGACGTGGGGCTGGCAGACGTGGGGCTGCATTGCTACACAGCAGCAGCCCCTTGCCTTTTGGCAGATGATGGTATATTATGATTGGTACCCATCGTCATCGTACTGGAGAGGCTATCACTCATGCTGCACCGTCGGCTGCCAGCTTAAGATGTAAAAAATAGATTTGTTCTGTATTCATTTGCTTCCCCTTCCTCCGTGAAATCAATGGCCTGCTAAGCCCAGGGTTTTCAGTTTAATCTTTGGGGGGACCATTCTGTGTGACAGTTGTTTGTGTTTCTCCCTGTTCCTGTACCTGTACGCTATGTCGTCACTCGGCCCTCCCTCCCTCCCACCCTCCTTCCTTCTCCTGGTCCATCAGATACTACTTTCGCGCCTTTTTTCAGACCAGGCGCCATAGCTAGCACTGGGATCATGGAGCCCGCTCAGATCACCGCGGCAATTATGAGCACTATGAACACCACGCGCATTGTCCTGGAGTATATGCAGAGCCAGGACATGCCAAGGCGAAACCCGGACCAGGCGAGGAGGCGATTGCAGCGCGGCGATGAGAGTGATGAGGAAATTGACATGGCCATAGACCTCTCACAAGGCACAGGCCCCAGCAATGTGGAAATCATGGTGTCACTGGGGCAGGTTCATGCCGTGGAATGCCGATTCTGGGCACGGGAAACAAGCACAGACTGGTGGGACCGCATCGTGCTGCAGGTATGGGACGATTCCCAGTGGCTGCGAAACTTTCGCATGCGTAAGGGCACTTTCATGGAACTTTGTGACTTGCTTTCCCCTGCCCTGAAACGCCAGGATACCAAGATGAGAGCAGCCCTCACAGTTGAGAAGCGAGTGGCGATAGCCCTGTGGAAGCTTGCAACGCCAGACAGCTACCGGTCAGTCGGGAATCAATTTGGAGTAGGCAAATCTACGGTGGGGGCTGCTGTGATCCAATTTGCCAGGGCAATGAAAGACCTGGTGATAGCAAGGGTAGTGACTCTGGGCAACGTGCAGTCAATAGTGGATGGTTTTGCTGAAATGGGATTCCCAAACTGTGGCGGGGCCATAGACGGAACCCATATCCCTATCTTGTCACCGGAGCACCAAGCCACCGACTACGTAAACCGCAAGGGGTACTTTTCAATGCTGCTGCAAGCCCTGGTGGATCACAAGGGATGTTTCACCAACATCAACGTGGGATGGCCGGGAAAGGTACATGATGCTCGCATCTTCAGGAA
This sequence comes from Malaclemys terrapin pileata, assembly GCF_027887155.1. Classification (NCBI taxonomy): domain Eukaryota; kingdom Metazoa; phylum Chordata; order Testudines; family Emydidae; genus Malaclemys; species Malaclemys terrapin. Next base: position 75,578,009 of record NC_071511.1, on the reverse strand, counting down.
CTCTGCTCTGTTTCGAAAGCTGGAGGAAGGGACTTTCTTCCCGGACCAGAAAGTGACCGTTGGGGATGTTGAAATGCCTATCGTGATCCTTGGGGACCCAGCCTACCCCTTAACGCCATGGCTCATGAAGCCGTACACAGGCATCCTGGACAGTAGTCAGGACCTGTTCAACTACAGGCTGAGCAAGTGCCGAATGGTGGTGGAATGTGCATTTGGACGTTTAAAAGCGCGCTGGCGCAGCTTACTGACTCGCTCAGACCTCAGCGAAAAGAATATCCCCATTGTTATTGCTGCTTGCTGTGCGCTCCACAATATCTGTGAGAGTAAGGGGGAGACATTTATGGCGGGGTGGGAGGTTGAGGCAACTCGCCTGGCCGCTGATTACGCGCAGCCAGACACCAGGGCGGTTAGAGGAGCACAGCAGGGCGCGGTGCGCATCAGAGAAGCTTTGAAAACGAGTTTTGTGACTGGCCAGGCTACTGTGTGAAACTTCTGTTTGTTTCTCCTTGATGAACCCTCCAACCCCCCCCCCGACCCAGTTCACTCTACTTCCCTGTAAACCAACCACCCCACCCCACCCTCCCCTCCCACTTGCAGAGGCAATAGAGTCATTGTTTTTTCACATTCATGCATTCTTTATTAGTTCCTTACAGAGGTAGGGGGATAATTGCCAAGGTAGCCTGGGATGGGTGGGGGAGGAGGGATGGAAAAGGACACACTGCATTTTAAGTTTCAGAGTAACAGCCGTGTTAGTCTGTATCCGCAAAAAGAAGAACAGGAGTACTTGTGGCACCTTAGAGACTAACAAATTTATTAGAGCATAAGCTTTCGTGGACTACAGCCCACTTCTTCGGATGCATCCGAAGAAGTGGGCTGTAGTCCACGAAAGCTTATGCTCTAATAAATTTGTTAGTCTCTAAGGTGCCACAAGTACTCCTGTTCTTCTTACTGCATTTTAAAACTTTAACTCTTATTGAAGGCCAGCCTTCTGATGCTTGGGCGATCATCTGGGGTAGAGTGACTGGGTGGACGGAGGCCCCCCCACCGTGTTCTTGGGCGTCTTGGTGAGGAGGCTATGGAACTTGGGGAGGAGGGCTGTTGGTTACACAGGGGCTGTAGCAGCGGTCTCTGCTCCTGCTGCCTTTCCTGCAACTCAACCATACGCTCGAGCATATCAGTTTGATGCTCCAGCAGACGGAGCATTGCCTCTTGCCGTCTGTCTGCAAGCTGATGCCACCTATCGTCTTCGGCCCGCCACTTGCTCTGTTCATCCCGCGATTCAGCCCGCCACCTCTCCTCTCGTTCATATTGGGCTTTTCTCATCTCTGACATTGACTGCCTCCACGCATTCTGCTGTGCTCTATCAGCGTGGGAGGACATCTGCAGCTCCGTGAACATATCGTCCCTCGTCCTACGTTTTCTCTTTCTAATGTTCACGAGCCTCTGCGAAGGAGAAACATTTGCAGCTGGTGGAGGAGAAGGGAGAGGTGGTTAAAAAAAACCACATTTTAGAGAACAATGGGTACACTCTTTCATTACAAGGTCGCATATTTCGGCTTGCAGGCAGCCATGGTAGGCCACAGTGTTTTGGCTTTTTTAACCTTCTTAACATGCGGGAAAGGTTGCAAACAGCAGCGCATTTCCCATATCAAGGATGAATTGGGCTGTCCATTTAAAATGGGGTTTCAATGTAAAAGGAGGGGGCTGCGGTTTCCCGGTTAACATGCGGCACAAATACAAGTAAACCACCACCCCCCCACACACACACACACACACGCTTCTCTGGGATGATCACTTCACCCCTCCCCCCCACCGCGTGGTTAACAGCGGGGAACATTTCTGGTCAGAAGAGCAGGAACGGGCGCCTCTGAATGTCCCCTTAATAAAATCACCCCATTTCAACCAGGAGAGCTTTCTGGAGATGTCCCTGGAGGATTTCCGCTCCATCCCCATACACGTTAACAGACTTTTCCAGTAGATGTACTGGCCGCGATTGCCAGGGCAAATTAATCATTAAACACGCTTGCTTTTTTTTTGTAATGTTTACAAATAGTTACAAAGTTACACTCACCAGAGGTCTCCTGTGTGCCCTGAGGGTCTTGGGTGAGTTCGGGGGTTACTGGTTCCAGGTCCAGGGTCACAAACATATCCTGGCTGTTGGGGAAACCGGTTTCTCCGCTTCCTTGCTGCTGTGAGCTACCTACAGTACCTCCATCGTCATCTTCCTCGTTCCCCGAACCGTCTTCCCTGTGTGTTTCTCCAGTGAGAGAGTCATAGCACACGGTTGGGGTAGTGGTGGCTGCACCCCCTAGGATCGCATGCAGCTCCGTGTAGTAGCGGCAAGTTTGCGGCTCTGCCCCGGACCTTCCGTTTGCTTCTCTGGCTTTGTGGTAAGCTTGCCGTAACTCCTTAATTTTCACGCGGCACTGCTGTGTGTCCCTGTTATGGCCTCGGTCCTTCATGGCCTTGGAGATCTTTTCTAATACTTTTCCATTTCTTTTACTGCTACGGAGTTCAGCTAGCACTGATTCATCTCCCCATATGGCGAGCAGATCTCGTACCTCCCGTTCGGTCCATGCTGGAACTCTTTTGCAATCCTGGGACTCCATCACGGTTACCTGTGCTGATGAGCTCTGCGTGGTCACCTGTGCTCTCCACGCTGAGCAAACAGGAAATGAAATTCAAACCTTCGCGGGTCTTTTCCTGTCTACCTGGTCAGTGCATCTGAGTTGAGAGTGCTGTCCAGAGCGGTCACAATGAAGCACTGTGGGATAGCTCCCGGAGGCCAATAACGTCGATTTCCATCCACACTACCCCAATTCCGACCCGCAAAAGCCGGTTTTATCGCTAATCCCCTCGTCGGAGGTGGTGTAAAGAAACCGGTTTAAAGGACCCTTTAAGTCGAAAGAAAGGGCTTCGTTGTGTGGACGTGTCCAGGCTTAATTCGGTTTAACGCTGCTAAAGTCGACCTAAACTCGTAGTGTAGACCAGGCCCTTCTGTCACAAGGAAATGGACTTCTCTACACTTAAGGTGCGTGCCACAGAAAACAGAATGGCATCATCATCTTCCTTTTAGTTGCATAGCTACCAACTCCACGGGCTGATTTGATTCTCTTAAAGCTGAATGGCAAAAGTCTGGTCCCCACATTAACTCCAATTCTATTTATTTAGACTTATACATAAAGCTAGAAAGGGGCAACCACTCATATACTCCAGGTGCCCTTGACATTACTTTAAAATACAACAAGACTGATGTACAAACATAAAGCATAGCAGCACAATGCAATATAACCCACCACCAGCAAATGACGTAACTGAAAGTCTTAAATCACCAATACCTTGCAGCAATTCACTACCCATTAATTCCCCAAGGTACAGAGAGGACCATTTACTTCCCATGCTCATTCTACCTTAACGATGCATACACATTTTAAAGGGTTGATTCTCATTCAAAGAGCACATAGCACCAACAGACTAGCTTTTTAAATGAAAAGGCAAATCTATTCTCATAGATGAATACTGCACAAGCAAAGAGTGATTAGCTCTCCTTCACATATGAGTAAGGTTTGAATAAGTCATTGGCACCTCCAGCATTCACAAATTAAGATCCTTTCATATTTATGAAACATAATCACCCTTCAAGGTTAAGATATCAGAAAACTCAAATCTTGTAACATCAGTGTTTCCATAACTGAACCAAGGCTACCTATAGCAACCTTTGTATTTGGGACTTTGTTGAGAGGGATGGGGACTTGTAAAAGGCTTGGCAAAAAGAGAGTAGCAGAAATAAGTCACGCTTTATAATCACAGCTGGATTATATCAATCACTGAGGTGTAGTCAATCTTTTAAGCTGCTACTTTGCAAGATAGCATTTCAGAATTATTTTTGTTATGAAAATTCCATGAGAGTTCATTTTAAGCAGTTAGATTAATGCCAAGACAAATGGAAGCTATTAGTCCTTTAGAGTAGCATAAATGGCAGAAGCTACAGTAATTGCTCTTTAAATAAAGTAGAGTCTCCACACAGAATTTAATCTTTTAGACTAAAAAAAGATGGCAAATCCTGGAATACCCACACATAACAATCACATTTCTGCTGCAGATACATGGGGTAATGTCATATCTCCAAAGTATTTGCCAGTAATGATAACTACACAGAAAACAATCCCTTATTTTGACCATTCCATGCTGATTGATAGAACTCAGAACAGACCAAACATTAATATTGCTCTAGTGTATAGTTATACCTCACCAACTATTTCACTGATATTTTGTTACTCCTATTAAAGGAAAACTGTGAAAATAAGTCACGTATCAAATACAGCCCTTAACAAACTACTATTGAAGTCAATAGGAAATCCATATGCTGATATGACTATACAATTTCTTCTCATCTATTAAACATATATTTACCTCTGTTATTAATCCAGTTACTGTGTTAAATTGAAAGAATTTTAAGCTCCTGTTTTCTAATCTGTATCACAAATCGGAACTAGGCGGTCATGCCTAGTGGTCGGAGCAGAGACCGTCAGGCCTAGTGGTCAGAGCTGGATTCAGCCACCAGGAATAAGCACCACAGGTCAGCACTGGAGTTAGGAACCAGCTATTGGGAACCACTCAGAGGAGCAAAACTGGATTGGACAGGAGCAACACTTGGAACAGGGCTGGAGCAAGGCTAGCAACAGGACAAGTAGAGGAAAGATCACAGCTGTAAGCATGTACATTGAGCAGCAAGAGATAAGTTGTTGTTGGCAGGGCCGGCTCCAGGCACCAGCCCACCAAGCATGTGCTTGGAGCGGCGCCTGGATGGGGGCGGCACGGTGGGGCGCTCCGGCTCGAGAGCGGGGCCGCGACTGGGCTCGCCGCCCTCCCTGCGGCGCTCCAGCCACCGGGGAGAGCGGAGCTGCAGCAGGCTCGCCACCCTCCCCCCCAGCGCTCTGGCCGGTCGGGGGCTCTCCGCCCTGCTCCCGGCGCTCTGGCCGCCGGGGGGAGAGCAGAGCCGCAGCGGGCTCGCCGCCCTCCCCCCGACGCTCCGGCCGGTCGGGGATTGCGGGCCCACAGCCTGGCTCGCCGCGCTGGGGGGGGTGGGGGGGCTTTTTTGCCTAGGGCAGCAAAAAAGCTAGAGCCGGCCCTGGTTGTTGGGCCCTTGAGCAATTTTGCCTGATTGACCACTCTGGCTATCAAGCTGAGTGGTCACTCAAGCGAAGCTGCTGTATCTCAGCTGTGCTCATAGGCTGCCCTGTGACTGGGCAGGCACAGGTGCAAGTATTCATTCCTGACAATCTGTTAGGCCCCTATTTTACTTCTACTTTCATTGTGTTTGCAAGGTAACACTTGAGGCCAATTTTATGCTCATAGACATTTTGCCTTTCTTGTTCTAATGAACATTGCTTGTAAGGGTTTCCAGTACAGCATGGGAATGGAAACTTTTAAAAAGAGGTTTCATATTAGGGTTTGTAAAACATCTGCTGTTCTTGCAAACCTAGATTTGGGGTCTAAAGTAGTTGACAGTATATCTCTAATCATTGTCTAATATGGACCCAATCCTGAAAACACTTTGCACGAGCTGACTTCAATAAGACTACTCATGCAAGTAAAGTTACTTATGTGCATAAGTTTCAGAGTGGTAACCGCGTTAGTCTGTATCAGCAAAAACAACGAGGAGTCCTTGTGGCACCTTAGAGACTAACAAATTTATTTGGGCATAAGCTTTCGTGGGCTAAAACCCACTTCATCAGATGAATGGAGTGGAACATACAGTAGGGAAATATAGATACACAGCATATGAAAAGATGGGAGTTGCCTTACCAAGTTGCCTTACCAAGTTAGCACTAAACTGACCCTAGGGTTACCATATTTAAAAAATAAAAAAAGAGGACACTCCACGGGGCCCTGGCCCCGCCCTGTTCCCACCCCCAGCCCCATCCCAACTCCTCCCCTTCCCCGCCCAACTCCGCCCATTCCCCGCCCCTTCCCCAAAGTCCCCGCCCTAACTCCCCCTCCTCCCTCCCAGCCACGCAAAAAGGGCTGCCCCAGCGCTACCGCCTTCACGGATTGCCGGGCAGCTCCCAGACCCTGCACCCCCGGCCAGCACTTCCCCAGCGCAGCTGAAGCCCGGGAGGGGAAGTGCCCGGCTGGGGGCGCAGGGTCCAGAGGCATGGGAATGAGGAATGAGACTGAACATAGCATAGCATGCAAAGCAAATTTATTTCCCAGTAGTAGAGCAGACAAAACATTAATATAATTAATGACTATATGATAAGTACCATGTGCTATGCACACTTATGGTATAAAAAGTTTGCAGGAATTATAAAACTTGCACATTTCTATTGTTTACAGAACCACTTGCTTCTTCCTTTCTCCCCAGCACAAAGTGTCCTTTTCCTCAACTCTTTCTGTGCATACAATAATGAATATGACTTTGGTTTAGATGGTGCTTTTCCTATTCAATGCATCTTACAAAGACAGTTTGCAGGTTACTAAATGAATTTGTTAATGGTAGTGCAGTTACCATGCGGACAGTTATTATGAACTCAACTGTAGTGCTCTGGAGCTAAGCAAATAATTTTCAGCTAATAATTTATTCAACAAATTTCACCTCTTTCTGTTTGTGAATTGTCTGTGGACACCTCACAATTCTCAAGATTACTAGGTACTTGGCATTACTTTACTGAAGCATTTCTGTGATTAATTCTCGGCCTATATTTCATCTTAAAGCAGGTCATTACAAATATGTGATACTCCCAGTTCAAACTCTGCTGGTTAGTACTGACTGGACAGATAGAAATGTGCCATGTGGCCTGTTTTCCAGTTGATGACTCAAATTAGGGTTACCATCTGTCCGTATTTCCCCGGACATGTCCGGCTTTTTCGTCTTTAAAAAGCCGTCCGGGAGGAATTGGTAATAAGATAGGAAGGTCCGGGATTTCCCCCCCGCCCCCATGCAGAATGCAGCACGGCTGATAGGGTGGCTGGGCCCATTGGCCTCCAGCAGCTAGAGCCCCTCCCCTGCTCCCCCCTCCTCCTGCCTCAGCACTCTGTGGGGGAGGGGCTGTTTGCTAGGCAGCGCGGCATCCTGCTCCACGTGGCTCGATCGGCATGGTGGTAAGGAGAGTCCCAGGGGGCAGTCATGGAGCAGGGAGAGGTTTCGATGAGTCGGGAGTTATGGGGGGGCTGTCACGGGGTGATCAGGGGACAGGGAGCGGGGGGGGTTGGATGGGTCGGGGATTTTGTGGGGGGGCTGTCAGGGGGCAGGGATGTGGAGAGGGATTGGGGCAGTCAGGGAACAGGGAGGGTTAGATGGGTTGGGGGTTTGGGGGGGCAGTCAGAGGACAGGCAGCGGTTGGATAGGCATGGGAGTCCCGGGGATCTGGTGGGGGTGTGGATAGGAGTCAGAACAGTCAGGCGACAGGTAGGGAGTGGGGTCCTAGGGGGGCAGTTAGGGTGGGGGGGGGTCTCAGGAGGGGGCAGTCGGGGACCAGGACAAGGGAGGCTTAGATAGGGTGGGGTCCCCAGGGGGTGGTTAGGGGCAGGGGTCCCAGGAGGGGGCGATCAGGGGACAAGGAGCGGGGGGGGGTTGGATGGGTTGGGGGTTCTGTGGGGGGCAATCAGGGGGCGGGAAGTGGGAGGGAGTGGCTAGGGGGCGGGGCGGGGCTCCCCCTCCCCCCCAGAGTGTCCTCTTCTTTGAAAGTTCAAATATGGTAACCCTAACTCAAATATGCAAGGTCCAAGGAGCAGTCTAACCCCAGTTCAGCAAAGCACTCAAGCATAGGCTTAACCTTGAGCATATGAGCAGTCCCACTGATGCTAATGGGACTATTATGCATTCTCACATTCTGAAAGTGCTTTGTTGCTTTGCTGGATCAGAGTACTGGGTGCTCACTACTTTGCAGGATTGAGCCCTAAATGAGCATAACTCTTAGAATGTTGTTTCTAGTTTAAATGCTCCTGTGCATATTCTCCAAACTTGTTGACACTTTCCCTCTGCTAACATTGTTCACGAGAATATTTGCAAGACACTAACAAAAGGGGCATGAACAAAGTTAAAGCAATTCATGTAAATACTTGATCAAATAATTATGATTTTATTTTGACAGCTCTGAAGCAAATACATATCCTTGGAAATTAGAATCTGTTTTATTGAGAGAGAACATTGGCTCATAAACCAAGACCATTGCTTACTCTTTTTGATTTTCACTTGAACATTCACCAGTGATTTGCAGAAGGGTCTTTCTCCTCCTCTTCATCCTCCCAGCCCAACTCTGACTATACTTCAGCATTTGCACTGTACGAGACTATGTCCAGGTGTGCGATTAGATCCTACATCATTTGATCCAGAAGTGAGAGTCCTGTTAAGTGTCTCATAACTAAGATATACTGATAATATGATGATTTTGATACTACAACTGTTTGGCTTGATTAACAAACTTATCTAGCAAATACATGGCCTGCTGTGGAACAGTTTGTGTGTGGAAGAGGTTGTGAATTCTAAGCTACACTGTACAATAGGCAGTCTAAATAAACAGCAGTAAGCATGTAAATAAAAACAGGATTCTAAACAACCAGGCAGTAACAACAGAGTCTAGCAATAGAGTCTATGAGCTAGTATTGCCTACTATCTTAGTATTTAAATTGAGAACTGTACTTTGAAGTTTAAACAGTGACTAATTAATCCTATGAGTCAACCTGGAAGTACAACCAGGTTCCAGCAAAGAAGCACATGAATGGTCTTTGCATGTTTAGGAGTGCATGCCACGTTACTGAGCACACTTCAAGAAACCTTGTTAAAAGACATGAACAAGAGGGAAAGATGCAAGAGATTAATGGGAGTATTTTAACCTGAAACCAATAGTTAAGTAAAACTATCTTCCCTTTAGTGATGTACGTACAATATCGTTTATATTAGTTTTCCCTGGGGTATAATACAGCTGTTCACAAGGGAATTTGGTGGAACTTAGAGGCTTGTAACTCCTCTCGTAAAATGAGACAGAACTCTAGTCATAAAACCTTACAGGACATTTATGTGAGATCTCCTACTAGGTTTACTTTAATGAACTGTACAAAGGAAGAAAGGTTAATGTACTTTAGATATTTCACTCAAAAGAGAATTTGAACATTTCTAAAGATGGTGGCAGGTAAACCCAGTTTACCTATGACAATGACAAGTCTACACTGGGGAGGAAAGAACATACTGAAACTTCAACTTCACATCAGATTACAGATCTCCCAGATACATACAACTACCCAGTCAGGGTAGGTCTACACTGCAGCTGGGAGTCCCAGCCCAGATAGACAGACACAGGCTAGCTCTGTTCAAGCTAGTGTGCTAAAAATAGCAGTATGGACCAGTGCCGTAACAAGGGCGAGGCGAGTGAGGCACTTGCCTCGGGCGCGCAAAGCGGAGGGCGCAGCTCTACTGCCCAAGCGGGGCGGAGGGGAAAAAAAAAAAAAAAGCTGCGATCGGCGGCACTTCGGCAGCAGTTCTACTGCCGTCACTTCTTCAGCGGCGGGTCCCTGAGTCCCTCTCAGAGGGAAGGACCTGCTGCCGAATTGCCACCACCGCTTCATTCATTCTTCTGCGGCAATTCAGCGGTGGGTCCTTCTCTCCGAAAGGGACTGAGGGACCTGCCACCAAATTGCCGCCGAAGAATGAATGAAGTGGCAGCGGCAATTCGGCGGTAGGTCCTTCCCTCCGAGGGGGACTCAGGGACCTGCCACCGAAGAGCCTGGAGCCGGCCCTTGCCTCAGGCACAAAAATTCCTTGTTACGGCTCTGGTGTGGACATTGCAGCACAGATGGCAGCACAGGCTAGCCACCTGAGCTCAGACCCAGGGGGTCGGGTGGGCTTGTATTCAGATAGCTAGCCAGTGCCATCACCCAGGGCACAAATCCACAATACTATTTTTTGCATGGTAGCCGAAGTGCTGCTGATCATGGCTTTATCTTTTTTTTTTTTCCCCGCTTCGCAGCTTGGGGCGGCAAAAAAGCTGGAGCCGGCCCTGGCCACTCCTACTCCACAATCTGGCTGTCATGCAGCTCCAATAAAGCCATTTCAGTTCTCAGAATTAAATGATGCTGTATCATTAATGGCTGAGAACTGCAGAGACTGGTCTGAGAATCTCAAGGGTCTATGGGAGTCTTTAAAAACCTTATTTCTGAGGTTAGCATACAAGGGAGAGGTCTAAGGTTTCCATCTGTTCTAGTTACAGACTGGAAGAATATCCTTCAAGCGGCATCACAGGCTTCTCGATAACACAAATATTCAAGTAGGATGTCGAGGATTTCACACGTGGGGCAAATGGGGAAAATGTCAGACCTTTATTTCAAACTTGAAAATCATTGTACAAGTTAATATATACAGGTGGACTAACTATTCACTTCTTTCAACAGCATTTAACCTCACCCGGAACTGGTAGAGACTGAATACAACACAGCATAATCTAGCTAGCCCACAAAGTAGGAAGGTAACCTGATTGTGAGATAATGCCCTTGGTCTTTGGGTATTATAGCACAGTTTCAACATAATTACTAGGCCTCAGATGGTACTTTACTAGTACACTTAAAAATATCAGCCGCTAACTATGGTGTACATAGCACACAATAAAATGGGATAGCTGCTGACAAACTATTAATGAAGGTTTATAACCAAGTCTATACTGCATTGCCCAACCCTCAATGAAATACCACAGTAAAAGATTTAAAAGATTAGGACAGTCTCATCTGAGGTACTAAGAACTTTGCCCCTAGTATGGTAGTGATTCTGGAGATATTTTTCATAGGACCTATGTGAAGATCTATCTTTATCAAGTTTTCTCTGTTTACTTACATTGCTGGAAATCAATTTTTTAAAGTGTTGCTTTATGTATACCTGTTGGGCCTGATTCTAATGTAAGTGATGAGGACCTACATTGACTGAGATCAGCTACAATAGTGTAAAAGTGATGTGAAGCAAACAGCATGCAGAAATCTGCTGAGAGCACAAGGACACTACATTTTCCCCAAAATGGGGTATGAAAAAATTTCTAACACTTCGTTTTCTATGGTATTTTAAATCCCAAAGAGCTTAAAAGGCCAGCACACACTCAAACTCTCATCTGCTTTTGCTCTGACACTTATCTTCTAAATGACAGAGGATCATAGTGTAACAGATTGTGCTTGAGCACAGGGCCGACTCCAGGCACCAGCTTGCCAAGCAGGTGCTTGGGGTAGCCACTCTGGAGAGGGGCGGCACTTCCAACCATTCAGCAACAATTCGGTGGATAGTCCCTCACTCCCGCTCGGAGCGAAGGACCTCCCGCCGAATTGCCGCCGCAGATCGCGATCGTGGCTTTTTTTTTTTTTTTTTTTTTTTCCTGCTTGTGGCGGCAAAAACCCTGGAGCCGGCCCTGCTTGAGCATAACTCATCCAGGTATATATAAGCATCCCTTTTCCTGGCATGAATTGAAATATTTGTGCAAAGTATCCTTTCAATGGACTATATGCTTTTAATGCCTAATAAGGGCCTTGTGCGTCAAATACCCAGCACAGTGATTGAATTACAAACTAAGAATAGTTAGGAATAAATGCCACTCTTCACACAGTATCTGCCGTTGGACCAGAAGCTTGGTCTCCTGCATTAACACACTATAATGTATCTCTCCACATACCAATTATGTACATAAGCCAGACAATTCTTACATCAGCAGCAATTCCAAGTCAGTAAAACTGAATCAGTGCCACTGTTTAACCAATCTCAGGAAGGTATTTGCATTTAAGCATGTACAACTTAATTTTTATATCATTATTACCTAACAGAAAAGGGCACTTACTGAAATCATCACGGATCTGCTTGGCAATGAATACAAGTTACAAGGGATATTTGTTGGCATCTCTATATTTGGTTTCTGTAATATTCACTGTATGAACAAAATTTACAAAGTTCACTTAATTCCAATTCTACTTAGTAGAAGTAATGGCTTCAGAAAACTGAATTCTCACAACTTTGATCAGATCCTCAGAATTATCTCCAGCAGTTGATCACTAGCCTCTTTCATCAGGAACAAAGAATAATCACCCTAACCCTACTCCACCCCTAGACATTTAAAGCTTAACCTCCTAAAAGTGAGATCCTGGGAGAATAGAAAAGTGTAGTGAGTCGGTATGGCTCCCCTCCCGCCCAGAAGAGGGAGCACCCTTGCAGGCACCGGAGTGGGCGGAGCCACCGCCACCTGTTCCTGCCCCCCGGAAGTCAAGGGGCGGGACAGGAAGTATAAAGGCCTGGACGCCAGAGCTCAGTCAGCTGCCAGCCACCACAGGGAGCAGACGTGCGGCCGGGAGCTCCCGGCCGGGAGACCTCCGAGGCCCGAGCCCTAACTGGCCGGAGCTGCCCCGGGCGCACTACGAGGAGGAGCCGCCAGAGCCCGTCCGCTCCCGTCGCTGGGAGGAACCCTTGGAACCCCCCCCACACTAACCCTGAAGGTGAAACCGCACCAGAACCCCTCCGCCCCTGCTGTTACCCGGAGGAGCCGCCCGAGTGCAGTTGGCCTGATTTCCCGACGGAGCTGCTGGACCTGCCACCAAGCCCTGGCCGAGAGGAGCCTATGCAGCTGGACTGGCCCGAGCCCGGTGCCACGAACGAGGTAGGCCCTGAGGGGGAACCTGGAAGTAGCCCGGGGGTAGCCGACCCCGGTCAGGCTGCAGACGAATGTGAGCCAATGTCAGTGTGTTTCGGTCAGGATACCCCACTGACCAGCAGCAGTAGTAACTGCTGCTAGGGCCCCGGGCTGGAACGCAGTGGAGTGGGTGGGCCTGCATTCCCCCCTGCCACCCCGCTCACAGGTGGCAGGCTTCCCCCTCACCCAACGCTCGGCTGTAGGAGCCTGGGCGTACCCCACCTGTTTGCCTGCTCAGCCCCTGCAACCAAGGGCCTGAGCTATAACTGTGTGTGCCCCGCCCTGATCCAGGGCCTGGGCTCCTTAACTGTTTGCTCGCTCAGCCCCTGCACCAGAGGGCCTGAGCTATAACTGTGTGTGCCCGCCCTGACCCAGGGCCTGGGCTCTTTACCTTTGCTCGCTCAGCCCCTGTACCAGAGGGCCTGAGCCCCGAACTAACTGTCTGCTCAGCCCCTGCACCAGAGGGCCTGAGCCCTGAACTCACGGTCGCGTACTCAGCCCCTGTCTGAGGGCCTGAGACCTGAGCTAGCTGTCGGTTTTGCTCCGCCCCTGCACCGGAGGACAGGAGCTTCTGAACTAACTGGCTGTTTACTTCCAGCAGTAGTGAGTCGGTGTGGCTCCCCTCCCGCCTAGGATGGTCGAGCCCCGGCCCGGACCTATTACAAAAAGAACCCACAAAATCTTAAATTACATCTCTGGAGTAGGAACCAATTTCTCTCTTGGACTAGAAGACTAAGAACCAATACTACAGGATGTAAACTGGAAATTATTAATCTGTTGCATGGAAAACTCTCCTCAAAAGAATGGTCAGAGGCTGATAACACACCATGGGCCTGATTCTCCTCTCATCCCACCGTTAATCAGGAGTTTAAAAAAAAAATCTATTGGGAAAGTGGGGAGAGGAGGAATCATAGCCTGCGGGGACACGCTCAGTGCTTCTTAGCTGTTGAATGGTGTTTAGATACCATGAGGGTGGGAGCATTAGAATCAGCAGGTGTTCTGCATGCTTACCATGACAATGAAGGGTTCCTCCATTTCAAATTCTCAGAATTTTGCTCTCCTGGGTACAGACAGTAATAAGCAATAACAGATGTACAGTGTTTATGCAAACAGTATCAGGACTGCAACCTCACTAAAAGTATAAAAACACTGAAAAACTCACTGGATTAGTCACTAGAATGTATATTACCATCTCTTTTTTTTTTAAACTACTGAAGCCAAAGTCACTTGATAATTTAAAAGGCTCCTAATGAAATGAATGCAGCCTCAGTCATATTCTCCTCTTCAATTAAAAATGTTTAAAAAAAACTCATAATCTAGTTTAGGCATAATTTAGTTCCAGTAAGCAATCTTTGTTGAAAGTAATTCTGTGAATTATGAACCTAAGGAGAACAAAATAGGCTCTTATCCTAGCTCAAGTAAAAGGTGCCTTACAACTTCTCTAGTCCTAGCACGACATCCTTCAACTCTTCTCTGTGCCAATATTTATTTACATTATACAGACAGATTCTGCGGCCAGCAGGGACGGCTCCAGGGTTTTGGCCGCCCCAAGCAGCCAAAAAAAAAATTAAAAAATTTTAAAAAAAGCCGCGATCGCGATCTGCGGCAGCAAGTCCTTCGCTCCGAGCGGGAGTGAGGGACCGTCTGCCGAATTGCCACCGAATAGCTGGACCTGCCGCCCCTCTCCGGAGCGGCCGCCCCAAGCACCTGCTTGCCAGGCTGGTGCCTGGAGCCGGCCCTGGTGGCAGTCTCCGGCATGCATCATCCTTTGGATTCAACAGAAATCATGCATGGGCAGCTGAGGGCTGAACTGGTCCCTAAGGGTTTAGTAATGTTAATCCCATATGCAAGTCCATCAGGAGGAAAACTGTACAATATATTCATGGTTTATAAAATCAGACCTGAATAATTTCATTAAATAAAAGCGATTGCAAAGTGCAGTCTTGAGAAATCAGAGGAAGAGGAGGCATGTTTTTACCATTATGATTCCTCAGTATTGTCCTTTTATACGGTTTTGACGCCTACATTTGGATCCACACAGACATATAGAACAGCGTGAAACTTCGTCAATGGGTTTCTACGTGGGCACAGAGGTCTGCGTACCCTGATCAAATTGCAGTGTTGGGGCCTATGTTTGTTCCATGCATACAGTATTCCATTTGATACAGAAGGAGGAGTACTCCTCTTCAACAGAGATATTTGAAAGAATTACTAATTCTTACTGAAATTTAACATGGCAAAAAAAGCCCAAATGCCAAAATTAAAATCAGATTCTCAGTGCTTCTATAACTCTCTCTGTTTCTGATTCTGTAATATCAAAAGCAAGTTCTGCAAAATTATAATTTACTTAAATTAACTTCAAACACACACTTTTACATAAGAGACAGATTCTGAAATATAAAAGGATTTTTTTCAAGTATTTTTTGCCCTCTATCTATTGTGGATAATATCCTCTTCAAAATCTGAAGTGAATTCTTTGTCCCTGTTTTGTCCTTTTTGCAGACTTGAGAATATTGATTTTATCTTTGCTTTGTGAAAGGATCTGAAATTACCAAGGCTATTTTTTGTTGAATAACTTCAACTTATATAGCCTCCCATCCGCCAGTACATACTTGCACAGGCATGCTGTCTGTCTATTGTATTTGCTTCGCTCTGGCAATTACTGCTGCAAGTCCAGCAGGGGGAGGCTCAAAACATTGTGTTCTAAGAGAGTTGCATAAAAGAATCCTATCTTTTGTTGTTTTGTTTTTATCCGAAGAGAATTTTCCCTGGGAATAATTTTGATGTTCTAAAAACATTGGGCCTAATTCAGATACCCTTCCTTGTGCTGAGTAATTCCTTATTCCAGGAGTAGCTCCATTACTTTCTATAGCCATATAATAAAAAGAAAACAAGGAAAGAAGAAGTGCCCCCAACCCCTTGCCCCAGCCCGGAGCCCCCTCCAGCACTCTGAACCCCTTATCCCCAGCCAAGAACTCCCTCCTGCACCTCAAGCCCCTCACCCTAGTTGTTGCTCTCTTGCTTGGTCTGCAGACTGGATACACAAAGTACTGCTGTTTTCTCTGTGAATGGGATAGTCGTGCAAGAGAGTCCCATTACATCAAGAAAGATTGACCACTCCGACAGTCATTGGAGCCTGGGAGGAAAAGAGTTCAGCATCCACCACTTGTTGAATCAAGGAAGATTTTGTTACCACCCTTACACATCAAGCTGGGTCTGATGAAGAACTTTGTCAAGGCCATTGACAAAACACAAGCAGCTTTCAAGTACCTCCGTGGAAAATTTCCAAGGTTAAGTGAAGCTAAGATAAAGGAAGGTGTCTTTGTTGGTCCTCAGATTCGTGAACTTCTTAGAGATGATGCATTTGACCATGCACTGCATGGCAAGGAAAAGACGGCATGGAAAGCCTTCCAGTTAGTGGCAATAAATTTTCTCGGAAACAACAAGGCAGACAACTACAGGTTGTTGGTGGAAAACCTCCTCAAGGCATACAAAAGCCTTGGTTGCAACATGTCACTAAAGATACATTTTTTGCACGCTCATCTAGATTTTTTTCCACCGAACTGCGGAGCAGTGAGCGATTTCACAGGACATTGCAACAATGGAGAAACGCTATCAGGGCAAACGGAGCCCATCAATGCTTGCAGATTATTGCTGGACAGTGACAAGAGATGCTCCATTTAATGAATACAAGACACAAGCCAAGAAGCGCCAAGTAGACACTGAATAGGACTAAACTATGTACATAATAGTTTTTTGCCTTTTGTTTCATAATAAATGTTATTTATATAACCCTTTTGCTGATTTTTAAAGTGTTACATAAACAGGACAGGTGAAATATTATCATGTAAAGCAACCATAAACACATGAAAAGACCTAGGTTTACAATTTATGATTAAAACTCTACTATCTAAACAATATACAAAGACATCAAATGTAAAAACTTAAATATCTTAGAAACAGTAGCCAATCAGTTGTTTTAATGTCATATTTGAATTCAGCACATCAAAATACATAATAAATAGCACATTTTATCTCTGAAGCAGACGACTTCTCAAAAATTGTAGACCAGTGTAATCAGTTCTGAGTCTCCAACAACCTGCTTCCTAATTAGAAAGTGACCTGAGTAGGAGAACATTCCACGCTTATCTTCAGATTTATAAGATTAAATTGAAACGTGGGGCTTTGTGAAAACCAACACAATTGACAAACTGAATCTCTGCTTTTGTAAGCTCAACTGCAGTATCATAGCACCAATTAGGAGAAATGTGTAACCTGAAGAGAATGTTACACTGACCAATTCTGCCCTAAACCTTTCTGAATTAAATCAACTCACATAAAAACTCTGAGCACCTACAAGCATATCAACTTTTGTCAATTTGTCCCCAGGTCCCAGAGATATTAGTGTAACTGGGCAAGCCAGAAAGGAAACCAGTAAGCATAGCATGACACTGCAAAATTGCTATTTAAAGTGTTTTTTCAGCTTGAGCAAGATAGAACAGATTGGCATTGGTCTGTCAATAACTTACAAACAAGAGAGTGGAATTAATATTAAGAGAAAGTTATAATAATTATATGAATCTTGTCTCTTCAAACTCACATATGAGACAAACAGTGAGCTGGGACACCTACAGTCTAGACAATTAATATGCCATGGTAAAGTCATTAGCTTGGGACAAAGGGCAGATGGTACTGGGAGTACTTATTTAGAAATAGGAAATGAAAGGTATACAGAAAAAAGGAGCATAAACTGTTTATCCAAACAGGTGATTACAACAGTGAAGAACTTTGAAAAACATACAATGGATATGTCATGTGCCATAAACAGTAAATATCTTTTCTCTGTAGAGTCACTGGTATATGCTCCTTTGACTCCATCAGCAATAGGAATTTTAGCAACAAACTGTAACTGGTCTAGCAAAACCTGTGGTAGCCCTAGTGTTGGGTTTTGGTTTTCATTGTTTTGTTTTGTTTTTCTTAAAATACCCTAGTTTAGACAAAGCCTTTGGGACAAAAGGGTCTGATAATACACCAGGTGCATCAAAGAAATGAGAGAAGTCTAAGTCTCAGAAATGGAGGAGAGAATCTATCTCTAGATTACAGGCTGTGTCTGATCGGCAGCCCTGCTAAGAGGGTCAGAGAAAAAGGGACAAGTTAGACAGAGAGGGTATATGCTCTAGGAATAGGAGCTAATGATTTTTTTCCTCTAACAACACAAACAGTACCTATTTAGACTACCTTTTACAGCGTGTTGGATTAAATATGTCCATGAGAACAGAATTTAAGGGCACAAGGTGACAACCCAGGCCATGTGTGCAACTACAGATGTATCTTCTACACTGCTAGAGCCAGTGTTCAAAGTAATCCGAAGAGGAAAGAGGAAGGCTAAAGTCCTTCACAAGGCCAAGAGGACCTCATTCTATGGAAATTTTTTGGTAAGTACCTGCCAAGTGGGTCTGTCAGATACATTCCAAAGGGGAGAAAACTGCTTCGCACAAGCAACACTAAATAAAGAATTTAATAAAATAAGACTAAAAATCATGTCTGGAAGAGATTGTCTGGCAATATAAAGAGATAGAAAAGAGCTTCAGGAAGTATAAAAATCCCCTAACCACGGTTCCATATAAAAAACAGTTAGGGCTTATCCGCCTGGTGTATCATCCTGAGCTAGGTCTGGTGAAGCTAAGGATATGGGACAAATCTTACTGGTGTGTTGTGCTAGCAGGAACGGTAGAACACTTTTAGCCTTTACAACTCTGAGAGTGTTTAAAACATACCCTTCTCCACATAGCATTGTCTGGGAGTGGATTGATGGATTAAACGTAAAGAGGGGTGCGGGAAGAGAGTGATCACTTTATGGTTCATGGGAAGATAAAAATGTCCAAAGAATGAGGGGAAAGATTATTACAACTTAAGCGGCTACAATTTCCGTTTTGTATTCTGCAGGGCACTGGTCAGCTCCTGCATTGCTTTTGTGTGCTCGTTTGTTTGCCAAGCTCATAACAAAGGCCACTTGGTGAAAAAGTAATTGTTTGGGAGGAATGAGTCTTTAGAAGGATGAAAAGGAGAAAAATCCTATTACGGTAACAGCACACTGTCTGCAGAGAAATACCCTTCTGAAAACCTGGCCTGGAGAAAAGGAGGAGGGGAGAGTTCATCTCCTTTATCATAATTCCCATTACCTATAATCGCAGTTACACAGACATGATAGGCAAACAAGTCCAAGGAGTCTAACTACAGTCAGACAGGCAAGGAGTGACCAAAAACAGTTACCAAAAATTGCAAAGAAGTTTTCTGTCAATATAATCCAGCCAACTCTTAACAGCTATGAAATGTAGAAGTGTTTAATACTCCTGTTAGCCCTTCTCTGCTTACTCTGCAGATCATATAAGTCGAAAGTCTGTTTGCCCCTGCACTGTGATTACTCTGCAGCAACTGCTCTTCTGCCAAAGTGTCAGTGAAACTGTAATTAGTAAGAAGCATGGTTAGTAGCACAACAGGCATGCTCCAATGAAAGGAACCTGCATTTCTGGCAGCCATAAAGGTTAATTTTTAATACTGATGTTTAGCAGATGGACAAACATGATTTTCATAGTAAATGCATATTCTTTTTCTCTGAAGATGTCATTAGAATGCCCCGTTGCCTGTTTGGAAAGAAGCATGCTGGGATGTTCTGTTAACATGTACTTACTTATCCATTATTAGTTTTGGCCTTACGACCCTTACAGCTTATCCACCACGCCTATCACCAGGATATCTGAATGCCTCACAAATTATTCAGAATCTACATTCTCTCTCTCTCCCTTTCTCATAGGCAGGGATAAACTGCCTGCTTTGATTATAGCTTTTCTCTTCTCTTTCAGTTGAGGATTTTTTGTATGCTTGCTTGGTTTTAATTGTAAAAAATGTATCGAAGCAAAAGATAATTGAAGAAATGAGTTCAGCAATGGGGGCATTACCCAAAGCCCATTAAAATCAATGGGTAGACTCCAAATGATTTTGGTGGGCTTTTAATGAGGCCCTTATTTCTGAAATTGGACAGTCCATTGTCACAGACTCATAGACTCATAGACTTTAAGGTCAGAAGGGACCATTATGATCATCTAGTCTGACCTCCCGCATGATGCAGGCCACAAAGCTATCCCAACCCTTTCCCTTGACTCTGCTGTTGAAGTCCCCAAATCCTGTGGTTTAGAGACTTCAAGCAGCAGAGAATCCTCCAGCTAGTGACCCCTGCCCCATGCTGCGGAGGAAGGCGAAAAACCTCCAGGGCCTCTGCCAATCTACCCTGGAGGAAAATTCCTTCCCGACCCCAAATATGGCGATCAGTAGAACCCCAAGCATGTAGGCAAGATTCTCCAGCCAGACCCTCATTGGCCATTGATACTATTTACCAGCGATGGCACACTGTTCATTTGACTAAAATCATGTTATCCCATTAAACCATTCCCTCCATAAACTTATCTAGCTTAATCTTAAAACCAGACAGGTCCTTCGCCCCCACCGTTTCCCTCGGAAGGCTGTTCCAATATTTTACCCCTCTGACGGTCAGAAACCTTCGTCTAATTTCAAGCCTAAACTTCCCCACGGCCAGTTTATATCCATTCATTCTCGTGTCCACATTAGTACTGAGCTGAAATAATTCCTCTCCCTCCCTGGTATTTATTCCTCTAATATATTTAAAGAGAGCAATCATATCCCCCCTCAGCCTTTGTTTGGTTAGGCTAAACAACCCAAGCTCCTCGAGTCTCCTTTCATACGACAGGTTTTCCATTCCTCTGATCATCCTAGTGGCCCTTCTCTGTACCCGTTCAAGTTTGAGTTCATCTTTTTTAAACATCGGAGACCAGAACTGCACACAGTACTCCAAATGAGGTCTCACCAGTGCCTTGTACAACGGAAGCAGCACCTCCTTATCCCTACTAGATATACCTCGCCTAATGCATCCCAAGACCGCATTGACTTTTTTCACCGCCACGTCACATTGTCGACTCATAGTCATCCTGCGGTCTACCAGGACTCCGAGGTCTTTCTCCTCCTCCGTTACTTCTAACTGATGCGTCCCCAGCTTGTAACTAAAATTGTTGTTAGTCATCCCTAAGTGCATCACCTTACACTTTTCACTATTAAATTTCATCCTATTTCTGTTACTCCAATTTACAAGGTCATACAAGTCTCCCTGCAGAATATCCCGATCCTCCTCCGAATTGGCAATACCTCCCAACTTTGTGTCATCCGCAAACTTTATCAGCCCACTCCTACAATTGGTTCCGAGCTCAGTAATAAATAGATTAAATAAAATTGGTCCCAAAACCGAACCTTGAGGAACTCCACTGGTGACCTCCCTCCAACCTGACAGTTCACCTTTCAGTATGACCCGCCCCATTAACCAGTGCCTTATCCACCTCTGGATTTTCATATCGATCCCCATCTTTTCCAATTTAACCAATAATTGCTCGTGCGGTACAGTATCAAAAGCTTTACTGAAATCAAGGTATATTAGGTCCACCGCATTTCCCTTATCTAATAAGTCTGTTACTTTCTCAAAGAAGGAGATCAGATTGGTTTGGCACGATCTGCCCTTGGTAAAACCATGTTGTAATTTGTCCCAATTGCCATTGATCTCAAGGTCCTTAACTATTTTCTCCAGGACCTTGCATACTACAGATGTTAAACTGACAGGCCTGTAGTTACCCGGGTCACTTTTTTTCCCTTTCTTGAAAATAGGAACCACATTAGCTATTCTGCAGTCCAACGGTACCACCCCCAAGTTTAAAGATTCCTTAAAAATTATCGCTAAGGGGCCTGCTATTTCTCGCGCCAGTTCCTTCAATATTCTTGGATGAAGATCATCCGGTCCGCCCGACTTAGTCCCGTTAAGGTGTTCAAGTTTGGTTTCTACCTCGGATATGGTAATCCCCCCTCCTGTATCCCCCTCCATCACGCTGCCAATATTCCTAATCCCTTCATTGGCCTCATTGAACACCGATGCAAAATTCTTTAGATATTGTGCCATGACTAGATTATCCTGAATCTCCACTCCAGCTATAGTCTTCAGCGGTCCCACTTCTTCTTTCTTTGCTTTCTTCCTATTTATATGGCTATAAAACCTCTTACTATTGCTTTTAATTCCCCTCGCAAGGTCCAACTCTACACGGCTTTTGGCCTTTCTCACTCCATCTCTACGTGCTCTGACCTCAATAAGGTAAGTTTCCTTACTGATCCCTCCCCTCTTCCACTCTTTGTACGCTTTCTGTTTTTTCCTAATTGCCCCTTTGAGACAGTCGCTCATCCAGCTCGGTCTAAATCTCTTGCTTACTAACCGTTTTCCCTTTTTTGGGATACAGGCCTCCGACAGCTCCTGCAGCTTTAACTTAAAATAATCCCAGGCATCTTCTGCCTTTAGATCCATTAATATGTTTGCCCAATCCACTTCCCTTACCAGTCCTCTTAATTTATTGAAATTAGCCTTTTTAAAATTGTAAACCCTAGTCTTTGATTTAATTCTGTTAATCCTTCCATTTAGTTTAAACCAAATTAGCTCATGATCACTGGAGCCAAGGTTGTCCCCTACAACCATTTCCTCAACGAGGTCCTCACTACTCACCAAAACCAAATCCAAAATGGCCTCCCCTCTCATCGGTTCAGCTACTACTTGATGATTACTGTCTCTTGTCCTAGTGAGTTCCATAGACATCTCCTGAGTCTCCACTATTGGTCATTAGTGCCAATAGAACATAGCTGAGATCAATTTCATGCATGATTTTTAATATTAAAACCAGACACCTTGAATTTCACTCTGCATTAAATGGGTACAGTGAGCAGGACCAGAATGATGTGCTTATGGAAGCTAGCAGCATTTGGTATAAAAGGTGGAGGACAGAGAATCTATAATTTCAAGACTAGTTTGTATAGTATGTGTAATTTATAGCTGATTTCTCCTCTCAATCTATGGAGGCTTTCTGGTGCTGCATTTACTTATTAAAATCAATACAAAGATTATTTTAAAACAGAGATCCCAAGTGTTTGGATGGAATGAATGAAAAAACAGAATAGCCATCCCATAAGAAATTCTGACGTTTCAACATTTGTTTTTGTTCCAAATTGGGATAGAAAATCCAAATATCGAAAATTTTCATAGAAAACACCTATTTGGAAATATCAGAATTAAACTATGACATTTTCTGTCAAAATGTCTCAACACAATTTTTCAGTTTGATTTTCTCAAATCGAAGAACATTGTTGAAATCAGTATTTTCCAACAGGAAATTTTTTGGTCAAAAAACATTTAACAGCTCTAATAGTTAGCACCACAATAAACAACTTATGATCACAACAAGATTTCACCTCCCTGCCTGTATATTTTTAACCTCTCTGTAAAAGAAAGAAAACTGATACGTCATAGGGCAACGTACTGTACTCCCCAGACTACTGCTACTACTTCTGGAAAAGGTTTGCCACCAAGAAACCATGTTACCCATAAGTTAGGGGGCAGGAATTACTGCTATTTCTATAGCCAAACTAATGCAGAATTGGATTTGTGTTCCTCCCCCAGGTATAAGTACCTAACAGCACTATTCCAAAGGAGCTGAACTGCCAGGAAACCAGGTGGCACCAGAACAGCCATGGGTGCAGAGAGCCTCTGCACAGATGATCCTCATCTCCTATTGATGCCTATATATCCACCAGGTTTGAGATGGGTCTCACCCTTCTCCAAGTGTGTTCCTGCCACTTTAAGCCATCTCAGCCATAGCTTACAGTGCTCTGGATTTCAACACCTGGAAAAGGAAGAGATTCATCTCAGAAACATCAGCATTAGTCATCTTCACCTCTTCACCTTCCTGTCCTTCTCAAGAGATGTTTTTTTAAACAGAGTGGAACCTTACAGACTAACAAATTTTGAAGACACACCATTCATGCTGATTTAATATTTTCTGAAGTGTGTCCCATAGGCAACAGAAAACATAATAAAATAAATTCAGTTCCTTTCCAATTTTCCAAGAGAATAACTGAGTAATGTTTACTTACAAAACCCACAAGGACAGGTTAATAACATGGAACAGTTGCTTACTCCTTTGGAAAATTGGCATAAAGTGAATTTATTTCACTAAAACTGAGTTTATTTTGTAAGCCACCCTTTTCATGTGGAATTACAGATTTCAAAAGGGCTACCATTTCATGCTCGCACACAGATGCATGCACAATGTATTATTATTACAACATTTCTAAAGTGTCCATCTCCCCTTTGTGTCTATAGACAACATTTACAGGCAAGTCACATCATCCATGTAAGTTACATACATAACTTACGCGAATTCAACTAAAAAAAAAAAAAGAAAAACAACAAGATACCTGTAAATAGTGCAGGCGATTCCACCCAATGAGCGAATGCCCCGGAGTGAGTGTGAGATGGAAGACGTGAATCTGCTGTTCCCTCAGTCGGTCTCAGTTCCCACGTGCCTCTCATAGTGTGAGCATCTCACTGCTCGGAGTGTGATTCTAGTGTTTAAAGATATGTATTTTTCGTACAACATGGTCCCTAAATGCAAGACAACTACTTCATCTGGTGCTCAACCAAAGATACAGCGATCTGTTCCAACACTGGAGGAAAAACTGGCTGTGTTGGACTTATTGAGAGATGGTATGTTGGTCTCCAACATGGCACGTAAATATGGTCACAATGAATCTAGCATCCGTGCCATCAAGATTCAAGAGAGAGAAATTCATCAAGCTGTGGCATCAAGTGCTCCAATAACTGCTAAGGTGACGAGCCAGGTGCATAAGACTTTAGTGAAGACTGAAAAGGCATTAAACTTATGGCTGGAAGACATGGATCATAAACATGTGCCTATCGATGGCAACACATTGCGAGAAAGGCTCTTAGCCTCTACGCGCTGTTCAAACCTCCTGCTGAAGAGGGACAGCCTTCTGATGAGAAGGAATTCAAAGCCAGCCAAGGTTGGCTTAACAGTTTTAGGAACCGCTTCAACCTCAAAAACATGCAGATTACTGGTGAAGCTACATCTGCCAATGAAGAGGCAGCAAAAGCCTACCCCGAACAATTAAAGAAAATCATAGAAGAAAAGGGCTATCTTCTGGAACAAGTTTTTAATGCTGACGAGACTGGGCTCTTCTGGAAAAAAATGCCAAACCTCACTTACATTTCGAAATCAGAAAGACAAGCCCCTGGCTTCAAAGCAGCTAAAGACCATGTGACTGTGTTGTTTTGAGGCAATGCGGCTGGGCATTTAATAAAGCCAGGCTTGCTCTACAGGGCTGCAAATCCCCGTGCCCTAAAAGGCAAGAACAAAAATCTCCTGCCTGTATTCTGGCAATCAAATAAAAAGGCTTGGGTGACGGCAGCATCATTTCTGGATAGGTTCCACAAGTGTTTCATTCCAGAGGTCAAGCGGTACTTCGGAGAGAAAGGACTTGACTTTAAAGTGTTGCTGATTGTAGACAATGCTCCTGGCCACCCTGCGGCACTCCGGTTTGCGCATAACGACGTTGAAGTTGTCTTTCTCTCCCCCAATACCACCTCCATCCTCCAACCTCTCGACCAAGGCGTGATTCACTGTTTCAAGGCCATGTACACGAGGCTTACATTCTCACAGATACGTAGCACTATGGATGCTGATCCCAATCTTAATGTGATGGAGTGTTGGAAGTCCTTCAACATTGCCGTTTGCATTACTTATATTAAACAGGCAATGGATGCAATCAAGCCTGAAACAGTCAATGCATGTTGACGAAACCTATGGAAAGAATGTGTGAATGATTTTAAGGGTTTCCCAACCATTGACAAAGAAGTGAAATGCATTGTTCAGGTGGCCAGGCAAGTGGGTTGTGATGGCTTCGTCCACATCCTTGAGGAAGAAATTGAAGAATTAATTGAGAGCCATAGAGAAACCTTGACTAACAAAGAGTTAGAGGAACTGATAAAATCGTCTACAGAAGATGAAGATGATGACGACGAACAGGAAGAGCCTGCAAATTGGAAACTTCATAAATTTGCTGAAGTGTTCCAAGCAGCGAAACACTTGAATGATTTAATTTCTGAGTACGATCCCTCTATGGAACGAAGCCTCAAAATCACACGTAGTATTACGGACGATTTGAGACGGTATCAAGAAATGTTTGAGCAGCTCAAGAGACAACAGCGACAGTTGCCGATCACCATGTTTTTAAAAGAAAAAATCAGCCAGCAGCAGATGAGCCTACATAATCAACTTCTCGAGCTGAACCAGAGCCAACCACTTCATCTATGACTCGCTCGCCGTTACCCAAGCTCTCCGTCACCTCC
Source organism: Malaclemys terrapin pileata (assembly GCF_027887155.1). NCBI lineage: Eukaryota > Metazoa > Chordata > Testudines > Emydidae > Malaclemys > Malaclemys terrapin. The sequence continues at coordinate 75,552,056 of NC_071511.1, read as the reverse complement.
GTTTCCTGGATCGACATCAAGCCCTGATGATCCCCTGTAATTACCTCCTGTAATTAAAAATACAGTACTGTAAAATTATATTTTGCATATGTACTCTTTATTATATACTGTACATTACTGTATACATTATGTATTTATACATGTTACTGTACTGGGTTGTACACACAAAACCATGTACAGAATTCTGTACTTCATGGGCGATTTAAGGGATTTTCAAGGGTAATTTTGACTATACGCGATTTTCGCCTTACGCGCTGACTTTAGAACTTAACCCTTGCGCAAGATGCGACTCCACTGTACTGCTTAAGCTGAACAGTAGAAATGAAATATGGGTTGAGAGGCATATGGAGCCAGTCTGGGAACTATAATGGAAGCCTATTTGTGACAATAGTGTTTGTTGCTACAAAAATAACAAAACAACAAGAATGCTGCACTCCTTTGAAATGTATCTGTTCCAACAATCTAGCCATGATGATATATTGAGAAAAAAAACTTATGAGAAGTATCAGCCCTAAATAAGTAATGCAAGCTACAGAGAGAGAGATGATACATGAGATCTTAAAGCACAAATGATGTCAAAAAGATTCACATGTATGCTTCAGATCTGCATGGCCTGCATCAGTTCTAAATGGATTGCAGTCTGACCCAGTATATTAGCCACATTTGTACACATCTAATGCGAGAGTGAAAGAAAACAAGAGAGGGTATTAAGAGCAGAAAGGAGAGCAAGTGATGTTTATAGCTAGGTTCCCCAGCCTTGAGAGAGCTGCCAGACTTCTCCATGGGGAGTTATGCCTATCCTTATGGCTTGTTACAGGCAGCTGCCAAATGCTGGCTGCACTTTTGCTCACCCTCCCCTAAGTGGCAGTAAATTACATGCCTTCCTGGAGGCTTCCTGTGGGCACTGTAGCAACAGGCAGCCTGTAGCACAGCTGGAGGTATTTAAAAACAAAACAAAAAAAAATACACAACCTGGAGATCAGGCAGCTCCAGTGCTGGCAGAGAAGGGGGACAGAGGTAAGAATACTGTGGGGAGAGGCAGGATTTAGAGGAGAGGTGGGCAAGAGAAAGGAGGGCAATAAACAAAAATGAAAAGCACAGCAAAGTCAAAACAATAGAAAAAACAGAGAGTGAGCAAGACCAGCAAGAGACAGAATGGGAGGGGGGGAAATAGATGAGATGTAAAAAACACTTCATAGCACAGTACAAAGATGTGGGGACTGCGGGGGAGGCTAAGAAGAACCAGGCATCAATCCATCCCAAGAGGAGAGCTCCATCCCAGAAAGACTAGGAAGTACTGATTTACAGAATACAAAGTGAGTAGGTGCTGGGAACTAGCAGTTAGTCACACACTGAGAAATGGAAGGAAGGAGTTGGGGTGATGTTGGCAAAAGAAGAAACGATAACAAGATCGAAATAAACAAATTTGCTTCCTAGGACAGCAGAGGTACAGATCATAATGAGATCTGAAGGGAGATAAACTCAGGGACTGAGGAAGCCAGCAATGCATTCTGGCAGCTATCAAAGATGTGTACCAAATGAAGATCAGTTTAAAAAGTAAAATGAAACTGTGCAGTTTTAATTTATTCTTTTGGGGAGATTCAGGCAGCTATTGAGGGCCAAACTCTGCCCTGATGTAAACAGATCAGATCTCTCTTGAAGTCAGAGAGAGAGCAAGAGGGAGAGGCTGCAGTAAAGCAGGGGGATGATTCAGGAGAATTTCAAAGGCGGGTGGATTGGACAGGGATTGTTCGTAATCAAATGACAGCAGCCGGCCACCCACAAGGAGATTTACAGGATAGCTAACCCACTGTTTGTATTATATAAATACCATCCGTCTGAGAGCCTGCCTTTCTCTGGCACTCAGCAGGCTTTCTGACTAATAAAGATCATCTAAACCTAGTGGTTGACCACAGGGAAACATAAGAAAAGGCAGGTGGCAAAGGAGCATAGCAGAGATATTATTAATGGGAAAGGTGAGATGATAGGCACCACCTATATTTAAACCATTATTATTCTGCTGAACACAGTGATCCTAGTGTTACTGTCCCTGGCTCTGTTTCTCTGACTTGCTATTTATTTTCAATGTTTAGGTAAACAAATCTAGTGCTAGTGGTTATGAATATAACTGCAATCAAAACAACAATCAAAGTAATTCTTTCTTTCTTCCTACCAGTTACCAGCATGAAGCCTGGAGGCAACAGACTTCAACCGATAACCTTCCCAAGATGCTATTTCATTTGCTAAGTCATGTTGAATGCTATCAATTCCTTTTCAGAATCAAGATCTGGTGGAGGAAAAATTAAATGAAGCCATCGAGGAAGGGCGGCTAAGAGAAGAAAAAGTTTGACACAAAACCACAGAAGGGTAATAAGAGGGAGCATTCCCAGCCAGCTCTTTATCTCCTGTTGATGTGCCCTCAATGCAACTGAAGGACTTGTACATATCCACTCCTGGGACTACAACCTTTTATTTTTGAGGCAGATGTGTCGTTTAACTCTTTATTCCGGTGCGGAAGGAGAGAAGAGAGATACTGGAGGTTCTTTTAGAGAAAACATGAACCTTTTTTATAAAATGCTTAAGAAATCAAATGCAACAATGTGACACTTTATCACGCCTAGATGCTATACAACCTCTTACTAATTAATCCTCGCAATGCCTCTGTCAAGAACGTAGGCCAGAAAGCATTATGTTTATAGCTACAAAACAATCATGATGATATTTGTGCACTGCTGGATAATCAAACACACTCTAATATGGTTAAAATATATTTCAATTTTTAAAAATGTAGATTTACTGTAAAGCAACTCAGTAGGCTGCTTACAGTAAATAAAGATTGATATATTTAAACTCCCCTTGACAAGTTCAAAACTTATAACTATTCTGAGCAATCAATGCATTTGCATATTTCTGTCTCTTTGAAACATTTAGACTGTAACAAACTTTGACTTTGCTAAAATGACAAAGACTACATGTGAAGTAAGTGGGTAATGGTATTGCCTTGCCTTTCACTGTTCATCTAAATCCTTCTTGATAAAAGCTCCTTTAGATTCACTCAAAGTGAACTGACACAGTTGTTATGTAAAACGCAGAGGAGATTTATTCTGAGCAGGAATCCTGGGCTAAGCAAACTCCTCCTTTTTCCCAATAGATGGACTGTAAAGCATTGTCATGCCCATCTATTGGGGAAGATGAGAAAAATTCACTGTCCTGCAATACTATTCTTTTGACTAGATCTCCCACTCCCATGGATGAGAATCTGAAAACTCTTTGCAGGTCAGGTTCCTTCAGAAACATTCCTTCGGGGGGAGGGCGGTGAAGGGGCTGCAGAGTGGGAATATATGAAGAAATGGCCTTCCAGTTTTCACAGACTCATGTTGCCCCTTCTGAGTCCCCCTACAGCTGCTCAGTAGCAGCCATGAAGTCAATGCTGCTTGAAGCATTAACTCCTGATTGGATTTCTGCCTGGAAATTCCCCGGGGGATAGTGCCAGGGAGAACCAAATTACAGCCCCATCCCCAAAGCACCCATCAGAGGTGAAAGGAATGGCATCATGAAGGCTGCACAGCTCCCATCAAGAGCACACAATCCAGCCCTTACTCCTCTATGTAGGTATTTCTGTTACACTCGCCCCCATTGTACAATTTCTGAGCACCTACCTAATATTTTATTTCCACAGGGAGTATTAATTCAATCTCAGATAAGAACTGCCAGACACAGCCCCCAATGCCTTGATCTTCTCTGTGCAGAAGAGGGAGAATCCTTTAATTCTTGGAAATTTTTCAAAGTAGAGTTCTAAAAAAACTAAAAAGCAATCACAGACATTGTTTCTTCAAAGGCATACATAAAACGTTTCTAGTGCCTTATGAAAAAAGCAGTTTTGGTCACTACCAGACATGGAGATGTGTGTGCTCATGGAATTTAAACTCGCCCCATTAAACTGAGAAAGGACATGTATTTCCCCGGGGAGAAATAAATACAGTCTGAAAGGCAAGCCCCCAAATTTGGCCTACTGGATGCATTTTGTTTTTGCAATAGCCAGTGTGAACTCGAATACATAAGCACAGAAAACAGGATTTGTACATATTTCATTGCATTGCTTGCTCACATGAGGCAAGATAATTAGACTTAGTGATAGCATAGTATATCATGCATGGAATTGATAAAAAAGGCCTTGGATGACAGAGAAATTCCTGAAGCCTGGGTTTGTTCTTGCTGGTGGGATTTTCTTTCTGCTGGAGTCCTATTTTCAGGATGCTGTTAAGGGGGGGAAACAGGGTGGACCAGATCCTGAGCTGGTATAAACCAGTATAATTCAATTGACTTCAGTTGTGCTGTGCTGATTTACACCAGCTGATGATCTAGCCTAATGTTTTTAAAAGGGACTCTAGGTTACCTTTGGGACCCATCAGCCTTGACACTGTCCCTTTAATGTGCTTCTCTCGCAAAATGTTGAATATACTGATTCTGACCACAATTAACAATCAGTATCCCTCTGCAGACTTCCTAAATCGGGAAAAGCCCAAGAGACAGCCACCCCTCTAATAGAAGATAATCTAAGAGGAGAGATTGTATGCTTCTCTAGACAGAATTATCCATCTAAGTACCTAACAACAGGATTTTGACAAGTCAGGAACCCCTTTACTGACCTTCAGCACAAAAGCCAATAGTATCCTCAATGAAGTTGTAGGAAGTGTTCCTGAACCATTTGGCTGAACAAAGAGCAAGATGGAAATATTTGCCATGAAAATATCACTATCTCCTGTACCACTGCATTGAAAGGAATTCCTATCACAGCAAGCTACAGCACATATGGCATTATATATCAGAGCAATAGTTTCAAAGGCTCCAACTAGTTAGAAATGGATTAGAGCTTACATGTATTAGAATTCATCTCCCTGGCAAGGGGAGGACACACCTCCCCATAGAGAGGACATATCAGATTTTCAGTGCGTGTTACACTAGATCAGGGGTCGGCAACCTTTCAGAAGTGGTGTGCCGAGTCTTCTTTATTCACTCTAATTTAAGGTTTTGCGTGCCAGTCATACATTTTAACGTTTTTGGAAGGTCTCTTTCTATACGTCTATAATATAACTAACTTACTGTTGTATGTAAAGTAAATAAGTTTTTTTTAAACGTTTAAGAAGCTTCATTTAAAATTAAATTAAAATGCAGAGCCCTCTGGCCCAGTGGCCAGGACCTGGACAGTGTGAGTGCCACTGAAAATCAGCTCGCGTGCCGCCTTCAGCACGCATGCCATAGGTTGCCTATCCCTGCACTAGATCATTCATAAATATTTCCTGATAAATATGGTCATTCAGAATGGTTATAGGAGTCTCTTACCAAAACATATTGAAGTAATTATGGCTCTGCACAAATAAATCCTGTTAAGGGCACAAAGTGTGTGTCTGTGAAAGCTTTAGGCACTAGATCCCTGTTGAAGGAGCTGCAAACACCAGGACTTGTAGTTGAACACAGATGAGCTTGATAGATCTCAGGAAAGGCAGCTGAGATGCCAAAGAGGCCATGAATCTAAGCCGTCCCCAGTGGCTGCAACCTGCCTGTTTTGAAGTTTAACTGCTAGAGTCTTATCAGGAGACTCCTCTGCTGGAACCTCACAACATTAACAAAGCACATCTTTCAGGAGCCATTTGCTGAGAGAACCCTGATCTGAAAAGCCTACTTGAATCTAATAAGAAGCTGCAGAAAATAAGGAGTTTCTAGCTCTGATGAGAGTGATGTTAGCCATAGCAGTGTAGTTTTTCTTCCTATGTCCTTTGCCTTTTGGCAGCCAGTCTCCAAATGAGGATAGAATTGGTTCTCTGACATTCCCATTTTCTGTCTGGTGATGAGCACCTTTAGCCCCTCTATCAGGATCACCACCATTTCCAAACCAGTTTCTCCTGGAACACATGGGAAGTTCAGGATTATCAGCATAGGTTTCCACATGGGCATTCTGTCAAAGATCATTAATTTCAAGGTACTTAATGGCAGTACCTCTCTATATCTAACGAAAAACTGAAATACCACAAACACAGAATATGGGAGATCATTTGGTTTGCCCAAGTCCCAGCTTTCCACAGCTGGGCTCAATCCTGTGGTCTTTGCTTAGGCATAATTCCCATTTGACTTTGTTAATACACTGACTTCAGTGGTCATTCTGCTTGAGTAAAAGACCAGATCCTCAACTGTGGCAAAAAAATTACTCAATACAGCTGGGTGGAAGGGGAGTTGTAAAGATGGCTTAGAGACACCTTTGCTGGCTGGTCCCCTGGCTCAGATTAATGCATCTTGCAGGCTGTTCTAGCTGGACTAGGTGTCTGTGGGTTCCAAGGAGCTGCTATTGCAGCCAGTGATTACCAAGACACAGGGACACATTGGTCCACATCCCTCTTCTCGTGATCATTCCCCATTCATCAGCTGCAAGAAAAAGCACAGAAACAGTTATACCACTAGAAGATCCACTACTCAAGGGCCGAGCCTGCTTTAAGTCAGCTTTCCACTGGTGGAAGGCTTCCCTAACCCAGCCCATGACCTGGCCCTAAGATTGAAAGGAAGGCCCTTTGCAGTTATGGCATTTCCTTGCTATTTGTTTTTGTGAAGGCAAAGTCTGTCACAGCTTTTAAAGTAAAGACACACATTTGCCATTTGTGTTTGATTCTTCTAAAAAGTGTGCTGAAAGGAACCCTGTGACACCCAAGGAAAGAAGGATGTTGTACAGATTCATTGTTCTGTCTCCGACTCTTTTACAACAGATCTATCATGAGACAAAAGAGGGCCCATGCCAGGTGGTGACTCTTGCCTATAGACTGACACTGCCCAAGACTCTCCTAATATAGGAAAGCATGCATTTACCTGGATACTTCTACCGTACTCATCACCCTGTAGAGCTGGTCAACATTGTGTGACCAAAAGAATTTCTGACCCCCAAAAAGAGGCTGTGTTGAAAACTAATTTTCAGTGAGAAAATGTCAGGCAACAAAAGTCTGGGTTTGTTTGTTTTTCCCAAGCGGGAAGTTTATAAATAAAAAATGTTGTTTAATTAATGATTATATTTTTTCTTTGGCTTTCAGAAATCAAAACTAAAAATTTTCACTTTGGTTTGAAATTTCCTGCAAAAACATAAACATTTTCAAACAATTTTTTCTTGGGGGAAATCAGAAATCAGTCAGCCCTATTCTCATCATGCCTGATTGTCTAATAGAAGTGCTGATACACTCTGAGCTATACAGTTCATTTATTTAAGAATGCAACACCATGGAACACTTCCACATTTTGTGTATATACACATAGGGTCAGTCTCCTTTATGTTCTGTAGAGCGCTAAGTATGGTGGTCAAATAAATATTAATACCTAGGGTAAGATGCTATTTTTAGAGTGAATCACATGTGTTTCAGTATCTGTGTCTAGTATACAGATACGCTTCATGTCTATTATGCCTCTGTATCCTGAGACTAATAGACATGAGGCAGTTGTAATCAATGGAAACCTTTGTCTTCTATTACAGTTTTAGGCTATTCCCGAGAATAGAAAACATTTGGCTGGCACTGGGGCCTACCAGAGTCTTGTGTGGAATTGCCTACTGAAATTCCACTGTCATCTGCATTTAAACTTCGGCTGGCTCTTGATTATTCCTGTATAAGGGTCTGCTATAATATGAGAAAAATATCTGATTCTGGTCCCGATTCAGTGAGGTGCTAAGTACTTCTTTGGAAGGGCTGGATACTTTAAACCCCAAATGAAATCAATGGAAGTTACAGGTGCTTAGAATATCACAGAATCAGGCCCTTTAAAAGCAGTAGATTTTGCACTATTTCCCAACACTAATAAAATAGATTATACCTTCTATGCCTTTATTTTTTAATTAGATGAATATTTATCCACTCTATGCTCCATGGCAACAGACTTGTGATAAACATTCCTGAGACTAATAGAGACATTCAAATATCTTTACTGACCTATTTATATTAAACAGTAGAGCCAAGTGACTAATTTGCTACAAATAATTTATTTCACAAATACGGTCTTTATTTTTGCACATAGAATATCTGTTATCAAAATGCATATTTAGATATCAATCACTACACATATCTTTACTCTACAAATTGATCAGGAATATTGCAAATCTGAGGTGTATTGCTTACATGTATCTGGTCGGGTAAGTGACACATTATCCTTTCTATTCCCTGGCTGGCTGAATTTGTGAATGTTTGTGACATGACTATTTGCATGTGAATTTTTAGAGTGGAATTTTCAAAACATTCAGCATTGGCCTAACTCTGCTCCCGTTGACGTCAGTGGGCTTTGAAGCTAGCCTATATAGCATAGCTGCTGCTTTGCAATTATTTTTCCATCAGTTTGACTGTTTAGGAAATACGGGCCCAACTCAGCAAACAATTATGCATACGAGGAACTTTGAATCAACTCACATGAACAAGCATAAGCATTTTCAGGATCTGGCCCTAAAAGAGTAAACTGCAACTATTCAACAGAAAGTGACAAAAACAAGCCTCAAATGAAAAGGTAACTGCAGTTATAGACAGCAATGAATAGGCATGAAATAATACAAATTCATGCATTTGGTCCTTTTAAGGGAAATTCTGTGCCTCCTCACTGATTCTTTCTAAAGAACCAGACTAACTCAGAAGGAAAAAAAATCCCAAATCTGTATTACAAGTGCCTTCAACATGGATTTGTGAGATGCCATTTTCAAAAGATCGTATGCATGTGACATTTGGATAATTTTCTATGTACAAACTTCCAGCGAGCTTGTGCAGTTAAATACAGTTTAGAAGGGTTTGCAACTAGTCACTCATGCTCCAGAATCTCAGCTGTGATAGGGCTGAGAATCCAAGGCACAGGAAATTAATGAGTTTACCTTTTCAAACTCTTATTTTAGCAGAGCACCTAAGAACTGGAAGAAGGCAGGTGGTGACTTTCAATTTTTAATTAGACTTCTGTGAATTAAACTAGGCTGCAAGAAGTTTTGTAAAAAAAATAATAGGAAAGGACTGAAACATTAACATAAACTCACAGTTATTATATGCAGTGATTTCATTTTAGAATTTATTCATATTTCCCAACAGAGTTATTAGTTTATCAAGAGCCTGATAGGAACAATATTTGATTTTTTTATTATTTTTAAGTAAGAAATTGGCCTGAATTTTCACATAAATACCTGGCAGCTATTATGTGCCATTTTCCCTTAGCTTGTTCAAGTGCAATATACAGAAGGAGGAAGAACTTCAAGGATTTGGTTGCAACCATTTCAATGAATTTGGGCGCGAGGGATATAGGCATCATCCAAGGTTCAATGAAATTAGTACAACTATAGTTACATGATATTACAAATGCTTGAAAATGCTATTAGTATGACATATGTTTTCCATTGTCATGTGCTGCATTAACAGAGACAAAACCCTTGAAAATTTTCCGGGCCTTCTCTACACAGTATGCTTTGATGAATAGTATAAACGGGAGATAACATAATCATTCACTAGCTTACATGCATTGAAGAAGAGCTATCTAAGATTTTTAGTCTGCCTTATGACAGTGAAGCAGTTATGCTTAGCAAATAGGATGGAACTCAGCTTAAAACTGTTAGATTTCCTGAATTCCTGTGTCCACCTCATTTCATCAAGCTTCATTACCGCTGAAGAATCACAATACTCCTTCACACTATATTATCCTATAAAATCTACCTGAGAATAGCAAGTACTGGAGAGCAGGGGGGTTTACGCCAAGGCCCAGTATATGGATACTTGCTGGTACATCAACAATGAAACAGTCAGTCAAACTCAGTAGTCCCTGTAATTGGCTAGTGATGTGACAGAGACCTTCAGCTCTGCAAACCACCCAGCCAAATTAAATAATATGTCAGGCCATGTCAAAGAAAATAAATAGCAGGAAGTTAATTTGAGTCAGTATATTTATGCTCCAAACTTAGGGAGTTCTGCACTTCCACTAGAAACTTGATTGAAACTACTCCCTCCATTAGATGGGCTGCCCAAGAGTTTTCAGAAAATGATTCTCAGCCACTAGCAACCTGAGTCAGATTCAAACCCATGACCTAGCGGTGAACGCTTAGGTGATTGAAAATTAGATACAGAACGAGTGCTCAGAAAAATTCATTGCCCTCTCTCTGTGTGCCAAGATAACCAATATCTTGACAAGTTTACTTCCCCAATTAATGATTTTCTATATAAAAAGGAGATAGACTAAGGTAAATTCTCTATGAAAACTAATCAAAAGGGAAAGGATGATGAAGAAAATGGAAATGGTCCATTTCTTATACCAATGTATCTATTTTTAAAATCATCTCCAAAATACTTTTTATTTTAGAGCATTAACAATTTTATCAGCATTTCAATAAGAAAAAGACAGCCTCAGGGCCCAGTGCTGCCAGCAAATATTTCCTGTCTCCAGCTATAATCTAGGGATTATTCTAGATGAATGCACTACAGGATCTTTCTTCTTTAATCACTGAAGCTCAAAGTCTTCTATACTGAAGGCCATACTTCTCATGTGAGTTGTTACTTGCAAATGTGGATACCAATTATGGATGGAGCGTTACCTGTAAACCTTCTAGATTGGACACATTGCAGTTTATAGGGGAGTGTTCATATTTTAAAAAGTTGATCCAATGAATTGTCTGATTAATAACACGTTGCATGACATCATGACCAATATGCACCTATATCCATATCTAGCTATGGTTTCATGATGCTAACAGCTTACTTAGTGATGTCACATATTTTCAGGGAAGTAGAACTTGTCAGAAAAATTAGATCTTTTGATGAAAACAAAAAGGGACAATTTTAATGAAAAAGTTCCCAACTTTTTACCTTGTCTCCTGGGAATACTTTAAAAGGGAAAGAGAAGCACACTGAGCATATAAAAAGACTTGCTGAAAAGAGTTGTTTAGATTGTATTCATTTTACACACACACACACACACACGCAAGTTTATCCCAATTTCCTAAACCAGTTTGCATTTTGTTGGCTCTAGTGTAAAATTTATCTTTACAGTGGTTTTCAGGCTATGCGTTATCATTCGGACTAGCTGTTTCAGAGTTGATTTAAAACTCCAAATTTCAAAGTTTGCCCTATAAAACCTTTAGGACCTCTGATTAGTCCCCAGTTAATTCACTTGTTTGAAATACTGCAATTCCAAATTGTCCATTTTAAGGAACCAGGAAGAGAGAGTTCCAGCTTTTAAATAAATGTGTCATCAGAATACATCAGTTCCTTGTATGTTTTGAGTCCAATATTCATCCCAACTATGCATTTCTCCTTCTGAGGGGGTACACAACCTGAACTCCGATTGACTTAAATGGAAATTTGAAGTGAATACATATGACAGGATTGGGCCGTCTCAGTTCATTTTCTCTTCGTGCAATTGCCAGGGGTTCTGAAGCCAAATAAAAAAATATGGAGCCAACAGAACTTTTTCAGCTGCCATTGTACATTTCTACATTCAAAGAAACTCCTTCTACTTTATTTTGTACTTTGTAGAACCCCAATCCTGACTTGTTAATGCACCTAAATCTCCCAGGAAAGTCAACCAAATTCAAGCAACAAAGGCTTGAGCCTTTTTTCTTCTCCTTCACTCGCAATCTCCCATTCTTTTCATCTTGTCCTTATGACTTAGATTCACTTGAATCTACAATGGCAAAATGTCATTTGCATTTACCATACACGTTGCTTCTCCAAAGCCATATGATTAGAGTTGGGTAACATTTTTCTTATGAAACCTTTTTTTTAACTAAAAACTGCAAATTTGGGTCAATTTTAGCTAATTGTTTAGCTCAAAAAATGTTGGAAACATCAAAATGGCTTGTTTTCGCATTTCTGGAATAATACATTTCAACTTTTCATTTATTTCCCTTGATTTAATTTTAAAAAATATGTTAAAAACCTCAATCAAAATGAAACATTTCATTTTGGGTCAACATAAACCTTTTTTGTTGACATGAAACATAACATTTTTCAGTTTCAGTTCTTTGAACATTTTGGAACATTTTCTTTCAGCTTGACCCAAATTTTTGTATTTTATTTTTTGATTCAGCCACTGAACTGAAAAATCAGTTGTTTGCACAGTTTAACATATGATGCTGCTTATATTTATGTGTCACAATACAAATCTATTTAAAAAAAAGAATGTTTCAAAACCACACAACATTGCGCTTGCTCTGTATTGTATTTTACTGTATCTGTACTTTGTGTTTTGTGATTGTAAGTTGTTTGGCACAGGTATGTTGTTATTTGTTTGGTATACCTTACCCCTAAACAGCACTGGGCACACCTTGCAACACTTATAAAAATAAAGTGCAACATCTAATATGGATTATAATCCAAAACTGGCATGCTACAAATCACTGAATTCCAAGGTCAATTTTGTCATCTTGGCTTGCAGAAAAGGGGATTCGGTTTTTTCAAGCACATTTCTTGTTTGTAAAGTGAAAAGAAGATAGTTACAAAATAAAAGTATTCTTTGTGATAATATTTATTTGTTCGTTCTTTACCTGCTTTTACAAAATATAAATGCAGATATTTCTGAACAAACAGAAACAGGGCCACAAGATTAAAACTAACCAGTCCTGCTCCAAAGATTCATTGCCTCCCTTTTCACAGTCCTCTCCTCAAAAACTATACCATTTTCTCTGAATTCAAGAAACTATCTAAAGCAGTTTGACTCCTTTGGGCCAGCTAACTCATTCAGTTTCAGAGGTCTGTCTCCTGTGGACATGAAAGAACTGAAGATGGCATGGTAGGACTGGCACGGTACTCCCTAAGGCCCCAATCCTGCAATGAGCTCAAGGTGAATGGACCCCTGCACATGTGCAGAATACATTGCAGAATCCGGGCAAAAATAAACAGTATGAAAGTGTGAGCAAAAGTATATCTCCACTCAACATTTATCCAGCCTCCTCCACTTCTTTGTTGGACAAAATGTAGCTATTGTATACCCACCAGAAGCCTCTTTCTTCACTGTGCTTCCTAAATGACAATTACAGAAATCAAAAATACCCGCTTGACTTCTGGATAATAAACCCAAAAAGATACAAGAGCAAAAGTGGATATACAGGATTATTCAATACAGAAGCTATCAGGAAAGAAGGAAAAGAAAAGGGAAGGCAAGTATTTCTGTTTTTCAATCAAATTAGTGACATTTTATAAAGTATTATTTTTTATCAAAGTGGCCAATCCATATTTTAATTTGCATGAAATTAACTGTCAATGCTGCCAGCGTGCACTGTAGAAAATGTAATTGACTGCTGCTGTCAATGTTATTTCCTAGATTTTTCTTGATGTTAATTGCTCCTTAGATCTACCCTCAGATCTCTCCTTTGGGCATTGTATTGATGCATGAGGTTTTGTTTGTAAGTGTAGACTTTCCTTTTTCTGATGGGGTCAAAGAAATGCAGCTTCCAAAGCTAAATTAAACCAAAAGAAAGAACGTATGTTTTGTCAATGAAAGCAGGAGGAGGGTTTAAACTTTTCACCTTTCAAGTCCAGGGTTCTCTGGTGTAGATAAACCAGAAGGTAGCTGTGGGAAGGTAAGGAAGTTTTGCAATGGAAGCCACTGAACAAGGCGACAAATCTTCCAAAGGCACATTTCTCCTTCCTGTAATGCAATTGCATTCCTTTTAGTTCAAATGACAAAATGGAAAAAAAATTGTGGTGCTCTCTGTAGCATAGATATATAATATTTCAAATCCTAGGGAATGTGCTCTGAAAAACAGCTGTGTACTGCTGCCAACAGATGTTGTCATAATGATGATTAAAATGCAATGGAAATATAATAATCCAGTAAATCATAAAAGGAGCACGTTCAAAATTCAATTGCACTGAGGGTGAGATGGGGATTGGGGGAGAATCAGAGACACACCATGCTACTGAGCAAGAAGACGAGAGATATATAGCAGGAAGGAAGAAAGTGGAAAGAGATGTCAGTATCAGGAGATACTAACTAAGAGTTAAAATGGTGATGGATCTGTTGTATGTATAAACTAGGGAGCTAGAATGTCCACCATGGGAAGGCTGTCTAGACAGCACCACTTAAATGAGAACAGCTCCAGACAGAGGGTGTGTGCCTCAGGTAGCCAGGAAATGCATCAATTCAGTACCTCTCCAGAGCTGTCTCTGCCACCAGGGCTCTATGGAAGCTCCGAAGACACTAAAGCTGGCGGAAGTGACATGTGCCACTGACCATGGGAGACTGCCAGGAGCAGAACAAACAAGCTCCAGGAGGCAGATCCTCCTCAGTAGAGGAGCAGAATGCCACAGAAGGGATGGTTTGAGAACAAGAAAGTGGCAGGGTGTCAAAAAGCTGTTTGAGAATTGGAATTACAGTTTTTGATAAATGTTCAATAAGACACAGAAGTATTTTCTCATCTATCAGGGGCTGTCCACACTGACCTCCATCCTAGGGGTGAAACCCTGCCTTCATTGAAGACAAGAGCAAAATTCTCATTGATTTTCCAGTAGGGACAGGATTTCCCCCTAGGTGTGGGCTTTGTTAGTTGGTGGCTGTAGTTTTATGTTCTATTTGCATTTGATTGTGTTTTTTAAGAGCAAGATGTAATTGTAGCCACTAGAGTACTAGAGTAGCCACTAGAGTCCCCTCTCAATTTTGTAACTCTGAACCTCTCTTACTAATAGCAGAGCTACTGTTGGCATGAGCTCTGTTTCTGGATCGAATTGTGGGGAGGTGAGCAAGAGGACTACAACATACCAGTTAAATAATGCAGCCTTACATTATGCTTCACAGTATTTCTGTCTGTGTGCTCCAATGGCTCTGGGAGTGCCAGTGCTGAGCCAAGCCCCCGCTGGCAGTAGGAATGCCATGCTGTATGTCAGCGTGTGCCAAATTGTGGCTCATTCAGGATACTGCTTGACTGAAAGCCAATTCATGTTCTGTCTTTCCTCCCGAAAAGCACTCCCTGATAGATCCCATAGTTGCTCATCTTCCTCCCAGCCCTTCTTTCAAAGCCAGTCAAGTAGCAATGAATTCTGAGATTGTTATTTTTGAGTGTGTTTCAGTTTGTGTGATGCTTCAATCCGGACATAGGCCCCCATGCTCCACTATGATCCAGCAAGAGTGGCAGCCACAGGGAACCACTCACCCCCAGTGCAAGTTAGGGCAGCTACAGTGGGCAAAGACCTTACACTAATGGAGGACCAGGCATAATGGAACTCCACTCCACCATGCTTTGCTGAAATACCCTCTCCTTCCCCTTGCACAAGGGTCAGCCTCCAGCTGAACACTAGCCAAGATTTCCTCTTAGCAGCCTGGTATATTCCGTTGGCCTTCTGGGCCACTTTAAGAATCCAGCCGTATGAGGTACAGTCAGTTTACTCACTATGGAATGTTGAGCAATCCATGGAATTAGCAGGCTTTATTCTGCTCTTGCTGATGTCTCTAAGCTCCACCCATACAAATAACATTATTGTTTCCATAGTAACTGAATTACTTCGGACAGAAGAAAAAAGAGAGAGAGCGAATGGGAGAGACTACAAAAGATTAAGCACTAGGTAAACATAAAATGTATATTGTTGTGTGATGGGAGTTGATTGGATACAATATGGGGAGAGACCACTCATCACCTCTGCATCTTCTTCCATGTAGCCCTCTGCACCTGAAACCCCCTCTGACCAATACTTCTATGCCTCTACCCTCTCCACCTCTGGATTGTAGTTACCAATGCAAACCAAGCAAAATTCTGTTTCACTTGATTTCAACCACAACAACAACAAAGGCAAGCAAAATTCATCCAGTTTTCCTTTGAGTTTGGGAAGGTTCATTTAAATCAAAGCAAAATTCAGGTGCGGGTGAACCCAACATGGAATGGAACGCAAATCCACCATAAACCAAAACCACTGAGTTTCACTCAGCTCTCCCCTTACTCATCAGTAGTGCTGACATCCCAAAAGGCAATGACAATGCCTCATCATTACAGGTTCTATATATATATCATGTGGTAAGAAGCAGAAGATGATTATCACCTCCCAATGCACAGCCAACATAAAACCTTGGACTTACAGATGCATTCACCTGCTGACAAAACTAATTCTCATTAACTTTACAGACATTTCCTTCCTTGTATTTATTCACTTTCTAAATAAGAGTGAGGCAGAGGGCCAACGTGATCAAGAAGATGATATTACAGAGTATTGAATAACGTTGCTAACTAAAATCTCAAAGACTGAGATGGCAAGTTAAAATGCAATGAATTAAAGGACTAGACTAAGATACTGGGTGAATAACGAGAGCTAGGATCCCACTGGGTAGGGGTTGGTTTTTTGGGGCGGGGGGCCTAGAACGCAAGTCATTCCTCAGACATTATTCAGCTGAATGTAAGCGGAAATCATTTCAGGCCCTCATTCTTACTGTCCTTTTTCCCTCTATTTGAGAGGTTGCTAAGGGAATGGTTCTCAGGAAGGTCAAGCAGTAGAAACCCTGCTGGGTGGTTTAATGCAGCCAAACAGCACTACTTAAATTAATGCCTCTTGGTTCTTTTTACCCTTAACTGAAGATCATTAGCGCTTCAAGATATCATTTCTTACTGCATATTTAAACTAATATTAAAAGGATGAGGGTGGGAAATAGATAGGAATCAAGAAGCCACAACAAAGTCAAATGAGAATTTCAGAGCAGAACCACTGATGTGGGGAAAGTTATCCACCAGAGAAACTGAGTAATGTTTTGATCAAGCAAACCTTGCAGGCCGACTAAAAGCATTCAAAACTCACAAACCTGAAAATAGTTTCAAGAACAGCAATCAAGTCTCCAAATTATAATTAAACACAAGCCATTAGGAACTACATAAAAGAAAACCCTCTCAACATGTTTCTCATTTTTATGTACTTATTGCCTTAAAGCTATGTAAATGAGAGAAATCTTGGCATATTAGCATATCGTTATAATCTGTCCCTGAAATCATTACACATCTTCATGCACTATGGAATAGATTTTCAAAATGTTGCATGCTAGTTAGTGGCCTCGCTCCAATTCCTAGCGGACAAGTATCACATCACCAAATACTACTGTCACAATTGACATTAATTGGCCCTTTTATTCCTCATCTCAACCCCAAGAAACCAGCAGTTGAAGGGACACAGAGAATAAACTGGCTTCTCAGTTCTAGAGGTGGTTTCTATAGGTCAAGGTTGAAATGCACTGGTATTGGGAAGATTGCAGGTCCTCATGCCCTACATGTATCCCATGATTAGTAGACTTCAGTCTCCAGGCCTAACAGTCTAGCACTTTTCAACTGCACTAAATTCTAAAAAAAATCAAAAGCACGTTATTTCTGTATATATGAACAGAAGTTGTATGCTCAAGTGCATGAGGAGGCAGCCGAACATAAAATTGGATATGTGCAAATATGTATGCATGTGTCTATGTGAACTATGGAAAGCATGTGTGAAACTGGGACCACAAAATGTGATTTTTCAACATGACACTTCTATTTTGCTGGGGCAGATTTAGATCAATGAAAACCTCCTCCAAAGAAAAGGTAGATTTCAAGTCAGTGTACAAAATCTACTGTACAGCAGCAATGCTTCCAATCAGTCATTTTAGCTAAGATGCCTCTACACGGTAAGATAAGAACAGCAACCTTTAGAAGCATCAGATGCCAACATTCCACTGGGGACAAATAAAAATACAGCAACAATTCATTTTAGAATCTCTCAGAAGAATAAATTTTAGATAAGTGTATGACAAGTTATATCTATAGCTATCTATCGATATATAGATAAAAATATCTATTTTTGCAAGAAAAACGGAGTGAAGTCCAACACACGATTTATGTTTTACTAAGGGCTGGTCCACACTAACCCCCCAGTTTGAACTAAGATACGCAACTTCAGCTACGTGAATAACGTAGCTGAAGTCTAAGTACCTTAATTCGAACTACAAGATACTTACCGCGGGTCCACACGTGGCAGGCAGGCTCCCCCATCGACTCTGCATACTCCTCTCGTGGAGCAGGAGTACCGGCGTTGACAGCGAGCACTTCTGGGATCAATTTATCGCGTCTAGATAAGATGCGATAAATCGATCCCAGAAGATCGATTGCTTACCGCCGAACCCAGAGGTAAGTATAGACGTACCCTTAGAATGGCAAAAATTACATCTTCTTACATTTCAGCCAAGAGGCTCTGCTTATCAACTGGCCCCTAAATATTGCTTTACTTGCCTCCTGAGAAGACCTCTTTTTATATTGTCCATATCATTTATTTGAAAGTATAGAACAATGTCCTTTTTAACTGCTGCAACCTGATCTTTGTCTTGGGGAAGCAAGTAGTTATTTGTCCAAAAAAAGTGATATTTGGGTCACAGAGTATCAAATTTCACTTACATCTCTTCAGTAACCATTTTAGCCATAGGCTCACTGAACACAACATTAACTTAGAGCCACTATTGTAAGAACTCATCACTATCTTTTGTTTATCTTTTTATGTACAACTACACTAAGCCATGCATGATTTTAATAAACCTGGTAATAGCCTCTCTGTTCAAAGAGCTATAGTTTGAACTCCTATCACTCTGGACCACAGAAGGATGAATCACATCAAAATATGAAACTCTATCCATTCCTTATATATTAAGATGCAATTTAAAATATGCTTGGAATATAGGGTTCCTTTTATCACCTGTGGCAGTTAGAGTCTAGGAATGCAGATAAGATCAAGATATTTTTCTACTCAGTGCAAAATTGGTTTACAATATATCCGGCATCTAAATCACTTGTATATATACACACAATATATACAGTGTATTTTAATAGTTAGGGTTATTTGATTTAACAATTCTAATACCAAAGGTGCAGAAGTCCAGGGAGAGAAGATCTTCCAAACTCATTTCACATTTATAGCAGAACTCACTAATTCAAGTAGTGACCGGGGAGACCCATCATGGATTACCAAAGTGTGCAAATAAAAAAAGAAAAATATATAATTTATTTTTAAAATAAAAAAATGTCATTGCCACAAAAGTATGTTCATTTACATTTTTGTAAACACTGCTTAAGTCTGATTTGTGATGATGCTTCACAGTACACTAGTTAATACTGTACATATTTTGTATAAGTAAAGAAAGTAGCATAACACCCAACTATAGCTCTCTGGTATTAAATCTTTGATGAAAAACAGGGTGAGACCATTTGGTATTCTAGGAGAACAGTGAGCCAATCCTGCAGCCATTCGGTGAATTAAATTATCTTGAAATCTAAGACAGTTCCACACCTAGTGGTTGGTAAATCAAGGTATTAGCAGATTGCATATTAGCAGGGAGAAAAGAAACACGGTCAGGCTGTAATATAGGCTATTTGTAGGTCATATGCTGCCCTCATTCTGTATTTCCTTGTCTAACATTTTCTAGGAAATCACTCAACCTGTGTCTACTCTAGCCTTTTCAGAAGCTTCTTCCACCACAGAGAGCATGGATGCAGCTCCACCTAGGTAGAAGTAATAGTGCAGATAGGGCTCCAGGCAACTCCAGCATTCTAACCACTATGTCACTTAAACTTGTTAGCCACTATGTCATGTAGACCTGCTCTAAGAAGCCCAGGGCAACCACAGTCCTGGCAAACCAGCTGTGCCAAATTGGCTACTAATGTTTAGCAAGAGTAGCTAACAGTGTAACAGAGAGAAACAAGCCCACTGTAAACAAGGACCATTGTTATACTGCCATTCATGGAGCTCCACTGTGATAGTAACAATGGGAGTTTTAGAATAGATGGAGTACTGCCATTTTTTAAACTATTTAGGAAGTTTTAGCAAGCTTATAGATCCTTCACATGTAAATATCAGAAAAAAACAATCATTACAACAGGTAGCTTTTGTTTAGCGAGATATTTTACAGGAATATGGACAACAGATCTTTCTATTAACAGGGTGTTACCATATTACAGAGTGAGCATCATCACAACACTGATATCATTTCTACTGATTTTATTAAACTGAGTGAAATCTCTACATACACATATTTAACAGAGCAGGTATGTCTATCAAAGGTTAATATTAAAAACATTGGACAGGTGTGCAAGGTTTTTTGCAGATGAATGTATTTTGTCTGAGTACTGAATAAAAGGTAACCAAATATCTAGGTATCTATCTGTCCTCTTTCCATTGTGCTGGGTATATAATTGGTGTGTTAATTTTTCCATAACCACAACCTCCCATAGTTTTCCTCAATGGTTGGGCTATTTTTGTTTTTTTCCAGTGAGAGGTTACCAATGGCCAAGCAGCTAGCAGCTGATGAGAGATTAATTCTTCATTTCCTTTTGTGTGACCATTTCACCTAGGAAGCCCCAGGAGGATTACCAAAGGACTATTTGGTAAAAACAATTTGTCATATTTGGTTACAGATTGCAACCCAATACTCTCTAATGACTGGACATGTCCACCATATTTGCATAAAATCTCCTCTTTCACCAACACACACACACATACACACACACAAAGAGAGAGATTGCTGGTCCTCTTTTGTGGATCAAACTGCATTCCTCTTGGGTAATTTGTCTATTCACATCCTTTTCCCAGGGTGTCATATATGGACAGGTTTTTGTTAGGAAACCTGTCTGCAAAGTTTGATTATAAATTAGTTATAATTTTGTTTCCCAATTGACCAGATGCCACCACAGCTATTAAAGTTAGCTTTCTGTACAAAACCAGTATTCTAGAAAGTTGAGAAATGTAACCCATGACTTGAAAGTACTAGTACCAGGGAGAGTGGGGCAGTTCAAGCGAATTTTGATCTCTAAATAAAAGTTAGAAACATTTCTTTACTGGATTGTGGGCACAGGTGTTTTTAACCACACCCTAAACAAAGTTAGGCAAAATAGTAGTGAAAGTGCCTGAGTGGCCACTCCCACTGTCACTAGCACAGGTACAGCTGCACCAGCAGTAGAGCAAAGCAGGGAAATTTCCCAAAACTGTTAAGCAGGAACAGCTGAAGCATGAAACCCAATGGATGTCATGTGTCGGAGGCAGCACAGGACTTGGAAATTCAATACATTTTTTTCCTGATCTGCATACGCATGAATGCATTTCATTACACATGGTACAAAGCCAAAATGATGTGGATGCTTTTGAAGGATATGGTTTAAGAGGAAAAGAAATTAATCCCAGGACAGTATGCTGTCTACAAAACCAAAAATATTTGGGGTACCTTTTCAGAACAGTAGCCTCCCAGGTGCAAGATATCCTCACATTTTTTCACCTACAATAGAACAGTGCGTAGCTATGCCTCAAAATACCCAGCTGTAATTAGAGGTATATGTACTTGGATTTGTTGCTTGCAATAGGCAGCATTCATCCTCAGCCGAACTGAATCTGCCCCCCTTTATGAAATATTGGCATATTTGTTTCAAACTGAAGGAAACACAGGGTCATTGTCATTAACATAACATAACAAAAATGCACATGAGGGGAGAGAGGGAGATTTCAAAACATTGTTTTCTTTAATTTTGTGAAACATACTAGCCAAGCCATACAACTAAAGAGCATAAAAGCACAGGCAGAATGAGAAGACAGTGTCACAGATGCCTTCACTGTGGCAGTCCTTAACAAGTCTCAGTTTGGTCTCGGAAGGCATGAGGAGGTAAAAATGTTAAGCACATTCACCCCACTGAGCAACAGCTTTTAACCACAGTAGACTAGTTAGAAAATATGTAGTTACACAGCCAGGTCTCTTGAACTAGGGGAGTAATCCCCTGCTTACATTGTATCTACCCGGTTTTGAGAATGCGTTGAAAGCTCAGAATGAAACTAGAAATGATGTATATAACAATATGTTCACTCCAGAGAACTCAGAGTTCAGCTGTCAAAAAGTTCTAAACAAGACAGTGTATCCCAGTGAAACCTGCTTGAAATATATGCTCAAGTGAGCTGCAAGAGAATAGCAGATAAAGGAGATGCTATACGATAGTGAAAGACACATGAGAAACAACTAGCAAAAAAATTAAATGACAGTACATTAATAAAAAACAATTCTTTGCAAGTCTGGCAGACAAAAGCTATTTACTATTAAATATTTAACTTTAAATATGGGGCATCATAGTATTTCTTAACAAAGCAATACATTTTCCCACCCAATGCAGCCAAATCAATAAAATCTTCTTTTTTAAAATCACTTCATATGAACAAGAGTATATTAGAATTCCTGAGATCCATTATGGTTTGCAATTCTACTCCCAACCCCACCCATCTCCTCCCCATGTTCGGGGACTAAACATCTTGACGATATAAAACATACTGAAAACAACAGCCTTTCACCTCTGGGGCCATGCTTTCATCTAAAAACTATAACCAAACAAATCAGAATGTAGGGTGACCAGATGTCCCGATTTTATAGGGACAGTCCCAATTTTTGGGTCTTTTTCTTATATAGGCTCCTATTACCCCCCACCCCGTCCCGATTTTTCACATTTGCTTTCTGGTCACCCTATCAGAATGCCTTATCTCATGTTTACATGATACCATTTTAGCCTAGGCCTATATATTGACCTGTCCTGAGCTTGCCCAAAGACTGAGGAGGACACTTTCACCATGGCTGGCAGGCATTTCTCCATTTATTGTTTATGTGGCCATTTACACTTAAAGCTGATCTCAACCCAAGGAGAAAGCAGTCTCTGCAACTGAATGCTGAAGACTCTATCCAGGTGTATTTGCAGTACAGCTTCTGTCCCCTCTATGAGTTTCTACTCAGAGTGTCACTCTCACTATCTTGAAATAAACTTGTAAGGGAGGGGGTGGGGAGAGACAGACCCAGAACCTCACAGAAATTCACAGTTCTATACCCTTAGGCTATGCATGTGTTTAGGTTCTGCTTTGAATTTTAGCTGGGCAAACAAATCCTAGAACAACAAAGATAATGCTCCTGTTTCGCTGTTTCACTTGCACATTTAGGCATATACATGCGGCTCAACTTACATCTAAACAAACAAAAATGCTCAATACCTACTGTAACTTGAAACGTATGTCCCTGGCTACAGCAGTTTGAGAACTTCCCCAAGCACACATCCTTGCCAAGTCCCGTATGCAAGAGACAAGGGAACAGCTTCACTCCAAGGTACACAACATGGATAGAAACATGCACCCAAAAAAGTCAGCAGCTGTGAGTCACTCATGTACCACAGCAGTATGCATGGAAAAAAAACAGATAACTACAATCAACCTATGGAACATCATCCTCACTCTCAAAGCATGTACTGAATTCCAAAGTGTGCTCCACTTTCCAGTGCTGAGAGCCTTTTAACCTCAGCAGGCATGCAAGGTTGCCCAAATTAGAAACAATTCATTTGAAAGGAACCACTGTCTATGAAAATAGAACAATTTGCAATTCTAGGAAAGGTTGTATTGGCATTTCAAAACAGTTTCAAGATTTCTGAATAACTACCTCCATCGGATTCTCTCCCCACAATGCACTGTGACAGTTAAGAAGGCAAAAGGTATTTTGTACTGTTAGCCTCTATGCCCCAATAGTGTTTAAAAACATTTAGATCTGCTGCTGAACTATTTTATATACACAGACACACACATGCTTTTTTTTTTTTTTTTTAAACCATAAACAGATGTATTTTCAAGACAGGCTAGAAACTGGTTTACAGTTGTCTTTTGGACTACACTGTCAAACACACGTTCACTTTTCCTCAACATGATCACTCCAGCAGCAAGTATAGAAATGGCAATTTGAATTGAAAACTTTATTTTCCAAATATTTCACAGTCTTATCTGTAAAAGAGTTCCTTATACCTTTGAGCTTTCAAACTTCTTAGCTCAGAAAAAAATTGCAGCATTTTAAGGAATTGCTAGGGTCACTGATAAAAACAAATTATTTGCACTAGTTCACATCTCAGGACTTTTACAGATGTTGGGTTAAAAGTTGGCACACCGCTTCTTTACAATGAAGAGAACAAAAGGGATCAATAATTAAATTAACATTGCTTATACAGTTGCTGCTGATTTCCATAGAACAGCCAATCCAGAATAACCATTCTCAGATTTTGATTTTTTTGCCAGCTATTTACAATAAAAATGATTTTTTCCCCTCAACTAAAACTAATTGTCATAGGCATAAAGACCATACTCCACAAAGTGTCATGCCAGTACGTGAGCACAAATATAAAATCAAGTCCTATTTTATATATACATGAAAGACTACCAGATTTCACTGTTATGTCATACTTCTCCGCTGCCCCCATTTGATTGTTTCATCCACTTGTTGCATCTTGTTATAAAACTAGATTGTGAGTTCTATGGAGCAGGGACTGTCTCTTTACTGCTTGTTTACACAACCCTGAGCACAATGAGGCCTTGACGATTGGCAACTAGGCACGACTGTAATACAAATTATTACTGAGTCATAAGAGGAAGTTTTCCCCACAAGATGCAAGCTGAACCACCTAGGGTCATGTTTTAGAATTAGGCTCCATGTTAACCACTATGCTCAAGCATCTATAAGCCCGTTAGCATGGAAGTCCACCTAAAGAGAGAGTAGGGTGACCAGATGTCCCGATTTTATAGGGACAGTCCCGATTTTGGGGTCTTTTTCTTATATAGGCTCCTATTACCCCCCTCTCCCCACGTCCTGATTTTTCACAGTTGCTGTCTGGTCACCCTAAGAGAGAGAGAGAGAGGGAGAAAGAGACTCAGCTCTCATTTACCTATTGCAGTTACTGGGCATTCACCATCACTGTATTCTGTTGAGCAAAGGTCCCTATAGCTTTTCCCAATGTCTAAGGTATATCTGTATATCTCCTAGTATTGAAAATGGCTTGTTTTTGGAAAATAAAATACTCTAAGTAGGCCATTACTCCTGGAAGTGAACTAATCCTATTGAAAAAATACTGCTGCTTTTCAATTTTTTTTCCTCCCCCTGCAAAAAATCTTACCAATATACTAAATATCCACCCAAGTGCATTTAAAAAATAATCAGAAATTAAATTCTTGTTACCGTTAATAAATCTTGTCACATGGAGTGTTTACTTTTCATAATATTACCTTAGTACCTCTGAAATGAAGTGCCTGCTTGCACCATTGATTTAAGTAGGACTTCAGGAATAATTCACAGTGTTACTGGGTAATGCTGTTTATAAAGGTACTTTAAACAAAAAATAATATTGTGTGCCTTGTTTGATTCTGTCAGCTACTCTGGCAGTAGTATCACACTGGACTATTTTTACTCCAAATCGTTTTGTACTACACAGAGTCCCATTACAATGAAACTAACGTTTACAACACTGATTTCCATGGCACCGCTTAGAAAGACATTGCACAGGAAGAATAATGTGGGTGTCAGTCCATTTTATATAGTAATAGCAACATTCTGTGAGCAGTTTGAGCAGCTGATTTGCTCCAGGTTATTTTGACTACTGTAAGCAAAGTCCTAGTGAAATGAGTAGGGCATCTGCATAACTGATTACAATGAAACTTTGAATAGTAAGACTGACACCATGTAATATTGTGCAGAAAGATACTGCATCGTACAAATAGAATGGTTACTAGTGCATCCCATGCAGCATTCTGTCAGCATATAGAATGACAGTTGCAAATGAAAGAAATTCAAACCCCAAAAAGGTGGGGGAGGGTCTGACTTGAACCAATAAGGCTGCCACTCTGTTTTTAACTCACCCATTGTGGCAAGGTATTGACACACAGGATGAAGATAGGATCGTTTTGAGGTCCCATAAGCTTTAACAGCTAGGTGACAAAGGGTGATTTTTCAATGTAATTGTAACATTTATTCCATTTCCTCTGGTCTCTAGCAGGTGATCAGAACTGTAGGAAATTATTCTAAATTTAGATGCTCACTGCCCATCAGTGGGCATCTCCAAGAAAATCTGGGTCCTACACCTTTTCAGGCACTGAAGATATGCTGTGGTGCCTAATGATTTATACCAAATAGATTAAAGTCTGACCAGAATCCTTCCTGTGGTTTCAACGCACAGTTTTCACAGCGAATTATTACTTTGGAAATATTCTTCTTTCCTGCAGGTACTGCTATTCCTGCAGGATTAAAAGGAAAAATAAGAAAACTACCAAGTCAAGAAGTATTCTCTAGTTTGGTCAAGTTCCTCAGAACAAGCTGAGCAGGTGGACTTGCTGTCCACAAGACTGTCAGTTTATATCGCAATGTGATCAAAGTAGTTTAAAGCTTTTACTTTTGAGAAGAGGCGACACTGTTGGAAGCACTTGGTTCAGCCAGTCAACTTCTGTCACTTCCATGAATATGAATAAACTCCAATATAGGACACTGACATTTTGCAAATATAGGAAGAGCTGATCCTTCAGTTAGTCTTTGCCAATAATCAACCCTACTATTTCATAGTTTGTGACTATGTATTTTTCCTCAGTCACAAGCACCTTTCTTGCCCTCTTTTCAAGAATGTAAGCCTGATCCAAAGCCTATTGAACGAATGCCATCTATGTCAATGGGCTTCGGATCAGTCCCCCAAACAGGTTTGTTTTGTTGCTGTCTTGGATTTATGTGACAGCAAAGAAGCATGCATGGTGGCAAAAAGATGTCAGAAGGAATTGTTTGGGGTCTATGAAAATGAATATTTGATGCAATTTTGTAACCATAATTTGCATGTACACAAGTTACACATAAATACATATGTATGAATGCAAATTTTCACACAGGAAAAGATTATTTTCCCTGTGCTCTGTAATATTAAGGATAAGACTAGTGATGAATCATTTTTAAAAATATTCTTGTCAGGGTATATAAATAGCTCTCTTTTCTAGAATAATTATTACTCAGAAACACTGCTGCTGAAATAACCCAGGCAATAATCAACCTTGGCTTCTTCATCAAACCCCAATAACATCTTTTTAAAGTCTTATTTGTAAAGCAAGCTGATTAATTTCAAACATTTTCCTTTGCAATAAAAGCTAATTGAAATGATTTACCTGTGTAACTACTTGTCAGATCTTATAAACGCTAGGAAAATGCTCAGCCAGTTACTTAGCTACCCCATTTAATCCACACGTAAAACCTCAGTGGGATCAAAGACTGTGAAATAAAACAGCTGTTTTTCTAACCACTTTCCCAGTTTTCTCCCTACTTTAAAAACTTGCTTCTCCATTCATCCACACAATAGGGGGTTAACATGATAATAAAGTATTATTAAACACAACAGCAAACTACAAGGACAGCATCGTCTCCATTCCGAATAGACTTCCTCTTAATCTCTCAGCCAGTCCCTATTTTAGTCCAGCTGTATTTGATCCTTTCTGTGACTGGTAAAAATCTAAACATATCTAAAATGAGACTATCCCTCACTCTTTGAATCAAAACTTGGTTTCAGAAAAGGACAAAATAGCCTGAAGCTTCTGCCTAAGTACCGTCGTTTCAAAGTGTGGGCTTCAAGGCCTGTGACCATTGCACAACTTCTCACATGTATTGCAGTCTCCGCACATTGCAGCACTCAGCCTCTTTATTGATGGATGTTTAATATTTCCTTCCATTTTCAGCTCTCTCTCTCCCAGCAACAAGTTAGGGAGACTGACGTGCCCGCCTGCACCCCGATCGCGCACCCAGCGCACAGGGCTCCAGCAGCCCTGTCAAGCTGACCTTAGAGATAGCAGAAGGGGGCTAGAGGCAGCCTAAACGTTTGGGCACCAATAATGTGTTTTGGTTTCTTACCAAGACTGCTCAGACTGTGTCTCGCCATTCACATTCTTTGAAGCAATCTTTGGAGTTACTAGACCTCACGCACGCACAAGCACCCCTACTCTGCGCCTCTCTGCGGACATGGGGAGTTCAAGTCAGGAGACAAACGAAACGAGAATGGCAAAACTAACCCAACCCACACTCACTCTGAATCATTCAGGGACATCGCATTGTAACTACCCTTTTATTCCCGTAGAAAGGAATTGTTCCCTTATACACTTGCAGGCTCCACTTCCGATCATTCTCTCATCAGTGTCTTAGATTTCCCTGTATCTCACTGAATTGCCTTTACATCGCAGAATTATGGGAGGGTAGTTTGACCACTCATGTTCTCTCCCCCCAATAAATAACATCCGCAGCATCTGCCAGTGAGCGGGGCTTTCAGGTGCCCTTCGCTCTGGCACCTGTTGCAACTCCAAGCCCCGTGCTCACATTCGCCCTTCCCCAGGGAAGGGCTCCTCAGCCGGATCGCCCTTCCTCGGAGCGCAGATTGCCAGGCTGAGAGAGATCGCCTCTGTGCAGCGCCTGAGCTGCCTTCCTTCCCGGCTCTCCCCCAGCGCACCCCACAGCGCCTGAAACCCGCCACTGCTCTGGCCTTGCGGCAAGAGACCAGGCGCCGCTGCCCGGACCTGCCCGGGGAGACACGGGGCAACAGGCCAGATCCTCGTGTTCTGTGCCCGGACACACGTGCGCTGTCCTGCCTGCCTGCCTGGCCGCTCACACGCACTACGAGCGGCTGCTGCTTGGGAAGGCGTTTCACACGAATGACAGCTCTCCGCGAGCAGGCACCACAGCGCCGAGGCAGCTTCCTGCTCTGGGCTCTTTCCTTGGGAAACAGCGCCAACCTTCGGCCGCCGGAAAGTTTCCAGCCCCAGCAGAGCTGCCCGCGCCTTCGGAAGAGAACAGCCGGCACGTGCCCGCCTGCACCCCGATCGCGCACCCAGCGCACAGGGCTCCAGCAGCCCTGTCAAGCTTGACAGTAAAACTGCTCTTTGGAGACAACATCCCCCCCTTTCCGTGTATTATTAGAGGGGAAGATAACGCCCACGGGCGGGAAGGCGAGTCAGCCCGGGCATACCGGCCGTGACAAACACCTGCAACAGACGCGCGAAGCAGAACTACAGTCTCCCCGCGCCCAGCAGCCGGGGCTCTGCGAAGCCCTCGCAGCCGGTCCCAGCCGAGCCCCGTCCCGCGGCGCTTACCTTCCTGCACCGCATGGAAGGGGTTGTTGGCTTCTATGAGCTTGATGGAGTACGTGATTTTCTCGCTCTGTAAAATGTCGTCATTGAGGTTCAGATCGGACACCGCCTGCTTGAAGACTTCGTCGTCCTTGGCAGCATTTCCTTCAAAAATGGCACCTGTTGGCATGATCACATCAGAATTTGATCTTTTCCAGGAGGACTGAGGGGTGGGGGAGTTAATGGGAAGATGGGGAGAGATGAGGAGGCTCCATAACTATTCTTGTTTATTTCCCCGTGCCTAAAGTTTCATGTATAAACATCTATATAAATCAGCTACCTCTCTCCCCTGGAGTGCAGAGTGTTTTAACACGGCCAGTTCAGTGTGGCACTGAGAACGTTGTTAAGCTAGGCTCCATGGGAGAATTTCAAAACAAGTTAACAGAAAACAGCTTCCTTGCTCCCGGTGCTTCCTTGCACCGATTTATCGGTGATCGTACACAGGCATTTATTGTTCAGCGCATTAAATCACACACACACAGTCTTCAAGGACCCATTCCTCATGAGTTGACTGCAATGGATAGGTGCAGCACAACTAGACTTGCATCATGAAGCCTGTTCTTGCCCAATAGGTTATGTGTGCTTCACGAACCGTCACTTACTGGTTTTTAACCAAAACCTCTAGAAAAAAAATTGCTTTGTGAGTTAGAATGTAATAGAAGGGGTGGGGGTTAGAAACACAACCAACTTTTGCTCTGGGTTTTTTCTGCCGTTCACCTAGTTTGTCATTGTTTGGGGGTTTGAATCTCTGCTGCATACACAAACACACACTGATTTAGAGTCAGCCTGTGTGTTCACTAACCTGAAAGCTTCTAATTTCAGGGCCGTGTTTATGCAGTTAACATGAAAACATCTGGCGAGCTGTGTTACATAATATACTCTGACTACGGGAGCGTGTGTGTGCACATTAGGTTTACTATCTTGTTAATGCAGATCAAGGATTTTTTAGGTTGAAGGATTAAAAAAAAGTCACTTCCCTCCCTGACACAATATTGCTTATTCACACCAGCCCTGTGTCCTGAAGCCTTACAAAGATTCGGGTGTAAATTCACAAATCCAACTTCAGGAGGCTCTTCACCTTCAATCTTATTTCTGGAAGAGGTGCTAAAATAACACTAAGGCTGAAGTGTGGGCAGATATACAAGCCACGAATCTATAGCTGGCCTTCACCTTGTCCGTTGGCAGGCAAAGGGCAAAGAGACAGAGGTTTTATGGACGTCTGGCCTCCACCACCTGCTGTGTCTCTGGACTCCTCTGTCTCCAGCTCCACTGATGAGAAACGGGGCGCGCTTTCCTCCTCTTCAGCAAATCGCGAAAAAAGTCAGAAATCTCGAGTTTGCATCCAAGGTGAACAACGTGCTCCTGGTGCAGCTGAAATCCCGTAAGTGTGTCCAGCGCCTGAGAGGATGAGACGCAACCAGGGCTTCCCCGCCGCCCTCCCCCCTCGGAATTCACGGGTAGCTCAGGGCTTTCCTCGCACAGCGGGCAAAGTTGACTCGGTCTCTTTTCTCGGCTACATCCGCAATGCTGTGGGCTCTGGCTCCGGCCCTGGCCCTCAGCCTCCTGCTTGTTTTACAGGGCTGGTGTTGGGGCATCCTAGTTCTCCCCGCCGCCACCACATCAGCTGGTTCAAAATCGGTCCCCACCCTCAGACATTTACCCACATGCTCACCCCCGCCCCCTCACGCGTGGCGCCTGGAGGGGGCAAACTTGTTACATTTCATGTTCATCAGGGCAGAGGCGCGCGCTCTCTAGCTCCGGACTAAACTCCCACCCAGCCTCTCTTGCTCCATGGCTTCTCTCTCTCCTCCCTGAGGATTTTCCTCCTCCTCCTCCTCTAAAGCCGGATGGGAATCACTGCTCTTCATTTCCCCGCCACTCTCCATCTCCTCCCCTCTCATCTGCCAGAAGCCCGGGGGATTTGTGGAGGTTTTTGTCCCTCCCTTTCCCCCACCACCATCTTAATTCCTGCCGGTAGCTTTCGACACCCGCCAAAAGGTGACTGCAGAGCCTTTGCCTTTTGCCGGCCAGACTTTCCCTGGACATTCCTCTACCCTTCTCCTAGAAGCCACAAAAGTTACCCGTCCTGCATGAATCCCCCAGCCTCTCCTCCCATCTCCCCCCACTGCCGAGCCAGGTTTCTCCTCGCTGGAGACTTCAAGCCTGCAGCCCAAAGGTTTTAATGAGCCCTTATTCAAACCACAACAGTTGCGCGCACACACACACACACACTGCTACTGCGCATCTAGCGTCTCCTAACCCTTTCCCAGCCAATTTGTCCCTCCTCCATTCCCGTTATAGTGGCATCTGCTATGATTGGGGAAGGGGACGCCGGGGGTGGAGGGATTTTTGGAAAGTTTCCCCTACGGGATGGTTCCTAATCTATCTTGCCTTGTTTACTAGGGGTGGCGGGGGAAGAGAGAAAACCTCGCACGCAAACAGGTCTGAGCCCAGCATTTAGTACAACCGGAGAAACGGCAGCAGCAAACCTGCGTCCTGTCTCCAGAGAAACCCCTGCCGCGATTCAGTGCTAACGTGCTCGCAGCATCCTTGCAACCAAAAGGGACCCCACCGTCGCTTCCTCATCTCGCTGCTAACTTTGCAATTCAGAGGATTCGGGTGGCTTTTGTGCCCCCCTCTCGGGGGAGTTAATGGGGCTTCCTCGCCCTCTGCCCGTGACATGATGGGGTTTTAAGGAGACACCATCCCTTTCTTGTATTTGTTGCTTTCTCCCCCCTCGTCCCCCCTTCTTACCAATGTGGATGATGGAGTCCGCCCGTACTGAAACGCACTGAAATATCCAGGGGAAAAGCCAGAGCATCACCACTTCCATTTCCAGCCTCTTGCGGAGCACATCAGCCCGGGTTTGATGGAGAGACAGAGACGGGGGAAAAGAAGAGGGTGGGAAAGGTACCCAGATTAAAAAAATATATCAGAAAATCCCAGACCCCGAAATCCCAAGGATTTTCCAAGATTGAGACGATGGAGAGAACGGGAAAGCAGGGGAACGATAGCAAGAAAAAGGCTGGGGCTAAAAATATATGCAGATGGATAGATCCTGGGTGTCTGCGAGGAAGCAGCAGCAGCAGGGCAGAGACTTCAGCAGCAGCTCTTCACCACTCCGTGTGTGTCTGAGCCCCAGCACACAGCAAACTGCGGAGGACCGCCCCCCCCCCCTCCACAGACCACGTGATTGCAGAGACTCACCACTCAATATAGTCTGGGCGAAACACACGGGGAGATGGAGAGAGGAGCGTAGAGGAGGGAAACAGTGGAGCCCAGTTCCACCCAGGAGCCTAGCCAAAAACGGGGGCTGGAGGGGGTGGCACGAGGAGATGGGGAGAGAAGAGCTCGGATTGCATAGGATGGGAGAAAAGGTCTGTGGCGACAGAGCGGGGGGGGGTGGGGGGGGGGTAGGAGGCTTTCAACAGGAAGGGGAGTTTGAGATAGGAGAGAAAGATCTATGCCGGATCAGTGAATCTGACTACAGTCTGAGCGGCAGAGGGGTACGAAGAGACGCTCTAACAAAAAGGGGGGGATCCTAGCTGATCCCAGCAACTCCCCGGTTGCTGGAGGAAAGCGCTCCAGCATCACTTGAGGGAAACAGCTTTCCCCCACAGGCTAGTGCAGATTTTATGGTGATGCACGTATCCACCAGCTGCCCAGGCTTGCTTTACTCCCAGCAGACGCTATCCACTCATGCGCCTCCATTCAATCCAGCTTTCCCGGTGCTGAAGAGGTCAGAGGATGCTGGCTCTAGCCTTCCCCCAGGACTCTGTGTCCCCCTCTTCCCGGCATCACTGTGGAGGGGACCGAAGTTCAGAGCACCGTTAACGAAGATTTGGGAGCCCGCCTCTATAGAGGAACTGAGGGAGTTTAATTCCTTGAACTACCTGGAAATCTTACCGACCTTTTCCTGGCCAGTCTGGAAACTTAGCCTCTGAATCGCAGCCCGGCTGCTTTATTTGGTTTCGGCGTTTGCCCCCACCAGCCCTCTCGCCAGGGAAGCGCTGGCTAAAAGTTTGAAGCTGGAGTAATCGGTTGCATTAAAAATTGGGAGTTCTGCCTCACCCCACGGGGGGGGGGGATTTATTCATCAATCAATGGCGTCATTAGTATAAAAATAAACAGCTCTGGGGAAAAGGCAAGGGTGAATGGAAGCCGCAGATTTAGAAAATCTTAATACTTGGTTCCTGGTTTTTAAACTTAAGTGACAAAATTGTATCGTGTTGCAAAGTAAAAAGGAACAGGAACGCGCGTGGCTGGTGTAATAAAGATGCTGCTGAGGAGGGTATGACATTCCAGGGTTCCTGTTCCAATCTCAAGACCAGGATCTTATTTTCCGTTGACGATCTAACTGAAAACGTGATATTTTCCTGCACACTAGGAAAGTGGTACCACAAAGCTGTCCTCTCTCTCTCAGTTTAAGCTTTCAATGAAATCTAATTCATAAATTGGACATGCTCAGAAGACTAATTCATCCCCTAAAACAAATGCATCAGTGATTGCAGGCATCCAAACGTGCTAAGAGTTTAAATATGACAAGGATCCCGGGAAAACAAATTCATTCAGGAGCCTGAAACGTAATTAAAACTACTGCCAGGAAAATGAGTTGAGAGCAGGATGTTACCAAGATGATTAAATCGCTCTGGGGCTGAAGCCGGGACTGCTTTAGCAATAGATACATGTAATGGCAGTATTTGGACATTATGAGTCGGGACAAAGATGACTGGAGGTCAGTCATCCTGCAAGTGCAGAGACTAGGAGTAAAGCGTTAAAGTCAGATCCTGCTCCCATTGAAGTCAATGACAAAACTCTCACCCACTTCAATGGGAGCAGGATCTGGCCTCTGCTTGTTTGCTATCAAGGAATCCGTCTACAGACTACCTAAATTAGGGGCTTTTCTACATAATATTCCAGTGGTCCATTTCCCCTGTCCTCTCTTGCACTAGTAATTTCAGATCAATGGAGCATACATTTTATAACCATCACCTTGTTTATTTAGTGTTCATTTCTCCAGTTACTTCGGACTAACTAGAGAGATTGCTTCTGTAGTGCAGAGAGCATTCTTCATGCAGAGCGTAGTACCACAAAAACGCTTGACACTAAGGGGTAGTTAAAACAGGTAAGCTTTCCAGTCGTGGGTGAGGGAGGAAACACAAATGGATTGAGTAGAGTAAAGGAAAAGGAAGATGAAATTGAAATGGTGCCAGGGGGGATCCCTGTTCATTGGTCTGTGCCAGCTTGCTATTGAGTTTGTTATAGTCACAGCTTTTGATCAGGAAGAGGCAGGGGGTAAATGAAACAAGATACACTTTTTAGAATAATCACATTCTAACTATTCTAATTTACAGTGTTTTGGTTTTACACATGGAGTTTCCCACTGATCAGTGCGAAACGATTAAATACCATACTCAGTAATCCATGGAATAAAAACATTTAAGCCAGATAATTGGCTTCTAAGACAAAGATCAATAGAAACTTTCCTTATCTGACTACTTTAGCAAGTAAAAATTAATTCTAATTTACATTTGTTTCAAATCAATATGCACTTACTGACTGATGCTGTGAAGAAGGGCACAGAGCTATTCTTCTGGTTACCTGTGAAATTAAACACCCATATTCTCTGCAGTCATACTGTAGTATGCATATGGGATTTATGGGAAGAAATTTATTCCATCATATAACCTCTTTGCCTTAGTCCCTCTATCTGGAAAATGGGGTTAACAACATAGCATTGTGGGGGAGGTAGTTCACTCAAGTTTGTAAAGTGCCATGGGATCCTCAGACAGAAGGCCCTGTAGAATTACAAATGTCATCCTATCTATTTATAAAGGCATCCAAACACCATTCATTTAGACTTCAAGCTCTTTGGAGCAAGTTTGTCTCCTATTGTGTGTTTGCACAGTACTACTACAGTGGGTCCCTAACCTCAGCTGGGGTCTCTAGGGACTACTGCAATAAGTAAAAAATAAAACAGTAATGCATAACTTTTCAACTAAAACTAACGAAGAATCCACCAGCCAAATAAATTAGAAGGGAAATTGAAGTGCAAGCTACTTCATCCACATAAACGATTGATTCCCAACAGGGAAGAGTAGGGAAAGAAAAGAAGGGAGCTCAAACTATACAAAAATAGGCCAACTGAAGAGTTGCCAATATGAATATACTTTTGTCTCTGCTAACTGACAATGTGAAAGACAAATAATGCCTAAAAGAAAGTCATCCCATTATCACTAACATAAAAACAGCTTTACATTTTAAGAAAATGTACAACCTCAGCTAATAAAGGAGACCAGAACTCAAACTGAAATTGTGCTCAGACTGCTAATTGTGGCCCCAAAGCAGCACCTGGATTTCAGTTCCCCAGTCTTCCCTTTGAAAATTGGTCAGCCTACAAGGAGAGGGCAGAGGGAAATAAGAAGAGGCCGAACCTGCAGCCACATCACTTGTGGTCAATAGGGCTCTGCATGGGTGCAGGGGTTTACACACATAGAGCTCAATGCAGGCTTGGGGTCTGTATGTAGACTCATTCAGTCTTCCCAAAGCTACCCATGAAAGAGGAGAAGCATCAATGTTTGGTGCAATCCTGCTAACCCATCATGTGCAGGAGCACGATTGATTTAATAGGAATTCTGCACTTGGAGGACTTGTAAGATCAACACCTTAATGTTGGATTTTTTTTCTTGCTTTAAGTCAAACACTTATGATTATTGACCCACTGCTTGTATTTAATTTCTGTTTGGATGGCTTTGCTTTCAAAATGCTCTTTACAAAGGGAAACAAAATAAGATTAGAATTATGTACATCAGAATTTGAATTCTTTAGGCCCCATATAAATAGAAGGTCATTTCAGTTCCGCCATTCATCATCTAATCAGAAGAGCTCTCACATTTTGCTATGGCTATACATAGTTCAGACACAGCACTACATACTAAAAAGCTAATCCATTTGCAGGCATTTTGCATAGTAAGAATATTATGACTCACCATAATATTCCATCATCACTGTGTAGGGGCTGAGCCATTGCATATTACATAAGGCACACCACTGGATTTTCTGTGTCAGTGGAAGATTAGCGTATCATTAGAAATAGGTAATGTAGCTACTACACTATTCAAAGTTCAATACCTTGGCAACAGAGGTGGTGCTGAGTACCATTATAAAGTTCACCTGCCTCTGCAAACCACCTTGGTGATTTTAAGCTAACCCATCATAAGATATTGCTGTATATAGTTCTGTTGTCAGAATGAATGTGAAATGAAATCTATGCTGATGGGCTAGCCTACTTTACAAGCACAGTTTGAATAAAGCTCTGCAAAATTCATTGAATTAGAATTCTTGAACGTCTCAGAAAGGTGAACTGAAAGGCTTACCAGTTGCAGAGGTCTAGAATTCAGAACTTTCTCTCTCCTGCCACAGCAAATGCCATCACTGGACTCTACAGCTAGTTCCAATAGTGCTGCCAAAGCGGCAACTGCACAAGGTGCCCATACCATGGGGGGGGCCTACCAATGTCAGCGTGATGAAAATGCTCCACCGTGTGCACAAAGCTGTTGATGAAAGAGAGATCTGCAACAGGCCCTTGCTAAAATGGCAGCTAACACCTAAAAGTAAATGGGGTGGCTGCAGCTTCCACCTTTTCTTCCTCCTCCCCCTACCTTCCATCCTCCCCTTGTGGCTAAACCAAATTTTCCCAAGTGAAAACGGGGATGCTGTCCAATATGGGGTGTTTGGGGGGAAATTATGGAATTGGATTGGGAAGTGGGGGGAAGGGGAGAGAGATGCACCAACTCTTCCCTCTCCCACTACCCTCCCCTTTGCAGAATGAATAACTGCAACTCTTTTAAAATAAAATGGTTCTCCACTTGCGAAGTAACTCCCTGCTCTCCACGTGTCAGTATATAATGCCTGCATCTGTAACTTTCACTCTATGCATCCAAAGAAGTGAGGTTTTTACCCACGAAAGCTTATGCCCAAATAAATCTGTTAGTCTTTAAGGTGCCACCAGACTCCTCCTTGTTTTTGTAGATACAGACTAACACAGCTACCCCCCGATACTTTAAAATAAAGGGCAGGGGTGGGAGAATACACTATTTATCCCTCTCTTGTTCCTTCACAGCTCTGTCCCAGTCCTCACTTTTTCTCGCCCTTCCCCTGCCTCCACCCAATCTAGCGCTTATCATCCTAACTCCCACTGCTGTCTTCCCACCCACAAGTTACCTCTGATTCCTGCACCCCACCAATTCCCCCACATACACTTGACCTTATTTACCAATTTGCTCATTCTTCCATTCACCCACACACTCAACTCTATTGTTCAGGGACATTCATGCACTTCCCCAGTTGCCATCAGGGGTGCTTCTAGCCAATAGAGCATTTGCCAGCTCTGGTGCAGATACTGGGCAGAGGTGGGGTGGGGCTGCTCAGTCCCTTCATTGACTGTTTAGCTCTCACTTAGCTGGGGCGACTAGCAGGGCATCATCTTCCCCAATGACATGCCCTGGCAATTCCATTCCAACATATGGAAGGGGGCAGAGTCAGGAATTCTAGCTCAAGGAAAAGGGCAGATCAGCTGTAGAGTAGCCCCAAAACTATTGGGGGGAGTGGGAGTTAGCAGTGGTGGCTGTCCTTTGGAATTTGCCTCCCACAATGGAGGCACAGACCACGGCTAGGCTTCGGAGCTGTGACTGGGTCCTCAGGATCTGACCCATAAAAAGTTTATATTTTTTATCCCACTCTGCCCCATCAAAAGAGATAGGAATTGCTACTACTAGCTCCTCTTGAGTTTCCTATAATGTGAAGCAAGTATCCCAATGTATTAGCTGCTTGTTCTAGGAAGTATAAATCCTCCTTGGTGTGTGCGAATTAAAAAAAAATAAATCAAGATTATTCTGTTTACTGAATTTTAATTTATTTTTGCAAACAGAAAGCAGGCTTTTAATTACTTTGCAAATTAGAATTTTATTGGGTTTTCCAGTAAAAGCTTTATTCCTAGGTAGGGACAGTACTGCAGAAACCCCAATCCCATTATATAGACTTAAGTTTGATGGACAGGATTCCTGGAATTTTTTTAGCTCCACCTCCTCCTTTGCTGATTACCCTGATTTTAAATTGCTTTATTGCAGGGTCCTTTATTTTGGTGAACCCCACTTTTCTTTTTCCAGGGTTGTTAGCATAGCAAAATAAATCTTGCAGGAAGAATAATGGACTGGATTTTCTCTGTGAGGAGGGGCTTCTGAATCAGATTTTTCATAGAATGCTTGATGTTCTTGATTAAATTTGTTATGTGTCTACTAACAAAATGAAAGTTTGTTAACCAGACGCTATGCTGCTCGAGATGATGTCTTTTAACATGATAGCAGTTTGCCTACCTTATTTCCAGATTTCTAACGGGTTTGATTCAACAGAATGCATACTTGCCTTTAGCATGTATTTGATTTAATTCATGTTATGTTTGGTTAATTCCATCAGTTCAATATTTGTTGCATCATGCTCGGAAGTATTTTTTGTTCCCCCTCACCTTAAGCTGTGCCATTTGATGCCCTGTTTATTTTATTTATTTATCATAGAATATCAGGGTTGAAAGGGACCTCAGGAGGTCATCTGGTCCAACCCCCTGCTCAAAGCAGGACCAATTCCCAACTACATTTATGTTTTTGAAGCAGACTTCTTTACAACAGGCCCTCTCATGCAGGCTTTTCCAGCCTCCCACATTTTTCTAGGAGCATAAATAGATGCTTAATTTAGTCCAAGGAAGAATATGGCTTTATGTGGTATATTTAATCTCCATCTAGGCATTTGTGTTTTAGAAACACTTAGATTCAGAAGAAACTGAAAAGGAGCATGGTTATTCACAACTGTTTCCTATAAATGTCTATATGGTGTTTTGCAAAGCTTTCTACAGAATACATTTGATAGCCTTTATTTAATTGTCATTAAATCATCAAAATTGATAGTATGTTTTATGCAGAGCTACAGCAAGTATAGCCCTTATCTGCAGACTGATGCCTGCCAGGTCATAAATTACAACCCTGATATTGCTGTCTTTTTTGCTCATATAATACCATTAATGGCACTGCGTGTTGATCTGTCCAAAAGGTTAAAGGCCAGCCATGTATTAGCATAGTCGGGTTATCCTTGTTTTGCATGTGGACAGGCAGCCAAAGAATCATCTGTCATTTCCTTAGGCACATTAATATTACTGGATAGAACTTCTGCCTTCACTTCAGCATATTGATTTTTATTGTTTTATTTGGACAGAGAACCTACATGGCATGTTTCTGGTCTCTGATTGGAAAATCCTTAAAAATCAATGTTCTACTGCAAATATCTATTTTTGAATGCCTGGGTTTTGAACTGTTATGGGGGTAGGGGATGTGGGAAGAGTGTGGTGGGAGAAGGGTACAGTTGCCATTTTTAATCCAGAGATATACATGAGGATCAAAAACTAAAAAATGAAAATATTTTATTTTTATATTAAAATGTTTTCTGAATTAAGCCCATTGCATTCAAGTTTTTGAAAAGGAAAAAATATATATAAATTCCTCTGTTTCCCCCTCCCCAGGATATTCAGAATTTTATCAAGCGGAACGATCACTCACAAACATTTAAAAGTGCTGAAATCTCTGCTCTCATCTGTCATAATCACACCATCTAGTATTTAAAAGTGTTTAAACCTCTTTAAAAAAAAAACAACAACGTAGGTGCCTCAAGTTAGGTAACTAACTCCATATTTAAGTGCTGAAGAACTTGATCCGAATCCCTTTCAAGTTAATAGACAGAATCTCACTGCTTTCAATGGGTTTTGGATTACACCCTAAATGAGCAGCCTGATTACCAGATGCACAGAGTACCCACAGTCCCTGGAGTCAGGAGCAGCGCCAGGGTTTTTGGCGCCCTAGGCAGGGATCCTTCCGCGCTCCCGGTCTTCGGGCACTTCGGTGGCGGGTCCCGGATCTAGTGAAGGACCCGCCGCAGAATTGCCGCTGAAGACCCGGAGCGCGGAAGGATCCCCCAACGCCGAATTGCCACCGAGGGCGGCAAAATGTCCCCCCCCCCAATCCTGGTGCCCTAGGCAACCGCCTAGGCCACCTAAATGGAAGTGCTGGCCCTGCCTGGAGTCCAAACAGATGGGGCAAACAAAGAGAGAAGTCATTCTTTATTGCATATTCATAACTCCAGAACAGGCAGAGGTTTATACTAGAGAAAGGAGGATATTTTCAAACTAATAGCTTATTCCCCACAAAAACATGCAGTTTGGGGTTGACCAAAACTATTTGCAAATGTGTGTTTATTTGGTCAATGGTTTTGGCCAAAAGAAAATGAGGAAAAGTCAAACATTTCCTTTTGACATTTTTTAAAACAAACCTTTCAGTTCGTATCAAATTGATGTTTTGAAATTTTGGTAGATTTAATTTTTTATGGACAAAACACATTAACAAAATGACACTAAACCAAAAAAAACCCAAAAATGTTTGTTCTCTGAGCTCTAATTTATATCAACCAACTTCACATGGAACCGTTGTTTCTACTTAAGGGAGAACATGTTATTTTTGACACTTACAATATTTCATATAGACACTTCATCACAAATATTTTCCTCCTATAGAAGGGACACCATCCACTTTAAAAATCATAGTGTTCAAATCAGTTTCTGTGCGTTTATTTTTAAAAACAGTTATTACTTTAAGATTGATCTAAATTATGGGGTGGCTGTGCTGTCTAAAGGCAAACAGCAGGCCACTAGTAGTGCTCCTGCATTTATTTTGGTTTATTTATTCATTCATTCATTCTGATTTACACTGATTTATCCTGAGACCATAGGCAAGTCCCAACCTTGCTACTCAGTTTGCACACTTATAAACTGGATATACTACCACACAGTGGTGGTGGTAACACAAAGTCCTTTGAAAGCTTCACAAGCATTCAGAAGGGTAAAATAGTTTTACCTCCAAAGCATACAGAAGGGTAAAGTAGTTTTACCTCCACTTCAGGAAAATCTGATCCATTCCTACCATCAAATCAAAATATATTGTCTTTACTGACTACTACAATGGACCAATTCTTCAATCTGACAAGGTCTCTCTTTGGACTGGTAGTGCCATGTTGTGTAGTCTTCTCTGTTAGTAAGTTTTTGCAGCACCTACTTTGCAGACGTTGTACAAACAAGATATTTGCCTTTCCAGGCCCACATGTAATTCTACTAACATTAATGGCAGTCACCATGTGGAGTGAGATAAGAATATACCCCCGAAGATTTTTGTTTTCTTCTGTATAAGACTGCCCTTCATCAAGTTCAGCATTCATGCCATTGGTTCCAAAAACAGATGAAGTGAAGGTTTGAGAATAGAAACATCAGCTTGACTCATATTGTATTCCTGACTCCAAAACTTATTTTAGACTTGGGTTATTGTACTTCTGTCTCCAAGAAAAAAAATATCAAGCTGAACCATATGCTAAACTTTCATAATATTTATTAAATACAAGATTGGAAAATGGAGTTTCCTTAAAGGGAAGTGTAATCTTTAGCTGATATAGCAGGGAAGCCAGGCTCCAGACCTCTATTCCCACCTCAGTCATTGTTTCACTTTGACTAACGGGATAGGCTGTTGCATGAATCTTGTGTTTGGATCCTAATTCAAGGACAAACTAAAACACAAAGGACCTTTAACTGCCTCACAGAGTGAAGTGTCCCAAGGCTGGAGGGAAGCTAGGCCTGGAGGTGGCAGAGAGCTGGGCCAATAATTAGTAGACAATAATACATAAATTTAGCCTCTTTTTCTCACAATTTTCTCAGATTACTTGCTGTTGAAATTATTTTAATAATTTTGAACAAATAGTTCTTGGACTGCACTCATTTGTGAGTACTTACTGTGGGTGCGAGTATTTAATATTCAGACTGTCTTGCTGTCTCCTTTCCCATTCATGATCATATAACCTCATCCTTTAACATGGAAATGTAAAAGTATTTAAATGACTTTTCAGTTGTCTTACTACAGCTTAGCAAGTAGACACAAGAGGAGAACTGCACCATATGACCATCTGTCTCTACACAGGCCCCTGATTGGATACCATTGCCTTAGAATATCCATAGTGAACACATGCTCACACACACCCCTAAAGAAGCAAGTCCATTTAAAAATTCAAAAGACTATTCAGACTTATTGTTTGTAGGGTTTATCCAGCTGTGGTGTGCTGTGCCTGAGAATTCTTGATTACACGTCCCTTGGGGACTGATGCCCATTCACCTCCTATTTACTGTATTTTGGGTAGCATCTGGAAGTGGAGCTAGAGGTACTACTCCACAAACAACATAGTCAAATCCACCTACTCTTGGAGAGAAGGTATAAGAGGCCCGAGGTAAGCCGACTCAGAGGCCCAGCAAAACTTAAGTGAACCTGGGGTAACAGGATGGGTGGAAATGGAACAGGAGGTAAAATACACTATAATCAAAAACAGGTTGTACTTCAAGGCTCTGGGACTCACTGTGTAAACTTTTAAAATAAAAACCATGTGGTTCATAAACCTTAACTCTGGAGCAGAGTTTGACAAGTCAATGCAATAGGCAGCGTGCCTACACTGACTGGCACAAGTCACTGAATTGCTTCATTTACCCAGTGTGTAAATGGAGATAGTACTTGCCCACCTCAATGGGAGGCTGTGGGGCTTTAACCATAGTATTTGTGACCCCGGGGTGCCTAGGGTAAACCTCACTGAAAATGCCAATGTCAGGGCAGGCTGCAAAAGGGAGAGCAGGTACTCCCATATTCCACATTTACTAGCCATGTACATTACAGTGTGCCAATGTTTAGTCTAGAAGGCCAATTGTCACTTTCTGATACAAACATGTTAAATTCACTCTCATCGCTAATTTAGAAGTTGACAAGTTCTTGGGGAGGAGAAATGGTTGCAGGCAGCATGCTCTTCTTTCTTTCATTATAGAAACCACTTTCTTTTGCTTTACTAAGCTCTTGGATGCTAGGTGTTACACCCTCAGGAAACAGGCTTGTTTTGTTATGAGGTAAGTTTATTAAATTGAGTTCTGACCTTTTAGAGCATATGCAAACAGGTCTTCCACTTTCTGGAAGCACAAGCAAGATCTATCACGTTTTGCCCTGACTCTTGCAAAACCTAACCTGTTCTAAAGGCACAGCTCCCATTAACTACATTAGAGACAAAAAAATAAAAAAGCAAATTTTCAAACTGATCTCTAAATACTGTATTTTAAACTATAAAACTATTACAACAGTTAGTTATTCTAGGGTCCCTCAGCTTTATTGCCATCATAATAAAGTTCCCCTTATTTGACCAGCCTCATTAAATGTCATGCTACCTCCATTCCAAAAAAATTTAAATTCTTTCCTTTACTTTCAGCCCCCTGGTGATTCCCTGTGGCTTGTGCTTTAGCTATAGTGTACTCACCTGGCTTCCACGTTGATGGAAATTTCCTAGTTTACTCCTATGTAGGCGTTAGCAGCTTTTCATGCAACCTTCAAAGTCTGTGGGGAAAGGAAGCTTTAAGTCAATGGAAAGGATAGTTCTACAGCAATGCTGAGCTTTTCTCTGACATCGGGTCCTCCTTTAAAGCCATGCTGCCATTAAGTTACCCTTGTGGTACTCCCCTCTTCAAGAGTGAGGAGACATGGAATAGAAACTAATGCCATTCCTGATAGCATCAACTCCAAATAGAATTCTGCTTATGCAGCTGTGGAATTGAAACCTACTTCAAGTTCCCAACCCTGCCTTGTGCCCACCCTTTCCACAGACACCTGACTGAGCTGAGGAGCAAATGGCTTTTGTGAGCTGCTCCTCTGTACCTTTGACCATTTTTGCTCCCCTGCATACAGGGAGGAAGAATTGGGCCCTATATTTACTTTACTCAGCATGATTCCCTTCACCTTCCCCTGAACCCTATGCATCTTAATTTAGTGCATCAAAAAAATCAGTCTCTACTTTTCCTGTCACACAACTATTTTCATTCTCAAAACTTATAAGCTATAAGCACCAAGAACATGAATACCTCAAGTACACAGCGACCTTTATGGTAATACGTTACAATAAATTTAGATTCCATTTCAAGCCCTGTTTGGAGTGCTACCTCTAAGTGAGGATTCTTATTAATCACTTACACTTCTAATGGACTTACCCCTTATAAACCATTTCTGTTTTACATTCCAAAACTGATTTGCATTCTCAGAATTTCAACTTCACCACTTAGGACTGGGCACACTCACATTTAGCTGATGCAGGCTCCCTTCAAAGGAGCAGCTCACCCAAGGTCAGAGCCCAAAGAAACAAACCAGTGACATATGTTTGTGCGACAAAGTCATTAAAAAACAGACACTGACTTTTTAGGAATATGCAGATTGAATATTAAACCAATTCCTGAAGTTCCCAGGGCTCTGTCTGGAGTCAGCCCTTCATTCTTTGGGCCAGATTGTGGCTGATCCCTGAGCTGGGAAGCAAGGAACATTCCCTTCCCTTCACTTTTTACACACTGGCCAGCCACAATTGCAGACCTCTCTCTCACCTGAGCTTACAGGCTGTTCCTCCAGACAAATGCTGATCATCCCAAAGAGACAAGCAAGGCTGCAGTCATATCCCCACCCAGGGCCGGCTCCAGGCACCAGCCCACCA
Organism: Malaclemys terrapin pileata; assembly: GCF_027887155.1. Classification (NCBI taxonomy): domain Eukaryota; kingdom Metazoa; phylum Chordata; order Testudines; family Emydidae; genus Malaclemys; species Malaclemys terrapin. The sequence continues at coordinate 75,507,492 of NC_071511.1, read as the reverse complement.
AGCATGTGCTTGGGGCGGAACCTGGAGGGGGCGGAGCGGCGCTCCGGCCCGAGAGCGGGGCCGCGACTGGGCTCGCTGCCCTCCCGCAGCACTCCGGCCGGGCTGGGAGAGCGAGGCCCCGGCCGGGCTCTCCACCCTCCTCCCGGCGCTCTGGCCGCCGGAGAGAGCGGAGCTGTAGCGGGCTCACCACCCTCCCCCCCGCGCTCCGGCCGGTCGGGGAGAGCAGGCCCGCGGCCGGGCTCGGCGCCCTCCCCTGCTGCGCTCCCCGCCAGGGGTGGGTGAGAGGCTTTTTGCCTTGGGCAGCAAAAAAGCCAGAGCTGGCCCTGTCCCCACCACAGCTATTACACAGGCCAGCTCAGCTGGATGGCCACAGCAAGGAGCATAGGGTGCAGCGCACTGTAAACAAGAGTGGGCATGATTCCCCTGAACATCAAAGGCCTCTTGGAGACACTGAACCTGCTTTAGGCACAGTCCATCTTGGAGCTTACAGTAGCAGTGTAGTTCTGCACCCTCTTGAGTATTGGACACAGCCTACAGGGCTGATTGAACCTTACATAACGACATACATACATTACATAACATAACGATACAAGACTAAGATCAAATTAGGCCTGTGCTAGCATGTCATTTCCTGGGGGAATCCCCATTCTAGTGCATTGACCATCCCAAGTCCTGCACCCTGTGAGAACTGTAAACAAGTCTGATTCCCATCTCAGCACCACCAGATGCTGGAGAGCAATTCCTCACTTAATCTTGTCATTGCCAAACTGACCAAGCAGGTGTTTTCTTCTGAAAGCATGAAAGCTTTATATAGTGCAAGCTAACTACCAGCCACCACCCCATGATATGTGTCAAAATAACCCCTTGCCTAGTCATGTGTTACAGCCAGCTATCAAGCAAGTCCCTAATATTTTCCTCATAGCATATCAGAAATCCTTTATTCCATTGTGTAGCTCACAATACAAGTCTCTACAAAACCATGCTTCCTGGTCCATTCCAACAGCTCATAAACAGAGCCTCTATAACCCAGTCGACACACTCCGTTGTTTTCCCAATGCCAGGTCCTTCACATCAGCACATTTTTTTCCCCTCTACATTTGTTTTTCCATACCCAAAGTTGGAGCACAATTAAGTGGTCCATTAACTAAGTCCGGCAATATGTTAAAAGAATGATCCAACAGTCCCTTTTCTTGATGATTGGAGGTCATCTTACAAAAGTCATGTGTGTACCAATGTCAGTTTGGTCCCAAATGAGATACCAAATCATGGCAATGATTTCTCATTTTAGTAGATTATCTCTATAGTGAGCTGAGGAGAATTCCATCTGTACCATGATATGAGAAAAGAAGAGTCACTTTCCATTATAGTCCAGGCTGCCCATTGTTCTAGCTACTCCTTTCTTGTCTCAAAATCTGAGGCCTTTCATTCTGATTGTAGGGTCTTCTCTCTTTTTTGTCAAACCATGCAAGCATGTACGCAACTGAATGCAGACTAAGGGGTTAAGGTCTTTCTGTAATACACTGCTGACCAGTCCTTCAAATGCATTGAGTCCTTCAAAAGCTACCATTTAACCTTGAAGACTCAAGCATCTGCTTTGATTCTCCACATCTTTGTTAGCTAACATATTTTTTGATCCTCAGTCTTCAGCAAGGATGCTGCATCCTGGCCCTCTAAATCACTCACTCAGGTCTGCACTAGAGCAATTCTTCTATTAAATGTCTCCAGCTTGAGTTGATCCTGGAAATTTGCCTAATAGTGGTGCAGTGATTGCTTCTCATTTCTTATAACAAAATGGTCATGTTTCCTGCCTTGAGGTCAAGATGAGTGTATGCATCTGCTTCTCCTTCCGTGATATCTGGCAGCCAGAGATACTGGAAAAAAATCCATGGCTTCCCCTCTTGCCTTCATTGTAAAAGTTTTTTTATTGATAATCTCCATCACATTTTACTGGGCTTTGGCATTCAGACCTCAGAATATGTAAACTTAAATATTTATAAATGTAGATTTCAGATTTGGAAGTGCAGGAGACAAAGCTTTAGTTATCTGCCATCATGGGTAAACCATATGATTTCTATAGTTTATTTAAAAATTATCTTTATTATTTAAAAAGATTCATAATATTTACAAGCATTATTCTATAGGTGCAATGGGTATACCACTGGAACAATGATTTTCCCTAACATACAGCAAACAAGTTATCACTTAGGGAGGAAAAGAAGATCCCTTACACCAATAGATACATATGAAATACATTCATCCCCCATGTAAGTCCATTTGACTTATCTAAAAGTCAAGAATTATTTTGGCTCAGTAGATTTAGCATCCAAATGCCTTTCCAGTTTTGTTTTCACCCAATTGTAACATAAAGCTATATTATCAAATTTGCAAGTAAAACCTCCCTTTTTTTAAAAAACTACCCCCAGACAAACTCACCCTGCTAGCTGAAATTCAAGTTGTGTGCGCTCTCCCCTGCGTCATCAGTAATAAGATTTGGATGGCTCCAGTGGGGCTGCACTGGTGTAACTGGTGACAGAATTTGACACTACAACTGGAACCATACTAACAATTCTTTTGATGATGCATAAGACAGAATGGAATTCAGCTTCCTGTCCAATAGTCATGTTTGCTCCATAAAGACAACAGAAGCTTAAAGGACAACCCTTCCTTTGGAGCTTGATTATCGTCTCCACAGACAGAGGTTTAAAAAGACCCCAGCAGATCCAAGCAGGGGTATAGGCTGAAAACAGTGTTGCTTTTGTGGGCTCATTCCTCCTCCTCCCCGTGGACACCTCTTTGGGAAAATGTATAGTCAGAATCCATGGCTGGGCATTGTTTCCCTTCTTCCACCAACACTATTGGACTTGTGTGGTTAAGTTAATGCTGAACCTCCTTCCCATCTATAATGTGGAATCCCTACCCGGTGTTAGCTTCCAGAGGACCCAAACAATCTGAGAAAGCCCCTGGCTGCATAGCTCCCAGAGGAGAGACATACTCCAGAGGCTGCCAGCAGGGGCTCAGCTGGGAAGGAAAGTAGAAGTGGAATTCTCAAAGATTCCACCCATAAGTTCCCCTCTATCCACTCAATATGCCACTCCTGGTAGTCTGTGCAGAGCCTCATAATATGATCATCCATCAGGTGCTTTGTCTAGCAGTGAAATAGCTAGCAATTAAATTGTCATTAAGCTTCAGCGTTAACACCCCATTGATACAAATGAGGCAGTTTGCTCATCTCTCACAGAAAACAGAAGCGTACAATACCGTGTTCACACTGTACTCAGAGTCAGTTTACAGCTATATTCTAATAATGCTGATTATGATTTGGCTTTTTTTTAAAACTCTCCACTTACTCCCAATATAAAAAAAAGAGTCATAAGATTAATTATGGGTGCTAGGGACCTGACCTAACCAATGGAAAGCAACTGATTCAGGCCATGTATTTGATATGTCTTGACACATCTGAAACTGAATAGCCTTTGGGATTACACCCTTTATCTAAAGTCTCTGCTCTGAACAGGGTCAATTGCTTGAACGCCATTCCTCCTGCATCCCCATGGCCACATCTTGTAGAACAGCATTTCAGAATGCATATGTTAGGTCATGCACCGGCAGGGGCGGCTCCAGGCACCAACGCAGCTAGCGCATGCCTGGGGCGGGAAGCTGCGGGGGGCAGCCTGCCAATTGCTGTGAAGGCGGCAGGCAGGCGGCTTTTGACGGCATACCTGTGGGAGGTCCGCCGGTCCCCCGGCTTCGGTGGCAATTTGGCAGCGGGGATGCCAATGGCGCGGCACCGGCGGACCTGCCGCAGGCATGCCACCAAATCCGTGTGACCAGCAGACCGCCCGCAGGCATGCCGCCAAAAGCCACCTGCCTGCTGTGCTTGGGGCAGCAAAAAAACATAGAGCCGTCCCTGTGCACTGGGATTGGTTTCAAGCTATCTGCAGACTGAGGCAGACATCACTGCACTGCTTTGCATTAGGTTCACAATCTGAAGGGTCTCCTTGTGTCTCTTAAATAATATAGGCTTAAAGTTAAATGTTATTGTATATTGTGGCAGAGCTCCAACCTTGTCCCCGTGGGTCCCGCGCTTCCAGGCGGTTTATGCTAGCCTCAGAGGCTCACTGCAACCCTCCATGTAGCCCTTCTCTCTCTAGGGCCAGGGTTACAGTCTACTGAGACCTTTTCATCATAAGCCAGCAAGGAGGTTGGTGAGAGAACTCCCACAGTCTCTGTTGTCCCTACAGGCTTATTCAAGAACAGTTGAGTCTCCTGTTCTGACAGGGACCTGTCTTCTCTTCCCAGGAGGTGTTTCTGTAGTGGCGGGTTGGGGGGAACCCGGGCCCGCCCTCTACACCGGGTTCCGGCCCAGGGACCCTAATGGCAGCAGCTATTGGCAGCCAACCTTTCACCGCCAGAGTTGCTACATTTCCCTGGGCCACATCCCCACAGCTCCCCTGCTTTCTTCACTCTTACCTTAGGGCTCCCTTTCCAGTGGTTTCAGGGTGTCTTCATTACCCAGCCCTTCAGCCGCACTTCCTCTCCTCTGGCTCTCTTTGGCCTGACTGGAGTGAGCCCTTTTATAGCATCAGAGGGGCCTTAATTAGAGTCAGGTGCTTAACAGCCTCACCTGACTCTTAGCAGGTTAACTGGAGTCAGGTGTTCTCATTAGCCTGGAGCAGCCCCTGCTCTGGTCAGTCAGGGAACGGAAAACTGCTTATCCACTGGCCAGTAGATCTGCCTTCGACTACTCTGCTGTTCCCAACTGGCCTGGGTCTATCACAATATATATTTCTGGAGTACAAAATGGCAGCTTTCAAAATAAGTACCACCTCATCAAGTAGCAACAATGCAACCCTTGAGTTCCCAAAAAGCTCTGTGTGGGTCTCAGGTTATCTGCTTATTTTGGGGGATGATTCCTTGCCAAGGAATCAACAAGAATTGCTGAGTGCGCAAACCTGAAGTATTTACATGTAGCCTGCACAGAGCCTGATGTAAGCAGACAGTACTCTGAATGCAGAGGGAGGCGATGTACTGAGTGAAGGGAGAGGAGGAACCATTTTTACCTCACTTCTATGCTCACAAGCACACTTTTGACCTGCCATTCTATTGCCTTTTAACAGGATGGCTTAGTCAATTACATCTTACCTGACTAAAAAAGCATGTTACTCTCACCTTACTAGAAACTATAAATAATTTTAATATAGTTAAATATAGTGAAGGAAGGTAGAGTAGCTTTATACCAAAGTACCTGATAATGACAGAATATAAGATAATTCTCCTAAAGCTACAACATAATACGTACACATTTTATATCTTAACACCCTTTTAGATTGGTATTTCTATATTCCAAGTATTCCCATATCAATCCTTTGACATTTCTACTGCACAGCTGGTGGTTACACCATCCATAAGCAATCTCTATCTACCTGGCATTATTATTTTAAAAGCAATCTCTTTCACTGCATTTCAACCAAGACCTATGTTAAACTTGATTGCCAGTTACCACCCTCCTTTCTAGAAAAAGAAAGCATGGCTTTCCAGCTGCTTGAAATTCATCCTTCATGTCAAATCATAGTGAGAAACAATATAATCATAATTCCAGTATCCATACATTATAGGAACATAATCATCAGAAGGCAAAAATGTAGGTGCTATTTGCATTCTTGGTGTCCAACTTAGATGTGAAGTCACAAAGGAACACAGTTCTGTAATAATACTGTGTATGTTACAAACAGAATTACCAGTAAGAGGGGAAAAAAGGTATTACTTGCCTACTTATGATTAATAGATGTAACTAGCAGTCAAAGAATATTATTCCTACAGTGTGTTCATTATGCACTTGATAATCTCTATTTGTAGGACAATGAAGTGTGGGATTTATAAAATGCCATCTGTTGGTTTCTTTTCAATGTATAGGATTTCTGACCGTTCAGGAGCTGCAATTCAGCACCAAGAATGCTACAACATGTAATATTAAAGCATTCTTTGGTTAGGAATACGGGAGTCATTAAACATCAAGAGGCATATTAGATAGAAGATAGATGTACCGTATAGTGTATCTTCTGAATCTAATCTATTTAAAAGCAATTTACCTTTTGCACATAATTGATTTTGATCAGCTATTCAAATATACAGGACACTTCCTAAGCACAACAGACATGAAATGATATATTTCAATGACCCACAAATGTGATAGAAGTGGATTTGTTCTTTGATCTCTGAAAGAGAATGGGTCTCTTGAGAAAAGCTCACATATCAGATGTAAAACTGCCACAGGCAAAATGGTGACAATTCCTATTGGTATCTTAAGTCCTTACCAAAAAAAACAACAGGAAGAAAAAAAATTGTATTTCTTAAAGTATAAATATCTTATGAGCAAGACCCATCTGCTCTAAGTGCTAATTCTATTGAGTATAATTTGTGAATACCTTGATGACACATGACTATCCTGTTCTCAAATATTAGCTATTAAAACAAGGAGATGATAATGAAGGTGAATGCTACAGAGTATCAAAACTAATAAGTGTGATTGTCATTGACTTCTGTATTTAATAATCTTATCAGAAAGTCCCCATTTTCACAGTTTAGTTTCCCGCGAACATAAACTGTTCTTTTAATGCAGTAATGAATTGTGAACAATTCTTTTTTCCCCCCACTATGTCACAGTGTATTCGTATCATCATAAAACTGGAGTGGGTTATTTCTTTCACTGGGGGTCTGATTCTGATCATCAATTTCAACAGGAGTTGCAGGTGCTCAGCCGTCCTCAGGGAAAGCATCAACTCTGGAAAGAGGTGTCCCTCTAATGCATTGTCCTGGATCATTTTCCTTTGCCAGTTACTTAGTGGTATAGAATTGTGACTTCTGTTTTCTGTTAAAGTCTCTTCATTTTGTTGTTACCTACTCCTTTCAACCAGTCCCTACCATATTTGACATCCTGTCCAACACCTAGATGGTCAACTCACTGAGACTGTCTATTATTCGTCTGTACAGCATGTAGCACAAGAAGGCCCTGATGACTGAGGGGCTATGAGAATATAGATAATCATACCTTCCATCCCAAAAAGGTTCCAAAGTATTACAGGTACAGGATTCATTTCACTCCTGGTAGAGATTCAGCCATATTATTCTAGAGTAAAGTCTGGCCACTGTTTAATAGTTCCCAACTGTCCCCAGTGCTGAGGGCAGGAAGTGAAGAAAACAGTAACCAGTGGAAAGTGGAAGGATAACTCCTGAACATAATTTCACCTTTACCTTCCTCCCCCTCCCCCCTGCAAAAAGAGCAACGTGGACTTTCAATCTGAACTCATTCAGTTTAAAGAAAACAGACAAGAAGGAACACAAATACTTCATGCTAGAGCATACAACTCACTAATAGTAGCCACATTGAACCACCTCACATAGGTGCCCACAAAGCAGATACACGCTTCCCACATTTAGACGATACAGTTCACAAGAAAAACTAGAATTTGGCCAGCGCAATTATTTGATATGTGAAGGGAGTGGTTGATAATTTTCTATTTAAGTTCACATCCTTCGGATGTACCCAAAAATGTAAGTCTTCAAAAAACAATATGTTTCCTCTCTTTTTCTGTCAAATCCTGGTACACCTACAAGAGTTTAATGAAACCATAAATTCCTCCATGGACTCTATGAAAATTGAAAGGGTTCTCCTGAAACTTAGAGAGCTTTTTATGAATGTAAGCCAAATCTGGAGTTTGTAACTCACTCATTTTATTTTAAATTTTAATTGCCAAGCTGCACAGATTGAGCCAACTCACAGAGTTAATTGATTTTACAGACTTCTACTCTTGTGAAAGGTACTATAGAATCTTTATGATAATTAGTGGCTAGGTTATAGTTCTAATCCCAAAAGGTACCACTTGCAGCAAAACATTTCCCTCCACAAAACCATAATGGAACAATGACTTGGGATGCCACTTTCTGAATCATTGAAGTCATTGCTTTAATTTATCTTCATCTCCCATCCAAGCACTGAAGAGGTCCAACCTTACTTAGCATGTGAAATTTGACAGAGCAACAAAAAGAGGTGATACAACAGAGGTGACCATAAGAGGGGGATGTTGGAATCAGGACAAAAAACACTTTCAGGAGGCATGACTAATTCTAAGATGCAAATTGAAAGACATTGCCTGTAATTTACCAATGTGCCCATACTTTAAATTTTGTTCAAATTAATTTAAATGAACGGTGATTGGTTTTAGGTGTTGTAATTAACCAACAAATCCTCTGCCTTAAGTGGAAACACAAACAGTAATGACAAGTTTCAGAGTAACAGCCGTGTTAGTCTGCATCCGAAGAAGTGGGCTGTAGTCCACGAAAGCTTATGCTCTAATAAATTTGTTAGTCTCTAAGGTGCCACAAGTACTCCTGTTCTTCTTTTTACAAACAGTAATAGATCCTGTTTCCACTTCTTTGGAAAGAATATAGCCATGATTCAACTTAGCCTTGCTAATAAGATTTGTTATGTTTACTCTCATATTCCTTGTCAAATTAAGGCATGCTATTACCTCTGCTATTTAAGCAGGGAGGAGAGGTGTTCGTGTGTTTGTTTGGTTTTGCCTAAGTTAAACGTGTTTTGTCAAGAACAAATCATGCCAAACCAACCTAATTTCTTTATTTAAGAGGGTTACTAGCCTAGCGGATAGGGGAAAAGCAGTAGACATGATAGATTTTGATTTTAGTAAAAATTTTGATACAGCCCCATATGACATTCTCATAAGCAAACTAGGGAAATGCAGTCTAGACTAAATTACTATAAGGCGGATGCACAATTGGCTGAAAGGCCACACTCAAAGAGTAGTTATCAATGGTTTGCTGTCAAACGAAGGTGTATCCAGTTGGGTCCCACAGGGGAGTTGCAAGCACTTTGGAGGACAGGATTAAAATTCAAAACAACCAGTACTGCTGAAAATAATCTAGGCATTATAGTGGATCTCAGATAGAATAAGAGTCAACAATGTGATGCAGTTGTGAAAAAAGCTAATGTCATTCAGAGGGGTATTAACAGAAGTGTCATATCTAAGACATGGAAGTAACTGTCCTGTTCTACTCAGCACTGATGAGGCCTCAGCCGGAGTACTTTGTCCAGTTCTAGGCACCACATTTAAGGAAAACTGTGGACAAACTGGAAAGAGTCTAGAGGATATCTACAAAAATGATACAAAGTTTAGAAAAGCTGACCTATGAGGAAAGGGTAAAACAACTGGGCATGTTTAGTCTAGAGAAAAGAAGACGACTGAGGGAGGACATAATAAGAGTCTTCAAATATGTTATAAAGAGGACTGTGGTCAATTGTTCTCCATCTCCACTGAAGGTAGGACAAGAAGCAATGGACTTAATCTGCAATAAGGGAGATTTAGGTTAGATATGAGGAAAACTTTCTAATTATAAAGGTAGTTAAGTTCTGGAATAGGCTTTCAAGGGTGGTTGTGGAATCCCCATCATTGGAAGTTTTTAAAAACAGGTTGGACAAACACCTGCCAGACCTGGTCTAAGTTTACTAGGTGCTGCCTCAACACAGGGGGCTGGACTTGATGACTTCTTGAGGTCAACATTTATATGGTTGTTACAATATTTTCCAGTTCTGTGTTCTCTTTCATTCCTTTCAGCTGCCAGTGCCTAGAATTCTAATTAATGGATTTATTGATACATCTTTAAAGATTACAGCACCCCGTTTAAATTTAAAGTTGGACAAGGTTAGAGGAAGCAAAGAATAGTGCATTCTACTCTCCGTTGGGAGATCCAAGTTTTTAACTAGACCAATCTCAAAGGCGGGAGGGAGGGATCTACTCTAGAGCTCAGGCAAGAGGCTCACTGACTTCAAGGAGCCCAATTTTGAGCAATTCTGAGTACCTGCCACCTGCAGTGAAGTCAATGAAAATCTTGACATTAAACTTCACTGGAAATAAAATCAAGTCTATTTACCTCAATGGGAGCTGAAGATGCTTAGGAACTCTCTGCATATGGCCAAAGGGGAAAAGGGAGAACGAGTCTATATCCTGATGGCTAAGGCACTCACCTAAGGCAGGAGATGTAGATTGAAATTCCTCTTCTGAATCAGGCAGAGAAAATATTTGAATCCACATCTTCCAGGTGAGTGCCTTAACCACCAGGCTATGGAGTCATCCTCCCTCTCCCTCTTTGGCCCAATAAATATTCAAGTACACATACACAAAATGGAACAGCTTCAGTAAGAGAGATTGAGAGCAGAATAGCCTATAGCCTGCGATTAGGATGCTCAGTTGGGATGCCTTTCCCGGGATCCTTTTTATTCTGAATCCCTCCCTATCCATATTCTTCCCTTTTATTTTACCAAAATCGACAAGATGTTCAGGTCCTTCTTGGGGGTTTCTGGTAACAAACCCAGAATCTCCTTCCAAAGATAACAGTTGTCTATCAAAACAGCTGGTTTTAGATTTCTCAGCTTTAGAATATTACATCAGGCAACCATTCTTAGCCAAGCAGCACAGTGGCTCATTCCCCTCATGCCATACAGCTCTGGATTGGCTCCAACTGGAAGCAGAATTGATTGCTCCTTTACCATTTTCCAATGCACTGCATACTATGTCTACTAAATTTAAATATCACTCCCTTCTACCTACTAAGGCTTCTATCTGAGGCAACTCAAAACGCTGTATTGCAGGCAACCCCATCATTTGGCCAGATTGGATTAGGAAAGGAATTTTGACCACCATTCAGTTTATTGAAAGTGATAATTTCCTCCTTTTACAATATTAAAAAAGAGGTTCAATCTGGAGACTAAGAAGGAGTGGCAATCTATCCAATTTAAGCATGCAAACTCCCCTATTTGGCCCTGATGCCTTCGCTACCCCAATCCACCTGCACTGCTTTCATTTCTCCAAATATTACCCAGATTGCCAAGACCTCTGGCAACACTATATACACACTTGGCCAGCAAATTGGAACTAAACACGGATCCCCTAAAAAAGAAATGGGTTGAAGAATTAGGCTAATTATTGTCTGCTAACTAACAGAAATGAATTTTAGCCGGTGCCCTGAACTGCTCCTGGGACCTCCATTTAAGATTAACTTAGCAGAAAAATCATAGGGAGGATGCATTGGACCCCTCTCTGACTATTCAAAACAGGTGCTGCTAAGTGAGACCAATGTTGGCACTGTGAGTCTGCAGGTGCTAGCTTAACCCATGTGCTATGGGAATGCTCCTATGCACATAGGTTTTGGGCAGAGCTGAACTGCAGAGTTAATTTTTTTCCTATAAAAAAATTGTGTTAAGAACTAAACATGTAATTTTAAACCTAATGGCCGTTAATTGGAAGCTGAAGAAAGTCTTTCAGCACTAGTAATTTCTAAAAGACTAGTACTACAAAAATGGAAATTCAAAAAGCAACCAACAGTTGAGGACTGGAGCATAAACAACAGCATGGCCACCATGGAAAGAACTGTATACTGGAACAGAAACACCCAAGAAAAATTCTCAGATATGAGATGCTTTCCTGGAGGTATCTGAATGCTCCTAGTAAGTTCATGGCCTCTCCCCACCTCGCCTCCTCCCTACCCACTTCTTTCCGTTCCCATCTCTATTCCCCCCTTGGAATTTTGCTTCTATTCTTTATCGTATTTTAATATTTTTTTATTTAACTAGATGGATTTTTATAAGCAAAAAATTGTTTGTTTGTAACTTGCGTAATGCAAATAATGGATTTATATTTTAATCATTCATATTACATATAATTAAATGTTTAAAGTGTAGCTAAGAATAGGTAGCAAATGGTTACTACAGCATGAGAAGTTTATGTACATCTTGTCACGTTATAGATGTATTAAAAATTAATACAATGTTAATAAAGAAAAAAAAAAGGCTGCTCAGCTAGAAAATCTGATTTCAAGCCCCTGCCCCAGACCAGGGACTCAAACTCAGGCCTGCCATGTCACAGGCAAGTGCCCAAACCACTAAGCTAAAAGTTGCAAGCGGAATTTATATTTTTCTGCAGCTGACCCTAGAAACTGTTTCCCAGGCAAAATTAATCAGGTCAAGTTCATGATTAGTTTCAGGTCAACCAAAACCTGTATATTTTGGTGAATAAACTAATAGTCCAAAAAAATTGTGTCCTGCTCCAGTTATAATACTTTTTTGACCTCTACCATTGATAAAGTGGCCCCTACCTGTCCTCTTCACCAGCTTTGTTCTCACAGGTCACACTGGTTTATGGATGATACGTTGCAAATCAAGCAAGAGTGCTGGTGGCAGAAGTCTTCTGTTGAGGCTGATCAGTTGCAGCATTTCATTTCTTTTGTTGTTGTTGTTGTTGCTGTTGTTTTTAAGTTATGTTGTGGATGTGTGAGAGGCAAAGAAAAAAATGTTATCTTCCTACACCATAGCATCCGTAAAATCTTGGACATCAGATTTGTTTTGGGTGGTAAATAGCCTGGTAAATCCGGAGTGTCTCTGCTCCATAGTTGTGAGGAAATTACTTTATTTTGTGGTCAAGATTCATTAGACTATGGATGGACTGTCTGTTACTGCAGTGGCAGAGCAAAGTCTTGAGGGAAACAAGGGCCTCATCTTCTCTGCTAAAGTTTCAGCCATTGATACTCACACTGAGGTACTGGAAGTGTTGAGAAAACTTCATCCACAACAAGCCTTTGGATCAAGGGTGAAAGCCACTACGGAAGTACTGAATCCTTTGCTTGTGGAAACTGTCATCACTTCTAAGTGGTGGACAAGCTGCTTATTGCTTTGAAGGAAGCATTAGTGCAGCCTTTGCTCCGTAAGTCATCACTTGGCTCTGACAGTCTATTGATCTAGCTAACTACTGACCAGTATCATAGCGTCTCGCCATAATCTTCCCCAAGAAGGGATAGCTCTCAGAAGCTAGATGCCTTTGGTCTTCCTGATCCTTACCAATCTGCACATAGAGCTGGATTTGGAAGAGAGACCTCATTGGTTGACCATCTCCCCACAAGGGATGAAGATCAGGTGGTCCATGCTGGTATTTTTAGATGAGCTGTCTTTAATAGTTCACATGCTGAGTCACCTACAGGCCCTGGCAGCTGTGGAGGGCCCTCAGTTGCTTCATTCTTATCTCTCAGATCTCAACTGGTAGTTGTGGGCAGTTGCTCCTCTTCCCAAAGAGCTCTGAAAGAGTGAGGTGCTGCAGGGTGTTTCACCCTGTTACTCATCCTGGTCCATGAATGTGTGAGGCTGACAGGAGTGTTAAAAAGGAACAATGAGGCATAGTGTTTTTTGTAGGCTGATGACTCTCAGTTGTATGTCTGTCTCATCCAACGTGGATGATGCGGTTCACCACATCAGCCAGTTTCTAACTGAGATTGTGGCATGGATTGGAGCAAGCTAGTTGAAGGTCAACTTAGACACGAATGGAAATGATGGCTGTGGGAAGCAGCTATCGGAGATGCAGCAGTAACCTCTGTTACTTTTCTACAGGGAGTTGATCTATTAGTTACTAGGGTTCATAACTTGGAAAAGGGTGTATTTTAGCACCCCCATTGTTGCTTGGCAAATCATATTAGAGCAGTAGCCCAGTCAACTTTTTACCACCTGCATCAGCTAGAAGGGTGAGACCTCCTTCACATAACACAAGACCCTGGGGTCATCCAATGAAATTAATATGCAGCAGGTTTAAAACAAACATAAGAAAGTACTTCTTCACAGAATGCACAGTCAACCTGTGGAACTTCTTGTGAGGAGGTGTTGTGAAAGTCAAAGTTATCACTGGGTTCAAAAAAGAAATAACTGAGTTCATGGAGAATAGGTCCATCAGTGATTATTAGCCAAGACAGTCAGGGACACAACCCCATGCTCTGGGTGTCCCATAAGCTGGTCAGGATGACAGGGGAAGGATCATTTAATAATTGCCCTGTTCTGTTCATTCCCTCTGAAGCATGTGACACTGGTCACTGTTGGAAGACAGGATATTGGGCTAGATGGACCATTGGTCTGACCCATTATGGCTGTTCTTATGTTCTTATAACCTATCCTTTCAGATGTGGACCTTGCCACTGTTATCTATGCCTTCTTTACCTCAAGATTAGACTCCTGCTATGCACTCTCCATAGGGCTACATCTTAAAACCATGCGGAGACTGAAACTGGTACAGAAAGCAGCAGTTCACTTACTAAATGGAAACACATGACACCAGTGCTTTTGGACCTGCACTGCCTGTCCATCAGTCTTTGGGTGGAGTTTAAGGTGTTAGTTATGACCCCTGAACAGCCCAGTCCAAGGGAGCAGCTCATGACATACTGCCATAGCTGTGCTCAGAGATGCTTGAGCTGGATCCCCCATTATAAAAAGGAGGGCCCATCTGGCAGGACATTCTCCAGAACTTGCTTCCTCCCAAATTTGGTGGCCTTCCAGGCACTCTGCAAAAGACACCTGTTTGATAGGCTTTTTGGAGAGGCCAGAGAGTTATGCTTCCCAGAATTATGAAGGGATGCAAAGGAGTTTCTATAGATGCCTGGCTGGTTCAGTTCCCACTGAGATAAATTATTTCAATGTTGCTGGCATTGTGTTGCATTATTAATGTGTGTTAGGGTGCCTAGAGCCTTTGACAGGCATCTTTTTATTATTTTAAATCTAAATAAATAGAGACATAAACCAAGTCACCTGCTAACATTCAATTCCCAATGCATGTTGACACCTTCCTTTTGGGTTTTTAGCTAAATTCCTAATCTTCCTGGTAACCTAGATTTGATATTTTATGCAAAACAATTCAAGAATAATTTTCAAGAATACAACTGACTTGTCAGCTCCCTTCCTGGCAAGTACTGAACCCTTTCATAGAGACATTTTGAATGGAAGGCTAAGAAGCCGCAGTGCAACAGTGCCATCCCCTGTTCACAGAAATCATTGTCTCTCTCTCAAAAAGGCAGAGGTTTAAAATCCTCCTCAGAAATCTGCTCAATCTGTACAGAACAGCAACATAAAAGCAATTGTGTGAGGCATCTTATTCAATTAATGTGGCAGTGAGTCTCAGGATACTCGCTGCACATGTGGAATGCTGATTGTAAAGGAGTTTCTTTGTGATTAGCAATCAAGGGCAAGTTGCATAAAAACTGATAAGAGACACTTCAAAAGTTTGGAGGTTATACTCAGTTTCCAAGGAGTCATCCAGTATAAAAGTCGCATGGGAGCAGGGGATGGGAGGCTGCATCTCTCTTTTCCAAAGAACAGAAAGGTGTGATACTCCAAACACATGGGATGTTCTAAAATCCACAAAGAGTGGATTAGCCATTAGAGTGGATGAAGAAAAACTAGAAGTAAGTCATTTTACCAATCTAAGGAGTGAGATGTGCAACAATGGTGACACCATGCTAGATGTCAAGCACCAAATATCAAAAGCATCAAACAACTTTCATAAACTTGAAAAGATGTGGAGAAAGTAGCATGTTTGTCCCTGACACAACACCAGCATCATGTCTGTCCTTTACCGAGCAGAGTTATGGAAATCTACAACAGAAACTGATAAGACGATCTATTCATTCCAAAGTAAATGAATATGGAAGATCTTCAGAATCCATTGGATAGGGTTTCTTGCATCAGAAATTCTACATAGAGCAAACCAATCTGAAGCATCAAATATGGTAAGATGATGACGACAATGGACTTATTTAGGACAAAGCTCAAAAACTTTTCCCTTCAGTAAACAGAAGTTGGTCCAAAAAGGGATATTACCTCATGTACTTTGTCTCTCTCATATTTAGGACATGCGTTATGGATGCCACCAAACACAATTTCCAAGTGATAATATTGACACCACCTGGAAAGAGAAAAAAAGAGGGCAACCTAGAGAAACATTATGCAGAACAATAGAGAAAGAAGCCAGAGCCATCACTCAGAAGCCTGAATAGACCAGCGCAAGACCAAAATAAATAGCAGAATCTGGTAGACGTCATATGCGCCTGATGATGCAGAGGATAATAAAAAACTTCTCTACAGGCTTGTTAGGGGATGCTGCTGCACAGAGCCATATCCCCAGATCTATGAAGCCCTAGAATTCACAAAGGGGTTTCATGGGGTTAGAGAGAAGGGTGATTAAGCACACAACTCCTTTTTCTGACTGATTTTAGCTGATTATCCATTACTTTTTTCCTCTCCTAGTCAAAAATCTGACAGGCAATCTAATCCAAAAGCAGTAACGTAATTTATTGATCATGCACATTTAGCAATTCCTTGGGTTTGCCAATGGAATTGCAAGGTCATTCTGTGTTCTAGGGGGAATGTTGCTACAGTTAGGAACAACTCGGATATCAGCCTAAATTGCCTCCTCCATTAGAGGAAGCAAAGAAAAAAGCATGTGGAAGGAATTAATGGAAGTGTTTACAAACATAACTCTAAAAAACAATACAGAAACATGTAAAATACTGTACAGTAACTCCTTGCTTAATGTTGTAGTTATGTTCCTGAAAAATGCAACTTTAAGCAAAACGATGTTAAACTAATCCAGTTTCCCCATAAGAATTAATGTAAATGGGGGGGTTAGGTTCCAGGGAAATTTTTTTCACCAGACAAAAGACTATATATACATATATACACACAGTATAAGTTTTAAACAAACAATGTAATACTGTACACAGCAATGATGATTGTGAAGCTTGGTTGAGTTGGTGGAGTCAGAGGATGGAAGAGGGTGGGATATTTCCCAGGGAAAGCCTTACTGCTAAATGATGAACTAGCACTTGGCTGAGCACTCAAGGGTTAACACATTGTTGTTAATGTAGCCTCACACTCTACAAGGCAGCACAAATGGAGGGAGGGGAGACAGCATGGCAGACAGAAACAGAGACACACACCATGTGTGTGAGAGAGAGAGATGCGCATTGCCCCTTTAAGTACACTGACCGCACTCTAAGTACATTGCCTTTTTAAGTAGATCAGTAAATTGAGACAGCAGTTGCTGCCAGCAAGCTCCCTCCACCCTGAGCCCTGTCTTGTCCCCTTGGCTCTATGGAAATGGGGTAAGCGGGGGCAGGAGCAGGTAAGGGCTGTAACAGTTCCTGGGCTGGAGCCTCGACCAAACATCCTTTCTCCTTGGCAGTCAGCCCAGACTGAGCTGGGCTGCTCCCTTTTATACTGCAGCAGCAGTTGGAGCATGCCCAGCAGGGTTAAGGGGGAGTGATTTTGGCTGCTAAAAGCACTGCCTTAACCTCTTCCGCTCCAGTGTGGGGCCAGTCCACAATACATTAAATCACATTCTAGATACGGGAGCTAGATGGGTTAGGATTGACAGGAGGATATCTAGATTAAGTAGTTGAGTTTTACTCAAATCCAGCCTGGTTTGGGAACAAGCAGGAGTTGTCACCAGTTTATAGCTACCCAACAGCTGAATGTATATTAATCAAATTGGACTCCATTTTGTAATGGGTGGGTGGCCACATCACAATTAGCTCTAAGAATATGTCCACAAAACTTTACCTGAAATTAATTGGATTACCATTTAATTCAAAGGTAATTAACGTGTTTGTAAAGTCTAGTGTGGACACTCCCCAAACATTTGGGTTTTACCATAGGGTTAAACATATTAGCTACCTTGAACTAACTGGCAAGCCATTAACCCCAGGTGAAATGTCTAGTGTAGACAGACCCTTTGTTGGAAGTCTCAGCAACGTGGGCAAGAATTTAATGGGCCTGGAGAATAAATTACCCACTTATCCACAGTAGAAGTAGCTCTTCCAAAAAAAAAAAAAAAAGGTGGAGTATACTAGTGGGGAAGTTAGCACAGCATCCAACTGTGGAAAAAGGCATTTCAGGTTTGTAATCCATTTTTAAGACACATCAAGGAGGGAAGAAAGATTGCTATGGTAGGAGTCACCAGGCAGTGCTGGTAAAGTTCTTGATCTCACCAGGTAAGCATTTGTTGTTCATAGCTTTCATGATTTAGTTTCTATGGTTGGGACCTGTGGCAAGCAGCAAGGGAGTTTGATTTCTGCCTTAATCTCTTTAACTAGATAGAATCTTGAAGCTGAATTGCTCTTTGGAGACCAGACATTGGATTGAAAAGAGATGGACTGAAAGAGAGGTTTCATTGCATGCTGTTTGTGACCACCACTGTTCAGGGACTGGATATAATAGTACAATTCATTTATTTTACACTAAGAATATACCTGAATTCTGTGTCACGCATTTCTCCTCCAACAGGAAATCAACCTGAAAGGCCCAACAAACTGCTACTGCTCAGTGGAGGAGCAGTAGTCAGTTATTCAAGACCATATCCCGTGAAGCCTATTGTATCAAAAACATGGGAACAAAGGAACAAACTGCACTACAAAGTAAGGTAAGTGTCATGGGTTGTGTCTCCAATCAGATGTTGAAGATATGCCTGGACCTGAGAAATAGCCGCCAGATGATTACAATTTCCAAAAGGTCAACCTCATAGATTGTTCCATGTGATACAAAGGGAACTCTGAATATAGTGTTTTCCCCATGGGAAACATTTGACTGTGGGGGTCATTAGATAGCAGAGAGACCACATTTGAGGACATCCAGGGAAAAGCTTTTCCCTTAACACAAACTGTGGCAATTTTAAAGGTTACAGATTAAATATGTGCCACCTGCATGTCTACCTTTGCCAATCCCTTTTGTGCTTTAAGTTCCATCCATGAATAGTACAATGTATTTTTCTGTACTGGCTCAATGCCAAACAGAGGTCTACATGGAACTAATGAAATTTTCCTTATTTGAATATTTGAAATTACTCATCCTGTGCATAAAATTGACTACAAGAAACCGGTCAGAGACATTGGATTAACATTTATAAATTCATAAAGAGATGAAACAGCAGCTTCAGTAAAATAATCTAGGTTTCTGAAAAGCATAGAAAATATTCCAGTAGTGAGAGGATACATGATTATATTTTCAAATAGCAGTAATCAGGAGACCTTGATATACCTCTTCTGTTTGCTCTCTGCACTTTTAGAGAGAAGGACATATCAGATCAGGATAGAATGAAATAAAGAAATGTAGTGCCAAATAAGATCAGTATGGAAATTAAATTTGGCATTGTGATGACACAATTTATCTTTGCTCTCTTCTGTAGATATTATATAAATAATATTAAATAAATAAATAATAAATAATTATAATAAATTCTATCACATGATGTGATGGGTTCCCGCAGGGTGCCACCTGCAACTGGGGTAACACTGATCCCGCCTCACCCACCAGCCTGTGCTCCCTGTCACACTGTGTTGCTGTGACAAGTTGCTAACCTCTCCAAGCTTGCTCTTTCACCAGCATACACACAGGTAGGAACACACCCAAGTTCTTTAACCAGCCCCTACATGGGAAGGCAGCTAAGGCACCTCCCAGTTCCTAAGGCATGCACCCCCCCTTTGGAGGGTAAATCCAAAATTATACCATCTTGCGCTGCACAGAGAACTGTACAGCGTAAGCTCATAACATTCGCCCCCTCCCTCAATGTGGAGAGAGATATGCAACAGCTTTCTGCCCCAAGTTATAATTTACACACACTGGTTTTAGACAAAACAAAAACAAGCTTATTAACTACAAAAGATAGATTTTAAGTGATTATAAGTGATAGCAAATAGATCAAAGCAGATTACTTAGTAAATAAACAAAACTGCAAACTGAGTTTAACACACGAGATAGTTAGGATATGAATTAGCAAATTCTCACCCTGAGTGCTAAACAGGCTGGCAGATTCTTAAGGCACAAGCTGCCTTGGCTTTCCCAGGTTTTCATACACAGACTAGCAATCCCTTAGCTTGCGACCATCACTTCCCACAGTTCAGTCTTTGTTCCTCAAATGTTTCCAGGTGTGTTGTTGTAGGGAGAATGAGGTCCCATCATGATGTCATTGTCTCCCTTTTATATCTTCTTCCAACTTGTTGAAAAGTTCTTTTGCAGTGACCTGGGTCAAACAGTTCCCATTGTGTAGTGCTCTCTCTGAGAAATTGCTATTGTACACAGTTCCTGGGGTAATCCTTGTGCTTCTGTGCATTTCCTCAATAATCCATTAACATTGTTTGGCCTTTTTACTGTTGTACCTGAAAGGCTGTTGTGGGTGTTTTCAACCTCACAACATGTTTCAGTAACATATACATAGCCAAACTTCAAAACTTCAGATACAACGATAGCACATACAATCCAACAAGATATTTATGTCTAGCAGGTCAATACTTTTAGAATGATACCTCACAAGGCATACTTTGTACAAAAAATATCCTAATTACAGACAGTGGCGAATATTGAGGTTCCAGGGTGCCACTCAAAGATGCTACAGAATTCATAGAATATCAGGGTTGTTTGGCCAAGTCAATGTCTTTCCCTATGTTGTATTTCAAGTCGTCCCAGTATTTCTACCTATTTGATATAAGAGAGGATTTTAAATGGCATGGAGGGAGACCAAGAATCAGCTAGTTGAGGTTCCAAACAGTCAGAAAATAAAAGGCAGTATTAGTCAGAAATTCTATAACTGGGCAGCTGTAATTCAATACATTTGAAAGTGGTTACATTTTACAGAAACACAAAACTGGCCTTTATAGCAAAGCATGAAAATAGCATATTGCTCTCCCCCCACCTTCTTTGCAACCTGGTTTATGGACAGAGCACTTTTGGTCTCTTTGGAGATCAAACAACCCTATGCTAATGACCACTCTGCAAAAGTAGATATTGGCAATCCAGAATTCTTACTGACTCTCCAGATATGCAGGCTACCAGCTTTTCTTCCAATGACAGGAAGACACTTTTAAAAAATGACATGCCAAAGATTAATCAGCTATTAGAGACTTTTTCAAGTGCATTACATTACTGGACTATAAATAACTCAGAATGTACATTTAATCTAACTTCTCATAATTCTTATTGGTATCTACAGGTTAGACACTTCCTAGACAAAATTGCTAAAGAACAAACACTCAGACAATGAGCAAACCCAAATTAGCTCCTATCCAACCTCTTCCTAGCGAAACACCTGCAATCATATGCCCAAAATCCCATAACCTGGCATAGAGCTCCTAAAACTCTTTTTGAGAATAATCAATAGCAGAAAGCACTTGAATACCCATTGAAGCCTCTATAAACACATGAGAAAACACAGTGCTACATAGATATTTTTCTTCCATGTAAACAAAATTAACCCTGAGCTTTTCTTAAGAGGCTCTAAATGTGCCACCCTCACTCATACTTTATGGAGCTATCATTACACCTGCTGATTTTGCACATTGATCTACCATTTCATACATCCCAAGTTGGCAGCTTATTCAGTGTTCAATCCTTTAGCATATGTTCTAGAAACTGACCCACAGGATCAACTCTTTGACGTGGAATTAGAGTATAGAACATAAGAACCAATAATTAAAATAAAATTGTGGTGAAAAAAAAACCTCCAACTCCCTGTGTATTATTATGGATGGGCTTCATGAACTGGGATTTCTGAGCGTGACTGCTGGTGGCTTTTCTCTGTTAGTTTCCTTTGCTGCACTACACAATGAACAAAATAAAGACAACCGCTGTCTGTGTTCCACATTCTCCACACACCGATCTTCTCTTTAGTTTTCCAGAAGACATTAGTATACAAGTTAAGTGTTTGAGAATTTTATGAACTCTTGAAGAATCATGTCAACCTAGTCAATGCCAAAAAAAACCAACCCACCAGATACACACACACCCAACAACAAAGAGTGTTCTACCAAATACTAGGTAGGACTCCCAGAAAAATCATTCTGCCAATCTGTGAACAAGATCCCCTAATTCACTCCTATAGGGAGCAGCTGTAAGAGAGAAAAGAATGAAGGAGTCAGGCCCTTAGAGAAGTAAAACAACAATGGCAGAGATGAAGTGTCCTTGAGCCTACTCAGATCAAGAGAGTCTTTGATCAGTTTGGATTCTATTCCTCATATTCCTCAGGTGGTGGAAAAGTGAGAACTAAGTGGATGAAATATTCAGGGAGATCCTCCTAAAATGTTCAGGACTCCTTGGACTTATGTTCTTCTCATCTCAGGGTCCCTCTAATTCAGGGGTGGGCAAACTACGGCCCACAGGCCAGATCTGGCCCATCAGGGCTTTGGATCTGGCCCACAGGATTGCCACTCCTGTGGCACTGCGGGTCTAATGTGGGCTTCCTGCCTGCCCTGGCCCCGCACTGTTCCCGGAAGCAGCTGGCACCACGTCCCTGTGGTCCCTGGGGGAGGGAAGGGGGAGGCAGAGGGCTCTGCGCGCTGCCCTTGCCTGCAGGCACCCTCTCCCACAGCTCCCCATTGGCCAGGAATGGGGAACCACGGCCAATGGGAGCTTCGAGTGAGGTACCCGCAGGCGAGGGCAGCGTGTGGAGCCCTCTGTCCCCCCTATCCCCTCAGGGGCTGCAGGGACATGGTGCCAGCCACTTCCGGGAGTGGTACATGGCCAGGGCAGGCAGGGAGCCTGCCTTAGCCCCACTGCATGCCGCTGCCACTCCGGAGCCACTCAAGGTAAGCGGTGCCGGGCCGGAGCCCGCACCCCAAACCCCTCCTGCACCCCAACCCCCTGCCCTGAGCCCTCTGCTGTACCCTTCCTGCACCCGAACCCCCTGCCCTAAGCTCCTGCCACACCCCTCCTGCCGTGAGCCCCCTCGTACTTCCCGCACCCCTCCTGCGCCCCGACCCCCTGCCCTGAGCCCCTTCCTGCACATCGCACCCGCTCCCACACCCCACACTCCCTCCTGCACCCCAACCCCTTGTCCCAGCCCTACATTCATGGCCCTGCATGCAATTTTCCCACCCAGATGTGGCCCCCAGGCCAAAAAGTTTGCCCATCCCTGCTCTAATTCCACAGAACTCCTATGCGGTATGTCCTTGGAACAGCCACACAAATCCAGTAAACCACTTAAGCACTTCCTTAAGTTTGAGCATGTGAGTGGGGGGAAACAGAATTGCTAAGTAACCAACCCCATATTGTTTGCAACCTATCTCAAGAATAAGCCCCTGACCTGAACTCTAGGATTTTAGGATGTGAGGGATAGAAAGATTTTGCTTCTTGAGTGTTTGAGTCTATACATCAAGAGATTAGACCACTAAGAAAGACTCAAGCACCTTCACGCCCACTCCTTTATCTTCCTTCCCCAAATGTACACCTATAACTAGTTTGTTTGTAGGCTAAGATAAAAACCAGTACATTTAACACAGAGCAAATCCTGCTAATGCATTTTAACATGTTACCTACAGAAACACTGATTTAAACTTACAATAAAGAATCATAGTTATTAGAAGTTTGGCTAAGCCAGAAGACAGGCAAGGAGCAATGGTAAGTAAGGTTAAAAAATTAAACAAGCTCACTCAGCTACTCACAAATGGGTCAAATCAGGTGATAGCAAATTGAATGTTCATAGGTTGTTTTCTAGTCTCTAGGGAGAAGAGAAGTAGAGACAGTACAGCACTGGCACATACATAATAGGTTAGTTTCCATGCAATTTATTTTATGCCACAATTATTATATCAACAAAATGTTCATAGCAGCACTGCTCCATTCCTTCTGAATAGATTTTTAAGCAATTCTTGTATATCTGCTGCATTGAGACTGTCACTTAAGAAATTGCATTTGCTAGGGACTTTCAGATCTATGCAAAAGTCGTGATGATCAAGTTACCAAAATTGAGCACACACTTCCATCAGTAAATGCAGAAAGAAGATTGAGTATCCAGGCAACGATTCTTCTGCTGCTGAGACTCACAGCTGCTAGAGCAAGAGGGAAAGGAAATTGCTAAATTCTACAGATGGCGGCAGGGAGCTCCTAGATAAGGAGCTATAAACTGTTTGCTTCTGTAAAATAAAAGCAGAATTTGAGCTCCATTTTACACCTCTATCAATTTATTTCATTTCTTTAACTTTTGGATGTGCATTTTAGTTCACTGGAGAAGTGCCAGACTGACAGTCCTGAAAACTGAAGTCCTATTTAGCCACAGAACAGTCACCACAGGGGCAAAAGCAACGCAAGCTTCCCCACTTCACCTAATTATCCTTTATCCTAAAGATCATGGCTAGGGTGATCAGATATTCCAGCCTCCGAACCTATTAGTTCCTCAGCTTCGTTAGAGAGGCTCTCAATTGGGACACCCCTCCACACTTTTATAGTTCCCTATGATGTGTGAATAACTTAGAGTCATGATTTGATAGGTCTACATTTAATGTGTGGTTCAGTATAAAAGCTCTTTCCATGTAAATATGGGTGGCTGCATCTCACCTCAGGCCCCTCAAATGCAGCCCTCATCTTGGTCCTCTGCTAAAAATCAAACAGGCACTATCTGCAACTCCTATTGGAACACACCCCCCAATTGCGCACATTTATCTGAGCACTTGAACTGGTGCCTTCTGCCTAAGGCTAGAGGTTCACTTCCTCAGAGCAGCTGACAGTAATTATTCCCAGTAACAGTAGATATATTAAAGTTCATTTTAAAAAGCTTGGTTTATTTAACATAAATAGAGAGAATGCTTGCAAATAAGAATTAAATGGCATACATGTGGCTGAATTTAGGATCAAGCATAAGCCTGGTTGATCAAGCTACAAGCACTGAATAGTACCTACAGCATCTGTGTGAAATGCTCTCTGCCATGACCTGAACCTGGAAAACCTAGTATCGTCCCATCCAGGGACTGCGTGTCATTTCTCCATCCTCACGCAGCCACAAGTCCTGTCATATAGCCCCTTTCCCACCATCCATCTTTTTGGCTGGGTTCAGATGGTCTGATTTACACATTACATTTTTGTTCTTCCTACTCATCTCAAACTGATTTTTAATGGCTCTCCACACCCTCCCCTCCTCCAGGAAGTCTCATCCATCCCCTCAACCCCCACCCCCGATTTGTGCAAATGATTTTGGCATATCTGTCTCTCACAGCTCAATCTCACTTGGCATTCAGGACAATAGAGTTTCTTTGTTCATCTTTTTCCAGCAGGGGGTTAGGCAGGAAAATGAGAATTCAGAGGTGGTATGGACTATGGTACATTGAATTTTATGCTCAAAAGACTAACCTCATAGTTCACTTTGTGTAACAGACTCAGAAAGGAAACAGAATGTCTAAGTAAGGATAGCTAGAGGGAAAGATGGGGCTGAAACACCCACTTTCCATTCATGTATATCTGAAATGTTCTAAGCATTTTAACTAGTCAATTTTAACTAGCACTTAGTCACTGCTCTCCAGCTATTAAAGACCCATATTCACTTTATATTTAATCCAGTTCAAAGACACCTGGTTTGGGATATTTTTCTATTTTATGGCGCTGCAACAATTTTAATTAGTTACTGTATTTATTTAATGTGAGAATATGTTACTGCGTGGTAGGAGTTGTTGCAGGGAAGGTGGAAGGCCTGGTGGAGACAAGTCACATTTGTCAATGAGATACATAAGATGCGGTAGCTGGAAGGAGAGAGCATTTCCTTTCCTTTGACTCCTGCCTTTAATGGCCTTTTGCCCATGGAATCTTTCTTGCTTATAAGGAGAGGGAGTTTTCCTTCCACCATCATTGCTCAGTTTTGTCTGCCCACCTCTCAACATCCTACTGAATTGTGTGTGGGTCTGTTGTATTAGCTGCATTTTGTTCCCTCTTCCTGAGCCCAAGAATCATAGAATCATAGAACTGGAAAGGACGTCCAGTCAGCTTCTTTGGGTTCAGTTGTGGAGGCAGTGTTATATTTGGGCCTGTGGATGGCCCTTCCCCAGCATCTTCCATCACACTGGCATCAGCTCCAGCATCTGTGGTCTCTATTATGCCTAGAGGGGATCCTCTCTCAGCTCCCTCTCTTTCCTTTCTATCCATTTTTCTTTCTGGGATTTACTTTTCTTTGGCTGGGAGGCAAGAATGTCCCCAACATCTCTTTTGGGGTGTCTTCCTCTGGCTCCTATGTTAAAGGAAGTCTCTTAGCAAGAGCTTGGGGAAATATGAACAGTCTCAGCCCAATATCGTGGGGTAGGGAGACTGGAGAAATGCATACTCTCATCCAGTCTTGGTTCCCATCAACAGTTAGTCTTATTGTCATGCTAGGATACCATAAAATAGTTCCCTGGATATATTTAGTTGGGATTTCCCTTTCTCACGTTTCCCTACCGCTTTGACTATCTGTTCCAGACAAATGTCTGATCACATCCCAAGTCCATGAGGGCCAGTGTCTTTTGACCTTCCACTTTGACTGGGATTGTGAGTTTCTTGGGCCCTATTCTCTCTAGTCCAGACCTGTCTGAAGTTACACTCTATGTAGGGGCAGTCCCATAGACCTTAAGATGTTCAGCTACCCCGGCCATCAACCAGTCAATTGTCTGTGTTTTCTTGGGGTTTATGAAAGAGAGACCACCACTTTTGTATCCTTGGCCC
Source organism: Malaclemys terrapin pileata (assembly GCF_027887155.1). NCBI lineage: Eukaryota > Metazoa > Chordata > Testudines > Emydidae > Malaclemys > Malaclemys terrapin. Next base: position 75,481,169 of record NC_071511.1, on the reverse strand, counting down.
ATTTCCTTCTCCCGTGTACCTGGAGTAGTTATTTCCTCTGTAGAGGGTCCCTGAATGGCTTGAGTGGCCGTAGAGTTGTCCATGAGGCAGGTGGTTAAAGCTAGAGTTACCGGTCAGCATCTACAAACCCAGTCTCGGCCAGCGGGCAGAAGAATCTATATGAACTTTCCATAACTAGCAGTTCAGCTATCTGGAGTCCCACTCTGGACTCTAGCTTTAACCAGTGCCAGCAGATATCGTTAAATTTTTGGTCAGTTGCCCATGGTTTTTGCCTAGGGGAGTAGCGCTAGTGGCAAAAGCGCTGGAAGTAGGTCTCTTCATCTAGGCCTACTCTGTCCAAAACGACTGCTTCACTTGTAGTACTGGGCCACTGCATTGTCAAGCCCCCAGTGTGATGGGTTTGGTCACAGAGATCCCCTTGGGACTGACACTTGATGTGCTGAGATTATCTCGGAGCCCATTTTCCCTGCCAGCTTGGGACTCCAGAACCCTGCCTTGTTGATCCAGACATACTAGCCTTCTGCAACACAGACCCAGGGTCTGGTCTATGCCCCCAAAACTGCAGACGTAACTGAAAACAGCTTAGCAGGTTACCTGCCTCCAGCATCCAGACACCCAGCTCCAAATGGGATCCAAACCCCAAATAAATCTGTTTTACTCTGTATAAAGCTTATACAGGCTAAACTCATGAATTGTCCATCCTCTATAACACTGATAGAGAGATATGCACAGCTGTTTAATACCTGGGGGAGCAATCACTTATTCTGGGTTCATTAATAAACTAAAGTGATTTTATTAAGTATAAAAAGTGGGATTTAAGTGGTTTCAAGTTATAACAGACAGAACAAAGTAAGTCACCAAGCAAAATAAAGCAAAAACATACAAGTCTAAGCCTAATACATTAAGAAACTGATTACATGTAATATCTCACCCTCAGAGATGTTCCAATAAGCTTCTTTCACAGACTAGACACCTTCCCAGTCTGGGCCCAATCCTTTCCCCGGTACAGTCCTTGTTAGTTCCAGCAGACATCTTAGGTGTTAAGCAGCAGCTCCCTCATGATGGGCCACTCCCCTTTGTTCTGTTTCACCCCCTTTTATAGCTTTGGCACAAGGCAGGAATCTTTTGTCTCTCTGGGTCCCCACCCCTCCTTCTAAAAGGAAAATTACCAGATTTAAGATGAATTTCATTATCAGGTGACAGTCACATGTCACTGTAAGACCTCATTCTTCATTACCTGCGGACTGGCCCACACATACACAGGAAGGCTTGCAGGAAAATAAACCATCCACAACCAATTGTCCTAGTCAATGGAAGCCATCAAGATTCTAAACCATCATTAATGGCCCACACTTTGCATAATTACAATAGGACCTCAGAGTTATACTTCATGTTTCTAGCTTCAGATACAAGAATGATACATGCATACCAATAGAACGAACACATTCAGTGGATTATAAGATTTGTAATGATACCTTACAAGAGAACTTTTGCATATGGAGCATGCATTCCCTGTGGGGGCAGAACTCTGAGGGGGAGCCATTGGTACTAATTCTGCCACAACTGTTGCTGATGGGCTGCCATCTGTTTGGACAGCTGTTGTTGTCATGTGTGTGAGTCATTACAAGAGCTGATTCACCTCTATAATACTGTTGTACGTGGGGCAGGGAAGAAGAAAGGGTTGGTGTTTTTTGCTTCCCTTTTCTGCAGCGATGGTCAACTGCAACCCCACTTCTGATACCACATTATTGCCATCTCTTAGGCTAGGTCTACACTGGGGAATGGGGGGGCATCAACCTAAGATACGCAAGTCGGCGTATCTTAGGTTGATTTACCTGGCCGCAAGGACGGCGGCGAGTTGACCGCTGCCACTCCCCCGTTGACTTCGCTTCCACCTCTCACCACCATGGAGTTCTGAAGTCGATGGCAGAGCAATCAGGGATCAATTTTATCATGTCTACACTAGATGGATAAATCGATCCCCGATAGATGGATCACTACCCGCCGATCTGGCGGGTAGTGTAGACGTACCTTTAGCGTGGTCTCTCAAGAGGCGGAGGAGGTCTCAGCTTCTTCTGACTGACCCTCCTTAGTTTGCTCTCCGTCAGGTCAGTTCCTGGACCCTCATCTCCAACTAAGTCTATTGGCCCTTCAATTTTAGGGCTTGCAGTCTCCTTCAGTGCAGGGCTGTCATCCCTTTGCTGTTCCAGGCCTTTCTGTCTCCCTTTTCTTCTGTGCACTCTCCCATTTATAGCAGGCCTTGTTTCCTCTATTGGGTACTGCTGTGGGTGCCTACATCCATGATTGGCAGCTCTGGCAGCGGAGTTGGGGGTGTGATCAAGCTGCTTGGTTGTAAACAGGGGAGACTCTCCTCCCCCGTCTCTGTCTATGCTCAGTTTGGGATTGGTAGTCCCCATGACAGATGGTTATACTCTAGAGCAGTGGTTCTCAACCAAGGTACATGTACCTTTAAGGGTATGCAGAGATCTTTCAGGGTACATCAACTCTTCTAGATATTTGCCTAGTTTTACAAACAGGCTACATAAAAAGCACTAGTAAAGTCAGTGCAAACTAAAATTTCATACAAACAATGACATGTTTATACTGCTATATATACTATACATTGAAATGTAAGTACAATATTTATATTCCAATTGATTTATTTTATAGCTATATGGTAAAAATGAGACAGTAAGCAATTTTTCAGTAACCGTATGCTGCAACACTTTTGTATTTTTATGTCTAATTTTGTAAGCAAGTAATTTTTAAGTGAGGTGAAGCTTGGTGGTACGTAAGACAAATCAAACTCCAGAAAGGGGTACAGTAGTCTTCAAAGGTTGAGAGCCACTGCTTTAAAGGAGATTTTCTATTAATTTTTACATACATTTCTAGAGATAGGGTAATTCCTGTGAAATACTATTGGTTTCATCCCTATACAAGTTGTACAGATGGAGAGCAGCAATCGGTAGCCAGGTTCAGAGCTCTAAATAACCCAAAAGTTTGGTTGTACTGAGATGTGGGGTTTTGTTTTGGTAACAGGCCCCTCTCTGGAGTAAATAAAGGGGGGGAACCAATAACTCCTGTGACCGTGTACCCCATAAGGCTTTATGGGAGGGGTGCTTATAAATGTATGTATGATATAACTGGAATAGGGTTTTGCTACATATGCCACGTAACATATCTATGTAAAGGTTATGATCTGCTGGTTATGTTCATCCTAATTGTATGCAGGCACCATTCGTGTGTTCAAAGTTATGTATACTTGCTTGATTTCTAAGTAAGCTTTGTGAGGCATTTGGTCAGCTTCTTTAGGAAGGAATTTGCAAGGTTAAGTACCTGATCAGGAAGCATTTGGGGAACAATGCATCTTGGAATGCTCCAATCCACATAAGAAGTCTTCCTGGAGACATACAAGATAGCATGTGGACAATGGCTTCTGCCTGTAAAGACTGAGTCATGCATGGACATGTGACTTGCCCAGGTGACTCCAGAACTCCATCTTGGAGCTGGACTTTGCATAGGAGAGAGGAGGGGGATCTCCATGCACAAGAGAGTCTATTTAAACCTCCATTTTGGTCTTCAGCTGGATAAAGAAGGTGCCTCTCCACCTCCCCAGGATACTTGAAGGAAACTGGAACAAAGGATAGTAACTACAGGAGGTGTGAGTGATTGCTGGACCCAGGCTAAAAGGAGATTAGCCTGTAAAAGGGAGCATTCTGGAACTGGTGAGGAAATTATCTGTATTTAGTTTGATTAGGCATAGCTTTGCGCATTTTATTTTGCTTGGTGACTTACTTTGTTCTGTCTGTTACTACTTGGAACCACTTAAATCCTACTTTCTGTATTTAATAAAATCACCTTTTGCTTATTAATTAACTCAGAGTGTGTGTTAATACCTGGGGGAGCAAATAACTGTGCAGATCTCTCTATCAGTGTTATAGAGGGCGAACAATTTATGAGTTTACCCTGTATAAGCTTTATACAGGGTAAAATGGATTTATTTGGGTTTAGATCCCATTGGGAGTTGGGCATCTGAGTGCTAAAGACAAGCACACTTCGGTGAGCTGTTTTCAGGTAAACCTGCAGCTTTGGGACAAGTAATTCAGACCCTGGGTCTGTGTTGGAGCAGATGGGAGTGTCTGGCTCAGCAAGACAGGGTGCTGGAGTCCTGAGCTGGAAGGGAAAACAGGAGCAGAGGTAGTCTTGGCACATCAGGTGGCAGCTCCCAAGGGGGTTTCTGTGATCCAACCCGTCACAACCCTACAATCACTACCTTCTCTCTCACACAAAAAAACTTGATATTTTTCCAGATTCAAATGTTCACTTTGAGGCTGGCACAAATATTTGCCCTGAAGGAAAAGATTCTTATTCCATTATGCAAATTGGTGAGCACATCCATACTATTAAAAAGAAAAATCTATTCTAACTTGACCAAGTAGCTTTTTAAAAAGGGACAAGATAACCCAGAAGACATTTTAAGACGTTAAAATTCAGTTTAGTTGCAGACATATTCATGTCTAGACTTAGGTGATGTTTATCTTAATGTTGAGTGCCCTCATTCTTTTAAAAGAAGATGCCTGAGATCTTCTAAAATTGGCTGCTGTTCATGGGAGGGGATGAGACACCATGAGGAACACTTGATGCAATACAGTTTACCGCACCCTGAGTCAGCTGGGAACAGCAGTTTCTGTACAGCATTTTGCTATGTGAAGCCAATAATTTTCTGTTATCTGCCCATCTATTTTTACTATGTATTTTACAAAATAAGCTGTTTTCTCATTCTGAAGCTGTAGTGGAACTTGACCTATTTATTTGCTCAGCAATCAAGAGGCTGACAGAATGTCTGGTCACCCAAATACATATATTTTGTAGCAGGTATGGATACAGCATATTCTCTCTCTCTCTCTCTCCACTGATAGATACCACAGAGGTAGGAAAAAAGGTTTCTGAATTTTGTACCCTGTCCTATTTTGCTCCTAAATTATCTTGCATCAAAGCCTCTCAAAATTGTCAGTTTTGGTTTTTATTAGAGCTGTCGCGTGATTAAAACAATAAATCGCACTGTTAAACAATAATAGAATATCATTTATTTAAAGATTTTTGGATGTTTTCTACATTTTCAAATATACTGATTTGAATTACAACACAATACAAAGTGTACAGTGCTCACTTAATATTTATTTTTGATCACGTATTTGCACTGTAAAAAAAAAGAAATAGTATTTTTCAATTCACCTAATAAAAGTACTATAGTGCAATCTCCTTATCATGAAAATTGAACTTACAAATGTAGAATTATGTACAAAAAATATTGCATTCAAAAATAAAACAATGTAAAATTTTAGATCCTGCAAGTCCACTCAGTTCTACTTCTTGTTCAGCCAATCGCTCAGACAAATGAGTTTGTTTACATTTGCAGGAGATAATACTACCCACTTCTTGCTTACAATGTCACCTAAAAGTGAGAACAGGTTTTCTCATGGCACTGTTGTAGCCAGTGTCGCAAGATATTTACGTGCCAGATGCGCCAAAGATTCACATGTCCCTTCATGCTTCAACCACTATTCCAGAAGACCTGCACCCATGCTAATGATGGGTTCTGCTCGATAACAATCCAAAGCAGTGCAGACCGACATGTTCATTTTCATCATTTGGGTCAGATGCTACCAGCAGAAGATTGATTTTCTTTTTTGGTGGTTTGGGTTCTGTAGTTTCCACATCAGAGTTTTGCTCTTTTAAGACTTCTAAAAGCAAGCGCCACACCTTGTCCCTCTCAGATTTTGGAAGGCACTTCAGATTCTTAAACCTTGGGTCAAGTGCTGTAGCTATCTTTAGAAATCTCACATTGGTGCCTTCTTTGCATTTTGTGAAATCTGCAGTGAAAGTGTTCTTAAAATGAACATGTGCTGGGTCATTATCCAAGACTGCTATAACAGGAAATATATGGCAGAAGGCAGGTAAAACAGAGCAGGGGACATACAATTTTCCCCCAAGGCGTTCAAGTCAGAAATTTAATTAATGCTTATTTTTTAATGAGCGTCATCAGCATGGAAGCATGTCCTCTGGAATGGTGGCCGAAGAATGAAGGGGCATACGAATGTTTAGCACATCTGGCACGTACATACTTTGCAATACCAGCTACAAAAGTGCCATACAATGCCTGTTCTCACTTTCTGGTGACATTGTAAATAAGAAGAGGGCAGCATTATCGCCCTTAAATGTAAACAAACTTGTTTGTCTTAGCAATGTACTGAACATGAAGTAGAACTGATTGGACTTGTAGGCTCTGAAGTTCTACATTGTTTTGTTTTTGAGTGCAGTCATGTAATAAAAAAAATCTACATTTGTAAGTTCCACTTTTATGACAAAGATTGCACTAAGTACTTATATGAGGTGAATTGAAAAACACTTTCTTTTGTTTATCATTTTTACAATGAAAATATTTGTAAGCAAAAATAATATACACTTTGATTTCAGTTACAACACAGAATACAATATATATGAAAAAGTAGAAAGACGTCCAAAATATTTAATACATTTCAATTGGTATTTATTTACAATGCAATTAAAATTGCGATTAATCATGATTATTTTTTTAATAGCAATTAATTTTTGTGAGTTAACTATGATGAATCGACAGCCCTAGTTTTTATACCTGCTCCAGGACTATACAAAGAAACCAGAGATAAAGAGAACAGTTCAGCACCATTTGATTCTGAAGTCAGGGCCTCATTGTCCTAGGCACCGTACAAACATGCAGTAAGTGACGGGCCCTGCCCCACTGAGTTTACAGTCTAAGTCCCCGGGCCTACAATTAACTACTTGGAGCCCCAGATATCTCATTGCAGGATCAGGGACCAAAAATATGCAATAGCAATGAAGACCAGCATGTTGGAAGAGGGATACCATGTAAAATAGTCAAGTTAAGGAGGAGAGTGTTAGAGCTACCTTGATCTACCCACCCCATTTCAGAGCTCCCATAGCCCCAAGAAGGGCGAACAATTTAACAAATTGTTTATGTCCTAGTTTTCTTTTCTTTTTTTGTCTTTAGAAAAACACAAGTAGTTTATAATGAGCAGAGGTGCGAATAAAAGCATACACTGCAATGTTCCAAAAACTACAAGATACACAGGATTTGAACTCTCAAACTTTGAAATACAAAAGTATTCACTGTCAACTGTTGTAATTACCATGTGTTAAATTAGCTACTGTAGGACGGTTTCTCTTATGTCTCAGAAATACAAGTGTATTGAGAATTACAAGAAAAAAAATCAAATAAAGCTACAGATAGTTCAAGCAAAGCCTGTCTCCTCGGCCTAGGACTGGAATGGTATATAGATTATCTTGGTAACAACTATTGCAGGTTAGGGCTGGTTTCTTGAGAAACTAATGGGAGGAAGTTTGCATAGTGCTTCCTTACCATTATGTCTATGTGCGTCCAATAGTTAGTCTCACTTTCATCAGCAACAAATTTAGCTCAGTAGTTTAATGAACAAGGAAAAAAATACAAACTGAAAAGACATGGCTTTTTGGTCAAGAGCATAGAATGTGTTTGTTATTCAGTACATGTGGGGGACTGCCTGTAAGGTCTATTGCTTCAGCTACAAGAGAAGCTATTACAACATTAACATTTGCTAACTATTGCAACCGATCTTCAGTTCTAAGAATAATAAGAAAAAAAAAAACTATGGCACATCCAACACTTCTGGTTGGCAGCTCTTGACAAGTGCCAACCGTTAAAAATGGAGAAGACTGCATTATGATCCTGTTTTCTTCCAGATTTCAGTCTCGTTTTGATAGTGTAACCCAGAATAGTATCTTACAGTGCATATGATTATTGTACTGATAAACTGCCAGAGTATCACCTTCATTTTCATTTTAAAATGAAAGGCTCACATTTTCTCTATAAGCTGGAATTAAGTGATCCTGTGCTCAGCATCTTTGCATAAATAAATACATACAAAACTCCTCTGCATTTTGGAGAGTCATAATAGCAAATCTCAATTGTTTTTCTGGAGCATGCATATGTGCGTACACAGATATAGGAATCACCCCTGCAATACCCTTAAAAGAAAAAAGAAGCAACAGCATTTTAAATGCCAAAAATATTTTGTCACCTCTTTCCATTGTTCCAGCATGCAGTGTGACTTGTTATTCCTTCAACATTCCTTAACTTTTTACAAGATCAGAGATACAGGAAATCTTTACTGGAACTAATCAAACTTATTATTACTGCAATATCAGTTTTTATTTTGCATCCAATAAATATTTGTTTTGGTTAGTGGCACTGGCCAAGTGACATTTGATAAACAATGAACACTCCAACATAGTTTTCTCATCAATCAAGCCATATAAAAGGCCGATCCAGTGATTTAATCTCCTTTTGCTGCAAGCTGTCCAAAACACAGTGCTTTTTAACAAGACATTTTTGTTCTAAGAGTACACACTCCATCCAAGTCTTGTCATTAATTTGAAAAATTACATGCATGATACTCAGTTCCCGGGAAACATGAAGCTATCTTACAACTATTCTTTAGAAGTGAATTTCTTTTAAACAGAGTGAGGATGCTCATTGGCACAATTACTGCCAAAGCAGGAAAATGGAATTTAGGGCCCACCATGTAACTTCTAGTTTCTTGAGAGATTTTTCTTTTTAAAAAGTTTCATTTCTAATTCTAAACTTAAACGGAGTGAACAATTCCTATTATTTGGTCCCATCTCTTACAAAAAATATAGTATTTCTAAAAGCTTGTGTTTTTCCACTTTCCAATTACTTCAAGAAAAACAGGAGGCATTTTTCCTAAATTCATAAACACACACACACAGTGTATTTAATTAGTTTTAGTGCTCAGTCTGGCATCTTTTGTCATAAAAGAAATTTGAGTTCTCCATTCATCCACTGGCACAGCATGATGAGCAGCCATGTGTGCATCCCAGTTCTGCCCCGCACCAAGTTTACATCTGCCCTATTTGGAGAACCACCTCTAGAGAAAAGATACAGTTTGGTCAACATGCCTGTTCAATTCTTGGCTTCTTCTGCTAATCAAAGGGCCCAACTGGACAATCTTTGCTGAGGCAGGACTCCTGCTGAAATCAAATTTTTGTCTATGTCAAAGATTGCAGCATCTTTTGTCATCACTGATGTCCATTAGATGGTCTAGTCCTTGCCCCTGTCATGCAGGATTATACCTTGAAACCAAATAATCTCTATTTATGTGAACAGAAGGGAGCAGAAGGCAGGAGTACATGGCCTGGGCGTACCATTTCCTCCCTGCATACCTACAGAAGCCCCTCTTCTGGCCTACCATCCAGCTTGAGCTCTGCAGAGCCAAAGTTGTGAGTAGTTGGGAAATGGATCCAGGAAGCAACCAAGTTACATGGTCTCTTCCCCTAAACTGGGGGATTGTTCACTGGAAGTTTACACACTAGTTGATATTCCTTCAAGCTTGATGAGCAGTGGTGTGAGATAGGGAAATGAGACCTTTGCTCTTCAAGCTTCGTGCATGCAGGCTTTCAACCAGTGAGCAACAGACATTTTTAATACTTTTGTTTTCCCCACATGGCTGGAATCATAGGAGATGGAATGGACAGAAACCTGAGTGAGGTACATTTTTAAGCACCCTCTGCACATCCAAACTGTGCCACCCTTACACCCCATGCCTTTATAAGTTTCATACTAGGGCAGAACAAGGAGATCTATGGAACAATAAGTCATATTTAGGGATGGAGGCAGGATCCAAGTGAGGCATCCATTTGCAATATTGAGATTCTCTGGACAAAGGTCCTGGTTGTGCAATCCTTTTTGATGAGATTATGACAGCCAGAAAAGTTACCTTGATAGCCAGACAGACTGAAGAGAAGGGATAGCTTAGCTGAAGTAGAGAGTTTACAAGAGGAGGTAGCTTGAATCTGTCAGTATTGACCTTTCCCTCATGACAGGAGCATTGGTCTCGGGGGTCACGTAGACAGCTTGAAGATTCATGAGAAGTACGTGGGCCAGATGAAACTGTTTTGCAGGCTGTACATTTGACACCCCTGCCCTAGGACTTTTCCTATTTTAGTTGAGAACACAAATGAAGTTGGTTTGGTTTCCAGCTCCCCACATGTAGCTCACACGTCCACATCCCAAAGCTACCCTGTAACTAGCTGCCTGGGATCAGAGCATGCTGCAGATCAGGAGCCAAGACCTGAATAAGAACAGCAGAGGCTTCAAGGCAGGAGAGAGGTGCATCAGCAGAGCTGTTTACAGAGGGTGCTTTGGCTGCACTTACCCTGTCTCCACCCAGAGCTCGCTTTGTTCAAAGATTTTAAGGGCAACTATAAAGAGCAGAGTGATCAATTGTTTTCCTTGTCCACTGAAGACAGAACAAGAAGAAATTGGCAAGAAAGATTTAAGTTGGCTATTAGAAAAAACAACTTTCTAGCTATAAGGATAGTTAAGTTAGGCATCCAAGGGAGGTTGTGGAAGCCTCATCACTGGAAGTTTTTAATAACAGGCTGGATACCTGTCAGGGATGGTCCCAGGTTTACTTGGGCCTGGTCTACACTGGGGGGAGGGAGGGATCAATCTAAGATACGCAACTTCAGCTACAAGAATCAGGGCCGGCTCCAGGCACCAGCTTGTCAAGCAGGTGCTTGGGGCGGCCGCTCCGGAGAGGGGCGGCACATCCAGGTATTTGGCGGCAATTCGGTGGACGGTCCTTCACTCCGCCTGGGAGCGAAGGACCTCCCGCCAAATTGCCGCAGCAGATCGCGATCGCGGCTTTTTTTGTTTTGTTTTGGCTGCTTGGGGCAGAAAGAAAGTCAGAGTGTGTGAAACCCCCCACATTGCTACATGTTGCAATCCCAAAGCCATTGTAGGTCTATGCTACCTTCCAGAGGGATTGTAAAAGGAATGAAAAACTGCTCAATGAAATTTTTCCAAAGTTTCAAGAATAGGTTGATCCCTGCCAAAAGGTCACATGTGTAAGGTACATTTCCTTGACCAGGTGAGAGGATAGTCCATTATATCATAGACCTACATAAAGCTAAAGCCACATGAATTTGAACAGCTAATAGATGGGCCAATCAGAGACTGGATTGTTTGTGTTACAACTGCTAATCAAGTCAAAGCAAAGTTATTGCAAGAAAGAACTTGTCATTATAAAGAGCAGATATTTGCAAGGTTATTGAAATCTGTACTTCTCAAAGTCAAACTAAAGTGCATCTAATTAAAAATAAAGGCATGAAGATAGAACAGAAGGGTAAACAAAAAGCAGAGACCAAGTTTATTCATAATAAACATGGAAGCAATCATAAAATGTAATGGCGTCCAGTAGAGAGGGTGCAAATTACACAATGCAGAAAAAAAACCTAACCATTTTGTAAGGGTAGCATTCTTAGTACAAATGGGAAACAAACACAAAAGCAAGATACATTCACGAATGTACCACTGGAGGGCAAAGCTCTGATGATGATTGATAAAGAGTTTTTTGCTGGCACTTTTAATAAATTTACAAAGTAAGGTTCTGTAACAGATTGTTTGTGACACTGGAAATAAGTACATTTTAGAGTAGATACTGATCCTAGCGCACAGTATAAAATAACTGGGATTACAAAGAGATTAGACACAGCCATTAAGAGCTGGGTAAATAACCTTTTTGTTTGTTTGATAGCCAAACTTCCAAACAAAAACAAAATAAAGCCTTAATTTTTTTTGTTTAGAGTCAAATGAAACATTTTGTTTGAGGTGCTTTTCAAGTTATATCTAGCTGCCTTTCTAAACAAATGTCATTTCAAAACAAAATTATTTGACTTTCAAAAAATACTACTTTGACTGAAACTATTTGCTGAGTTTGACCCAAATTCGTGAACAAGTTTGGTTGACCCAAAACTGCGTTTTTTGATGAACAAACAATTCATTAAAAAAATTCACCCAGCTCTACATCAGTGTTCACAAAAAGTGAAGCTTGTTTCATACATTAAACACAAAAATGAGCCCCTTCAGCAAAGCCACTGTGCCAGGTCAGTATGAAAGCAGATACTACTGATAGTTTGAAGTAGTGGCGCAGGTAGTCCCATGTGTGACTGAGTTCAAGAGCAATCTGCAAATGCAGATGATCAAATGAATGTATACATTTTCTATTAAAAGGATGCAAAAGAGTTTGATGTAGTACTCATTGGGCTGGAATGCATTAAGGATATGATACAATTTATCGCAGATATAAAAACCAGTGTGTTGATAGTTACATGCACCACATTCAATCCAGTTATCACTGAATGATATATGTAAAAGCTGAACTTAACTCGATTCTAAAATTAAATATTAATGTGCAAATACAGAGCAACTGATCAAGTTCATAGACAGACACCATAGTAAGACCAAACCAGCTCAGGATTTTAGTGATACCATGCAAGTGCCACTTTGTGAGAACAGCTGAGAAGGCCATGTCTGCATTTCAAAACAGACAGCATGCTCGCTCTTGCACAAAACTCTGCAAGTCAGAATCTCAGCTAGTGCAAATCAGGTTAGCTCTATTGATGTTAGTGGAGCTATAATGATCTACACCAGTGGTCACCAACCAGTCAATCGCAATTGACTGGTCAATCCTAGAGGATCTCCCTGTCGAGCGCGATCTCCAGTGGTGTAGTGTGGCTGCCGCTAAGGCCGACTCCCTGCCTACCCTGGCCCCATGCCGCTCCCGGAAGCGGCCAGCACAGCCCCGCAGGCAGGGTTCTCCCTCCGCGTACTGCTCCTGCCTGCAAGCACTGCCCCCACAGCTCCCATTGGCCGGGAGAGCGGTGGGGGCTGTGCTTGCAAAGAGGGACAGAGTGCAGAGCCACATGCCCCCTGCACCCTCCCAGGGGTCGCAGAGGCACGTTGGCTCCTTCCGGGAACAGTGTGGGGCTGGGATAGGCAGGGAGCCTACTTTAGCCTCACTGCACCCACTGCTGACTGGGAGCCGCCGGAGATAAGTGCTGCCTGGTGGGAGGTTGCACCCTAACCTCCATCCCTGAGCCTCCTCCTGGAGTCAGCACCCCTCCAAGAACCAGCACCCTGTACCGCCTCCTCTACCTCAACACTCTGCCTCAGCCCTGACCCCCCTCCCAGAGCCAGTACCCTGTATCCCCTTCTGTATCCCAATACTGTGCCCCAGCCCAGAGCCCCCTCCTTCACCCCAACCCCCTACCCGAGGCTCAGCCCAGAGCTCCCTCCCACACTGCAAACCCCTCAGCCCCAGCTCAGAGCCCATACTCCCTCCCGAACCCCAAACCTCTGCCCCAGCCCGGTGAAAGTGAGTGAGGGTGGGGGAGAGTGAGAAATGGGGGGGGGGGATGGAGTGAGCAGGGCGGGGCTTTGGGGAAGGGGCAGGGCCTCAGGGAAGGGTAGATCCTGGGTTGCCCTTAGATTCAAAAAGTGATCTTGGGTGTAAAAAGGTTGTAGACCACTGATCTACACCAAGAATCTGGTCCTGCATCTTCAGTTCCACTTTTGATAACTATAGATTTAAGTGACTCCCTGCCCCTCTTCAGAGGAACCTTAGTACCAGAGGTCGGTGAACCAAACCATCATGTCCTGGATCCTTGAGGATTTAGGGTAGAAGAACACAATGTTCTGTCTCCAAGAAATTTCCAGAAGCTGGGGGCAAACCATTGTCTGGAATGGGAAGATTGGGTGTGAAACAGAAGACAGTAGATTAAAATAAACTGATATGGTGACTGATAAAATGAGAGCAACCATTTGGTGTTCCACTGCTTCCCTTGGGAGGCTATTCCACAGCCTGGATAGATCTCAGAGTCAAGAAGTTTCCTGATATTCACCCCAAATTTTTGTTCCCATCCCAAATCCAGATCAGTGTTTATTGTGATGCCATCATCTTCTCACTAGGAAAATAACTGAAAACACCAATAAACCTTTGAACAGCCAGCTGATTATAATGAGTTCTGATGGATTCAGACTTGGTATCGCTTTAGAAGTCCTCCCAGCGATCCAGTTCTCCTATTCCCTATCTCCCACCCCCATAAGAAGGATTTGGGCAAGAACAGAGGAAGACGTAGCTCTAGGAAAGTTTTCTTTGAAGTCATGCACAAATCATGCATTATGTAGGAATCCTTTTATTTTAATTTCAATATTCAAACTCTCACCTGACCTGAAAAGTTCAATAGAAGACACTGAATTTTTCCGTCATGAAAATCTGTTGTAACAAATTAACACTTTAACCCATTTGCCTTTCATGAGCAAATTTTAAAGGGTCATGTACTTTATACAGTATGTACCTCCATACATTTGCATCCAAGAGAGTTCATAGAATCATAGAAGTATAGGACTGGAAGGGACTTCGATAGGTCATCTGGTCCAGTCAAAGCAGAATTAAGTAATAACTAGACCAGATATTTGTCTAACCTGTTCTTAAAACCCTCCAATCACAGAGATTCCACAATGTCCCAGGCAATTTGTTCTAGTGCTTAATTACCCCGACAGTTAGAAAGTTTTTCCTAATTGTCCTACCTAAACCTCCCTTGTTGCAATTTAAACCCATTGCGTCTTGTCCTATTCTCATAGGTTAAGGAGAATAATTTTTCAGCCTTCTCCTGATAACAGTTTTCAAGTACATAAAAGGTTATCATGTCCCCGTCAAGTCTTCTCTTCTCCAAAGTAAACAAACCCAATTTTTTTCAATCTTTCCTCATAGGCCATGTTTTCTAGACCTTTAATCATTTGTGTTGCTCCCCTCTACTTTCTCCAATTTGTCCACACCTTTCCTGAAATGTGGCTCCCAGAACTGGACACAATATTCCAGTTGAGGCCTAATCAGAATGGTGTAGAACGGAAGAATTACTTCATGTGTCTTGTTTACAACACTTTTTTTTTTTTTAATCTGAACGGAAATTGGCCTGTGTATAACATTTGCTTTTGCCCCTACATGTCTCATCAACAAATAAAACTTTGTAACCACAGATAGTATTGTTGCTTTCTGTTGGCCTCAGAAAGCTTTGCTAGTTACTTTTCTGTCATAGATCACAACTGGAATTTCAGCCTGCCCCACCCTTTGTTCCTGGATGTGTTTCAGAGCAGTGGAAGCTCATACAATTAAATAATTGCAGTGGTAAAATTTGAAAATTGGCATGCATTTGCAAGACTCTCTAGACACAGTTGCCAGCTATTTCTGAAATATAGGAGGACTCCCTTCTTTGAGGAGGGGAGGGAAATCTAGTTGGCTCTTTCATTATTTCCTTTTTAAAAGCCCAATTAGCAATTGTCCTAAATCTTATTATAAAAGAGGAAGTTATAAGGCATTTTTTAAATTAACCCCTTGAGACACTAGGAATGTACAGTATTCAGCACAGTATGCTTATAGCCTTCTGGCGATACTGTATCTGATTACTTCATAGATCACAGGAAACAGAACCCCTATGCTAGTGGCCTTAGACGCACTCCTGGGTATTCAATATCAAGTGATTCTTCTTTGGAAATGAGAATTCTTTTTAATTAGTAAAATCACAAGTGTTGGGAGCTTTTGCTTTTCTACTTTCTCCTCCCCCATGTGTGCTATTCCAGGGACACCCTTTGTCAATGAATCATTGACAAGAGAAACCATTAAATCAACCGCCAGCGTTGACACACATGCCACATTTGGGTTCAGTGTGAGGAGTTAATGCAACAATAGTTTTTGCGCCCTACACAGGTCCAGTTCAGAACGTGCTGTCATCATCTGATTTTAGAAATAGAAACAAAATAGGTGATAGGAAGTGTTAGGAGGAACAAGCGCAGAATGTGCACTAACAATCCACAAGAGAGATCGAAGGAGAAGAATTGTACCCTTAGCAGCCATTTTATTGACTTCAGAGCTTTGAGGAGTCTGTTACTCACCCAGCACACAAATTCAATGATCCCATGGGAAAAGATTAGTATTTAGAATGAATTGCATTCTTTAGTAACAGTTTTACAATAGTCTAAGATCATATTACCGTTCTGACAGAATTCATCTTTGGTAAAACCATGACAGTGTTCACTCTAATAGTCCCACTGTTTAGATACAGCAGCTTTTGCTAGTGCTTCTAAATACCTGGAGTGCATTTTATATTTTTGTTTCTGCAGTATTGTGTACAGCAGTGTTTCCCAAACTTGGGACACCGCTTCCTGCAGCCCCCATTGGCCGGGAGCGGCGAACCGTGGCCAGTAGGAGCCACAATCGGCCAAACCTGCGGATGCGGCAGGTAAACAAACCGGCCCGGCCCAGCAGGGAATTTCCCTAAACAAGCAGCGTCCCAAGTGTGGGAAACACTGGTGTACAGCTAACTCATTTAATAAGGGAGAGGGATAGTTCAGTGGTTTGAGCATTGGCCTGCTAAACGCAGGGTTGTGAGTTCAATCCTTGAGGGGGCCACTTAGGGATCTGGGGCAAAATCAGTACTTGGTCCTGCTAGTGAAGGCAGAGGGCTGGACTCAATGACCTTTCAAGGTCCCTTCCAGTTCTAGGAGATAGGATATCTCCATTTATTCCCTCAACTTTCTCAGGTTCCCCCAGAGATAGCAAATATCTAGAATTAGCTTGAAGTTTGGTAACACTCTGAAAAGTTATTCAAAATGACATCATTAGATTCCACTTTTATTATGTCTCATCAGTTTGCATATCATATTTGTTTTGTTTATAAATAGCGAAGTCTTTTTTCGAAATGTCAGCCATGTAAACTCAACTTGACTTGAAGATCTCAGGCTAAGTTCTTTATGGCTCATCAGCGATAAACCTGACCCCACTGAGATATAGTTAAGGTGCACTGAGGTGTACAACTTGAGGTAAACATACTGCAGTTGGACCACAGTTGACAATTCAATTGATTATGTAATAAGCCAAAGAGAATCCTGCTTGCTCTCCAATAGCTATTTGAGTTTTGTAATGCAGAAAGTACAAAATAGCAAAACCCCATGTTTGGCATCTCTCAGGTAAGCAGATCTGCCAAGTATGAAAGTGCCATATTTATATATTTCCCGGGTGTTCCTACACTTAATTTTTAACATTCAGAATAGTTTGATTTATTCTGTGGGTAAAGCAATACCCTTCAAAGAATTCCAAAAGAATTTGTATTCTAAGCCTCTTGTCCCTACAACATTCAGATCACAGACAAATTATGTTCACGGCCTGACAAAGCAAAAACTTAAAAGTTATTCATACCCTGGGCAAGGGTCTCTGTCAGGCAGTGATGATTTTACATACTCTATTTGCTGAAATATCCAAGCACGTCACAAAAAATTAAGGAGGAAGCTCCTGTTTAAGTCTGGAGTGTCTGGCTTTTGACAGCCCCAAGTAAGACCCTTCGCAGTATTTTGAAGGTAATTTTTGCCTGTGATCATAATAGAAATATGTTATAGAACCACTCTGATGTTGAATTACTGAATGCAAAAAAACCCTAGGTTAATACAGTGCTAACATGGCACAGTTAAGGAAGCAAAGACATTTTGAGAGAAAGTTGAACGTGAAACTCTTCCTTGATTATTACAGTGTTTTTTATGTGAGCATTTTTCTAAAATATCACAATAGTCACCATTTTTCTGCCATCTTGGGTACACATCATGCATTTAATCTAACACAGGTATGAACTTGAAGACTACCACAAAGCACACATGCAAAGAGGCAGAGAAGTCACAAATCCAGCCTTAGAGAGACCAGGCAGGTGAGGTAATATATCTTTTATTGGACCAGCTTCCGTTGGAGAGAGAGACACGCTTTTGAGCTACACAGAGCTCTTCACTCCCAGCATCTCGGCAAAATGGAAGGTGGAACACATTGTTTAGCACAGACCATTCAAGGTAGAGTGGCCTGTTCACACCTCTATAGTCACTCTACCTTGAATGGTCCCTTACCATATGTGCTCACTACTTATGCTAAGCAAGCTGTTCCACCTTATTTTGCTGTGATGTTGGGAGTACCTTTCCTAGACCTGAAGAAGGGCTCTGTGTGGCTCGAAAGCTTGTCTCTCCCACCCACAGAAACTGGTCCAATAAAAGACATTACCTCACCCACCTGGTCTCTCTAATATCCTGGGACTGGCATGGCTACAACTACACTACATACAAATTCAGCCTGATGCATTCCTACCATCTAAGCATTTAACCATGAAAATTCACATTTGATTAAATAAAAACATTATATTAATCTCATAGGTTTTCTTTTTTAAAAAAGGAGCGGGGGAGGAAATTGGAGTCCCTAGTCTTCTAGGCACTAGTTATCCAGTTAGCACCTAAAAACATCTTTACTGAACCAGGCACCTATAGATTTCACATGCTCTAGCTGGCCAGAAGAAACTAGTGCTTTCATATTGCAGGTATCAGGGCTACTACTGGATCCTCATGGGGCTCCACTGACGTTAAAAGAGTCCACCTACAAGATCTGAATTACAGAATGAGAACCTATGTATACATTTCCATGCAGCCTTAAGTTTAATAAACCAACCACCATCCAAACCCCTTGTGCTCTCCACATATTGGACATGCCTTGATAAGGGTTTGCAGTTTAAACACATCTACTGCTTTATGCTATCTTGGACTTCTTAAATCATTTTAATCTCTTAGATCTTTTAAACATGTACAAAACTTTCTATAAAGAACCTGGAGTTCTTGATTAGAAGCAGGCACAGTTATAGCAGACCAGGACTGAAAACAAAGCTTTCCTTCTCAATGGGTTTTAAATTAGCATTCAGCAAAAATACCCACACCACACTGTCATTTTTATTTTACCTGTGTCACAGACCAGATGCTCATTTCACTGCAAACAAACTGTAGAAATCAGCCAAGTTCAGTCACCTCTCCCCATAGCTCTTGCAACAAGAGTTCTTCACACAACTGTTCCTGCTTAGCTGCAGATTACAGAGCTCATGCTGGGTTAATTAACAAGCCACCTGTGTCATTAAAGAAACTGGCTACTTCTTAACCTCTTAATACAGCCCTACAGTGTGTAATGGAATGGGGTTTGTGTCTAATGCCACTCATTCTAGTGAACCCAAAATGAGCAATGTGATGCTGGCAGATTAGGTGCCAGCTCATGCCAACGCCCTAGGCCTCAGCTGAACACGGACAAATACACAGGTAAAATCAATCTCTGTCTCCTGTGTGTTAATGTTATTTAAAGAGGTATCAGAGTTATAAAAATGTGTCTTGTTTATGGAATGCTTGTAAAATGCTGCATGCATTAATCTCACTTCTAATATCTATATCCCATGTTATAAGGTAATATTTAAGGCCATGTCTACACTACCATTTATGTCGGCAAAATTTATGTCACTCGGAGGTGTGGAAAAAAACACACACACACCCCTGAGTGACATAAGTTGCACCAGCATAAGTGGCAGTATGCACAGCGTTATGACAATGGGAGAGCTTCTCCTGCTGACATGGCTACCACTGCTTATTGGGGGGCGGTTTAATTATGTCTACACGAGATCTTACAGCAGCGCAACTGCATCGGTACAGCTGTGTCACTATAAGGTCTCTAGGGTAACCACTGCACTTTTACTGCTGAAACTTTTGTCGGTCAGAGGTGTGGAAAAAACACACACCCTTGACCGACAAAAGTTGACCAATAAAAAGTGCTGGTGTGGAGAAGACCTTCCAAACAAAAATATTGAAAAGTTATCTTTCTTGTTGGCCATACTATGAAGAAATTCACTAAAAGTCCTCTCTCTTTCAGGTAGTTCTCAGAAGAAGCGAAGAAAAACAAAAGCTACTCCACCCCTTGATATATAACTCCTTAACAAGATACAGTCATTTCCTTCTAGAAGCTATATCTGACAAACTTAGCTATATCACTTTAAATTCCATTTGAACTCTGACCTTGCATTTACAGAGCCATTCAAATCTTCCAGCTCTGGTTTGCCATGTATTCTGTATCAGCTGAACTGGAATACTGGGAGATATTCATTAATGAGCAGGGACAGCGTCCGATATTATGGTCAGCAGGAGAGACTAGATAGTACAGGCTAATGCCAGATGTAGTGGTAGGCAGGAAATGTGAGCATTCCCCTGCATACAGCACTGCCATTGTATCTCAGATATGATCAGCAACATCCTATGTTCCTCCAGTGCTGGACTTTCTCCTGAACAGAAACCCAGTAGAGGAGGTGGTTTCGTCTCTTAACCACCCACCTGTTAGAAAGCTTGATCACCTGCTGCTCAGTAAAATGAAACAACTGTCAGAGTGTAAAAAAGGAATTGCCACTGGAACCATGGGGACGTGCAAATTACGGCCCATCCCCAGTCTTGTCAAAAATAAGAGTATTCACATGCATTAGAATAAAAACCAATTAGACTAATAGAAGGTAGAAAGACCAAATGGCTGTAGTTCTCGTACTGTTTGAGCAGTTTGGTAATTTTTTTAATTGATGCTTTGGATGAGCTTTTAGAATGTCATCTCCTAGGGATGTAAGTCATGGCTATTAAGTACTGCTCAGTTACAGGCTGATTCATGTTCAGAGGGTTTCCTTTTCCACAATGCTGTAGTCTCTCATCCTGAATTGGCATTGTGATAGGGAGATCAGAGCGTGTAATCTACAGCAGCAGCATCTGAGTGATAAGTCTTCATGTTTACCTTTATGAATGTCAGTCACTCTGCACGAGCACTGTTCAGACTTTATCATCAGTTCAGACGCACTGAAATTGAGCTCTGAATAAATGCTAGGAAGAGGAAGCCTGCAATATGTGAGAACAGTTAACTCAAAGAAAGCACAGTTTTTGCCAATTGCAAAGCTAGCATTTATTACCCATTTGAGTCTGCTTCCTCCATAGAAAAACCAATGGCATGATGGCAGCTGATATGATTACAGATTGTGTGTGTGTGAAAGCTATGCTGTAGCTCAGTGATTCTCATACTAATATCCATGCACCACATGTGGTCACCGGAGGTCCTTCTATCAAAATGGGGAAACATCTGTCAGTTTTCAAACAAAAAACACTTTCTGCTGGTAGTGGCCAGTTCAAAACTCTCTAAAGTGTTTCCAGAGCCCTTTTCATCTAGCTCTACTCAAAAATAAGTGTCTTTCTCTGCACTTTGATCAGATCAGATGATCAGATCTGTGGATAACCCTAAAATTGCAGGGATAGCATATACTGGTGGACAAAACCAAACTACAAAGTGTCCTGACTAGGTTAGAGCCATGGCAGCTGCAAAGAATTAGGAGAGATTTGACATTAATAAATGCAAAGATCTATAAATCAGTGGTAAGAGAGAGCACAGCTACAAACTGGAGGGATGTAATCAAACAAAGTATTTTAATTTTAACTTCTTAAAGGCAACTTGTAAAAGGGGAAAAAAGGGGTTTGTGCCCCTTGTTCTCCCATAATGTAGGAAAAAATCCTAAAAGGTTTTCTTAAAAAGAAAAAAAAAGCAGGGGGTTTTTAACATTAAAATATTAGGAACATCAAGTCTGCTCTTCCCTGATTTGGCTGTAGATTTTCTTTGGACAACCCAGAGATCTGGAGTAGGATGCTTCTCAGTCCTTAAGTGAAGAAGTGGAGGTGTTGAATATTTAACAAAGATGCTTTTTTCTCCCTACTGTTATCTAGTGTTGGAGTTTAAAGGGGCTAACAAAACAAATAGAAGGATTTCTCAATCTCAGATACTGAGTCTAAGAAATATGTTGGGGAGCTATGGATCAGGTGGTGTACCCAGGCTCATCCTGCTGCTATCTTCTAATTAAGAGAGAGAGAGAGAGAGAGGGAGAGAATGAGAATGCAATTAGGCTACACCTTTCTTCCCCCCACTCTTCAAAGCATCTTATGTTATTGAATAGGGGATTGTATCAAAATGCAAGCAAAATTAGAAAGAAAATAAAGAAAGAAGAAATCTACACACAGAGGAAACTGCAACATCCTGGACTTAGATGAAATAATGTTTGCGAAAGGAATATGAATGGCAGTTATATATTGAGGAACATGTCATGCTTAGAGCTGAGAAAGAAAAGAACAGGAAGAAATAGCCTTAAATGAAAAGGAAGGAAGGAAAGTAATTGACAGAGGAGGCCTAAGAGAAAGTACAAGTGGGATCATTAAATTGAAAGTGAACAAAACAATATGTAAATTAGTTATCACTAGAATTAGATGCTACAGTACAAAGGACAAGTAGCCTAATAATGTACTCAGGAGGACTGTAGAATTAAGGTTCATGATTCAATATGAACTAGCCAATTTTTTTTTTAATTTACAGCCTAGATACCTTGAAAATGTCATTGGACTTAGACAAACATTGACTCATCCTCACGCATAGTATTTGGAAGAAATAATGATCTGATCACAAATAACAGATCAATGAGGATCTGAAGTGCTGCACTGATATGTCAAAGAACTTACACAGAAATTTGAAAGAGATAGGAGTCATCATGGATTCATAAGAGGCAGACTAAAACTAATAAAAGTGAATATGGGAAGGATGTGATAGAACGGGTTGAGTAGGGGTCAGAACTGACATGATGTACTTGTGTTTTTAAGCAGAGTTCCTGTATGGGAGCACACAAAGATTCACTGAAAGAATTGACTTTAGCACAACCCTAGGGTACCTTCATGGGAAGTAGTAAGGGGCTAGTGGAGTTCCACACACAGGAGATTAATAGTCTCCAAAAATCAACTGGGTGTCCTACTCATTGTTGGGCCATGTGTTCCTAGTGGGTTAAGATACTGGAGGAGGTTTGAATATATATCCTTCTTATCTATTGAGGTACTTATACAGCCCTCACCCCCATTGTAGTTAATAGGGTCGGCTCCAGGCACCAGGCGAGCAAGCTCGAGCTTGGGGCGGCAGATTTCAAAGGGCGGCATTCCATCTAATCCTTTTTTTTTTTTTTTGGTTTGTTTCTGTTTTGCGCTTCACCACTTTGGCCGCCCCTGCAGGTTTTTTCTTTTTGGTTTACTGCTCCCGCCGCCTTGTAGGGGGCGGAGGAGGAGAGCGCCCTGCATCAAGCCCGGTAGGACAGCCCGCGTCCTTCCCTGCCTGCCGACCAGAGTGGCACCGAGCCCTCCCAGCAGGTGGCGCAGCGGGAGGGGCCGCGTGGCAAGCGCCCTGCTTAAGGAAGCCCTGGCCGCCCCCCTTCTCTCTCTTCCCTTCCTCCCCTCCCCCCCGCTAGCTGGGGTGTGCATTCCGCTGCCCGGGGTCTGCAGGGCCAGGAGTCCCCCTGCACCCACGTTCCCACCGCCCCGCAGGTATTTTTTGTTTGTTTTTATTTTTTCTTTCCTTTGCCGCTCTGGCAGGCGGGCCAGTTTGTCGTCCCCCCCGCCTGCCGCTCCGGCCGGGGGCAGGTTTGTTTCCCCCCCCTTTGCTGCTCCGGCCGACCGGTTTGTTCTCCCCCCTCCCCCTTCGCCGCTCCGGCCAGGGGCAGGTTTGTTTCCCGGGCCCCCCTTTTGCCGCTCCGGCCGGTTTGTTGTCTCCCCCCCGCTCCGGCTAGAGGCAGGTTTGTTTCCTGTCCCCCCCTTTGCTGCTCCGGCCGGCTGGTTTGTTCTTCCCCCCCCCCCCCCCCCCTTTGCCGCTCCGGCCGGGGGCAGGTTTGTTTTCCTCCTCCCCTCAACCTGCCCTTGCGGCTCCGGCCGGCCGGGCGTTTTTTGCTATGGGCGGCAAAAAAGCCAGAGCCGGCCCTGGTAGTTAAGCACATCAAATACCCCTGTCGGGCTTGGAATTATTATCCCCCTTTTACAGATGGAGAACTGAGGCACCGGGTAGCTTAAGCAATTTGCCCAAGTTTGTGGCTGAGCTGGGAATCGAAATCTGGTTTCTTGAATTCCAGTCCAGTGCCTTATGCACTAAAACAGTGGTTCTCCACCAGGGGTACATGGGGGTACACAGAGGTCTTCCAGGGAGTACATTAACTCATCTAGATATTTGCCTAGTTTTACAACAGGCTACATATAAAGCACTAGTGAAGTCAGTACAAACTAAAATTTCATACAGACAATGACTTGTTTATACTGCTCTATATACTATACACTAAAATGTAAGTACAATATCTATATTCCAATTGATTTATTGTATAATTATATGGTAAAATAAGAAAGTAAGCAATTTTTCAGTAACAGTGTGCTGTGGCACTTTTGTATTTTTAGGTCTGATTTTGTAAGCAAGTAGTTTTTAAGTGAGGTGAAACTTGGGCTACACAAGATAAATCAGCCTCTTTAAAGGGGTACAGTAGTCTGGAAAGATTGAGAGTCGCTGCACTAAAACATTCCTCCTACCTTCTATGAGGATCAAAAGGGATCCATTGTCCCCACATAATATATCAGTGACCTGGAGCAAGAAACAAACTCCAAACAAATCTGCTGACAATACAAATATGAGGAGAGAGTCAATGTAATAACATTCACAATAGCCACACTAGGTGCATTGGCAGTAATTCAGTTTAGAGCAATGTGAGGCAATGAGAATAGATTCCAGAAGTTTAAGTTAGGTCACATTGTGGGACAGATGTACAGGGCTAAGTCTTCATTTAATGAAGCACCTAGCAATAATGCATGCAAACCCTTTTTGTTGTCGTTCCACGTATTTTCCCCTGACAACTGGAAATTAATACTGTTCAAGATGTAGTCAATATGTTGCAACTAGTTAGAGGACTATTGTCACATTAATTCTAAAATCAGTGATGCAGAATATTTGCTAATTGGACACAGTGGATGCCACACTAAAGGAGCCCTTCGAGAACTATTTTCATTACTTTACTTACAATGAACTAGTGGCTGGGGAAGGTGGAGTATCTCCATAGTAGAATATGTTCTGCCCAAGAATGCATGTGAAGGTATTGCAAGGTTTCTCCCCGTTGCGATTAATTCAATGGAGGCTCTGCAGAATGCTTTGCTGTCTCCTTAAAACCAAAGTTAAAGCCATCATTTCATTTCCTTGTAATCAAGCTGCAGTGTCTGGTATTCTGCAATCATTTTGTTCCTCCTTTTTTACTGCATTATGTGATGATACCCTGCTAACAGAAAGATTTATATAATTATTACACCAGTGTCTATTGATATCTCCAGCAGGATTCACAGGATAGCACGTTGTTAGAGAATGTGAATAAGGAAGTGTTATTTACCCCTTCACATAACATGAAATTCAGGGGTAACCCAATTAAATTAGCAGGCAGCAGGTTTAAAATGATCATAAGGAAGTACTTCTTCACACAACGCATGGTCAACCTGTACAACTTACTGTGAAGGGGATGTTGTGAAGGCCAAAAGTATAACTGGGTTTAGAAAAGAATTAGAAAAGTCCATGGAGGATAGGTCCATCACTGACTATTAGCCAAGATGAACAGGGACAGAAGCTGGGACTGGACAACAGGACATGGATCACTTGATAATTGCCTGGTTCTGTTCTTTCCTTCTGGCCACCATTGGAAGACAGGATACTGGGCTAGATTGACCATTGGTCTGACCCAGCATGGCCTTCTTAAGTTCTAAATAATCTGACTACATTCCTCATACATTACACGAGGACACAAAAAAATCAAAATCACTCTCACATGTAGCATACAATAAAAAGCTAAGTAAAACCTATAATATATATATAATTTAAAATGCTTCTTTACTTGTCTACCAATTAGCAATTTAAGGTTTTTATTAATTTGATAGTTAAAGAGTATCTGATACTGAACAGAAAGCTTTGAGTTAGACTCACTTGAGAAATGAGTCTGCTTCTCTACTGGGAGGAGGGGAGAATTTGCTATAGTGTAGACGCAGGTAAACAGAGTTTACCCACTTCTCACTTGGGGAATATGGAGTTTAGTTTAGGTTAGTTTACTAAAAAAATGTACCACTACACCATTGGGTATATGTCTTGTTTATATTAGGAAGGCATTTAGCATGAAAACAGTATAATTGTTTAATGTTTCATCTGCTCCTACTGCTTATTCCCCCCACCTGAAGTCAGAATCATCTTGTGGCACAACTACTTCTACAGCAACTATTTGTGATGTCACACACTCATTATGACTTCAAATTGGGAATTAGCAGCAGAAACAGATGAACTCTTAAAAACTAAGATCCTGTTTTCAAAAAAGAAACTGGGAGATGAGAAATTAAGAGAACATATGATACTCCAGCAGAATGGCCTCTAAAAAGAGTGCTTCTCAAAGCTTTCCAGGAGGCATCAGTGGCTCCTTAAGGACATTCATGGTTGCATGATAAAATAGGACTTTTTGCAGATGTGAAATTCTTGTGACAAGGTGTTTATTGCTAGCAGTAATGTGTGCAGCAATTTAATTAGTTTCTTTTATGTCTGGGGCTAACGTGCTCTTTTGCTAGGGAACCTTTTTAAAAATTTGCCTAAAAACTCTGCTGGATATACTTACACTCAGCCCCTCCTCTGCAAATAAATGGGCACAAGAGCTTCAGATGTGTAACATATGCCAACACATTCATGCAATCTTGTCTCTGGAAGGCTGCTTTATTCCTGTTAGAGAAGCAGGCGCTGTAATAAGAAACATTGTTTAAAACACTTGCTTTGAAAAGTCTGTTGCTGTGGCAGAGAACATGGACTGAAGGGGAGGGGAGGAGGAGGAGAGGGCAATGAAACCACACAAGTAGGGAGAGGAGACAACTTTGAAAGCATATTCCACCTCCTGCAGGAGTACATCCCTAATTAGAAAGCTAACGTAAAATAATTATCTGGCCACAAATAGCATTTGACAAAGAAGGGAAGAGCAAGGGGAGTATGGTTTAGTGGTTAGAACACAGCACTGAGAATAAGAGTCCTGCCACTAATTCACTGTGTGATCATGGGCAAGTCATTTAAACTTTGTGCCTCTGTGACAGTTCGGGGATATGTCTGTTTTAAATTATGAATTCCATTTTGTTTTGTGAATGATTATAACCTTCACTCTGGATTGGAGGATCCATTCTATAGCAGAGGTTTTATACTTAGTGGACAGACCACATCAGAGCAATCAAGGCCCTCAACATTAAACGACTCTTCACTACTGGATCAATAGATTTTCTACTAGCAGGGCTGTTGACTTTGAATGTCTCTATACTTAGAAGTCTGGGGGAGCACGGTCCTGGCCCCTCCTCTCACACAACTGTAGCACCTGGGCAAACAGGGAACAGATCTGGTTTTAATAGGAATGCGTGTCTAAGCAAGGGAGGCCATTCCACTGCCAGAAGCAAGATGGCTGTGCCAAGAAGTTACCAGACACTGAGTCTGCACCTGTGAGTGCTCCTGAGACACCCAGAGGTAAGAACAGTGATCAGTCACTACCCAGACCTGGGGCTTATAAGTATGTGGAATTCAGCAGTTGGATCCCATCAAAACAGACTTGTGTCCATCCAGAAAGCAGGTCTAAGCCAGGTTATGACATCCCCATTTGTAAAATACCTTCATACTTCCCAGGAGTGTCTTGGGGCTTAATATTTGGGAAGCATTTTGAGATCCTTGAGCAGTGATGCTCTATGAACACAAATCATCACTGTTATAAAGAAAGAATCCATTTTAAGTGCTGCCAGACAGATGCATGGGAGCATCACGGAGGGTGTGGTGATGTTTCCTCAGGAGAGTAACCTTAACTAACATTAAAGCAAGGTTTTTGTTTGTGAAGTTCCTTACTCTTTTAACATTATTTTTATTGTTTTTATATACAATATAAATACATAACTAAATAAAACATATATAAATACATACACCAGAAGGAAATAGCATATAAATAACAAAATTCAAAGCTAATTATTTATAAAACCTAGAACAAAACAAAACAAAAAGCCTGAACCCATAGTGGTCATGCAGTTCATCAATTATTAGAATGACTAAATAGCTAAATAAGTGAGAACATAACTTATGAATATTGGGAACTACTATATACTAAACTGCAAAAATATGCAACAGTTTCATGTTTAACCAGACATCCTTGTATTTTTTCCCAAGCATTTCTATTGGACAGATTCGTTTTTGTTTGTTTTTTCCATTAATGCTGTAGTAGAGAGATCACTAAACCAGTATGTGTATGAGGAGGAATTGCAAATTTCCATTTTTTCAAAATAACTTTTGGCCACTAAAATAGTAACTGCAATCCATTTCTTAATGTTAACTGGACATACCAATTCTCACCCAACCTTAACTATGATCTTGCTACTGCAAGACCATAATTTGAGGCCCCAGATCTATCTGATATGGCCCCATTACCATAGTATCTGAGCACCTCACAATCTTTAAAGTATTTATCCTTATGACACCCTTTGAGGTAGGAAAGTACTCTTATCTCCATTTTAAAGCTAGCTTGAGACAAAGAGGCAACTGACTTGCTTAAAGTCATATTGGAAGTAAACTCAGGTCTCTCAAGTCCTAGGCTAGTGCCTTAACCACTGGATGGTCTTTCCTCTCTGGTCATACAAGTGGCATGGATGAGGTTTCAACATCGGAGTGTGTTTCTACAGGTAAAAGGAAATATTTGGAGAAGGTCCATTTTCAAAGTCTCTCTCAAGATCCATAGATATATCACCTCAAGCTGCATCCTCATGCAACATCCTGGATGTGGCATCAGAGCACACCAGAGAGAGTTCTGGGACCTGTCTTTCAGTTCAGTGCTGGTCCTCAACCAACTGTTTGGCTTGTATGACGGTCGTATGATCAAGCTGATGACCTCGGGAAAGAACTCTTAGATAAATGTATGACAAACAAGCCATAAATGATGTCTCAAATTTGACAAGTGAAAAATTCAGGAGCAATCAATTACTTGTCATAGCAAAACTTCCACAATTTAGAACACTTTAAACAACATCTTCCTCAAACACAACAGCAACTCTCACATAATAACACAAAGAGCAGCAGTTCTATGCTATTGGTTTTCTGTTGCTGTAACAGCTGCAATAGCCAGCTGTGATCATATTCTACCAGTTCTAGAAGCTATAAAGTGAATCCATATCAGTAACTGGCTCAGATATGCCAAGCTACAAAAAACACTTAATCTTTTATAAGTTAAACGAAAATATAAATCACAGTCAAAATTCCTATGCTGAACCTTCCACGGTAAAAGTTTGTTGATTGCATTTATTTATTTTTATTATTTATGATCCAGCTTGAAAACAGAAAAACTGAAATGATGGGCCAAATGTACTGAGGGGAGGAGTGCAAGAGGAAAAGTAACTTACAGAAGCGTCAAAAATAAAGCAGGGTAAATGCCAGCTTTGATGTAAGCCCTGGTGCAATCAGCTGCAAATCCCACTGTATTAAATGGGAATTTCACCAAGCGCTGAATATGGCCACACAGAATACCCAGACAGTATGGGCTGCTCATTCCACACTCCCACTGAATGCCAAATCAATACACATTACACTACTTTGCCACATAGACCTGTGTTAGGATAACTAGAAATGATCAACCCCCTCCCACACACACACACACACACACACACACACACACATTTTCAACACATCTTTTGTTCAAGAAAAGAAAACCTGAGCTACCCCACCCCCACCAAATGAAATTTAACAGAAAAATTCCTCAACAAATTGGAATTTGGAAAATGTTGACCAACTTCCACACAGGACCCAATTATTGAAGTGAATGGAAGTGGGATGTATGCAACCAACATTATGATCAGGCCCCCCAGACTGTAACAAGCATCCCTGTTCATTCAACCACCTGTAATGCCATAGGTGAAGTCAGCAATATTGTGGAGGCAAGGGGAGAGGAGGATCTCTCAAAACCCTTGTGACAATCTGCTGAGTTTTGGAGCATGAGGTTGAGTTCTCCTTATGTCAGAAGATGACATTCACTTCACTCACATAAAACTCAAGTAATCAGGCTTTATTTGTGTGGCTGAAGGTTGGGTGGGAGGTGAAATACACCACCTCCTGACCAGCAGCCTCAGTACCAGTGGTGTGGAGCATGGGGCAGCTACTGCATCCACATAATCACATCCTGGGACCCTTTCCCTGGCTCCATCATTGTCCTTTGCACTACCTATGCAGGACTGGCACATAGAACACCCTCAGCCCTTAAGACACCCCTCCATTGCTTCCCCCTCACTTGCAATGTGCAGCTTAAGTAACACAGAGGGCCTTACATTAATCCTCCACACCTGGATGAATTTTATCCAGTGTGTCCTGGACTCAGTCAGCTGAAACTACTTGACGTTAGTGTTCTGAAAATTTAGCCAATGAATATTGCTATAGTTCAGTCCACTGCTGGCTCGATTCACGCCCCACCAATAGGTCAGCTTCTAACTCAGAGTAGCAAAGGAGTGATCAGGTGGCAGAGAATGGGAGCCTATATGTGCAGTTTTAAAGCAACTTGTAGGTGGTGCAGTAAACTAGGGAATATGAATGGGTACAAACAGTTTACTTTTTAAAAGGAAGTAAACTTCTGAGGATGGATTTTCAGAGCAAATGATGCATTTTCTCTCATGCACTTCTTTCTCTGCCATGCACTGAACATGTTCCAGGAGCCTGCAGATATCAGGATTATAAAACTACAATGTTTTATAAGTGCAAAGATAATGGTATAGACTTTGCCCTAGGCAAAGGATGATAAATGACCCCAGCGAAACACTTTTGTTGCAGACTATTACACACAAATATATATATATATATATATATATATATATACACACACACACAGACAAACAGAGAGTGCGAGATTAAAATTCTGAAAGAAACATCTTGGCAAAAGGAAGCTTAATGAACTACCTCATTTCAGGCATCCTGTGTACCTATGAGGAATTCAGTGTTTCCTTTTGATTTTATATTAGGAAGAAGAAAAAAGGGAAAAAAGACTAACTAATTTTCTTAGAGCTGAATAGCAAAGCTTTAAAAACAAAGCTGTTTGATCCCAAATCACTAACAAAAGGTGTGCATGTGTAGGGGGGGAAATAAGAAATAGGTTTTAAAAACTAAAGGCCAAGATTTTCAAAAGTGACTTTCTTTTGTTAAAAGGGTGGGGGGAGAGACGGTCCCCTTCTTCCCTGCCCAGTTCTGGTGCTGCTGACATGTGCAACTCCCAATATTGTCATTATGAGCTGCATTCACAGAATAAGAGCAGCATATGGGCCAGAGGAGTTACCCGCTAAGGGAAAGATAGCTATCTGTACATTTAATAAGAAGCCAGTGCATTAGTGTACAGGTAATTAAGTCAGCAGAAGTAGTTCTTAAAATACATGTGATTTGAAATAAGCATTGTAGCTAACCTTTATATCCCACTCTCTTAAACACACACATACACCCTGTAAACTGCTAGATACACTGTTTGCTACATCTAGTTATTTGAGGGAAATTCTAATGGGAAATTCCAGTTTTGAATCTTTGATCACGACTGTCTTTCAAAGTCCCTGCAGAACTGTGAATTGACACAGCTTTCCTCAACAGGTTCAATTAACAGTACAGGGCATCAACCAGCATATTTACGTGGAGGCAGTGTTGACTAGTGAATAGAGCACTGGGCTGGGTATCAGGAGTCCTGGATTATATGCCCAGCTCTGCTGCTGGTCTATTGGGTGATCATGGGCAAATCACTTTTCCTTTCTGTGCCTCAGTTTCTCTATCTGTAAAATGGGACTAATGATGCATACTTCCTTTGCAAAGTACTTTGAGATCTACAATTAAAAGTTCTACATAAGAACTAGGTTTTATTACTACATTAAAATGTCTTTCATATGGCATGTCATTTCCAACACTAATTTCAATGGTCTGTTCTTTTTACTAGTCTGTGTTATGACAGTACAAGCTTCCATATATGTAAATATTGCCTTGCTTTTAGGGAAAAATAGCATTATTGCTCCAGCTTTCTAATAACTATGCGGCCTAACACAATAGGGTCCTAGTTCATGACTAGGGCTCATAAGCACTATGGAACTACAAACAATAAATAAATATTAGAAGTCTGAGTCCAGTGGCAAGTGTGTTATAATCTAATAAATTTTGTATCCTATATCAGTGGACTATATCTATCACATGCAAGGGAATGGACTCAATTAATAGGCTTTCTCCATTTCAAACTTCTGTGATCAGGGGAGTGATACTGCATTGTTTAAAACATTGCAGCTCCAAAATGACATATAACTGCTTTTTTACCTTTTAAATAAGGTCACTTATTTTACAGCTACTGCCAATGCATTTTTGTCACTTAGATTTAAAGAGGACAAACCGGTTATATTACTCTTTAATTTTTGCCAGGAGCTTTATATTTTGTGTTTGATGCCTCAGTACAGGGCCTGTTAACTAATTTCACAAAATTGTGGTGCAACTGCTTTGATTTGGCTAAGCAATAGCTCTCACAAAAATAATTGGTGTGATCATGACCGTAGCAAATGGATAGGAATAGAGTAAGAGGTCTGATATACATGCTCAAGTGCCTCTCGCTATCCTTAATCCTGTATGTGTTCCAGTGACATATGGCAACTCAGAATCATGTTCCTTATGAACTTCATGTAATAATGTGTTTTATCTGGCACAGTACCTGGATTTTTCCATCCCGTGCAAAGAGTAAACTAGAACTGGGAAAACAAAGTAATCATCAGCTGTTGGGTAGAGAGTGTCTCACTTCACCACTATAGGTGGCTCTAGTTGACACCATGTTGGCCAAGGGCAGTGTAGGCTTGAGGACAAACTACATTTTCACCTCTAGGGAGGCTCTTACTGTCTAAACTAGGATAAAGGCATATTGATGGACTAGCTCAGTTGAGCTTGTGCTGCATCCTGTGCTGTTTCTGTTCTATAGATAAACATGATTTCAGGCTCGAGAGCTGTCAAATTAACCACCTTTCACAGGAAAACAAATTTTAAATGTACTTTTTTCCCATTTCAAAGCCTACTTCATAAATGCATCATTTTTTACTAACTGTCGTAGAGTCACATGGGTGCAGAATTTGGCTCTTTCAATCAGATCTGTCTCGAGCTCATGTGCACCTTAAACATTGATCACTTCTGTTGGTCTCTTTGCTTAGAATTAGAGTCCTGTTCCAGCACAGTGAACATTTATAAACTCATATCTCCAGAGAAGTAACCTGTTTTTCCAAATAAACGTCAATAAAGGGATACATTAAGGACTGTGGTACATGCATAGAAAAACCTCTGTAGCTTACCCTTATTCTTGTGGCTGGAGCTGCTGCCTCAATTTCCCTCTTCTGGCTAAACAGAAGAGAATTACACACCTTCTGGGGTAAACAAAAGTCTAAACTAGTTTAACAGATTCTGAAACTTTCACCCACTCTTTCCCCTGGACCACAGTCTTCCCTAGAGAGTCTGGGATATAGCAATAGTGGCCATTACTGGTTCATAGAGTCAGGAGGGAGTTCACAAGCTCCAGTCTTGGAGGCCCCTAAAAGAGTAGCTGGCATCAGGTCTGACAACCAGCTCTCCACAATGCTACTTCCTCTGCTCTGCCAGTCTCTTAATTCCCTCGCAGGGGTTGGCAGTCTGGCTTTCTACCCGAAGTAACATTCCCTCCCTCAGGGTCCCTTACTTAGCCACCCGGTTGTCTTTTTAGGCCTCTTCCTGCACCCGCTCCAACATTTGTGCTGAAAAGACACAGAGATACCGCTCACAAATATTTTTTCTTCTTTCCCCAGTCTCTCATCCCAAAAGGGAGTTTATTTATAGCCCTGCCCCCTTTCCCAGCATTCCTTGCAGCTCTCATGATCTTTCTATGAACTACAAGCCCCAGAATGCCCGTGGTGCTGGACTGGACTAAGATCAAGACTGTACTGGGTCTGTAGCCTGCCTTAAAGCATCTGCAGACACTGTTACAGCCTCCCTATCTTGGTGAAAAAAGCCCCTCCGTCCTCTTGTCTTTCCAGTTCTTCCTAGAAAATTCACTTGCTCCACAAGGTCCATAAACATTAGACCTCAACCCCGTTGTATCTCAACATTTTAGTCTAAGATGACTAAATGAAATTGTGCAAAATTAATACTTTCCTCTGGGTCTCCCAGTGCCTATTGTTTTATCTGCACCTAACTTTTTGTGCCAGCCCTTTTTGGCAGGCTATATCTTTATGAGGGTCTTGAAAGGTACAGTGGCCACTGAACCATCTGTCACTGCTGTGTATAAATAATTAAAAATGCACTGGAGTAGGGGGACTGGGACCAGGGTCTGTCACCTCATAAGTGAATCCCCAAACCACTGTACTAATGCATCAGTCTCTCTTGCTTCCTCTTGGCCAATGACTATTTAAGCGTATGTATATATAAATACATAAAAAGTGGAACAGCTTCAACAGCTGAGATTGAGAGAGCCCTGCCTCAGTATACCCCATAGCCCTGTGGCGAGAGCACTCACCTGGAAGAGGGAGACCCAGTTCAAATCCCTTTTCCCCACGAGAGAAATTGAACCCAGGTTTCTCGCATCCTGTATGAGTGCTCTAACCACTGAGCTAAGACTTATAAAAGGCAAGATCTTCTCATACTCCTGTGTTGTTTTCTGCAGCAACCCATCCAGTAGACAGCTTCTGAGACTGCCCACTGGATCAGGCCCCTCAGGTAGACAGGCAAGGGAACACCTAGTCTGAGGATCCTACTGGGGCATAGGCATGAGATAGCTACCTCAGTGTAGGTCCACGGGCACCTGTGTGCATGCACACTGGCAGATTTTTAGGTGCTCAGAGGAATTTACCAGCAGAAATTTAGGGAATTAGGGACTTTAGGCACCTAGAGCGGGGTTTAAGAATCAAAATTTTAGATTTAGGCACCTAAACTGCATGTTAGGGACCTAAATCTCTTTGTGCCCTGCATTTCTAGTCCTCCTGAGTGTGGAAAAAAGCTTGAAGTTGTGAAGCAAGTGCACCCTACAAAACCTTACAGAAACCAGCAGGCAAAGGAAAGGAACCCAACATTTATTTATTTTTTAATTTTATGAATTTGGCTCTTAGCCATCATATAGGACCAGTTTACGAGAGGTGTAGTTAAAAGTATTTTTCAGTTTTCTCTTCCTGCTGTTTATAATCATCCTTTGTCAGCTTGAAAGAGAATTCTATTTCTGGAACTTGTTTTCCCTCCATTGATTTATTATTACAGGACTTCAGGACTGCTTGTTATCAAAGGTTTGCTTAGGAACATTGGCTTGAAACGGAAAGATTGCTCAGAAGAAAAAGCAGGTTGAATGCTCATTTTTTTATTATTCATTTAGGGGGAGATTTTCAAAAGCACCTAGAGGATTTAGGTGCATAAGTCCCATTGACTTTCAATGCCATATGTGCTCCCAAGTTCTATAAGCACTTTTGAAAATCTAACTCAAGGCTTTCAGTAAATCTGCTTTGACTGTGTTTGTGCCCCTATTGTGTTTACTTTTCACAGACATTCTACTGAACAAGAATATTTGCAGCAACAGCACATTTTAATGAATAGTGGAGAATATTCATGGAATTCGTAGAATTTTGACTAAATAAACGTGAGAATTCGCACAGGAAACAATTCCAAAAGTTACGCTCCTCCAAATCAGGGAGCTGAAACAAACTATGTGACTTAAGTATCCAATCAAAACTCTTTGAATGTCTCCTTGAGTACTCACCACAAATTGATCATGAACACGCCACAAGCCAACACTTAGTGGTCAAAATAATTCATCAGGTAATTTCAAATCATTACCAATAATAAATATGAGAAAATTATGATCTGTAACCAGAAAGTTCAGGAATGGACCAAGAGCCAAAATAAAATAAATGATTCATCCACTTCCATTGAGGAGGGTGGGCAACACACAGTGGGTCAAATTCACACTTGCGGGTGCCAAGGGGTCTAATTAGTACTCTCCTGTGCTAGTGGGGCTCTATGCTGGATCAGTGGAAAAAGGCAGCTCCAAAAAAAGGCAGCTAAGGCTCCTGGTGGAGTTGGGACTGCCTCTTGATCATCCCCCTTCCTACTAGCAGGAGGGGAAGAGTGGAAGTCTATCAAGTGGGTGTAGACAGACGCCCCACGGTATGTCAATCACTGTTCTAACAACCCTTTGTTGAACAGCAGAATGCATCCAGGATATCTTAGTGAATCAAAAAAGAACTAGATGGGCTCAAAAAAAGAACTAGATAAGTTCATGGAGGATAGCTCCATCAATAGCTATTAGCCAGGATGGGCAGGGATGGTGTCCCTAGCCTCTGTTTGCCAGAAGCTGAGAGTGGACGACAGGATGGATCGCTGTTGATGATTACCTGTCCTGTTCATTCCCTCTGGGGCACCTGGCATTGGCCATTGTCAGAAGACAGGATATTGGTCTAGATGGACCATTGGTCTGACCCAGTATAGCCGTTCTTATGTTCTTAAACCAGTAGCCCCAACTCACTGAGGTGGGGATATTCCCATACTAATGGGAACAAGAGAGCAGGGATTGGTACATTGCTTATGAAGCTGCCATTGTACATTGCTTGTGAAATTGCCCATTTGGCTAGCACATCTCTAGGCATCTGTTAATGCAACATTCACACAACTATGTTGCAGTCTGTGTTAGTAGGGTTGTAGATTACAGTCTATCACAGACAACATGGCCCTAGTACATTACAATCACTGTAGGAGATTGATGTGTACTACAGGGGCTAATCTCCCAGCACCCTGATGCAAATGCCTTCTCCATGGTCTCCAACACATAACCATGTCCAATACATAGAGTTTTCCCCCGACTGGCTGACTCTCCCTCTGCAGCCATCAATGATTCTTAGACATTCTATTTAGATAACATTCACACCCATGTAGAATATCCACCAAATTGCAGTGGGCTGCGTGGCAGGTCTAGCCCCATCTCCATGAATGCAGCAGTTCCCAGACAGCGAAGGCCTGGTGTGTAAGGGATGGGGCTGAACACACCTTGAGAGTGTAGAACCCAATTGTGCACAGGGGTCTGGTGATGGTGGATCATGAATGAGTTAGGACAGGACCAAGGGATCTGCCATTGAGCTTATTTGCAGACCTCCCAGGCCCACAATGAGGCTGCAGTAGGGGTCCACAAAGCTACTCTAGCCCTGTGGCCAAAGTAGCAATGGAGTCACTGTGTGCTTGGAGTTTGTATGCAACCTCACCCTTTTACCTTGTTTCTCCCTAGCACCTAGCTCAGCTACTCAGGTTTGCTTCTGGGTTTAAGGTTTGCTTCTACATTCAGAGCAGGTTTGAGCCAGCCAGCTTCATGTTACATCTTTATTACACTTCGCACAAGGGACAGAAATGTGTGAAATATTCAGAGGCCCAAAGCATTCTTACATAGTGCTTTTCATCCATAGAGCTCAAATCACTTTACAAAGGAGATAAGTATTATTATCCCCACATGAGGTCTCTTCACCTCTCACTTTCAAAAATAAAAATCACTGCTGGCCTGAGAGTTTTCAGACCAAAAATCAGTTATTTTTACAACCTGTAGGATAGATCCTCAGCTAGTGTATATTGGAAGAGCTCCACCGAAGTCGATTGAGTTATGCTAATTTAATCTAGCTGAGAATCTGGCCCATCATGATCCCATGATGTTTCTCAAATACAACATAAAAACATATAGGGTTTTTTCCACACACATGTGGAGCATCTTACAGCATATTAAGCACACAGCAGGGTCAGTGAAAATTTGCTGGGAAAAATACACCACCTAAATATGTAGCTAAATTAGCTACATCGACCCTGATTTAGCAAGCTATTTCAGCATGTTAATATTCCCTTTGATTTCTTGATGTCAATAGGTCCACTGATCTGCTTAAAATTAGGCATGTGTTAAGTACCCTGCTGAATCAGGGCCATAGTCAGAGACTAGAATTCAAATAAAAAGCCTGTTACTAAAAATATACTGGGCCATACAATAATTAAATTTGTGTTCGGTGTACATAAAGAATGAAAAGATAATACAACATGCTACACATAGGCATATAAGGTTGTAGAAAAAAACTGTAATATTTTAATATTTGAGAAACAGCATGCTGATTCTGTAATTATAAAAAGAACAGGAGTACTTGTTAAAGACTAACAAATTTATTTGAGCATAAGCTTTTGTGGGCTACTGCCCACTTCTTCGGATGCATAGAATGGAACATAGATTGAGGAGATATATATACACAGACAGGGCCGGCTCTGGCTTTTTTGCCGCCCCAGGCAAAAAAGCCTCCGGCCGCGCCCCCCCCCCCCCAGCGCGGCAGGGGAGGGCGGCCGGAGCCCCGGGGGGAGGGCGGCGAGCCCCGGCCGTGGCCCCGCTCTCCCCAGCGGCGAGCCCTAGCTGGGGCTCCGCTCTCCCCGGCGGCCAGAGCACCGGGGGGAGGGCGGCGAGCCCGCCGCGGCTCCGCTTTCCCCGGCGGCCAGAGCACCGGGGGGAGGGTGGCGAGCCCCGGCCGGGACTCCACTCTCCCCGGCGGCCAGAGCGCTGGGGGGAAGGCGGCGAGCCCGCCGTGGCCCCGCTCTCCCCGGCGGCCGGAGCACCACGCCGCCCCCCTCCAGGTGCCGCCCCAAGCACAAGCTTGGTGGGCTGGTGCCTGGAGCCGGCCCTGTACACACATATAGAGAGCATGAAAAGGTGGGAGTTGTTAAGTACTCCTGTTCTTTTTGCGGATACAGACTAACACGGCTGCTACTCTGAAACCTGTAATTATAAAGAATATCAACATGAATACACACATAGGGACAGTGTTAAGGTCATCAGCATGCTAACTTACCTGTGGCATTTCCTACCTTTGAGTGATTGACTATACGATCAAATTTGTAACTGTCTCTTAATGTGGTTTTCTACAGGAAATACGGAATTAATCCAGCAGCCAGGAGCATCAGCAAAACAAATTCAGCCGCCTGTGTCAAAAACACAAACAAGTCTGAAATGATTTCAGCAATTTATGATGATGGTTTAAAAAAAAAAATCACCCATTATTTTGGAACACAGTTTGTATAATGCTTTTTACAGCTCATATGGGAAGCATTTCTTTTCTCCTCCTCCTAATTATCACTAAGCATTTGAGATGCAATTTTGCCTCTGATCTGCTCATTTAAACTAAATCCATGGAAATTAGTAACAATGGCCCAAGGAAATTATATTGAACAATTGAAATAAACAAGTGACTGACTGAAACGGAATGCCAACATCCCCCTGGTCAGCTAACCATGATCAAAGAGGAAACAGATCAATTGTAAGGTCATTAAAGGACAAGAGAAACACAATGGATATTGATGTAAGAGAAAATAAGCTTGGAAAAGTCTAATTGTAATACAGCCGTTTTAATAGAAGAGCTGTTCAAGTGGGACAAGGCCCACCACATGCCCTTGGACACAGAGGTCTCCTATTATTAGTGTACATGCCTGATTAACTACTTACTCACCCACTTGGCTGCAAACAACTAGCATTCTGTAATTGATCCCAGTGGGACCACCAGGGTTCATCCAATTCAGTGCAGTTATTGAATGTTTCATTATGGCGATCAGCTGTCATCCATGTGCCAAAGAAACTCACCGTATGCCACAGAAATGCTTTGTGGCCCTTGCTTTAAAATGCATTCAAGTGGGAGAGTGTTTTGTGAAACAGAGTTCCTTTAAAAAAAAAAACTGATTGATGAGTGATTTCATCTGTTTCAATAGGTAGCCATTAGGACTACAAAACCAGCTGGGCCTGCTATACATCTTTTCATTGATCCTCCTTCATTTTGTGGGAGAGGTAAAGAATTGAATGCATTTCAAATTATGTTATTTTCTATCTGATTGCAGAAGGGGGATAGAAAGAGAGGGTGCCTTGTGCTGTACACTGGCTTCAGTAAATTAGTGTTTCATAGATTCATAGATTCTAGGACTGGAAGGGACCTCGAGAGGTCATTGAGTCCAGTCCCCTGCCCGCATGGCAGGACCAAATACTGTCTAGACCATCCCTGACAGACATTTATCTAACCTACTCTAAAATATCTCCAGAGACGGAGATTCCACAACCTCCCTAGGCAATTTATTCCAGTGTTTAACCACCCTGACAGTTAGGAACTTTTTCCTAATGTCCAACCTAGACCTCCCTTGCTGCAGTTTAAGCCCATTGCTTCTTGTTCTATCCTTAGAGGCTAAGGTGAACAAGTTTTCTCCCTCCTCCTTATGACACCCTTTTGGATACCTGAAAACTGCTATCATGTCCCCTCTCAGTCTTCTCTTTTCCAAACTAAAGAAACCCAATTATAATTAATGGAGATATCCCATCTCCTAGAACTGGAAGGGACCTTGAAAGGTCATCAAGTCCAGCCCCATGCCTTCACTAGCAGGACCAAGTACTGATTTTGCCCCAGATCCCCAAGTGGCCCCCTCAAGGATTGAACTCACAACCTGGGTTTAGCAGGCCAATGCTCAAACCCCTGAGCTATCCCTCCCCCCCAATTCTTTCAGCCTTCCTTCATAGGTCATGTTCTCAAGACCTTTAATCATTCTTGTTGCTCTTCTCTGGACCCTTTCCAATTTCTCCACATCTTTCTTGAAATGTGGTGCCCAGAACTGGACACAATACTCCAGTTGAGGCCTAACCAGAGCAGAGTAGAGCGGAAGAATGACTTCTCGTGTCTTGCTCACAACACACCTGTTAATACATCCCAGAATCATGTTTGCTTTTTTTGCAACAGCATCACACTGTTGACTCATATTTAGCGTGTGGTCCGCTATAACCCCTAGATCCCTTTCTGCCTTACTCTTTCCTAGACAGTCTCTTCCCATTCTGTATGTGTGAAACTGATTTTTTCTTCCTAAGTGGAGCACTTTGCATTTGTCTTTGTTAAACTTCATCCTGTTTACCTCAGACCATTTCTCCAATTTGTCCAGATCATTTTGAATTATGACCCTGTCCTCCAAAGCAGTTGCAATCCCTCCCAGTTTGGTATCATCTGCAAACTTAATAAGTGTACTTTCTATGCCAATATCTAAGTCGTTAATGAAGATAATATTGAACAGAGCCGGTCCCAAAACAGACCCCTGCGGAACCCCACTCGTTATGCCTTTCCAGCAGGATTGGGAACCATTAATAACTACTCTCTGAGTACAGTTATCCAGCCAGTTATATACCCATCTTATAGTAGCCCCATCTAAATTGTATTTGCCTAGTTTATCGATAAGAATATCATGCGAGACCGT
Source organism: Malaclemys terrapin pileata (assembly GCF_027887155.1). Taxonomy (NCBI): domain Eukaryota; kingdom Metazoa; phylum Chordata; order Testudines; family Emydidae; genus Malaclemys; species Malaclemys terrapin. The sequence goes on along the minus strand of NC_071511.1, from coordinate 75,440,217 downwards.
ATCAAATGCCTTACTAAAGTCTAGGTATACCACATCCACAGCTTCTCCCTTAAAAACAAGACTCGTTATCCTATCAAAGAAAGCTAACAGATTGGTTTGACACGATTTGTTCTTTACATGCTGGCTATTCCCTATCACCTTACCACCTTCCAAGTGTTTGCAGATGATTTCCTTAATTACTTGCTTCATTATTTTCCCTGGCACAGAAGTTAAACTAACTGGTCTGTAGTTTCCTGGGTTGTTTTTATTTCCCTTTTTATAGATGGGCACTATATTTGCCCTTTTCCAGTCTTCTGGAATCTCTCCCGTCTCCCATGATTTTCCAAAGATAATAGCTAGAGGCTCAGATACCTCCTCTATTAGCGCCTTGAGTATTCTAGGATGCATTTCATCAGGCCCTGGTGACTTGCAGGCATCTAACTTTTCTAAGTGATTTTTAACTTGTTCTTTTTTTATTTTATCTGCTAAACCTACCCCCTTCCCATTAGCATTCACTATGTGAGGCATTCCTTCAGACTTCTCGGTGAAGACCGAAACAAAGAAGTCATTAAGCATCTCTGCCATTTCCAAGTTTCCTGTTAATGTTTCTCCCTCTTCACGGAGCAGTGGGCCTACCCTGACTTTGGTCTTCTTCTTGCTTCTAATGTATTGATAAAAAGTCTTCTTGTTTCCCTTTATTCCCGTAGCTAGTTTGAGCTCATTTTGTGCCTTTGCCTTTCTAATCTTGCCCCTGCATTCCTGTGTTGTTTGCCTATATTCATCCTTTGTAATCTGTTCTAGTTTCCATTTTTTATATGATTCCTTTTTATTTTTTAGATCATGCAAGATCTCGTGGTTAAGCCAAGGTGGTCTTTTGCCACATTTTCTATCTTTCCTAACCAGCGGAATAGCTTGCTTTTGGGCTCTTAATAGTGTCCCTTTGAAAAACTGCCAACTCTCCTCAGTTGTATTTCCCCTCAGTCTTGATTCCCATGGGACCTTACCTATCAGCTCTCTGAGCTTACCAAAATCTGCCTTCCTGAAATCCATTGTCTCTATTTTGCTGTTCTCCCTTCTACCCTTCCTTAGAATTGCAAACTCTATGATTTCATGATCACTTTCACCCAGGCTGCCTTCTACTTTCAAATTCTCAATGAGTTCCTCCCTATTTGTTAATATCAAGTCTAGAACAGCTTCCCCTCTAGTAGCTTTTTCAACCTTCTGAAATAAAAAGTTGTCTGCAATGCAGTCCAAGAATTTGTTGGATAGTCTGTGCCCTGCTGTGTTATTTTCCCAACATATATCCGGATAGTTGAAGTCCCCCATCACCACCAAATCTTGGGCTTTGGATGATTTTGTTAGTTGTTTAAAAAAAGCCTCATCCACCTCTTCCACCTGGTTAAGTGGCCTGTAGTAGACTCCTAGCATGACATCACCCTTGTTTTTTACCCCTTTTAGCCTAAACCAGAGACTCTCAACACTTCCATCTCCTATGTCCATCTCTACCTCAGTCCAAGTGTGTACATTTTTAATATATAAGGCAACACCTCCTCCCTTTTCCCCCTGTCTATCCTTCCTGAGCAAGCTGTACCCATCCACACCAACATTCCAATCATGTGTAATATCCCACCAAGTTTCAGTGATGCCAACAATGTCATAGTTGTATTTATTTATTAGCACTTCCAGTTCTTCCTGCTTATTACCCATACTTCTCGCATTTGTATATAGGCATCTAAGATACTGGTTTGATCTTTCCTCCTTGTTGTTGATTAAAAAATATATATTAAAAGAACAAAATATAACAAAATTCTGAGAATCATTTATCCCAGGAAATGAATCTCTAATGTCTGTATTCTGTTCCACTAAGAAGTCCAGAAGAGATGGAATTGAGGTGGATTCCGGAATTCAATTTACTAGTTAATTTGTTGGGGGCACGTTTACATTATGGCTAGGAGGCCTGTCACCATTCCTGCCATCTGAGATTTGGGCTTTAATACTACAGGCTATTTTGATTTAAATTGTATCACTGATGATGTTCACAGTGGCTAGAGTACAGCTATACTTAGAGATAAAGGTTTTTTTGTGATAGATTTACCCATTTGGATGCATGGGGGGGTTGGGTGGGGGCGTGAAGTGTAATGATCCAACCTTTCAAAATAGAATCCCAATCTTAATTTCCTTTGTTAGATCCGTCCTGGTTCGACATTAGCACCATTATTAATAAACCAAGTCCTGAAACTATGTGTTCTGTGAACGTTAACACAGAATCAGTAAGATAAATACATTTTCACTGTTTCAGGGAAGATTGCAATGGAAAAAGCCCTATGATAAATATCTGGCAGGAATGGGATAATGCAGCCAAGATAGAGTAGCCTAAGGATTGAAAGTGACCAGGGAATAAATAGCAATAGACTAGTTCTCATTTTCCCTGCCTGTGGTCTACATGACAATAAATCTTTCTTGAAAGGGAAATTGCACCTACCCATTTTCCCAAAAAAAAAGGATGAGTCACACAAGGTAACGCAAGGTCAACATTAGTTTATCTACATAACTGTCAGGCATCCAAATGACACATTTTATCAGCCTGTTTGCTTAATGGTGCAACATGATAGATCTGGTTATTTCCATTTGTACTTTTCGTTTTTCTTGTATGCCAACAGGCAGCTTTTGTAAAAACACAAACATAACAATGGTATGTGGTATGTGGAGAGTTTAAAAAATAAGACATAAGGATTTCATTACCCAGCTAGATGAGAAAGGAAAATCCGGCCTAAAGAAAACCTCCAGCCAGCTGATTTCTAAGCCCTTTGGGGAAGTGACCACATGCTATTCAAGTCCAAAAGGAAGAATAATATGGACAAATCCATCTGGTAGACGTTGACCTTGATTAAACAAAAATGTTGATTTTCAATGTTCTTCTGGGGCATTAAAGCAATAGAACGTCCTGTGCTACCAGACACATCACACTTCAACATAACCCTGCTTCACGCCATTCTTCTAGCCTCTCACCATTGTCATTTACACCAGGTTAGATTCTGTTAGACTCGGTGGGCAGACGAGGAGGCAATGCATAAGACAGTGTAAATTGTACTTGGGTAAGTGGTTTAGGGAGTGTGGGTAAAATCCTGGCACTACTGAAATCAATGGGAGCATTGATGGGGCCAGTTTCACCCTGTGAATCCAAGTTTATGTAAATTACATGCTGAAGTGCCCAGAAGGTATAAGTCACAGTCACAGGGTGTACTCATTAGTGGCCTCCTGCTGGCCATTTGAGGATTAGCTCCAGCTAGCCATTGCACCCTCCCCTGGCAGGGTCTCTCCCCATCATCCTCTCACCCTGCAGCCACTCTCACTCCCGGAACTGCAGCCTCCACTTTGTGACTCAGCCCCCTCTGGCCAGGTCACTATGTGGTTTCCCTCTTCTAGAGTGGTTGTAACAAAGTCTTTCCCAGAACAAATCACCCCAGGCAGTCCACTGTCCTCTGCCCGGTATGTGCCTTGTCCCCAGTGGCTAGGAGGGGAATCCAGACATGCCCTGTACTCCAGGTTGCAGCTGAGGGGCCCTCTGGTTAGTAACCAAGGCCTACTCCCTTCAGAAACAACAACTATTTCCCAGTGAGACACAGGCACTGTGAGATCACCACTGAGTTTTGGTGGACTAGTATAGCAGCAGAGCCACCACTACTGATCTGGTCAAGCTTTTTTTTTTTTTTTTTTTTTTTTTTTTTTAAATCCTTTCAATATTTTTCCCTCCCCAGGGAGCTCTCTGACTTGAAGGCCCTGTCTCAAATGTCACCTCGTCACTTGTGTTTGTTCTCAGATCATCAAAAGAATAAGCTAAAACTGATTTTTGCAACAGTTCATATGTCAGACCTGACTGATTTGCAGAGGAGGGTAAAGAATAGAAATTCCAAAGGGATCTGAGAGTTGCAGGGTTTGATGATGAAAAACAGCTGCAGGATGATATGCATGTGCTTTGGATTTTGAAATTAAGCTAGTAGGAATATTTTAGCCGGTCTCTTTAAAAAGTATCACCACCTTAGCCGTATGTGCAAAAATGCTTTCTAATTCCTGATTCACTGGCACCTGCAAATTACCAAAGATTTCAATAGCTAACATTCTTCACCAATGGGAGTCACAGACAAACCCCAGTCTGCACTCTTAATGCTTCTGGGAATTCATTCTGGACCACCATGTCCCATGTGCATGTGGAATGCAGGCTTCCTTGTCACTTATGTATGGATGTGGGGCCTGAGGGAGAATACCTGGCACTATCAAGTGCCTCTTGTCCAAAGATCTCACAATGCCTTATGAAAGGGTTGTATTTTAATACACAGAAGGACAGCGATAGGCTAAGGTTAAGGCTTGTGTCTAAGGACCGTATTGACCAACACGTCTACACCCCAAGAATATCCCAGGAGAGTCTCACCTGTCTGAAGAAGGGATTGGTGTTTGGGGAGGAGGTCAGACAGTAGTAGCATAAAGGGGGCCCTTTCCCTCAGCTCCAGAAATGAACAGTTTATTCTCACTTAAGCTTTAGACCCACCAGGGGACAAGGAGGTCAATGATAGCTCCTTTTCGATCTCTTGTGGTGCTCGCCTTCCTTAGACAGTTTATTACATGAATAAGCAAAGCATTCCACGGCTATCATAGCCCCCTCCTGCCTTCCTGCATCTCTGAAACAGATCAAGCTTCCCCACACCTTGTGCTCATTTCCATTCAAAAGCATGTGGAAATGTGAGGCAGCAGAAGGGTGGGGAGGGGGGTATCTTTACAACTGATTCTCATTGGATTAATCCAAGTGGATGTTGGCTTTTGTTTTCTTCCTGAAGAGTGTCTAATAGGATTAATTTGAAGGTTGCGGATGCAAGTTGCCATTCTTTTTCCAAGTGAGGCAGAGAGGGGCATGGGGCAGGGTGATGAAAGGCAACCTGCCAGCCAGTTCTGCTTCATGCTTCTCCACCAATTAGGCTTTCAATGTCTGCTCAAAACAGGCAGGTTACCAATAAGCTTGTTAGTTTAGCATCATTTTGTATCTATTTTCTCTGTAAAAAGTCACTCAATTTAATGCTCAGGAGCTGACAGTTGAGGGAGTCAGAGATGGAGGGGGGGGGGAACACAGGCACACACACACACACACACACACACACCAGTTTCGTTCATATCCACATCAATAACAAAATTGACTACCACGGGAACAAGTCCACATAAAGAAGGTGAATATCACAGATACAGTCAGCAAAGAGCTATCCAACTTCTCTCTGTGACTCTGCTTAGCCAGCTGAAGAGCTCTTCATGCAGCTGGAAGGAGGAAACTACCTTGAATAAAATGTATTTATGTTAAAAAAGCCTTTGTTTGAGGAGAGAGGTCTGAGTAAACTTGCTCTGAACGTGGACATTGCTCCACACTTGAATCCCAAGAGCCACTTTCCACTATTGATACATTAGAAACACTGACTCTAATCCCATAACTGTATTTTTAGAAACTGTAATATGATTGTGAACATCAGTCCAATATAACTGTAGAAATATTTAAATACAGTTATAGGGGTGTCAGTTCCCTCTCCAACTCCCAACATTTTACTGTTTATAATAATTTTACTGTTTCGTACTAATACCTTGGAAGTTGGACACTGAAATCTATGTTCTTAGTACAATTTTCCACTTGCACTGTGAAGACTCGGCGATTGAAGGATTGCTCTCTACCACTGGGTGTTGATTTTATTTATTTAAGACTTGAAGTATTTGCTTTGAACAAAATAACTACACACATAGGGGCAGATCATCAATGAGTGTAAATCAAAGTGAATGGAATTGTGCCGATTTACACCTGCTGAGAATATGGCCCAAAGACTAGCAGGGATTCTGCAACAAGAATGTCAGAGAGGGAAGTGGCCTCCAAGAGGGGCAACAAATCAGATGTTGAGCCTAATAAATCTGGCAACATCACTTTAACCCAGCAAAATCTCTAAAAAGATTCTGAGCTAAGTGCACAGAACTCAGGAAATTCTGAGTTAAGGCTCCTTATTCCAGCATTCTGCCTCAGTATTGTAATAAAATGACACATACCATGAGGCCAGCTCATCAGAACTGGAAAATATTGCTAGACATGTCTCTCCTAAACAGCTACAGTGTGTCATAACACTTCACTTGTAAAGAGATGGCACTGAAAGGCTTTAAAAAAAAATCCAGCAACTTTGCTGTGGTGGATGGATATTAATATCTTTCATAGGTTCTGCAGAATTTTCCTACCTGGTGCTCTTCATTTCAGAACCTATGGCTATCATTCAAAAACATCTGCTGCCTCTTTCTACTGTGCACTACATGTCACAAAAGCAATTGCAAAGCTTTTCTGGGGAAATATTTACTTCTTCCATTCCCCACTATTCCCAAAGATATCTCAAATGTTGGATCTTTGATGTCTGCTGCAAGAGTGATGAAGCACTTGCCTTCATGTAAGACATTGCATAAAATTGTAGGGGTGGGCTGCAGCGCAGAATCACAGAATGCAGTCTTTAATGCAGATTTACAATCTGCCCTTAGGGCACCTTTATTTTACTAGAGGATCCTGTGATGGATGGATGGATGTAGCTATGAAACTGTGCTGCCTTAGTTTTCAGCATAGTGAACTCTGCCTGTGTGCAAAGACAACAGCCATTTTGTTCTCAGAGTAGTCGCAGACTCTTCCGGAGGTTACATGCACTCTTTGCTCTCTCATGGAGACTTCAGTTGTTATTTTTAATTAAAAAAAAAAACATTTTAGCTCCATTATATGGAAAGTGTGAAAAGGTAGTAACAAGCTGTTTGTTAGCTAGATACATAGGAAAATCCGAGATCCACCAGAAAAAGAAAATTTCTATTTTTAATTATTGTTAACGACCTAACAGATTTACTTTAAAATCTTTGGAAAATTCAGTCTTCACTCATATCTGGGCTGTAAACTTGGTTAAGATATTCCGTGTCTTCAAAGATTAAATTCCTACCTTAAGTGGAAATATTCATTGCAACTTGAACTACAGTGTCACAACCAGCACTTCTGTAAGAAGTGAATTATAGGGCTGTACTACTGAATTGTTCTGGTCTATCTGCTTATCCCCATCAAGACCAATTTTAATCTCCATTTTCACTGAAAGAAAGACTAAATTAGGAGCATATTTCTGCTTAGATACAGTTTTCTTTAAAATAGAACATTAGAGTTAAAAGCAGCCTGGACAGAGGATGAAGAACTATGTATAACTGCAGCCAAGTCAGCAGTATTACAGTGTAAAAGATCCAACACACGTCTAATTTAAAAATAGAAATGCATGCCTAAATGTTAGCAGCAATTCACCCACAGCCAGGGTCCTTTTCATCCTCTAGTACAGGGTTTCTCAAACAGAGGTCGCCGCTTGTGTAGGGAAAGCTCCTGGCAGGCCGGGCCAGTTTGTTTACCTGTCCCGTCCGCAGGTCCGGCCGATCGCAGCTCCCACTGGCCCCGGTTTGCCAGTCCAGGCCAATGGGAGCTGCTGGAAGTGGCGCGGGCCGAGGGACTTATTGGCCGCCGCTTCCAGCAGCTCCCATTGGCCCAGAGCAGCGATCCGCGGCGATTGGGAGCTGCGATCGGCCAAGCCTTTGGACGGGGCAGGTAAACAAACCAGCCCGGCCTGCCAGGGGCTTTCCCTGCACAAGCGGCGACCCCTATTTGAGAAACACTGCTCTAGTAAATGTGCCAGGTGATGGTTTGTTGTTGTTTCCTATAAGTCATGTATCCCACTGAGTTACACAATAATAGAAATTAGAAAATGACACAGGTGAGGGTGAAACCTCTTTAAATGTCAAAAGTCTTTAGTGTTACACTATTTCAGCAAACCTCATGAGAAAGAAAACACAATTTCACTCTTCTCTTCGTTCTGCCCTTCTACAGCTCTGTGATTGTGACTCAGAAAATGATAAACATTTGCAGGCTCATTTGTTTAGAAATCAAAATACAGTAAAATGATGATCCTATGCATATGACATGTTGAACCTTTCATTCCTAAGCATGCCAAATAGTTTACAAATTATAGTCCTGATGCTGCCCTCACTAAAGTCAAAGGGAGTTTTGTCACCGACTGCAATGGGAGCAGAAACAGGCACAAGCACATGAATCAGTTTGCTCACCCCTCAAGTAAGACAAGCTGTTTAGTACACCATAGTTTAGGGCAGGAAGGAGGAGTGGATGTCTCTTATTGACTTATGGAGGAAATGTAAGTAATTTAATGGAATTATCCTGTTTAGAAATTTGCTAGGACACCAGAGCCAGCTAGTACTTCTGTTCTTGCAAAGAGTCCCATGAGATGTTTAATTACAAGTAGTCAAGAGCCATGAGGATAAGTGTAGGAGGGAAGGAAACACATACACTCCAGAGAAACCAACAACCTTTCCAGCCTGCAAAGGGTGAAGCACAGCGAAATGGGGATATTGGATGGCCAGCCCAGGAAGCCCTGTGGTCAGCTGTGCCCCACAGAAGCTGTAGGAGCTTCCCTGCAATGCCTCTCCTCAGACACCTAGGGCTAATACGGCGACGACTGGCCAGGTTAGCCTGGCTGCCTCTGCTCCTGCCTTCACTGCTGTCTCTGCTGGCTCCAAGGCAGCAGCAAAATCTCAACACTAAAAAGATACTCTGAGATGGAAGAGACAAGATTGGTTATGAAAGCTTTTAATAGAAGCGTGGGGTAGTTGGTTGGTTTTGGGGGCTGAGTTATGTGTAAACTTTGAGGGAGTACATCTGCCATTAGCTGCTGAAATTTACAACTTGGGGGTGACTTTAGACCCTCAGCTGCTGGATGACCATATTACAGCAGTGTCCCAGTCATTTTTTTACCATCTGTGTCTGGTTAGGAGTTTGCAACCTTTCCTTTCAGATGTAATCCTTACCACCATAATCCATAGTCTTGTTACTTCAAGATTAGACTATTGCAAAATTCCCTCCATGGGACACCACCTTCCAACCATTCAGAGACTGAGGTTGTGCAGAAGGCAGCAAATCACCTACTAACTCTGAACTTTAGGGTACAGATGTGGGGACCTGCAGGAGAACCCCTAAGCTTAATTACCAGCTTAGATCAGTATGCTGCCACCACCCAAATCGTTTAAAATAGCTGTTTATGAAGAACCTTTGTCTTCCCCCTCAAAATCTCTCCTTCCCAAGTACTGTAACCCTTCCCTGGGTAACCTTGAGAAACTTTTCCACCAATTTCCCGGTGAACACTGATCCAAACCCCTTGGATCTTAAAACAAGGAAAAAATTAATTAGGTTTTTAAAAAGAAGGCTTTTAATTAAAGGGGTAAAAGAAATACTTCTGTGAGATTAGCATACAAGCTACTCTCACAGACAACAGATTCAAAACACAGGATGTTCCCCTGGGCAAAACCTTAGTTTCACAAAAGAAAACCCAATTTGATTATCCCTCTAATGCACAAGACAACTCACAAAAGAAAATAAACATAAACTAATTTATTCCTTCTCTAATACTCACTACCCTGTTTGATTCCTGGGTCTTTTCACTCTGGCACAAAACTGAAACTAACACTGAGACAAAGGAAAACTTCCCTCCATCCTCTTGAAACATTTTGTCCCCCCATTGGTTTCTCTGGTCAGGTGTCAGCGAGGCTATGTGAACGTCTTAACCCTTTACAGGTAAAAGAGGCATTAACTCTTAACTGTCTGCTTATGACAGGTGTGTTGCTGGGAGCACATGACACCAGTGCTCTGGGATCTGCACTGGCAGCCCAGTGGTCTCTGTGTAGAGTTTAAGATGTTGGTTATGACCTATAAATCTCTCAATGGCTTGAGACAGACCCGCTCCAGGGATCACCTCTCTCCGGGCCAGACTGCCACAGCTGCGGTGAGCAGTGGTGCTCTGGCCAGATCCCCCTTGTTACAAAAGCTAGAGGAGTAGCTGGCAGGGTGTGCTCTGCGAGGAATTTGAAACTCTGGAACTTGCTCCCCCACCCCTTGGTCTGAAATAGCTCACAACTGATGAGCTTCTGGGCACTCTGCAATAGACACATGTAAGCAGAGTCACGATGAGCTCTACCCTTACATCTGGTGGTGAATTATGGTGAGGGTGGAAAAGAACTTCAGGGGCTGATCTTGTTTGCATAGGTACACCCACCCACCTAGCCTGGGACAACAGCAACTAAAAGTGGTTACTTTGGCTGGTGTGGGAGCCCCAGTTTCTCTGTTATTGGGGCAGGACGAATATAGTGTTGTTATCCTGATTCTGTGAATCAAGGCCAGTGGAACTGTTGTATGACAGAGGGACTCACCATTAACTAGGTAGCACTCACTAGACAAGGGGCATGGGTTACAAAACCCAGTGAATGGAGAAAGGCTGGGGTTAGGTATTTGTACTTGATGGTATGGACCCCCTTTTGAGGGCCTGAAACACCAATTGCACCACCTTCTCTCTCCACTGTTGAATACCAGAGCTAATTTTGATTCTATTAAGAGTCTAATTACAGGTAGCAATGCTGAATTCACTTTGGGCCAATAGTGCACTAGCACTGGGATTCCCCTACTACAAACTGAAATCACTATGAGCTGAGATCACTGAGTGCTGTGTTAACTAGTGGGGGAGTCTGAAGACTTATCGCTAAGCGGTGAGCTGAGCAGTTTGTGGGACAGTTGGTGTGGCCCATGGGACAGGGAGCGGAGCGGAGCAGTTTGCGGGATGGCTGGAGGAGCGGAGTGACTCGTGGTGAAGGCTGCAGCAGAACCCCATAGAGAGGCGGGGCAGTCAGCCTCAGACCACGTAAGGTGCCCCTTAATACCCCGCGTGCCCCTTTCTTCCACCCATTTCCACCCAGGCTTGGGGGGGGTAAGACTCTGCAGATAAACTTTTGAACTCTGGGGCTGCACTGACCAGGGACAGAGACTTTTGGGGTGTTGGACTTTGGGGATGGGTCTTTTGCTCATAGGTTGTGCTCTGAATCCTGTTTGTGGTGTTTTCTCAATTTAATGCTGATGTCATTTACCTCATGTTATTAAACATTTTCTGCTACTCAGACTCCGTGCTTGCGAGAGGGGAAGTATTGCCTCTTAGAGGCCCCCAGGGGGGTGGTATGTAATTGTCCCAGGTCACTGGGTGGGGGCTCGAGCTGGTTTTGCATTGCGTTATTGAAACGGAACCCCTAGATACTGAACCCAGCCCTTGTTGCTGCCAACTCAGATGGGCAGAAGGGTTACACACATGTTTGATCAGGTTTCTGGAGAGCATGGAGAGTGTGCTACCTACAACAAGGAAAGGAGTCTTTGTAGGTGGCTGGCTGGCTGAGTTCCTGTTGAGATGATTACTGGTATCATCCAAGACTGGGATACAGGAGGTTTTTGTGGAGGAGGGTAGCCATGTTAGAGAGAAAGATGAGCGGGCAGGGCGGGGGGGAAGAGAGAGAGACTAAAGGAATAACAGAAGTAATATCAATGCCACTGCATCAGAATGTGCTGACACCCCCAATAAACTCCTGTGCAGCAGCATTAATTCATAACACATCAACTCAACTCCCATAACAGACGACAGCAAAGAAAAAATCCTGGTCTTAGCCATAAAAAGATCCGACAGCTAAACTGTGCTATGTATGGAGAGAAAGGCTTTTAATTAAAGAAAATTGTTACAAGCTTTTAGTGATAAAGGCTGCACCTGCTGTAGAGGCTCAGTCCTCCCAGGTGGAACACAGGAGATGAGGGCCTCAGGGTAATATTAAATAATATTTGTGGTGGACCAGAAAGGATTTTCCCAAAATGCAAGAGTTTTCAATATTTCAAATATTTTTCCTATCCTGAATTGGGACTAAAAGCCCAAATCTTGAAAACTTTCATGAACCGATCACTTAAACTTAAAATCATGTCAATCTAAACGTGTTGTTTTCTATTTTGTTACCCCTTTTTTATTTTTTAACGTATCAATTAACTAAAATTTCATAATGAAATTCAAACCAAAAAACAAAACTTAATTTTGAAAATGTTGTAATGGGACATTTTGACAATTTTGTACCCCCTCCCCCCCATTTTCTTTTCTTCAAATCAGGAGTGTAACAGGGTGCTTGCCTCTTAAGTGCTAGAGGCCTGGGGCCAGCCAACCCTAGCTGCTAAGGAGTCAGTCTTGAACAGAGAGCACCTGATTCCCCTACAAAAGGCAGCAGGAAGGTGGCGGGGGGGAGGGATGTTCAGAAAGCTGTACAAAGCCTGAAGAGAGTGAGAAAAGCTCCTGCAGATAAGATCCTGAGACCAGGGGATTTGGGGCTGTGCCCTACTGTGCAGAAAGACACCAGACCAGAAGGAGGTGTGCAGGTGAATGCCTACCCATTGGCAGTGAGATTCATGAAAACTGACCCGTCCCTGAGAACAATTTGAGTTTCAATGAGTTTTCCAACCAAAAAGAAAAAAAAAAGTTTCATCAAAAAATTCCTCATCAGCGCTAATGAATATACCTCAAGTGCTAGCCCTATGGTGCAAAAAATCTTGATCTCTCTGGTGAATCACATGAACAGCAACAGTGAATGAAGTCAATCCTGCTGGCCTTTTATATCCGATAACACCCTAAAGAACAAAAGAGATGAACACACTACAGTATTGCCAACTCTCAGAATTTTAATCACAAATCTTGCAATTTTTGGTAATTCCCAGCTCTTTGAGTCATGTTCTTACATGAGAACCTCAGATTTAATTTAAAATGAAATGTAAGTTTCTATCTCTCATGATTGCAGGGAAATATTGATAAATACAAAGTAATGCACATTAGAAAACATAATCCCAACTATACATACAAAAATGATGGGTCTAAATTAGCTTTTACCACTCTAGAAAGATCTTATTGTCATCAGGGATAGTTCTCTGAAAACATCCACTCTTTGTGCAGAAGCAGTCAAAAAAGCTAACCAAATTTTAGGAACCATTAGGAAAGGGATAGATAAGAAGTCAGAAAATATAGGGCCACTATATAAATCCATGGTACACCCACACTTTGAATTCTGGTTGCCCCATCTCAAAAAAGATATATTAGAATTGGGAAAAGAACAGAGAATGGGGTGGAACAGTTTCCATATGAGGGAAGATTAAAAAGACTGGTTCCATTCAGTTTAGAAAAATAGATGACTAAGGGGGGATATGATAGAGGTCTACAAAATCATGATGGGGGGGGGGAGAAAGTGAATAGGGAAGTGTTATTTATCCCTTTACATAACATGAGACCCAGGGGTCATCCAATAAAATTAATCTCAGCGTACGTGCAGTGTACCCAGCCCTTTGATAGCATCATCATCAGCCAGGTGAAATTAATAGACGGCAGGTTTAAGACAAATAAAAGGAAGTACTTTTCACACAATGCACAGTCAAACTGTGAAACTCTTGCCCTTCACAACATCCACTGGCAAAAAGTATAACTGGGTTCAAAAAAAGAATTAGAAAAGTTCCTGGAGAATTAAGAGTATGTCTACACTACGAAATTAGGTCGAATGTATAGAAGTAGATTTTTTAGAAATTTATTTTATACAGTCGATTGCGTGTGTCCCCACTTAAGACCATTAAAACCATTAACTCGGCGGAGTGTGTCCACAGTACCGAGGCTAGCATCGACTTCTGGAGCATTGCACTGTGGGTAGCTATCCCACAGTTCCCGCAGTCTCCACCGCCCATTGGAATTCTGGGTTGAGCTCCCAATGCCTGATGGGGCAAAAACATTGTCACGGGTGGTTCTGGGTAAATGTCGTCAGGCCCCCTCCACCCCTCCGTGAAAGCAACAGCAATAAATCATTTCTTGCCTTTTTTCCTGGGTTACCCATGCAGACGACATGGCAAGCTGTGTCGTCATCTCCTAGGTGCTCTTTTAGCTGACCTCGGTGAGGTCAGTCGTGGGCGCCTGGGCAGATATGTGTGCTCCTGGCTGGCCTCACTGAGGTCGGCCGGGGGCGCCTGGACATAAATGGGAGATGACAATGGCTAGCAGTTGTACTGCACCGTCTGCTGCCAGTCTAAGATGTATAAGAGAGATGGAGTGGATCAAAACAATAAAGAGACCAGATTTGTATTGTATTCATTTGCTCCCCCCTCTCTCACTCCCTCCGTGAATAGTGGGGGGAGGGATAGCTCAGTGGTTTGAGCATTGGCCTGCTAACCCCAGGGTTATGAGTTCAATCCTTGAAGGGGGCCATTCTGTGTGACAACCCTGTAAGCCATGTTGCCAGTTGCCCCTGCAACAGTAAACAATCATTTCGCGCCTTTTTTCAGTGCAGACGCCATAGCACGGCAAGCATGGAGCCCGCTCAGATCACCGCCTCAATTATGAGCACTGTAAACACCACGCGCATTATCCTGCAGTATATGCAGAACCAGAACCTGCAAAAGCAAAACCAGGCAAGGAAACAACAGGAAAGTGATGAGGACATGGACACAGACTTCTCTCAAAGTACGGGCCCCGGCAATGTGGACATCATGGTGTTAATGGGGTAGGTTCATGCCATGGAATGCCGATTCTGGGCCCGGGAAACAATCACAGACTGGTGGGACCGCATAGTGTTGCATGTCTGGGACGATTCTCAGTGGCTGCGAAACTTTTGCATGTGTAAGGGCAGTTTCATGGAACTTTGTGACTCGCTTTCCCCTGCCCTGAAGCGCAAGAATACCAAGATGAGAGCAGCCCTCACAGTTCACAAGTGAGTGGCGATAGCCCTGTGGAAGCTTGCAACCCCAGACAGCTACCGGTCAGTCGGGCATCAATTTGGAGTGGTCAAATCTACTGTGGGGGCTGCCGTGATCCAAGTTGCCAATGCAATCAAAGAGCTGCTGATATCAAGGGTAGTGACTCTGGCAAATGTGCGGGTCATAGTGGATGGCTTTGCTGCAATGGGATTCCCATATCCCTATCTTGGCACCAGAGCACCAAGCCAGCGAGTACATAAACTGAAAGGGGTACTTTTCAATGGTGCTTCAAGCACTGGTGGATCACAAGGGATGTTTCACCAACATCAACATGGGATGGCCGGGAAAGGTACATGATACTCACATCTTCAGGAACTCTGGTCTGTTTAAAAAACTGCAGCAAGGGACTTTCTTCCCAGACCAGAAAATAACGGTTGGGGATGTTGAAATGCCTATAGTTATCATTGGGGACTCAGCCTACCCCTTAATGCCATGGCTCATGAAGCTGTACACAGGCAGCCTGGACAGTAGTCAGGACCTGTTCAACTATAGACTGAGCAAGTGCAGAATGGTGGTAGAATGTGCATTTGGACGTTTAAAAGCACGCTGGCGCAGTTTACTGACTAGGATAGACCTCAGCAAAACCAAGATTCCCATTGTTATTACCGCTTGTTGTGCGCTCCACAATATCTGTGAGAGTAAGGGGGAGACATTTATGGTGGGGTGGGAGTTTGAGGCAAATCGCCTGGCCGCTGATTATGTGCAGCCAGACACCAGGGCAGTTAGCAGAGTACCGGAGGGCGCGGTGCACATCAGAGAAGCTTTGAAAACCAGTTTCATGATTGGCCAGGCTACAGTGTGAAAGTTGTTTGTTTCTCCTTGATGACCTCCCCCGCTTGGTTCACTCTATTTCCCTGTAAGCTAACCACCCTCCCCTCCCCCCTTCAATCACTGCTTGCAGAGGCAATAAAATCATTGTTGCTTCACATTCATGTATGCTTTATTAATTCATCACACAAATAGGGGAATAACTGCCAAGGTAGCCTGGGAGGAGTGGGGGAGGAGGGAAGGACAAGGCCACACTGCACTTTAAAACTTATTGAATGCCAGCTTTCTGTTGCTTGGGCAGTCCTCTGGGGTGGAGTGGTTGGGTGTCCGGAGGCCCTCCCCCACCACATTCTTGAGCGTCTGGGTGAGGAGGCTATGGAACCTGGGGAGGAGGGCAGTTGGTTACACAGGGACTGTAGCGGCAGTCTATGCTCATGCTGCCTTTCTTGAACCTCAACCATATGCCGGAGCATATCAATTTGTTCCTCTAGTAGCCTCAGCATTGCCTCTTGCCTTCTGTCACCAAGCTGACACCACCTATCATCTTCAGCCCATCACCTGTCCTCGCGTTCATATTGTGCTTTCCTGGACTCTGATATTGTCTGCCTCCACACATTCAGCTGGGCTCTTTCAGTGTGGGAGGACTGCATGAGCTCAAAGAACATTTAATCGCAAGTGCGTTTTTTTCTCCTTCTAATCTTCGCTAGCCTCGGGAAGGAGAAGATATAGTGTGAGAGTTGAAACATTTGCAGCTAGTGGAGGAAAAAAAAGGGAGAGTGGTAGTTAAAAAGACACATTTTAGAGAACAATGGGTAGACTCTTTCAGGGTAAACCTTGCTGTTAACATTACATAGCACATGGTGCTTTCGGTACAAGGTCGCATTTTGCCTCTTATTGAGGGTATGCCGGTTTGGTGTGAGAGATCTTTCACGCAGGGCCAGGCAACAAAATTTGGCTTGCAGGCAGCCATGGTAAGACACAGTCTTTTGGCTTCTTTAACCTTCATAACATGTGGGAATGGTTTCAAACAGCAGCATCCTCATTTCCCATACCAAGCAGCCGTTGGGTTGGCCATTTAAAATGGGTTGGCCATTTAAAAGGAGGAGGGGCTGCGGATTTCAGGTTAACGTGCAGCACAAACCCAACTAACCCCCCTCCACATACACACACCCAATTCTCTGGGATGATCGCTTCACCTCTCCCCCCACCGCGTGGCAAACAGCTGGGAACATTTCTGTTCAGCCACAGGCAAACAGCCCAGCAGGAATGGGCACCTCTGAATGTCCCCTTAATAAAATCACCCTATTTCAACCAGGTGACTAGGAATGATATCACTCTCCTGAGGATAACACAGAGAGATAAAGAACGGATGCTGTTTGAATGCCAGCAAACACCGGGACCATACGCTGCCATGCTTTGTTATGCAATGATTCCAGACTACGTGCTATTGGCCTGGCGTGGTAAAGTGTCCTACCATGGAGGACGGAATAAGGCTGCCCTCCCCTTTGCAAAGGCTTTGGGAGTACATCCAGGAGAGCTTTATGGAGATGTCCCTGGAGGATTTCCACTCCATCCCCAGACATTAACAGAATTTTCCAGTAGCTGTACTGGCAGCGAATGCCAGGGCAAATTAATCATTAAACATGCTTGCTTTTAAACCATGTATAATATTTACAAAAGGTACACTCACCAGAGGTCCCTTCTCCACCTGGTGGGTCCGGGAGGCAGCCTTGGGTGGATTCAGGGGGTACTGACTCCAGGTCCAGGGTGAGAAACAGTTCCTGGCTGTCGGGAGAAATGGTTTCTCCACTTCCTTGCTGTGAGCTATCTTCCTCGTCCCCAAAACCCGCATCCCTGTTGCGTGCTCCTCCATTGATGGAGTCAAAGCACAGGGGTGGAGTAGTGGTGGCTGAACCACCTAGAATGGCATGCAGCTCATCATAGAAGCGGCATGTCTGGGGCTCTGACCTAGAGCGGCCGTTTGCCTCTCTGTTTTTTGATAGGCTTGCCTCAGCTCCTTAAGTTTCATGCAGCACTGTTATAGTCTCTGTCCTTCATGCTCTTTGAGATTTTTTCAAACGTTTGGGCATTTCGTCTTTTGGAACGGAGTTCTGATAGCACGGATTCATCTCCCCAAACAGCGATCAGATCCCGTACCTCCCATTTGGTCCATGCTGGAACTCTTTTGCAATTCTGGGACTTCATCATAGTCACCTCTGCTGATGAGATCTGCACTCACCTGCAGATCGCCACACTGGCCAAACAGGAAATGATTCAAAAATTCGCGGGTCTTTTCCTGTCTACCTGGCCAGTGCATTGGAGTTGAGAGCGCTGTCCAGAGCGGTCACAATGGAGCACTCTGGGATAGCTCCCGGAGGCCAATACCGTTTAATTGCGACCACACTACCCCAAATTCGACCCGGCAAGGTCGATTTCAGCGCTAATCCCGTCGTCGGGGGAGGAGTACCAAAATCAATTTTAACAGCCCTTTAAGTTGAAAATAACGGCTTCGTCGTGTGGACTGGTGCAGGGTTAAATCGATCTAACGCTGATAAATTCAACCTAAACTTGTAGTGTAGACCAGGGGTTAGAAAAGTTCATGAATAGGTTCTTCACTGGCTATTAGCCAAGATGGTCAGGGATGTAACTCCATCCTGTGGCTGTCTCTAAACATCTAACTACAAGAAGCTGGGACTGGACAACAGGGGATGGATCTCTTGATAAATGCCCTGTTCTGGGCATTCCCTCTGAAGCATCTGGCACAGGCCACTGTCGGAAGACAGCATACTGGGCTAGATGGATCATCGGTCTGATCCAGTATGGCCGTTCTTATGTTCTTAATCTTGAAAACATGAACCCTAATGGCTCAAACACCATAAGGCAAATAAAAAGAATAGAACACTTACTAGGGTTGGTAACACTGCACATGTATGTCGTAGATGGCTCAGGGAATGATCAATAAGGTATTAAGTCTCTCACTATTAAATCCCTGATCAAAAGTTATTGCGAACAGATATTCACTGAACTTAGCAGGACCAGTCTTAGTTCAGGCATATCTTTTGCTTTATGTACACTTGACACCGCTTAAAAATACAGTTACACAAACAGACTATGCTCGGAGCACCTCTTCTCCAAAGAAATCACATAAATCACCCAGTAGTTAAAAATATATTTGATGATCTCTCACCAGAATCCTCCATCTGTTTTAGCCCCAGAAAAGAAATATGCTTTGCAGAGTGTCCTGAAAGTCATTAAAGGAGCACAGCTAAACTGGCACAGAAAGCTTATTGCCTTGTGTCTTCTAGAGGTTGCTCTTTCAGGTCTAGGCTGGCAGGATGATGCAGGAGAAGCTTGCAGTCACACCTAAACTATTCCCAGTTTGTGGACAGAGGGACTTTCAGGCCTCTCAGTCTGGTACCTTTCTGGGCTCACTAAACTCTCAAGGAAAGTGGTGTGTGAGGACCAGGGTTTATTTGCTAATATAACAGCCCTAATATCTCTCAGCTTTGTACCATTAGGAGACAAAGCCCTTGGAGGGGCGGAGTGGGAAGAGTTGAAATGATAAAAATTGAACCAAACGGCTCTACCTTGACTGATTTTTGTGCTTTGAACCATATCAACTTCAGTTATTAAACCCCCAGCCAATTGTATGGGGCCCCTGAGCGATCAGTCACCAGGGGTCCTATCAGCCCCATAAGGCTGCGTGTCTCAGAAGCGGTTACCTGCACAGCATTGTTTTATGGCTTCAGGAACACTTAGCAGCGCTCCAACATTGTTTTTAAAGCCATGCGGATCATTGAAAACTCCCTGAAGCTATTTAATCCTTTCCCAGATCCAGCCAAAGTAAGTCTCCTCCGCTGAACTCAAGGTGCTGTTTTAAAGCGGAACGGGAGATCATTAGCGTGTTATCGCCAACACTGAGTTTGTTCCTGTCAAGGGGCGGGGGGGGGGGGAGGAGAGGGTACAAGCCTGAACTGTGTGCGCCTTTCCAGTGGAAAAGATACCCCCGGATCTAATTGCATTTTGGATTATTAGGATTAACGTCTCTTTGATTCCTGCTGTCACACGTCAAGGGATCACTGGAGAGAAACTAATCCACAGTGACTGAATGCGTTTAGTAGACTTGCTTTCTGTTATAAGTGACAAATTATTCACGGTTTAGCTTTGAACACTAGCTTTGTTTTAAACCCCTTATCCCCGCCCCAGGAGGGACCCTTTGCTGCCTCTCCACGCGTCCCATTTGCAATATAAACAAACCCACCCTTCAAGGTTTCTGGATACACATTCACGTGTCTCCGAGTAAGGAGGCGGGGGAATAGATCCAAGCTCTCTGTTTAAGCGCTCGGGGCTGGAATGAAAGCCCGCTGCACTCCGGAGCCAGTAAGGGCGGGTGGCTTTCCCAGCTACAGTGTCTCAGCGCTGCCCTGCCACCGCAATGCCCGGGTGCAAAGGGAGGAGGCGGTAGAGGAGGGGAGAGGGTTACAGGGAAGCGCAAGGGATTTCCAGCCCGCCGGTGTTACACGCTGGAAAGTGACCGATGGCCGCTTTCCCCAGGGATCCGTGAGCCTGAATCCAGGGGGATTGGCACTAGTGCGCACCACAGACTGGGGGACCCCGCCTGGGCTCCAGGGGAAGAGAGAGCTGGCGGGCTGGGGATACGATCCTTTAGCGGGGGCCTGGATCAGACGGCGCCGGCGGCTGGCGGCCAATGCCCGGGAAAGGAGGCGGATGCTGGCTTTGAACGTGGCCTTTGATCGTCTGCGGAGCGTCATCCCAGCGCTGCGTAACGAAAAGAAACTGTCCAAAGCGGAGACTCTGCAGATGGCCAAGATCTACATCTCCATGCTAAGCGAGCTGCTGCAGCGGGGAAAAGGCGCGGGCGGCCCGCGGGACACGGGGCAGACACTGGCCGTGCAGAAGGGGGGAAGCACCCAGCGCCCAGATACGGCTGTGCCCCCATCCACCGAGAAATGCAGCTCTATACTTCCACCAGCCCAGAACTCATCCCAGGCTCTTAATTCACTACGGAGTGCCGCCACGGAGCCGAGAGCCACACGATCCTGACACCAACTGCAGCGCCAAGGACAGCAGCCCATGCCCACGGGGCTGGGCAGCGCGGAGCCCTGGGGGCTCAGAGATAGTGGGCAGCCCGCCCCCGAAAACAGTGGAACTGCCTGCAGGAAGCGAAGCTAGCCTTTCCAGGACACAGCCCTACCCTGAAATAAGGCACAGTCAGAGAAAGTATATAATTGGACGGCTAAAACAGTTCAGGGCGACCCACACGTTGGCCAAAAGTGAAAGGCGGTTACAAAGAAAAGGACTGGGCTGGATTGAGAGAGACGATTCAGAGGAAAAGCTCGACAAGTCTGACAGTAGGTAGCTGTCCAAATCGTTGTAAGCGGATATTTATCGTCTATGTGGGCTGATTCCAACCGTACTTTTCTATAGAGAAAGGCAGGAGACAAACTAGGCGACTATGGCAACAGCTCTGAAGAATGGTTTTGCTACGCTGAAGAGAAACACTTCAGCACATTGTCACACTTATTGCTGTTTTCATTTCCAGTGCTGCTTTTTTTGGAGGTAGTGTTTAACTTTTAAACTCCTTCGGTAGTTGTAGCCCAGCAGCGTTTAAGTAGACAGGCAGCTATCTTCCATAGATGCTTTCCAGAGACTTGTCCTTCACCTCTTTCTGTCACTTTAGAATTCCCTTAAATAGATTCAGTGACTTGGCACATCAGGAGAGAGAAAAGGTTTTGTTTCCAGTTAGCTACAGGTAGAGTTCAAACAGGGCTCATGCACTGTTAATTCTCATCAGTGAGGAAAGGGCAGTTCTTCTACCATCAGAGAGCAGTAATGTTCAGCAATAGGCAGAAGACAATGTATAGAACCAATGCAAAATTTGCTTCACTTAATAAATGTTACTTCAGCCTACTTGGGTGTGGTTTATTTTCATTTCTACATTCATTAAACTGTCCATGGGCTAGATCCAGCCCTGGGTGATATCAGCTTCCACTTGTGGAATCCAGGTTCCAGAAGCTCTGGCCTCAGGAAAGTCATCTGGAAAGAATCAGCAGTGGCACACAGTGTCTGTAACTGCCAGTGTAGCACGACTGACAGAGCATCTGTCACTAAGCAGGGTCAGGGAACAGAAGCATGTGCCGATTCAGCACATGTCCGCGGTAGGCCCACTAACAGCGCTTCTAAAGCGGTCCCCCCCGTGAAACACTGAAGGATAACAACAGAGCAAATGTAGTCTACCCTTCCCCAGCATTAAGTTCCCCATGTTGGGCAGGCACAGGATGATACAATTTGTATACCCTTCACCAAGAAGGGTGAATTGACTGAACAAACACTAAAGTGATGACAACCAGCACAGCTCATTTTCATGTTCAGGGAGCAACCGTAAAGCACAACTGTCCTCTGAACCTAGACTTGAACAGGAACGGGCAGGGATCTATATGCATTCCCTATTGTACAGTTATTGTCATATTTACAGTGCAGTTATGTGCTGTCTTTACTTTAATGAGGATCTCCCATCTTCCTGCATAGCATGTGACAAACTCAATGTGGCAGAGTGAATGTACTCACAGGGACAAAGGGAGAAGGACTGCCCCACTTTATCATAGTATCTAAACACCTCAGTCTTAATGTAAGTATGCTCCCACCACCTTAAGTATGATCATCCAGTTTTACAGAGAGGCAATGACCACACAGTGACTAAGATTCTTACTCAAGGTCACAAGGGACTCAGTGGCAGAGAAGGAACTTGGGTCTCCCACATCCCAGGCTAACCCTTGCACTATCATTCCTCTGTCTAGCTAAGAGGGTCTTGTTTTCCTATTTAAAAGGAAACGTCTCACAACTGAAGGAGGCACTCCTAGGAGAGAGTATTTTCAATGCTTTTGGTGGAAGTGCTTGCACACTGTTCCTGAAAACATTAACAATAGTCTACTGTTTCAGAGCTATAATTTAAAATATAGAGGTAGGAGCCTCGGCTTTAAAGACCTTTTTGCAAAACCTAGACTATCCTGAATCAGGAATTAACTTTTAAAAGCTTGGCGCTTGATATTATATGGTCCATCCTAAAGGCAAAATATTTGCTCTTCCCCAGTACTTGTATAAGCCCAAGCTGGCTCTCCCTTGTAACTGTGAGGCCTATTGGTTAGAGTACTCACCCAAGATGTGGAAGACCCCTGATTCAAATCCCCATTCTGCCTGATGAGAAGGAGTCTTCACCAAGATCTGCCACTTGTCAGATGAGTGACTAACATAACAATTACGCTGCATGATCATTCTAATTGTCTTGCCCAATTAATATGTAAAGTGGAACAACTTCAATAGGACAGACTGAGGGATACCCAGCTCAGACTGTTCCAAAGTCTAGTGGTTAGAGCTCTCACCTGAGGGGACAGATCCCTGTTCAAATCCCTTCTCATACAGAGGGATACTTGAACCCAGGGCTAAAGGGAGGGCCACCTCCTCCTGCTGTTTGGAGTGGAGTTAGGGGGGACTTGGAGCACTGGTACCAGATCAGGCCCCATGTGTGACTTAGGCACCCAAACACCCATCTTTTCTCTGGTTCATTAGGGAATGCTTTGGGGCTTACGTGGGAGATAGGTTTCTGGGTGCCTACAGTAAGGCAGTAGACAGGTAGAAATGTAGGTGCCTAGGGAACTTTTACTGCAAAAACTTAGGTGTCTACAGGGTTGGGCAGCAGCCAAGTGGAACTTTTGTGGATCACAGTGGTGCCAAAAAATAGGACAGCAGCACCTAGGTACCCTCCTGAATCCCACCCACTGTAACTTACTTAGTTTTGTTGATGCAAGAGTTCTCTACTTAATACACAAGAGTACCAACCCCTTATTATTGCAGTAGCACCCAAAAGACATTAAGCACTTACCAAACAGGAAGAAAGTCCCTGACCTGAAGAAACTTATAGACAAAGTTACAGCTCTAAAGGCAGTTACTGCAAGAGGATTGGGTGGGGAAAGGAGACTTTAACACAACATAAGGATGGTATATCTTGCTGTCAGACGAATCATAGCTGTTCAAACTCACTTCTTATTTTTTAAAAACCCACTGAAAGTTTGCATGTAGAAGGCCTATGAATTTTTTGTTGAAGAAACATAACACCTATGAAAAAGCTGCATTTCATAGAATCATAGATTTTAAGGTAAGAAGGGACCATTATGATCATCTAGTCTGACTTCCTGCACAACACAAGCTACAGAATCTCACCCACCCAGTCCTGTATCAAACCTGTGTCTGAGCCATAGAAGTCCTCAAATCATGGTTTAAAGACTTCAAGGTGCAGAGAATCTTCCAGCAAGTGACCCGTGCCCCACGTTGCAGAGGAAGGTGAAAAGCCCCCAGGGCCTCTGCCCTGGAGGAAAATTCCTTCCCAACTCCAAATATGGCGATCAGCTAAACCCTGAGCATGTGGGCAAGACTCACCAGCCAGACACCCAGGAAATAATTATCTGTAGTAACTCAGATCCCACTCCATTTAACATCCAATCACAAGCCATTTGGCATATTTACTGCTAATAGTCAAAGACCAATCTCATTATACCATCCCCTCCATAAGCTTATCAAGCTTATTCTTGAAGCCAGATATGTCTTTTGCCTCCACTACTCTCCTTGGAAGGCTGTTCCAGAACTTCACTCCTCTGATGGTTAGAAACCTTCATCACAAGCAATGCAATGCAAAATTATTTTGAAATTTCCATTTAAAAACCAACTAAACTATGAATAGCAAAACTGCAAAATAGCCAATTGTTTTTGCTTTTAACTTAATTGAACACTTTAAATGTTGGGGAGATAGAGACATGTTCCTGTGGGTCAATTCCCTTCCTATTGAGACTCTAGTGACTGATGGATTTATACTAGGGATAAAATTAGCCCTGTATGTTATGTTTCAGTTTACAGCGAAGCTTATGGATGGATTTCAGAGATGTTGAATTCCTGCAGCTTCCATTCACTGCAAGGGGAACAGCACGTGCTCAGCACTAATATGGCTTACTAGAAAGGAGGGAATAGAATCATAGAGGATTAGGGTTGGAAGAGATCTCAGGAGGTCATCTAGTCCAAACCACTGCTCAAAGCAGGGCCAACACCAACTAAATCATCCAAGCCAGGAATGTGTCAAGTTGGGCCTTAAAAACCTCTAAAGATGGAGATTCCACCACCTCCCTAGGTAACCCATAGTCACAGAATACTTTAATTCTTCACCAAAATTTTGCAACTACTATTTGTACCACCTTAAAAAAAGAACTACAGTTCAGTTAAAAAAAACCCTATAAGTATTACTATCACTACTTTAATCCTAACTGTGGACCTGTATGTGCAGGCAGAGGGTACAATCATATGGATTCATTTCTAGTTTGCAGTTTATAGATATGCCCCTATTGTATCAGCAGATATGCTCAATACCCCAGTCCAAATTATAATGCACCATGCTAGATTTAAGCCAGTGGTCCTTCCTGGTGATTTCTCTAGGGATACATATAGTGCATATATAGATGTCCCTGTCTCTGAAATCCAGCAGTGTCCTTGTTTTCATGTTCCATTTACCAAAACTCGCACCATGTCTTAGCTTTTGTAAACAACTGCAAATTGTGCTTAACACACAGGTACTTCCAAGTAAACTAGTGATTGGCAACAGGCTTATTGATTGCATAATATCTTGAGGGTCCTTTCCTATCAGGGCAGTCTCCTTGTTGGAGCTCACTAACATGAGACTGACTCAGCCCTCATCTGGGAACAGTCAAGTCCCCCATCTGACTGAGGACAGTGCTATACCAGTCAATGACAACAATTGTGAACCATTATATACAAGTAGCTACTGATCCAGACAAATGATGCAAGCACTTCTGCTCGCCTATGTGCCAGGGCACATATGGTGACCAAAAGGTTGATTAAAGACCAGTACTGATGGGATTAAAAGGAAATTCTGTGTGGTAGAATTGAACCAGAATTTTGTAGGTCAGAATGTTAAAGCAATGAATCATGGTGAGACATTAAAGGTTCAAGAAGCAAAATACAGTAGTCCTGGTGAACGTAAGTAAAATTCCTGACTTCAAGGAATAATATATTAGGACTACGTTAGTCCTATATTGTAGATCAGGACATCAAATATATCATGGAAGCACTGTTTTATATGGCCCATATAGTATAAGGAAATATTACAGAATTTAAATTTCCATCTTAAAAAGGGTTTAGCCCTCATGGTTGTGAAAATAGCCCTCCGGGTTGTGAAAATTCAAAAAATAAGCTAAGCGTAAACTAATGCAGCATTTCTGAGTCAGCAGGCAGCTTCAAAGAATGTCAGAGTAGCAAACTCCTCCAGCCCCATTACTTCCATCATGAGGATGTTCAAGTCTAATGGTCATTTGACAAGTTAGCATTGTTATTTCATTGCTGATCATTTTAGCAGATGGGATGAGGAAGAGGGCTGGAGCGAATTCCATACCAGGGGAATGGGGAGGAGAATTGGGTATTGCTAAAGGGAAGAAACTGAAGAAGGAACACCCAAAGGCATGGAAGAGACAGACACCGAAAAGTGGATGGAGAAGGAAGAAACAAAGGGTAGAAATCGTGATGGCCCTAAAATGAGCCAGTTTTCCCTACAGTGATATAGAATGTGACAATACAGTACTAAACAAATACAATTTAAATTAAGGTATACTTGATCTTTGTGCAAACCTTCTATGGAGGTCTTTCTGTGGCTCAAGAGTAGTAGATATTTCTAAAATTTATACCCTGCCCAACAGACCATAATTAAAAATAGAATTTAGCCTTCTCCATAGGATGAGTTTGACACCTATGGCCTAAGATTGTAGAAATAAATTAGGATATTCTTCTAAATGAAGACATACCCACATTAGACTGCATTCTACTAAAAGGTGCAGGTGTAATATTTAGAGAGTATAAGAACACCCATATTGTGTCAGACCAATGGTCCTTCTAGACCAGAATCCTGTCTTTTGACAGTGGCCAATGCCAGGTGCTTCAGAAGGAATGAACAGAACAGGCAATCAAGTGACTCATGCCCTGTCGTCCACTCCCAGTTTCTGGCAAACAGAGCTACAGGACTCCGAGTATAGTGTTACATCCCTGCCTATCCTAATAGCCATTGGTGGACCTATTCTCCAGGAATTTATCTAGTTCTTTTTTTGAACTCTATTATAGTTTTCGACTTCTTTGTTAAACAAAACTTACAGTGAATGGGTAGGTAGAAAGATTCTGTAGCGTTTTGTTTTGCCTCCAGCTAAGGACCTGATCTTGCAAACTATCACCCATTGCGTCCCTTACTCACATGAGATGTTCCACTGTTGTTAATTATAAATGTCACTAGTGGCATAGGTAAGGATTATTTTGCAGGATCAGGCTCCAAGTTAAGATCAGCTGTAGAAACTCATCGGCCTCTTCAGCATATAGGAATTCTAGTTTGAGCTTCGTATTAGCAGTATCAAACCTTTCATGTTAAAAAACAACTTTCCAGGTTTTAAATGTATTTATAGCAAAGGTGTTCATAGAAGACCTGAGGATTTTTAAACTGTTTATTAAGACAGTTTTGTCTAAAGGTGGTTGGATTCATTTGTTTTTTCCAATCAGACTATAACTTCACGATAGCGTTTTTATCTGGACAGATGTATACTGGTGTTTTCAACTTGGCTCAGGTATTTTCAGCCTCAAAACCCTGGCTGAAACCCAGAGGATAAAATAATACAGAAACTTGGGAGCTGAGTCCACTAAAACATCAGATTTTACATAACAGGTTATACAACAGCCTTACTAAACTATTTCATAAGTTGTAGCTCAGCGTGCTCATGGCAAAACGTTTAGGAACTCAGATGCACAAACTGAGTAAAGTTACAGCACAAATTATTTCCTACAATAAGTTTGTCCTTCTGGTTTGCATTTAAATTCCATTCACTCAGTTACAGACTATGAAGTAAATGGCATGTTGGAAAACAAATGGCACAAACTGGTTACTTTACCAGATGTTTTCATCTCAAACAAAACCTTTGGCCTGGAAGAGCCAAACACACCTGACAACATGTCAATGGCATCACATCCACAAAAGATAACCAACTACCTCAAGTTAGACTATTCTCAGGGGACGTGAGGTAGGTGTTCATGGGCCCATAGCTGTGCCAGAAGCCATCAATTCTGCAAAAAAGCAAGTCAACCCCTTCCCCGCACTCCCATTCCCACTCCCCAAATGCCCTGTACCTTGATTTCCATTGAATACTTTTATTACATTGATAACAGCATTCAAACAGCTAAAAATGATCAAATATGCATTATTTCTCAGGCTTGTTTACTTAATCCTTAAATCACATTCCCTTGCTGGCCATGGTAAGCAGATTTCTTACCAACTACAGTAACTCCTCACTTAACGTTGTAGTTATGATCCTGAAAAATGTGACTAAGTGAAACAATGTTAAGCGAATCCAATTTCTCCATAAGAATTAATGTAAATAGGGGGGGTTTAGTTCCAGAGAATTTTTTTTTTTTTTTGCCAGACAAAAGGCATTATATACATTTTAAACAATTTTTAAACAAGCAATTGCATACTACGCGGGGGAGTAGTGTGTATGTGCTGTGTGTTTACAAACATACTGTACATACAGTACAGTACTATAGTTGGGAGGTGCCCCCGCCTTACCCTACACAGGCACAGCCCACTGGCACTGCAGACAGAGGCAGGCAAGGAGGCTGAAGGTGCTGTAGGCTAGAAGCACATTGCACAGCAGCGGCAGCTTCCCCTACTCTGCAAGCGGGGGGGGGGGGGCTCAACCCTCAGCCCGCCCACTTCCCCCCTTCCCCCAAGTCTCCATCCTTTACCTGCCTCTTCTCCCCACCTCCTCCCTCTTTACTTCCCATGCTGCGTCCTTGCTCCTCCCCCGTCCCTCCCTTCCCTTCTAAACACCACAAGCCAGCTGACTGCCGCCGGCGGGAGGGAGGGGGAGCCTGCACGCGGAGTTCTTGCTCCTCCCCCTCCCTCCTGCCGGGCAATCAGCTGGCTTGCGGCATTTAGGGGGCAGGAGGGAGGGGGGAGGAGAGAGGACTCGGCACAGGCTCACCCTCCCTCCCCCCTACCTGGGGCAATCAGCTGGCTTGTGGCGTTCAAGGCAGGGGTGGGAGGGGGAGTCTACACGCCGAGTCCTTGCTCCTTTCCCCCTCCCTCCTGATCCGAAACGCCGCAAGCCAGCTGATTGCCATCCGGGGGGGGGGGGAGGGAGGGGGAAGGTGCTGATCCATGGGGTCTGCCGGCAGGTGCTATGGGGGGGGGAGGGGCGCATAGGGAGGCTGCCAGCTGTGGAGAAAGCAGGCAGCCAAACAACGTAAGAGTGGAGCATTGCACAACTTTAAATGAGCATGTTCCCTAATTGATCAGCAACGTAACAACAAAACAACGTTAACCGGGACGACTTAAAGTGAAGAGTTACTTTATAGGGTTGGAATGCTAAAAGGAATCAAATGGCAGGTAAACCCACTATTTGTCAGCAGGATTACAGCATAATGCTGTCATGCTTGTTGCCCATCATGCAAGAGAGTGTTAATAATTACATTTTATCAATTATTAGCTGAAAAGTCATGATCAGTTAATTAAGGTATTTGCAATATCTAATTTTTCAAAAACTTACCACCTCTTGTTAAGTTTC
This sequence comes from Malaclemys terrapin pileata, assembly GCF_027887155.1. NCBI lineage: Eukaryota > Metazoa > Chordata > Testudines > Emydidae > Malaclemys > Malaclemys terrapin. The sequence goes on along the minus strand of NC_071511.1, from coordinate 75,411,081 downwards.
ACAGAGTTTAATTAATTTCCAGGGGTGATGTTAAACCAGGAAAAAGCAATCAGTTCGCCAAACAAATTAAACTTGTTACTGAAAGAGCTGAAGCTTAGAGAAGTTTGATCCTGCAACAGAAAGAGGATGTTTCTTTTTAAGGTGAAATCCCATACTGAAGTTATATTGCAGTAAGTGATTTTTGATCCAGCCTTAACTCAACTATTTTACTCGAAGGTATTGCTCCATTAGTGCTTCCTCTCATCCACCCGTTTAGCCTTGGTTCTCAGATGTACAGACACTTACATTGTCACTTATGTCAAAAAGGGCAGACTGGTGGATTTACCAAGGTACACACGCTGGGAATGTATGAACATGGTGTGGAAAGGAACCTTGAGACTCTGTGGAGTCAATCACCTAATATTAATCCTTCCTGTTAAGTGCTTATTGGGTAAGTTTTTCTATCATGTTAGTGCTAATTCCATCTGATAATTTATCAACTTCATGCTCAAATAGTATGTCAAGCTATGGTTTCTTAATCTAGGGATCACAACACATCCCCTTTTTATGGTTGGTGGAAGGAGTGCCCCAAAACTTTTCTTGTTGTAATATGCAGCCATAGTACAGAAAATGTTGAGAAATGCTGTGTTCAACAATAGAAACAATACTGGACCTAATACCAGGCCCTCTGTGAAGACTCCATTAATCCTTCCACTGAGGAAAGCAGCCATTCAACATATAATGATACTGTTTCCAATCACGTATGCAGTTTTTAAAATTTGCTACAACACTTCACCATACCATTAGTTTTGTTTGATGCATCTTACACATCTTTTAGTCTGGAAGTTCAATTGCCATGTCTGGGGTCAGAGCTGTTCTTCTAGATTTCTTCTATACCATAGGTAGCTCCAGGATATGTGGTTATTAGTGTCCATGCACCTTGTGCACAACATTAGAAGGTGAAGGTTTGATACTGGATCTGAGCCAGGACTTGTTTCAATATCCTTATGAACAGAGAACCGTACTTACCATTTATCACTCCTGGAACCTCTTCCTTTATTGAGAGAGAAAACCCTAGTATGGGTTAATGTATATTGTTTAGCACCAAACATGTGCTTGGTGCTGTACAGTAATTACAAAGACAAGGACCCCCTATCCTGAAAAGCTGTCTCAAATAATTCCGTGGATATGGTACTCCCCATGCCACTCCATGCAAACACTCTAGTTTTGGTTAGAAGAGCATTCTCACCTCTTCACAGGAACAGGAGAACACCTTGATCTTCCCCCTCAGGATAGCACAGGCAGTGTCACTTAATACAAAAGGAGCAGGGGGTGGAGGAAGGCTTCACAATTAGACCAAAGACTCAAGAGGAGGAGGTATATGACTGCTGAGGCCATGTGGCTAAGATGAGATGGGTGAATCCCCATGTAAAGAATGCCAACTGAGTTCCCCAGGCAGGACAGGAGGAGGAGGAGGAGGAGGAGGATTTGGAAACTGGCCTATTAAGGGGGTTTGGCTAGTAGAGTGCAAGGGGATGAGCATTTGAGTCCAGCAGAGAAACAGCTCAGATGAGGGGAAATGGGAGAGGTTGCTGACAGACTGGATATGAAAAATAGGTTTTTTTCCCCCTCAATTGGAGGAGATATGAGCCTGAACACACCTGTGCAGTCCAGAATGAGAGTGGCCTGATCAGAACCCACTGCTATTCCAACTTTTCTTCACACAGATGTTAAGCATATGGCAATAATTAAAACCTTTGACAGTGCTGTGATCACTGACCAGTTTCTGATTCCATGTGGTTTAGGCTGCTAGCAGCATACAAAATAAAACCCCATTAGATGAGCTTGGAAACATATACCCACCACTTTTTTTACATTTAAGCTTTTGATATATCAAGTATTCACAGAGTGCTCCAGTTTACTTTTTCAGGATATAAATCAAATGTTGCAAAGCTGTCTGAACCTCAATCTTGAAACAATCTCTTGGATAGACTATTGCATCTTATTCTTCTATAAGATCCTCGCAACTGTTCTATTAATTTGAAAAACTCTTCAAGGTTATTTCAGAGATCTACTGCTCCCATTACATGTCTAAATATAAAGCAACCAGAGTGGAAATATTTCTTCTGAATCTGCTCAGAATTTCTAGAGTCACATTTATGAGTACATAATGATATGACTGCCTTTTACAGTACTGTCTATGAATGATGTATGGCTCCAGCACTTGGAACTCTATTAACAGCTCTTTACAGCACCAAGAGAAAATTGCATTATGCTGATGCTAGTTAATAGAGTGGTAATGAGATGACAACATCATTTGCACATTCTCTCAAGCTTTTGACTTTTACTGCACTTTTCACCTGTATGACAGAAAAGATTTAGCTGCATCAGTTAACAGAAGAGGTGTTGGAGAAAATCCACTTTGAACAGATTAGAATATCATCATCATTCAAACTAAAACACAGCAACATTTATTTTAATTTCCCTACTTCCCACTGAAGAAAGGAGAGGAAGTCCATCCTGTTAAGGAAGTCTTAACATCCATGAAGATATAGTGAGGACTGCTCCATTTTCCCCATGCTTTAGTGAGTTTTCATTGTTCTGGCTACAACTCCCTCAGCTGTCCTACTCCCCAGTCAGCTGAAGAGTTGCTACTGAGTTGCCTGGGGAACTCCCTAAGCCTGTCATGATATCTCCAGAACACTTCAATCCCTGTTGGTTTGGGTAATGATTAGCTAAGACCTTCAACTGAATGCTGGTATCTCACATGCCAATGCAGAATGGAGCACTAACATTAGGCCTCACCATCAACTTCCTTTTTTGACTGTTCACCTGATACTGCCTTTTTCTTTTGCAGTTTCTCATGGAGAAAATATGCTTTATTACATGTTAAAAGACAACATGTGTATTGAAAGTAGCAATTTTATTTGAGTTAAAATTATTTACAAAAACCCAAAGACATACTTCATGAAACTGGTACAAACTATTTTTTCCTGCCGTTGGCTTTTGCTCCAAAGATCACAGCTGAGAAATACTGTATAAAATAAAAATAGGATTGGATTCAGAAAAGTACTCTACCGTTCTAATTTCCAATTGAGAGTATTTACACAAATATTTACAATGGAAAAAATTTACTTTAAAATTTTAATTTGCAAGTTGGCCTCAAGTACCCTTTAATGCAGAGTTATTTGAGGGTTTAACACACAAAAAATGCACTGCAGTTCACAGGGTGATTTCTCCCCCCACCCTCAAAAAAAAAAAATATATCTGTGTTCGTCAGTGCTTGACAATTAGTTATCTAAAAAAACTGTTAAACACTGAGATAAATCAATTTCAATTCTAACAATTACCAGTGTAACAGAGAAACAGTTCCCCCTGCTATTTTTTTTTTTTGCATTACATCTATATTTTATTATCTCTTGCCATCTGTCCACAGAAACTTAACTGTTTCATCTTTTTGAATTGTAACTACTAACGAAAAGCCATTAATTTAAAATCATAAGACTAAACGGGCAAAACATATCCAACAAATTCATCCTGCCAGAAATAATTTACATATTTAGTTTTACTAAGTTTCTCTTTCTATACTGAGATTTTTTTACCCAAAGGGAAAACACAACTTCAAAATCCCTTCTAAGTTACACTGGTATACTAAATTTTTAGAAGGTGATGAGAGAAAACGCAAAAAGTTATGACCAACATAGGATTTTTGCCTCTAATCAGTTACTTCCTTACAGAATTCCCAACAATCTGCATTATCAAAAATAGGAAGACATAGAAGGCAGCCACTGTAAGTAAAAAAATTTTACAGCTGGCACTGATACAAAAGCACGAGTTTGTAACTTTATACATGAAAATAACACAAGATCTAAAAGCATGTTAGATTTCCTGTTATTCCCCCTCATTATACATAGAGCTAATATTTTTATGGCTTCAAGTTTTACAAATTCAGTGGAGTAACATGATGTAATTACCTATACAGGTATTTTAAAAATGTTGATGACGCAGAACTCTTAAGAGTCTGCAAATATTCAAGACCAGCATAATAAAAATAATTACCAATTTTGTTGGTCTGAATAACGAGTGCAAGAAAAAACACCTATATTAAAAAAAAACATCTAAATGTATTTTCTGGGATTTTTTGTTCCACTAAAGTCTCTAAACACAATGCTTTGTGAACTAGACCTCAACCTGAACAAAATCTTAACTATATCAGCATTTTAAGGCTTTGTGTTGTATGCATTAGACTTTGCCATACTACAGAAGAATGAAATAGAAAGATTATGTCAGCTGGAAACATTAATCCCCATTGGTGTTTTAGCTTCTTTACTGAATCGCCCCTAAAACATCCAATTTCTTTGTATTGAGTATTATAAAATATATCTTAAATGCTCCCTTGTAACAAATCAAAACAGCATTTCAAAGTTTTTGCTTAGTATGAAGTGTAAACTACCCTGGGATTGAACATTATTTCACTATGTCCTTTAACAGGGCACAACTCTTTACAGTTACTGCATTTTTTGATAATATACCCTTAAACTGCTTGATGTGTTTATGTTTTTGTATGCCTTTTAGAACTATGAAGCGTTATGGTCTATCAGCTTACAGTATATGGGCCATGACAGTTTTAGAACTGAGAAGTAGTTCAACCACCTAATTTCAATCAAAACAGTATAAAAATATAAACAATCCAATCCTTGCCTCTTTGGATTCCAACAATTTTAAATATAGACAGTAGTTAAAATCACCAAAGTATTTAAAAATTTATATTTTATGATTTTGGAATAATCGCGTAACAAAAAAGCAAGAGCAAATTAAACTCAAATAGGAGCGATACTGCTGTCCAGAACTTCTTTATTAGAACATTTGTTTGATACCTCAGTAGCTAAGCTGCCTTGCACCTGGCTGGCATGAAACAGTGGCTCAACAGTAAACAGCAGTTGCACTATCAGCAGCAAGTTTTTCCCCTTTAAACTTGTCATGAACAAAGCAGGAAAAAAAAAAGGGAGGGTAAACCCTGCCAAAAATATTTAAATACTGCACTGCATTGATTCTATATTTATTTTCTTCAGAACCTTTTCCCCTCATTTTTGATAGTTGCAGATTGATGTAGTAACTGTCTTTTAGAAAATGCTGAATGCATGGTTACGAGACCAGGTAGCCTTAAAAATCTGAACACGAATGACACAGATGAATGGTCTTGGTGTATCTTCAAGGACTTCTTTCATGATTCCTTCCTTTGTCTAAGGGTAGCTCCAACATTAGAGTGCCTGCAGCGGAAGTTAAGTATCTAGCAGTGTTCCAAGTATTCAATCACCCTAGAGATAGATTTCTGGCCTGTTGTTCCAACAGCACACTGAAAACAAGCAATAGAAAACAGAACAACAAAAAAAAGCATTTATGACACATTATAAAAATCTCAAAAAGCTCTGCTCAATTTAGAACGCACATTTTAGTAAGACAAAATGTACTTTAGGCTGTGGTTCTGAAATATTTTCCATTGACTGGTCATATTCAAAGGGGAATAAGGAAGTGGTTTCCTTTCCATTTACTAGCAAAATAAAGGGTTGGCAAATGGACATTCTGTATTAAAAATGAAGATATCAACCCCCCCCCCCCCCACGCACAACAGAGCTGACTAGCAGAAGTGCTGGAAAGCTTTCATCAATATTAATATCACAAGTGTATGAGATAGGAAATGAAAGAGCAGTTTAAAGGTCAAAAAGTAACATCTGGCAATCTTAAAAATATGTAATACTTACAGTAAGATTCATGAAACTGAGAAATTTTTTGAGCATTTCAGTCATTATTGAGAAATCCCCTTCAGGTAAGTATTCCCTCACAGTTGTCACATTGATCTGAGGAAGTCAAACATCTCTTAAGTTACAAAACATTTTTTGAGCATTGCAATTAACATTAGAGGTCTGTATGTGTGGTGTAACAGTATTTCCTCCCTGCCCACCAACATTTTTCTGAGCTGCTTATTGCTGTAGTTTCTACACTTGAAGTCTCTCACTACGCATAAGATTTCCCCACAATTCCCATTGGCAAAGGAGTCCCAAGGATGACTTCTCACAACTAAGCCCTCTAGCCACAGAAGCTGCTACAGGTTTTTATATGTAACATTTTAAAGTCATTTAACAAGTCAGACTGCCCAGGATTCTTGAAGGCTAAAGAGATAGACAAAAGTATCCTACTGACAGGGTGAGAACTGTCCTTTCCAGTGGAATAATATTTCTATTCCTTAAGGGCTGAGAAATACTGACCTTGCACTTGTCACTGTTTCAGAACTGATAATTATATAATAAATCAGCAAGAAGCTGCAGAACAGTGTTCTTCAGACCATATCTAAACTCACTGTATATCTTGACAAGTCTGATACCTAGTCAAAAAATCACCTATTTCTTTTCTTTCTGAACACAACTGAGCTTATACAGTACTACATTTTTATTTATATTTAGAACTCTGAATTCCTAAATTTTAAATTTCAGCTCTGAAGAATACCTCTATAAGACTGGGAAACAATCATCTTCAAAGAATGCGGGCATGTACAAATTTGGCATTCTAAAAATCACTGGCAAAAATAAAATTCCTTGGACTATGATGGAACAATATGAAAAACTAACATTTAGCTAATATAGAAACTACTGAAACACAGTGAATTTATAATTATAAAACATTTTCACCAATTTTCTTCTTTTCCAGAATAAATTCAGCAATGGGCTGAGACTAAACACAAGAAAAACCAGCCTGCAATATTATCAATTATTATTGCACTAAAAATATATAGTAAGTGAAGACCAGTTTAGAATGGAATATTACTGCAATCCTTGCGCTGAGCTATATATGCGCCAGCATGACCCTCCCAACATAGTAAACTTACACAAAAACCTAACTCAGCAAAAACACTTCATGACTGCAAGTGGCTACTTCAATGAACATTTACAACCAATTTAGAATGAGTCATTGACTCATTTCCTTACTGGACTCTCCTGGCAGAGACAGCCCAGAAGCAGTGCTGTGTACGAGGCCACGATGCAGTCTTCCATGTGCTTCCCAGCATGTTGAAGGGCTGCAAAAGTAAGAGAAATTGCTTACACAGTACATACAATTTACAAAGGAGTTTCTTTTCTTATTAGAAATATATCTAAATTGTTCAGTGTCACTTCAAAGAATTACATTATTGTAGAACGAAAGTAAATTCCTTCCACAGTTAAGGTATCTCAAAGGACTTTACAAAACTAAGTTATATGCAAAATATAACGTATACTTAAACATGGGAGCCATTACATACTGAGCAATCTCACATGGCCTGGGATATTGGAACTAATTACCAAGAGGGAATATTGGCCCAAACATCGGGGTTATTCACTATGCTCTCTAAATAGCTTTATTATAAACTTAATACTACTACCAGTAAGGTGCACACACAATACAAAACACTACCACCACCACCACCGAAATACATGTGAACCTGGAAGGATATACCATCCTCCCTCCAACCTCATCTAAATGTCAGTTATCCTTCATGTATTTTCTTTAATATTACTAATATAGTATATTCCAGCTAGTTACCGAGAAGACTTTTGGGCACACCTTGGACCAAGCACTAGAAGACAAACTATAAATGGGCAGAAGGGAGGAAGAGGACAGAGAGGTGTAGGTGGTGAGACAGGGAAGACAGGCAGAGAGTGGAGCTGAAAAGTGAGACAGGAAATCTGTTTGGAGGGGAAGGAATGAGCGGAGGGGGGCAGGCAAATGAAAGGAGATGGTGCTTCTGAAGATCTTCATTCTCCAAAGATGGAGCAGGTACATGGCCACCTGGCCCTGGAGATACCAGAGCTCCTGGGAGAAATTCCCCAAGGATGGAGGGCACGAAGCCTTGAAACATTTCCATATGCAGATGCAGCTAAAATTTGTAAGTGGATGGGGATTGGGAGGGTGGGGAGAGATAAAGACTGTCTGGTGTGACACCCAGGGAAAAAAGTGAGTAGGGATGAGGAAAGATTCTGAGGGACATACAGAAATATGGTGGGAATAGAAAGGAATCAAGGAAAAGGGAAATGTGGAGATGCAATACAGTGGAAGAGAAATAAACCTAAGGAAGAGGCAAAGAGATTAGCAGAAAAACTAAACGAAGTGAGAAAACCAAAAAGGAAAGAGAATAGGGGAAATGAGAAGGAAGAGAGAGACTATTAAATAAAGGGAAAAGAGAAAGACAGACCAATTTCAAGTTTAACAATAAGCTCAGGCAAGTGTGCACATGGCCATCAGAACATTATGTACGAAACATTACTGTATTAATGTGTCAGTGAAACAAAGGCTTTAGGAAATAATCTGAATTGAGGACAGGATCCAACAAAGTGAAAAGGGTATTAATTGTTTCCTTCACTCCTCATACTCCACAGCAACTGAAATGCTTTGTTCAAAACTTTTCAGAAATTTCACATGTGGATAGACACCAAGCTGAGGACACTTCAGCCCAAGAGATTATACATCACTGGAAAGTGGAGATTAGAATGGAAACTCTTATGCAATCTTCACTACAGAGGCAGCTACATTGCAATCACACAGTTCCTCCCCTCCCTTCAGCTGACCAAAGCCAACTGATATACCTTTATTAAGGTCAAGTTCTTCATCATCCTCTTCCTTCTTATCTTTCTCTTCAGTATTATCTGCCTTTTCTGTGGAGACCCACTGAATCTCTCCACTCGTCTCTTGCCATTCTCCACTCTTATCATGCTGTGCAGTAGGAGCTTCTTTGATCAACTCATCTGTCTGGCTCTCTGCCAGCTGTGCTGCTCGTTCACGCTCAAGGAATAGCTGGCAGGAAAATTTGAGGAGACATTCAGTTATAGGCCAAACCCTAAACAATACACTAATATTCTGAAATGTAATTTCCCCTTCCCATGCACACACCTTCCCATAGTTTTATTCTTCAATATTAGTCTTACTAATGGCATTGGAAGAAGGGATTATTATTCAAAACTATCTTGACAGATGGAGAAGTGGTCTAAATTAAACAGGATGAAATTCAATAAGGACAAAGGCAAAAGTACTACACTTAGGAAGGAATATTCAATTGCACAAATACAAAATGGGAAATGACTGCCTAGCAAGAAGTACTGCAGAAAAGGATCTGGGTGGGATACTTGTTCAAACTAAATATGGCTCAACAATCCAATACTGTTGCAAAAAAGCAAACATTATTCTGGGATGTTAGTAGGAGTGTTGTAAGCAAGACAGGAGAGAAGTAATTCTCCCACTCCACTTAGCACTGATAAAGTCTTGAAGTGCATACAATGTTGTTACAAAGAAAAGGATAACAACTGTTCTTAGCTACTGAGAACAGGACAAGAAGCAATGGGCTTAAATTGCAGCAAGAGAGATTTAAGTTTGACATTAGGGAAAAACTTCCTAACTTCAAGAGTAGTTAAGTACTGGAACAAGATCACTGGAGGTTTTTAAGAACAGGTTAGACAAAGACATCAAGGGTGGTCTAGAGAATACTTAGTCCTGCCTCAGTGCAGGGGCCTGCACTAAATGACCTATCGATCATAGAATTGTGGGACTTGATGGGACCTCATTATCCTCTTTTTAAAAGGATTATACAGATTTCATGACAAATAAGGGTGGAATGCCCCATGGTAAAGATCAAAGGCAACCCGATTCACTGCTTTGAAGGATAAAAATACAAGTTAATATCATGATTTGAGTTAGAAACCTTTTCCTGAATAACAAATACAAATTTTTCTTTGAGATACCGGAATACCCAAACTGCACTTTTCATTTGTAAAATGTTCAGGATATTACTCTTATAGGAATATCTGCATTTAACTTATTTTCCTGTTCTCCTCCACCCTTCCTTTTACACCCTACAAATTCATAGTCTTTTTCCTGTAATCTCTATTTTTTGTTCCCTCCCAATTTCTGTTTTAGTTTATTTTTATGCTAATTTTTTGTCCCTCTCCTAAGTTTCTCCAGCTCTCCAAAATGATCCACTCCATGCATGAGTAGAGCAACAAAGATCAATTAAGAAGTTCTGTACTGGCGCTGATGGATAAGTGGTAAGCTCCCTCTTTGTACTTCAATTCTGAGTTTGTTAACTTCTAGAACACCTTTTTGAGCAGCCCTTTGCAAAGAGGTGTATATTTAGGCATTGTTCTTGTCTATTACTCTGTGTAGTACTTTGATAACTGATGTCTGTTGTATCTGTAGTATACCCACACATGACACACTACAGGTTTCTGAATAAAACAAAGTTTCACAACTGGGAAAAAATATCAACCTGCAAGAAACAGCAAAAATATGAAAGTGACCTCAAATTATCACAACATATACACTTCACTTTCCTTAGGTCAGTACCTGTACACTTATCTATCACAAACTGGAGCTGAAGTTGATAAATGGGTTTTAATTCACACCTTTAGTAATTTCAGAGGAAGTCTGTATACGGACATTTCTTTCAGATTGTCCTGTTTCAGTTTAATTACAATCACTCACTCAATCCAAAATAAGAGTATCCACACACAGACTAGCACTGAAATAATTAAAGGTGTGAATTAAAATCCATTTAGCTACTTCAACTCCAGTTTGTGCCTGATAAGCCAATATAGAGTGTGAGCCTGTTTCACAATGGAATAATTCATGTCTTTTTTTTTTGTTTTTATGATTTAGTCAATGTGATAATCAATGGAGTAATCTGCACATCCTGATGCATTGAAACTGATATCCTGAAGCTGTTGTGATGCCTGGTATATATTGATAAACAACATGTTATATGTCAAAGTAAATTTCTTAAAATTCAATAAAGATGTAATTTTGAAAAGACATTCATGGAAGGAGGTATGCAAGACAAATGTAGCTCACGATATTTGTACTAGAACTACAGCGGGTTTAAAGAAAACTAGAAATAAATTGGATGCAAAAAAAGCTTTAGTGTGAATCAAAGCAGCCTTCAGCTGTCAGAAATAATGGTACTACTGTCCTTTAAATGGAAAACAGCTTCTGCACTGGGCACTGAAAAAACTGAATTGTAACTGGATAACTAAGTGAAAGCTATGGGGGGAAAAAACACAATAGGTTCTGCATTTTGTAAGGTTCACAGGAATTAAAAACCTTTGACATGACACTGCCGCTTGTTAACACACATTTCCGCCATAAGCAAGTAACTTTAATATTACATGGAGAACTGTTTTGCGACTAAAGTTGCTACTTACCTGTACTAAAGCATGAACAGCATCAATCTGACCAGTTATCTTTATGCTATCATCCCCTTCTCCTGAACAGAATGAATCAAAAGAACATGATGTTTCCATATTGACAAGACAGTGTCTATTCCGAGCGCTATACTCTACCAGATTGATCAGCAGACCCAAGCCCTGGAAGAATCAAAGTCAAAGAAGATTATATACAATGAAGAAAAAAAGAATCCAAAACAAAAAGAATCTTATTCATCAGTGCATCTGATAAATACCATTTTTATACTTTATCTGTGTGGTGCTCACCAAGGTATGGGCACTCCTTTATCAAATGGTCTGATGTACAGAATATGGCCGAATTTAAAAAAAAATTAGAATCAGAAGTTAAGTTCCAACATCCCCATATTTAGGCACCTGAATAAATGGCCAGATTTTCGAGAATGCTGACTACAAAACATCTCTCAACACTTTTGAAGCTCTGGCCCCTTATTTATAATAGAGATTTAGGAGCCTAACTTTTGGTTCACTTTTTTGAAAAACTTGGCCGATTCATTTTGTCTTTTGCAATTTATGCCACATAATTTACTTCAGTACTGTCAAAAGAGAAGCAAAGTAGATTCAAACAAACCCTGTCCCAAACTCATTACATATACTGTACTTCTAAACTAGAATGGACACTGAAATGAGACAGCTATTTTCTTCTAAAGTGAGTCTAGGATGATGTCTCTTGTTCACCCAATTAACAGTGGATTTTTACCACATTAAATATATATGGATTACTTCTTCAACAAAGATTTTGTACTGCAGGGCTCCCATTTCATTCTAAACTCTCACTTTGTACTGTCAAACATCTGTTTGTGTGCACATAGAATGCCCAAAAACTTTTTTTTTTTTTTAAACAGAGTTTGACTTAATTTTTAAAAGCTTTGTTACATGTAGTCACAATGGGCACCTTAAAAATCCTTTTACAGTGCCAAGTTTATTCCTTCAAATGCAGCGTTGGTTACTCCTGAAATTCTTATTTTTCATGATTTGGGTTATGTTTAGGCATCAAATCCTTAAGTCATTAAACAGTGACAAGAACAGGAGTACTTGTGGTACCTTAAAAACTAACAGATTTATTTGAGCATAAGCTTTTGTGGGCTAAAACCCACTTCATCGGATGCATAGAATGGAACACACAGAAAGAAGATATTTATACATACAGAGAACATGGAAAGGTGGGAGTAGCCATACCAACTGTAAGAGGCCAATCAACTGAGATGAGCTATCATCAGCAGGAGAGAGAAAATAAAAGCCCTTTGAAGTGATAATCGAGATGGCCCATAGAAGGTGTGAGGATACTTTAACATGAGGAAATAGATTCAATTAGTGTAATGACCCAACCATTCCCAGTCTCTGTTCAATATCTAATTTGCATATTAATTCAAGTTCAGCAGTCTCTTTGGAGTCTGTTTTTAAAGTTTTTTTGTTGCAAAATTGTCACCTTCAAGTCTGTCATTGAGTGGTTAGAGAGGTTGAAGTGTTCTCCCACTGGTTTTTGAATGTTATGATTCCTGATGTCAGATTTGTGTCCATTTATTCTTTTGCGTAGAGACTATCTGGTTTGGCCAATGTATATGGCAGAGGGGCATTGCTGGCACATGATGGCATATATCACATTGGTAGATGTGCAGGTGAATGAGCCCCTGATGGCATGACTGATGTGATTAGGTCCTATGATGGTGTCACTTGAATAGCTATGTGGATGGAGTTGGCATCGGGCTTTGTTGCAAGGTTAGGTTCCTGGGTTAGTGTTTATGTTGCATGGCATGCGGTTGCTGGTGAGTATTTGCTTCAGGTTGGGGAGACTGTCTGTAAGCGAGGACTGGTCTGTCTCCCAAGATCTGTGAGAGTGAGGGATCATCTTTCAGGATAGGTTGTAGATCTTTGATGATGCGCTGGAGAGGTTTTAGTTGGGGGCCGAAAGTGACGGCTAGTGGCGTTGTGTTATTTTCTTTGTTGGACGTGTCCTGTAGTAGGTGACTTCTGGGTACTCTTCTGGCTCTGTCAATCTGATTTTTCACTTCAGCAGGTGGGTATTGTAGTTTTAAGAATGCTTTAAGAATGGTTGGGTCATTACACTAATTTAATCTATTTCCTCATGTTAAAATATCCTCACACCTTCTATGGGTCATCTCGATTATCACTTCAAAGGTTTTTTTTCCCCTCTCTCCTGCTGATGATAGCTCATCTCAATTGATTGGCCTCTTACAGTTGGTATGGCTACTCCCACCTTTTCATGTTCTCTGTATGTATAAATATCTTTTCTGTGTGTTCCTTTCTATGCATCCGAAAGCTTATGCTCAAATAAATTTGTTAGTCTCTAAGGTGCCACAAGTACTCCTGTTCTTTTTGCGGATACAGACTAACATGGCTGCTACTCTGAAACCTGTCATTAAACAGTGTTTTCTCAGACCATGCACAGGTAATGCTTCCATTGACTTCAATGTGACATCTTCTTGAGAAAAAGCTCAGTAAAAACTTTAGAATATGGCTATCATGAAAAACTGAAGCAGTTCAATACACATAAGACTAAGGCAAACTCATTCTTTATATTAATGAAACAAAGGGTCTTTTTACTACTCTTAGTTTAAAGAATGCTATCTTACCAACACCCGAATATCAAATCTCTGTTCTTGAGGTAGGAACTTTGGAACCTGAAGCACACAATTCATAGCTGTGCCTATCAAACCATCTTGTTCACCCGTTTTTGTGCTGCCCCACTCTGTTTAAAAAAAAAAAAAAAAAAAAAAAGAATGTGGTCAAGCTTCTAAATTTGTAAACAATTTTTTTAATATCATGCAAACATTAATAAAACAAATCTTTTCTAAAAACCAATTAGCATCCTTTGTCCAAGACACTTCTCTTATTAACAATCTATTTCCCAGTCCCCATCCAATTTCTGGTGACAATTACTGGTCACTGTATTGCTAAGATCCAACATACACGAGCAAATTACTATAGAACTTAGGAGGCTAAACACGGTTGGTAGGAATGGCCTACCTTATACTGTTTGATATACAAGTGCAAGCTCTGAAAAGATCACTTACCATTATCATTTGTTAAGTTAAGCAAGACACCAATGATGGCCCTCATGCAATCTTCCACTGCTTTACCCACATGGTTAGTTACATTCTGGTGAGGCAAAGGCTTGCTGTATGGTAAACAGATGCTGTCTTCAGCACGGTTATATCGCTGAATCAATTCCTCACAATGCTGCAATGCTCTGAAGATGGAAAATGCAGATAAGACATAATTAAGTAACTAACAGTACTAGGGCATTTTATCTTTCATTATATGTGCATGATGAAGAAAATTATATAAATGTGATGTTTATGCAAAATATGTTCTATATTATCTAAATGTACTCTAAAATTGATTTTTTATTCTGTACTTGCCAGAGTTAATTACCTCCATTTCACAATAATGAAATAAATGCCAACTGACTTTCCACCAAGATACAATACACTTAATGACAACCCTAGACTATGAGCTTGATTCTTTACTTTAGATCAAGTTTATGTAGCATAACATATAATTTAATGAATTTCAGCAGAGTTACAGATAAAATGGGAAAATGCAGTTGAGAACCAGGAACTAATCAAACACACAAAGGTCTAAATATAACACTACATAGCAGATTTTTTTTTTTTTTTAAAGTAGTCACTCAAGATATCTATCTGATTTACCTGCCAACCATGCTTGAGATACTAATACCAAAGTATGCTTCCATTGGCTAGTTAGGGTCAGATTCTCAGCCCAGTTTTATCTCCTTTGCACCCTCCGAGTGTCATGAAAGGGATACAATCTAGTAGCAACTGGCCAGTTGAGAATTCCTCCATATTCCACAGATGGCAAAGTGTAGAGAAGAACAGAATTCCACTATGCCAATTCTAAGCTGGTATATTGTCCCCTTTGGAACATAGCCAGCTTCTCTCACTTGTATCAGAACCCAGGCAGCTTGCAAATCAGGTAACCAGCACGAGCTTCCTAATGGTCCACACCTCATATTCCCAGAAAAAGTCTTGGCACAGAAAGGAATTTGGCACAGATTTACTACTTTTCTTATGAAGAGAAATAGTAGCAACATAAGAGTTTTATTCTAAACTATTTGAACATTCAATTTCCCACCATTGCGAGCACTAGTGTAGAGAGAGCGCTCCAGGCAAGTGATAGTATTTTGTCTATATTCACTTAGCTACCACCATTTCAGTTCCACAGGTTGTAGCAATATTCGGAAATTCTAGGGGAATAAGTATACATTGTAGCCATGGCCTGTTTTTATTTTTGTCATACCACGTACAAGAAAGCCTGAAATATCATTTTATGAGAACTTACTTAGCTGACGAGACTATGAGCTGAGAGTCTTTATATGCTATCAAGTAGCTTTGATTCTCTGGGTTATGCACGGTTACCTAAAAAGGAAAAAAAACAAAAAACAAACAAACAAACAGTATTAGGATTAACCTTTTGTTGGAAGAGGGAAGGAACAGTGAACACACAATATTTCTCTTCTTTACTCACTATTATATTTCTTCATCAATATTTACAAAAACCAGTCAGAAGGCAAGACTGAAATTGCCACTTGAAAACCTCATTCTCCATGTGCATTTTTACCGTTTTTGTGACAGTATTTTCCTATGATTTTATCTTGTACCTGGCCCTACAGAACACCACAGAATGCACATCTCGGTTAGGTCATACAGAACCCCACCATCTCATTTTGCAGACCAAGTCTCACACAAACCATCTCTGGTATCATAAACAGGGGAACTCTATGCAATAATGCAGCAGAAAAAAATTAATCAATTATCCCATCAGGAAGACAGTATATCTGCTCATACTTACACTTTCTAAGACCCGTAAACATCTTTCTGCTCCCCATAACGAAGCAACCAATTTCTCTTCATTTTCGTCACTGCTTAGGTGATCCACACATTCTTTGACTAAGTAATAAAGAGAGCAGCATTAAAGAGGTCTTTCTGAAACCTGTACTTGTAAAAGTACAAAGAGCAATGCATACAGTAATAACAATTCTCCCAATACCTCATCAACCCTATTTGTCACACTTTTACAAAGTTGCTTTATTAACAGGAGTGTGATGATCATAAAATAAATTAGTATTTCAAAAATACTATTTTTAAAAAGTTCTATTTATCACAGTAATTTTTTAAAGAAACTTTTTTTAAAGAAATTTTTAAAGAAATATTTTTAGTATGGTCTCAGACATTTTATGTATGCCAAAGTAACACAAAACATCAGCTGCCAAACCATAATGATGTGAATACTACTATTTAAAAGATGGAAAACACTTAAATAGGTTTGTCAAGAGGAGAAAAAAAAAAAGTTTATTTTTCTATTGACCAACGAGATTCTGCAGCAAACTCCTATGGCACAGAACTGTAGATTATTCAGCACATTTTATACTATTAAAGAAGCAGAGATATCTAACAATGTACAATACAAACCTTTTGAAGTGAAACCAAAGAGACATAAGGAATTAGCAAGTTTGCATCTCAAAATTCTCAACACCACCTCATTGCTTTTTTACTTTATTTTACTCAATTTCAAGAGCTAGCCTTCTCCAACTCATTGATATTTATTTTAACACAGGCCTTCCTTCCCATATTTTCACCACACTTTGAGCAAAGTGCACGTACAAATATCTTAAAGGAGCTCAAACTCAAGTCTTCCTGAAGAGCTAGCTTTCTTTGGACTTTCTCGGAAAGAAAATGTGTCCGGAATAGGAGACAGTATTCTAGAATGGGGTATCGCTGGTGCTTTGTGAAGTAACAGAATTCTAATACCCAGACATGGTATATAAGTAAGACAACTCCTCAAAACCCAAACTCCTAAGTTGCCCAACTGGTATCCTATTATCCAGCTGAAATAACAACACACCCATTATCTATTTAGAATTCAATCGGTTTTCAATGCAACTTGCTACACTTTAATGAGGCATTAATTTTTCCCAACAATCTGATGTGGAATTTTAATACTTTTTGAAAGTTTAAGTAGAAGATGCACATTTTTTCTTTCCTCTTACGATAATAGAAATTAAGAAAAGCTGACAAATTAAGGGAAAATCTTCCCCTCATAAATCTATGTCTAATTCATTTATACTTTTCAATGCATCAGAAACGAAACATATTCAACATACCTTTATCTACAATATGATCAAGACCACCTAGAAGTCGCAGCTCTTCTTTAAACCAGTCCCCTGCTCGTTTTGAGGTGAGAGACAGTAGTGTCTCCATTGCCAAATGCCCAGTCTGAAAAAGTCAGAATCTAGAATTAGTAAAGTAATTCCATTACCAACAGCTATTGACAACAGCATCACAGCATATAAAAATACCTTATATTTAAAAAAATAACCTTAGGGCCTTTAAAATATGCAATCATTTTGAATCCATGAATTAACAAGAAATTGTACTACTGTTTAGCTACAGAAATCATTTCATGAGTGAACAACAGTTTGACAAACATTACAGACGCCTCTCCTGTCCCGTATGGCATCCACACCACAAGTCTATTGGAAGCAATTGACTAGAGATATGCAGAGTGAAACCTGTAGTTCAAAGTCTATATTTCTATGTTTTGGGGAACTTAAGAGTCATGGCTACTATCAAAATAAAGTCATTTCAGTGTTTACCTCAAAGAACTCCATAAAGCTCACTGGAAGTTTATCGTCCCATTACCTAACTGAACAAAAGTTCTGTGTAGATCAGCCACCAGAGGGAGCAAGCCAAACTGGCAAGTGTTTAAAAGAAGCTTGATTGAATACTGACAAGGGAAGAGCAAAAATACTTTTGCACTTTCATTTTTATATTTCTCAATTTTGCCAGTATTTTAAAAGAGTCAAACTGTCTCCTTTCATTTGCACTTCCTGTTATCAAACACCAAACTGAGGAAGGAAATGGCCAAATCAGCCAGGCAGCAGAAAATAAGGCAAGCCACAGAAAACACTTCTTCTCTGTCTTCCAGATAGGTTAGCTGTCTCCTCTTGCTGAAAATGTTTTGACTTTACACTATTAAAAAATGTTTATTATTTATTTGTAAATTAGCAGGACAACAACGACTCACTAGGGGAAAAACCTTCCAGTATTTACAATATTTTCTAAACTTAGAATAAAGAATACTTAGGACACGCCAGAAATACTGCGAACATTGAAAAGTTTGAGGGTTACCACTATACCTCATTCCTACCATAAAATGTTTAGATTAAAAAAAAGTTACATTTACCAAATCATTACTCCCTGCCATGTTCTTACCAAAACATGTGCATCCATGAGCTGAACCATTTTAGATTTTATTTTGATGATTGCCTTAGTAAGGCTAATGCCAGTGCAGCAACCATGGACAGAAACAAAAGTTATGTAACCTATCTTGCACAGATAATTTAAAGCTACAGAGAACTGGACAACAAAATACTGATATTTACATCATACACTAAGGATACAGGTAAATCAAACCCTAGGCCATAAACAAATCTAGTAATTTCATGTGCACTACATAAATACAACAAATAAAAGAGCAGATAAAAGAGGAAAGGTTTTCAGTAGAGGTAACTGAAGACCACCCCACTTCTAGGCTTCATGCCTGAACCACAACTTTGAAGCACTGTTTATGCAGCTATGGAACTGATGGATGGATACAGCTATGGACCCTTCAATGGAAGGATCTGGGGCCACATAGGGTATTGTTGTGCACAGCATTTTGGAGCACTAGAGTGAGCCCAGCTAGTCCAACCCAGCTGGGAGACTTTGGCTCCCACAAGCTCCAAAACACTGCAGACATACCCTATGTGGCCTCAGACACATCCACTGAAGGCCAACATTCTTAAAGTGTCGCTCTTAAAGGAAGCGGGGAAGGTAGAAGATTAGAGTAAATATGCAGAATCTCCCTCCCAAATAACTGGTTACAGGCAAATAAATGTCTTTTCATCCTTGATGTAGCCTCCATATACTCTCAGTGGTGACAATATCTCAACACAATATTTTGGGAGATGAATTAATGAGTTCGATTTAAACAAAGAACATAGAACTGCCCTTCCAAAGCAATCCAAGTCCACAAACAAATGGAGTGAGTAATGTTGTGTAAAATTCTGAACAGAACTTCAAATAGCAGTCCTGCAGATTGCTATGATGGAAGTGTTCCAGAGACAACTTCCTTCACCCTAGAAGAATGAGTTCTAAATTGAAGTACTGACACCCGAAACAAGGCATCACATATTCAGTGCAAAATCTAATCCATTTTGATAATTCTTGAGTGGAAATGACACTCCCCTTACTCTGATCCCAAAGGCTACACATTTAGGTAACTTCCTAAATATCTGAGCCTGTGCAATGAATACTCAAAGACCACTTATATCTACAATGAGGATTTGGGAAGGCAAAACAGGAGATTAATAGTCTAGTCAGAATTAGCATTATATTTGGTAAAAATTATGTCAACCAAGTCAGTCTTCTTGGTGCCAGAACAGACATGGAATAGGACTCTGAGAATGCCACCACTTTGTAGGTGGACATTTCAGGACTGGATGTTGCCTGGAAACGCAATTTATTTGGCATCAATATCTTAAGGTTGTTTGTTTAGCTGTGAACTAAACAGCCAAGTTAAAACTAATAAAATTGGCCTCCAATTCAGCCTCAGGACATCTGAAGACCAGAAAATTCTTAGGTCCACAACCAGGTGCTATAAAAGCCTATGAAATACTAATCAACCTAAAACTGAAATGCCAACCATATTGCATTATGTCATCATAAACCCCTTAGCTGTAGCTAGCAGCCATATGGTCAGATTATTTTCCTTAAAACAATTCTACTCCTTTCACCGATATAGAATACAGTCTTCTAATGCCAATTTCACAATTTGTTCCATAACTGAAAGTTTGAGAAAACTGAGTGGAAGAATGACAAAATTACCAAAAGAAACATATACATGGAAAAACCACCTCAAGCAAGGCATGCTTTCTTTTAACCTGGTGTAAAATGGAACACGTAATGTAACTTGGAGATAACTGCTAACAGCTGAAGACATTATGTCTAGAGATAATGCCTCTAACAACGTCAATCCACAGATTTTTGATGAAAACTGATTTAAAAAAAAGTATCAGACTGATAAAAAATTGTGGTAAAATTCAAAAACAAAAAACCTAAAAAGCATTAAACAATGTAACACTGAGAAAAAACTAAAGCTTATAGTAACATTTGTTACACTGAAATACAGGTTATATTAGTCATATCATCTAGTGGTAACATACCACAGTATCAGTTGTACTGTTCCAGATCAGACCAGTGGTCCAGCTAGTCCAAGGTCCTACTCAGTGTGTTCACATTTCTTTTAAACATAAAATTTTGAAAGGCTTATAACCTATTATCAGAGGGGTAGCCGTGTTAGTCTGGATCTGTAAAAGCAGCAAAGAGTCCTGTGGCACCTTATAGACTACTAGATGCAACCGAAGAAGTGGGTATTCACCCACGAAAGCTCATGCTCCTATACATCTGTTGGTCTATAAGGTGCCACAGGACTCATTGCTGCTTTAACCTATCTACTATTATTCGTGCTAAAATGAAACTAACAAGAGAAGTCTCATCCCAGCAGCTTTAAATTAGGGCTGTCAAGCGATTAAAAAAAAAATTAATCACGACTAAATCGCACTGTTAAACAATAACAGAATACCATTTATTTAAATATTTTTGGATGTTTTCTACATTTTCAAATATCTTGATTTCAATTACAACATAAAATACTAACGGTATAGTGCCCAGTTTATATTTATTTTTATTACAAATATTTGCACTGTAAAAAACAAAAGAAATGGTATTTGTCAATTCCCCCATTGCAAATGCTATAGTGCACTCTCTTAATCATAAAAGTTGAACTTACAAATGCAGAATTATGTTAAAAAACCTGCATTCAAAAATAAAACAATGTAAAACTTCAGAGCCCACAACTCCACTCAGTCCTACTTCTTGTTCAGCCAATCGCTCAGACAATTTGTTTACATTTGCAGGAGATAATACTGGCTGCTTCTTGTTCACAACGTCACCTGAAAGTGAGAACAGGCATTCCCATGGCACTGTTGCAGCCAACGTCACAAGATATTTATGTGCCAAATGCTCTGAAGATTCATATGTCTCTTCATGCGTCAACCACCATTCCAGAAGACATGCGTCCATTCTGATGACAGGTTCTGCTAGATAATGATCCAAAGCAGTGCCTACTGACGCATGTTCATTTCCATCATCTGAGTCCAATGCCACCAGCAGAAGATTGATATTCTTTATTGGTAGTAAGGGTTCTGTAGTTTCCGCATTGGAGTGTTCCTCTTAAGACTTCTGAAAGCATGCTCCACACGTATTCCCTCTCAGATTCTGGAAGGCACTTCAGATTCTTAAACCTTGGGTTGAGTGCCACAGCTATCTTTAGAAATCTCACATTCGTACCTTCTTTGAGTTTTGTCAAATCTGCAGTGAAAGTGTTCTCAAAATAAACAACATGTGCTGGGCCATCATCTGAGACTGCTATAACATGAAATATATGGCAGAATGTGGGTAAAACAGAGCAGGAGACATACAATTCTCCCCCCAAGTTCAGTCACAAATTTAATTAATGTATTATTTTTTTAATGAGCGTCATCCACATGGAAGCATAACCTCTGGAATGATGGCTGAAGCATGAAGGGACACAAGAATGTTTAGCATATCTGGTATGCAAGTACCTTGTAATGATGGCTACCGAAGTGCCATACCAACGCCTGTTCTCACTTTCAGGTGACATTGTAAATAATAAGCAGTCAGCATTATGTCCCGTAAATGTAAACAAACTTGTTTGTCTTCACGATTGGCTTAACAAGAAGTAGGACTGAGTGGACATTTGGGCTCTAAAGTTTTACATTGTTTTATTTTAGAGGGCAGTTACATAAAAAAAATTACATTTGTAAGTTGCACTTTCACCATAAAGATCTTGTATGAGTTGAATTGAAAAATACTTTGTCATTTTTACAGTGTAGATATTTAATCAAAAGTAATATAAAGTGAGCACTGTACACTTTGCATTCTGTGTTGTAACTGAAATCAATATATTTGAAAATGTGGAAAAACATCCAAAAATATTTAATAAATTTCACTCGGTATTCTATTGCTGACAGGGCGATTAAAACTGATTCATTGGAATTAATTTTTTTAAACCATGATTAATTTTTTGAGTTAATCACTTGAGTTAACTGTGATTAATCGACAGCCCTACTTTACACTTAAAAAAAAGTTTGTTAGGCTTTTAGAAGATCTTACAACCGAAGTCAAGTGCTATTTGTATATACACAATTTAGAAATACACTGCAGTTTATACTGTGGCCACCAAATTGGATATATAAATTGTTCATGTATTTTTACATCATATCAAAATGGTATATATACATTCTATTTCAGAGTGCTAGAAATGTGTATTAGAAGTACAAAAGGGTTGGTTAAAGTTTAGTCAAACAATCCATTGACAAAACTGGCATTTGAACAGTACGCAAACAGCAAAAGAATTTCCCCCTCCTCTTTTTTCAGCATCTTTTTGGGCTTTCCACCACCACTGTATAAAAAAGGAAAGCACCTGAATAATCTGGTATTGGCCACTGTTGGAAGCAAGATTTTGGAATAATTGGACTGCTGGTCCGATCTGGGATGACAGTTCTTATGTAAGAACTTTAAAAGAGCAAGAAAAGCAAGGATATTTAGAAGAAGAGTCAAAATCTTTACCTCATCACATTACGCTTGGGTATTGCGCAATTATCCAACTACACCGCTACCTCGATATAACGCGACACGATATAACACGAATTTGGACAGAACGTGGTAAAGCAGTGCTCGGGGGGGGGGGGGGCGCGCTGCGCTCTCCGGTGGATCAAAGCAAGTTCAATATAACACGGTTTCACCTGTAACACGGTAAGATTTTTTGGCTCCAGAGGACAGCGTTATTTCGAAGTAGAGGTGTACTTGTTGATGCAACACATCTGAGAATAATTTCAGCTTTAACTGCGAATTTTACCCCGTCTACAGACCAACCATTACTGTTATTTTTACCTAATTTTGATGCATAACATATTAAACATATATAGTAGATCAAAACTCTGACACAAACAGTCTGGAACCAAATACTGCTATCAAAATTTTATAAGCTCTCTGAAATAATTACAAACCTGTTACTAGCTACAATAGGACTATAATTTGGTGAACTGCAGACAACTGCAGAACTATTGTAGCTTATTGTATAGAATTAGAGTAGCCTTGTTCTAGAAGAGAATTTGGAAATTTAAAAATGAAAAAGTACATACTGCATATAAGATATTCTACAAAGAAAATAGATGAAATTTCAGACTACTCTTGGCCCTCTAATACAGCATCACAAGGCACAAGGTAAATAGTTATAACTAGAATTGAAAGACAGCTGCTGCTAAAATAACTAGAATTGAAAGATAGCTGCTGCTAATAAATTTCATTTTACCAAGCATTTCACTTTAGATTAGTTTTAAAACAGATCCTTCAAACACAATCATGAGACCCACCGTGATGTTTTCAAGATCAAGATGTTTGTTGTGGACAGTTTCACAGAGCCTCCGTATTTTTTCCTTAATTTTGTTCATGTCTTTTTCATTTAGCAGCTTGGCAGAAGAAGCGTCTTGCTCTAGCTCCAAAAGCCGAATCATCAGATCTAGACTAGCTCTGTCTAGATCCATGTTCAAACGATCTCTACTCAGGATGTACATAAGAGCTGCTGTGCAAAGTGACAGATTCTTGAAAACAAAAAGATAAATATAAAATTGTAGCAATACTTGTGCTAGATGAAGTATGTACAGCACTTAAACATGAAGATTTTTTAAATAGACAAAGTTGGTGATTTGGGAGAGAAATTTGTCAGACTTTGCCTATGCCAGCACTGAAGCTAGTAACTATAACTGTGTCTGAACACTGTTCTTTCTAGCAAGATACTAACACCGTTTTCCTGGCCAATGTAGGCAAAGCACAAATCACTTAATTCATTTTACAAAATCCTGCTAGAGATGCAAAGCATTTGAAATTTACCCCAAAGCAGTCAGTGTTGCAGAGAGAAAAGCAGGGGATAGCAGATGGAAATTTCATGAGGAGGTGGCAATGCAGAAGGAAATTATGGAAGGGACAGGAGAGAAGGGGAGCAGCAGGGGTGCTGGGGATACTGGTTGGCAGGGAGTGAAATTCTGGTTAGCTAGGAGGAAGATGAGAGAGAGGAGATAGAAAAGAAGGTAGCAAAGGCTTCAGGGATGAGGGCAGGGTCATATGATTACCAACCCAGTGAGCAGGGAATCACTGTCTAAACTTGGTTAGGGATTCCTAGCACAGAGCCTCAAATTCTTAGTGAAGTCTGACGTGGGGATTCCCCAAACCCAGGAAAACTGTACCCATTGAGGTAAGGCTTCCCCAGTCTTGCCCCAAGAAGCTAGGCAAGAACCCATCCTCCACTAAGTGAGCGAAGAGCTGAGGTCTTCCCCCTAATGTTTTCATCCTCTGGAGAATTGGGGGGGGGGTGTGAACAGTGGCCCCTCCTTGATAAAAAGAGAGGGACGCCACCCCACCCTTCCTCAAGAATGCAACAGCAAATCCTCAAGGGGATTCAAAGAAGTAGAGAGAGGTCACAGGGCTCAGATGCACAAAGATATTTAGTTTCCTAACTTCCACTGAAATCAATGGAAGTTGGAAACCTAAATATTGTTATGGATCTGGGCCAGGGTGCCAGAGGTGGGAGGGTAGGCAGAGAGTAAACATGAAAAGGGTCAGTCTATTGGTTACCGACCCCACCTGCTCCTCATCGTGCAAAGTCAGCACTTTTCTTGAGTTTATAATTAGTTGTCCACCGTTCCAGTGGACCTCCAAGCAGTAAGCAGAACTTTCATGGAGCTAAGAGCTCTGCTGGGCAAACACCTTCCAGAAACCCTCAAAGAAGGTGCTGACCCTGTTGACATCTGAAGGGAAAGGAACTGATCAACAGTGGGCTGGGTCAGATGGAACAGAAAGAGAGGAATGGGCACTTCTTCAAATTAAAGGCTTGGCTGTTTGTATGCAGACCTCAAAAGATCAACAGGGTGACTGCCTTTATACCACAACCTAAAGGCAACTGCTCTAGAGACATGCTAAGATCTCTGTGAGGACAGACACCCCTAACTTCAAAAGCCTTCTTGCTAACCCCCCAGGCCTTTGCTGCCCATCCCCCTCCAGTGTACTCCCGCTATTCAGCTTCTTCTGCATTCATACTGCACCAGTTCCCTCCCTCCATTCTCCAACCCCTATTTCCTGCCATTTCCACACAGCCCCCAAGTCCAGTTTTAAATGTTTAAACTGGACCACAACAAAGGACACAGCCTGGAGGGTGGGGGAGGGAGAGAGAGAGATAGATGGTTTAGACTGTGTTGGAGTGGTTATGTTGGGGGGTATCAATGAGTAGCATAGAAGTAGAGTTTGAGGGAGGGGGATAAAGACGGTAGGAGCAATGGAAGAGCTCAAGGTTTCTGTGCGTGTGCACATAGAAAACCTATTTAAGCCAATGAATCTGCTAAGGGAGCTGATAAGCCTCCCAAAGGCTTCAGTGAAGTAGACAAGCAGAGAAGCTGGGAGCTATGTGGGGAAGCAGAGGGGTAGGTGAGATGACATGGGACAGGTGGGAAATAAGCAGAAAGATAACCTGGGTGCCAGGGAGCCCTAGGACAGCAGGACCCTCCTTAAGACACTATGAGCAAGTAAAGGAGGGTTATTTTATACCTCAGAAAGATTATAAATCCCTAGCTCATTTAAGCAGCTTGGTCATGTCATGTGTACACATCTTTATACACTAGTCTGCCTGACAGGGATTTGGTTCATTTTGAATATTTGCTTAAAAGGTTTAGCTCAACGCCAGAAAACTATTGTGTGCACGCGCACGCAAATCTACACGGGTCAGTTTAGGAGTTCTGAACACAAGCCTATGATGAGAAGAGATGCTGAGGAATAGGGTGAGGGGGTCAGTGATGCAAGATTTTATAAAATCCTAATTCTGGATTCATCACAGTATAAAGATTTGAATGTTAGGGCTATGACGTCTAGAGAATATTTTCTGGGAAAATCTATTTTAACAATGCAGATTTTCAGAGAAATGATTCCTCCAAACAAACATTGGAGAGGGGAGGGGGAAAAAAGAGAAGAGATGGGTAAAAAATAGGGATTATAACAGAAGTCTGAAGGCAACCTTGACTATGGAATTGCAACTTATGCCTCTAATAGGGTTGGGGGGGAGGGGGGGGGGAGGGAAGGAAGAGATACACCTTCAACTCTTGTTACATACACACCAAAAACTGCAGGCCAATTACTCCCACTCAGAAGAATTTTGATCTTTGTCTCCTTGTTCTCATTCTATTTATATTCCAGCTTGTGGGAACAGATGGTACTTTTCAAAGGTCTAGCATTATATTTCAATTTATTCTATATTTCTGAATTATTCACATGTTCAAGACATTAGAGACACGTTTTTGTATGTAACTACTGACAATGTTCATAAAAACATTTTTTATTTAAAAAATAATCTACTACTCTGAAGCATTCACAGCATATTCTGAAAAAGATAGTTAAGCTGGTATTTAAACTGCAGTTTCTTGATTACTAATTAGGTGGAGCAAGTATTTTTCAAAGAAGACAATTTGTATTTGAGAATAACTCTGAGATAACTGGTAATTTTATTGTGCCTACTGGGCACAAAATAATTTATTCATCGCAACTACTATTTCATACACTCGTAAGGTAAACTAACAATCTTATTTTCTCAAATCCATTATAGAGTATAGTTGCAGTGGAAGTAATAATTGATCATCAACATTTATTTCCAACTATGTTGTCATTTGGGGCAAAGCTTTTTCTCTTTCCCAAACTATAAATAGTTACAAAAATGTGCATATATATGAAGTTTCCTTTTTCAAAACCTTTCTAAATTCAAGTGAGGTTAGCACTACCTATGTCATGAAATGGACACAATGCCATATGGTAGGCCCATTTTTCTATTTTGAAGTAACTGTTTCCCCATTTTCTTTAGGATGGGCTTGAATTCTGTGTTGCTCTTGTTGAGACTTGGGGGGCAAAATCTATTTCTAATCATTTGAACAAAATTAAAAATGTTAGTGAAACACAGATGTTAAATGCAACAGCAGTGAGGAAGTATGCAGTGGGATTATTTTATGTAAAGCATAAATATTCATCTCCAGTTACAGAATATTACACAATTATTGACAGACATAAAATTAGCCATTCAGAATGTCTTAGTTCTTATATCTAAAATACATTTAAAAGACATTATATGAATACCTAAATTTCTTTTCAACATATTGAAAGTGGAGGTTTACTGGGTCAAATATATTTCTGGAAAAAAGTAACAATTTAAATGTTTTGTGTTTTTTTCCTGCAATCGTATATTGCAAGAACTTTTTTGAAACTGGTGTTTTAGTTCATCTAAAAATAAAGTAGTGATGGCAATGGTTAAAGACAACATAGTAGAAGAGGTTATTGCACATGCGTACCATGCATTAGTCAAAACAATGAGCTCAAAGTTACTCCCTCAACAACTTTTCTGTCACACAGAAATTGCCTGTGTTTGGCTACCCTCAGTTTCATGACTACAAAGGAATGAGATCTTATTTAATTTTAAAATGTACTTATTAGCATTTCCATGCCATTCATGACCACTATTTGATTGCTTGTGGGAAGACAGCAAATTCAACATTGTTCTCGCATGTATTTTGTCAAGTCAACATACAATAGAGGTCAAAGAAACAGCTGGTTGGACAAGATTTATTAACTACACAAAGGATCAAATGGATGTTTCCAAAATCAGTTTCTGTAACAATCCCTCCTCATAGCATTCTCCACTAATGTCTTGGGGAAAAAAATAATTGCAGCTACAAGTCTTAGAAATGGTTTTCCACTGAAGCTGAACCCAACTTGTGCGGTTTGGGGGAATAGGAAAAACTCGTATAGCTTCAGTTTCATCTCACTGGTTAGGGTAGCTGAATTCTTTCAAGAAGATCTTTCATTACTAGTTAATGCTGTGCCACTCTACAACTTACAGCACTGCTTAACAACACTAGCATAGCATGCACACACTGTAGACAACTATAAAGGAAAAAAGGAGAGTATCTACATTCAAGCTATTTTACACTGACGAGTTTAAGTTTGGAGATAAATATCTGGATTATTCTTTATTTTTACTAGAATGAAATTGGGAAGAAAAATAGAATATTAGTGTTAACTTTTCTAAGTACTACTTTTAAACTAAATGTAATGAATAAAGGTAGTATTATACTTAAAATGGATAAAGATTTGAAATCATAAACCTAAACTCAGCCCCAAAGTTTTTAAGACTATGAATTTTAAACAAGCTTTATCAAGCCTCAAAAAAAAGTGTGTGGGGAAGGATTGGGGGGAGAGGGGAGTGTGTGTGGAAGGATGGGGGGGGGGAGAGAGACAGAGAAATCAAGAGTTTCTGCTACCTTTGATTGCACGCAAGAGAACACATGCACTCTCTTGAATTTCCCATGTTATGTTTCTGTGTAGACTTCTAAAGTCGGGCCAATATTTCCAGAAAAATGCTAAACAAATGCAATCAATCTATACTAAAAACCTAATAAATACATTTCTATATTTCTACCATCTCCATTCATTTATGTACATCAATCCCAATGTGACTTGAAACTAACTAATTACATAGGATACATGAAATTTGAATACCTGGTGGTGTTGGGAGTCATCCAGTGTTTTGAAGACCATGGCTACCATTCCATGTGCTCTCAGGTGCATTCGGAAACTGGGCATGGCGCACTTTGTCGCCAAGCTAATAACACTGGAAAAAACAGGCAGGCATTAATGTGTTTGAAAGTCACTACATGTATTTAAAAAAAAGGCTAGTTAAGCAAACAAGTCTTATGAACATTAACATGTGTACATCAGAAAATCCAACTGTTTGTGAGCTGATAAAAAGGCTTGTTATATATATATTCTTGTAAGGTTTACCGCCAATCTCAAATGGTGAAGATATGCAGCATTCTATTTTAGGGTTGCTTACTCATATTGGGCTAAGTCTGGTTTCTTCTTTTAATGTTAGCTACAATAGGGATGCAAATGGGTAACATCAAGTGTTTTAGGAACAACTTTTAGTTGAAAGAAAAACCTTCACTAGTAAGACACCAACTTGGTGAAGAAGATCAAGAAAAGTGTATTGTGAATTGACACCCTGGTTAAAGTTAAAAACTGTTTCTATTATATGCCTAACTATTTGTAATCCCTCCTCTCCATGCAATATTGTGAAATACCAGTTTATCCTGAAGTTTCACATAGCTAATCTATGGCCAGGAGGAAGATTGGATTTCGGTGGGGAAAGTTTGGAATAACCCAAGAAATCACTTTTGAACCAGAGGAAAAAGAAGGCTCTGCCCCCCAAACCATCAGGTACGCACACCTCTCTTACTTCAGATCCTCCCCTCTTGCGTCAATATTCAAAATGCCTGCTTAGAATGGGTAGTCATGGATTTGGGGGTGTTTTTGTTCCTTCTCTTCCCTCACATACAATTTTTTTTTTTTTTTTTTTTTTTTAGGTTGCTTTTCATAGCTCTAGTTACGACTGTCTGAATTTTCAGGTGTACCCAGCACAGCCTACCATATAGGTTTTACAAAAGTGTTCCTTTAAAATTTGTGAAGTTTCTTAGTACTATACTCAATTTTGTTTTAAGGAGACTATATTTCCTTACCTTTATAATTAAAAATTAAAAGCTTAAATGTCTCCAAAAGGTGCAAGGAAAATAAAAAAGTCCTCTATGAAACCAAAGCAACCTTTAAAAGTCATATGAGAACGTCATGTTTAGATCTTTTACAGTCTCCAATCACAGCAACAGCATTCAAAGAGGTTCAGCTTGACAACAAGGCTTCTAATTCTCCTAAGTCTACTGCTATCCTTACCCCTATATATCATTTTCTTTGGAAAACACACACCTTGCAATTCGTTGACTGAACTTTCCTCCAATGAGTACAAGTGAAACCCTATATAACTTCAGAAGTAAACAACAAGATTTAAAAGAAATTTTGAAAGTTTACAGAGACTCCGTGTATTGAATGTGAATTAGGGGTGTAAATACAGTTTAAAAAGTTAACCATTTAAATGATTTAAAAGTATTTAAATGGTTATCTGATTAAGCGGCTAAGGCTGGGCCCGCTCCGGCTGGCGCAGGGCTGCTGGGGTCAGCTGGCCGGCCAAGGGGTTAACAGTTAAGGCGGGTTAACCGTTAAGACTAATGCTTACTGGTTAACTGGTTAACATTTTGCATCCCTAGTGTGAATAACTTAATTCTAAAATTCTTAGTTATATTGTTTATTTACATAATTGCATATATAAATAACTCAAACAGGAGGACTGAGATTTCTGCAAGTTATGTTAAATCAATCAACATTACTGCAATTTGTTGAGTTACCCGGAGGAAACTCTTGATTTAATAACTGCTTTTTAAAGTTCTATAGCTGTTTTTGATACATCTCAGGATGCCAGATAAAATTTCACTGTCATCTAAATCTACAGTTCAAGGTTTTCTTCTGCAATAATTGCAGTTTTGCCACAGCTGTACACAAAGAACTATACCAGTATGGAAGATAAAAGGGATTTTTATATAGCTATAGAACCATTCTCCTTGGTATTTTTAGGTTCACAAACTGTAGAAAACAAACAGTGATCATGAATAAATATTTTCAACATGAGATTTTATACGTCTAATTCCATTTCTGTTAAGAACAGGATTTAATTGTACAATGCAAGATGCAAATGTAGAGATGAGCAAAATTTAACAAAAGACTGACTATAATCTAATGTTCATGTTTTTCATCATTAGAATTCTAAGAAGGATTGCTAGTTAACCCCAGGCCTGCAAAAGCTGCAGTGAGCACCAATGTGGGCTATGGCATTCGCAATAGGAAATAAAGAACAGACTGTTGGCAGAATGAAGGAAACCTCAGCATGATATTATATTATCACTGTCAGTAAGTGTCTGGGGATTCTTTCCACATATATATTATTTATTTATTTAAAAACTGAATTTTCTATTAAAGAACAGTGGATAGATGCTTCCTCGCTTATAATCATATCCAAACAAAGAAAAGTTAGTGTAATCTTTGTCTTTAAGCAGTACAATAGTAAATTTGGGGATGTAATTTTACTGCACAAAACTCTCTTTTATCCTTCCCCACATTATACATTCACACTTACGATATTCTGTAAATGTCATCTCCAATATTTTCACATGTATTTTTTTTTTGTTCCAGACCGCAGAAACTCCAGGTAACTAACAACATTTTAAAGTCAGATCACATATTTAATAGAAATATATTTAACTCACTTTTTTCCTTTGAATACAGTAAATATATACAAGATACTTTATGTTAATATCTCTCACCTAAGGCAACGTGTGTTTAGAGGCTGATTGCTCTTCAGTCCGCTTAGCAAGTACTCAATATCATCTGTGAACTCTTGATTTTCACCAAATTCCACTACATCATTGAAGTGCTTTACATGCTGAACAACAGTGTATAACTGGAAGATACAAATATATTTTGAACACAATAAATTGCTGTTGGGAGAGATTATAAAATTAACACATTTAATGTTATCTTTAAACGAAACCTAAATCAGACATAAAACCATTAACTTTAACGGTGAAAGCTAAAGCCTCACTTTGACACTATTCCTTCAGTATATATTAGAAATACCAATAATTACCTTAAAAATGTCTTAAAAATACTTACTTCTTTGTCTTCTTTCCTACATTTCAATGCAGTTACTATCTCTTGATAGGGCTGAGTAGGTATTGTCACAGTTTTTATCACTTTGGGAGGTGGTGCAGGAGCCTTAAAAACTCCATCATCTTTATGAACTGCCTCCTTTGAAGATAGCCTTACCTATCAATAAGAAAGTGCTTAAATGGGCAGATGTTTTGAATGCGCAAACATATACGAAATACATACGGAAACAGAGCAGAGTGTGCATTTTTCAAATTCAAATCTTGGGTTTTCTAAGACAGAGGTGTACCTGCACCATTCATCAAATTTGGAATATACCAGACCATTTAAATGGTGCTTTAAATATAAAAAAAAAAACTTTATTTAAGAAAAAGAGACAGGGTCTGGTGGGACTTCAAAATTAAAAGAGCAGATGGAATCTTTTGCACTGATTAACTTTAACTGATCACCAGGGGAGGTAAAATTACCAAGTTTGGTCTTTTAAAAAAAAAAAAAAAAAAAAGTTTAAATTCTTTGTTGCCTCTTACTACTACACTGACCATCTTACTTCCTGGAGACTCCAAGCATTACTGAGCTGCTTGCTATATCCAGTCATTAGCACACTTTCCAGTAGCCTGATATGGGTATGACACTGAATTTTTCATCTTTGTCCCAACACAAGTGGGATGGAAATTATATTAACTACAATTCTCACCACTGGTTACTAGAGGCTGCTGTTCTAGTTGTGGCTGCAGCTAGCAGGAGATCTGTCTCCTGCCATTGACCACTGAAAATGCTTCCTGTATGCAGGTAGCAGGCTTCCCAGCTTCTTCCCTAGCATAAGAGAACATGTATAGAGGAAGTGTTGTGGGGCACTGTGGAAACCTCAATAGATATAGGATGCTTCCGCAAATTAATGGTATTCTTCCTGCACTGGTTTTATATGTCTCACATTTATATTTTATGCATGGCCCCTATGAAGTCTATCCTTTGAACATGAACTAATGTGGACTGTTTGTGGTTGACCAGTAGAGTCCCAAGGAGTGGCACGTGGCTTATAGTACAGTGATGTTGCGTTGGACCTGAGGCTTGGAGTTGCCTTTGACCAACCAGTCATCGAGGTACAGGTAAATCTGGATACCCTGACGCCGGAGGTAGGCTGCGACTACTGCCATGCACTTGGTAAACACCTTTGGTGCTGTAGCCAGGCCAAACGGAAGGACCACAATCTAGTAGTGGGCCGAACCAACCGTAAAACGGAGAAAGCGTCTGTGTCCTGGGAAGATCACTATGTGAATGTATGCATCTTTCAGGTTGAGGGCGGCATACCAGTCTCCTGGATCCAGGGAGAGGATAATGGCGGCCAGGGAGACCATGCGAAACTTTAGCTTCTTTAGGTATCTGTTGAAGTATCGCAGGTCCAGGATGGGACACAGCCCACCCTTGGCCTTTAGGATCAGAAAATACTGGGAATAGAAACCCTTGTTCTGATAAGGAGGCAGGACCTCCTCAACTGCCCCCAGCTTTAAGAGCCCCTGAACTACCTGCTCAAGAAGACTCTCATGAGAAGGGTGCCTGAAGATGGAAGGGGGGGAGGGGTTGTGGAAATAAATTGGAAAGTGTAGTTGTGCGCCACAATACTGAGGACCAGCGGTCCTAAGTCATCACTGACCACACCGGGAGGAAAAAGGAAAGGTGGTTGCCAACAATTGGGAAAAATCGGATCCAGGGAATAGACGGGCATACCGTTGAAACGACTTTTTAGCTCCTTGCTTGGAGCGGGGGTCCAGCCTGTGAAGAGGGTGGGGCCGGTGGCTCATGCACAGTCTATAGCCCTTGGGCTTTTTGTGTGTGGGGTCCTGCCAGGGCTGGCTCCCTTGCCCCTGGGGTAGTTGCGATTTGAACCGCTTACATGCCGGGACCGGAACGTAGAACCCCAAGGTTTTTAGGGTGGTTCGGGAGTCCTTCAGCCCATGTAATTTGTTGTCCGCCTGCTCTGCAAACAGGGCCTTGACATCGAAGGGAAAGTGCTGAATCAACTGCTGAGCCCCGGAAGGCAACCCAGAGAGGAGCAGCCAGGCCTCTCGCTGCATGTAGATGGTGGATGCCATGGTGCAGGTGGCGGAGTCTGCCACGTCAGACACTGCTTGAGGGGCTGCCCTGGCAGCAGACGTGCCCTCATCGAAGATCGCCCAGAATTGTTTACAGGAACCTTCCGGGAGGGTATTCTCGCACTTGGTCGCGGTTTGCCACATATTAAAGTCACAGCAGCCAAGGAGGGCCTGGTGGTTGGCCAGCCTCAACCATAAGCCAGACAAGGAATAAAATTTTCCGTCCTAACAAGTCCAGTCTCCTAGAGTCTTTATTTTTGAGGGTAGCTCCGGGGAGCCCCTGGCATTCCCTGTGGTTAACTGCCTCAACCACCACGGAATTTTGGCCAGGATGGGAGTAAAGGTATTCGTGCCCCTTAGTCGGGACAAAGTACTTACCTTCTACCCATTTGGAGATAGGGAGCAGACAGGAGGGGATTTGCCACAAGGCATTGAATATCTTCAATACCCCTTCATGAAGGGGAAGGGCCACCCTAGCAGGGCCTGTGAAGGAGAGGACGTCAAACATGAGTATGCTTGCTCCTCCAACTCCTCCGCCTGCAGGCCAAGGTTGGACGTGACCCTCTTCAACAGCTCCTGGTGTGCCTCAGTGTCATCCTGAGGAACCAGGTGAGGGAGTTCCGTGATGACCTCATCCAGTGATGAGGAGGCGGCGGCTGGTACCGCGGGTTCCACGGCACCCATTGGTGGTCCAGCAGACTGCTTCCCTTGGTCCACATAGACTTTTGGGGTCTTATCCCCTGGGGCCTCAAGCACCGGAGGGAGTTGGGTCGTCGAGGCCACAGGCCTGTCTGAGGCTCTCAACACCGAGCGGGCAGGCTGGGAGGGCTGGCTGAACCCCTGTGTTTTCCAAGGGTACCACAGGGCCAGCCACTGGGCCTGGCCCATAGGGCAGGCTTCGGTACCGACGATGGAGGCGGGCACCAAGGATCTCGGAGGCTGCCCCGCCAATACGGAGCCTTGCTCCATACTGGAGCCATATCCGTAGCGACTGCTACCCGATGACCGGATCCACTGAAGCAGCAACTCCGTGTCTGGCGATAATCGCAGTCGCGTCTAGAGGAGGACCAGTCTGAGCGGAACATGCGCCTCCATGGGGACCTCGGTGACCAGCGGCGCTCGGCGGAACCACAACGGAAGACCAACGATCCACGCCTTGCACTTTGAGACTGGTACTGGGACGAGGAGTGGGACCTGGAGGTATCGCAGGCTGGGCAGGATCTCCCCGAATACGGAGACATCTGTCTCGGGGATCGTTGGCGGGGCCCATGGCTATGGTCCTCCAATCATTCACAGAATCTGTAATGGCGTTCCGGTGACGCAATGGCCGGTCCCGACGTTCCTACCGAGGAACGCGTGCCTCTGTGGGTCTGCGCCAGGTAACCGGCGAGGTCTGCCTCAAATCCCACTGCCAGTGCCCAAGGTCCCATGACCAAAGAGGACTCCGACACGTCTGCCTCCCTAACTCCGAGACATGACTGTTTCGAGTGGGTGAGTGGTGGCGTGATGTCCCCCACAATGGGGAACGGTACTGTTGGGGCGAGGGTGGATGGAAAGGTCCCAAGGTGGGCTTAGGTCTGGGCACCGCTGGGGCCAATGTGGGCAGCACCAGGAGCATCAGGATCTCCTGCACAGCCTGGAGTGCTTCAGTTGTCAACAGCACCTGAAGCTGACGAAGGCCAGCCTATATGTCCGGACCTCCAGGCAAGGAATGGGGTGGGCTGCATCTCACGACATGAGCTGAGGTCCGACTTCCTGATGGGGGAGATGGGCTGCCTGCCGCGTCTCTGAGCTCATCCCAAGCCCTGTCTTTCCCACTGCGTGGAGTAGGAGACCGTCCCCTGCCGGCCTTCTTCAGCTTCTTGGCCGGGGCTGTGGATTGGTGCCAGCTCGTTGATGGCGCCGGAGAGGCACTACGCACCGATGCCGCAGTGCTAGGTGCTGATTCGGACCTTTGCTCCGGGGCCACAGTGAGCACCGGCTCCATCAGAGGCGCTTTGAGTCTGATCTCACACTCTCTCTTAGTCCTGGGTTTAAAGGACTTGCAGATTCGACACTTAGCACGTATGTGCACTTCACCAAGGCACCTGAGACAGCTACTATGTGGATTACTCACCGGCCTGGGCTTTTTGCAGCGATTGCAGAGCTTAAAGCCTGGGGACTGGGGCATGCCCCATCCCCCGACTAATTGTCCAACAGGACTAACAAAACTCATAACTACTGCTAAAGGGCTAACTAACTCAACTACGAACCATGTACACTAACTTTACAAGAACTCTAGTTTGTATGAACAAAGCCTAAGCAATGCTAATAAGAGCAGCAAATGTTCTGTGTACCATGCCTGGCGGCAAGAAGGAACTGAGGGTGGGGGGAGCCGGCAGCACCCCTTATACCATGCCATACTGGTGCCACTCCAGAGGGCGCCAGAGCCGCTCCTCTATGGATACTGCTGAGGGAAAAACTTCCGGCACTGGTGCATGTGGTGAGCGCACACACCTAATGTGGAATGGACATGAGCAAGCACTTGAACAAGAACTTATGATTGTTTTCACTATAAATATATCTCAGGGCTGTGATATTAAGTGCTGATCCTGAGTTGGACCAAGTAAGCAGGTATGTACATTGCCTCCTTCGGGACAGCAGGCCTGAAATTACTGTGTGTGTAGTGGACATGGGGCTGATCGCTACCGAAGGAATGCTTCAAAATGCTCTGGGGCTGACAAGGCTTCAAAATGCTACTATTAACTGGCAAGGCAAAGTAAGGGCTGACAGCTATGAAAATATTGTTTGGGTGGCTAACAGACTGGAAGTGTCAGGCAGTGGATACCCAGTTAAGTCTCTCTCTTCTTTGAGGCAAGAGGGTAGCAAGGTGACTTGCAATCCTGGGTATCCCAAAGACTATCACACTGAGGTAGCTGGGGGATGGGTGGAAAGGCATGCATACTTTAGATGGTCTGTTCATGATAATAAAAGGGGACCCTGGATTCCCAGTCTAACGCCACTCTGGAGCACTATAAATACAATTTCTTATTCATCTGTAAGGCAAACAGATCCCAGAACGGCATTTCCCACTGGGCAAAGTCATTCAGGATGGAATTGAGTATCTCCTACTCATGGTCTGTGGAAAACTCCCTGCTGAGATTTCCTGAGAATTCTGTGCACCAGGTAGGTCTGCTGCTGAGAGCGTGATGCAGATGCTGATGCACCAGTTCCATAATCTGACTGCCTCCATAGAGAGGAATGAGATTTTGCTCCACCTTGTTTGCTCCACTTTGTTGTGTATACATCAGGATATAACAAAACCCTGTAAGTGGGAAGGAACCTACTGCACACAGACTGCTCTCAACTTCAGGAGGTCAATATGCATGTTGGCCTCCCAAGGAGACCATGTGATTTGGGCAGTATGACTGTCCATGTAGGCTCCCCATCCTCTGAGGATGCACCTGTGATTATGGTTGCGTCCCATGCAGGTGGAAGGAAACAGGCACCTGATCCTTTTTTGTCCACCATCGTCACCTTGGTATTTATATTCTCTGTCTGGTGAATAAAGAGATCAGAGACAGGCCTGCAGGCAACAGAGATAAATCCTGGCTAATGGCGTTACATAGGTATACGCAGCCATGTCTGTCTTTCCCTACTAGGAAAGACGAACCTTGACGACAGTACATGGTCTGATGGTTAGCTATCTTATCAGGCTGTGTTTGGCCTGGAATCTGTTGACAGTAACGTAGACCTCTGCTGGCATTGAGTTCAGGGAACTCCTATAAAGTCTATGGCTTTTGTGGGAATCAAAGTGAGCTTTTCATTGTTCATACACCCCAAGGATGCCAGAAAATGAAGCAAGAATAGTATAGTTGACTGGACCTCCTGGCTAGATATGCTCATCAAGAACCAATAGTCCAGATATGAAAAAACGGCATAGCCATTCAGAGAAGAATTTTGTGAAGACTCTAGTGCTGTTGCCAATCTGAATAGGAACACTCTGAACTGGTAGTGCTCCTGTCCTACCCAGAATCTGAGGAACCTCATTGAGAGCATGAGGGAAGCAACTTCAACTGACACAAATCTCTAGTCTCAGGCACTTGCGAACCCATGTGCAGAATATACGTAAAGACAAACACTTTTAGAAACTGTTGTTTCTCTACCACTCTAAGGAATCAAATAGCAGCATTCCAAGTAGCTACCAAAATTAAGGAGACAGTCTCATCCAGTCTCAGAATCACCTATGAACTTTTGGACCACAGGGGAATCCCACAGCTGTTCTTAAACCTTGGTCATATAAACTATAAAAATAAAGCCAATAACTTTGTTGCTAAAAATACCTTTGAGGGCACACTTTCTTATCCAGTGACTCAATGTATTCACAGACCTCTTGGGCAATGGAAGACATGTTTGTTTTCTTGTCACAATCAGGGCCGGCTCCAGGCACCAGCCGAGCAAGCTGGTGCTTGGGGTGGCAGCTTGTAGGAGGCGGCATTCTGCCCAATCCTAGAGTGGCATGGCCGCTTTTGTTGTTGTTCTTCCGCTCCGGCCGCTCTGTAGGGGGCAACGGCGTGGAGGAGAGGAGCGCCCTGCAGCAAGCCCAACAGGGCAGCCCACGTCCTTCCCTCCCAGCCG
This sequence comes from Malaclemys terrapin pileata, assembly GCF_027887155.1. Classification (NCBI taxonomy): domain Eukaryota; kingdom Metazoa; phylum Chordata; order Testudines; family Emydidae; genus Malaclemys; species Malaclemys terrapin. Next base: position 75,372,336 of record NC_071511.1, on the reverse strand, counting down.
ACCGGAGTGGTGTGGAGCCCTCCTGGCAGGGGGCACGGTGGGAGGGGCCGCGTGGCAGCACCCCGCTGAAGCTGTGGCCGCCCCTCTTCTCTCTCTCCCTCCGCTAGCCGGGGCACATCTGCAGGGCAGGGAGTCCCCCTGCACCCTGGCTCCGGCCACGCCGCAGATTTTTTTTTTTGTTTTGCTGGGGCGGCCAGAAAGCCAGAGCCGGCCCTGGTCACAATAACAATTCCTTTAGAGGACTGAGGCTAATCAGACCTCTACCATATTGCTGAAGTAATATTCTGATGGCCAGAATCCCAAATATTAAGTGAAAAATTGATGAAAATGAAAAGCCTATTCTATACACTATGAGGCCTCTATCCCTAATCTAGAGAGAATAGATTAAAACTTTTAATTACCTAGCAGTTTATTTAAAAAAAAAATAGAAAGATTTGGAGGCCTCCAAGATTTTGTATCTAAGAAGAGATATGATCAAGAAATCAGTTTTTGCTGTTATGTGAGTAGCTGACTTGAAGGCTGACCTTGTTAATTTATGCAGTGCTATCATGGCGCTTCATAAAATAAAAAATGACTCAAATGTTTAGCGTATTTAGTGATGAATAACAAGCTTCAATTTAGATTTATGAGTGTTGTGCCTCACTATAGTTTTTGTTGAAGGGATCATGGCCCTGAGACCTTCCCTCCCCCCCCCAATAATGCTACTAACTAAGAATTATTTTTAAAAAGTGACTTAAAATTCCCAGGCAATATAGTTAACATTTTAGGGAGGCTCCATTATAAAAGGCAATGGAGACTGTGAAGTAATCAAGAAGGATCCGGATCCAATAGGCTAAAGTTGTCAACCTCAAAACAGAAGGGTGGAGGAAGTCAGGCTCATGTGGAAAATAACTGAAGAATTAGGACAACGGATCCTGAGGGTGTAGCAGTATTAAATTATTTACACTTTGATTACTTCATTTGCCTGAATATAAAACAAAAGCAGAGTCACTAAAATAGAATGATCTTCACTTAATAAGTGACAGCTTCTAGACACATATATAGGCCAAAAGTATTGGATTCTGTTTAAATATAACTGTTGACTAACACTGAAATTGGTGAGTCTGGCTAACCAGCAACCAACCCCTTTTCTCTCTCAATGACAATCCACTGATACATTCCTACTTGGAACAGACTGTATTCAGAATTATTTTTCAGTAAGCATGGTTCATGGCACTTAGCCTTCTCCTCTCACCAACAATTTTTGTGGACATTTTTGTTATGTTTGATTTGTTCAGCCTATATATCCTAGATATCTGAGCAAAATAATTGTTTCTTAAAACCGTCTTATACAACTCTAGTTAGAACAATTCACACATGTAATTTAAAATACTTGATTTTCATATTAAAAAAGGACAATGAAATCAAGTTTTTAACTCTAGTAATGTTTGTTCTTTTAGAATTTACTAGAGGATTCCCCCTCCAATTCAATTTCTTTTGGCTCTTACACCCAATGGCTAACATGACCATTTGGACTTCATTCTGAGTTACTATTACCCTTGCTAGCCTGTCTTCATCATTTCCAAATATTGGTCAGCGTTTATTAATTCTCCCTAAAGTTTTGAAGAAGAAAAACAAACAATCACAACAGCCTACTCACTGGGATGGTTGGAGTTTTCAATATTGGTTGTGCCGGTAGAGCCTCTGACTCTGGCTGGTTCCAGTGCCTAGCATTATACACAGCTTTTGTTGGAGACTGAAAAATAAAATAATTGCTTGTTATATCTTAATAGAAATGTAGCACTATCAGTGAATATTTTACCAACAAAAAGAAATCTCATTTCTTAACATTTTATACCTGTTAATATCGTTTAGTTTTTTTAAAAAATTGTTTCAAAATTAACTTACCTCTTTTCCTCATGTTCTCATTGCAACATCACAGGAATTTTACTTTAAATTAAGTTCCTTTTCAATACAAAATTACTTGACATGGCTTTAACCTGATTTGACCCCAACCATTCTAATTTTAAGAATGATAGGTAAGATTCATTTCATGTTTTCAGGTGTAAAACCATGAATTTATGAAGAACATAACATACATATTTCAAAGTGAATATCCTGATGATGTCTACATTAAAGCTTCTTTTAATTAAAATAAATTTCCTACTGACTTATATTAGATAAACGTATCTGTTATACCATTCCAGCCGAAATATACACTGAAGATTTGATTAAAAATGTAAAGCCAACATACTTGGATTTTGTCATTTATCTTAAATTCATTTATTTCATTTGAGAATTTCTCTTATCCCATTGGTACAGCCACATGTTAAAATAGTTAGCAGAATTCTTTCTAACTGCTGCCCATACATGTGTCAGGACAAACCAAAAAAGATACATAAAAATGAAATTTTCCTCAGTAGTTTAATGAAAAAAGCTCAACACATGAAATAGCAGTTAAGGATAAATATACTAATATGATTTCTTTTACATATGCCTGGAAATCTGATTCATAAATGTAATTCAAGCAATAAACTACATATTCTATTTTTCCGTTAGATAAGCCCCCACTAATCATGTGAAGTAGCTTTTTCTACTAATTATTATAATTTTTCTAAAAATTAAAACTATTTTTAACATTTAAAAAGGATCAAGAAGGGAAGCCGTGCACAAGAAAAAAAAAGTCTTGTGCCAAAAAGTAATGTAAACCTATGCCTAAAAACCCTATTCTTATTGGACTATGCATCCTCTCTTTGAAGGTGTAGTAAACATGACATTATGTACATTGGTAGGTTTCCTATCATCATAAATTTAAAAAGAGTTTTGGGGAGGTCAGGAACAATGTTAACTTCATGTCAGAAGTGGAATTTCTATTGTGTGTCATGTACACCAATTAGCTCTATACTGTTAAACATTTGTACAGCACCACAATTTTTCACTGCTCTTTAGAGAAGAGAAAGATGGCTCCTGCCCCACAGAACTTACAATATAAATGAAATACAAAATGAAGACAGAAAAAAAAAAAAAAAGGATTAAGAAAAAAGAGGAACAATAGCTGAAAGTAGGGCTCCACTTATATGATTAAAGGTATGTCTACACTGCAATTAGACACACACAGCTGACCCGTGCCAGCTGACTCAGGCTCACAGGACTTGCCCTGCAGGGTTATTTAATTGTGATGTAGATGTTCCGACTCAAGCTGCAGCATGAGCTCTGGGACTCAAACATCTACACTGCAGTTAAACAGCCTGAGCTGAGTCAGCTGGCACGGGCTAGCCATGGGTGTCTAACTGCAGTGTAGACATACCCAAGATGGCCACATTAGTTGCCTCAGAAAAAAGGTTTGTTCCTCAGTGGGGATAAATTTAGTGAGAATGGAAAGGACAACATTTATTAATAGGAGACATGAAAAATGAAGGAGAGAGGTATTCATCCTGTAAGATTCAGCTTTCAGAATCTTGATCCCTTCTTGGCCCAGCTGCTGGTCAGGGGGGCACTGTCCAGGAATTTTCTTAGTGAGTCTATTTTCTCTGAAATCTGTCAATTTCAGGGTGCTGGATCGGCAGGTAGTGTTCGATGTACCGGGGATAGATTTATCGCGTCTTGTCTAGACACAATAAATCAATCCCCAAATCGACGCCTGTACTCCACCTGGGCAGGAGGAGTAAGCGGAGTCGAAGGGGGAGCCACTGTGGTCAACTCGCTGCCGTGAGGATGGCCAGGTAAGTCAAACTAAGATACTTCGACTTCAGCAATGTGAATAGCGTAGCTGAAGTTGCGTATCTTAGTTCGAACCTCCCCCCCCCCCCCCCCCTCCACCCACTATTTTAGCCCAGGCCTCAGATATCTAAAACTTCATGCCCTCACCCCTCTAACTCTCAGAAGGGAGGAGCTTAGTCTTTTCCCTCCTGCAAAGCCTTTTTACTGCCTCATGGGGAATATACCCAAGCCTGTTTTGGGGGGTATGAATAATTCCAATGATCCACTGCCACTGCTTGCAGCCTTCATTAGCAGCAGATAAGCTTGAAATTTACATAACTCCTCCTGACGGTTTCAGTGGTGCACAAAGGTTCTGAATGAAGCAGTCAAACTGACGCTCCTTCCAACCTCATACTGTTACTTCTTGTTACTTATTACTAGAGATGTCTGCCTGCAGACTCTGACAACACTGCACCAGTTCATATTTGGAAAGCTACTTTTTCAACTAATGAGTTTTAAAAAAAATGAAATCCTATGCTGCAGATATTGACATACAGTTCCATTCTTTCCAATGAAAGCTTCCCATTAGACCAGGGGTGGGCAAACTTTTTGGCCCGAGGGCCATATCGGGGTGGGGAAATTGCTTGCAGGGCCATAAATGTAGGGCTGGGGCAGGGAGGGAGTGCGGCGTGCAGGAGGAGGTGCGGCAGGGCAAGGGGTTGGGGCAGAGGAGAGGTGTGGGTTTTATGAGGGGGCTCAGGGAAGTGGGTTGAAGTGCAGGAGAGGGTGCACAGTGTGGGAGGGGGCTCAGGGCAGTGCTGCAGGGAGGGGTGCGGAGTGCAGGAGGGGGCTCAAGGCAAAGGTGCAAGAGGGGTGTGGCAGGGGGCTCAAGGCAGGGAGTTGGTGCAGGGTGCAGGAGGGGTTTGGAGTCCGGCCCGGCTTGCAGGGAGTGGCTCCAGGGTGGCAGCAGCACGCACCAGAGCCAGGGCAGGTTCCCTGTCTGCCTGCCCTGGCCCTGGCAATCCCACGGGCCAGATCCAAAGCCCTGAGGGGCTGGATCCAGCCCCCGGGCCATAGTTTGCCTACCCCTGAATTAGACCCTGGTAAACTGAACTTTCAAATCCTGGAATTTAATATCTAGGAAAATGGAGCCCAATAACAAACACATACTGCTTTATACTGACCAAAACTAGTGTTTCTAAAGAACCAATAAAATTCATTCACAGTTTCGGGTCTAATTTTAAAGATCACAATCAAATATCAGTTTGTTAAAAGTAGCCCCATTTAAGTAAATAATTTTCTGTATACTAAAAATATTGGACATTTTCTGGAGATTTAAGTTAAAGTGAAGTGGGTACTCCTAAAAAATAAGTGATTATTTGGCACTTGCCAGGAGATGTGGAAGATTTTCTTTCACCTCTAACTCAATCCTGACATGTAATCCCCTATATTTCCAATTCTGCATTTCTGAAATTTGGACTACTAATCAAGACATGAGGATGTCGTTAATTGATGTATAGTAGTCCTCAAGTAACCTCAATACGGCCAAACTGTCATTTGTGACTGAAGAAATGTGAGATATAGTTTCCTAGATTCAAATCTACCGACCTGCTTAAAAAAAAAAAAAAAACAAAAAAAAACCACACTTCAGTACAGAATGTACTTAGAGTCAGTTTTATCTTAGAATTGGAGAAGGAAAGTGTACGATTCTGCATAACTTTGCAAGAGTGGTCTTAATTTACAGGACAACAGCACTGCACATAAACATGTTAAGAAACACTCTGATTACCCAGATGAAGTTTCTTGAAGTGTTTGTGTAAAACTCTGTTAATGCCTTTCCATTAATGAAACCTAGTGACAAAAGTTACAAATTGTAGAAAGGACTACTATAAAATGGCTACCCTAAAGCAAAAGAAAAGATTGATTGAAATGGTCTCCCATCAAGGAGTCTGAACTTGAACTGAAAGATGTATTGTTCAAATTTTCCCATCATGGACCACAGCTGCCTCCTAAACTACCTCCCACCTCAACTTCTAAATAATCCCATTTGTGATGACATACCTTACCTATGGTAACTCTAGTACTTCATTAAATCTGTGCATTTATCCAACTAATTTCTTCACCCCCAGATCCCTTCAGTTCCTGGTCCAGATTACTGTGTGCCATGTTAGCTCTACACAGTTCAGCAGAAGCAGTGAACCAAGTACATTCACTCCTGCATATTGCTTCAACTCTCCTGTCCAGAGCCCCATTTTCGAGTGAAATACTTTTTGTCAGCTGTTGATTCCAGTTCTGCTGCTGCTTTAGATCCTCTCTTAACCCTTATATAACTGAAGCAATCCTAGTGGAAGCTACCATGTTTTCTCCCCCTTAGCCACTGTTTCTACAGGGATATGGGTTCTTCCTTGTGACAGAGCAAGGATAACTGAAGAATCAGCTGTGAAGAAGTTATGACTGATCACCAAGTGACCAGTAAGTACCAGGCCAACTACCATTTTGGAGATTTGTTTTATGTTAGTCTATAGCAAAACTGGAGTTGAGAAACAGACCACTTAAATGCAAACAATGTTGCTAAGGCAAGCCTATTTTAAAAGGACTGATCAAGCAAAGAAAAACCTCACCTGCTCAAACAGTTCAAAATGCTAGATTTCTCAGAAAAGTCTTGTTACAACACTGACTTTTTTGGGGGGTGGGGGGGGAGGGGGAGGGAGCGCAGTGGTAATTTGTGAATTTGTTCCAATTTCCCCCCAAAATAGAACACGCAATCTTTATAACAAATCCATATGGATTACAGGATCACAAAGTGATTAACCTATCATTTTTTCAATTTTCTTACACGAAGGATACTACAAAACCTATTGATATCTAAAATGAGTTAAAGTGACAGCATTGTAATATATTTCCTATCTCACTGATTTCATCTGCATTACTGCCTGAATTTGTCTCATGTATAAAAACTAGATAGGGATTTTGGGGTGCTATAAAATAACCTCGACTGAGATTTATAAAGAAAGCTTAGTGTTGCATAACAGGAAATTCACTGTTTCACTGTCATTTTTGCAATGTCATACACACATTGTAAAATATAGTTAGCTGTATCTTTTGCTGAAGAGCAGAGTGGAGAGATCTTCATTCTCCTTCATCCATTAAATGTGTAAAGCTCATCTTATAAAAATAAAAGCTGCTGTTTTCACACAGAAAATAGCTGTTTGAAACTATAAATGCCTCAGTGAGGATATGAAGAACATAATATTCTGGAGGGCGGAGGGTGTTTGGTTTTTTGGATGGGTTGGCATGCAAAAGCAAAACTAATACCAGTGATTTCATAATATGCACAGTTGTGGCTGTCATTTTGAAAAGATCATTTCCCAATGGCATATACTATGGGTCATGCTTAATTTCTATCCCCCAAAAGGTTCAAAGCAGAAATTTCAAGAGCTGGCACTCTAATATATCCTGGTGTAGCATAGCCTGCCATTCACATATGTAACAGAAAATAAAAGCCAGTGGCATGAGCCATGATGAAAATGCTGGCAAAACAAGAAAGGTAGGAACTATTGGCAGACAAAAACGCCGTCCAAGATATAGGGGACAACCATTGCCATGGTGTATACAATGGAGGGAAAAAAAAAAAAAAAAAGTATTTAATTTGCCTTTCTGTTAAAAGCAACTGATACGATTATACTAACCATTCATCAACATTTTATATTTAATATCCAAAACTCAAGACATTTCATAAGCTAACATGCTAAATTATTTGAAAGTTAGGATTTTATAATGTGTCTAATGTTAAAAAAAGAGAGAAAATAAAGAGAGGTCATCTTGTGTGCATCCACCATCCTGAAGACGAAGAAATTTCACAAATTTATTAAGCAATATGTAAACTCATTCCCCACTTACAATGAACAATTTTCTTTGTGAGATGAACAAATGTTTAGTCAGTGCAGAGAAAACAAATGTCACCTGAAAGCACAGGAGCAGTACACTGACACAGGATGAAGAGTTGTGCTACAATATATGCTGTGAATTCTTCAGCCAAATTATTTCCTTTGGACTAGAATCTGCCAGCAACAATGTAAAAACGAAGTTTGACTCCTAATCTCCAGGGGTCAAAATGTGAATTTAATCTCACTATTTGGATTCAAGTAATGGAAAGATGTTTAATGGATCTTTTTGGATGCCAGGTACTACTAATTGACAGCTGCTGCCTCATTTGAGTAATTTAAACTACAGTATTTATAATAAGGCCAATAAAAAGGTTTCAAGATAAGTTTTAATTCATTATTCTTTGAATAAAACCTTTGTAATTAAAATATTGAATATATATATATTTTTTTTCCCCTGAAAGTACTACATAAACTTGGTGTACTGTATATGATGATGAAGTAATGTATCTGCTTCAACATAAGGAGATGTGTAGTTCAAAGTGATCAGCACTTCATAGCTGAATGTATACACCTTGGCTGAAGTCCAGCATCATGACAAAGTTCACTCATTCTCAATTACTATCATAGCCTACTATAATCCTCAGATTTCCTCAAGCAAAACCAGTTTTTCTTGAGTCAGAATTGTTAAAACATTTAACACAAAGATCTTAAAGATAACTTCTCCAGTGATTACTTTGACTAAATATAAAATTTGCACTAATATCTGTTCCTATTTCTGCCATTAGTGACATGGGGCAGAGCTTTAACGATATTTCCATATAGAAAGTAATGTGAAATCAGGAGAATGTTTTTTCTCTTTAACTTTCATTCACAACTGCAGCATGTACTAAATGAAAACATATATCCATTAAATATTTTGGTGCCATGAATACCAATGACACTTGTGAAGATGACCTAATGTTCTTAAAGTATCCAGTGAACCTGGTATTACAGTCAAATGAAGGAAGAAAAACTAACACGTTTCCCAGTAATTAACATTCACCTCACCATGTGCGTATCAGAACCCTGAAAGCAGTTAATAGGGAAAGTATGTGATATGCCAGAGATACATTCCTTTGAACCAAAACAAACATTATCAGAAAAGCATTAATCCTCCAGTCCTATACCACACAACTTGTCTAGAGGAAGGAAAAAAAAATTCACAGGAGCTCTGAAGACATGGGAAAAAGAGTGGGGGAGAGGAAGGGGAGGAAGAAACAGATGACTCCATATAAAGGCAACATATTGGGACAATTCAAATTACTAAGGAGGGAGGAGTCAGACTCACTTCCAGCAGGAGTCAGGGCAGTGAAAGTGAAACTCCTGTGCCATCTCCTAAATTCTGGTGAGGTTATCCCACCATTCCAAACTTAGTTCAGACTATACTCTCTTTTTATTGACCATTTCTCTGACTCCCTCCAACACTCCCCTCAGTTACTCTCTGAGGCCAGCATCAGGCTATCTGCTCTCCTTGCGTCTCCCCATATTCCATCTTCTTGGTCTTTCCTAATAGTTCATTGCCTGTTGCCTTCCCTCCTCCCAACATATACTTTATACCCAAAGCCACACCACTATTTAAACCACTGCAAGTTTGTGATTAGACCAGGCCTAAGAGAAGAGTCTGTACAATGGGTACTAGGGAGAAGCCCAACTATTACTAGGGAAGCACTACCCACATCAGAAATGTTCTGAGGGACTGGAAAATACTTCCTTTTGTTGGAAATTGCAAGGACAAGGGAGCATAGTAGCAAGAAGGGTCAGGCCTGACTGATTTCCCAGTGAAGATTATGAACTAAACAAGAAGAGTCAGGGAATATCAGTAAATGCAGGCCTCATTCCTCTCAAACACTTCCTTTTAACAACTTCTGGAGGAATTCCTGCCAGCTTTGATGCTGCATGGACTAGGACTCTTTTAGCCAATCCTGATCTACTCCCCTACTGAGGGATTATTTCTTGGCAACTGCAGTTAGGATGAAGCAGATTCCGTGACTCCAAAAGCAACAGACTAAGCAGTAAGTGAGCCAAAGAGCTCAGTGGATGGTTTTCTGGAGCCCTGAAAACACGTCTAACTGATTTGTAAGTAGTGCATTTTGTACATTCATCTGTCCTGTTAAGTAAGTCTAGACCAAGACTGGCTACGGGAACAGCAAGAAATTTTTGGCCTTCTCCTTAGTTTGTTTGCCATTTTGGCATTCTCAACTTAAGTAAAGGCCTAATGCAGTAGAGGATTTTTCCCAAAAACAGTTAACCTCATGTTGCCCAAAATTATTTAACTCTGCCAGAGGTAAACACTCTGTACTGCTAGTCACAAACTCAGACTAGAATTTATAGTAAGCAGATTTGAAGGCAAAAGTAATATTTCTATTCACATTATGACCTACGAACTGTTGGCTCCCTCTCTATGGAAGCAGAAAGTCTGGTCACATGAGTGACAAGAGCCTGCAGTGCTGAGTCTCTGGCAGCAGCATGACAATGGTCAGTCAGGCACTTGGGAAAAGAAGGCCACAACTTCACTCCCCCTCCCCCCATGCATGTCACCGTTAAGTCATTTTAAATGAAAAACATTGACACTATTCAAGGGCATTAATCTTATTTTGTCTTTGGAAGATGTGTGGTGAGGCATCATCTCTCCTAACCACACACTTTCAAATGTACAGGAAAAGTTTGAGTTTTTTTTAAGATACTCATCCAAAAAGGTTAATTTTTATTAATAGCTGAAAGTCAGACAGAATCCCACCACAACATAAATCCCTTTCCATTTTACTTTACTGCCATCTTTCCCTTGTCCTGCAGGGTTTTTTTGCTGGGGCTGAGGGGGTTTCCATGTCTCTCTAATTTTCTTTGCTCCCTCGCTACGTGTGATCTTTGCTTCTGCCACTCTTGTGTTACCTTTCCAGCCCTACCTCTCTCTTCATCCAGAAATGCTGCAGCTAATAATGTCTTTGTCTACACCAAAGAGTGGGAGGACAAAGACAACACTCCCCATAGAATTACTGCTGTTCTGAGCAATAGTTGCTTATGAAGAGCGTGGGAGGGAACCAGTTCAACATATAGAGCTGGGAGGACCTCAACTCTGCCTCCACTCAGCCATTGGAATGTGGGGCAAATGGCAACACATCACACCCTGCTCACCACCAACTTAATAAGAGAAACTGGGAAAGAATACAACCTATGAGCAAAACCACTAAAACACTATCTGGCCTATTAATAGGCCAAAGTGTTGGCCCCCACTCATTCTGTGACGGCTCCCAGATGTTACTCTCCAACTCCATACATTAAAAGTGCAGGGTTACTTTTTCATTACACTTCAGATAGTTAATTTAAAATCCAATCAGTCAATCCTGATTGCAATCCTGTTCAATCCCAGTCCTAAAAAGAAATTAAGATCTTAAATGTTTTTATTGTGGTTGCTTTGGGTTCATTTATACCTATAATTAAAAAAAAACCAAACACATGATCACAAATAGTTAAACCATTAAGTAGTCAATGTAATGGAGTTTCCTTACAGAGGCATCTGGATTAGCAAAGGATACAGACCTAGTTAAGTCAATACGATTTCTTGGGTATACCAAATTATTGTAAAGAGAGCCTTCATTTTTAATCAGGTGATAGAAAAGGTGCTCATTAAATAACACAGGCTATACAGGATATGAACTGAAAGATAACTGAATGGATCAGAAGGGCACAAGCCAATAGTTTAGCTGTGGGAAACATCTTACCAGTCATCTAACCAACCATGACAAATACTTTCCACACAAAGTCCGAAACTCTCAATCTAATACAGCAGTTCTCAAACTGTGGGTCAGGACCCCATTTTAATGGGGTCACCAGGACTGGCTTAGACTTGCTGGAGCCAGGGGCTGAAGCTCAAACCCGAGCTCCACCACCCGGGGCTGAAACCGAAACCCGAGCTCCACCACTCAGAGCCAAAGCTGAAGCCCAAGGGCTTCAGCCCTGGGTGGCAGATCTCAGGTTATAGGCCCTGACAGGTACCACGGAGGGAAAAATTCAGTGATTGTAGCACCTGCTGGTTTGCAATTCTAAGTTATAACACACACACACACGGTAAAGTGGACTTTCCTACCAAACAGACTTCTTTGAATCACTTGATTTCAGGGTTGTGCTCGGATGTCCCTGCCTTTCACGCTCATTGGCAGCAGACTCTACAAGGGACCCCAGGGTGGGGTGTGTGGGTGTGCAGAGGAACTCAACCATGGGCATGTACATAATATTTTCATTCAGCCCTTTTTGAAGTGAGGGGAAGGGATGTAGGGGTCTGACACAAAGTCATAATTGGGTCCACAATGGCCTCACTGAGAGGCAGGACTCCTTTGGAAGGGCTCGCAGCAGCCAAAATGTCAGCCAAGCTGTGGGAGGACTCTAACTCCATCTGTACGTCCAGATTTAAGGCAACCTTCTAACAACTTTTGGTGAGCCTTACAGTCATCTAGGGGAGGTGACATACAGTCATCTAGGGGAAGGGGAGACCAGCACAGGCTGTGGATGCTCTTCCTCCCTTTCTGCATCAGCAAGATCCTGTTGAACCGGCTCTTTGGAAGCTGGTATTGGACTCTGTACCAGAGTTGGGACCAAATGCCATGTGGTAGGATGGTGCTGTACTTCTTTCCGAAGCCACCAAACAGGAGTGCCTGGAATAAGCCCTGGAAACTTGGGGAAAGGCCCACAGGTTCCTATAGGTCCACTGGACCGGTGCAGGTCCCCAGTGACCTCATGGTCAACCACTGGATGGTACTCCTGTGCCTGGACCCATGGAAGTAGTAGTAAGCGTGGCTTTGGAGGTCAGAAAAAGTAAGACCCAATCTCAAATTCAGAAGAGGACGAGTCTCCCTCCAGTGACTACAGGGGTGCAATTCCCAACAGTGCTGGCAATTGGTGCTTGGGCACTAGGAAGAGAACTGAGTGGAGCCCTAAGCCTTCTTGTTCCTTGAAGACTAATTACACCAGTTTCAAGCAGATAATATACTGTAGTTTTCATATCTGCTATTTACATTGGTTGGAAGAAGCGGAGGATGCTATAACCTTGGTTTTGGAATTGCATTTAATTCTGAAGTTTAAACCAGAATTAATTTTGCTGCTTAAGTTTCATTCTTCTGATGTAATATTGATCCAACACTTCAAAATTTTCTGCCACTTGCTCCGCATTTGAGGATCATCATCATACAGGGTCAGCCTATAGTTATGCTTGTTTGCAAGTGTCAGCATAACTTTCTCTATGGAAAATTGCATAAGATGGATCAGTTGTGAGGACAACTGGTTCAGACATGATGGCCACTAAGAAGGCAACCTTCACAGACATATGGGAGAGTAGCCATGTTATTAAAGGTTTGAAGGGAAACTTGGTTAATGCCAAAATGACCAAATTAAGATCCCATGCCAGAGCAGGGATTGTTATTTCTGTTATACGATAGAAAGTCCTACCTAGAACCTCTAGAAAATGTACAGCCAGTAGACAGGAGAAAACAGAGGGTCTATTGATTGAGGGTGGTAGGCATCACTTATCACCAAGTGTACTTTTAGGGAGCCAAAAGGAAAGACGGGAGGTGTCACATTATTGATTTGAACTGGGACCATATAGAACATGGTTGCAACCAAAGTCCTGTAGTGGCACCAAGTCTTATATAAAGGGGGTCAAATGAGGTGTCTAAGACAAGGTTATGGTTTACTGGTTCTAATTATGCTGTCTATGTGTGTGCATCAGTTTTGTAGTTGAAGTTATAAATATTGGCTCTAAACTGTCTGTATTTCAAACTTATGCTATGCTTCTGGGAGACATCCCAGACAAGCTGGTATTAGCTCTGCCTAGCCTGCTTGATGGCCCATTAAGGACCATCAGCTGTACAACTGACCCATTGAGAGAAGGCAGATATGCCTTGCAACTCCGCAAAGTATGCAGGGACTGGCCCATGTGACTCCAGACTCCATTTTGCTGTAATTTTCCACAGTAAGGACAAAGAGGTGTTCTTACAGCTGTAAAGGACTATAAAAGGCTAATGCCACTCCTCCAACTTGTCTTCAGTCCTGCTTCTTAACTCTGGAGGGACTTTGCTACAAATGGAAGCTCTACACAAAGGACTGAATGATCCATCCCAGCTGTGGATGTACTCCAGAGACTTGATTTGAACCTGCAGTTTATTCCATCTCTGAACCAAGAACTTTGCCATTACTGCATGTAATTGATTCCATTTAACCAATTCTAGCTCTCATCTATATCTTTTTTCTTTTATGAATAAACCTTTAGATTTTAGATTCTAAAGGATTGGCAACAGCATGATTTGTGGGTAAGATCTGATTTGTATATTGACCTGGGTCTGGGGCTTGGTCCTATGGGATCAGGAGAACCTTCTCTTTTACTGGGGTATTGGTTTTCATAATCATTTGTCCCCATAACGAGTGGCACTGGTGGTATACTGGAAAACTGGAGTGTCTAAGGGAATTGCTTGTGTGACTTGTGGTTAGCCAGTGGGGTGAGACCAAAGTCCTCTTAGTCTGGCTGGTTTGGTTTGCCTTAGAGGTGGAAAAACCCCAGCCTTGGGCTGTAACTGCCCTGTTTTAAGTGATTTGTCCTGAACTGGCACTCTCAGTTGGGTCCCGCCAGAACCGCATCGTTACAGGAGGTTTACAGGGTGATCAGAAAATCTAGAACAGTGGGACTGTCCAATTCTTTGAGGACATCCAAAGATGATGGGGCTGTCTGAGTTGACTGATTAAACTGTTGCTTGAAATCTGACCAGGGGTACATAAGCTCTGGCTCTGAGTCCAGAGCTGCTCCGGCTCTGAGTCCAGAGCTGCTCCAATAAATTCTATGGTCTGTGAAGGAATCAAAATGGACATCTCTGCATACACTCAGGTTCCCATTGACATTAGAAGACTGAGGAGGGATGAGGTTGATGCCAGTACCTCCAGATGACATCTCCCTGTCAATAGATAGTCATCTCAGTAAAGAAAGAATATCAAGCCAGAGAGTCAGAAGCATGGACTAGCTGTTGCTAGTCCAAAGAGGAGCACCCTGTACTGATGATTTGGACGTACAGTGAATACCAGGAATGATCTGTGAGGGGATGAATGCGGATATGAAAATAGGCATCGTTCATGGCTGGGACAAAGTACTTCTCCTCTGCCCTCTTAGGAGTAAGTGTACATGTGGCTGGAGTATGCCACATGACAATGGCAGGTTCCAGGATGGCTCCATTAACAGGAGTGCCATTCTACTAAGTCCTGCACTCTATAAAATATCCAGGAGTCTGGGAGGCGTCTCCTGAATTTCCTCTAGAGGACTCTGGAGCTCATCCACAACTGTCCTTAACAGATGTTGAAACTGGTTAGGGTCATCTGTAGGAGACTGCGAGGCCAGGCAACCGCCTCTTCAGATGATGATGATGGTACGCCTGTTGGAACCTGGGCTAGGACTGGATCTTGTCCTCCCTGCCTCCCTCTTCTTCCCTAGGCTCTTGCAGGAGCTCTAATTGTGTGTGGGCAGGGGACAGGAGGGAGGGGAGAGGGAACTGTGTAATTCTCAATGAGACCACACCGATTCCAGATATAGCTTGTACAGGTCCCACAGTCCTCAATAAGGCCAGTGAGAGGAACCTAACATGGACTGAGGAGGTCCCCAACACACAGGGTTACCAGTAGTCCGAGGTGGGGACCACATCTTATGAGGTCATTGTAGAGCCCAGGAGATTCTGGATGCTCTATCTGGGCTCACCTCTCTTGGTGGTGATGTCAATCCTTACATCATGTCAGACTCCCCTGAAAATAGAAATGTGGGCTCCAGTTACAATGGTGGTGCCGTTGGTACCATCAATATAGAAAAGCATTTGTCAGTTGCCATCAGTGGATGGGGATGAAGTCTCTTTTCCCTGTGCACCTTGGAAGCCACTGTGTCCTTAAAAGCTTGCACTGGTATTGGTGATGCATGGTGTTTGGGCATCCTTTGTTAGTACTGGTGGTTGTCCTAACCTTGGCTCACATCTGTCTTTGCTCAGTTCCAACGATGCCGATGTGGAGACACTCTCACTCTTTGGAGACTGCAGGTCAGTGCTGTAACCGTTATGGGCTCTAGAGCAGTGGTCCACAAACTTTTAACCTCATGCCCCTCCTCACCCTGGTCCGTGCCCCCCACCCCAGCTGAGGTTGGGGGGACGATACTAGAAGCAGGGCCGCAGCCTGGGGCTGAGAGATGGGATTGGAAGTGGGGCTGTAGCCAGAGGCCAAGGCTGGGGGGCAGAGTTGGGGCCACGAGCAGAGCTGTGGCCAGGCCTTGAAGCTGGGAGTCAGGGTCGGGAGTGGAGCTGGGGCTGGGTCCTACAGCTGGGGGTTGGGGCTGGGAACAGAGCCAGTCAGGGCTGTGACTGGGTGCAGAGCTGGGGCCATGCCTGGGGGTGGAGCAGAGCTGAGGGCGTAACCGTTCCCTCTCCACCTCCCTGTGGATGCTGACCCGAGCCCCGTCACCCCCCCCCAAAGGGGGGACGCACCCTACATTTTAGGCACCACTGCCCTTTTGTGTCATTGGAACCTGGTGCAAAGAGTCATCAGACTTAGGCATCACAAAAGCAGACCTCATCTTCAAGGTGGTTCTGGACGGCAATTTCTCTTTAGACTTTTGAGAGGGCATTTTACCCTCACAGCGAGCTTGGAAAGGGGAGTCCTTAGTTCTGCCTTTGCTTGCCCCTGTATTTGAGGTAGTGGTGCTGGGCAGAATGCTCTGATGCCTCTGCCTGGTGTACATAGAGTTTGCCTGGCCTAGATTGGACTGGGACCTCAAAGCATACTCTATTGGATGTTTCCCAAATTTCTGTTCCCACTCTTGCCGGGTTTGGCTGGGCAAGGAGCCACAGATACTGCACTCAGTGGAAACATGAACTTTTCCAAGGACGTACAGGCACTTCTGATGGTCATAGATGACCGGGAAGGATTGGGTGCAGGAGACAGCTCTTAAGTCTGAAATCCTGGACATAATCTGAGTCCCATACCAGGAAGGAGGCAGTCTGAAATCTAACTAATACTTAATTAGCTTTTATTTTAGAATATTTATAGATTCAAAGTTGAAGGGGCTCACTGGACACTGGAGGACTAAGCCTCAGGACCATGTGGCAACTCGAGAGTTCTATAGCACTCCTTATATCCTCGGTCCAGAGCATGAGGTGAGGAGGAACACAGGTGCAGGCCAAGAGAAACTATTAGCAAAAGTCTTCCCATCTCAGGTGCATGAATACCCATGGTGGAATACATATAGGGACCAGTACTCGAATAACCATAATTTCTCCCTAGGGTGGCATCCCTGTACCCGGACCACTTAACAAAAACTTGCTTCTGCAAGAATCGTCACTGAAGGAGCTCCTCATAAGTGTAGTTTCCAAGTTCTAACATTATGATGTTCTCTCCACTCTAATACCAGCCACAATGTTTCATTCATAGGCTTCTCATACAACTGTCTCAGCACTTTTCCATGCTGTTTCCGTCTTCCTGAATGCCCTCCTTAACTGTTCCACAAGTCCATGCTCCTCTCCACATTCAAGCCACTCCTCAAGTACTCACTTTGACATCTACAAGAAGCAAGCCAAACAACAGTAGACAGGTAGATGGACAGTTGGCTGTAGTTTATAAACAGAGTATGCACAGGTGACCAATCACTGTATCCATTTTCTCAACTGTTGTGATAACTGGGGACTAGTAGGCCTACCTCCTTTATGAGTTTAAATGTGGGGAAGTCGATGGAAGTTTATGAAATGGTCCAGTTTCGTGTAATAAAAAATAGTAATTGGAAAAGGTAACAGAAGTCCAACTTGGCCTGTTACATAACACCGATTATAAAATCGGTAAGAATGAAAAACAAAGACTAACTTAGTCTAAACAAAAAGGCTTTACCAATGTAAAACTCAAGGACTGTGTTAACAAGAAAACAAGAAAAATATGGGACCAGCAGTTAATGGATCAAACTTGGCATGTCTGAAATTAGACCTAATTCGAGAACAAAAGGAGAGGATGGACTATTCCGCCCATCGGCACTTAAAGGGTGGGACTTTGAGGGATTCCAAGAGGGGGAAGACTGCTAGGACTCTGCTGTGCTCCCAAGACTTCATCCTTCTCCCACGGATCACAAAAGGTACCACATCATCATGAAACCTAGAGCTGAACAGGGAAGCGTGGCTTTCACTGCTGCATCAGTGTGTTCTTTTCTGCTCCACTATCTTTCCTCCTGTCTACTGTCTCACAGCTTTCCATTTGATCCTGAGGTCAGCTGTAACATACAGCACCAACACAATGAGATGAGATGGCACATTTAGCTCTGGCCATCCTAAGGACCAGCCAGACAACGCTGCACATTCCAGACTGGAAGATAAGTCTGGGCAATTGCTGTCATGGCTAACCTGTCACCTCAGAGCATCCATTTGTGACTGACCTGCATCCGAAATCCTGCCATCAACCAACACTGTATTTCCCCAACCTTTGTTCTCATTTCTCTTCTTCTCCTTGTGTCTGTTTGTCAAAAGCAGGAAAAGGAGGCACTCTTCAAATCTCAGAACTGAGTAACAAAAAACATCCCTTTGCTTCCCACCAGGTCCCTCCCCCCCAAAACATTTTAGTGACACCATTCAATAACCAAATTGGTAGCATTACTCTAAGGGATTACAATGCAATGGCAATAGGAAATTCATTCTAACGACAGGAGTAGGCATGTGGTGTTCTGGGGCCTGCAATGTGCAGGCAGTCAGACTAGATCGGGGTCTCAAACACGCGGCCTGCGGAGGAGTTATTTCCTGCAGCCCGCCATACTGACTGAGGGCCTGAGCTCCTGACTCAGTGTTTGTTGCCCCGCCCTGACCTAGGGCCTGGGCTAAATACTCCTGCTGGTTGCTCAGCCCTGACCGAGGGCCTGAGCCCCTGACGTAGCATTGGTGCCCCGCCCTGAGCCAAGGTCGGGCTTACTGTGTCTTCCAGGACCGCAAGGGCTGCAGAGGAAGACCCTGCAGCCGGACGAAGTACCCAAGCACCAGTGTGTAGTGAGCCGGTGTGGCTCCCCGCCGCCCCGGAGAGGGTCGAGCCCTGGCAAACCCTTGTACAGTGTAGATCATCATCAGTGTTACTGAATAGTTACAGGTGTTCATATTTTATTAAAACCCCTCTTTGCATTACAGTTTTAAAAAAGTTAATACATTGATTTTTAATAGCATACTATATTACTCTTCATTTTTGACTATACACCTTTACCTCGATATAACGCTGTCCCTGGGAGCCAAAAAAATCTTACTGCGTTATAGATGAAACCGCGTTATATCGAACTTGGTTTGATCCGCCGGAGTGCACAGCTCCGCCCCGCCTGGAGCGCTGCTTTACCGCATTATATCCGAATTAGTGTTATATTGGGTCGCATTATATCAGGATAGAGGTATACTTTTGCATCACTGTATGAAAAGGTTTCAGTGATGCGGCCCTCGGGCCAATGTACTAGTCCTCATGTGGCCCTCATGGTGATTTGAGTTTGAGATCCCTGGACTAGATGATCTTGATGGTCCCTTCTGACCTTAAAGTCAGAGTCTATGAGTAGTGATACTATGGTGGTTATGGAGGGAGTCAGCATAAATGGTTGTTTCCATACTTTAAAATTATGGATTTCTATTGAGTTTATTCCTTACTCTAAATTCCCTGGGTTTTATAAACACAATACATTTACAACATTCCTGTAAAGTATTCTACCCTAAATTACGGATATGTACTCAATGTACTTGCTGAGCATTTTTTTTTAATTTGAAAAAAAAAAAAAAAAATTCAAATTGTAATTAAGAAAAAAAAAAAGACATCAACAGTAAACAAGAAGACCCAAGGGAATGTTACCATGCAGTATTTCTAATGAAGTTATGCAATACCAAATAATTTTTTAATTTAACTTTTAGGGACAGATTCACCACTATGCTCTGGCTGCTTTATACCACTATGGAGCAGTGCAAAGTAGCCATGCCTGTACTCCAGCTTTCCATTCCTTCTTGCCCTCCACATTCCCTTGCATTTCTTTCCCAGTTTTACTGTCTCCTGTGCTCCTTATTGAGCACATCTGGGGCAGTGGGTAGTCCATGAAGACAAATATTTTTATAAATATATCAGTTGAAGCATAAGAATAAAATCTTTGGAGAAACTCCAGTTTCTGCCCTCTTTAAAAATAGCCACAACCCTGTTTTTCCCTCAATGAAAGCAATCAAGCTACCCTCAGGAAAGACAGAGGCTCTCCTATCCTGTCAGAAATCTCAGAAGAATAGGTGAATGGAAGCAGTGAATAAGCTTTTAGCTATGGAGAACATCTGCACAAATAATCTACCCCTTAGCAAGGAAGGAGGACTAGTAATGGACAACACCAAGAAGGCTGAGGTATTGAACGCCTATTTTGCTTCAGTCTTCACTAAAAAGGTTAATTGTGACCAGATGCTTAGCACAAACATGATTAATATTAACAATGGGGAAGGAACCGAAGACAGATTAGGGAAAGAACATGTGAAAGAATATTTAGGTAAATACGATGTTTTCAAATCAGCGGGGTCTGATGGAATTCATTCTAGGGCAAACACCTGGAAGATAATAAGGTGGTAAGTAACAGTCAGCATAATTTATCAAGAACAGGGTAACAAGCCTTGTGGATGGGGAAGCAGAAGATGTGGTATATCTTGACTTTAATAAGGCTTCTGATACGATCTCAGGTGACCTCATAAACAAACTAGAAGATAAGGTGATAAGTAACAGTTAGCATGGATTTGTCAAGAACAAATCATGTCAAACCATGATTCTATACTTAATGAACTGAAGCAAATCTCTCAACTGTTAGTAAACCTGACCTCTGAGGAAGGTTGAAAAACTAGGTATGCTAGTCTTTTTTTTTTGGGGGGGGGGGGGGGGGGAGGAGGAGACTTTTGACAGGTTAGACAAACACCTTCGGTCCTACCTCATGACTGGGGGATGGACTAGTTGACCTCTTGAGGTTCAATTCCAGCCCAGCATTTCTATGAATATAGTATCAGAGGGGTAGTGGTGTTAGTCTGGATCTGTAAAAGGCGACAAAGAGTCCTGTGGCACCTTATAGACTAATCCACGGAAGCTTATGCTCCAATACTTCTGTTAGTCTTTAAGGTGTCACAGGACTCTGTCACTTTTTACATGAATATAATAGGAATTCCACCCAAAAACTAAAAATCTTAAGTACATGAAAAATGGAATTATAATGGAAACAGTTTTGTACTCCTAAATACAGATTTGGCTTCCAGGTGCCAACTGTAATATTAAAGTTGAAGCAAGGTGATTAAAACAGTGACATCAATCCGGGGGAGGGGGGAAAAGACCTCAAAAGAGTGCCAGAATATCCAAGTAATCAAACCATTTAACTCAATAGTCTTGTGTGCTTTATAATAATTTTAAGATGGGTTAAATATTGCATCCAGAACAAATGGGATAAGACAAAGGTAATCAATAAGCAGACCATAGGCCAAATCCAGACCACCAGACACTTCTGAACAGACCCTGAAACCTCTTTATTTACTTATTATCATTATTATAATATTTTAGTATTTTCTCTAGAGTCTGGATCTTGATAAAGAAATTTGGACTTTCACAAAAAATAACTGACTACCCCAGGATAAGATCTAGAGATACATATACTAACTACAAGACCCTCAACACCACGGTGCTGAATAAAATAAGAGAAAGTATTACCACTTACCCTCTTTGGCCCACTAAAAATCTTCCTGGTGTTTTCCTTAGCTTTATCGCCTTGTTTATTTGTGGACTTCTTATTGCTTTCAGGCACACCAGATGAATCCTCTGAAAAATCCAGTAGATCTGTAAAGGTAAATATAATGAAAAGATATTCTAGCAGTCAGCCACTTTCCACAAAATTCTGTTCTTGTACCTAAACTGCTACATTTTAAGGTGCTGAAATTATAGATTAGTTAATGACATTCTCAAATTTACAATAGTTTTTTGAAACTGCTTGAGACTACAATGCAGCATTTAAACATTTGACAAAAACCTGATGTTAAGAAGGTTTTAGTTTATACTTGGTTATAGCATGAGAAGTCAAATTTCTACCCAAACACTGGTTCAAGACCTATACTTGAAAAGGTTAACCGATCTTGAAAGAATTTATACTGTTTCTAACTGGTTTCTGGGATAGCAGAACTAAGAGCTTTATAAAGCTAATATTTCACAAGATAAATGGAAGTTATATTGGAAAAGAAGTGGAATAAATCAAGATGAAAGTCTGTTTTTAAAGTACATTACCCTGTAATGGATAAAGGTTGGAAACAAAAATGTATACTACTGGAAGTCTAACGATTGAGACCATTTCAAGCCCTCAGAGTTCATATACCAAACCTTAAAACTGACAGTGGCCTTTCATATTGACAGCTTTTTTGGCACAGGCAAGTAGTGTCTAGTAATCTCACCCCTTAGGATTATACAAGTTTATCAGTCAGTCATCAATCTGAATCTCTGTAAAAAAATTGCTTTAATTAAATTCATCTTTGTACAAATTTATGTTCATACCTCACTTTTGAGAGGAAGGCAAATATTATTCAGAAGTATAGTGGATATACTTTTGAATCTTAACTATTTCTAGTGGCATTCCCACTTAATAGACAGCTTGCTAGAAATAGGTGAGAAAGGTTTGCAGATGGAAGGAACTAGTTGGCAGTGGTCTCAGGGGTTCTCTTTTCAGTATACCCGGACTCTGCTGCCCAGATCCCTCTGGTACTCAAAATTTTGGTTGTAGATCTCCAACATTAATTCATATGACCCTGCCTTCTCTTCAAGATGGAGTCGACAGGAGAAAAGAATTTTCATTTGTGTTGCAGGGTCGTAAGCATAAAGGCTTGGAAACCAGTCTGCATGTTCTTTGATTTGGTGCTACTCAGATGTTATCACAGACTTTATTTGGGAAGTGGAGGCAGGAACAGAGAACACAAAATTAAACTCATGTTGTTTAAATAAAAAAACTGACCATGGGTTTACTCCTAGTGAGCTACCCTTATTTTAGAACTGCAAGACATGCAAGCATGCTGGATCAATTGCTCTATTAAGTTATTTTGACTTTTCCACACCCACACACCAACAAATATTGAATGTTAGGCAATATGTTTTTCACGATACAGGTATCTGAACTCACTATGCCTGTAGAAACCATTAACATTTTCAGATAATTTTCAAATTGTAACAAAAAGTGTTAGATTGATACATGCAATAGTATTTGAAACAGTTTTAGACTAGAGCTCAAAATCCTACAGTAATATAATATTCTTTCATTATAGTAAAATAATCCAAAAAGTCTTAAAATTTAGCAGTAGCCCAAGGGAATCAATGTGCCTAATGTGCCATTAAAAAACAGTACAATTGCCTACCAAGTGACAAATCAATTGTAGCTATAGTAATAGAAACAAAAAAGCAGGCATGAAGCCTGCAGTGCTGCTGCTGTGGCTGGCTCACTGAGCATGCACTGGGTTTCATGCAGCAGGATTCCATGATAAGTTACATATTCTAATGGCATTAATTATGATCAGGGCTTCTTACCTTCTCTGTGAAATTACATAACCAGTAAATGGATCTGAAATGATGTCAATTTCTTAGGTAATCCTACAATCAAACATCAAAAGCAAGCCAAATACTGCCTAATTAGGTCATCTTAAGGATCCAACGCAGCTTCAAACTGCATTTAGTTGAACAGCAAGAAAGACGGACTCCTCTGCATTTCAGATCCCTTGCTCCATTTATCAAAAATCCAGCATATTAGATTTTTATTAGTGATCCATTAAGTGCATTTTGAAATTTGTGATTTTTTTTTTTTTTTTTTTTTTTTTTTTTTTAAATCGGCACTTCAAGATGACTTAATTTGATAGTATTCAGGGAGTCCACCAAGCTAGTGCCTGTCACGGTCAGCAAATAAGGAAACTTTTTCTGATTTGTCCACTAAAAGTTACTGTACATGTATGATACCACTATCTATATTCAATATCGAAACATGTGCAAGTTTAAATTAGGTCATCTTTACCCAGGGTCAATTCTGAAAAAGTCTCATCTTAGAGATTAATTTTAAAAATATTTAGGGTTTTATATACATCAGAGATTGAAAGCTCCTCCGCCCCCCCCCCCCCCCCCCCCCACCTCCAAATATCAAAAACCTAGCCATGAAACAATCTCTGAGAAAGCTGACAATGTTATGAAGGTAAAAGGTCTTGAGGCGATTGGTCACCAATTTATGGAAAGTTCAGTATTTAAAAAAAATCCTTAGCACCCACTCAGCAAGCAACAAAAAAATTTTAATTGAACTATTTTATGCAATAAAAATTATTGCATAAAATAATCTGTTTTAGAGGAAGATAAGTTTACAGTAACATTTAGAACAAGGCGATCAGTCAAACAGCTTATTTCCTGAAGTTTCTTCAAAGCATCTCACGTAGAAACATATTTATAATGTATGATTTCAATGTTATGTAATGTCTATTTTCATAGGCTGTTTCCCTCACACTTCTTTGGAGAACTGTCCCAGGGAAAAATGTGTCTTCCTAAATCCCGTGAAAGTGTGTTTCTTTTACTTTTTTTGGTGGTCTGTAGGACCACTGCAATTGACAAAAATTTCATAAGAAAATTGGGAAACTGGAATATAGGGAAGAGAAAAAAAGGATCTATAAAGGGGCACGCTTACAGAACATGGAAAAATAAAAACTAAAAATATTGCTATAGCAGTATTAGAATTTCCAAAACCTAAAAATTTTTCTTTTGTAGGACCTTTGGAAAGATAGAAGAAAATGAATAGAATAGGCATTTTCCATCGTTTTCCACAGCACACAGAACATTTTACTCAATCTGAGATTCTGAAATGCTCCTTGATTAAGGCCTGCCTATCCTTGTGATTAATTGAAATTCCTCTTGGTTGAGAGACCATTCCCTTTGATTTTCAACCTGTGTAGCCAGTCTGTCCTGGTATTCAGCATTTTCTATGCACAGCCTTGATAGAATCACATTGTACTTTGGCCACTGAAATATTATTGGTTTTAAATGTAGTGGGGTTTTGGCTCTAGACAAACAATTTGTTTACTTTCTTGTAGGGGAAGTTAGTTGGGTAGTATCATTGTTTTGCAATTTTGTAGGACTGCAATATGGAGTGAAAAAGTTTTTCTCCATCCTGATGCTAGACTGCCTTTTAATCAGACTATTTTGGGCTGCAACTGAAGAACTGGACACGAGAGAATTCTTAATTGGGAGTCAAAGCATAGATACAAGATTTCAGGCTTACAGCAACTCTGGAGTGCCTCAGTGTTTGGAAAAGACTAGGAACTTGGAGCCTGGAAGATTTTTATCCCTTTTTTGTGTTTTTGCCCTTAGGTGGACCAATTCTTCACGTACACAGGTGAACAAGAGTAACGTCTGGAAGGGACTTGATTCAGGGAAACGTTCTGATTCACACTGAATCCTTCGTGGACTAATATTGCCTCCTTATAGTCTTATCAGATTTCCAGTGGAGTAACTCTAGAAACCTTTAAATGTGTATGACTGGATGTAAGCTTTTTTCTTCCCATCTGTCAACATTCAGAATAAAATGAAAGGAATAGTGCATTTCTACTTAGCCTGAATGTTATTCTAAGAATATTTTCTAGGGTTCTGTAATGTGGCACAGATTTTTGTTTGAAGTCTTACAAAAAACAATGGGATATATGTTTAGACAGATCAGGAACCAACTTGGAGCATGGCAAAAGTGTTGCATGGGTTCTGTAGAAAGCCAGATTCCATTTTTAAATATGCTGCAAACTGAGGTATAAATTCAACACTGCTGTGAACTGAGGGCAGTATTTAAAACCCCCCACTAATGCCAATGGGAGTTTTGCACCAAGATGGGGTGGAATAGAATCTTTATGCAGGAAAGGACATTTTTTCCCAGTACCTTATTTTATATCAGTGGCAAAATATGTTCACCGTTAGGGCAGAAACACCAGTGGTCCTATCTTTCTTCCTCTTTCACCTTCCTGTTTATCTCCTTTACATTTTTCCCTCTGCATTTCATTCCCTGTAACAATATTCAGTTCCCATGCCGCATTGGGATTCACTCCCATCTGCTTCCCCCTACTGAAGTGATCAGCAATGGGAGTGATAAAACTCACAAAGTAACACTAGACCTTAGAGTTAATATCTTTATGAGATTATGACAGTGCTAAGCAGTGTAGTTCACATTTAGTGCTTGAAGGAAAAACAACCAAATTCTTGTGAAATTCCAAGGGTTCTGGGATCTTACATTGTCTCCTGCTGTGGGTTGGAGGGGAAAGATACTCCATGCCCACCCACACTTGCTAAAATGTTTGACATCTCTAGGAGATTATGGCCTTGAAGATTCAAGAAGGAAAAGCCTGACTGCTCTGAGTTCTGGAAAACGTATATAATGTTTTAGGGTCTGCTGGATGCCAAGCTTTGTGAAATGTGTTCGGTCTCAACTGTGCTTCTCAGTCTGTCAAAGGGTCTATTTCTAAGAGAGATGAAATAACATCCCTTGATTATATTCTGTGGGTGAGTCCTCCTTTTCAGAGGGTTGTCTAAACAGTAAGGGTGCGTCTGATTGTCCATGTCTTTGGAATATTTCAGCTTATCAGCAAAAAGCTTTAAGCTTGATGAATTTAAGCTTGTTCATCAGATGAGGCCATAGACTATCACAGAGACAGCCTGGTTTTCAAAAAATGACTGACACCAGAGAGTGCTCTCCAAATAGCAACAATAAAACTATTTTTTGTATGTGGGGAAAAGGGAGATGCCAGCTCAGGCACAGAAACTGGGAGCAGAAGCAGGAGCCCTTTGATCTCGAGTAGGAGGATCTAATCAGATTGCTCAAACAATGGAAAAAACAAGCTGTTGATGCTAAGGACCTTCCCTTCCTAATCCCTCAAGTCTCTCTCCCTTATTTCTCAATGTAGCATGAGTCTGGTAGGAGGAAACAGCAAGAAAATTCAAGTTTTTTGGTTCTGAGCTCAAAATTTATGAATCTAGGTTCAACCTTTAAGTCCAGTAGTAATCATTTAACTGGACCTCCTGTGTAGCATAGGCCACAGAATTTTACCCAGAATGTTTTGTCTTGAGCCCAACAACTTGCAGCTGAATTAGGGCATCAGTAGAAAGACCTCTGCTTTCCAAGCATGGAGACAGAACAGTGGGAAGGTGATATTGTTGCATTGTGGTTTACAGGCCATGAGATGCAACCTGTTTTCAGTAGAAAGAGGAATCTTTTCCTCTGGCATGAGATTAAAAGGAAGATAAACCATTTTTTTTGATAACTATGGAGCAGTAGGCACCCATGACAGACAAGCAGAAGCTAAACTCCTACATTTTTGAACTAGTGAGTACTGTAATTCAAGAGACTAAGAACTTTAAGGATATCATAATTAGGTTACAATTTAAAATTAAGTAGATTTAAGCTTAAAATCTTATCAAATCCAGAAGAATATTGCTTACCTGCATTAGTGCTCAATTGGGTGTCCTGGGAAAAATTCTCATTGCCATCAGAACTAGACTGAAATGAGGAAGATGGTGCTGTTCTATTTCGTTTTTTGTTAGGTTTCCTTTCTGCTAACTGCCAGTCATCTTCATCATCCTCACTTTCACTCAAGTCATCAAACCCAAAGTATTTAATTTTATAATTGGAGCTTCCAGAGCCTCCTTCATCTCCCCCACCCTCATCATGGTCTTCAAACCCAAAAAACTCCAGTTTGACGTCCTTTTTGGATTTTGTATTGCTAGGTCGAAACCTGGTTGTAGTCTTGGTAGTAGCAATGTCTGCTTTCTTTCTTAGACGTCCAGCCTCTCCCAAGTCAGTAGGAGCTGCTGTAGTGAATTCATCAATACGTTCCATTGTATCCTGTATGGTAACATTACAAACTGACAAGCAAGATGGATGGAGAACAGTGTAGTCTCTAGTACGCCCAACTGTCCCTCTAAAACTGGTCCCACTACTCAAAACAGCTTTTCTTGCTGGGTTCAGACCATCATTATTTGATTCATTATTTGCTTTGGATAAAGACTGACTACTGCCATCCATTAGCTTATCAAAATTTGTTGCCCCCTGTTTTGTTTTGTTGGATCTACAATATGTCCTACAGTTGCTTGGCCTAAGAACAGTTTGCACAAGTTCTTCACTAATGGCTTCCTTTGGATTTTCCATATCTTCTTTATCAAACTCTTCATCCTTGTTCTTAATATCTGAGAAATGTTCACTATCAAAATCTAACATATACTCTCCAGCTGTGGAGTCTTCAACTTCATCCTCCCATTCATACAAATGAGTTCTTAATGGCCCCTTAGTCTGAGATATATCTGATAGAGAGTCTGAGCTTTTCCCAATACGGGAGTCCCAAGAGTCAAGTAAGTCCTTGGTTTCTATGTTGTACCCAGAAACGTCTGTGGTTTCAGCATTGGTTTCATTACTGTCTTCAGCATTCTTGTAGATGAAGTGACTGTTCTTATTATCTTCACTAAAATTCTGTATTTTATCTACAAAAAAGAGAAATTATTAATTAATAAGTAATACAAATAGAGCCATGTTATAACCATCAACTCCAAGACACAAAGCTGAACTCTGACTCATCTCAGTGTAACAGAGGGAATTCTCAATGCTCACTGGCACACAAAAAAAGTCTCAATGAAATTATCCAAAAATTATTGATTTGTAAGAACCTAAAGCAAACTTAAGATTTAAAAAATATTTCAAACTTAAACATACAAACTTTTCCATTTTTGTGCAACAAAATACTTTCCCCATGACACTGATCTAATGAGTAGTTTCCTAATAGAATAATTTTGCCAACTTCAAGGTTAGCTCTCTGCATAAGGCTCTTGTAATTAAACAGAATGTTTAAAAATCCTCTTTGTAACTACTCAACCATTTATACAACCTAAAGGAAAAAAGAAGGAAAATCAGTAATAAATCAAGTTAAACACAGTTAACGATGAATGCTCAATCTCATTTTAAATTAAACTAAATTCAAACATTAGAAACAGAATTTCATTTACAGTAGAACCTCGGAATTACAAACTGACGAGTCAACCACACACCTCATTTGGAACCAGAAGTACACAATCACGGAGCAGCAGAGACAAAAAAGGCAAATACAGTTCAGTACTGTATTAAACAAACTACTAAAAAAAATAAAATAAAGGGAAAGCAGCATTTTTCTTCTTCATATTAAAGTTTCAAAGCTATATTAAGTCAATGTTCAATTGTAAACTTTTGAAAGAACAACCATCATGTTTTGTTCAGAGTTATGAACAGCCTCCATTCCAGAGGTGTTTGTACCTGAGGTTCTACTGTAGAATCAACTTAGTTGTGCACCTGAACATGTTTCTATACATATACCACTGAAATATTTTATGAAGATAAATAAGGGATTAAGAGTAGGGGAAGAGAACAATCCTAGAGGAATTTCTAACCATTTTACAAAAAACACCTTCATCAGACTCCAGAAAGATAAACAAGAGAAGATTCATAATTTGTTCTTAAGAAGTTTAAACTTTGATTATAGGACACTTTTTACCCTTGGGTATTCACCTCTATGTATCTTGAAGAGAATTTAAAATATATGAGAAGATATGTTGGGTCCTAGACTTAAACTGACCAGATGACACTATTCAAAATCACACCAGTCTTTGTCTACACCAAATGCTGAAGTGTGATAATTTTTGAATTAGTTAGCGCATATCATAAACAAGATGCACTCTGAAGTGTGGACAAGCTCTATGTATGGTAGAGCCTACCACAATGAGGCTCCAATCTTGGCTGGAACCTTTAAGTAATATTGTAACGAAGTGGGTGATGAAAGAAAGATACTTTTGGTTACAGAACTGCCAACTCATATTTAGCTTGTGGTCCACTATAAAAGACGGTTACTCACCGTTGTAACTGTTGTTCTTCGAGATGTGTTGCTCATATCCATTCCATTAGGTGTGCGCGCACCGCGTGCACGATCGTCGGAAAATTTTCTACCCTAGCAACACCGGCGGGTCGGCTGTGGAGCCCCCTAGAGTGGTGCCTTCATGGCGCTGAATATATACCCCAGCCGACCCGGCGCCCCCTCAGTTCCTTCTTGCCGGCTACTCCGACAGTGGGGAAGGGGGGCGGGTTTGGAATGGATATGAGCAACACATCTCGAAGAACAACAGTTACAACGGTGAGTAACCGTCTTTTCTTCTTCGAGTGCTTGCTCATATCCATTCCATTAGGTGACTCCCAAGCCCAACTTAGGTGGTGGGGTCGGAGTGAGACATTGCTGTGTGCAAAACCGCTGATCCGAATGCAGCATCGTCCCTGGACTGCTGCACTAGTGCATAGTGAGCTGTAAATGTGTGGACTGATGACCAAACCGCAGCTCTACAAATGTCCTGGATCGGAACTTGCGCCAGGAAAGCCGTCGAGGAAGCTTGGGCCCTCGTGGAGTGAGCGGTGAGGTGCGGTGCTGAGACACCTGCCAGGTCATAGCAAGTCCGGATGCAAGACGTAATCCAGGAGGATAGGCGTTGTGAGGAGACCGGTGAGCCTTTCATTCGGTCGGCCACTGCAACGAAGAGTTGCGTCGTCTTTCTAAAGTGCCTTGTGTGGTCAATATAGAAAGCCAGGGCCCTGTGTACGTCCAGAGAATGCAAACGTTGATCCTGGCAAGTAGCATGTGGTTTAGGATGAAAGACCAGGAGAAATATATCCTGGTTGATATGAAACGGAGAAACCACCTTAGGGAGAAAGGCAGGATGTGGACGAAGCTGCACTTTATCCTTATGGAAAACTGTGTAAGGGGGCTCGGATGTAAGCGCCCTGAGTTCAGAAACGCGCCTTGCTGAGGTGATGGCTACGAGGAAGGCTGTCTTCCAGGATAGGTACAAAAGTGAACAGGTGGCCAGTGGCTCGAATGGAGGACCTGTGAGCGTGGAGAGAACCAGGTTGAGGTCCCACGTCAGGACGGGCTGACGTTGTTGTGGGTACATCCGGTCTAAGCCCTTGAGGAATCCAACGACCATCGGGTTAGAGAATACCGAGGACGCGAGTTCCCCTGGGTGAAAGGCTGATATAGCGGCCAGGTGAACTCTAATTGAAGATATCGCCAACCCCTGCTGTTTTAGGGAGAGGAGATATTCCAATATGAGAGGAATAGGTGCCTGTAACGGGGACGTGGCCCATTGTTCGCACCAACAGGAGAACCGCTTCCACTTGGCCAAGTACGTGGCTCGTGTTGAGGGCTTCCTACTGCTCAACAGAATCTGTTGGACCGAGAGTGAGCATTGTTGCTCTGCCTGGGTGAACCATGGAGCAGCCACGCCGTGAGGTGAAGAGATTGCAGGTCGGGGTGACGCAGCCGGCCGTGGTCCTGAGAGATGAGATCCGGACATAATGGAAGCGGGATGGGTGTCTGAACCGAGAGCTCCAACAGTATGGTGTACCAATGTTGTCTCGGCCACGCTGGAGCGATCAGAATTACCTGTGCCTGGTCTCTGCGCAATTTGAGCAGTACCTTGTGGACCAGAGGAAACGGAGGGAAGGCATAAAACAGGTGGTCTTTCCAGGGAAGGAGAAACGCATCCGAGAGGGAGCCCGGAGCTCGACCTTGTAGGGAGCAGAACACGTGGCACTTCCTGTTGTCTCGAGATGCAAACAGGTCTATCTGGGGAAACCCCCACTTCTGGAAGATGGAATGTATGATGTCCGGACGGATGGACCACTCGTGCGTCTGAAAAGACCTGCTGAGTCGGTCCGCTAGAGTGTTCTGGACTCCAGGGAGGAACGATGCCGTGAGATGGATTGAGTGGGCGATGCAGAAGTCCCACAGGCGAATGGCCTCTTGGCATAGAATTGACGAACGTGCTCCTCCTTGCTTGTTGATGTAAAACATGGCCGTGGTGTTGTCGATGAGAACTAACACACAGCGGCCACGTAGGAGATTGAGAAATGCCTGGCATGCCAGGCGCACCACCATCAGTTCCCGAACATTGATGTGCAGGGCTAGCTGGGATGCAGTCCACAGGCCCTGAGTATGGTGTTCGCTGAGGTGGGCGCCCCAACCCAGAGATGAAGCGTCTGTAACCAGGTGTAGAGAGGGTTGTGGTGCGTGAAATGGCATCCCCTCGCAAACCACATTGTGATCTAGCCACCAGGTGAGGGAGGTCAGGACCGAGTTCGGGATCGTGACCACCATGTTCAGGCTGTCCCGATGTGGGCGGTATATCGATGACACCCAGGTCTGGAGTGGGCGAAGCCGAAGTCTGGCATGCCTGGTTACGTACGTGCAAGAAGCCATGTGACCCAGCAGGGTGAGGCACGACCTCACCGTGGTAGTTGGGAAGGCCCTGAGCCCTTGAATGAGGCTCGTGATGGTACAAAAGCGGTTGTCTGGCAGGATGGCTTGTGCACGTCTGGAGTCTAGGACTGCGCCGATGAATTCTATTCTCTGGGTAGGTTCTAGAGTGGATTTGTCCTTGTTGAGAAGGATGCCCAACTCGTTGAATGTGTGCACTATTATGTGGACGTGAGCTCGAACTTGCTCTTTGGTGCGACCGCGTACCAGCCAGTCGTCTAGGTACGGGAACACCTGTATCCCTTGCCGACGAAGGTACGCTGCCACGACAGCCATACATTTCGTGAACACTCTTGGGGCCGAGGATAGGCCGAAGGGAAGGACTGCAAATTGATAGTGCACTCTGCTTACCACGAATCGCAGGAAGCGTCTGTGAGGCGGGTAAATTGCGATATGAAAGTATGCGTCTTTCATGTCGAGGGCGGCGAACCAGTCTCCAGGATCGAGGGAAGGGATAATGGCCCCCAAAGAGACCATGCGGAACTTCAACTTTACTACGAATTTGTTGAGTCCGCGCAAGTCCAAGATGGGCCGCAGACCTCCTTTGGACTTGGGGATCAGGAAGTAACGGGAATAAAATCCCCTGCCCCTTAACTCTACTGGAACCTCCTCTATGGCCCCCATAGCAAGGAGCGTGGAAACCTCCTGTATAAGAAGTTGCTCGTGAGAAGGGTCCCTGAAGAGGGACGGGGAAGGGGGGTGGGAGGGAGGGATTGAAGAAAACTGGATAGCGTATCCCATCTCCACCGTGCGAAGGACCCAACGGTCCGAAGTTATAAGGGACCAAACACGGTGGAAGTGGGAGAGGCGATCTCGAAAGGAGGGGGTTGGATCCTGGGGGATGACTGGGGCGCCGTCCTCGACCGCACCTTCAAAAGTTCTGCCTAGGGCCTGAAGGTGGCCTTGGTGGCCCCTGGTTCTGACCGGGTTGAGGGCCAGTCCACCTTCTCCTACCACCTCGCCCTCGTCTTCTGGCAGAGTCCTGTCTCTGACGAGGTGGAGGGGGGTAGAAACGTTGAGGCTGGGGCCTAAATGGTCTGCGCTGGGGACCCGCAACATGCATCCCCAGGGAACGCATGATTGTCCTGGAGTCCTTGAGGCTCTGCAATCGAGAGTCCGTCTTCTCCGAGAACAACCCCTGCCCTTCAAAGGGCAAATCCTGCAGGGTTTGCTGTAACTCAGGGGGCAAACCCGAAACTTGGAGCCAGGAGGTCCTTCGCATAGCGATACCTGCGGCCAGGGTTCTCGCAGCCGAGTCCGCTATGTCCAGGGAGGCCTGTAAGGAGGTCCGAGCCACCTTCTTACCCTCCTCTACCAAGGCCCCAAACTCTTCCCTGGACTCTTGGGGAACCAATTCCTTGAACTTCCCCATAGAGTTCCAGGAATTAAAGTTGTAGCGGCTCAGGAGCGCCTGCTGGTTAGCCGCTCTAAGTTGCAGCCCTCCAGCTGAATAAACTTTACGGCCAAACAAATCGAGGCGCTTAGCCTCCTTCGATTTGGGCGCTGCGGCCTGTTGACCGTGGCGCTCCCTTGCATTCACTGATGACACCACCAGTGAACACGGCTGGGGATGGGTATACAAGTACTCGTAGTCTTTGGAGGGGACAAAGTACTTTCTTTCCACCCCTCTCGCTGTGGGTGGGATAGAGGCAGGAGTTTGCCATATCGTAGTGGCGTTCGCCTGGATCGTGCGGATCAGGGGCAACGCCACTCTTGATGGGGCATCCGCCGCGAGGATATTTACAATGGGGTCCTGCACCTCCACTATCTCCTCCGTCTGTAGGTCCATATTACGGGCCATCCTACGTAAGAGGTCCTGATGAGCCCAAAGATCTATTGGGGGTGGACCTGTGCACGACGTGCCCGCCACTGCCTCGTCCGGAGAGGAAGAGGAAGATGCCTCCGGTGGTAAGGGATCCAAGGGAGGATCCTGGTCTCCCTGTTCCTGGGTCGGAGCATCACCTGCTCTTGGGTCCAGGACGTCAGGTGGTGCAGACACGGAGGCCTCCATGCCCCCTGGAGGAGGGCGAGAGATGGTGGACTCTGGGGCCCTTCTGTCAGAGTGACCCGAGCGAGAGGTTGAAGTTATTGGAGCCCCTTGCGCCTGATGGTACGCCCACGGGGTCCAGAACGACCAGTGAGATGGGCCATGAACAGGGTCCTCTGCTACCTCTTGCCAATGGCCTATATCTTGCTCCTCGGCTTGCCCCTGAGGGGGGTATGCCGATCTCGATATGTCCTCAGAGGAGCGAGACACCGATCTCGATGGCCATGGTGGTGCCGAATGCGTCGAGACGAATCCCGTGGGATACGGTGCCGCACGGTGCTGGTCTGGAGATGTTCTATCTCTACACGGTGCCGGCGATCGGTGCCGAGATCGCGATCGGTGCCGATGACCTCGCCGGTGCCGGGAGTCGGATCTGGACCTAGACGATGACCTGGAGTAGGCCCGGTGCCGGGAGCGGCCTCTCGACGTCGAGCGTCGATCGTACCAGTGCCGAGAACTACGTCTCAACGTTGATCGGTGTCGACGATCATAGCGGTGCCGAGACGTAGAGCGGTGCCGCGATGATCTTGGCCGCGAGTACGACCGGTGCCGAGGTGATATCCGGCGCCGGGACTGCGAGCGGCGTGGGGACCTGCTTCGGGACCTGGACCGGTGCCGTGGTTCCAGCCCCTGCGATGGAGGGCGCATCAAGGCAGGTTTCCCCCTAGATTGGACCGGACGAGTCAACGGTGCCGACGGTTGGGGCGGTGCCGGCTCCGTGAGGGCGATCAAGTCTCTCGCCGTCGCGTAGGTCTCTGGTGTCGACGGGAGGCACTGTATCACCACCGGTCGTGGTGGTGACTCTGTCTGCACCGGACTCAACGGCCTCGGAGCCGGAGTCGACGGTGCTGGAGGCACCTGTTTTCGGTGCTCCACAGGCGGACGCGGCTCTACCCCCGGCACCGGGGGAGCCGGCGTCTTCGGCACTGAGGTCCCAGTCTTATGGGATTTTTTATGTCCCGGGGATAATGAACGGCACCGAGGCACTTGCTGTGAGTGCGGTGCCGACGAGGTCCGGTGCCGTGGAGGCTTGCCCGACGTGGTCGGAATGGTCGGTGCCACCGGGGCACTGCGCACCGAGGTGCTAGGTGCCGGGGCCTGACGCGCCGATGGAGCGTCCGGGCTAAGTGCCGCCTCCATAAGGAGTTGCTGGAGCCAAAAGTCCCGCTCCTTCTTGGTCCTCGGTCTGAAGGCCTTACAGATCTTGCACTTATCTGTTTGATGGGACTCTCCCAGGCACTTCAGACACGAGTCGTGCGGGTCACTCGTTGGCATAGGCTTAGCGCAGGAGGCGCACTGTTTGAAGCCGGGAGCCTTGGGCATGAGCCCGGCCACGCGGCCGGGGGAAAAAGGGGGAGATAACCCCCTTAATCCCCTTCAACTATATAACAACTATAAACAAAGTGAATAACCAACTATTTAACTATAAACAACTAGAACTATAACTATAACTGTGAATAACTGGATAAGCTAGGGAGAGTGGAGAACAGCTATGCCGCGCTCCACAGTTCCAACGACCGTCAGGGGCGGTAAGAAGGAACTGAGGGGGCGCCGGGTCGGCTGGGGTATATATTCAGCGCCATGAAGGCGCCACTCTAGGGGGCTCCACAGCCGACCCGCCGGTGTTGCTAGGGTAGAAAATTCTCCGACGATCGTGCACGCGGCGCGCGCACACCTAATGGAATGGATATGAGCAAGCACTCGAAGAAGAACCCCTAGATCCCTTTCTGCCGTACTCCTTCCTAGACAGTCTCTTCCCATTCTGTATGTGTGAAACTGATTTTTCCTTCCTAAGTGGAGCACTTTGCATTTGTCTTTGTTAAACTTCATCCTGTTTACCTCAGACCATTTCTCCAATTTGTCCAGATCATTTTAATTATGACCCTATCCTCCAAAGCAGTTGCAATCCCTCCCAGTTTGGTATCAATTTAATAAGCGTACTTTCTATGCCAATATCTAAGCCACTGATGAAGATCTTGAACAGAACTGGTCCCAAAACAGACCCCTGCGGAACCCCACTCGTTATACCTTTCCAGCAGGATTGGGAACCATTAATAACAACTCTCTGAGTACGGTTATCCAGCCAGTTATGCACCCACCTTATAGTAGCCCCATCTAAATTGTATTTGTCTAGTTTATCGATAAGAATACCATGAGAGACCGTATCAAATGCCTTACTAAAGCCTAGGTATACCACATCCACAGCTTCACCCTTATCCACAAGACTCGTTATCCTATCAAAGAAAGCTATCAGATTGGTTTGACATGATTTGTTCTTTACAAATCCATGCTGGCTGTTCCCTATCACCTTACCCCCTTCCAAGTGTTTGCAGATGATTTCCTTAATTATTTGCTCCATTATCTTCCCTGGCACAGAAGTTAAACTGGTCTGTAGTTTCCTGGGTCGTTTTTATTTCTCTTTTTATAGATGGGCACTATATTTGCCCTTTTCCAGTCTTCTGGAATCTCTCCCGTCTACCATGATTTTCCAAAGATAATAGCTAGAGGCTCAGATACCTCCTCTATTAGCTCCTTGAGTATTCTAGGATGCATTTCATCAGGCCCTGGTGACCTGCAGGCATCTAACTTATCTAAGTGATTTTTAACTTGTTCTTTTCTTATTTTATCTGCTAAACCTATCCCCTTCCCATTAGCATTCACTATGTTAAAGTCATTCCTTCAGACTGAAACAAAGAAGTCATTAAACATCTCTGCCATTTCCAAGTTTCCTGTTACTGTATCTCCCTCCTCACTGAGCAGTGGGCCTA
This sequence comes from Malaclemys terrapin pileata, assembly GCF_027887155.1. Taxonomy (NCBI): domain Eukaryota; kingdom Metazoa; phylum Chordata; order Testudines; family Emydidae; genus Malaclemys; species Malaclemys terrapin. Next base: position 75,335,549 of record NC_071511.1, on the reverse strand, counting down.
GCCTGTCCCTGGTCTTCCTCTTGCTTCTAATGTATTGATAAAAAGTCTTTTGGTTTCCCTTTATTCCCGTAGCCAGTTTGAGCTCATTTTGTGCCTTTGCCTTTCTAATCTTGCCCCTGCATTCCTGTGTTGTTTGCCTATATTCATCCTTTGTAATCTGTTCTAGTTTCCATTTTTTAATATGATTCCTTTTTATTTTTTTAGATCATGCAAGATCTTGTGGTTAAGCCAAGGAGGTCTTTTGCCACATTTCCTATCTTTCCTACTCAGCAGAATAGCTTGCTTTTGGGCCCTTAATAGTGTCCCTTTGAAAAACTGCCAACTCTCCTCAGCTGTTTTTCCCCTCAGTTTTGATTCCCACGGGACCTTAGCTATCAGCTCTCTGATCTTACCAAATTCCGCCTTCCTGAAATCCATTACCTCTATTAAACTATTAATATAAAAATATATTATCTATATTAAACGTTTAACGGCGTAACCGATAAAATTTTAATCAGTTATACAGTTACTTTTTTTAATCACTATTTACATCCCCTATCAGGAGTAAAACCTCAGAGATAACCAAGAACAAAACAGGGCTTTAAACAATCATCCCTAACGCTTCGAATTGTACCAGAAATAATCTGGAAGTCATGTGCTACACAAGCACTGCTCGATAAAATACCACTAACCAGCTACTGTCTCAAATTTTAGTACGTTCATTACAGTTAAACACAGTAACTTCTCCCTCTTCTGGGATTTTACGTACAAGGTTTTTTAGTTTTTAACAGAACTTTTACAGTTCACTGTAATCACTCAGATTTTCTTGAACGTGAAGAGAAATGCAAGACTAACGAAGTAGCTGGTGAGCAGTTCCTTTGTCCTAAAATTTCCTTGCCACTTGTTCTGGTACCACTGGACTACAGTGAAATTTCCTCTTCCTCTAGAGAAGCAGTGCTTTCTACAGTAGACAATATATTTTCCCTCTACAGTAGAGCCTCAAAGATACTAACGCCAGAGTTATGGAGTGACCAGTCAACAAGACACCATGTGAAACTGGAAATAACCAATCAATCAGGCAGCAGTGGAGACAAAAAAGGGAAAATACTGTTCTGTGCCTGTATTGAATCTTAAAAGGTAGACACATCTGGGCTGCCTGTCCCCACCCCCACGCATAGGGCACCCACTTACAGCTAAGAAGTGAATATGCTGAGATTCACAGGCAAAACTGTGAGCCCTCACTGCCAGCCCAAGGCAGCCGGAGCAGCACTGAGGTCTGCACTGCTTTCCTGTAAGCCATGGGTGCCGTTTTCAAACACACACACCCCAGCTGGTGGGAGGGCGCTGTTTTCACCACCCATCCCACCAGAAGAGGGACGCACTGTTTCCCCTACCACATCCTCGTTCCCTTGCCGGGAGAGGGACATAAGCTTGCCCAGCCAGAAAAGCTGCCACCTGCAAGAAAGCTGCCTAGCTATCCCTGGAACCTGACCTGGAGTGTGAACTGCTGGAGACGGAGTTGCGTTTTGTTCAGAGTTATGAACATTTCGGAATTATGGACAAGCTCCATTCTTGAGGTGTGTCACTCTGAGGTTCTACTGTACTTTCCAGATAGGAAGAGTAACTTCAGATAGGCCTCAGATTTCAGAGCCTCGGCTCTCAAGATGGAGCCTCCTCCACCCTAATATTAATTAAAAAGGAATTCCTCAAAATGGTTTCCTTGCAAGTGGCTCCTCACATTGGTCCACCAGAGCCTGGCCTTGATACCATCCAAACCGCTGCGAAGACAATTTTTTCCACACTACTGAAAAGGCAGAGAGCCACTGCAATTATATTCAGACAGTTCTGTATTATTGCATTTTAACTTATGGGATAGGCACTGCCAGCTATATTGTGCCACCTGTAATTAAGGTTCCTCAACACTTCCCATTAGAAGACCTTGTTTTCAGTTTACTCATGGGGGGAATTCTGCACCATTGTGCACATGCAGCATTCATGTTCCCTGCAGATTACTTTGCTTCCCCACAGAAAAATGACTTCTAACAAGGAAGCAAAGGGAAGCCGGAAAAGCATTCAAATGCCTCTCCCCAGCAGTTGGGCGTGTCATTTTGCACACCTATGGCGGACGGCAGAGAGGTAAACCACCCTGATGAGCCCCGGCTATTCCCACTCTACCACGCGCCATTCCCCCAGCACCCAGAGCCTTCCAATGAGCCCCAGACATCCAGACTTCCCCGGCTGAGCCCCAACCACCTTCACCTGGATCCCCCTGCAGTAAGAACCCCCCCCACACACACAAAAAGCCCCTGCGCATCCAGATTCCCCATGAACCCATAACCTCCACCAAGCTGCCTGCACCCAGATTACCTCCCACAAAACCCTCTGACTCCGTACCTGTATCCCCGCACCCTAAGCCTCTCCACACTTGGATCCTGCCAAGCTAAGACTGCCTGCTCGATTCCTGGATCAGGGGCCAGGACTGGGCGTGCACGTGACCTCTTGCTTGCTATCTTGGTTGGCCTGGCATGGAGGGGTAAGGTCTCGGGGTGTTTTTGGGGAGGTCTAGCCCTTGTACTGTGTCAGAGTTGGGTGCAGCCTCTCTGCCAAGTCCGTGTCTGGAGGAGGGTCTGAAGGGTGATCTCCCACTCCATTCAGCTAGTGGCCTGTGCTCCCCACTGCCACGCTGGAGCCTCCACATTTATTTATTGACAAAATATGCCAAAATTTGCAGAATTTTAAAATACTGTGTACAGCATTTAAAAAAAACAAAAAAAAAACAGAATTTTTAATTTTGTGGTGCAGAATTCCCTCAGGAGTATCAGTTGCTAACTTTGCCAAATTTTAGCCATTCAAGCTGAAATTTCCAAGGGGGGGGGGGGGGAATGTCCCACTCTGAATATTTCTGAATGTTTTGGCAAATAATTCAGACGTGAAAGATGAGATTAGCAGCATAATACATGGTTTTGCCCATGTTAAAAAAATAGGTACAGCCGTTCTGTTCAGAAACTGTAGTACCTTCATGCTTTTGGACAAGGACTTGAAATCTGACGAGGGAGTCGCTCTGGAGTCAAGGAGTAAATTTTGTTGTTCTCGTAACTGCCCAAATAATGAAGAGGAGTTGATATATGCTTAGTAGAAACTTGATAAGAGTTTGAAAGCAAAACTCTAAAGTCCATCTGCAATGACCACACAGCTCTTGCATGCCAAATCAGATTACACAAGCATCACCATCAGAGTGACTGGGCATATTATATACTGGTGATGCACAGGCTGAACAGGATTTTTCTCGCAACTGCCCCTCCCAACTACGGGCCACTGTGGCACCAGACACAAGAAGTAAGGGCAAGGAGACTCTCACCTGGACTCTCAATGCTTTCCCTACTCGTGCCCATACAACAAGGAGGCAGAACAAGCCTGATTTGAATGCCAAGAGGACAAGAGCTGGGCCTGAGGGAAGATGGGGATTGTGGGTGAACAGTGCTAGTGGAAGTATGTTAGGATAATGAGCTTAGGGCCAGAAGTAGAGAAGACTGATCAGATGAGAAACAGAAGGGAACGGGGTAGAGAACTGGGTTAGACTGGAGGGGATGAGAGCACAAAGGTCTGGAACAAAACTCAAGATCTCACTATTCCTCTGCTGTCAGCAAATATCTATGTAACCCACTAGCAAAGTGTCTCTCTCACCCGCTTCTTGTGCTGGTCCAATTTACAACTGCTATCAATGACTCCATTAGCACAATAGGTAGAGGTTTTTGTGGTGGATCCTAAGGTTCCACACCTGCTGATGACCCAACTGCATGTCAATATGTTTCTACACCATGAAATTTGCTATTTCAGTTTGCTTTTTCAAAAGGCTATGATACTATATACAAAATCTATATAGAAAGAATACTAAGGTCACAAAGTCAAGCATTCAAAAATTAAGAAATGCCAGAATTAAGGTTGCTGTGCAACTTGTGACCCTAAACTCTGATCTAAAGAAGTGCTGAGCACTCACTACTACAACTGTCTGGAAAGCTGTGCTTTGAACATTAAAAAAAAAGCAATAGCATGCTAAATACTCTGAAAAAAAAAATCATGTCCTAGTTTCAAATTGGTGGAAACTTGACTTGAGTCTTTGTGCCTCAGATCCTCGTTGTAAAGTGGCAGTATCACCTCATCAAACTTGAGTGTAGTGGAAATAATTTAATGTTTGTGAAGCACTTGGTCATTACAGTAATGAATGCCTCAGAAAAGCCTATGAGAAAAATCAATTGTTCTGTATTCAGAGGAGGCTTGAGTGGTGTGCAGTCTGTAAAAGCATAGAAAAGATATGTAATTATGTTAATTAAATACCATAATAATCCATACATATACAAGGGCTGAATTATGGTTGCACAAGCAACTTTAATTCTGGCATTTTCTAACTTTCCAGTGCTTGCTTTGCAACCTTAACATTCTCTCAATTTCGGAGTATGTGTATATATATATAAAATCTATGATAAACTCAAAAGAAATAAATAAAGTGCTTGGAATTAGCAAGTCTTGTCAAAAAAAAAAATGATATTTAACATAACCCTGATTTAGTCCTCATCCACATTTGTGGGATAATATTGTATCCCATGAGCATGTATGTTGCTGTGTCTCATGAACTAGTGGCCCTCAACCATGCTATTTTGGGACATAATGTAGGCCCAGGTACACAGTTGGCCAAAAAAAATCTAATTTAGCATAAAAACCCTTTTTTCCCCTGTATCAAGAAAGTATGTGGGATTCAAATGCACCCCAAATATCTTCTGTTATTCTGTATTTTTAGCAATTCTATGTACACATTTACTGCTAGTGAGTGTATCTTGTATTGTAATAGTTAGCATATGCTAAATTGACAAATCGCAGTGACAGTGGCTGCTACATAAAACAAGGCAGAAGGTACTCCAGAGAGGTTGATCCTTTGAAGTCTGGTCCTGTTAGGTATGAACACAACTGGTTTTATTGGGCCTAACATTCTTGAGGGGATTTTCTGTCTAAGTAATATGCTCCAAACATTGCAGACTCAAGAGGCACCTGAAGGGATTGTGTGTGTTGTGCAATTGGCGAACAGGCACAATATTCTGCTTCTGACCTTATAAAAGTGATTTGCAACTCTCAAAGCACGTCACTGTATGCTGAAAACATATTAGATGATAGTGACTTTGTGCCAGATCATGTCAAGAGGTGCTCTGAGAAGGAGGACTATAATTCCATTGATCATTCATCAAGTTTGTCTTCAGACAATGAGGCGCCCATGTTTAGCCCTGGTAAAGGACTGGAAGAACCATAGCTGGGAATAACTTCACCAGTATTTAGCTTGAAGATTTACTCGACGAAAGTTTGTTCCAGCATAGGTTAATCCAACAAAAAAGCCAGATATACCCAATAAGGTGCAACCTCATCACAGCAGAGAGAAAAACTCATCAGTATTTGATTTTTCTGGGTCACTCATTCTGGTTTCCTAAATTCCAAAGGAAGACAAAAATCGGTAATAATGCATTTGACAATGCATCATGCCAAGACTGTAGGAGACAAAAAAACGCACATAATTCTCCACTGCAATAACATTAAAAGTGGTCTTGATACCACTGTTCATCTTGCAAGGATGTATTCCTGCAAATGCCTGGGAAGTAGATGGTTCTTTTCTTCAGCATGTTTGTTGTTGCTGGCATTACCAGGTTTCATAATTAGGGCCAGCAACAACCCTGCTTGGCATCACATTCAATCAAGACAGAAGCTTGTTCCCTGGCCATGAAGGAGAATGACTTTAGATGCACATATAAAGAGAAGAACCCTTTATATCCATCATCTCACCATGCCCATCAAAGCAGCACTTTCGTCCTTTGCTACCATCAAAAGCCAGACATCATGGTAAGGCTTTTAATCCTGTCTCACATATCCTTCTCATAAACAAACTTGGGAAATACAACCTAGATGGAGCTACTCTAAGGTGGGTGCATAACTGCCCCCAGAGAACAGTTATCAGTGGTTCACAGTCAAGCTAGAAGGGCAGATTGAGTGGGGTTCCACAGGGATCAGTTCTGGGTACGGTTCTGTTCAGTATCTTCATCAATGATTTAGATAATAGCATAGAGAGTACAGTTATAAAGTTTGCAGATGTTACCAAGTGGGGAGGGGTTGCAAGTGCTTCGGAGGATAGGATTAAAATTCAAAATGACCTGGACAAACTGGAGAAATGGTCTGAAGTAGATCGGATGAAATTCAGTAAAGGACAAATGCAAAGTATTCCACTTAGGAAGGAATAATCACTTGCACACATAATGGGAAATGACTGCAAAATGGAGTACTGCAGAAAGGGATCCGGGGGAAGAATACATGCTAGCTGATAAGAGTGGTACAGCCAGGAACAGATTCTGAACGGATGATTGTTCTCCCAATCACGCCGCTCTAGCAACAAATAGCATTTTCTTAATCAGTTTCTTTCTTTGTAGATAGAACATCAAGGCTTGTCTGACACCAAGGGTTGGACGTCTTCTCTGACGAAGCAGGTGGTTTTCGAAATAATTCTATGTAAATAGATGGCTTTATGTGAAACATGGAAGTTACCTTACGATTGAATGTCAGGTGAAGACACGGGCAACATTTTAGTTATGAAATATGGTGTATGGTAGGTCAGCCATGAGTGCTCCCAGTTAGTTCACCTTTTTGACTGATCTGATGGCAACTAGAAAGGCAGCCTTCATAGACAGGTAAGACACAGAACACTTGGCAAGCAGTTCAAAGGGTTAAATACTGAGAGCACAACACTGAGGTCCCATTGCCATGTTAGTTTTCATCATGGGTGGAAAGGAACCTGATTGTTGCTGGGTGAGTAAAAACAGAATAGGACTTCAACTTGAGAATGGAAGAAACTGTCCATAGGGAAGGAGGGAGGCCCTTACTGAGGCTCAATATAGGGTGGCTCCAATAAAGTCTAGGTTTCTGGGGGTGGGAGGAGTATCAAAATAATTTCTTCTCTGTTTACAGATTCCAAAGGATGCCAAACAGCGGATCAAGGATAGGGTTGTTGGCTCAATAGGTTGGATATGCCCATTAGGAGCCAACCATCCAGGTACAGGAAGAAAGTATAGCCCAGGGGTCGGCAACCTCTGGCATGCGGCTCACCAGGGTAAGCACCCTGGCGGGCCGGACCAGTTTGTTTACCTGCCGCGTCGGCAGGTTCAGCCGATCACGGCTCCCACTGGCCACGGTTCGCCGTCCCAGGCCAATGGGGGCTGCGGGAAGCAGTGTGGGCCGAGGGATGTGCTAGCTGTGGCTTCCTACAGCCCCCATTGTCCTGGAGCGGCAAACCGCAGCCAGTGGGAGCCGCGATCGGCTGAACCTGCCAATGCGGCAGATAAACAAACTGGCCCGGCCCGCCAGGGTGCTTACCCTGGCGAGCCGCATGCCAGAGGTTGCCGACCTCTGGTATAGCCATTGCATCTCATCTGGGCTGCTGCTATCACCAAGAGGACCTACCACCAAGAGGTGCTGTTACTAACTCTAATGGAAGTACTTTGAACTGGTAGTGGTCCTGCCCCACCAGATCTGAGTAATCTTCTGTGGGACAGGTGAATGTCCTCATAAAAGTAAGCATCTTTCATGATCCACAAATCATGTGTCCTTCAAGGAGAGGATTATTGATGCCAGTGCGACCACGTGGAATTCTGATGTGCAAATAGACGTTCAGCCAGTATAGGTCAAGTATGGGTCTCCATCCTCTTTTTTTGGGGGGGGGGGTGGGAGGGGGGAGAGAAGATAACCCATTTCCTTGATGTTGAGAATGCACTTGGTCTACTTCAACTCACTGAAGGAGTCAAACTCCCAACAGAGCATTTCTTCATGAGAATGGTCCCTGAGCAGGGGCCAAGAGAGAAACTTGATAGTGCAGCCGAGTGGATGATCTCTAGTATTCATGTTGGTAGTGATTGCTCTCTTGTCGTGGGCAAAAAGGATGAAGTGACCAACAAAGGTTTGGGGGGCAGTAGGGAATGGAATCAATAATGGTATGCAGTTCTTGAGCATCTTGTCAAAAGTAACCCCAGGTTGGTGGGTGGGGCTGAGTGGCTGTGGTTGGGATGAAGGAACCATTGCTATAGCCAAAACTCTACATGCAGTATCAGCCATGTCCACTGCAGCTTGAATAGAAGTCTGAGCTACCAGTCTCCAAGCCCTAACTGATGAAAGAAAATAGGCCCTGTCCTTTTAGAGGGAGTTAGTCTTTGGAACAACAAGAATTTGAAGTACTTTGTGAAATCATATTTTGCTAACAGGACCTGATAGTTAGCAATTATGAACTTAAGGCTTGTGGATGAAAATACCTTCCTCCCTAGAAAGTGAAGGTATTTAGCATCCTTGCCTGCAGGAATTTCCTTGGGGTGCTGTAGCCTGGAAATCTAAGAGCTGCTTGCACTCAGGAGTTTGCAGCACAGTGACTAAACAGAAACTGTCTTTTGGCAAGTACAAAATATTGCCTCTCAGCCCCTTTCAAGGTGGGGCAGCAGGAGTAACCCAAAACTGTACAGGCTGGTTCCATGATGGCTTTGTTTACTGGAAGGGCAATCCCATGGGGCCAGAGGACAACAAGATGTCCAGAGGTCTATGCTGCCTATCATGGACCCCATTGAGATGAATCTGGAACTCAGCTGCCACCCTCAACAAGAGCTCAATATTGCCCATGGTCATAAGGCATGGGCAATGACCTCATTGTATAAGGAGAATGACATGCCATAGATACCGGTGGACCTGGCTCAGTTTCTTCCCCCTGGTACTCTGACAATCTAGTTGGTGTTGGTTAGAAGGGGAAGGTCGGTGGAACTTAAATACAGAACTGGAGTGCCTAGCATAGGGATCTCAGGGGCCCCATAGGGCCAGTATAAAGTATAGTAAGATGAGGCCCTGAAACAAACTCTTCTGCCCAGTCTGAGGCCTGAAGCCTGAACAAAAGTACTTCCAGGCATTGCTAAGCAAAAGCTGGGCTGTGAGCCAGAGGCAGGCCCCACTCACAGAAGTTGGCTGCTAGAAGCCGGTGCATCCACACATGTGCTAATAAGAGGAACTTGTACCAACATGACATCAGGACACTCCACAGACATAACAAGAAACAGGCAGGTGCATCTTAAAGACAGGGTCAAAAGGACAGTGTGATGGATAGATCTGTTTGAAACAACATGATCAAAGGAGGAGACAGCGCCCTAATGAGCCAAGGGGCTGTACTTCAATACGTCAGTAGGGATAAGTAATCTGTCTTGTAACTGTATAAAAGTAGGTCCCGGAGTGCACATTTTTGTCCAGCCTAGAGGGCAGTGGAGTGTCCCGCCACTGACTGAGCTGTGTTCATTGCCAGGGGGCACATATTCATAGTATGTCCTGTAGAATCTATAGGAAACTATTACTGTGCTTCGTTTGACAATAAACCTGGCTCGGGTTCCTTCGTACCTTACTAGAGTCTGTGGTGTTTGGGGGTTCTCTCAGGGTTTGCTGTGTCAGCTATCTGTGCAGAACTGGGGCAGCACACAGAGGAAACACGCACGCAGCCAACTGTTATCATTGAGCAAGAGCAGAGCACCACACCGGTAGCTACCGACAACACGAAGGATCAACAGGATGGGGAGTAAGCCCTTGGGTAGTCATATCTGGGTGATGGATGGGTCCAAAACTTCCTAGAGTCTCGGTCCACACTAACATCCCTATATGAAGGCACTGGCTTATCTAGAACATTGGACTCAAACAGTAAGAAAATAGGTCCAGGTTCAACCAGTGATGCCTGCAGTACTGGTGGGTGAATGCTCCAACTTGCAGACGGGATACGGGAATATCCTCTTTTCATAGAGGGAGTTTCCTTTCTCTGGTGTTGAGGTGTACTCTGCCCACAAGGCGTTCTTTCCACAAGATCTCTCCCACCTAACCAATCCATAATGCCCTTTTATATCTACAGATTCCCCAACTGGAGCCTGAAATCTTCAATCGCTCCTTCCAAAAGGCCTACACCAGCAGAATGTCCTCATGAAAGTGACAGTCCTATATAGGTATTAGGCAGGAACACTTCCTATTTAGGTCAACTGAGATTACACAGTAGCTCAGTGTACTTGAGGAACTAGAATTCCAGCTTGACTCATGTCAATATTTTTGTTTGGAAAAAGAAAAATCAGTTTCCTCATTCAATGGTGCTAGATCCAATCTGCAACAGATTTGAAAGTGACTCAAGTCATCTCCTATGCATGTCTGAGCATGTCATCACAATTGACTTACGTGGTCAACATAGTCTTCTCTACAGTGGGAGCCAAATGCCGGGGTCTCCTTGTTCGGAAGAACTGCATATCAATCATCTCCCTGAATCAAAAAACAGTAGTGCATTCTTTTTCTAAATCTGTTCTACTGTCCCTTTGACTGTGAAGCCATAAGTGTAGGTTTGAGAGTCATGATCAGAGGACTTTTTTTTTTTTTTTTTTTTTTTTTTTTAAAAAGGGCAAACAGACTGTCTAGTCCCTCTTGTAGTGTTTGGTGAATAGCCAGTGGTACTTGGCCTTATATTTAGAAGTCATCTGCCTTCCACAAGTGAAGCCATGAGTGTGTCTGAGCTAGCATATTATAAGTCACTGACTAGGCTTCAAAGTATAAGGACTCCAAGGATGCATCTGTTGCAAATAGACAGCCAAAGCTGTCTGTTTTGGCCTTTTTGCTTTACTTAGGCAATTTACTTATGAAATCCTCGACTGCCATATGGAAGGGCATGCACAGCTCATTTCTTGATTTCAAAGTAAGTAGTTATGCCCCTGATCATCCTTCACCACTGCCTGTTCTTCCATCTGTCCTAGTGTTCTCTCTAGAGTGCAATTGACTAATAGAGGCTAAAACAAATGAAGGAGTACAGCCAGTTCTCAGCCCCCATTCTCTTCCTTCCCTTACAGACTGAGAAGGTGCCCCTACTTTCATTGATGAAGAACTTAAGGAATGCAATGAAGAATCCTTTTGCTTTTTCTGGTGGTCATGTAGTGATGATATTGAAGGTGAGCTACAGCTCCTTGATTTGCCCAAGATCACGTGATTCCAGTCAAATATAAATTGTTAATAGCATATTCAATATCAAAATACTGCTTCTGTTGTCTTGTTACTGCATCAGGATTACTGTACAAATGAAGTGTCTGACAGGCCCAAAATCTTGTTTAAAAACCTGCCACTTTCTTGCTTTTTCTTTGCTTAAGACGCAACAGTGAATTTAAACACTAAATTAAATTACCTTGAGCTTAATGAGAGTCAGAAGTAAAAAAGAAAGTATGCTTTTGCTACCAATTGTTAAATCTTAGACACGCAAAATTAATTTCAACTTGTAACCTGTGCCTTCACTCTTCAAATGCCTTAAGGAAGTTATAGTAACGTTACCAAGATTTCTCAAGCTTGAAGCATAAGACATTGTTCATTTCTTGGTAGGAGAGATTCCTAGATAATTTGGCAGTAAACTTATCTTCTTAGTAAGACTTAGAAAATTTGGCATTTAGTTTAAATTCATTATTACAGTGCACAAGTGGAAAAAGCAGCAGTACCATAAATATTTCTGGATATTACAGAATGGTTCTCAAACTATGGTCTCCTCCTGCCACCAACAGTAGTCCAGAGCCCTTACTATTGGTCCACAGAACGAAGCATTGAAAGAACAGAGTAGTGAGCAACTAGTCAAATCATGAATCACAAATGCATCCAGATCAGAGGTGGATTAAGATTTCCTGAGGCTCTGGGCCACAGCAAGTGAGTGGCCCTTTCCCACCCCTTCTACCTGTGACCTTGCCCCGTTCTGACCTCTCCACCTGCGACCACACCCACTGCCCCACCCCTTTCTGCCCCACCTCTGTTCCACCTAGGGTCCCTCCCATTCTGCACCCCCATTGTGGCCCTGCAACCCATTTGCTGCTTTCTCCCCCCTCCCCACTGCGGCCCCAAGACCGGAGAAGCTCTGTCCCCGACCACAGCAGGCAGTGAGAGCTTCCCCAGCCCTGAGGCCATGGCTGGTAGCGAGAGCTCCTCCAGTCCCAGGGGCACAGCGGAGGTCCCAGTGCTGGGGCTCCCCCGTCCCAGCATCCTCTGCTCTTCTACCGGGGGGGAGGGGGGGATGTCAGGGCACAGGGGCTTTCCTTCCCACCCCAGCAGCCGGGGCGCCGGGGACCACAGTTGGCCAGGATCCCTGGGCATGTGCCCTGTGGCTAATCCACCGCTGATCCAGATATCAATTTAAAAAGAAAGAAAGAAAAAAAGATTTAGCCTGTACTTACAAATATAGCTGATGCTAAAGAGACTGTAGGAAACATCGACTATTTCTGAAGAAGGCGGCACACAAAAAATGCAGGAGAAAGAACTGTATGATTACAGATTGTGCTTCAAAAGTCATGTAATTTCTCCTCTCAATTTTAACTGCAATTAAAGCTTTTAGGGCACATACATTAGATGAAGCCTCCCACGTAATTTCAGATCAATGATATATATAATTACATAATCCATTGGTGTCTTCTGTCCAGTATTAGCACAATTTTTGGAGGGAACCATAAAATCTCCTGCAGCATCCATCTGTGAGACTATTTTGCTTACTTTGTTTAAATCTCTAAAGCTTAATTAGCAAGATACGAGAAAACCAATCCAAATGAATGCCAGACAGATAAAACATTTTCTCTTTTTGGCCAAGAGAAGTCAGGTCTAACTCAACTTGACGGCATCCGTTAGTAAATCAACAAATTTGAATGCCACATCCAAGCAATTCCAGTGTTTCAGGTACGTTCTAGGCATCAATGGCCAGAACCCTCTTGATTTTTGTAGAATTCAGAAAACAAAAAGGAGGACATACTCAGTCCCCAGCATCTGGTTTGCAAAGCCAGCAGCTTCAATTGCCTCTGAATTGTCTACATATCAACCAACCAACCAGTTGGCAGCCATTAGCACCTTCCAGCATAACAATACCTGTCCTCTCAGTTCTACTCTTCCTCCCACTGAAGTATTGACACTGAAGCATTGCACTGGTGCAGCTGTAGTGCTTTAGTGAAAAGGACCTGTGGGGTGGGCCGTCATTACGCACGGCTCATGAGACGCCTAATGGTCTCGGACACTATCCCTTGGTCCCGGGACATCTACATCGAGCACATCACCGGCCACCGCCAATACTGAGAGTGAGCCGGGGAGACCTAGTGCACCAACACACACCCCCTGCTGGATCCTATCCCCTGAGCCCTGAACCCACCAAACCTAGCTGAATCCCGCCACGTGAGGGTCACCCCATCCCCATTACCCAGCCCGCTTACTTATACCCATGACTGTCTCTACTTCCTGTATGGGTGTTAGACCCTCACCGCTTATCGACTGTTTCCTGATCCCGCCCACCGGTTACCCACCCCTCATTGGGGACATTGCAGTCTGTATATACTATGTGTGCTGCCCAACCCCAAAACACCAACATACCCCTATACTCTGTATGTTACCCCCAATGACCAATAACTGACGCTTCAAATTTTCTGTATTGTTTATTTTTTAATTAGTCTCTAAGGTGCCACAAGTACTCCTGTTCTTTTTGCGGATACAGACTAACACGGCTGCTACTTTGTAACCTGCTTTAGTGAAGACACTAATACACCAATGGGAGAGTGTCTCCCATTAGTATAGCTAATCCATCTCTGTGAGAGGTAGTAGCTATGCATATAGGAGAAGCCCTCCCATCCACATAGCACTGTCTACAGCAGGTGTTAGGGGTGGTATAACTGCATTGCTCAGGAGTGTAAGTTTTTCACACTTCTGAGCAACTGAGTTATAGCAATGTAAGCGTGTAGTGTATACCAAGCATGAATAACTTCTTCCCCTTCTTTATTACAACCCAGTTTCTTCAAATTGTGAAGGAGATTCAAGCTTTCTGCAAAATTTGATAATTTCAACTGCTTCTGGAAGAGAAATTTCATCCAGAAAATAAATTGCAATTGTCCTTAATAGCAGTGTAACAGATTTGGAAACTAAGTTAAAACTGAAAGGGAATTTTCATCCTGAATTTAGTGCAGTGCTCAAGGCAATCTTAGCTATGGAGTTGTTACCAGCACCTCCATAACATTTTATAAACCCAAAAGCAATTATTTCTATCTGAACATCTTCCAAGCAGAAAATGTCTGAAATCTAGATTAAATTCATAATTTCAGTGGAAGTTAAACAGTTCTTTCTGCTCCAGCCAGCAGCACAAGAGCCGGCAAACAAAGTTGATAACAGGGGCGTGGAAGTTTGTAAGGGAAATTTGGGGGATGGTGTGTGCAGGGGGAGGGGGTGGAGGGGAAAGAGGGGCTGGATTTTTTTCTTCTTAATAGGAGTTTAGGAGGGAAGGATTGACAGCTACTGAGGCACTGCAGCAGTAGTGACCAGAAGAATGGAAGAGACAATGAAGATGACTGGATGCAGAAGCTACATAATGTCCATTCTGTTGAGTTCAATAAGGATTTTGAGTGAATAATGGAGGGAAGAAAAGAGATGGCTGAAGGGAAAACTTGAGACTTGCAGATGTACATTGGGCAAGAGAACTATAAGGGTGGACTGCTGGATGAAGAAAGTGGCCTGTGGAAGCATATGGTAAGAACAAGACAGAGGAAGTGACCAGCTAGTGAATGAGAAATAGATCTGAGGAAGGAGTGTGTCAAGTTGGAAAATGAAGAGGAGATGTAGACAGTAACAGAAGAGGGAAGAACAAAGAAAAAGAAAAGAACAGCTAGTCCTACAAGAAGCAGGGAAGAGAATGGAGCTAGCCAAAGTTCAGAGCCCTGAAAGAATAGAGGATGACTCTCAGAAGACTACAAGAACAGAACAGAAGACAAGAGGACTTGCAATCAGAAAGAACAGAAGGGGGAAGGCCTGAGAATCACACCAACACCAAGAAAAGTCCAATCTGTATGACTGAGGACTCCTAGGACAGGCAAAGCTGTCACCAGAGTTGATTCTGAGAACAGATGGGTGTGTTATCTGGTGAAAGCTAATGTATAGGATGTGGACCTGAGGCTGAAGACCTAATGGGAGCAGGAAAGAATTCATAGATCTTCCTTCATGTGGGAACAATGATACTGCTGGAGTCTCACCAGGACGCATCAAGGAAGACTATGCCAGGTTGGGGTAGACGCTTAAAAGAAATGGAGGCTCAGATCTTCACTGGGATTCTACCTGTTCCTAGAACAAGGGAGCAGAGATCAGACAATATTATGATGAACAGATGGCTCGGGCACTGGTGCTATAAGATGGGCTTTGGGATGTTTGACCACTTGGAGGCATTCACAGACAGAGGACTGCTCTCATGGGATAGACTCAACCTGAGTTGGAAATGTTAACAGACTTCTGTGATGGAGGTTGACACAACTGATTAAAAGAGCTTTTAAACTAGGAATTCAGGAGAGATGATTGAGAGATGCTCATGTAATCTCTATGCCAGATTCGAATATTAAGCAGGAAGAAAATCAAGTAAGAGGATATAAAAACAGAGAAAGGAACAGAGGGTAGGCAAATGGACAAGAGGAAAGATAGTGCCAATATCAATGACAGTAACAATCAAGTAGGCAATACTGGAAGTAAAATGTACCTAATCTGGCGAGGAATCTGGGTGAGACGAAGCACAAACTAAAATGGCTGTTCATTGTGGGGAACCTGGGTAACAAAATGAGGGAATTAGAACTACTGCTGCATGAAGTGAAACCAAACAGAAACATAGTAGAATAGTAATCATGACAGGAATACAGATACTGAAGGATATGTGTAGTTCCGAAATGAGACAAAGGTAAAGGTGCTGAAACAGCATTGTATATTAATGATGAGGTAGACTAAAAAAAAAAAAATCCATTTGGGTCAAAATCACTCTGGGGAAGAGTGGTAACAGTTTCCACTGGGACAGTGCTTGAGGTCTGCTATAGACCCCCAAGATCGAAACTGAATACAGATAGAGACCTCTAATATTTTTAATTAAATAAATAGTACCAGGAATGTGTGATTCTGGAAGACTAACTTCCCAGATACAGATTGGAAGACAAATGCTACTAATAATGGTAGGGACCAGACATTCCTGGATGTGATAGCCAGACATCTTCACCAAATAAACAGTCACCAAACCAACAAGAAGTGATGCAATTTTAGATTTAGTATTATTAAGTAGTGAGGACCTCATAGAAGAGCTGATTATTGAGAACAACCTTGGTTCAAGTGATCATGACCTATTCAGTTCAAACTAAATAGAAGGATAAACATAGATCTGCAAGTAGGGTCCCTGATTTCAAAAGCGCAAACTGAAAAAAAATTAAGGGAATTAGTTAGGGAAGTTGACCGGACCGAAGAACTCAAAGATCTCACTTTAGAGGAGGCTTCTTGGATTTACATCAAAGTTGCAGAAACTATCTGAAGCCTGTATCCCAAACAAGACCGTAGGGAAGGGCTCGCAGACCAAACTGGTTGAACAAGCCTCTCAAACAGGTTAAGAGAAAGCAGAAAGCCTACAAGGAATAGAAGAAGCGATCCATTAGCAAGGAAAGCTACCTCTCGGACATCAGAAAGCATAGGGGAAAAGTGAGTACTGTCAAAAGCCAAGCAGAGTTGGACCTAATGCAATTAAAACCAACAGTAAAAGGGTCTTTAACTACATAAATAAAAAGCAAATGGGGGAGGGGGAGACTGCTACTCACTAAGAACAGGGGTGAAGATTAACGACAGTCTAGGTATGACCCAATACCTAAAATCCAATACTTTGCTTCAGTTTTTTAGTAAGGGTAATGAGACGCTTAGGGGCAGTGGCAAAGATTTTTAATGAATCTGTAACATCTGGGGTTGTACCTTATGACTGGAGAACTGCAAACAGCAACCAAAGGAAAAACAGTGACCCAGAAAACTACAGACCTGTAAACTTGACTTCAATTATATGCAAGGTCTTAGAACAGATTTTGAAAGGGGATACTTAAAGACCGAGGTAAACAGTAATTGGGATAAAATACAATATGATTTTACAAAAGGTAGATTGTGACAGACCAACCTGATCTCTTTCTTTGAGAGGACAGCTGATTTTGTAGACAACAGAAAGACAAAAAGGAGTCTGGTGGCAACTTAAAGATTAACAGATTTATTTGGCCGTAAGCTTTCATGGGTAAAAACCTCACTTCTTCAGATGCATACAGTGAAAGTTACAGATGCAGGCATTATATACTGACACATGGAGAGAAGGGAGTTACTTCGCAAGTGGAGAACCAGTGTTGAAAGGGCCAATTCAATCAGGGTGGATGTAGTCCACTCCCAATAATAGATGAGGAGATGTCAATTCCAGGAGAGGAAAAGCTGCTTCTGTAATGAGCCAGCCACTCCCAGTCCCTATTCAAGACCAGATTAATGGTGTTAGATTTGCAAATGAATTTTAGTTCTGCTGTTTCTCTTTGAAGCCTGTTTCTGAAGTTTTTTTGTTCAATAATAGTGACTTAAATCTGTAATAGAATGACCAGGGAGACCGAAGTGTTCACTTACAGAAAGACAGTATATGGGAATCTACTTGGGTTTCAGTAAAGCAATTGATACAGTTCCACACAGGACATTTAGTTAAATTGGAGATCACAGGTTGTGACGTTGCATTCCATAGGCTTTATGAAAATATGCTTATAAATGTGAATATGATGTAAAGTGTCATTACAAAGCTTATAATCTACTGAGTGTTCATCCTATTTGCTTGCATGTATTATTTCTATGTCTGAAGTTAGGAGGGTAAGATATAAACTTGTATTACTGATGTAAACGTTAAGTGGAAGCCATTAAGGGAGCTTCAGAATCAATGAACTGTAAATGGCTCTGTTTACTTGCAAACCTTCCTGTGTATGTGTGGAAGAATGGAGGCTGGGGTCTTAGTGACATCTGATCATGTCACCTGATAATAAAATCCATCTTAAATCTGGTACTTTTCCATTTAGAAGGAAAGGTGGGGACCCAGAGAGAGAAAAGATTTCTGCCTTGTGCCAAAGCCATAAAAGGGGGTGGAGCAGGACAAAGGGAGGCCAGTCATGAGAAAGCACCTGCTTAACACCTAAGATATCTGCTGGAACTAACAAGGAAGGACTGTACCAGGGGAAAGGATTGGGCCCAGACTGGGAAGGCGTCTAGCCTGTGAAAGAAGCTTATTGGAACATCTCTGAGGGTGAGATTTTACCTGTAACCAGTTTCTTAATGTATTAGGCTTAGACTTGCGTGTTTTTGCTTTATTTTTCTCAGTGACGTACTTTGTTCTTTCTGTTATTACTTGAAATCACTTAAATCAGTGGTTCTCAAACTTTTGTACTGGTGACCCCTTTCACATAGCAAGCCTCTGAGTGCAACCCCCGCCCCTCATAAATTAAAAACACATTTTTATATATTTAACACCATTATAAATGCTAGAGGCAAAGTGGGGCTCAGGGTGGAGACTGACAGCTCGCAACACCCCATGTAATAACCTCACGACCCCCTGAGGGGTCCCAACCCCCAGTTTGAGAACCCCTGACTTAAATCCTACTTTTTATACTTAACATCACTTTTGTTTATTAATGAACCCAGAGTAAGTGATTAATACCTGGAGGAGCAAACAGTTGTGCAGATCAGTGATATAGAGGGTGAACAATTTATGAGTTTACCCGGTATAAGATTTATATAGAGTAAAATGGATTTATTTGGGGCTTGGATCCCATTAGGGGCTGGATGTCTGGGTGCTGGTGCTAGGTAACCTGATGAGATGTTTTCAGTTAATTCTGCAGCTTTGCGGGTGTGGACCAGACCCTGGGTCTGTGTTGCAGCAGGCTAACGTGTCTGGCTCAACAAGACAGGGTTCTGGAATCCCAAACTAGCAGGGAAAACGGGCTCAAGGTAATCTCAGCATGGCAGGTGACAGTCCCAAGGGGATCTCTGTGACTGAACCCAGGGATTAATTAATATGAGAATTGAAAGGTGGGTAAGGAACTAGTTAAAGAGGAGATTATAACCGATCATGTTGAAAAGCGAACCGTCAGGCTCAAAGGAGGTTACTAGTGAAGGTCCTCAAAGACCAGTCTTGGATCAAATCTTACTTAACATCTTCATTATTGACTTAGGCATGAAAGTGGGTTTGTGCTAATAATTTGTGGAGAACAAAGTTTGGACATTTTGCGAATACAGCATACAAGAAGATCTGGATGATTTCGAAAACTAGAACAACAGAACTGTTCAGTAGTGTGAAGTGCCAGGTTATGCACACAAGGAACAAGAAGAAGAATTTTTGCTATAAACTGGGGATTTACAATTGGAAGTGACAGAGGAGGAGAAAGACTTAGATGTACTGATTGATCACAGGATGACTCAGCTGCAAATGTGATGCAGCCATGAAGAAAAAAAAAAAAACCTGCAATCCTAGGAAGCATCAGGTGATATATTCCCAGCAGAGCTAGGGAAGTGTTATTACTAGGACTGTCAAGCAATTTAAAAAGTTATTCACGATGAATCACGAGATTTAAAAAAAAATCAATTGTTATTCATCACACTGTTAAACAATACTAGAACACCATTTATTTGAATATTTTTGGATGTTTTCTATATTTTCAAATATAAGCTCCAGGCTGCGGGCTCTGGGCTTCAGCCCCCTGCGGAGCTGCAGGCTGGGGCTTCAGCTCCCCCACTGCCAATGCCTCCCTCCCCACGCAGAGGTCTGCGATTAACAAGTTAAAAATGTGTGAATTTTGTTTTCAGGCATTAACTTAGAGATTGACAGCTCTAATTATTACCGTTAGACAAGAAACTGGGAATACCTCATCTAGAATACTGTATGCAATTCTAGTCTCCCATGTTTAAGAAAGAAGAATTTAAACTGGAACAGGTGCAGAAAAGGGCTATTAGGATGATGGGAGGAATGGAGAACCTATCTTAAAAGACTTAAGGAGACTGACATGTTTAGCCTAACAAAACAAAAAGGTGGAAGAGACATATGACAGCACTCTGTAAATACATTAGAAGGACAAACACCGGGGAGGGAGGAGGAGGAGTTATTTAAGGTAAGGGCCATTGCTGGCACAATAACAAATGGGATACAAGCTGGCCATCAAAAAGTTTAGATTTGAAATTAGCTGGAATGGTTAGAAACCTTCCATAAGTCAAGTTCTGAAACAGCATTCCAAGGGAAGTAGGTTTTGCATCTGCTAACTGGCTTCAAAACTGAGTTTGGTAAGTTTATGACAGTGATGGTATGAAGAGGTTGCCGACACTAGAAAGTGGCCCATCCATGACTCTGAGTAGCAAATATCTCCAATAGCCAGAGATGAGGAGGATTCTAAATTACTACAGAGAACACTTTCCCATGTGTCTGGCTGGTGGGTCTTGTCCACATGCCCTGGATCTAACTGATAACAGTATTTGGGATTGGGAAGGAATTTTCCCTCACATCAGACTGCCAGAAACCCTGGGGTTTGTTCACCTTCCTCTAAAGCAGTGGGCACAGGTTACTTGCTGGTTTGAACTACAGTAAATGGTGGATTCTCTGTAACTGGAAGTCTTTAAGCCAAAATTTGAGAACTTCAGTAACTCAGCCAAGGTTATGGGCCTGTTACAGGAGCGGGTGGGTGAAGTTCTGTAGCCTGTGATGTGCAGGTCAGACTAGATGATCATGATGGTCCCCTCTGGACTTTAAAGCTATGAGCCTTCAAACAGAGCAACATGATTAAGGAATTTGATAATGGAATCTTACACTATAAACATGTTTTAATTATTCATTTTTCCATACTTCACTATCCTTTATTCCTCCTACTTATCCAGTCATTCTGCATTTGACAATTTTGTCAAAAGCCAAAGACACAGAAACAGTTATGAGTACAAGAGCAAAAAGGTGTGTATATAAGAAATATCTGCTATTAAAAAGGAGTTCTAAACCTAATGCATCACTGAAGTGAGGCATCTTAGATCTTAGCAAGCATTTTAATATTTTTGAACACAAGAGCCATTCCCCTCTAGTCCAGATACTGCATATTTGTGACCCACGTGTGGAAGGTCTATCCTGCACCACCAACATAATGTGCAGCAGTTAAGCTGTAGTATTACAGTACTGCCCAGGAATCCCAAACAAGACCAGTATCCCATTGTGCTAGGCACTGTAGAAACAGAGTAAAAAGTAGTCTCTGACCAAATAAGCTTACAATCTAAATACACAAGGGACAAAGGATTGAGGAGAAAGGGCTATAACATATAAGAAGAATAAATGACTGTTTACAAACTTCATGACAGTGCTATGCTTTTTGTTGGTTTGTTGAACAGCAATTAGCTAAACAAAAAGAAGTGGGGGGAGGGAGGTGATGATGGTGTGTGTGTTTTGGGAAAGGTTAAAGCAAAACAGCCAATCAATAAAGGGGAGAAAATGTCCTGGGAAAAGACTGGAAAAGGTACAATACAGCTACCTGTCACTCCTGCTGGTGGAGTTTCTGGGCAGTTCCTCTCAACCATCTTTGTCCCTATGCTCACATGGCATGGGCTCTGTGTTGGGGCAGGGCGCTCTCCCATGCACAATTCTGAGTCTCAAAGTGCTGGAGAGGAGGGAGGTCTCAGCTTTGGTATACCCACCTGCCATACATTCTGCAGCTGCTCATCTCTGCTTCTGCTGGCTGAGTTTCAGGGTGGTCCTTTGGTAACAGTGTTTTATCACCAAGCTCACATTTCTGGGAGACTTAAATTTTTTTCTACAGTCATGATTAATTCAGGATACAAAATAAATACCAACGTTCAACCCACTTAAAAATTGTATTGCCATTTTTTTTCTTCCTTATCCTCTTACAAGCAGATTGCCCCATCGATCTCTCTCTGAAATCACTCTCTAGTCTAAACCCTTGTTTTGCAGTTTGCAATCCTTTTTTCAGAAAACCAGCTAAGATCTAACCTGAAATTTTTTTTATTTTTAAAGTGAAACTGATTGTGAAGATGACCTGGAGACTAAACTTTATAGGTCAAGAAATCAAAAAGCAGTTTAATCTTCTCTAATCTACTCCAGTGTGATTCAACACACATCATGAACAAATCATCCCTAGAAAAAAATTGTTCTGTCTCAGTGACGCTACAATCTTTAGTCTTCCTACTGAGAATGCCAATTGTCCTATGGATACCTAACTACTAAGAACAGGACTGAGATCAACTAAGACCAAAGAGCCAGTAACCAGTCGTTATGAATCTCAATTTTAAACAAACATTTAACCTGGAAAGTCTCTACTGCTGACTCCCGAGGCATGCAGATTCCTCATTTCTGACAGCATTTTAAGATACCTTCCTGACCAGCGATATTTAAATTAACAGTTTTTAAAGCAAATATCACTGTATAAATTTAACACTAATAAGAATATTTCACACATAGGTTCACGGTCTTGGCAACATTGGGAGCCAGTGACAAGTGGAAACCTTGGAACATTTTCCACTGTAAGTAAGCCTTCAGTAAGCATGCAATACATAGAGGGACACAAGCTGCATGTCAAAACTCAATTCATACATTAAGTCCTGCAAGGCAATACATCTGTCCTTCAAGATCAAGTGCACAAGAAGCGTGTACTCATCCATACATAACAGGAATTCCTGCATATCAAGGAAAATAATAGATGCACACCCTTAACTTGTAAGGCCTAAGTCTTTGGGACAGTTTATCTTTCTGAAGTGTTACCTAAAAATCCTATGGATGATTTCAGCTAAAGAAATTAACATGAAACTGTTAATCACAAATTAACATTGTTGTTCATGTACAAGCTTATCAAAAGTCAAAGCAGCAGATATTTAAAGGAGTTTTGTAAAAAACAATGCTAAAACAGAATACTAAACAAAAGGCTCCCGAATCCCAGAAAAAGTAATGGAATATCAAGCAGATCTGCAACAGTTAACTTAGTTGCACATGCTCTTGCTTCAGTGGCCAGCACACACAGATGAGCACTCCTATACAGCCTGTTGCTATAATCCATCAAAGCTCCACTACGGACATGATGGTCTTGATCATTCCTAATTTCTCAGGCATGAAGACATGAAACAAGTCGGTTGTCAGTAAAACCAACCAACCAACAGGCAAAACATCCACTTTTACCCTTTTCGAGGCATGGACAGGTTGATAGCCAATCCTAACTTCTAAAACCTTATTTTTATTGAAGGATGAAAGAGGTGGTTGTTTTTGTTTTCAAAAGGGCCAGGGAAAACTGTTTTTCTGAAGGTATCTTGAACTAGGGAGGGGAGTATCGTTACAAGACAGACAAGTATCCTAAGGTTATTTGGTCTTCAAGCCAGCATTAGTGTGTTGGACTTGCAGTCATCCCTCCACCTTCCCCTTTCCTCACCTCAACTAGCAGTCTGGAACAACTCTCTGAGCTTTACCCCTGCCTTTGGAAATTTCTCTTCTGAAGGGAGGGAGGTGGGCCAGTGAGAACCCTACAAGAGGGTATCTTCAGAGAAACAAAGTAAGCTCTCCCTCTACATATAACATCTGTGCAAGATTCTCACTTCTGTAAAGTCAGTTGCTTGAGGGATAAGGGCAATGCCACAAAACAACACACTTACTCATTCCCTATGTGTAGACTTAAAATACCTCCCAGCAATATCAAGATTAAACAGGATGTATCCAAAAATACAATACTCCTTCACCCCCTGCCTCACTAAGTTTAGCTAACTCACATATGGTATATTCTGAAGGAAATAAAATTTTAGGAAGCAGGATATATTAGTTTCCACTGCTTCAGAAAAGAGATTCCACAGGAATTAAACTCTTAAGGTGAGATTCCTCACTCAAAGCTCATCTAAACACCACCATTTGATAAGCGTATCGAGTAAGAACCATATGGCTACACTGTATGTGTCAGATGGAAAAAATCCCAGTATTGCTCTTCCAATAGTGTGCCTTGATATGGACTTCCAATTTAAGGCCAGCCATTCTGAGAAATAAAGGGCAATTGGGGAGTTTTCTGAAAACTGGATTTGGTGGATTTAAACAATGTTAAGGACCACGTATCCAAAGCATCCAGGAACATGATGGAGGGGTGGGGGGAAAGAGTTATAGGACGCACAGGGAAGACTGCACCGTGCCCCAAGCATGTGGATTCTTTTAAGGGCATAGGGATAGAAAGCTCCTACTCTGTTTGACAAGTAGGCATAGGCATGCTCCTAGCAGAGGTTGTTTGGCTATAAATTCATAGTTTGGTGCTTGCAGAAAGGGAGCTTAGGAGCCTTCAAGCTTCTTATGGTGTTGACGTTGAGCTCCTGTACACAGGCTGCTAGAAGCCTTGTTGCCTATCAGCCACTGATGTGAAAGCTATTTTCCATATGAAGCCTCTCTTCTCTTCTTTGCAGGGGGTATTAAAGAGACAGGACAAAAATCCAAGATGACAGTGGTTTTCACCTTGAGACCCCTCATCTGTTCCCCAAAGAGGCTCTTCCCAGGACAAAGCAGGTCCCTCAAACTTTTTCTAGAATTCTTCATGAAACCCAGAGAATAGCAGCCAGGCAGACATTTATGGTACGATGGCTTTCGTATCAAGTCACATACACAAAAGGCTCCCACACCTAATATCATAACCTCATACACGGCTTTTTGGTGATTGTCCTAGGGAAGAAACTTCACCAGATCTTGACAGACTCCCCTGCACTTCAGAGCTCTAGCTACCTTTTGCCATTTAAGGTCTGGTAATCCATAATTCAAAGAGTTCCAGGCATTCACTCGTAAATCTCTCCCACTAAATCAATCTTAGTACCAAAGCACAGGGTTCTGAGGGTGCAATACCATGTGATTGACTGGGTTTCACTCTAGTCACTGACATGCAATATATTGTCTCAATCGCCTCTGAAACCAGGCAGCAGTGACAGTTATTTGAAGTGGCTTCACCAGTTTATGTAAAGTAAGGTGCAAGGGCACAGAACCTTTACTGAACGTGGATTTCTGGCCTACATCTTTGCTACAACCCTTATAGGTTCCATCACCCACTCAAAATGTAACTAAGCCAACATCATGTAATTGAAAACATTTATTCTTTACATGGAGTTGCTGTCCTGTTTCTCCTCTTCCTAACAGATGTATTTGATAAGGACAACTCTCCAGGTTCAGAGACCAAGTAGCAGCCACTGTAGCCCTTACTATCATCCTGCTGCCATTCAAACTGCTGAAACTGTTTGGCCAGCTGAGGAGACCAAGAGCATTAACTATGCCCAGAAGACAGTGGTGACATTGGTTGCACCCAGACCCACATGAAAAAGGCAAAAGATATGGATGGCAGTTTTAATACCAATACTTCACATACTACACTATTCCATGTAGGTTCTTATACCACCCCACCACCACCACGGTATCCAACTGCCTTAAACGGTGTGACTAACATCCATCATGTTAGGCTGTTCTCTTGCATCCTCCTATCCTCCAGGCAGAACTGCTTGTTCAGTGTAGTCTTTTGGTTTGGTAGAATGTTTACTTTGATGTTTGGAAGGTGCAGAAGTATGTGATACCCTTTAACTCTTGTGAGAGCTTGTTCCACAGTCTCAGACTGGCCTTTGAGAAAGCTCCATTTCAGGTAAACTTTACTCTTGAGGCAAAAGGTTTCATAGGGTTTGAGGAGCTGAGTTGGCAGCCATGGTCCTCAAACTGAGGAAGTTTATTGCCAGAATGAAGTAGCACTCAACCTGGTGCAACAGGGTGCTTTGATTACACTGAACCATCCAACTGATCTCATACAGTTCAAGGTAAGCAATCAAGGCAGCACTGCAGCTTTTCAAACAGCTTGGGTGAAAGACACCCCCTCTACCCCAAAAGAAATATTTTAAAAGTGATTTTTTGCATACAGATAGATCTGGAAGAGTAAGTTTCAGCTGCATGAGTTAAGTACCTACTCCTTAATGAGGACTATTCTCCTGGCCAAAACTTACAACTTACTTGAAAAATTGTGTCACTGTACAATATAAAAGCACCACTGACAAAGTTATACACTGTATTAGGGATTCAACTCACATAAATATGTAGTACAGTAGTTCCACAGTTCTCTAGATAGGAGAGAACATATACAGCAGAAAAAGCTGAATAATTATTCAAGTATTCCACAAAAAGATATTTTGTTTTTCATTTTCCTTCTTTATTCCGTTATTTCTTTAAAAACAATACGAGAAAGTTACTTACAACAACTGGAGATTCTTCGAGGTATGTTGTCTCTATCTGTATTTCACTGTGAGCATGCATGTGCTCCATACACTCAGAGCTGGAGAATTTTGAAAGCAATGTCCATTAGTCCACACATATGCCCAAACTCACCTCATGCCTCCAAACTAAAGAGATAAAGGGTAGAGTAGACTGGCCATCTCTCTAGTTCCTTCTCCACCATGAATCAGAAAACCCAAAGCAGAGGGGAAGAGTGGAATACCGACAGGGACCACATCTCAAAAACCACCAGTTAGTTTAAGGTAACTAGCTTTCTCTTCAACTGCTAGTCCCTAGGTGTATTCCACCATGAGTGACTGACAAGCAATACTCAAATAGGATAGAAGGGTGCTAGCAAAGCCAAACGAAGGACTGCCATTCCAAAAGATGCATCATCAGGGGAGTCCTGTATCAATACAATGTCTAGCAAAAGTGTGGACTGAGATCCACGTAGTTGCCTTACAAATATCAAGTAGGGGCACCTCTTGAAGTGATGCTATAGATGTTGCTTGAACTCTTGTGGAATAAGCTCTTATCCCAAGAGGAGGGAAAAGATTAGACAGCTGATACAGCAAAATACAGCTTAAGACCCATTTTGAGACTCTCTGAGAGAAGATAGCTCTGATCTCTGCCCCCTGCCACTATGGCAACAAATACTCTAGGGGATTTCCAGACTGTTTGCATTTTCTGCAGGTAAAAGGCTAACACCCACCACATGTTTAAGGGAATGGAGCCTCCTTTCTTCTGAGGTTTTGGGAAGAACAGAGGTAGAGTGGATACAATGGTTCAGTTGAAACTCAGACTATTTTGGGGATGTATATAAGGTGTATATGTAATGTAGTGTAAGGAATGCAGCGCAAGGAGGATCTGCATTAAATGCCCCAAGCTCACCAATCCTCCTAGCTGAGGGGAAAGCGACCAGAAATGTGACCTTCCTGGGTAAGAAAGACACAAGCTAATGGCTCAAAAAGAGGCTTGGTGAATACTGACAAAACAAGGTTCAAGTCTCATTGAGTAGGTGTTTTTTTGTTTTTTTTAAATAAAGACAAAAGTTTCTGATTAGGCCTTTCTAGAATTGGCCAGTCAAAGGGAGTTGGAAGATCAAGCAGCCCAGTGAAGACTGATGGTATGCACTGAATGCTGCCAAGTGGGCCTGTAAGGAACTAACAGGCAAACCTGCTGTCTTCATAGAATGTCTGTGGCTTCTGAAGAAATGTGTCTTTGATGCTCCCAGATAAAGAAATGCTTCCACTTGGCTAAGGAACATTTACTAGTGGAATCCTTCCTATACAGAAAGAGTGTCCTGTACAGCTTCAGAACATGATTGCTCCAAGGACAATGCCCATCCAAAAACCAGACTCTGAGATGAAGCGGCCATGGGTTGGGATGCCCGGTCTTGCCATTCCTCTGATTCAGAGCATCAGGAAATGTAGGAATAACAAGGTGATATGCATCGGAGGTTCGGGGAAACAAGACTGTCAGAGCCACTTAGGGGCAATAAGTAACTTGGGCCTTCTCCCGTAGAATCTTGGTCAAAACTTGGGGCAGGAGCGGTAGTTGAGGGAAGGCACAGTTCAGATGATCGGACCATGGAAGAAATAGAGCATCACCCCTGTGTGTGGAGCAACCCACGGCTCCTCTGGAACCGTATACATTCCACTTCCCCATTTGTTTAGAAGGCGAACAAGTCCCCGGTGGGAGTCCCCCATAAAGCAAAAATATTGTTTACCACAGAGTTACGAAGTTGCCACTCACGATCAACTGCAAATGTCTGCTGAGAGAGTACCAGCACATTCTGGTTTCCTGGGAGGTAGACTGCCAACAGGGTGATTGGATTGCCGATGCACCAGTTCCAAAGAGGCCGGGGGAGGAGGGGGGCAGCTCTTGCTCTTCCCTGTTAGCTGATGTAAAAGACAGTCAAAGTTGTCTGACATTATAAGGGCAGGTGATCTTGAGTGAACAGGAGAAAGGTTTTGCAACCCCTCCGAACTGCTCATAGTCCTAAAACATTGATTGCAGTGTCATTTTGACAAGTACAGTTTGAAGCCACACTTGTAGGCAACAAAGATGGAGTCTTGTAAAAGATGCAGCGTAAGTGCATGAGGCCACATAGCCTAAGAGAGAAAGACAAGTCTTGACAGGCACTCTGGGGTTGGTTATGATCTAGTCTAGGATACATTCATAGTCTGAAACCTGTCTCTCCGCAAGTAAGCCTTGCCACAATGAAATTTAAGGATGCCCCAAGGAAGTCCACAGTCTGTGCAGGAGTGTGAATGAATTTTTCTGTGTTTGTGCTGACCGTCCAGAAAGAAAAGGAGTTGTAGCATTGTCTAAGTCAACACCTGGGCTCTCGGCATTACCCAGCAACAAGGAGCCAACTGTCAATGAAGGGAGAAGACTAAAAGCAGGCTGCTATCCCTGGGGGAGGCAACAATGCAGAAAGGGAGTATTCTGTACTGAAAGTGGTCAAAGCCAACTATGAACCTGACAGCACATTGGTAAGTGGGGTGAATGTCCACATGAAAATATGTATCCTTCATGTCAAGGGCTGTAAATCATGTATTTTTCAAGGGATGAAATTATAGATGCAACATATGAAACTTGAGTTTGTGA
Source organism: Malaclemys terrapin pileata (assembly GCF_027887155.1). Lineage (NCBI taxonomy): Eukaryota > Metazoa > Chordata > Testudines > Emydidae > Malaclemys > Malaclemys terrapin. The sequence goes on along the minus strand of NC_071511.1, from coordinate 75,306,808 downwards.
GTAAAGCAGTTGATCTCCAACTGCCTTTTTTTGGGGGGGTGGGGGGAAGACTAGGAAATATGTACAGTAAAAACCCCTCCCTTGGTAATGAAGAGGAACCCACTCTATCATCACTCCTTGCTGTAAGAGATTCCACTTCTTAAAAATGTTCTTGGGAGAGTGGCCTCTGAAAAGGGGCTTTATAAAGAGAGAGCTCAAGGACCTTTGTCAAGTTCTTTTGTAGATTATAATTATTATTTTAAGATTTTACTTTTTCACACTAGAGTCTTAGAAACGTAAAACTAACATTTCTGTCACAGTAATCAATTTCCCTTTTTCATTTTCTAAAAGGTGTGCCATTTTCAGAAAAGCAAGCACAGAAAATTGTAAATTATCCCTCCTTGCACCTCTCCTAGAGTACCATCATCCTGGTGGAGCGCAGGCATTGGAACTGCCTCCTCAGTCCCATAGGATTTGCCAGAGGGAGAGAGAAAGTTCAGACCTTCATTTTCAGAAGGATGACCACTAATTTGGGGGCATCAGCTTTTGGATGCTCCACTTGAAACACTCCGGGCCAGATTTTCATAGACCACCTGCAGTTCTAACTCAAGCTCAGTGCCTCTGAAAACTAGGCCCTAGGACAGGGATGGCAACCTTTTGCACATGGCCTGTCAAACATAACTAAGGGTAGCATAAAATCCCTCTTTACCCTGTAAAGGGTGAATTCCTCTTTTACCTGTAAAGGGTTAAGAAGCCCAGATAACCTGGGTGGCACCTGACCAGAAGGACCCATAAGGGGAGAAGATACTTTCAAATCTGTGGGGGAAGGTTTTTTGTCTGCATCTCCCAGAGTCAACAAGGAACCAGGGGCAGGGAAAATATATCTCCCTAAGCCATATCTAAGCTAAGCATCTAATATTGCAGAAATAGTTAGTAAAAGCAAAGAAATGCATTAGGTTCTCTTTTGTTTTTATGACTTTTCCCTGTGCTAAGAGGGAGGTTTATCCCTGTTTTTGTAACTTTAAAGTTTTGCCCAGAGGAGAAATCCTCTGTGTTTTTTAATCTTTTGTTATTCTGCAAAGTACTTACCATCCTGATTTTACAGAGGTGATTCTTTTACCGTTTCTTTAATTAAAATTCTTCTTCTAAAAACCTGATTGATTTTTCATTGTTCTTAAGATCCAAGCGTCTATACCAGGGGTCGGCAGCCTTTCAGAAGTGCTGTGCTAAGTCTTCATTTAGTCACTCTAATTTAAGGTTTCGCATGCCAATAATACATATTAACGTTTTTAGACGTTCTCTTTCTATAAGTATCATATATAACTAAACTATTTTATGTAAAGTAAATAAGTTTTTTAAAATGTTTAAGAAGCTTCATTTAAAATTAAATTAAAATGCAGACCCCCCTGGACCGGTGGCCAGGACCCAGGCAGTGTGAGTGCCACTGAAAATCAGCTCATGTGTCGCCTTTGGCACACGTGCCATAGGTTGCATACCCGTTCTATACTTTCTGTCTACGAATATTGTTTTCTGTCATCACAATTGCACCATGAAATATGAAAGTTCAATTTCCTCTTCATTTCCTTTTAATAAAATGTGTGTCTTATACTGCCCAGCTCTCTCATGGACAACACAAACTCAAAGTCATTTTATTAATAGAAAATGATATGCACAAATCCAGTTATCCCAAACTGAATTTACGAAACACTTCAATCCGAACACAGATTTAGATTACGGCTGTCCATCACAGTTAACTCATGAGATTAACTAAAAAAAAATTAATCGTGATTAATCACAGTTTTAATCACACTGTTAATAGAATCCCAGTTGGAAGTTATTAAATATTTTGGACGTTTTCTACATTTTCAAAATATTGATTTCAATTACAACACAGAATACGAAGTGTACAGTTCTCACTTTATATTATTTTATTATAAATATTTGCACTGTAAGTAACAATAGTATTTTTTAATTCACCTTATACAAGTACTGTAGAGCAATCTATTATGTAAGTGCAACTTACAAATGTAGGGTTTTTTTAAATTACATACTTACACTCAAAAACAATGTAAACTTTAGAGCCTACAAGTCCACTCAGTCCTACTTATTCAGCCAATCGCTAAGACAAACAAGTTAGTTTACACTTATGGGAGATAATGCTGTCTGCTTCTTATTTACAATGTCACCTAAAAGCGAGCACAGGCGTTTGCATGGCACTTTTGTAGCCAGTGTTACAAGGTATTCCAGGTCCTCTGGAATGGTGGTTGAAGCATGAAGGTACATACGAATCTTTAGCGCATCTGGTACATAAATAACTTGTGACGCCGACTACGTCAGTGCCATGCGAAGGAAAGAATTTGGGACATCTGCTCCCCCCTTCTTATAGCTCATCTTTGAGAATCATCTCCAGCTGGGCCTCAAGAGACAAAGTTGGTGTGGACGGGCACCCCAAGTCATTTGTCAATATTTAGATTTTCACCCACATCTCTTGCCTGCCCAGGAATGGCCACTTAACCAGGTTGTGTCATTTTGTTGACCTCTGGCTGAGGTGTTGACTAGCTCTTTGTCTCTGGGGAACTGATTTGTGGCTGCTCTCCCAGACTTGAAACATATCTTAGTAATACCATACAGAGGAATCTTATACCTTTGTGTGGCAACACTGCATATTTTACCAGGACCATAATGTTCAGCAAATTATGAGCTTCCAAATGTTACCTCAGAAGCCTACTTTGTACAAAATTGATCATAGTCCTGTAAAAGGGGTATAGACTGTCACACCCACCATAGCCAAACTAATGTGGTAGGAGTCAAACAACCCAACCAATGACTTGTACCATGTACAAAGTCTTAAAAAAATTGTCCAATTTCTGGAAGTTGTCAGCTATAAAAGCGGTCAAATTCCCCAGCACTTTGAATCTGGCTTGAAGGCTTTGGTTTTGTAACTCTAGTTATTCATTTGCTAATTAAGTCAACTGGAAATTCAACCACAGAGTAAACTATGACCAGGAACAAATGTTTATTTGTATTTTGTACTCCACAAACATTCCAAATATTTGTTCATTGGTTCCTGCTCATGGTTCACCCTATGTGACATTTACAACGGTGTGAACTTAAATGTGATCAAGATCTCTATTCTAGAAGGGCCTCAAAACAACAGTACAGGAGTTAATCACAGGAGAGAAAGATCCAAAAATGGAGGGGTGGGGGGGGGGGTGAGAGGAGCAGTAGAGACCTCTTTTCTTTCCACTTCTCACAGAAGTGAAGGGAGGCTCTGGAAGAGAGGTAAAACAATGGAGACCTCCCTCCAAACCAACGAAGCCCCTGAAAATTCAAAGACGACAATATTTCTTCTTTCCAATATCAAGTAGTGGATTTAGATTCAAGTGTCGGACACCTACAACTCAGAGAATGATATACAAGATGGAGCCCCAAACAAGGTCATGGGTAACACACTTCAAGAAAACCCAGCATTATTCTTCCTTGAACACAGGATGGTAGGACATCACCACAGACCTTGGTGGAGAGTGCCTTCCTCCTCCCCACCCCGTTTGTTTCATATATACACCTCTACCTCGAGGCAACGCTGTCCTCGGGAGCCAAAAAATCTTACCGTGTTATATCGAATTTGCTTTGATCCACCGGAGTGCGCAGCCCCACCCCTCCGGAGCACTGCTTTACTGCGTTATATCCGAATTAGTGTTATATTGGGTCGCTTTATATTGCGGTAGAGGTGTAGTTCTTTCTAACCTGTGACCAGACCCTGACTTAGCATCAGAAGACTGTCTAGATGCTTTTCGGTGAGGCACCGTGCAGGGCTTCAACTGTGTCAAACTCTGACAACAAATGCTTGGAGCATTTCGAAGAGGCCGCTGGGGAATAATGAGGAGCAGAATCTCTCTCTGGATTTAGGCCTCAGAGCCGAAGGGACAGTCTTTGTGGACAAAGAGTCTGTTCTCTTGTGATCAGGGTCCGGTTCCTAAGAGGGACACATCACTCCTCCAGAAGGTGGACTTTGAGGCAGAAATCCCTGCACTCTTTTTTCTGGTAGACACGAAGTTACAAAATCGAGCATTTGTCCCTCATCTAGAGGAACTAAATAAACAGCTTTTGTGTCTATTTGTGACAGCAATCAGAATGCTGCAAGTGGCACATTGTTTAAACCCTGGGGATTTTTTCCATCTTCAAACCATCAGATCTTGAAACACATAGTAACTACACCTATATACAATAAGGCACTCTTTATAGAGGCTGGGGAACCAAAGCTAAACAGCAACAAGGGAGTTCCAAGTCTAACCACTGGCAGTTGGGAGGAAGAGATAGGGAGGCAGCAGCCATGCTCTTTTTATGCCCTCAGCTTGGCACATCAGGGTGTATGTCACCTAGTGGTACTGCTGGCCAAAGTTTAACTCCAGTGTATTGGGTATACATACGCTATGGAATGTTTACATGCACTTGGGGAACTAAACTTAGTAATAAGTGTCTGGAAAAAAAAAAAAGACAATTACAACTGCTGGAAATCAGAGTGGCACTGTATAGCCAGGGTTATATAGATACAGAAGCAGATAAACATATAAACATTCTAATCCTCTGCTCCAGGTTCAGTCACAGAGCTCTTTCATATAGTACTATGAGCATCTGGTATTAGGAAGAATTATCTGGGCATAAAGTCAATTATGGTCAAACATATTACTTCTTACAGTGAAGTTCTACTCTGAAAATCTGTTACAAGTTGCACTATGGATTTTGTATATGTGGGTTTAGTTTTCACATGGAGTTTACTGTTTACAAATAAAGGATTTTTCTACTTGAACTGCCAGTCCTATTAACTCAACCTTCGGTCAACACCTAGCTTTATTTCTGGTATCACCTTCTATAAATGCCATCCTCATTTACATGTGCCATCAAAGTAGATTCCAAGTAATAACTGAAAACCTATAGCCCATTATGGGATGTAAACAAAGACACAGCGGTTATATAGATGGCCCACTAATGAAATTATCAATTATGTTGATGTGAGCCAGAAACTAATCCAATTCACACAATGCACCTGTATTTCTGCACAAGTGACAGCATAAAGTAGTAAAGTCTTCCTTTTCTTTCTGAAGTCAACATAAATAACTGAATATACACTGGAAGACAATCTGCTGAGAGGGGCCTAGATCCTATAGAATTCAGAGTTAATCATAAGTGCTTCAATCTCCAAAGGATCAGTGCCTATGATGGTGCCAACTTTTCAGGCCCCTTTTTAGGGCACTCCTTTCTTTCAAAGAGAAGCCCTATCCTCTCCCTGATACCCAGGATTAGAGGCAGAAGCCAGAGCACAGGGAATGGTAATGTCTTTCTTATGAAAGAAAGGAGGTATTGAAATAAGTGAAGGTACAGAAACTGTCATCATCACTTTCAGAGTCCCACTACTACAAGGAACACATTCATCCATTCATTCCTTGCCTGGAGATTAGTGGAGAACCACTACGACAGTGGTTCTCGACCAGGGGTACGTGGATCCCTGGATGTACGCAGAGGTCTTCCAGGAGGTAGATCAACTTATCTAGATATTTGCCTAGTTTTACAAACAGGTTACATAAAAAGAACTAGTGAAATCAGTACAAACTAAAATTTCATACAGACAATTACTTGTTTATACAGCTCTATATAGTATATACTGAAATGCAAGCACAATATTGAATTATTTTATAATTGTATGGTAAAAATGAGAAAGTAAGCAATTTTTCAATAATAGTGTGCGGACACACTTGTTTGTATTGGTCTGATTTTGTAAGCAAGTACTTTTTAAGTAAGGTGAAACCTGAGGGTACGCAAGACAAAGACTTCTAAAAGGGATACAGCAGTCTGGAAAGGTTGAGAGCCACTGCACTAGGACATAACATACTTACACCCTTACCTGAGTTATCAGGGCATCCTTCTGCCTGTGGTTCTTGAATGAACTGGGGCTTGTTCTGCATCTCTGTCCATGCCCCTCATTACCATCGCTGACCCTCTGCTGTGCAAACTATGGCCACTGTGACACTTCCAAAAAAAGGGGGGGGGGGAAATCAGGGTACTAAACCCACTAAGGAGAAGCCAGTTCAGACCTATCCTCAAGTAGGAGATGTCTCTCCATTAGGTGCTTGTGTTCTGCTCACTCCTGGAAAGGAAATGGCATTAAGTACAAGATGAACACAACCTTCTGAGATGCGGAGGAACAGTAAATGAAACAGCTCCTTCTCCCACGGATATCAGTGACTTTTTCCCCAGGGAAGAGGAGGAGCCCACCGCAGTTGGTTGTAAAGAAATAGACCCCATACATCCAGGTCTCCAACACCTCCCAAGCCATGGCTGGAAGTGCACAGCTAGGGATCCTGGGAAAGTAAACTGACAGAACACACTGAGCTATCCCTCCAGCCACTATTACTCTGAGTAGCAAACAAAATTCACCAATCTCTTTGCCTGATTGTTGCCCATAGACCCTTGTAAATATCAGGAACTGAAAGGCTGCCTGTAAAAAAAAAAAAAAAAAAAAAGAGGCAGAAATAGATACACAGCACTTGAGAGTATCAAAAGATTAGTTCTAAAGGCCAAGACTACTCTTATGGCCTACCTGAACTTTTAGAATAGCTAGAATATTAATTACAAGATAGCCACATAGCTATGAATAAAAAAGCTTTTAAAATAACTAGTCATTAAAATAAAATGATTCCCCTCATGTTTACATGCAATGTAATTCTGCACAGGCTACCACTTGCTATTTCACAAAAGGAAGTTCTTAATTTCTATCAGTCTTGCTTCATATAAGAGTTCTATGGGTAATTCTGAAGTGACCAAGATTCAATTTTTACTCTTCATGGAGCTTTTTAAAATGTACCTCTTGTAAAAATGTGTCTGTTCAACTACTATGAACAAAAAACCCAACTGTACTTCTAAAGGAATTATATTTTTTTTTAAAATCCTGAACTTACTGTTTAGAAAGATTTATCAATGTGAAATAAAGCCTCAACCCCACAGTATCTTCCAATTCCAATATATCCTTACAGAGTCTGTGGTGTAAGAGGTGCTATGTAAATATAAAATGATGTCCCACCGAAGAAGAGAACAGCTTTCAGAGTGAATTTGGAAAATCCCAATATCAAAAGAGTTCTCTGACAATTAATAGGTTTAAACACTGCTTCTCACTGCATTGTCAGTCTTAGTACTTTGGTATTTCCTGAAATTTCTCTCTATTTCTTTCTAAACAAAAGCTACTTTATCTCCCGTCCCTGAACTTAATACAACTGATTTCAGAATCTCCAGTCCTCCTTTCACATTCTTACACCAAACCTCAGCAACCCAGTTGAACCTTCCAAATAGCAAAGCTGCACATTAAGTTGGACCTAAGTCCATTTAGCTGGCAGCACTGAAGTTTCCACAGAGTCATGATGCTAACCAAATAGTATAAAATGCACCTCAAATGGATGTGGCAATTCTCCTCAAGATCCGATTTCGGAACTCAAAGCAACCATTTCATCTAGCTCCCAAAATAAAAAGAACAGACTATTAGGAGTGATTTTTAATTGGTTGTTGGGTGATAATATAGTCTTTTAATTTGATTGTGCAATGTTTCAAGCCCATGATAAGCATTTATTTCCATTCCACATGCCTGAAATTGATTTTTCTGAGGTGCTGGCATAACCTGGGGTGCTAGTATCGATGAATCCATTAGCTGCTGAACTTTCAGATCCTTGATTAATAGTACATGCTGTCATTAAATGAGATATTACACAAGGGAAAAAAATCAGAATTTTGACTAAGACAAGATTGCATTTTTCTCTTTTTTATTGAAGTATAAAAGCATTTTTAGCTTGGCACTAGGTGAATGATGAAAATCTCTGGATACAGCTTTTTTTCAGTACACAATTAAAATGGAAAATATGACTAAGTAGATCTACTTTACAAATATCAGCTATCGCAGGCAGTATAAGATTTCTATAAATCATCTCAAAAAAATCAAATGCATTAAGACAAAAATTACTCATCCAACATAGAGCTGCAAAGAGAATCCTAGCTAGCCTACTACTGGTTGCATCCAGCCCCTTTGGATCCCTTCACTGGCTTATTTTCCAACTTCAAATTCAAGACCTTTATCCTCTGCTTACAAGATCCTGCATACTTAATACCTGCCTATCTCTATGCTGCAACCCTAACCACTCCCATGGTTTCTCTTCCCCTTACCCATGCCTACAACTTTGAGTGACCCTGTCTGTCATGTCTCCATCTCTCTTCCTTCTATTCTCCCTTTAACCCTTCTATGATGCCTTAATATCCTAGTTTTACTCACATATATCTGTACATGTATTTTCCTTTTTTTTTTTTTAAATTCATCAAAACATTAAAATGCACATTTAACTAACCAAATGAGCTACAGGATCTCAGTTTAACCTATTGTCTTCCTCTTCCCAATTCATCTTCCCAGAATTTATCATCTCTTAGGTTGTACTGAAGAAGTGGGCTGTAGCCCATGAAAGCTTATGCTCAAATAAATTTGTTAGTCTCTAAGGTGCCATAAGTAATCCTGTTCTCATTGTACCTTAAGGATATCATAACAGATACGAAGTACATAATGTACGGGCCCTAACAATATTTTTTATTATCTGTAAGAAAACCCAGAGTAACACAGAATCATCGAAGATTAGGGTT